>NC_135341.1:82695033-84089232 GCF_023851605.1 Tamandua tetradactyla
GGAAAATTCAGCAAATTTGCTGGAAAGGTCCAGATAGTATATATTTGTAGGTACTGAAGGCTATTGGATCAATACTTAACCACTGCAATTGTAGTAAAAGGACCACAGAAAATACATAAAGGGGTATGATGCTATTCCAATAAAACATGCAGCCCAGACACCTCAGGGTTTATGAATCTTGGCAGAATTGTTCTCATACTGAGCTATTATTACTCTTTCACCCAACACTCCACATGACCCATTCCTCTTATCAATGTATTTCTTAGCATTTCTTTAGAGTGGCTGACCAAAAACATTTGCTCCTATTCAAAATTACAAATTCTTTTTTTACATAGTCCTATTAGAACTCCTAATTTGGAGGCAAAAGACTGTTACCTATGGTGATATTACTGGGTCCTTTTTAGACTAAACAGAGTCTCCTTTGGTGCAATCACATCTACTAATCTCTTGAAAGAAACTATCACATCTACCATGAAAGAAACTATATCCAAAGCAAATTTCTTTTTGTACAAAAATAACATTGGAAATATTACCCTGGCAGAATCTAAGAATGGAAAATGTTTACTTTAAAGAAAAAAAATTAATGGCAAATTACACATTTGGGCCACCAAAACACCTTGATAAATAGTATTGGGCATGTTTAATCATAATTGCTTTCTGAGTTAGAAAAGGTGGCAAAATAACAGAATATCAACCTTAGAGTCTCACACCTGGATCTAAACCTGGCCCCACAACTAGTATTTTTGTAACCTTTGGCAATTACTAAAATTATTTTGAAACTTAGTTTTCTCCTCTATTAGAAAGGAATAACACCCATTTTCGTGTTTCAGAACCAAACAAATAAAAGAAACAACACAAACTCAAAGAATTGTAAGGATTACATAACACGACATATATGAAGAACCTAACACAATCCCTGGTTCAGTCAATAAATAACAGCTGTTTTAAGTTAATACTTAAAATATATTTACGTATGTTTAATAGCGATCAGAGCATAAGTTAAAAAAATAAATTGATGAGGGACAGGAGTCAAGATGGCAAAGTAGGGAGTCCTAGGATTCAGTCCTGTCTCCAGGGCAACTAATAAAGAGCCAGGGACTGTCTGAAACAATTGTTTGATGGGCTCTGGAGATCAGAAGCACATCATACACCAACAGGAATGTGTAGGAAAAAGAGGCTGATAAACTGTAGTGAAAAGCTGTGAGTAGATCCCCCCCATGTTGTGGAAGCTGGTGCCCATCCCCCACGACAGGCTGGCTCGGCCGCCTGAAAAAAACCCGAAGCACTCTCTGCTAGGATCAGAGGAGTGGGAATTGGCCAGGCACCCATTGCGGCTGATGTTTAGTGAATTTGGACTGCAGGATACCAGCTTTCAGCACAGATAAATCTAGAACTCACCCAAGAAAAAAGAACACTGCAGGTGCTGTTTTGACCGGCTCCCAGCAGGGAAGGAAGCAGGCTGGACAGAGAGACACAGTGGCTTATCAAGGTTGCAGATATCAGTTTGCAGAAGGACAGCTCTTCTCCAAGAAAAGGGGGAGACAGGGCTGGGCACTGACTCTGGCTCAGCTGGTGAATCCAGGGCGCTGGACTCCAGCTTAGAGAATAGCTGCATTTTAAAAACAGGCCATTGAAGAAAGCAATTGGTAGCCTCTGTTTCAGTCCTTCCCCTGATAGGGGCAGAAGATGGGCTGGCTGAGATGAACAGTAACCTTTCAGACAATGGAGACAGAGTGCTGAAGGGTGACTCTCCCCAAGAAAATGGGGAAACTGCACAGATTGCAGCTGTTTAGAGAATTCAGATACCAGGGACTGGGATCTCAATAATAGTTTCATTCTGTAAAAAGCAGTTGGCAACGAAATGGGCTTTGGTGAAGATGGCAGAATAGGTTAAGCTGGTTCACCCATGCTCCAAGGAACAACTAGAGAAGTGACAGAAAATCGACCAGGACAGCAGTTCCAGGGTGTGAATGATGTGAGAGGGTCTTCTACATGATACAGTGAGGTCATGATTGAAAGAGCTGAGGAACTGGGACGCAGAGAACGGGCTGAGTGAGCTCAGTCAGGACAGCACTAGGGACAAGACACTGTGCCCACGAGTGTTGTGCCCGCAGCTAGCTTGCAATATCAGCCCCTTCAGCTCCACAGCCTGGAGCTCCCTAGGGGAACCCAGAAGCCATTAAATTTGCTTTCTCTACCCAAAGAGACCATCCAGATAGTACAAAAAGCATTCAGAGGACAACAGCCCTGAGGAGTGCATGAATGGAGAGGTGTGGACAAGGAAGCAAACCATGCTGTATCCCACATGCCTGTGCCTCATTGAGGCATGCCATGTGCCCTCACGCCCCACCCCTGTGACCTGCCTGCATGCTGTGCCCCACCCCACCCCTCGCCTCCGCTCTGCACACTGCACCATGATTGATCAGCAGGCATTTCCAGGTAACCTGTGGACAGGTACAGCTGACATACCCAGTCCCACAGTCCAAGGTTATTCCAAGCCAGAGTCAGGGGGCCATCAGACCCATCAGGCCCCCAAGTGGAATCACTGCTGAGGTACATACCACCCACCTCCGCCCCAGAATTGGTGGCTTTCAGCACACATGGAACCAGAGGAACTCAGCCATGTCAGAGAAAGCCAGGATTGGACATGGAGTTATCCAGGAAGGACCTGTGGAAAATCCTCATGTCTAATGGGCATGATCCAAGGCTACTACATAGAAAGCCAAAGAGAGTGCTGTGGGACATGTATAAACAGACCTGGTGCCAGTCTGGACTGGGGGGTTTAGAGAAGGGACACACTGGAGGAAAAATAACTTCAGAGGCAAAACCACAGAGGCTGAGGTCTGAACTCAAGAAGCCTCAGGCCAGGAGAGTGGACCCACCCAAGCCCGTGGAGAGGGTGAGCTTGCCCCAAAGGCAGAGGATGGGCCTTCCACCTCATTGCAGTGGAAGAGTCATGCTGCCTCAGGCCTTGGAAAAGTAAGCACCTTGGGGTTTGGGGAGAGCGTAAACTGCCACCACATGGAGGGGTTGAGCGTGTGCCCCAGAGATGGCAGAGTCCAGGTGTGGCCCCGATGCTTGAAGAGGGTGGAGCCGAGAAAAAGGTGGTCTCCCCAATGTTCCCCAAGGTTGTATTCAGAGAAAGGCAAGTCACTGCACAGGCCCTAGGAAAGGGTGGGACCGCTGCTTTCTAAAGCCCCAAAGATAAATGATTCTCAGACTTTGAAATCTAATGGACTTTGTCCTGCAGGTTTTCGAGATTGCTTGGGTCCAGTGACCCCTGTGTTCCCTCCTCCTTATGGAAATGGTTATATGTATCCCATGACTGTTCCTCCTTTGTATGTTGGCAGCAAATAACTTGTTATGAGTTTTCAAAGACCAGAGACAGAGGAGAATTTGCCTGAGCAAAGAACATGCTTGTACCTAACTTTGAAGAGATTTTGTACTGGTTTTAACCGGTATTGCTGAGAGAGAAATGCTGAATGTCATCGAATTTCTTGAACCAAGGTATCTTTCCCTGGATGCCTTAAATTGGACATTTCTATAGACTTGTTTTAATTGGGACATTTTCTCAACCTTAGTACTGTAAACTAGCAACTTATTAAATTCCCCTTTTTAAAAGCCATTCCGTTTCTGGTACATTGCATTCTGGCAGCTAGCAAACTAAAACAATATGTAAGTATGAAATAAATAAAAGCATCTCACACAACCAGGGTCAATGCAAGAGTTCAAAATCCATAAGGCAGGACACAAGCCTGGCATCTGCAATGAAGATCTTCAATGAACTCCAGAGGAGAGGCTAGATGGCTGAATAAAAAGTGATAATTCTCTCTTTTCCCTTAAAAGTCTCAACTGATTGGATTAAATCCAGCTGACTGGATTCTCCCATTGCAGAATACACACCCTTAGTGGACTAGATGCAATCAGCCACAGATGTGATCAACTGGCTGCTGATTTAATAAACCAATCTTCTGGTTTCTTAACTAGCCATGAAATATTCTTTATGTATTGGTTAAGCCAATGGTTGTACGGCTAGACAACTGGGCACCATCACCTGGCAAGCTGACACCTGAACCTAACATCACAGCTTACAAACTGCCTTAACAACTTGGCAAGCTATACACATCACCATAAGCAAACTTAATAGAAGACAATAATAGACATATGTTTTGCCTAACAATACTCAACTGTTATGCATACAAGCAGAAACAAACTAAATCTCTCCAGAGTAGGGTACAAGTCCTTAGGTAACATTCACTCTTAAACTTGATATTGTATAACTTAAATACTAAAACAGATTTTGGTACTGAGAGTGGGGTGCTGTGCTTTGCAAATACCAAACATGTTGGAACAGCTTTTTGCATAGATAAGGGTAAAGTTCTGGAAGAATTGTGATAGACTTGATAGAGAAGACCTAGATTGTTTTGAAGAGACTGTTGTTAGAAATATGGACTCTAAAGATACTTCCAATGAGGCCTTAGACGAAAATTATCTGTTATTTGCCAACTGGAAGAAAAGTGGCCTTCATTTTGAAATGGCAGACAATTTGGCAAAATTGACAACTGCTATTGTATGGAAGGTAGACTTTTAAAATGATGATCTGGAATAGTTAGCTGAACAGAGTTCCAAAAGATATGTGGAAAATGCAGCCTGGCTGCACCTTGCAGCTTATAGTGAAATGTGACAGGAAGGAGATAAGCTGAGAACTAAACTCTTGGGTACAAAGAAACCAGAAACTGATGGTCTGAAAAATTTGGGGCTTCTAGAAAACCAGATCACAGCAGCTGGTGCACCACGTGAGGAATTAATCAAACATGGAACCAGCCAGCTAAGTCAAGACAGGCCAGGATGGGAGCTGGATTTATCCAGAAAGGATTTGTGGAAAGTCCTATTGTCTGATGACTTTGATCCATGTATTCTACATAGGAAACCAATAAAATTTTTTTTGTGTTTGAGATCTGTATAAATGGAACCACTGCCAGTCTGGACTGAAACAGACAGAAATGAGACAGATTGAAGGAAAAATTACTTCAAAGTCAAAATCATGGAAGGTAAAGCCTAGAGCCAGGAAATCTTGGGCCAAGACAGTAGCTTCACCCATGCACACAGAAAGGGTAAGTTTTCCCTGAAGGCAGAACATGGGCCTTCCGCCTCGATGTGCAGGAATAATCTTGGTGCCCCAGGCCTAAGTGGGAGAGGGGCATACACCTTGGTGACTGGGGAAAGCCTCCCTGCCACCTCACTGTTCCAAAAGGGCTGGGCACATGCTCTAGATGTGGAAGAGAGTCCGAGTGCTGCCCTAATGCTTGGAAAGGCTGGACCCAAGAAAAAGGTGGTTTCCCCAAAGTTGCAAAAACCCTCACCCCAGTGTTTGGAGAGAAAATGGCCAGTGCGTAAGCCCTTGGAAAGGGTGGGGCTGCTGCTACCCCAAGTCCTGAGGATGATAAATGACTCTCAGACTTTGAAATCTAATTGAGTTTGCCCTGCAGGTTTTCAGAACTGTTTGTGTCCGGTGATCCCTGTTTTCCTTTCTATTTATCCCTATGGAAATGGAATGTTTATTCTATGAGTGTTTCTTCTTTGTATACTGTATACTTTGTTCTCAGTTTCACGGATCCACAGCCAGAAAAGAAATTTTGCTTTAGGGTAGACTATGTCTATAACTGATTTTCATTAAGATTTTGTACTGTTTTTTACTTCGTATTGTATTTGCATTGTTACTGAAATGTTTTAAGACTTTTGTGATATTGTGATGGAAAATGCTGGTTTGAAACTGCTATGTAACCCAAAAAAAGTCATGATCTTCTAAGCCGGATCCAGTCTTGTGGGGGCAGGCATGTTCTTTTAATTTGAATCCAATATAGCAGGATTGGACCTCTTGATTAGGTTGTTTTCATGGACATGTGAAACATTCAATTGTGGGTGTGACCTTTTCATTACACGGAGCTGTGACTCCACCCATTCAAGGGTGGAGTTTACTAGAGTCCTTAAAAGAGCAGACAGACATTTGGAGATGCAGTAGAAAATGCCAGGAAGGACTCACAGTATTTGCAAGAGCCACCTGAAACCGGAAACCAGGAGAGGAGCCCAGCCAATGTTTCCATGTGCTTCCCATGAGATGCTAAATAAGCCAGAACCCAGAGTTTTGTCCCAGAGAAGCTAAGTAAGAGCCCACAGATGCTTAGAGAGGAAACCACTAGAATCAGAACAAAGCAATGAACAGGAGCAAGGACCTCAGACACCAGCCATGCGCCTTCCCAGCTGACACAGAAATCCTAGACAACATTCAACCTTTCTTCGGAATCAAGGTATCTGTTTATGGATGCCTTAATTTGGACATTTTTAAGGCCTTAGACTGTAAAACTGTAACTTAATAAATTCCTTTCATAAAAGCCTTTCCATTTCTAGTATATTGCATTCCAGCAGCCTGAACAAACAAAAACACAAACTGAATCCAAGAACACACTGAAAGAATTATACACCATGACCAAGTGGGTTTTATCTCATGTATGAAAGGGTGTTTCAACGCAAGAAAATGAAGAACTAGAGGAACCTAGAGGAACTAGAGAAAGAAGAGCTAAGTAAACCCAAAGCAAGCAGAATAAAGGAAATAACAATGTAAGAGCAGAAATAAATGAAACAGAATAAAATAACAATAGAGTCAAGTATATTAAAAGTTTGTTTTTTTGAAATTATAAATAAAATTGGAAAATCTTTACATAAAAAGAAAAAAATGAAGATGTAGATAACCAAAATCAGAAATGAAATGGGGAACGTTACTAATAATCCCATAGAAATAAAAATAAGCATAATATGACAATATGGACAATTGTATGCTAAAAAATTAACTAAACTAAATGAAATGGAGAAGCCTTAGAAAGATAAAAGCTATGAACTGACCCAAGAAGAAATTATAACTAGATGTATAATAAGAGATAGAATAAGTATTTGAAAACTGTCCAAAAAGAAAAGCCCATAACCAGATATTTAAAGAATTAATACTTATAGTTCGCAAATTCTTTCACAAATTAGAATAAGAAAAAATTTATCCCAACTCATTCTATAAGGCAACCTTGATACTAAAATCAGACAAAGATGACACAAGAAAAGACCATTACAGACCAACATCCCTTCTGAATACAGAGGTAAATGTCCTCAACAAGATGCAAAAACAAACCAATCCACCAGTACATTGAAAGGATTATAAAACTTCAATTCCCAGTGCCTGCTCATGCAGAAGAAAAAAGGATTATACTCCATGAACAAGTGGGATTTATCCCAGAAATGCAAGATTGGTTCAACATACAAAACTCAATGAAATACACCAAAATTCTATTAAAAAAAAAGAACCTTTAAAATCCCCATTAATTAAAAGGAAGTAAATAAAAAGAAAGTGGTAGAGAAAAATTATGAAATAGCAAATAAAAAATAATGTAGTAGAAATAAGTCTTAACATATAGTAACTTCAATAAACAAAAATTAATTAAAAGTTCCTAATAAGGTACTTTTAGACTAGAGTAAGCCATTCCCCACAAAAAAAACCCCATATATATGTTGTTTCCATACCAAATTAAACAAAAAGTTTGAAAATAAACAATAACCAAAAAAAAACAAAGCTGGTAAAGCAATAATTTGAGCCAGAAGAAACTCTCTAAAACAAAAAGTATTAAGGATGAAGAGGACTATTTCATAACAATAAAAAGTAGAATAGAAGCTATAACAAACCTAAATTCATATCCATTTATAAACATAATATCCAAATAAAGAAAAATTACTAAAATTACCAGAAGAAATTGAGAAATGTTACAATAGAATTTTTTAAAATACTGCTGAAGTGACAAATCAAATAGGTAAAAATTTAATGAGAATATTAAATAAACTTAAAGCTATTAATTGCAGCGTCTAGAATCTTTTCAATCACATGTGGGATACTTAAAACTCAATATATTCTAAATCATAAAGAAATTCAAGACATTATTATAAAACCACATAATGTGACAATACAATAAAATCAGAAATCATAGAAAAGGCCAAATAATCTATGTATTTGGTAGTTAAACTCCATTGTGCAAAGTTTGAGTCAAAGAAATTAAAACGGAAATTATGAAACATATAGAACGGAATTTTATTTAGTTTGATAAATCTAAAAGAATATAAATATGTCATGTCAAAATTTGTGAGATGAGTGATGCCCCGATGAATCCCAGAGTGATTTTATCAGTGAGTGGAAAAGTATTTGCAAAGTCCTTGTGTTAGTTAGATTCAGTTGTCAACTTGGCCAGGTGAGCATACCTAATCTTGTTGCTGCAGACATAAGCCAATGGTACGTGAACCTCATCTGTTGCCAATTACATCTGCAGTCAGCTAGGAGGTGTCTGCTGCAATGAGTGACGTTTGACTTAATTGGCTGGTGCTTAAATGAGAGATCACAACGTAGCACAGCTAAGCAGCTCAGCATTCCTCATCTCAGCACTAGCAGCTCAGCCCAGGCCTTTGGAGATGGAGAAAGAAGTCACCCCGGGGAAAGTTGTTGGAACCGAGGGGCCTGGAGAGAAGACCAGCAGAGACCATCTTGTGCCTTCCACATAAGAAAGAACCTCAGTGGAAAGTTAGCTGCCTTTCCTCTGAAGAACCAACAAAATAAATCCCCTTTTATTAAAAGCCAATCCATCTCTGGTGTGTTGCATGCCGGCAGCTAGCAAACTAGAACAGTCCCCTTCGAGGAATGGTGAGAACGGGGGAAAATTCAACTTCCTTAAGTTGAATTCTTGATATTCTCACAAGCAGCATACTTTATATGTGAGACTAAAGCAAAAAATGTTTAATTGGTACAAAATTTATATTTTGACTAGTGTATTTCCTAATATAACTTATGTAGATAGCTTGATTGAACACCATAAGTACTTAGAATCTTGGGTAGGACGTGAGATTTTGTTGGTTTGTCCAGAGTGATGCCCCAATGAATCCCAAAGTGATTCGATCAGTGAGTGGAAAAGTATTTGCAAAGTCCTCTTTGGGGAATGATGAGAACGGGGAGAAATGCAACTTCCCCAAGTTGAATTCTTGATATTCTCACAAGCAGTATGGACAACCAAAGCTACAGGCTGAGCCCCCAGTCTTGGGGTTTATTCACATGAAACTTAACCCCACAAAGGATAGGTCAAGCCTACTTAAAATTAGGCCTAAGAGTCACCCCCAAGAGAACCTCTTTTGTTGCTCAGATGTGGCCGCTCTCTCCAGCCAACACAACAAGCAAACTCACCACCCTCCCCCTGTCTACGTGGGACATGACTCCCAGGGGTATGGACCTTCCTGGTAACGTGGGACAGAAATCCTGGAATGAGCTGAGACTCAGCATCAAGGGACTGAGAAAAACCCTAGAATGAGCTGAGACTCAGCAACAAGGGATTGAGAAAACCTTCTAGACCAAAAGGGGAAGAGTGAAATGAGACAAAGTGTCAATGGCTGAGAGATTCCAAACAGAGTCGAGAGGTTATCCTGGAGGTTATTCTTATGCATTAAGTAGATATCACCTTGTTATCCAAGATGTAATGGAGGGGCTGGAGGGAACTGCCTGCAAATGTAGAGCTGTGTTCCAGTAGTCATGTTTCTTGATGATGATTGAATGATATAGCTTTCACAATGTGACTGTGTGATTATAAAAACCTTGTGTCTGATGCTCCTTTTATCTATCTTGTCAACAGACGAGTAGAACATACGGAATAAAAATAAATAATAGGGGGAACAAACGTTAAAATAAATTTAGTTTGAAATGCTAGTGTTCAATGAAAGGGAGGGGTGAAGGGGTATGGTATGTATAGTCTTTTTTTTCTGTTTTCGTGTTCTTTTTCTGTTGTGTTTTTATTTCTTTTTCTAAATTGATGCAAATGTTCTAAGAAATGATCATGATGAATATGCAGCTATGTGATGATATTGTGAATTACTGATTATATATGTAGAACGGAATGATCATATGTTAAGAATGTTTTTGTTTGTTTGTTAAATTTTTTTTAATTAATAAAAAAAACTTGTGAGATATAACTAAAGGAGTACTAAGAGGAAATTTATGGTTTTAATTGTACACATGAGAAAAGAATGGAACTTAATGTACAATGTGTCCTCTCAAAAAAATCAAAATATCATAATGAAAAGAAGGAAACCATAAAGATGTAATAAAGATGTAACAGTTGATAGAAAACAACAAAAAGATAACCAAAGTAGAAGTCAATTCTTTTAAAGAGAAACTAGGAAGCTAACTTTTAATTAAAAAGGGAACATACAAAGCAACTTTACATAGGAAAAAAGGAGAAAAAATTAGACATAGAAGATATTAACATTATAAGAGCCCAATTACCATTAAGGAAAATCATCAGTCAAAAATTCTAGACCCAAGAAGTCTCTACCGTTTGATTCCCGGTGCCTGCCCATGTTAAAAAAAAGAAGTCTCTACCAGGACCAGGTAGTTTAACAACATTTAAATGAATATGCAATCTCTAATTTACACAAACTTTTCGAGAGTCAGATAAAAAGGGGAAAAGCACTCTAACTGTAAAATTTATATAATAACATACAAGCGAATGTCTGGAGATCTGAGACAGGAAAGGATTTATTTTAAAACAAAAAACATAAACTAGAAAAAGGAAGCTAGGTAATTCATAGCAGAGAGAAAACTCAACGGCCTAGAAACACTGAAAAAAATATTTGACACCTTGATAAAAGAAATTAGATGACATGTCATGTCCATTGGATTGGCAAAAAAGTTAAGAAGTCTGAAAGGCTAGAAAATGTAGAGAATGAAACTTTCAGTTATTTCTGGGAAGATATATAATCCTGGCACACTATTTTGGGGGACACTTTAGCAATGGTGATAAAACTGAAAATGCACATGACAATGACCCAGCAATTTTACTGCTGGTCATAAAGAACACTTCTATATATGAATGCAGAGATGTGCCAGGTTGTAAATTGTGATTCTGTTTTCGTTTGTATTGAAAAAATAAACTGGAATACAAATAGCCACTAATGTGAGAATGGATAAAATTGCATATATTTATTCAAAAGATTACTAGAAGGCACTGAAAATACTGAATTAGAACTATATATATAAAATCTTGACTAATCAAAAAAAATGTTGAGGGAAAAAAGCAAACTGTAAAAAAGTTACATATGGACAATAGCATTTATTTATAAGTTCAAAACATATATGGGTATACAATATATAGTAATATATATTCTGGCTTTAGAATAGTGGCTAATTTGGAGACATGAGAAAGGGAATGAGATGACTGTATCAACTTTATGTGCACATTTTATTTCTTCTTTAAAAAGTAAATACAGAAAAAATGTTAACATCAGGCATTTAATTGCTAAATACTTATTAAATCTGGGTGGAAGGACATAAAAGTTAGTATATATTCCTTTCTGCAGTATCATATCTGAAACAGTTGACAATTTTAAAAATAAAATATAAAGAATTAGATAAAAAGTGAAGTAAATCATCATTGACTAGCAGAGAAAAAGAGTTTAAAAACTCTATGGACCTGTGTAATTCCATGAAGCATGCTTAAAGAACCAATCCTTACCCCCACTGACTAAAAAAGTAGTAGCAAATTTTATAAAACTGGAGAAACAGGTACACAATGCAGAAGAAAAAAATCATGTATAAACCCACCAACCAGAAATAATGTTACCATTTTAGTTTCTGTTAACATATTAATGTCTTTTATCCCTGAATTTTTCATGAGCTTGAAACAATTTTATAAAAACACTTTTGCCTATCTCTTTTTTCATTTAACATTAGAAGACAAGCATTTTCTACAAATTATTAGCAATTCACTACAAACAATATTTTACAATATCTTAGGTTCCAATATCTTATTGGAATTTACAGTATTCACATATTTATTACATTTTTTAATTTTTATGAATTGTATTTTTACAAATTTTCCCCACTTACTTATCTATATTTGTTTGAACTCTTTAAATATTTAGGATTATTAAACCCTTATGCTTTCATTGTGAATATAATTCCCAGTCTCAGGATTGAATTCTAATATATCGCATGACATTTAAAGTCTCATATTTTTATGTAGTTAAATATATAAACATTTGATTTACAGTATCTCCCACTGTTTGTTGGAAGACTTGATAACACTTTGATCTTCTACATTTAACCTTTTTTTTTTTTTGGCATGGGCAGGCACCGGGAATTGAACCCAGGTCTCCGGCACAAATTCTGCTTGCTGAGCCACCATGGCCTGCCCTACATTTAACTTTTAAAATCCATTACATTTCCTTTTTTCTGTCACCACAAACCTGTTCTGCTTTACTGTCCTTCTCCTGTTAATGGTAGCAAACTAAAAAGCTGAGAGCCTACCTAAATGCTTCCATGTGTCTTCCCCTGTCAGACAGAGGAATGAATGAATGTTCTGGGCTAAGTGTGAAGAGGCACAAGCTCTTCTCCAGCCTTGTCGCTGTCCTGCTCCTTCATAATCACAGAACGGAATGGGACTCTTGCTATCTGTCCAACCCTTGTTGGAAATTCAGACTAAGCTTTTTTCTGGAGTCTTGTTCACACATACAGTTTTAAATCTGCTGAAGTTTAAATAATTCAATATATTTGAAAGCATACTATAACTGAAAAGGGCTAAATAAGTATTACTTATGAACAGTTAATAAAAATAATAGCAGGAGGTAAATTCAACATAAGGCAAAAAATAAAGTCACTAGAAATCTCACCGAAGATCCAGACCAGCTTCTTTCCAGAGTAAATCCATCAAGCGCAGCATTTGGAGTGTCAACATATCCTGTCGTAAGTCTAAGAGACAAATACTGCTTCATTATAAAAGTGCTTTCCATTTTATGCCTAATAACTCATTAACTCAAAGTTCAGTCAGAATTAACTAAAACCACTGACTTTTTTCTCTGAAATTTTAATGTTTACATATTCACTGGCTGGTTAGCATGTCCCTGTAACATTATTTCAGAAAGTGAAATAAACATTGCTGTTTACCAGGTATACACTTCTGTTTCAGGTGCCAATATCATTTGTATTATAATTCATACTGCTAATTTTTTCCTTCTCCTTTGTTTTTAGGGCCACACAGAATATTAAGAATTAAATGAAATCATTTCATTAGGGGTCCACAAAGCTGTAATACCATATCCAAGGATAATTTCTAGGTAACAGGACGTGAATGAAAGTAATGGCATCCACATAATGCCATTTATATGCTCACATGATTAAATAGCTAGCAAACGCTATGAGTTCTTTTTTTTTTAAACATTTTTCATTGTGAAATATAACAGATAGGCAGAAAAGTGATAAATTTCAAAGTTTAGCAAGTAGTTACTCAGCAAATTTCAACGTATGGTATGAGTTGCAGTCGCATAATTTCAGATATTCTACCTATTCTAAGAGACTAAACAAAATATCCAGTATAATGATTCAGTAGTCACAATCATTTGTTAAATCCTATCTTCTCTGTTACAACTCCTTCCTCTCATTTGATCCTTCTCCCAGTCTTCAGGAATATCTGGGAAATAACTGTTCTAACTTCTTCATGTTGAAAAGGGGTGGCAACATCATAGAGCAAGGGAACACAACCAACTGATGTTCTCCGAGACTGTTGCTTCTGGGTTTGAGGGCATTTCTGGCATAGGAATAACCTGGAGGTTTTAAATTTCTGAAAAATAAGCTTAGTGAAAAAACTTTTTTAGAGCCTCATATACAATGAGCTGTAAGCACACATTATGTTGAACACATTTACTTGTGCTATCTTCACTGAACTCCCTTTAATAACCATGAGATACATACACTATACTTCTCATGGACAAGAAGAATCTCAAGCCCAATGAGTTTCACGTGGCTTGCTTGCAGTCATACAACTAACAAACGGTAGCAGTCATGACTGCCTTTTGGTTGGAGTCATTACCTCAGGGACATTTCTGTTTTGTTTGTTTGTTTTTTGTATGTATGCTGTATGGCGGGGTCACATTTCATACTTTTTCCATGTGAGTATCCCATTATTGCAGCACCATTTGTTGAATTTTTTGTCTGTTTTTGTTTGTTTGCTTTGTGTTTTGTTTGTTTGTGGGGAAGTGCATGGGCTGGGAATTGAACCTGGGTCTCAGCATGGCAGGCAAGAATTCTATCACTGGACTACCCTTGCAAGACATTTCCTTTTTAAAATATAAATTGGTCAGATATTTTAATTAAAATGCAAAACTATTGGGGAAAAACTCAACATTGCTATCACTGAACCTATACATTCATAGAATGTATGAATACCACTATAGAAAATATTCTCTTGTATTTCACAAGTGTTTTATCAAAGAAGCAGACAGAGACATTTTACTTTGTAAAAAGCAGAAGTAGATTTATTAGAATAGTGTATGTAAAACTACAGAAGTAAAGTCTTGTTTTAAGGGGAAAAAAGTGATATAGGTCATGCTGAGTTTGACTTTATGATAATAGCTACCTCTTAGCAGCCATCTACACATTTACACATCACATTTTAGACAAACCAAACTGACAACAAATGAAAGACAGTATAGAATTTGGCATGACAAAAGCCTCAGTACTTACCATCTCCATTTTTAAAAATCACTCCAACTGAATCCTCACCAAACACCTTATTGTTATAGACCAGCCACAAAGGCTTCATTTTGGAATCCATGTATTTGCACTTTTCAACACTGAAATTTAACAAGGGGAAAGTTAACCCAAATTCAATTTAAAGATATGACAAGATTCTTATTTTACCCTGAAGTACTGGCCTGGGCAAGGCCCTCTGCTGTTCTATTTGGGTCGGCAGGAAGTCAGAGCTAGAACATTTTCTCCTGGGAAAAAAGAAGCCATGAGGGCAGCCGCGTGGGCATGCACTGAAGCCAGATGGGCTCAACTACAAAGTCTGTTATGTCTCTACTTAAAATTCCACCTCTCCTTTTTTCATTCCTTCTTAACGCTGTATTATTATATTTAGTGAATAAAAAAATCTGAGCATATCATTAGGTAAACATTAGGAATATTATTAAATCATTCTTGATTTCTTGAAGAGAGAAAGATCAGTTTTGAACACTGATATAATACAGGAACACATTATTATTTTTCCACTATTATTTTGTAGGAAATGAGAAAGTGAAAAATAAGTTTGCAAACTCATTCAAGTTCTCATTCGAAAAAAATTTTTAAACAAATTTTATATTGTGAAATATAACATATACAAAACAGCGATAAATTTCAAAGCACACTTTAACAAAATGTCTTAGAACAAATTTCAAAGTTTGGTATGGGTTACAGTTCCATAATTTCAGGTGTTTTCTTCTATATGCTGTAAGACACTGGAGACTAAAAAGAAATATCAATATAATGATTCAGTTAGTCATACTCATTTGTTAAATCCTATCTTCTCTGCTACAATGCTTCCTTCTCCCCTGATTCTTCTCCTACTCTCTAGGGATATTTGGGCAATGGCCATTCTAACTTCATGTGAAAAGGGGTGTCGATTCTATGGGGAAACGGGGTGCAATTGGTTGATGCTCTTGGAGAGATGGGTAACTCTGGGTTTGAGGGCTTATCTGACCTAGGAAACATCTGGAATTTCTGAAAAATAAATTGGAGTGAAACTTTTACAGAGTTTCATTTGAGGCTCTGGTTATTCTTTAGGGTTCACGGGAATACTGGTGGTATGAACTTGCATACCATGCCAATATTAAGATCTCATTTTAAAATATGAACATCAATTACTAAATAAGTTAATATGGTTTCCAATATTTTCTTATGTGGGTTTCATAGGAAACAGTGCCATAGAAAAATGTACTTACATACAAATGAAAGGAAATTAACTTGTAATAACTTTCATTAACCTCACAGGTAAATTTAGTGGGTAGGCATGCGACTTACTGAATACAAGTATATACAGCCTTCAGGGACTTTAAAGATTTTCCTTCTCTAATTATATTCCACTTAATAGGGCTGACAGCTGACCCTACTACTCCCTAAGGCAGCGACTATTTTGCATTTCTACATTCTGCATTACTATTTCATTCATTATTACTTAGAGACTCACTAAGAACAGCAAAGACTTACTAGAGTTCTGAGAGGATGACACATGGGTTCAGAGGTGACTGCAGGTCAGAGAGGGCTTCCCGGTAGGCATTCTGTTTTAGACAGGTGTGCATGGCCTCCTTCCCTTTGGCTCTGTTCAGCTTCACTGCATTTAGTTTGATTAAACTATTTAAAGTTTTCAATTTATTGAGTGCTTCAACCTGAAAAACAAGATTCCCCAAACCCAAAATTCACTGTGATTAAATATATCACAGTGTAACGCATTACCAAATGACCATACTAATCGATAACATTACCCCACACATAACCAGCTAAAGTAAAAAGTTTTTTGAGTTATAATAAGCAGTTCACATATAGTAGAATAAAAACCTTATTTTTATCACTTATTGCTTAAAGTACTATTTTGCAGACTTCTTAAAAGCTTTTTTTATAACTGAAATCTTACAGAGAAAAATGAAAGATCATGGGTTTTAGTTTGGCTTTTTTTTAGACAAGCCATTATCTTTCTTTCTCTTTTGCAATTTTATTGAAATATACTCATATACGATACACGTCATCCACGGTATACAATCAATGGCTCATGGTATTATCACATGCTTGTATATGCATCACCGTGATCAGTTAGAACATTTTCATTAAGCTAGAAAGGAAATAAAAATAAAAAGGAAACCCAAATCCTCCCATACCACTTATCCCTTCTATTACTGACCCATGGTATTGGTGTAGAACATTTGATACTGTTGATGAAAGAATATTTAAATATTACTGTTAACTATAGTTTATAGTTTGCAATAGGATTAATTTTTACCCACACATCCCTCTATTATTAACTCCTTATAATAGTGTTGTACATTTGTGCTAGTTTATGAAAGAATTTTTTCATATTTCTACAGTTAATCACAGTTTTCTACCACAAGATTCATTGTGTTACATATTTCCGTGTTTTAACCTCTACTCTCCTTCTGGTGACATACATGACTTTAAATTTCCACTTTTGATCACATTCACAGGCGACTCAGTACAGATTATTATTCTCACAATGATGTGCTACCGTCACCTCTATCCTTTCCAAACATTTAAGTTCAACCTAGTTAAGCATTCTGCACATAAGCAACGCTTTCCATTCTTTAGCCTCATTCTTTCCTAGAAGTCTATGTATTTTATATCTGAGTTTACATATTATAATTAGTTCATAATAGTGAACTCATACAATATGTGTCCTGTGCCCGATTTATTCATTTTACATAATGTCCTCAAGTTTCATCCATGTTATTGTGTGCCTCAGGACTTCATTCCTTCTTACTGATAAATAATATTCCAGGGTAAACCATGGGTTTTTAAAGAAGATAAGCATGAAACTTCAACTCCTCAGAACCCTGTGGCTCACAGAATAAAAGAATTTGAGTAATTCCATTTGGCCTACACCATAGTATAAGAGGGAAAACCTAGTAGAAATGATTCCAGGATTCCTGAAATTCAACCTAAATTGATGACAAGAAATAGATGTCTCAGAAGAACATATTGGGAAGATATCATACACCTTCCCAGTATATTCTCCTTCCAAAAATAACATAGCAAAGATACATTATGTATAATGAAATAAAACATGAATATAACACGAGTATTTACTGCCCCAATCTAAATTACTACTTGCTAATTGCTGAAGTGTGTTTTCTTTAATTTTATTTATTAAACATACCAACATACAAACGCAAACATTCTTACCACATGATCCTTCCATTCTACATATATAAACAGTAACTCCCAATATCAAAATTTTTAATTCATATGTTTTACTCATCTATCGATAATGGAGATAAAAGGAGCATCAGACACAAGGTTTTCACAATTACCAGTCACACTGTGAAAGCTATATCATTATACAATCATCTTCAAGAAACATGGCTACTGGAGCATAGCTCTACATTTTCAGACAGTTCCCTCCAGCTTCTTCATTACACCTTAACTAAAAAGGTGATATCTATATTATGCGTAAGAATACCCTCTAGGATAACTTCTTGACTGTTTGAAATCTCTCAACTTTGATAACTTCTAGACTCTGTTTGAAATCTCTCAGCCACTGAGACTTAATTTTGTCTCATTTGTGCAGATTGAAAGGCTTTCCTATGAAGTCTCTGGGCTCTGCATTTTTCTTACACTGCCCAGTATGTGGTGCTTTTCTGCTGCGATACCCACCAGCATAAGGTTACGCGGTACCTTTAACTGCAGCAGACTCTCCCTGCTGGTGGCGTGGTGGAGACAGAGGAAAGGTTGTAGACTAGCTTTAATCACTTCACTTTTCCAGACCCTAGGGCCTGAATTGCTTGAGGGAGGGAATCCACCTGAGCTGGGCCCCACCCCAATTCTGTGGAAGGCACATTCTCTAAACAGTCAAACAATCTTAATTCTGCCTATGCTGGAGGCAACTGGAGCCTGAGAAGCCTTGCAGCTGTATCCAAAGAGTGAGTATTCAAGTCATAGAAACACAGCCACAAAAAAGAAAAATCCTTTTCAGAGCAGGGCCCCTTCCTCCAGGTAGCCAATCGAGAACTTGGGTTGGTATGTTGCTTTGTGTACCTTCAGGTCCCATGTGCCCCCTCCTTTCCTTCAGGGCCAGACCCCTTCAACTATTTTTGTGCTATCCGATTCAGAAAAAACCTCCGTTTCTTTTTTTTTTCCCTTTTTTCTTTTTCTGTCAGCCCTGCACCCTCGGTGCAGGTGCAAAATCCTGCAACCACCGGCTTTGACTCGAGGTTCAGCCGAGCTGGGGGCATATTTTTAGTAGTCAGAATTTGTTAGTTAATTCCACAATTGGAGCTTGGTTGCACTCAGCCCCTGCTGCCAATATAGTCTTTTTCCTTTCCCCTCTGGGAAGCAGCCTGTGGGGGAGGGGTGCAGGCCGCAGCGGTTTGGGAACTCATGGTTCTGGGGGGCTCGCAGCCAGTCCAGCTGGTCCAGACTGGGGTACGCTGTGTGTCCAGTCACTGACGTGGACCCAGCAGTTGTTCTGTACTGTTCCTGGCTTTTTACTAGCTGTACTGAAGGATGAACTAAGTCTCACACCTCACTAAGCTAGTTGCCATCTTGGCAATATCTCCTGAAGTGTGTTTTAATAACGAGGTAACTGGTTATCAAAACTTAGGCAAATAAAAGCAATTTACACAAATAATATAGGTGGATTAACAATGACCGACTAAATCAAACCCATTATGTTTAAAAGCCAACTTTATTATTTAATAACTGAAGGTACTTCCATGTCATACTGTGTAAAATTCACGAAAAACAATCTCTTTAACCTTCTCATAAATGAGGAGCATGAGTATATTTCATCACCATGTCATTAAAACTAGAAACTAAAAGTAAAATCAGAATTAAATATGTATATCCTATACCAACATAAAAAACATAATGATGACCATGACTTGAATGTCCATTAATAGGATGTTTGTTTTATATGTTTTCATTTTAGAACTCTGGTTCTCTGCAAGTAAACCACCAAGGCTCTACAGGGAGGGGATTCCTGTACACAGATTAGCTGCATGCTTCTACAGACAGGCTGAGGCAGCGCTCACAGCAAACTCGGAAGGTTCTATGCCCCTCTCCCAGAATCACGGTCTCCCTCTACCCAGCTAGCCTGACCTTGACCTTCCACACTCACCACAACTGTCACCTCCATGAGAAGTCTTCCCTAATGCCCGGAGCTGGACAAGGTGCCTCTCCTCTGTGCTTCTACAACACTCTCATAACAATACACGTATCGAAATACTTAAACACTGATTGTGCACCTGCTCTACGAACTCTATCAGCTCTTTGGTGGCTGGAACAATGGCCAAAATGCCTTCATATTGCCAATGCCTAACACAAACCCTGGCGTATAGCAGATTCTGAGTAAATGTGCATTAAACGCCATGAAGAAAACATACTAATGTTAGGTTAGATAATACTGGAGTAACGAAAAATTATTGCAAGAGAACCCAGCAGTTTGTTGATATGTGTGAATGAAGGACTCAAGCCAGGGAAGCTGGAATAGGGACTTGGCTTTTTTACATGGCAGACATGCTCTCACCTTCCCTTCAGGAGAACCAAGAATATACCAGCAAATCAAGCCTGGACCATTATTATGCTTCCTGTTTATAAAGCAAGCTAATTAAAACCACTATATTTGGAGTTACTTAACTCTCTAACACAGTGTACTTCAATATTACGAAGAAAATATATAGTAATTAACTGGATACTGAAACCGCAACTGTCAGTAATAATCCCCAATTTTGAAATGCAATGTTCCACAAAACAACTTCATGGTTCTCTTTAATAGCTTTTGCTTATTTTAGCTTTTAAAAATACATTTATAGTGATAAAATGACATTGTTGCCTATTTTATATACTGAACTTTAAGTTCTGATTTAAAAAGGAGAGCTGTGCTGCTAAAAAGGTTTGAAAACTCTTAATATAGACAGTAAAGAGAACTTTAGCTTTAGAGCTGGACAGATCAAGGTCTGAAACTTAATCCTGTCAGTTATTAGCTCTGGGAATTTAGGCAAGTTACTTAACCTCTCAGCCTCAGTTTTCTCCTATCAAATAATAATGGGGATTAACAGGGTAAAATGAAAGAAAGCAGTACAATGATTAGAAGATGAGGTATTGGGAAGAAAATAGGAATTTCAGGCATGAACATATAGTTTGAAAAAGCAGCTTGAGGATTCTTAATTATAGAAAACATACAACCTGTGGAATTAGGTCTAAAATCTCTCAGTATCAAACAACTGGCAGAGGCCATTCCTGTAAGGCTGCTTCCTGGAAGGTGGTGTCATGTGGAACTTCCTAGCCTGAACATCTGGAGCTCCAAGAAAGGAGTATTTCAAGTCAGATAAATTTATCTATCTATCTATCTATCTATCTATCTATCTATCTGTCTGTCTGTCTGTCTGTCTATCTATCTATCTATCTATCTATCCCCCACTTTCTTTGGAATATTCAGCCCTCAACACCCCAGCATCATGACCTCAGTTTCAACACAACTATTGATAGCCTGCATTAAACTGCTTTTGGTGCTACCTGTTGTTGAAGCAGTAGAAGCTGGAGATGCAATTCCTGTCTTGCTAGGTGTGGCTCTCAGCATTACAGGCATTTGTGCTTGTTTGGGGGTATATGCACAAAAGAGAAATGGACAGATGGAATCTCCAAGGGCCTTCTAAAGCAATCCTCACCCTGAAAACCTTCATGCTTTTGAGATTAAATCTGAGCTTTGGTGTCTGAAAGTTGCCAAGAAACAGATAGTAAATGAGATAATTTCATATTCCTAGATGTTTTCCTATAAGAAACTGATATTATATGGGAAAAATGTTCTCTTCACATCAAAGAAAGCACTGAAAGAAAGCACTGAGAAAAAGCAGACTATAATTTCTGTTTCCTGGTTGTAAAGGTCAAATAAATACTTTGACTCAAATTTGCATAAATAATCCAGTTTCAGATGTCTCAAAGCTCACGAATTAATAACAAGGAAGTTCTTGCTTAGAATCCTAGGAAACTGCCATAACTCCCTTATAATCACTGCCTCCTGAATTGTTGAGGAGTCTTTTCATCGAGTTTTAATTAGATTTTTGTTCTCTCATCTGTCTGTAAGTTAATAGTGTACTTAGATATGGAAATTAGTCAAAAATGAAAACCTTTATTTCTTTGGAGAAAAAAGATTAGAAAAATGTATTCAAATGTATCTAATATGGCAATGGAGAAAAATATTTAAGGTTAAAAAAGCTTTATATTGATTAACCAACTAACATCCTTTGGTGAAAAGTACTATATTAAATATAAATCCATTATGTTATGACTTAAAAAAATACACAATTGGTGGAGCATATGAATCATAAATACTATACAAATTGGAAAGAGAAAATCATGGATGTGCAGATAGGGTATGAAGATTTCATGAGCACTGTCATCATCGCCATCATCAACATGCCTGAGAATAGGATTACTCTGTTAAATTTAAGACAGGGTACTAATATAGAAAATATAAGAAATCTTAAGTAATCATTTTTCAGGTTATATTTAGTTGATATTCTTTCGTTAAATTTGTTGTAACTTCATCTCCTGACAATTTTGTAAAAGCCTGTATTAATCGTATTCAGTTATTGAAACGTTTATGAAATAATGTGAGGGAGAAATGGCATTTGGTACAACTTACTAAATACCATGCGCAAAAACTGAACATGAAGATTAAAACAAACTGATACCTGCTTGGAAAGCACTTTCATGTGGCCTACACTTCCCCGGCAGTATGCTTCAAGGATGACACCAAATTGTACCGAGACAGCAGGAATGTGTACTTCCGACCTGTAAGAAGTTAATATTAAAATGGTTTGTTTATCAAACACTTCGGATCACCATATAAAAATACTAACCACTCTATTCTACCATGCCATAAACTTATGATGCCAACCAAAATATGAAGAACACCTCATCTCGTGCACATTTATTAGAGAGATAGTCAAGTTTTCAATTCCTTGAACCTAAAAATATCTCAGAGTTTGAAAAGTTATAGGAGTTCATATTTTAGTAAGTCTTTACTCTAAGACATCCAAAATTTTTACCTCTCAACGGATTCACCTTTCACTGGGGCGAGGCGAACTAACAATCTAAAGACAATTGAGCTGAAACACAGAGATTTAAAAAATCTGATGGATGTTACACAATTGTCTAATGTCTCAATTAACTTCTGTTCCATTTTTTCTTTCTTAAAGAATGGTATACACATTTGAAAAGGGAAGGATACCTTATTCTATTATTCTCTGAGGGGTTTAAAAGTGAGGGGACAGAAATGAATGGAAAAAGACAAATTAAAAAAAGAAAACTGTATAATAAGGAAAGCAATATTCATAAATATAACATCTAAAATAAACAGTATTTTAGAGCTGATTTTCATTAACAAACTTGGTAGAAAAGATGAAAGGATAAATATTTTTTCCTGAGAAGTATTAATTTCAATACTTCTGTCTGAAGTATAGGTGAAAAAAACAAAAATATCTGAGTATAGCCAGAAATGAGAAAGCTATAATTTTTCTTAGAAACAAAATAACAACTTTAGCTCTTCCTGAGTTTACTTTGTGAAACTGGTAAAACAAGGTTGATGTATTTCTGAAAATGAGCTAGTATTAAAGAGGCTGAAAATACAAGTACTGTTGTTATAGTAAAATTTAAAAATCTTTATCCAATAAGACCAATGATGATAATACCATCCACAGCTTTTTGGAAAGCATAACTAAACGAACTGGTCCAAATATATATTTTAAATATGTACACTTTAACAGAAAATAGCAACACATTTATTATTATTTTCAGTTAACAACAAGTGGCATGGAGAGACACATCTGAATTACTTTGCCAAACCATGAAAATCAAGAGGTGACTAACAAGAAATGGAAGACAACCAAAGTATAAATGTTAAGAAGGCTCAGAAACAAAGCAGCTGTCTATCCTATAAATTTCCTACATATATTACATTGGTTTATATTTACTAAAGTATACTATTGGCTCAAATTGAAATATAAAGACTTACCTAAGATGCCAAAATAGAAATTGCCCTATCCTCCGATTAGCAAGTGCTCTTTCTAATAGGAATCGAGAAAGGGCACAATCAAGAAATGGCTCATATTTTAAAACTTGCACCAGTTGTAAAAGATATTGAGAGAGTTCTTCATCGCTGAAAGAAACAAAGAGCAAGTCACTCACAATTTCTGGCAGAAAAAGATCCCTTCCTATCATACTAACGAAACACAATAGTTCTTTTAGGCCAGGCTGTTACATGCTTATAGTCACTGTACTATTGTTATGACAACATCACAACAAAAAGCATGATACTATCACAACAAAAAGCAGATTTTGCCTGGGGAGAGGGGGAGGTGAAAGGAGCAGAGAACAGATATGTGGTATATTTTCCCCAAACTAATTAGGTTGATACAATTACCAGGATTATAAAAAGTAGGTACTCTAATAATGATTTCTAATCATGCTTAAAAAGTTATGTAATCAACCATGCAATCATTTTCAAAATAAAAATTCCATCAGTACTTTAGCAATTTATTTCCTTTCCAATCATGAGGGTGAAATAATTCCTTCCTTCATATTTCTAAATTCTGAGGTGCTGAGCTCTTTGTGTTTAATCTGGTCATTCCCTTGGAACTTCAGGTATCTGCGTAACACCTGAAACTCAAGAGCTAGAGTTCTGCTGCTATGAAAGTCAGCATTACCCTAAACAACAACCATTAAAAACAATGAAGAAGTAGGTAGGCCATGGATGCTCAGCGGGCAGAGTTTTCACCTGCCATGCTGGAGACCCAGGTTCGATTCCAAGTGCCTGCCCATGTTAAAAAAAAACAGTGATCACACTTCAATTAGAGATATGAATGAAGCTGACCTGGTTAGGACTAAATCAGACTAAAGGGTAAAGAATGATATTGACTGTTATTTTAAAACTTCAACTTCTATGTGAGACCAATAGAAGAGATATTTATTTGGTACAAAATTTATATTTGGGTAGCACAATATCTAACTTAACTTGTATGGTCACCTTATTTAAACACCATAATTACTCAGAACCTTGAACAGGGTGTGAGATTTTGCTGGTCTGTACAGGCTAGTGTGATGCCCCAATACATCCCAGAGTAATCTGGGCAAAAGATAAAAAGTATTCATAAAGTCCCCTTGAGGGACTAGGGAAAAAGGGGGAAATATTAAACTTTCCTACGTAGGGAAGACCTGATATTTTCAAAAGCATTGAGAAGTGCCAAGTTGATGGGAAAGGACCTTGATCTTGGGGCTTGCCCTTATGAAACTTGTTCCTGCAAAGGAGAAGCTAAGCCTCCTTATGATTATGCCTCCAAGTCACCCTCAGAAAATCTCTTTTATTGTTCAGAGATGGCTCCTCTCTCCAAGCCAACTCAGTAGGTGAACTCACTGCCCTCCGCCGCTACGTGGGACGTGACTCTCAGGGCTATAAATCTTCCTGGCAATGTGAGACAGGACGAATGGGGATAAGACTGGCCCTGGCATTGTGGGATTGAGAAAACTTTCTTGACCAAAAGGGAGAAAAGATATGAAAAAAGGTAACATTTCAGTAGCTGAAAGACTTCAAATAGAGTTGAGAAGTCATTCTGGGGGTTATTCTTATGCAGTATATAAATATCCCTCTCTTTAGTTTTTGGTGTATTGGAGTAACTAGAAGGAAATATCTGAAACTGCTGAACTATAATCCAATAGCCTTGATTCATGAAGATGACTTTATAACTATACAGCTTTCAAGGTCTGACTGTATGGTTGTAAAATCTTCTGACTGGGGCTCCCTTTATCCAGGGTATGGACAGATGAGTAGTAAAATAAAATAAATAAATAAATAATAGGGGGAATGGAGAGGATGGGATGTTTTAGGTGTTGGAGAGGATGAGAAATTTTGGGTGTTTTATATTTTTAATAAAACTGCAGGTGATTTTAATAAAACAACTTCAAGAACATAATTTGGTTGTAAAATCAATACAATATGTTTTTAAAATAATTTTTATAATTACTTAAATAAAAATTCACCTGTAAATCCTTAAGAATATGTTTACTTTTATTTTTATTTTTTTGGAATAATGAAAATGTTCAAAAATCTATTGTGATGATGAATGTACATATATGATATGAACCACTGACTGTACACTTTGAATGATTATACAGTATGTGAATATATAATATACATCAATAAAATTACATTAAAAATAATAATTTCTTTCCCAAGATAAATAGCTAACTAAATCTTAACTTCAAGTAATCTGAAAGGATAAGAAAATGAGCTCATTTGTAAGTGAGGATCTTTAACCACCAATTAATAAAGCAGACAATAATGTTATCAACTTGGTTGAACTAATTAAGGTTAGCAGTTCTCTATTTTGTCTGCATCTCCAAACCATTACACTCCAAACGCTTCACATGCAAACGCTCCTATCAGAGGCAATGACAGTGAAGTACTGTAAAGTAAAGGTTTTGGTGTCAGATGTGTTCATGAATTCTCAAAAAACGTTAAGGAGCTAATCTGAGACAGACCTGGGACTGAAACCCAGGGCACCCACCATATCACCATATACACAAAACAAAAACCCATCATCAGAAAATTTAACGTAGAGAAAAAAATCAGAATTAGCTCCATGGAACACAGGATCACAGCAATCTCCTCACAGACAGCAAATGCATTTAATAAAAGCACTCGGCTCTGCCTAAGGGGAAACCAGGTGGACCCTCCCTCTTCAGTCTCGAGTAAAATGTAGGGAGACTGAGAAACAACAGAGGGCTTCTTTTTTTTTTAGCATATAAGCAATTTTATTCTTCTTGCCAAAGGTTTTTCCCCTATGTCCCAAATTTTTACAATGAGCAACCCCCATGTCATGGTTAGGGACAGGTGTCAACTTGGCCAAGTTGTGGTACCTGTTCATCTGATTGGGCAAGCACTGGCCTGTCTGTTGCAATGAGGACATTTCATAGGATTAGGTCATGATCACGTCAGCTACATCCACAGCTGATTCCATTTGTAATCAGCCAAAGGGGAGTGTCTTCTGCAATTAGTGATGCTAAATCCAATCATGGGAAGCCTTTTAAGAAGGACTCAGAGGAGACAGGTTCCATTCCTGCTTTGGCTGGTGAGCCTCTCCTGTGGAGTTCGTCCAGGCCATCCATTGGAGTCATCGGCTTCGCAGCCTGCCCTGTGGATTTTGGACTCTGCATTCCTACGGTCACGTGAGACACTTTCATAAATTTTATATTTGCAAGTGTTCCCTGTTGATTCTGTTTCTCTAGAGAACCCTAACTAATACATCTTGGTACCAGGAGTGGTTCTTAAGGAACAGAATCTTAAAAATGGGTTTTTATGAATGGTTTTCTACTCTGACTGGGCTCAGAGACACTAAGGACTCTGATTCCCGTAATCAGAATGACACTCCCAATCCATGGACTGAGTTGGTAAAGGAGATAGTCAAAATATGATCATTCGATTCTCCTAATGCTTCGCTTGTACGAAGCCAGACTCTGGGGGATAATGTTTTTGACACCTTTACAGAGTTTTGTAGAAATAAGAGTTATAGAGATGTTGGTTGGTTGTTGTTAGATACACTGTCTACATTAAAGGGTGAAAGGGATGGGCTTAAGGCTTCAAACAAGAAGCTTAAGTGCCGTCTGAAAGATGTAGAGGTTTCTATGAGTATCCTGAAGGAAAATTTTATTTCCTGTAGCCGTAGACTTGAGATCTCTGAAAATCAGACTCAGAATCTTATTGTTAGAGTAGCAACTTTACAACGTAAACTGAAATCTCAGTCTTGCATGGTGTCTGCCGTTAAAGTGAGGGCATTGATTGGAAAGGAGTGGGACCCTGAAAAATGGGATGGTGACATATGGATTGATAATGATGTTGGGGGTGAGGTTGAAACCCTAGACCATGCTGAGCCTTCTTTAGATAACCCTGTAATAGTCTGCCCTGAGGACATAGCCGCCCCACCTTCAGCCTGCCTTGAGGAATTGGCCACCCAACCTCCTCCTGAAGGGATTAGCCCTAGAGTTATTAATCCTGTTTCACCAGATGAAACTGCAAATGAAAGCCCTGAAGCAAATGGCTTGGAAGATATTTCTAATTCTTTTCATGACCCACCCCTACCACCCCTCATTTCTTCTAGACCTATAACTAGACTAAAGTCCCAACAGGCCCCTAAAGGTGAGGTACAAAGTATCACACATGAGGAGGTACGTTATACTCCAAAAGAACTGTGTGAGTTTTCCAATTCATATAGACAGAAATCAGGGGAATATGTGTGGCAATGGATTTTAAGAGTGTGGGATAATGGTGGGAGGAATATAAGGCTGGATCAGGCTGAATTTATTGATATGGGCCCACTAAGCAGAGATTCTGCATTCAATGTTATAGCTAGAGCAGTTAGAAAAGGTGTTAACAGCTTGTTTGGGTGGTTGGTTGAAACATGGGTCAAAAGGTGGCCAACATTACCTGAGGTTGAAATGCCAGAACTGCCCTGGTATAATGTAGATGAGGGGATCCAGAGGCTTAGAGAGATTGGGATGTTAGAGTGGATTTATTATGCAAAGCCTGCTCTTACACCCCAGAAGGTTTGGGTCACCCCACCAGGCAAAGAACCACAGCCAGCTGAAGTGCTTGCTGAGGGGAAAGGGAACATGGAATGGGTAGTGGAAGAAGGTAGTGATAAATATGAACTTCGACCACGTGATCAGTTACAGAAACGAGGACTGTAGTGCTGTTTTGTTTGTGTTGTACTATTTAAGTTGTAAGATATCAAGTTTAAGAATAAATGTTGCCCAAGGATTTGTACCCTATTCTGGAGAGATTTAATGTGTTTCCAGTTATATGCAGGACAGTTGAGTATTGTCAGGTAAAAGAAAAAATCTGTGCTTATTTTGTTTTCATTTGGAAATTAAGTATGGTCTAAGGTATAGGTGCCAAGTTGACAAGGGGTGGACTGTCATGGTTAGGGACAGGTGTCAACTTGGCCAAGTTGTGGTACCTGTTCATCTGATTGGGCAAGCACTGGCCTGTCTGTTGCAATGAGGACATTTCATAGGATTAGGTCATGATCACATCAGCTACATCCACAGCTGATTCCATTTGTAATCAGCCAAAGGGGAGTGTCTTCTGCAATTAGTGATGCTAAATGCAATCATGGGAAGCCTTTTAAGGAGGACTCAGAGGAGACAGGTTCCATTCCTGCTTTGGCTGGTGAGCCTCTCCTGTGGAGTTCATCCAGGCCATCCATTGGCGTCATCGGCTTCGCAGCCTGCCCTGTGGATTTTGGACTCTGCGTTCCTACGGTCACGTGAGACACTTTCATAAATTTTATATTTGCAAGTGTTCCCTGTTGATTCTGTTTCTCTAGAGAACCCTAACTAATACACCCCAAATGATCAGAAACTTCATCATAAGCAGCACTGTTTGAAACCACTTAAAATATAAAGGTAGTTAACCTTTTTTAAAATGATAACTTTAAACAAGTAATTGCTGCACTGAAAACCTATTTTCCTAATTGTGTCTAAGCTTTTGATTTCCCCATAGATAAAAACATTTGAAGATCAATGTTGACATGGTTACTGGTAAATTTAATCGACATACACTTATTATACAACTACTACATATTAGACACCATGCGAGGTACTCTCAAGAGCTAAATGAAACCCAAATGAGTATGTCAAAGACTGACTAAGCAAATCAAAACCACATTGATATACCACTTCACTCACTAGGATGACTAATAAAAAAGACAAACAATAACAAGGGTTGACAAGGATGGCAAAAACCGTAACCCTCATATATTTGCTGGAAGGAATATAAAATGGTACATTCACTGTATAAAATAGTTTAGAAGTTAATCACAAAATTAACATAAGAGTGGAACTATTAAACTCTCCAATCTGGGAATCCCCGGGTACCCTCTCAAACACTGGGGACTCCAAAGAAAATAGGCAAATTCCTTGATCCTGAGGTGCCCCATGAAACTCACTTCTGCAGGGGAGAAGCCAAGACACCCACAGTGAGGCCCAAGAGTTGCCTCCAGGAAGCCTCCCCCATGGCTTAGAGATGGCCCCCTCTTGGAGCCCAACTCTGCAAGAGAAATCACTGTCCTTTCGCCTACATGGCACGTGACACTCAGGAGTAAAAGTCTCCGTGGAAACATGGGACATGACTCCCAGGGATGGATCTGGCCCTGGCACCATGGGATCAATAACACCCTCTTGACCAAAAGGGGAAAAAGAAGTATAATAAAATAAGGCATCAGTGACTGAGAGAGACCAGAGTCAAGAGGTTATTCTGGGGCTACCCCCATGCACGCTTCAGCTCAATATTCCTAATTGCCTTGGTTTGCCAAACCACAACCAACATCACTCCTGTTAACTGCTGAGAATACCTAGGGGAGAGCTTCATTTTTAAAATTACTTATACAACAATCTTAATTAGTTTTATTGCAAAACCGATGCCCATTCTAAAGACTATAAGTAGTGTTAAAAAAAAATAGAAATCCCTTCTTCTTCCCTCACCTTGCTAATTTCATTCCCCAGAAATAAGCTCTATTAAAGAGTTCGTATAATTTCTTTTGGAAATTGCATGGTGTAAAGCAATACACAATGTAAAAAGAAAAACGGCATTATTGCATCCATACTGCTCTAAAAACTTTTTTTTCAAAGGACCATACAGTTTATAAAGACCTACCTTAGGAGTTTCATTCTGGGGGCTAGAATGAAAATGGATACACCTGAAAAAGCCTATTTCCTGAGACTGCCTCCACAATGTCATTTCTTCAATAACTCCCATAGATTCTCACACATGTACTGTCCAAAGGGGACTGCACAAACAAGTTCACTGCAGGATTGTTTATAACTGGGAAACTGTTGAAAGAACTTAAATGGTCCTCAATAGGAAAATGGAATATATATGACACATATATGATAGAGTATTACATAGCAAAGAAAAGAATAAAATATATAACAAGAGAGGTTGCCCTCAGAAATCTAGTGTTGAAGAAAAGAAGCAAGATGTAAAACAACACATATGGTAAGCCACATTTGTGTACAGTATTTTTTACTGTACAGTATTATTCCATATGTATATTTTATAGATATCAATAAATACGGTAAAAGTGGGAAAATTTGAGATAGAAGGTTACACAAATTCACGATGACAGTTGTCTCTGGGAGGGGAGGAAAGGTACCTCATCTGTTGCAGGCAGCCCACAGCATATTCCCGCACGTACTGGTCTGGATAGTTGAAATCCAGAAGCTCCAGGGCTTCCCGGGGCGGCAGTTTTGGCCATATCTGAAGAAGCGCCTGAAGCTGTTTAAAAATTGAAACTGGTTCAGAAATACTGATAGAGAAAAGTAATCTTGTTTTTTTCTTGGAACTCACAGAGATAGGTCAAAGGAAAGGAGAAGCACAATTTTAATTGCTAATGCTTCAATAATCCATTCTTGTTAATCTGGACACAGAAAAATTGTCTTTGTTTTTCAAAAATTCTACAAAGACCCAAATAATAAATACTATTATGAGCTTACCTGAAAAAAGAATGATAAACTGAATATGTGCATTCTAAAGTCATTAGCCATTAAATAATTTTTAAAAGGAAAAACAAAATAAGGAACAATATAAGAAATGATCAAAAAACACTTAAAGGTAGGATTAAAAGTTCAAGAATATGCTGCAAGGTTAAAGCCAACAGCAGTCACTATATATGAGAAGTTTATTTGACTCAACATAAAATTGACTTGAAATAGTTCTTAATTTTTTAAGACACTATCATATTACATAACTTTTAATTAAGTATAATATGTTTAAATCCCTCAAATAATGCGTAAGTAAATAATAAAAAATAAATAGTGACTTCCGGAGAAGATGGCGGCTTAGTAAGACGCGCGGATCTTAGTTTCTTCTCCGGGACAGCTACTAGGGGAGTAGAAACAACACAGAACAGCTCCCAAAGCCACAACAGAGATAAAAAAGACAGCGTACCCCATCCTGGAACCGCTGACTGGCTGAGAGAAGCCGCTTGGGTGAGATCGCCGAGGCGCGCGGGCTTCACCGGGCGGGGCGGCAAGTGGCCGGAGTCACTCCCTTCCCCCTTCCCAGGCCGGCTGGGAGAATTGGAGAGGCGGTCCCCTGAAACCGCGGCGGCTGGCGCCCACACCACGCGCGGCCCCCCGGACCAACTGAGAGAATTGGATCGGAAATCCCCAGGCCGCGGAGAACGGTGACGGGTGGGGGAGGCCCCTTCCAAACCCGTGACTCCCCGTGAGCGTGCACTCTCCCGGGCGGGCCGCTGCCGCTGGCGCCCTCCCGCCACGCTTGTCGCCCCAGGCCGACTAGGAAATTCGGACGGGCGCTTTCCCGGGCTGCGGCGGCCAGCAACCCTCCCCGCGTTCGGACCCCGGGCCGGCTCAAGCTGCTTCGGCTAGCGAACCTCCCGGACAGAGAGAGTTTTCCAAAGTTAAAGGTCCCACAGCACCTTTTACTGGTGGGACCCGCAGACAAACATGTGCCACGAGCGCCACCTACTGGGCAGGATAAGAAAAACAGAACCCAGAGATTTCACAGAAAAATCTTCCAAACTTTTGGATCCAATACCCAGGGAAATCTGTCTAAATGCGCAGACGCCAACAGAAGATAACGGATCACGCTCAAATAATTGAAAATATGGCCCAGTCAAAGGAACAAACCAATAGTTCAAATGAGATACAGGAGCTGAGACAACTAATGCTGAATATACGAACAGAAATGGAAAACCTCTTCAAAAACGAAATCGATAAATTGAGGGAGGACATGAAGAAGACATGGGCTGAACAAAAAGAAGAAATAGAAAAACTGAAAAAACAAATCACAGAATTTATGGAAGTGAAGGACAAAGTAGAAAAGATAGAAAAAACAATGGATACCTACAATGAAAGATTCAAAGAGACAGAAGATAGAATTAGTGATTTGGAGGATGGAACATCTGAATTCCAAAAACAAACAGAAACTATCGGGAAAAGAATGGAAAAATTTAAACAGGGTATCAGGGAACTCAAGGACAATATGAAGCGCACAAATATACGTGTGGTGGGTGTCCCACAAGGAGAAGAGAAGGGAAAAGGAGGAGAAAAACTAATGGAAGAAATTTTCACTGAAAATTTCCCAACTCTTATGAAAGACCTAAAATTACAGATCCAAGAAGTGCAGCGTACCCCAAAGAGATTAGACCCAAATAGGCATTCTCCAAGACACTTACTAGTTAGAATGTCAGAGGTCAAAGAGAAAGAGAGGATCTTGAAAGCAGCAAGAGAAAAACAATCCATCACATACAAGGGAAACCCAATAAGACTATGTGTAGATTTCTCAGCAGAAACCATGGAGGCTAGAAGACAGTGGGATGATATATTTAAATTACTAAAAGAGAAAAACTGCCAACCAAGACTCCTATATCCAGCAAAATTGTCCTTCAAAAATGAGGGAGAAATTAAAACATTCTCAGACAAAAAGTCACTGAGAGAATTTGTGACCAAGAGACCAGCTCTGCAAGAAATACTAGAGGGAGCACTAGAATCAGAACCGAAAAGACAGAAGAGAGAGGTATGGAGAAGAGTGTAGAAAGAAGGAAAGTCAGATATGATATATATAATACAAAAGGTAAAATGGTAGAGGAAAATATTATCCAAACAGTAATAACACTAAATAACACTAAATGTTAATGGACTGAATTCCCCAATCAAAAGACATAGACTGGCAGAATGGATTAAAAAACAGGATCCTTCTATATGCTGTCTACAGGAAACACATCTTAGACCCAAAGATAAACATAGGTTGAAAGTGAAAGGTTGGGAAAAGATATTTCATGCAAATAACAACCAGAAAATAGCAGGAATGGCTATACTAATATCCAACAAGTTAGACCTAGTAGTTGCTCTGGAGGAGGAACTAAGACGCGCGTACCTTACTAAGCCGCCATCTTGGCCAATACCTCCACCAAAGATAATTTTTAAGAAATTAATTTTTTTGTCTTACTTTTGTGATAAAATTACTTTTGAACAAATTTTTAAAATGTTATTATATGGCTACTATTAGTATATATTTACATAAATTGCTAGCTTACATATATCACTTGGAATATTATAATTTATGTAAGCAAATTAATTATATTAAAAGATATTCAGCAAATACAGTGAAACATTAATAGCTTTTCAAGTTTAATTTAACTTGTAACCTAAATTTTTCAGTCTTTCTTAGTCCTGCATTGAATAATAGGAGTAAGCGTTATATTTGTTCTTCGTGTGCATATGTGTACACATAGTGCATAAGCAGATATAGAGTATATCTGTGGTAAAATTTTCACAGTGGAGAGGGCTATTAGAAAAAAATAGTATCTAAAAAGGGTTTTAAGAACTGTAATAAGAACAATGAAAAAGGCTAAGTGTGATAGTTAGGTTCCAGTGTCAACTTGGCCAAGTGATTATGCCCAGCTGTCTGGTAAACTGGAAGGATATTTCCTGGCTGGCTGATAAACTAGAAAGCTGGTGTATTAAATGGTCAGTTGATTGTATCTGTGGCTGATTACGTCTGCGACCAACTAAGGCATGTTTCCCAAAAGATAATCCAAACAGCTGAAGGCTTTTAAGGAAGAAGAGAAAGACTCACTGCTTCTTCAGTCAGCAAACCTCACCTGTTCATCCAGTCCCTTTATCAGAGCCGCCAGCTCACAGCCTGCCCTACAGATTCGGGACTCTTCTATCCCATGGTTGCATGAGACACTTTTGTAAATCTCTGTTTTTGGTTCTGTTTCTCTTGTTGGTTCTGTTTCTCTAGAGAACCCAGGCTAACACACTAAGAAACATTGGTTTAAAGATAAAACATCTACCCGACTACCAGTTTTTCTCACTAATGGAGCACCAAGGCCCTGAAGCACAGAGGAACTGGGCAGAGACCACCTTCCCACAGCTCTGAAACAGGGAAAGCAGACACTTAGCACCCCCAATTAACACCTGGAATACACTGCCCCAAAAAACAACAGTGTTGTTTTTTAACAGTGTTAAGAGCAGATAACATTCTGTAACACTAGAGATTCAACTATGTCTTGGGTTATAAACAACTCTGTTATTGGAAAGTAATTACCTTGGGTAAGATGGTTCTACAAAGTTAAAATATATATTAAAAAAATTAAATTATCAAAACATCACTTCAGGGGTTATGCACAACTATGTGATGACACTATGATCCAGTGATTGTACACTTCATAGGGTTCATGTAGTGCATAAATACAGCTAAATAAAACTGCATTTAAAAAACCCTTGCTACATATGATTTCGTTTCTAGGCCTCTTTTAGTGAATAAAATGTACCCATTCTGAAAATAACAATACTAAAAGAAGAAGTAAAATAAAAAAGGTAGGAGAAGCTCCCGACCCCTTACACATTCTGTCCTTATCCCTTCCTACTTACCTAGCCTCTGCTCATATTGTGGGTCTTTGGCCCACAGGGAACAGATTAACCCATATGTGTATACTGAACTGCCTGCACGTCAGACAGAATCCATGGTTTGGCAGCCTGTAAGGACTGAACCAGGATTGTTATCACTGGCACAATCGTCCAGGACTTTCCCAGAGGCTGAAGCAGCTTGTGCACAGGTAAGGTGTGTAAGCAGAGACCCAGCATAAAGAAAACAAATACTGACAAATTTGAAGGAATAAATGTACAGTTCTACAGTAATAGTAGGAGACTTCAACATGCCACTTTTACTAATGGATGGAACACTTAGAAGATCAATAAAAAAACAGAGAATGAACAACACACTAAATGAAAAATATTAATAAGAAAATTGCCTGTCTTTTTTCTAATTTTTATATAATTTTTCTTTAAACAAACATATGCTGTAATTTTTTAAATGCCAAAATTAATTGCTGATAAAAATTTGTATCTAAAACGTAATTTGATTTTAAAACAACTTGTGTCCTACTAATGAGCTTGACGTTTCAAATATACAAACGTTGTATTGTTATTGGTCTTATAGGAATTTCAGAGATTTTAATAAATGTGGTTAATTTGGTATTGTAAAATAAAATGGGTAATATTTGTAAGACCTGCATCACTCTGTGTGTCAATACTTTCCACACGAACACTACCTGATATTACAAAATCATGTCTGGGTAAAACCTTCAAATTGGTAAATTGATAAAGCATTTAAGTCAAATTGAATATAAAATGTTGATTAATATGATTTCAGCTTCCACACCGGAAATATTTTTTAAGAAATCACCACTTGTTGATTTTTGGTATAAAATATTATTAAAGAAGAATATTAATGATTACCTTAAAACACTAATAATATAGTCCTTTTTCTAACCATTAAAAAAAAAAAAATCACTTCAGGGTAGGCCACGGTGGCTCAACAGGCAGAGTTCTCGCCTGTCATGCTGGAGACCCAGGTTCGATTCCCAGTGCCTGCCCATGCAAAAACAAAAAACCAACCAAACAAACAAAAAACATATTACTTCCTAATTATTTCATTGTATTTTACAATTATCTATGCCCTTGTAATTATTTATGTCTATTGTATCCATATGGTAAACATACTATTTATGGAATGGGGTACCACTAAGCATCTCTTTCCTACCCCATATTTGGTGACATTTGGTTGGTATCTTGAAATCGGCCATAGTGGAAGTACTAACACCAGAAAGATCAGCAAATGCTACAAGATCTGGGTTATCTCTCCTAGGGGGGGAGGGTTGTCAAACATTTATCAACAAACCAGTGCTTAACAGATACAGTAGGAGAACCTATTCTCTATTTAAGTTGGTACCTGTCCATATATGATATTTGTATGTGCTTTCTTCACTAAAAATTTAGCAAAAGATTATTCCTTGACTCTAACCCTATGTGGCAATGGTGGCAAACAGACATTTCTACTTGTTATCTAAGCATTGACACTGCCTGGACTTTGCATAAATCACTGGACAGAAGACTAAAGTGAAGCTATTCTAACTACAATTCACATCAGCCAGATAAATAATTTGCTAAAAAAACTTCTAACAATTATGGAAAGCAATCTACTAATATCACCCTTTTAGCCATCTGCATGTTGGAAGCATTTTGTGTGAATAATTTGAATATATAGCATGGATGAAATACAAGGATAGTCATGTTTAGCACAGACATTTTTAGGATTTCACAGTCTTGTACTTCATCATAAATCACACCTCATGCTATTGTATTCTAACTGTATTAACACAAGATAAATTAAGAATTTAATTCCTCACAAAGGTATGGCAATATTCTCTAGGATACTTTGCTACAAGACTACTGATATTTCAATAACCCTTTATTTTCAGGACAGCTATGGAAGCATATAAGGAAAGGAAATCTAACAGTCACATAAACAGTGAGGGAAGTGGTGACTTACTGCCCAAGTACTACAAAGGTTCTTAAAGCTCCTTATGCATTACACAAACAGAATGTTTTCTTGTAAATGAAAAGACAACAACCTAGTTCCTATATAGTTTCTGCACCTACTGCTTTTGTTTGCAGATTCAGAGTACAGGCCTTACATCAGGCTTCTGACATTTCCTCCATCAGATTAGATTGGATTTATTGAGAAACATAGTTCAATTCTTTTCTACCAGTTCAATGTAACCGACAGCAGAATGGAGATGGAAGAGGAAACCAAAAATATTACTTTTTTTTTCCAAACACATTACTTTTTATTCTACTATTTTTTTATAATTCTAGACGACTAAAAATGGGCCTTACGATTGCAAAACCTGTGCTTTCATATACTTGTATATAGTATAGTATACTATGCTATATAGTATAAGAAAGCATATATACAATGTAAATGGTTAAAAGAAATAAGAATGTCTTCTTAACTGTGTAAGATTTATACAGTTAAGTCTTCTGAGTTGGGTTTTAAGATTTTACTTTTGGTTTCTTCTGTACAAGAAATAAGGGCCTTAAGTTATACCGAAAAAAAAATCTTTTAGATTTCCTTTTGGAAATGAAACATATATGCCAGATTCCTGAATGTAAAAATTTCCATCCCTCGAGGTCAAATAAAAGATATTAACTAGATATTAGTCCATTTCATTTTCAGGCACTTGATATAGAAAACTCTCTCTAAGATATCTTTCTAAGAGTACATAAAGAAACTTTTTCTATTGTGACCCTAATAAAATAATACAACACGTTTCTTGTATATGCACTTAACATGGGATAATATCCACGAGAAATAGGCAATTGTGCCAATTAAAAAAATACTTAAATTTTACTGAATTTAGATAAATAAGTAGTTAGAAGATTATTCGTAAAGGACAATTAAATCTATCTAAATGGCATAAAATAGTTCTTTTCCAGAGTAGTAGTCACTTGGTTTAAAACAGAAAAGAACAGCTCAAACCAGGCACATATAATAACAAGATTCCAAAATTCTTTAGACATTACAAATGAACTCAAAAGAAACCCTTCCCACGTTAAATTTAAGATGTAAAGCAATAAAACCAAAGTTTTTTAAAATGTAAATGGTTAAAAGAAATTTGTATTTCTTCACAAAGTTGTTAAGGTTACTGTAGATTTATTAAGACTAGAAAACCAGAGGCAGATTGATCGAATTACAATGAGTAAGGTGAACAAATCTGGTTATTTTACTATGTCGAATTTATTTATTCTGATTAAATACCATTTCAAGGGTCTTTCTATGGAGCACTGGTGGCCAAATGATTTTATGAAATGCCAGTGCTTTTGGATAAGGCCCTGAAAATTAAATCAAAGAGCTAAAGTTTGGTGGCTATTTTGAAGAATTTCTTTTTTCCTTTCTCTAGCCTGCCCACCAGCATACCTTCACCAATACCGTCCAACTGAAATGAATACTAAAATTGATCCAACTGAAATGAATTCTAAAACTGATCCAAATGGTTTGTATTCTAAAATGTTAACTTCTCCACCAAAAGAGATAATTTTCAAACAGAAATTTACTTTAGAACACTCATTGCAAAGGGTCTTCAGATGAAAACTTTGGAGTCCCCTAATGAAACTAGTAGGAACTGCCCAAGACCGACCAGGTGCTCCTTTTGTGAGACAACTGTCCAAGACCAATGTTTTCGATTGTCTTTGGTGAAAGATATGACAACTTCACTCAGAATCTAGGTTTTTAAATCTTAAATCATTTTGGTCTACCATTTAGAGCTTGTAAGGGCTTATAATCTCAAAATCTCTCCTACAGAAAATTATCCATCCTATGGAAATAAACCTATTTAGAAAGGGATACTTTAAATCAATGAAATAACATATAGACCAAAAAGGAGTTACAGAAAATATTTTTTGTTACCTGAGCAACATCCTCAAGTTTATTCCACTTGATAGATAGCAGTAATTTTGGCAGTGACTGTGGAAAATTCTCTCTGCAGTCTTGCCGCAAAGTCCAAATAAGATCCATTTCGTTCTCACACAGTTGAGATAAGGGATCTCTGTCCAAGATTTCTTTCAGTACAGCAAGAAACTTTTTTCCACCTCGACTCTAAGTGAGAAAAATTGCTCGTTATGGAATTCCATTATGTAAACATCAATGGCAAAAATTGAGCAACTTACATAAAATGAATTTTTATATAACTTCTGAGTTTTAATGTGAGATACTAAATATATAATTCCTTAAGAAAGGACTAATCAGGATTATCCATTTCTTTGGATTACATTATGCATATTAAATTTGTAAGCAAGGATAAGGGGAAAAACCGGTATCAAACAATTTGAAAAAAAAAAAGAATCCAATCTAAAAAAAAAATCTTTGTGCAAACACTAGGTGGCAATATTGGTATTGGTAATAAAAAGTCATTTATTAACTGAATGGAATGTATTTATATTTCCTTCCTTCTTTATTTTCTCAATTTCTATACTACAACCTAAGATAGGCCAAACATGTGAGGTTAAAAATACAGAAATAAAAGTAACATATGCGTTCTTGACTCTTACTTTGTCTGGAAACCATAAAATGTCCTTAGATTAAAAACTGAATCCTGGCTAAACCTAAAACGTGGAGAAAATAGTTACCCAATTTTCCTTGGGTAATCCTTATAAGAATACAGTAAAATAAAGATAGCTCAGGCTAATTTTTAATTCAAACTTTCTGAATTCCACTAATATTAAAATGAAGATGTTCAATTCCCCATACTTATAGTAATCTATATTTTAATCAAAATACATTTTTCATAAAAATTCATTCCAAAATTATATAGCAAGATCCTATACAGATTCATATTTTCCCATATTATTTTATACTCTACATACATGCTACATTATTTTAACTGAGGTTCCATATGAGCATAAACAAGCACATATAATTCTATCATACTAATTTTCTAAAGCAGTACACTTCAAAATGGTTTATATAAAAACGAATGAGAGTTCCAGGAAGGTGGCGGAACAGGAAAGGTTGAGTTCAGTGCTGCTCTCAGGAATAGTTAGAAAAGGGACGGGAAGGTGACTGGGATGGCAATTCCAGGGTGTAAGTGACCCAGGAGGGTGTTCTATACCACACAGAGAGGCCCTGGTTGCAAAACTAAAGAACTGAGAGGCACACCCCCACCATACCCCCAGCTCTGAGCAAGCGCTGACCTGCAAATCTGGGCCATGCCCACCCCTAGTCCATGCAGGTACAACCCAGACTGCAGCCACTGAGATCTGTGCAGCCACACACCAGGCCCCGCCCCCTAGACCCTCGCATTTCAGGGCCCACCCCACAGACCTGCACATGCATACATTCACATCCTCCCTGTGAGGGCACATGCATCCATGCACCACGCTCCTGACCCCTCAACCCAAACCCCTGTCCCGCATACGTGCACACACTGGAGTAAACCTCCAGCACAAGTGCACTGCTCCCACACTTGGCAGGTGCCCACATAAGCATCTGTGCTACACACCCTGCACACACATGCATCCCTGAACCACCCCCTGCTTGTGAACCTGTGCCAGGGCCCTGCTCACCCAACATCACCCACCCCTGACCCATATCCTGCAAACCCCGCGGCCTGTGCCCCACCCCTACACACTCGTACATCCACGCCCCCTGCCCTTGGACAAGAACCCACCCGCTCTGCACCCCCTGTGACTCGATCTCTGTGCCACCTACCCCACATCCTGATACCCATGACCCCCATGCTCCACGCACCTACTCCCATCCTGCCTACGCAGAAGCCCCTGTGCACCCACTCAGGTCCCCAATCTATCTCCAGTGGCGCCCTACCTCTGTGTCCTCCTTGCCACACCCTGCCCCTGCACTCTAAGACCTGCCTGAGCTTCACAAAGGCAAAAGAAGATCACTAAATATATCATGATGCAGACAGATATAGCCCAGCCTAATGATCAAATTAAAACACTGGAGGAGACACAAACTTTGGAACAACTAATCAACCTATAACACTACTAAATTAAATCACTGAGATGGCTAGTGACATAAAGGAGATCAAGAAGACACTAGAGTGGCCACCAAGCCAAGCAGCGCCGCATTCCATGTTTAAGTGCAGTGCAGGCCACAGCCATGGGCGGTGGTAGTGACAGACCCGCTGCATGCTCCATCCAGCCTCTTTTCCCTTCATGGTTTCTCTCTGCTCCCATGAGTAACTTGGCTCTGGGGGCTCCAGTTGCCTGCCCGCCTGCATGTGCCGCCAGCCCCAGCAGCCCTCCTGGACGGCCTCACCTTACCAGCCAGGATACCTCCCCTCTCTGACACCACTGCAGAAAGTTAAGTTTAAAGTGGGGGAAGAGGAAGAAGAAAGCAGGAAAGGCAAAAAGAGGAAGAGAGGAACAGATGATCAAGGAGAAGATGATCAAGACCCCAAATAACCTGCAAAAAAGAACTGTTCACTCCCAGACTATGCACTTTCCAAAAAAAAAGCTGTTCTATATTGGTTGGACTGCTCCTTTGGATTCAGTAGCTGTTTGAAAAATAAAGGTAGCGTGATACAAACTCCAGGAAACCCACCCACCCAAAGAGCCAAAGAATAGTTCCTGTGACAATTCGCCTTCGCCATTTAGTCCCTCATGGAAATCTACAACCAAGCTTGAGGACCTCACCATGAAAATACTGTAAGAGTTGTTAGGTTTTCGTATAAGTTGGTAAGGCAAAATAAGCCAGAAACAGAAGAGCAATTCGTGTATGGTCTCGTTTAGAAAATGCTTATAAGAAAACAGGGGCCTAAATTGTACACTCTTGTAGCAGTCACATTATGTCCAGAGTGGTAATTATTATTTCTGGGATTTTAAAGGCTGTTTCCTATATGGATAACCTGATATTCAAACATAGGAACGAAGACAATCAGGTCAGGATTAAGGTAGTTCGGAATACATGGGTAAGGAAGAAATTGTCTGTATTTTAGAACCTCACCTACTTTTTGAGACTAAAGGAAGAAAGATTTTCGTCCAGAATCTAAATTTTCTAAGCCACATAATCTAACTCAACCTGTCTAGATAGTTCATTTAAACAAGCGAAACATAGGAAGTGCCAGAATAAGAATGAGGGCCTTTAATCCTGTATACCTTAATCTTCCAATGCCTGGGTATATCTCAGAGCACATTAAGCAGATAATCAAAAAGTATTGGCAAAGTCGCTGGAGGGATGGGAGAAAAAATGCAGAACTATTAGACTTTATACTGTGTCAAACATCAGGGACATATAAATCAATAGGCCAAGTCCTTGATATTATTATTATTATTATTTTTATCTGGGAAGGCTCCGGGAATCAAACTTGGATCTCTCGCATGGCAGGCGAGAATTCTGCTACTGAGCCACCATTGTCCGTCCCAAGCCCTTGTTCTTGAGGCTTGCTCTTGTGAAGCTTATATATGTAGTGGAAAAGCTTAGCCTACCTCCTATGAGTCACCTCCGGAGGAATTCTTTTGTTGCTCAGATGTGGCCACACTCTCTCTAAGCCCATCTCTGCAAGTGAAAGGCTACTCTGGAGGTCACTCTTATGCAAGCTTCAGTTAGACATTGCTACCTATCATAGCCTGCCAAATCCCAACCGAAACTATTCCAGCCAAAGCTAACATCAGCCAGAGATGTAATCAACTGACTGATGATTTAATACACCAGCCTTTCCGTTTAAAAGCCAGCCATGAAATATCCTGGCAGCAATGGTCAAGCCAGTGCTTGCCTGATCAGACAACTGGGCATCATCACCTGGCCAGGCTGATACCAGAACCTACCATCATTCTAGTCTGTTTTGTTCAGTCATTGAATTGTTTTTGAAGCAGTCGTTCTATTAGTAGAACTACCTTTCCTGTGTCTATTTCAAGGAATTTTACAGCTTATTTCTTATATTTAAAAAGATTATCTGCAGAGCTACATTTTGGAGCAACTTCAATAAAGATCCGTCATTTGGGAAATGAATAATTAGATTATGGTGTACCACAGTACAGAAAAAAATGAAAATTTAGAAAGATTGTGCCAAGAGGGGACAGGAGACATTTTGAGACCTATATTAACAAGTCAGAACAAATATCCTGATGAATGCTGGGGTGCGCAGTGTAAGGAAAACTATGGAGGACTTCACCTCTGAGCACTTCAATTCTATAGAAGAGGGATAATTTGAGCTGATATGTGACCCAAACAATAACAATCAAAATTTTAAAATGCATAGACATACCTCATATTGTGCTTCACTTAATCATACTTTGCAAATACTGCCTTTTTTTTTTTAATGGAAGGTTTTTTGACAATTCTGCACTGAGTAATTCTATTAGCACCATTTATACAATAATCCCATGAGCTCACTTTGTGTCTATGTGTCAGTTTGGTAATTCTCACAATATTTCAAATTTTGTCATTATTATATCTGTTATAGTGACCTGTGATATAACTCTTGTAATTGCTTTGGGACACCATGAACTGCACCCATATAAGATGGCAAACTTAAATGATAAATGTTGCATGTATTCTGACTACTCTACCAATTGGTTGTTCCCCAATCCCTCTCACTCTCCCTCTCCTTGGGCCTCTCTATTCACAGAGACACAACAATATTGAAATTAGGCCAATTAATAACCCTACAAGGGCCTCTAAGTGTTCAAATGGAAGGAAGAGTCACAACTCTCTCATTTGAAATAAAAAACTAGATAAGATTAAGCTTAGTATGGCATCATGTCGAAAGCCAAAAGAGGGTGAAAGTTGGGCCTCTTATGCCAAACAATTAGGCAAGCTGTGAATGTAAAGGAAAAGTTCTGAAGAAAATTAAAAGTGCTATTCCAGTAAATACCTAAATGATAAGAAAGTGAAACAGCCTTATTGCTGATATGGAGAAAGTTGCAGTGGTCTGTACAGAAGATAGCACAGCCACAACATTCCTGTAAGCCAAAGCCTAATCCAGAGCAAGTCCCTGACTGTATTCCACTTCGTGAAGGCTGAGAGAAGTGAGGAAGCGGAGGAAAAAAAAATCTGAAGCTAGAAACATTTGAAGCAGGCAAAGGCTGGTTCATGAGGTTTAAGGAAAGGAGCTATCTTCATAACATAAAAATATAAAGTGAATCAGCAAGTGCTAAGGGAGAAGTTGTAGCAAGTTATCGAGAATATCTAGCTAAGATAATTGATGAAGGTGTCGAAACAACAGAAATCTATACAGATGAAACATCTTTCTGGAAAAAGATTTCATCAAGTATTGTCATAGCAAGAAAGAAGTCAGTTCTGGGGGCAAAGCCTCAAAGGACAGGATGATTATCTTTTTAGGTGCTAACGTATCCAGTGACTAAGTTGAAGGCAATGCTCATTTACCATTTCAAAAACCCTAGGGCCTTAAGGGTGCTATTTCTACTCTGGTGTGCTCTATAAATGGAATAAGAAAGCCTAGATGACAACACATCTATTTACAGCATGAAGATTTTAAACCCACTGTTGAGACTTACTATTCAGAAAAAAGATTCCTTTCAAAATATTACTGCTCACTCACAATGCACCTAGTCACCCAAGAGCTCTGATGGAGTTTACAAGATAATCGTTGTTTTCATGCATACTAACACAACATCCAATACACAGCCCAAGGATCAAGGAGTCATTTTGACTTTCAAGTCCTATTATTTAAGAAACACATTACATAAGCTATAGCTGCCATAGATAGTGATTCTCCTAATTAATCTGGGCAAAGTTAATTGAAAACCTAGTAGAAAGGATGCAACCATCAAGATGCCATTAAGACTACTTCTGATCTATGGAAGGAGAAGATTCCAACCATCATGGATGACATCATGGAGGGGTTCAAGATTTCAGTGGAGGAGCTAAATGTAGATGTAGTGGAAATAGCAACAGAACTAGAATAAGGAGTGGAACCTAAATATGTGACTGAATTGCCGCAATACCATAATAAAACTTTAACAGATGAGGAGTTGTTTCTTATGGATGAGCAAAGAATGTAGTTTCATGAGATGGAATCTACTCTCGAAGATGCTGTGAACACTGCTGAATTGACAACTATGGATTCAGAATGTTCCATATACTTACTCTCTAAAGCAGTTGCAAGGATTGAGATGAGCGACTCCAATTTTATTTTATTTTTCTATTAGAGAAGTTGTGGAAATACAGAACAATCAAGCATAAAATACAGGATTCCCATACACCACCCCACGAACAACAGCTTGCACTGGTGTGAAGGATTCATTACATTTGATAGCACATTTTTATTAACTACAATATTGTTAAAGATCATGCTTTAACTTAGGGTTTCTTGTTTGTGTAGTTCCCCGGATTTTTTTTTTTAATTTTTATTGTTACTATATATAAATCTAACATTTTCCCTTTACTCATATTCAAATATACATTTCAGTGTTTTAATACATTTATAAAATTGCGCTAACATCACAGTCATTCATTACCAAAATATTTCCATCATTCCAAAGAGGAATGCTGTACATTTTAAATCTTAACTGCCCATTCCCTGTCTCAACTCCAATCCCTGGTAAATGTTTAGTTTGTTAAAGCATCTGGAATGCAATATACCAGAAACAGAATAGCTTTTAAAAAGGGATTTATTAAGTTGCAAGTTTACTTAATGCCTAAATGTGTATATTAAAAAACAATAAAGCAAAAATTGAAGACTCAGCAGCAAACCTGGAGGAACTTGAGAAAGAACAGCAAACCCCAAAGCAAATAGAAGAGAAATAACAAAGATTAAAGCAGAGATAAATGCATGAGAGAAGAAAAGAACAATAGACAGAATCAGTAAAACGAAAAGTTAGTTCTTTGAGAAAATCAATAAAATTGATGGGCAAACACAACAACAAAAATTTTGTTGTGTTCAATGAAAATGTTCAAATTAAGGCTGTGAAAATGTTCAAATTAAGGCAACAAGAAGTTACCTTCACTCAATAAAGGCTGATGCCATCTAGAACACCTCCTGTCAGCTGGGAAGGCATGCGGCTGGTGCCTGGTGGGGTCTTTGGCTTCTGGACACCTCTGTCAACTGGGAAGGCACATGGTGACATCTGCTAGCTTTCTCTCCTGGCTTCTAGTTTCAAAAGTGTTCTCCAGGGGTGTTTTTCTTCTACATGTCCAAAGGTCTCTGGCTGTGTGGGCTTTAAAGCTTTTTCTAAAATGGTTCCCTCTTAAAGGGCTCCAGTAAGTAACCCCACCATGAAGGAGTGGAGACACATCTAATCAAAAGAGACCACCTAATCAAAAGGTCCCACACACAACTGGGTGGTTCACATCTCCATGGAATCAATCAAAGAGATCCCACCCAGTAATACTGAGTGAGGATTAAAGAACATGGCTCTTTTGGGGTACACAAGTTTCAAACCGGCACATTTATATTTTATGTTCTGCCTCTAACTTAGCTTATTCAATTATTCTGTCATATCCGTGAAGTTGTACAATATTTGTCCCTATGTGTCTGCCTTATTTCACTTAACACGTACATGTGAGAAGATGTGTATTCCGTTTTTGCTGGGTGATGGGTTCTATATATCTGGTAAGTCTAGTCGGTTTGGATTATCATCAAAATTTGTTGTTGTTGTGTTTGCCCATCAATTTTATTGATTTTCTCAAAGAACTAACTTTTTGTTTTACTGATTCTGTCTATTGTTCTTTTCTTTTCTCATGCATTTATCTCTGCTTTAATCTTTGTTATTTCTCTTCTATTTGCTTTGGGGTTTGCTGTTCTTTCTCAAGTTCCTCCAGGTTTGCTGCTGAGCCTTCAATTTTTGCTTTATTGTTTTTTAATATAGGCATTTAGGGCAATAAACTTCCCTCTCAGTACAGCCTTTGCCACATTCCTTAAGTTCTGGTAAGTTTTATTCTTATTTTCGTTCATCTCCAGATTGCTACTGATTTCTCTAAAAATTTCTTCTTTGACCCACTGGTTGTTTAAGAGTGTATTATTTACTCTCCATATATTTGTGAATGTTTTCATTCTTTGGCAGTTATTGAGATTCAGCTTCATCTCACTGTGATCAGAGAAAGTGCTTTGAATAATTTCAATGATTTTAAATTTGTAAATACCTGTTTTGTACCCCAGCATATGCTCTATCCTGGAGAACGTTCCATAAACACTACAGAAGAGTGTATATCCTTGTGTTTTAGGGTTCAATGACCTATATGTCTCTTAGGTCTAATTCATTTATCAAGCTACTTCTCTATTTCCTGGTTGATCTTCTGTCTGGTTGTTCTATGAGCAGAGTGGTGTATTGAAGTCCCCTACTATTATTGCTGAAACATCTATTGCTCACTTCAGTTCTGCCAATGTCCATTGCATGTACTTTGGAGCTCCTTGATTGGGAGCATAAACATTTATGATTGTTATATCTTCTTGGTGAATTGACCCTTTAATTAGTATATAGTGTCCTTCTTTGTCTCTTAATGATGTCTTTATATTTAAAGTCTATTTTATTTGATATTAATATAGCTACTTCTGCTTTCTTTTGGTTACAACTTGCAAAGAAAATCTTTTTCCATCCTTTCACTTTCAATCTATTTGTATCCTTGTGTCTAAGATGAGTCTCTTGTGAGCAGCATATAGCTGGATTATATTTCTTAATCCATTCTGCCAATCTGCATCTTTTAACTGGTAAATTTAGTACATTAACATTCAAAGTTATTATTGAAAAGGCGTTTCTTGAATCCACCATCTTATCTTTTTTATTTTGTCGGATCTATATATTCTTTTCCCTCTTTTTCTTTTTATCCTTTAAGTTACCCTTACTGGTAGTCTTCAGTTCTGTGCCCTCCTCCAGACTTTCCTCTCCTGTCTTTTTTTTTCAGCCAGCAGAACTTCCTTTAGTATTTCTTGTAGGGCCGGTCTCTTGTTGACAGATTCTTTCAGGACTTATTTGTCTGTGAAAACTTTAATCTCTCCCTCATTTTAAAGGACAATTTGGCTGGGAATATAATTCTTGGCTGGAAGTACCTTCTCTTTCAGGATCTTAAATATATCATACCACTGCCTTCTAGCCTCCATGGTGCTAGAATAGTCTGAACTCAATTTTATGTGGTTTTCTTTGTATGCAGATTTTCTCTTGTTGCTTTCAGAATCTTCTGCTTCTCTTCACCATTTGTCAGACCGATTAGTATGTGTCTTGAGGAAGGCCTATTTGGATTTAGTCTGTTTGGAGTTTGTTTGGCTTCTTTGACTTGTTTATTTATGTCCTTTATAAGGGTTGGGAAGTTCCCCCCATATATCCTCAACTATTCTTCCCAGCCTTTTACTTCTCTCTTCTCCTTCTGGGACACCAAGTTCTTACATTTGTGGCACTTTGTTCTGTCTATCATTTCCCTGACATCCAATTCAAATTTTTCCATCTTTTTGCCATTTGCTGTTTTGAGTGTTTGAAGTCAGTTATCCTGTCCTCTACACTGCTTATTCTTTCTTCCCTGGCTGCTGGGTGCCCACGTTCACAGGCACCAGCATAATATCCCCAACCTGTGCCTATACCTTCCCTGCAGTGAGTCACTGCACCATTATGCCCCACCCTATACTTTGCACCATGTTACCCATCCAGCCTGCAAAACACAAGCCATTAGACTGCTGAAAAAATCAGCAGTCTCTTCAAATCTGCTGTTGGGTGCCTCTAGTATGTTTTTCATTTGGTCAACAGTCTTTTTTTTTTTTTACACGGGCAGGCACTGGGAATCGAACCTGGGTCCTCGGGCATGGCAGACAAGCATTCTTACCCACTGAGCCACCATGGCCCGCCCCGGTCAACAGTCTTTTATCCCTGTGTATCTGCTATTTTTCTATTTATTCTTTCAAATTCCTCTTTATGTTCTTCTACTGTCTTCTTGATCTCCTTTATGTCATTTGCCATCCCACTTATTTTATTAAGTAGAGTTATATGAACATCTTCAATTAGTTCTTCTAATGTCTGTGTCTCCTCCGGTGTTTTAATTTGGTTATTAGGCAGGGCTATTATCTGTCTGCACTGATATGCTTAGTGATCTTCTAAGCTCATGTAAATACCTTAGATATGTAAATATCTTATTTACTTTGGGAGCTGATTTTTTCAGCAGTCTAATGCCTTGTGTTTTGCAGGCTGGATGTGCAGCATGGTGCAGAGTATAGGGTGGGGTACAATGGTGCAGTGACTCACTGCAGGGAAGGTATAGGCACAGGTTGGGGATATTATGCTGGTGCCTGTGAACGTGGGCACCCAGCAGCCAGGGAGGATGCAGCTGTGCAGGCGTACAGGTCTGGGGGGGCGTTAACCTGGCGTGTGCTGGTCTAGGGCACAGGGCCATTTGTGTGCACACATAGAGCTTTAGGAGTAGGTTGGTGCTATGCCTTCATGGGTTGGAGGCAGATGTCATCATCAAAGTTTTGTACTTTCTTCTGATTAGAAGTTTTATCCGTTACTAAGACTGGTGTACTAAAGTCTCCTACTATTAATGTAGAACCACTAATATTTCCCTTCAGATCTGTCAGTATTTGCGTCATATATTTTGGGGCTCTGCTGCTAATTGTATACCTTTTTTTTCTGAGTAAGCAGATAGAAAGTTAAGAAGGCATGTGGGAGCACATGAGGGTACTTTCGCAAGAAAAGAGGTGAGAGGCAAGACACCATGGCAATGTGAGACAATCTGCTTTTAAAAACCACCTTTACTTACTCCCCCTTTTACTTCCTTGTTTGGGGCTCTTACTCCTAACCTCCTTTCTCTCCAGGGCAGTGCCTGATGGTAGCTAGTGCACTTAGGCAGTTTGGCTGTGGCTGGGTGTTTTGCATAGGTGGGTAGTTCACAGGCAGGGTGTCCGTGCAGGATGGGCCCTCCTTACTTTAACTATCTTTGCCCAAAAGCTTCTTCATGGTATTTTCTCTCCCTTCTCAGGCCCCTGTACTAGCCAGCTTTAACTTCCCCCTCAGAGAGTTCTAGCCCTTTAACCTTAAGGGTTGTTGAGATGAAAGACTGTCTTCTGTAGATGTTTCCTGCTTGTCAGGGGGTGTAGCCCCTACCTGACGGTGCAAAGAACTCTCTGGCTGTCTCACTTGAGAGAGAAGGAGTCTGGGCAGGCAGTTAGAATGGCTGAAAATCCTCACATCAGCATTAGTCAGGTGTGAAAGCTTCTAGTCTGCCACGTCAAGTATCACCCAAGGTTCCTCTAGGCTGATGGTCAGATGTAAAGTCAGCAGAGCAATATGCAGCCTCAGGCACCCTAAGTCCTCTTCACTTGCTGCAAGCAGGGGTCAAAGGGCTGTCAGAACCCCATCCCATCTCCCTTTGGGAGACAATGCAGTTTCTGACTTAGTGCCCAGGCTGATGGCACAAGGGGCAAGGACCCAGTGGATTCCAAGGTCAAGGGTTGTCTCAAGGTTTCTGGCATTCTCTTTGCCAGTGGCCCTCTGGCCCACAGTTGAAGCAAGGCTCTTGAGACTTGGAGTCATGATTCAGGTGGCACAGAGCAGACAGGGTGCTTTTAATAGCAACTGCAATAAGCTGAGCTTGTTCTCTGGATTTTGTTTCCCTCTCTTTGCCTTATTCTCCTCCTTGGGCTTGCCTCAATTATTAAAAAGACAGAAAAGATAGTTTCTAACAGGTCATTAATAAGAATTTGCAGGCCCATGGAGAGTTTTATAGCTTTCTCCAAATGTCAGAAACACACTGACTGATGAAATGAGTGCCCAGCAAAATCTGGGCATACTATAGTATACTTCTTTATGGTCTCTACTAACCTCCCCTGGAACAGGGCTGGGTTTTGCTCTTTATCTTGAGTGATGTCCCACAGTTTACTACAATTACCACAGCTTGGTAGTGCATTTCCTCCTACCTTTAAGCAAACAAGTTTTTAAAAGGGGATCATCAAGAATATTTTCTCCTCTAGTGGAAGCTAAGACATGGACATAACACAAGCAAAAATACCCTCTCAGGTCCTTGTCTTGATAGAGAGATATAAACATCTGGGCATAGGGAATTTGTAACTACTTTCCATGCCCTTCAGACTGGAGAATGCTATTGTAATTAGAGTCCCACTAGAGAGTTATGCTTCTCCATTTTTTAGTCTTTAAGACTGGTGGCACTTCCTAACATCTCTGGGAAAGGAAACGGAGGAACTTACAGACACAGGAAAGGGACTTAAATCATGTCTTTGCCCAGCAGAATTCCCAGACAATGCTCTTGAGGAGTAAGATATTCAAACCCCAGACAGCCTCTTTCTTGAGATATCTGGACCTACATTTCTGGGAAGTTTCCAAATGCAAGTCAGGGACTTCAACCAACCTTTGCCCAGAATAATTCCAGGACAATGTTCTCAAGGAGTTGGGGATTCAAACCCCGTACTCTTCTGAGAGGTGCCTGGACGTATGCTTCCAGGAGTACCTTTGTCTTACTATTACCTGAGGACTAAAAAGGAAACTTTTTATAGTTGGCCATAATGCTCAACAGAGATGAATTGATCAAGGCCTGGAGGGGAGACACTCCTATTGGAAAATACTCAATTCCCAAGAGCATAGGCCAGAGGTGACTCCCTATAACGTTAAAGACAGCACCTTGTTTGGTACAATAATCCGTAGCCCAGAACCCTTTGTTACAAAAGATGGAATGTCTCAGAAGGTACTGCAAACCAGACCGAAGAGAAAGAGGGAGATGCATATGGAGGAATGGGAGGGGATCTCTGCTGAAGAAGTGAAAAAGGAACCAATTTGGCAGGAAGAAGAGGCCAGGTCCCCAGACAGGAGGAAAGGATAGAGTGTGGGGGAGTCTTGGACAACTGAGGAATGAGAATGAGAGTAACAGAGGGAAACTGGAGGGTTTGATTTGGCTTCCACTGGACTCCTGCATGGCGTGGGGAGAAGCCCCCAGTCAGGACTGAAAGGCAGCATCACCCACCACCCTCAAGAGTTCTTAGATCTGCGCGGCATGGAGACGAGTTCCTTCTACCTCTGAGGAGGGAGCCAGAGGACTGTTGACTGAGATTACATCCTGGGGAAGCTGGGTCAGAGTCCCCAGATTCCTAGAGACATAGAGGTGCATGAGGAACAGGAAAGGATAACAACGAGCCAAGCGAGAAGAAACCACTAAAGCACATGGCCAAGCCTCATGGTCATTAGCCTCGATACAGTCTGAGGGGGAGAAGAGTCTCCTGCCCAACTTACCAAAATATGTTGCCAGATTTTAATTTCTGGGTTTGTGGCTATGCCGTGAGAAATAATTCAAGGGCACAGCACAGGCTGAAAATGCATGTGAGAGGACATGCATCCACTCTCGTGAGAAAAGAGATATATACAGGAAAAAGTATAACATAAATTATATATAAATGATATACCTTCGTTTTGAATTGTGCCTTTTCTGGTATAAATGACCATCTTGTCCCTTGGTCAAAAAACCTGTTTTTTGAGTTAGGTTATTGTAGATAGTATTCATACAGCCATCCCAGCTCTTTTAGTTACCACTTGCATGGTATATTTTTTCCACACTTTCACCCACAACCTACTTGTATCTTTGAATTTAAGCTGAGTCTCTTACGAACTGTATATAGTTAGGTTATGCTTTTTTTTTTATACATCTGGCCAATCTCTGCCTTTTGACTGGAGAGTTTAATCAATTTACATTTAAAGTCACTACTGATAATAATGGGCTTTCTTTCAGCCATTTTGTCTTCTTATATCTTAAACAATTTTCATACCTCACATCCATTAATGTGTAATTTTGTATTTCGTTAATTTCACTTCCATTAATGTGTACTTTCACATTTATTTGGTTTTTTTTTTCCTTTGTCCTATAATGAGTGCCTTGTAATTTCTATCTAGATATATTTTCCATCTATTTTCTTTGTGGTTACAATGGGATAAACATTTAACATCCTAAATACATAAAAGTCCTACTAGGTTTGATACCAACTCAACTTCAATAGCATGCACCTATACTTTTCCTATACTCTTCTGACCACTACCTTTTTTTTTCTTGAGGGACAATTCTTACACATTCTGTCAAGGTACGTTGAATATCCAAAATCATAGATTCCTCATTATTTTTTAGGAATCTGCATTTTAGGACCTAAAGGAAGTAGGAAGAGGACATACATACCAAACAATACAGTACAATAACACTGCCATTTACAGTTAGCCAAATTGTTACCTACTGCTGGTCTTTACTTTTTTATGCTGCTCTGACCCACTCCCCAGTGTTCTGTCCTTTTAGTCTGAAGATATCCCGTTAGCATCACTTGAGGGCAGGTCTAGTAGGGATGAACTCCCTCAGCTTTTGTTATCTGCAAATATCTTAATCTTTCTAACATTTTTGAAAGTCTTGCCTGAGATAAAATTCCCAGTCAGCAGTTTTCTTTCAGCTCTTTTAGGTATTGCAACCCACAGCCTTCTTGACTCCTTAGTTTCTCACGAGAAATCAGAACCTCATCTAATTAGGACTCCCTTGTGCAGACACGGTATTTTTCCCAGGCAGCTTTAAGATCTCTACTTCGTAGTCAGCAGCAGGATCAATATACGATGAGGTGGACCTTTATTCATGTTCATCCCTGTTCGCACTCTCTGGGCTTCTCGGACATGCATATACACATTTTTTTATAAACTTTGGAAGTTCTGTCACTATTTCTTTGAATGTTCCATCTGCCTCTTTCTTTCTCTCTTCTCCCTCAGGGATTCCCATAATGTGTAGATTCATGTGCTTAATAACGACTCGGGAGGTGTCTTGGGCTATTTTCACTTTTAATATTCCTTTTTTTTCTTTTCGTTTCTCAGCCTCATCCAAGTGTGTCTTCAAATTCACTAATTCTTTCTTCTGAAATTACAGCCTTACTAATTACAGCCTTATTCTTAATTTCCTTACTAGGACTGGGCTTAGCCTATGAATGAATCCAAAAAGATCCAATCCGTTCTTGAAACCCTCCTGGGCATTATTCATGTCAGTCAGTGTGGTCTTCAACACCAGCAGTTCTATTTGGCTCTGTTAAAAAAAATTCTATCTCCTTACTAAGACTCTCATATTGCTCATTCATTGTTTTCCTGATTATCTTTTAGTTACTTCTCCGTGTTTCCATTCATCTTCTCGAGCATTTTAAAAATCATTTTTCTAAAAGATTTGTTCAATATGTCCACATGCCGGTGTTTTTTGTTGGTATTTTCTGTAATTTTAGCCTCTTCGTTTGGATGGGCCCTCATTTGCTATTTCTGTTTGTCTACTCTTTTGTTGCCTCTGGTACATTTTTATATTTTAAAATCTGACCCCTGGGTTTTATTCCCTGAGATGCCCGTTTCTTGGTTTTGCAACTAGCTGGTGAAAACACGGAGTTTTTCTTGACTTTCAGCCCTCCTAACTGGAAGATGTGCACAAGGCGAATGTAGTATGCAGGGTTTTCCCTGTCCTTCTGGTTCTATGTCTCGTCTGGCTTTAGTACCAACGTGTCTGCCTCTACACTTTCTAAAACTCCTTTTGTTGTCTCAAGCTGTTTTTTTCCTAGAGGCCAAATTCTGGGAGGAGGGCAAAAGGGAGAGTACTTTCCCTAGTTAGGCCTTCACAGCCAAAACAGGGCCAGGGACCCACAAAGGAACACAGACTGGCTCCAATGTGGCCTGTAGCAGGGATCAGGAACAACAACAGGAGCTTCTCCAACGCCTCCCAGGGCTGAGCTTTCCTGGCCTGCCCAGCAAATGCTCCAGAGAAATTCTTCATGAAAGGAAGAGTCAATCAAGGTGGCAAACTTCATTTTAAGACTATACCACCCACCTCCCCCATGGATCAAGGAGTCATTTGGACTTTCAAGACTTAATATCTTACAAATACATTTCATAAAGCTATAGCTGCCATACATAGTGATTCCCCTGTGGCCATTAAGTACATTCATGATTCATAGGGGGTTAAAATATCAACATCAACAGGAATTTGGGAGAAGCTGATTCTATCTCCCATGGATGAATTTAAGGGGTTCAAGGCTTTAGTGAGGAAGTAACTGCAGATGTGGGAGAAATAACAAGAGAACCAGAATTAGAAGTGGAGCCTGAAAACGTGACTGAATTGCTGCGATCTCACAACAAAACTAGAACAGGTGAAGAGTTGCTTCTTATGGAGGAACCAAAAAAGGGGCTTCTTGAGATGGAATATTCTCCTGCTGAGGATGCTATGAACAGGGCTGAAATGATGAATACTGCAACAATTCTAATATGGAATATTAGAATATTCCATATACTTAGTTGATAAAGCAGCAGCAGGGTTTGAGAAGACTGACCCCAATTGTTAAAGAAGTTCTGTAGGTAAAATGCTATCAAACTATTGCGTGCTACAGAGAAGTCTTTTGTGAAAGGAAGGGTTCATCAATGACTCTCAATCAATCTGTTGTCTTATTTTAAGAAATTGTCTTATTTTAAGAAATTGCCACAGCCACCCCAACCTTCAGTAACCACCACCTGATCAGTCAGCAGCCATCACACCAAGATGAGATCCTCCACCAGCAACAAGATTACAACTTGCTGAAGGCTCAGATGACGGTTATGATTTTTTAGCAAAAGTATTTTTTATTAACTTATGCACATCAGTTTTTTAGATATAATGCTATTGTACACTTAGCAGATTACAATTTAATGTAACCACAACTTTTTATAGCAATAGGAAACCAAAGCATTCTCGTGACTTACTCTACTCCAATATTAGCCTCACTGCAATAGCTGCTTTATGGCTGCAGTCTGGAAGCCAACAGGCACTGTCTCTGAGGTGTGCCTGCACACTGTGAGGAAGACCCTTACTTACAGTGGGAGCCGAAACAAGGCAGAACATCACCTCGTTGGGCATGAGCTGTGACATGACGTGAAGTAACTTAAATCTGTCACTGTTTTGTGTGTGTCCACAAATGACTGTGAAAGCACCACAAGTATTGATTTGGGGTACAAATAAATTTTATTGAGTAGGCAAATTTTCAAATTTGGGTTCCATAAATAATAAGGATAGATTTTACATTGAACCTGAATATGAATCCAAGTCTCTCACCGACAGGGAACAGAATTACAATTATGGAAAAGGCCAAAAGTAGAATAAATCCGGTAATGATGGATCCAAATTGGAGGTAATTGTGAGACTTCATCGTTTTTAATAAATACCAAATGTATATACACATATATTTACTAGCTCTGCCTCCAGAAAGGGCTGCATCTCAGGAGCAATGAGTGCACCTGACCTAGTTCCTAGATCTTCAAATCCAAATACTCTTCACAAATAAAAGGAATCAGTAATCTCTAGAGAAATGGCTGATTCCAAGATGGGGCAGGGAAAGTACTAGATGACCTGTCACATACTGTTTGTTCTATCAGAAAGATGGAAATACTCAAGGAATGATAGGGAAGAAATATGTTGAAAAGACACAGAAGGTACTGGCAGAAAGATAGATATACTGACCAATGGAATTGAATAGAGTGTTCAGATACAGACCCTCTCATTTATGGACAATTGATCTTTGATAAGGCAGTTAAGCCAACTCACCTGGGGCAGAACAGTCTCTTCAATAAATGGTGCCTAGAGAACTAGATATCCATATGCAAAAGCATGAAAGAGGACCCATATCTCACACCCTACACAAAAATTAGCTCAAAATGGATCAAAGACCTAAACATTAGATCTAAGACCATAAAACTTTTAGAAGAAAATATAGGGAAATATCTTATAAAACTTTTAATAGGAAGCAGTTTCCTGGACCTTACACCCAAAGAATGAGCATTGAAGAAAGAAAGAAAGAAATGGGAACTCCTCAAAATTAAACGCTTTTGTGCATTAAAGAACTGCGTCAAGAAAGTAAAAAGACAGCCTACACAATGGGAGACAATACTTAGAAACAATATATCAGATAAGGGTCTAGTATTTAGAGTATATAAAGAAATTGTTCAACTCAACTGCAAAAAGACAGACAACCCAATTACAAAATGGGCAAAAGACATGAACGGACACTTCTCAGAAGAGGAAATACAAATGGCCAAAAGGCATATGAAAAGATGCTCAATTTCCCTGGCTATTAGGGAAATGCAAATCAAAACCACAATGAGATATCATCTCACACCCACCAGAATGGCCATTATCAATAAAACAGAAAATGGCAAGTGCTGGAGAGGATGTGGAGAAAGAGGCACACTTATTAACTGTTGGTAGGAATGTCAAATGGTACAACCACTGTGGAAGGCAGTTTGGCACTTCCTCAGGAAGCTAAGTATAGAGTTGCCATATGACCTGGCAATACTGTTGCTAGATACCTACTCAGAGGACATGAGGGCAAAGACAGAAACAGACATTTGCACCCCAATGTTTACAGCAGCATTATTTACACTTGCCAAGAGATGGAAACAGCACAAATGTCCATCAATAGATGAGTGGCTAAACAAGTTGTGGTATATACAATACATACAATGGAATATTATGCAGCTGTAAGACAGAATAAGGTTATGAAGTACGTAACAACATGGATAAACCTGAAGGACAGTACACTGACTCAGATTAGCCAGAAACAAAAGTAAAAATACTGTATGGTCTCACTAATAAGAACTAATATTAATGAATGAACTTGGATTATTTCAGTTAAGAAAAGAGGTCATCAGAAGATAGAAATAGGGTAGATATTGGGTAATTGGAACTGAAGGGATACAGATTGTGCAACTGGACTGATTGTAAAAATTCAGAAATGGATAACAGAATGCTACCTAACTGTAATACAATGTTAGGACACTGAACGAAGCTGAATGTGAGAAGGATAGAATGAGGGGACCTGGTGGAACAAAGGAAATCAGAAAGAAAGATAGACAGTAAAGACTGAAATAGTATAATCTAGGAATGCCTGGAATTCAGAATGATAGGACTAAATGCACAAATTTAAAAATGTTTTGCATGAGGAAGAACAAAGAAAAATCAACACTGCAGGGTGTTAAAAACAGATGGTAATTAATATTTTAAAACTTTAACTTATATGTGAGACTAAAGCAAAAAATATTTATTTGGCACAAAATTTATATTTGACTAGTACATTTCCTAATACAACTTATGTGGACAGTTTAACTGAACACCATAAGTACATGGAACCTTGAGTAGGGCATGAGATTTTGTAGGACTGTCCAGAGTGATGCCTTGATAAATCCCAGAAGGATTTGAACAGTGAATAAAAAAGTATTTGCAAAGTCCCCTTGGGGGAATGACAGGGAAAGGGGAAAATTCAACTTCCCCAAGTGGAGAATTCTTAATATTCTCACAAGCAGTGGCGACAACCAAAGCAATAGGCTGAGGCCCCAATCTTGGGGTTTGTTCTATGAAAACTAACCCTGCAAAGGATAGGTTAAGCCTACTTAAAATTAGGCTTAATTAGGCCAAAAAGTCACCCCCAAGAGAACCTCTTTTGTTGCTCAGATGTGGCCTCTCTCTCTCAGCCAACATGACTAGCAAACTCACTGCCCTCCCCCCTCTCTACGTGGGACATGACTCCCAGGGGTGTGGACCTTCTGGCAATGTGGGACAGAAATCCTAGAATGAGCTGGGGCTCAGCATCAAGTGATTGAGAAAACCTTCTCGACCAAAAGGGAGAAGAGAGAAATGAGACAAAATAAAGTGTCAATGGTTGAGAGATTTCAAACAGAGTCGAGAGGTTATCCTGGAGGTTATTCTTACACATTAAACAGATATCACCTTTTTAGATAAGGTGTTAACAGAAAGGCTAGAGGAAAGTCCCTGAACCTGTAGAGCTGTGTTCCAGTAGCCATGTTACTTGAAGATGATTGTATAATGACATAGCTTTTGCAATGTAACTGATTGTGAAAACCTTGTGTCTGATGCTTCTTTTATCTACCTTATAAACAGATGAGTAAAACATATGGATTAAAAATAAATAAATAATAGAGGGGACAAATGTTAAAATAAATTTAGTAGATTGAAACGCTAGTGATCAATGAAAGGGAGAGGTTAGGAGTATGGTATGCATGAATTTTTTTCTGTTTTCTTTTTATTTCTTTTTCTGAATTGATGCAAATGTTTTAAGAAATGATCATGATGATGAATATACAACTATGTGATGAGAAAAAAAGAATTTTCATATTGTATGTTGATTAGTTTATTAATAAAAATTTAAAAGAAAGAAAAGACACAGAAGACAGTTTGAGTTCGTTCCCACTAGATAAATATGGGACCATTTGTACATCAAAATACACTAACTAGGGTGCAAGGGTAGTTCAGTGGTTAGAATGCCTGCCTTTCATGTGGGAGACCCAAGTTCGATTCCAGGATCATATACTAAAAAAATAAAAAAATAAAAAAAAACACTAACTAATTATAAAAAAATAGTAACTAATTATAAGTCATTGATAAAATAGCAACGATGAGCCCATATTACTCTAGGTTAAAAATAATAATAATAAGTAAATAAATGGGGAACGAAGAAAAAGCTCTACCCTACTAATAAATTCAAAAGGAAAAGCAGAATTAGAAAAACAGTGTTTGCCAACCCACTGTAATAGTACTGATACAGAGAAGATGTACTGATGAGTGCTAGAACAAGTGGATTAAAGTTGTCATGGACCAGGATGTTATGTGAGTCTCAGAATATGCCCCCATAAAATATTTATTACCTTTCTCATAGAACAACCTAGAGACACTTATCCTAATCAAGCAATAAACAGTTTACATGAGAAAAACTGACATGTTTTGCTTCCTGATAAGAACTAAGAATATTACTTCTGTGATATCTGCACTAAAAATGCATAGATGGAATCTAATCATGACAAAACATCAGGTACTTTGAAGGATATCCTACAAAGTAACTGTCCTGTATTCTTCAAAATATAAGAAAGGTGGAAGGCAAAGAAAACTGAGGAACTGTTGCAGATGGAAGGAAACTAAATGATACATGACAATGAAATGCAACAAGCAATTCTGGATTGCACACTGACCTACAGAGAAGAGACATTATTAGGAAAGTGGCTAAATTTGATTCCTCCAATCAAACCGCTATTTGCCATTCCATATCAATTCTCCCTTTCTTCCCATGGCAATACCAGCACTTCATTTTAGCCAGGCACATCAACGCTGCTACAAGACTGCATTTCCGGGCCTCCCTTTCAGTTAGGTATATTCATGCAATTAAGTTCTGACCAGTGGAATGAGAACAGAATTAATGCATATCAATGATAACTCTAAAAAAGAATCGGGTGTGTCCTCTATTATGCTATTATGTGTCCATGAGAAGCAAAATCTGAGTTCCCTGCATGGGTGGAGGCTGATCTGATCTGCTTTGTTACATGAAATAGAAATAAGTAAAATTACAGCCTCCTCTTCCAAAGAGAATTTATGAGGTGAAATAAGTAAAATTACAGCCTCCTCATTCAAAGAGAATTTATGAGGTGCCACAGCATCACTTACAGACTAGCTACTGAACCTATGCTTGCAGAAAAGCACTTATGCACTGAACACAGAGTACCTGCACTCTGAGCTACCATTTAACAATGGTGTGCACAAACTCATGCACACTGATAAGACTGTTCTCGCATATATGAGTTAAATTCTTCTATAAGGACATTACAGTAAATGAGATGAAGGTACCTAATAATGCTAACAACTCTACAATAAGAAATGGCCATTTTAAATCCTTGATACTTACTGATACATTAGCGCTATCACTGCTTGCAATCTCAGCCGCCTTTTCAATAATCTGTTTAAAAAAATTTTTTTAATTAAATTTTGGTTCTCTTATTTGCAAAATTTTAAGTGTAAATTACTATACTTGTACTTTGACTATAAGCAACTATATACAGTCTAGCAATGCTATACTTTATAAGCACTGAAACATGAATTTTGAAAGCAAAATGGCATTATGCAGTGTGTCCCAGATTTCAAACTCTAGACAGAAAGGAAACAGCACTATTATTGTAAGGGACTATGACACCCTGGGTACACTAAGGGTTGTCGTAGATAAAATACACTGGCTTGTATCTATCTCTCAAACCTTTTCTGAAATATAGATAAGTATGCTCTGGTTAAGAAAATGCAAATGTATGTAAGAGTTAGTAAACGTAGACTAAGTTTCTGTCACTATGTTTTTTTGTTTGTTTGTTTTGTTTTTTGGTAACAGATACTAAAATTAAAAGTAATGACAAAGCAGAGCCTAAAATATTTTTTAGTCATTAAGTTCAGAAAAAGGCTCTCATCCTTGAAAAGATGGAAACACACTAGTTCAGGGGGAATAATAATAATATGTAAAGAATCAGGAGCTCCAGATCCTGCTACTGAGTTATACAATTCATGGTGAATAATTTCTGTATCATCTTGTGTAAAATGTGATAGTAATTCTCATCATACTGCACAGGAGTCTTGAGGATAAAAGAAGATTAGATTATGGGTATTAAAATTAAGGAACAACCCTAAATTTGAGTTGAAGAACAAAATCCATGCAAGTGATTATAGTAATAAACATTAATTAAATAAAGAAAGTATAGAATTGGGAGAATTTTCTCTTTATTATTTGATTTTTTTTTACAGTAACCAAATATAACTTGTACAGTTAAAGGACAACCAATAATATAAACATATGTATACATATTCAAAAAAGACTAAACTCTCCACCCCAGATTGATCTTCCTCTGGTAGAGCATAATGCTAGAGTCCTGATCAGAGTTCTCTGAGGCGCCCCATAGGTTTAGAAAGGGAAACAGAACGCTTAATGACCAACTGCACATACCTGGAACAATGAGCAATATTGAAATAGAACATTTTTTTTAAATAGAACATTTTAAAGAAACTAAACTTCTCTTGAAATACTAAATTAAAAATACTTATATTTGCCTAGGATGTTGCATTAGTAAAATGTTCCAAAAGCATCTCATTTTATCTAAAAGAAACTAGAACTGATTGTTGAGCACATACCGTAACAGTCCCAGCTAGGATCATTAAATGTATCACAAGTAGCTATGGCTTATGGTTAAATTCCTATCTAAAGTATAACTAAAGCCATGGCTTAAATGTAACAGAGGAGCCAAAATATATCATTTTCTATCGGCTATAACTAAAAAATATAGTTAATGTTATATTTGGGGATTCTTTGTAACAATAACAAAACTTAATTTGGCTGGATACCGTTGGTGAGAAAAACATTTTTAAAGAACTTGAAAATTTACTTCTTGAATGGAAAAAATTCAATTAAAAGCAAAGGAAGAACATTGAGCTATGCAAATTCCATGTACATATTGCTAAAATTTAATGTGTCAACTTCTCAAACCTCTATTCTATAAAGGTCTGTTAGTGGTGAACACTACAATTAAGTTTAGAGGTGAAATAATTTAAATACTACTTAGGATAATGTCAATTTTTACAAGTAGGTTGATCTCAAATGGGTGAAAATGGCTAAAAGAATATAACTTCTTGTTTTTATCTGAGAACGTGCTCAAAGTCACAAGTGAAACAAAGATGCCAAATGTAAAGATAAAACATGTACCAGCTTAGCTCTCTTAACATGCAAATTATCAAAGCCCCATTCTCAGATCCCACCAGATAATCTCTTTATCCCAGAGACATGCAGCTTGTACACTAAAAAAATATATTTAGCAATGGAAGCTCTTGCCACAGATTCTACAAAAATTAATAGGAATATGCTACTTAAACCTTCAGCTCTTTGAATACAAATTATAACATGGCATTAATTATGTCTTCATAAGCTCTGAACCAATATGCTGGGCAGTTTCACTAAACATTTTATATCTTCAGAGTTGAGTGTGAATACATTTATACCCTTTTTAAAGTTTAAAATTACTTGAGAAAATGTTACTTATTTCATTTTATAAATGAGAAAACTGAACTCTGGAGGTGTCATATCTTCCTTGGTCTGTGATAAGGCGAGGACTGTATGGAGTTTGTGGGGTCCCCGCTCAGTCATCTTTCCACTAAACCAAGCTGTCGATGAATGTCAAGTTTGGAGAGAAAAATAGACAGAGCTTAAGCTATAAACAGACAAAGCCAGGAACTATGCATTCAATTATTTCATGCATAACAGCCCTTTAAATAATCAGCTTACCTTATCGAAGGGAGGGTAATAATAAGGTTGTTTTTTATTCTCTGAGAATTTAATATGCAAAGCTGTTGCATTTTCAGTATATGGATTGGTCTGAACAGTTCCCATTGGATTCAACATTTCTTCAAGTTCATCTAAAACATGCAAATAATTTTAAGATAATGTTTTTTGAAACTACACTAAAACAAAGTGAATGGATTTTCCCCCATGAAAACAACTTAAGAAGTAAGTCACCTAAGGAAAGTATGATAGACAACTAAAACAATGAGACTCTAATTTTCTGTTAATGCTTGGCACAAAATGTGAGTGTGAGTTTACATTAAAATGAGAAAGTTAACAAAAATGAACATTACTTCATCTCTTTCTTCAATCCTAAAAAAACTATAATTAGAACTGTTCTGCCTCCATCAAAATTAGGCAGACCAGAGGAATTATCATTATTTCCCCACTGTCTTTGGATTTCTTAATCACATACCGTCGTTTTCACAGTCATTTTAGGACGTACAATGATGTTTTGAGTGTTATCAAATACATACTTCATGCCAAAACTTATGTTCTCAATACTCCTTTATTATCCAGATATTCTTAGCACAGTTAAGTACTATCTTTCATGGTTTCTGGAATCCTCCATCAGAGTGGTACTCCTTTTACATCACCAACTTTACCCTTTCTCTTTCTTCTCTACCACCCTAAAGGGTCCATTCCCAGGGTTGTGCAGGGAATCTTAGAATTGCAACGTAGTCAGAAACCCTGGAGTTCATCTAATATAACTTTCTCATTTAACAGGAGAATTGCTGAAGAGACATTAGACTCAAGATGAGAAACAAAACAGTTAAATTTAAGGTCTCCACTCTTCAAACTAGTTTCCGTTTTCTTTTGTTTTTAGAACAATTATTCACTCTAGCCCTATTAAGAAAAAAGGCAAAGTCCATTTTGTTTGAACCTAATATCCAGAAAGCATATACACTCAGAATTACATTCCAAGCTAGAAAATCTTTACCAAGTGTTTAGAAATTTCAGCTCCTTGATCTTTACTTATCTTCTTTTATACTGATCTCAGACTCAACTGCCACCCGAATGGAAACAACTCGAATAATTTATACCTTATAAAGCTGACTGCTCAGCAAAATACTATACTTGTACCATCTAGTATACTGCATTATACTTACCTACTCTATGAAATGCAACCTATCTAAAGTCAAATGTGGCATTCTGACCATCTTATTAGCCCCCAAACAAACAGTGGATATCCTACTCAAAAGTTATAACAAAAAAGGCGTTCATACTAGAAACAAAGAAGACAAATTGGTATAATCTCATTGGACAACAATTTATAATTATCAAAATTATAAATGATTATTTGACTATTATTATTAATAATAAATGTATTATTTGACTCAACAAACCTACTTTGTGAATGTTTATAATGTTTACCGTGAAGATACATTTGCACATAAGCCAGGTTATTCATTATGGCACTGTTTGAACTATCAAAAGAAATACTGCCATGTGCTATGTGTGTACACATTTTTTTAAAAGCAGTCTCTGTAGCAAATAGGGTGAAAAATGGAAGGAGCAGAATACTGTATATGTCATTTTGTAAAAGATATGAAGAATTATGGAAAAAGATACAAGAAACCAATAAATGTAATTATGTACCTTGTAATGATGAAATGGATTATTTGTACTTCCTTTGTTCCTTGCTTTACCCTTCTGTGATAAATGTAACAAATCTAGAGGTGATACACACAAAGCTAAGCGTCTTCATGTATTATTTTACATCTTACAATTTTTAGAGATGAAGTCAAGCTAATACCACTAAAAATTACTGTGTTCACTAAAAATACCAGGCAACCTGCTTGATGTTTCTGGAGAATGTTGAAATGAGTGAGTATAAATTCAGATGTTTTAAAAAATATATCATTTGAACTGCATGATTTTTACTCTGCTGTGAATACAGAGCTCCTCATAAGAAATGTGTCAAATGCACTTAACTTTCCTATATTTGGGAAAATATGTGATTGATGCAATATCTGCAGGAGAGGGTAGGAATAGGAGAACACACGTGCATAAATATTAGAATATGAAGAGTCTATCAATATGATAAGAGACAAGTGATTCTTCAAAAATAATTTCAGTGGTAGCTAATATATGAACAGTCTCAAATGTTTATCACCCAAAACATCAAAACATACTTTATTCAAATAAGTTCACAATTTTACAAAACAATAATTAATCAACATAGAAGGGAAAAAAAAACACTGTTATAATGCGAAGTTTGCAATGAAAATTCCAACATTTAGGAAAGCAGTATGGTACGATGGAAAGAATTAAGCAATACTTCATTCAAATCTCGGTTTGAACTAATTGTGTGAGATTGGCTAATTTATGCACTCTAAATTGAATTTCCTCATCTGCAAAATGGAAATATAACCACCTATCTCATGGGGGTACTCTGAGCGTAGGTGCTCTACTGACCTAAACTTCAGGCTAAAGCCAACTAAATGTAAGTATTTTTATTACTCTTCCTATATTCCTGAATATTAATAAAGATACTAGTACAACTACAATTGATTGAGGCTGATACGAAGACGACACTGTTTCTTGGGAGAATTTCTCAGGAAATGTTTAGAAAGGCATTCAGATATAAATCACTTTTTGAATGTATTTAAAATTGTGAAAACAACTTTTAGAATAAACAATGAAAATCCCAAATGATGGTGTCATTACTAAATTGAAAGAATGGTGAATAATAAAGAAACATTAACTAGCTCATATGCCAAAACCACTAGGGATTAGGATGTAAATCTTACCAGGAAATGAAGACCAGCTGTGCAATATTATATCCCCAGATCTCAGCTGTCCTTTAAAGTCAAAAATCATCGTATTCACCCATGCTACAGGATAGTGCTGTTGAAAAAGATAGCACTGCATAAATATGCTAACAATGAATATAAAAGCATAAACATGTTCATGTACTTTGTTTCACTAACGTGAATTCTAGAAATAAATCCAACAAAACCAGAAAAAGATTTACAGTGAAAAATATTCAAAACCTTTATTATAGTTACAGAAAACCCTAAAAGGCAATTAATGTCGCCAAGTAAGAGTAAATGCATAAAATGGAATACTTATCGTGCAGCCACTGAACAGCAGAAATTTTTCATGATTCAAGAAAATATATGACAATATGCTATGTTATATGTCTTAACAGCTTTCAGCATTTATAAATCTTAATGCAGGAACAGGCACTATCTTCAGGTACTTTAGAACTTTATATTTCTAAAAAGAAAACTGAGATGTAGGATTTTTATGAAGACCCTAAGAAAAGATTTATTAAATTGGCCATAGTGTATCAAAAAACTTACATTCAAATGCTTTGAATAAAATTCTGCATAAGGAGGAAAATACAGTAGGTACCCTCCGTGTGACTTTTCACTCATTAACATTTTTTTTTTAGAAAAATATATGATGATAACCAAAGGAAAAGCTGACATTCTCACAGTAAAAATAAGGGAACAAAAACAGATGATGTAGTAACTAGGTTATAAAAACTTATGAAATTCTAATATTCACCTGCCCAGACCCCTCAAATTTTTCAAAAACAAGAAAAAGAAAAATATTTAACTGAACATACGAAATGGAAGAACACGTCCAGGATTCATTACTCATGATTTCAAAATCCAAGAAGTTCAGAAACTTAAAGTTTGTTATTAATTCATATCAATGCAAATCATAGCCTAAAAATGATATGAAGCTAATGACAGTCTTCATTTACGCTGTTTAGTGTGAATATTTATATACTTCACGGCCAAATACTGATGCATTTCATCACAAGTTTGTTCTGCAAGTCACACAGGTATGTTAAATGAGGTGGAATCTATTATCTTTCTAAACTGCACAAAATTACCAAGGACTTGCAATTTTTAAAATTTCTTCTTTCTTATCTACATCTTATACAATGCATTATGTTTATAACAGAAAACCTAGAGTATTACCTATAATACATTTGACAAAAGAGAAATGAATGGCAGAACATTAAAAAAGATTTAGTTGTCTTGAAATCTGTACTTGGTCACCAAAATTATAATATAATTTAATTAATAAAAATAAATTTTTATTTTAAAAGGTCTTAAAATAATATATTAAAATTTTTTCAAAAACGAATGTATCATTACCACTTTTCCAGCCTTCCTGATGGTCTGATATTTAGAGGGGTTAATAGTTTTAGTGGACTTCTTCGTTTTCACTTTATCCAAAACTGCATAAACAGCAAAACATAATCGAGCCATCCTCGGCAGGTCACAAATATTAATATCAAATTCTAGTGGTTCATTCCAAATGTGATCATTTTTTCCTGAAATCTCTGAGCTTACAACAGTTTTACAAAGGAGCTCAGTACCATGAAAGACACCAGCCCTGACGTGAACCTGTAACAGGGGAAACAAAAACAAATAAAAAATCATGAATACCGCATCAATGAAAAATATCTGATTTGGAGTTTGTGGAAAGCCTATCTGTCCACAGAATAACCAGAATGTAGTTAATCATTATATTGTTCATTTAAGAACAACAGTTTGCTTAACCTGTTTTATCTAACTAAGTAAGCCAGATAGTGAATCTCACGCTGGTGCACATGCCAGAAATCTCAGTGAAACAGACCTAAAGACAGCAGGACCATAATAAACATAAAAACCATTACTAGGGGTCAAGATGGTGGCTTAGTGAGAAGTGATTTAGCTTGTCCTCCAGAGCAGCTAGTGAATAGCCAGGAACAGGACAGAACAACTGCTGGGGCCACACCAGTGACGAGACACGCAGCCTACTCTAGTCTGGACCAGCTGGACCGGCTGCAAGTCCACCCAGAACCATCAGTTCCCCAAGCCACAGGGCCCAGTACCCTTCCCCTACAGGCTGCTTCCCAGAGGGGAAAGGAAAGGGACTTTACTGGCAGCAAGGGCTGAGTGAAACCAAGCTCCAATTGTGGAATTAATTAACAAATTCTCACTAGTAAAAATAGCTTCCCAGCTCAGCTGAACCTTGAATAAAAGCTGAGGTTGCTGTGTTTTGCCCCAATGCAGAGGGGATAGGGCTACTGGAAAAAAGGGAAAAAAAAAAAGAGGTTTTTTTGGACAGCACAAAATACTTCAGAGGGTCTGGGCCCTGAAAGAAAGGAGGGAGCACATAGGAACCGCAGATACACAGAGTTCCAACTTAAGCTCTTGATTGGCAAACCCAAGGAACAGGGGTCCCGCTTTGAAAAGGATTTTTTTTCTTTTTTGTGGCAGTGTTTTTATGGCTTGACTGCTCTTTGGATAGAGCTGCAAGGATTCTCAGGTTCCAACTGCCCCGGGCAAGGGCAGAATCAAGCTTGCCTGAGAGCTTGTCTGGAGGCTGTGCCTTCCCCAGGAGAGGGGTTGGGGCCCAGCTCAAGTGGAACCCCTTCTCAAGGACTTCAGACTCTAGGTTCTAAAAAACTAAAGTGATTAAAGCAGGCCTACAACCTCTCCTCTGTCTCAACCATGCCCCCATCAGGGAGAGTCTGCTGAAGTTGAAGGTACCGCATCATCTTATGCTGGTGGGACACACAGGCAATAAGTGCAACATACCAGGCAGGACAGGAAAAACACGGAGTCCAGAGACTTCACAGGAAAGTTTTTCAGCATGCTGGGTCTCACCCTCAAGTAAAACTGATGCACGTGACTCTTTCTTCATGGGAAGACACAAGTTTAGTCGGGGAAACTCTAAACTGGGGTCTAGAATACCTAAGTAGACCCTCCTAAGGGGGGTGGGGGAAAAGGCACCATATAGGCAGGGAAAGAGACGTGAAAACAAGACTGAAACACCCTGATCTCTTAAACAAAACCTAAGCTAGAGGTCGAGAATAAGCTGAACTGAATGTCAAAAACAGATAGACAACAAAGTCATCCACGAAGAAAATCCTAGGTAAAAACAATGAAAACAATCTCCAGAAGAAACTAATTAAGGAAATTAAATGCCTAGACACCAGCAAAAAATAACGAATCATACTAGGAAAGTGAAGCTATGGCCCAGTGAAAGGAACAAACCAACAATTCAAATAAAACAGAAAAGGATGGAAAAATATGAGCAGGGACTCAGGGAACTGAATGACAACACGAACCATATAAATATATGTGCTGTGGGTGTCCCAGAAGGAGAAGAGAAGGGAAAAGGAGGAGAAAAATTAATGGGGGGAAATTATCACTGAAAATTTCCCAACTCTTATGAAAGACTTAAAATTACAGATCCAAGAAGTGCAGCATACCCAAAACAGAACAGATGCAAATAGACATACTCCAAGGCACTTACTAAACAGAATGTCAGATGTTAAAGAGAAAGAGAGATTCTTGAAAGCAGAAAGAGAAAAACAATCGATCATATACAAGGGATGTCCAACAAAACTCTGTGTAGATTTCTCAGCACAAACCATGGAGGTGAGAACAGAGTGGGATAATATATTTAAGTTACTAAAAGAGAAAAACTATCAACTAAGACTTCTATAACCAGCAAAATTGTCCTTCAAAAATGAGGGAGAAATTGAAAATTTTTCAGTCAAAAAAATCACTGAGGGAATTTGTGAACAAGAGACGGGGTCTACAAGAAATCCTAAAGGGAACACTAGAGACAGAAAGAAAAAGATAGGAGGGAGAGGTGTGGAGAAGAATATAGAAATGAAGACTATCAGTAAAGGTAAAAAGAAGAAAAATTAGATATGACATATAAAATCCAAAAGGGAAGTGGTAGAAGAAAAAGAAGTAAAATTAGATATGACATATAAAGTCCAAAAGAAAAAATGGTAGAAGAAAGTACTACCATTACAGTAATAACACTAAACGTTAATGGATTCAACTCCCCAATCTAAAGACACAGACCGGCAGAATGGATTAAAAAACAGGACCCATCTATATGCTGCCTACAGGAGACACATCTTAGACCCATGGATAAACATAGGTTGAAAGTGAAAGGTTGGGAAAAGATATTTCATGTCAACAACAATCCGAAAAGAGCAGGAGTACAAAACTTCAAATGTAAAACAGCTAAAAGAAACAAAGAAGGACACTATGCATTGATAAAAGGAACAATTCAACAAGAAGACATAACAATCATAAATATTTATGCACCAAGCCAGAATGCTCCAAAATATATGAGGCAAACACTGAAAACACTGAAAAGAGAAACAGACACATCTACAATAATAGACACATCTTCAATTCCCCACTTTCATCAATGGACAGAACATCTAGACAGAGGATTAATAAAGAAACAGAGAATTTGAATAATATAATAAATGAGCCACACTTAACATTTATACAACACTACACCCCACAACAGCAGGATACACCTTTTCTCAAATGCTCCTGGCTCATTCTCAAAGATAGACCATATGCTGGGTCATAAACCAAGTCTCAATAAATTTTAAAAGACTGAAATCATATAAAACACTTTCTCAGATCATAAAGGAATGAAGCTGGAAATCAACAATAGGTAGAGGGCCAGAAAATTCACAAATACATGGAGGCTCAACAACATATTCCAACAACTAGTGGGTCAAGGAAGAAATTATAAGAGAAATCAATAAATATCTTGAGGAAAATGAAGATGAAAACACAACATATCAAAATTTATGGGAAGCAGCAAAGGCAGTTGTTCTAGTTTGCTAACTGCCAGAATGCAACATACCAGAATTGGACTGGCTTTCAATAAAACGGGATTTATTTAATTTATGTATAGTCCTTCAGAGGAAAGGCAGCTAACTTTTGACTGAGGTCCTTTCTTATGTGGAAAGGCACAGGGTGATCTCTGATGGCCTTTGCTCCAGGCCACTGGGTCCCAACAACTCTCCCTGGCATGATTCCTTTCTGCATCTCCAAAGGCCTGGGCTGAGCTAGGAGGGCTGACCTGAGGTATGCTCAGCTGCTCGGGCTGTGCTACATTGGGCTCTCTCATTTAAGCTTCCAGCCAATTAAATCAAACATCATTCATTGCAGCAAGCACGCCCCCTAGCTGACTGCAGGTGTAATGAGCAACAGATGAGGTTCACATACCACTGGCTCATGTCCACAAAACTAGGCAGCTTCACCTGGCCAAGCTGACACCTGAACCTAACTACCACTGCAGTGCTAAAAGGGAAATTCATTGCCCAAAATGCCTACATCAAAAAATAAGAAAGAGCAACAAGGGAGAAATTAACCATGCACGTGGGAGAACTAGAGAAAGAACAGCAAACTAACCCCAAAGCAAACAAAAGGAAAGAAATAATGAAGATTAGTGCAGAAATAAATGAAATTGAGAACATGAAAACAATCGAGAAAATCAACTAAACCAGCAGTTAGTTCTATGAGAAAATCAATAAGACGGATGGACCCTTAGCTTGGTTGACAAAAAGAAGAGGGAGGATGCAAATAAACAAAATCAGAAATATAAGAGGAGACATAACCACTGACCCTGCACAAATAAAGGAGGTAATGAGGGGATACTATAAACAACTTTATGCTAAAAAACTAGAAAATGTAAATGAGATGGACAACTTCCTAGAAAGGTACGAAAACCAAAATTGACTTGAGAAGAAATAGATGACCTCAACAAACCAATCACAAGTAAAGAAATTAAACTGGTCATCAAGAAGCTCCCATAAAAGAAAAGTCTAGGACCAGATGGCTTCACATGTGAATTCTACCAAACATTCAAGAAAGAATTAGTAACAATCCTGCTCAAATTCTTCAAAAAAATAGAAGAGGGAAGGCTACCTAACTCATACGATGAAGCCAACACCACCCACATACCAAAGCCAGAAAAAGATATTACAAGAAAAGAAAACTACAGACCAATCTCTCTGATGAAGTAGCTACAAAAATTCTCAACAAAATTCTTGCAAATCAAATCCAGCACCACATTAAAAGAATTATATACCATGATCAAGTAGGATTGTTCCCAGGTATGAAAGGATGGTTCAACATAAGAAAATCAATTTACGTAATACACCATATCAACAAATCAAAGCAGAAAAACCACACGATCATCTCGATTGATGCAGAAAAGGCATTTGACAAAATGCAGAACAGGCATTTGACAAAATTCAACATCATTCTTGTTGAAAACACTTCAAAGGATAGGAGTAGAAGGGAACTTTCTCAACATAATAAAGGGAATATATGAAAAACCCACAGCTAACATCATCATCAATGGGAAAAACTGAAAAGTTTCCCCCTATGATCAGGAACAAGACAAGGATGTCTACTATGACCACTGTTATTCAACATTGCATTGGAGGTTCTAGCCAGAGCACTTAGAGAAGAAAAAGAAACACAAGGCATCAAAATTGGAAAGGAAGAAGTAAAACTCTCACTGTTTGCAGATGATATGATACCATATGTCAAAAACTCCGAGAAATCCACAGCAAAACCACTAGAGCTAATAAATGAGAACAGCAAAGTGGCAGGTTACAAGATTAACACTCAAAAATCTGTAGTGTTTCTATATACTAGTAATGAGCAATCTGAGGGGAAAATCACAAAAAAATTTCCATTTACAACTGCAGCCAAAAGAATAAAATACTTAGGAATAAATTTAACTAAGGATAAAAAAGACCTATACAAAGAAAACTATAAGAAATTGTTAAAAGAAATCACAGAAGACCTAAATAGATGAAAGGGCATACTGTGCTCATGGATTGAAGACTAAATATAGTTAAGATGTCAATTCTACCTAAATTGATTTACAGATTCAATGCAATACCAATTAAAATCCCAAAAACTTACTTTTCAGAAACAGAAAAACCAATAACCAAATTTATCTGGAAGAACAGGGTACCCTGAATAGGTAAAAGTATCCTGAGAAAGAAATATGACGTTGGAGGTCTCATGCTACCTGATTTTAAGGCATATCATGAAGTTACAGTGGTCAAAACAGCATGGTACTGGCATAAAACAGATATACTGACCCATGGAATCAAATAGAGTGTTCAGATATAGAACCTCTCATCTATGGACAACTGATCTTTGATAAGGCAGTCAAGCCAACTCACCTGGGACAGAACAGTCCCTTCAATAAATGATGCCTAGAGAACTGGATATCCATATGCAAAAGAATGAAAGAGGAGCCATACCTCACACCCTATACAAAATTAACTCAAAACGGATCAAAGTCCTAAACATTAGATCTAAGACCATAAAGTTTTTAGAAGAAAATGTAGGGAAATACCTTATAAATCTTATAACAGGAGGGGGTTTCCTAGATTTTATACCCAAAGCACAAACATTGGAGAGGGAAGGGGGGAGAAAGAGAGAGAGAGAGAGAGAGAGACAGAGAGAGAGAAATGGGAACTCCTCAAAATTGAACGCTTTTGTGCATCAAAGGACTTCGTCAAGAAAGTAAAAAAGACAGCCTATGCAATGGGAAACAATATTTGGAAACGAAATATCAGATAAACGTCTAGTATTCAGAGTATATAAAGAGATCATCCAACTCAACAACAAAAGACAAACAACCCAATTACAAAATGGACAAAAGACATGAACAGACACTTCTAAGAAGGGGAAAGGCAAATGGCCAAAAGGCACATAAAAAGATGCTCAACTTCCCTGGCTATGAGGGAAGTGCAAATCAAAACCACAATGAGATTTCATCTCACACCCACCAGAATGGCCATTATCAATAAAACAGAAAACGGTAAGTATTGGAGAGGATGTGGAGAAAGAGGCACACTTATTAACTGCTGGTGGGATTATGTCAAATGGTACAACTGCTGTGGAAGGCAGTTTGGCGGTTCCTCAGGAAGCTAGGTATAGAATGGACATATGATCTGGCAATACCATTGCTAGGTATCTACTCAGAGGACATGAGGGCAAAGACACAAATGGACTTTTGCACACCAATGCTTATAGCAGCATTATTTACAACTGCCAAGATATGGAAACAGCCCAAATGTCCATCAACAGACAAGTGGCTAAACAAGCTGTGGTATATACATACGATGGAATATTATGCAGCTGTGAGACAGAATAAAGTTATGAAATATGTAACAACATGGATGAACCTTAAGGACATTACAATGACCGAGTTTAGCCAGAAACAAAAGGTCAAATACTGTATAGTCTCACTGATCTGAACTAACATTACTGAATGAATTTGGAGAATTTCAGCTAAGAACAGAGACCATCAAGAGATAGTGACAGGGTAGGTATTGGGTAATTGGAACTAAAAGGATACAGACTGTGCAACAGGACTGATTGTAAAAATTCAGAAATGGATAGCAGAATACTACCTAACTGCAATACAATGATGTTAGTACACTGAATGAAGCTGAATGTGAGAATGATAGAAGGAGGAGGACTGGGGGCACAAACGAAATCAGAAGGAAAGAAAGACAATAAAGACTGAGAGGGTATAATCTAGGAATGCCTAGAGTGTATAATGAGAGTGACTAAATGTACAAATTAAAACATGTTTTTGCATGAGGAAGAACAAAAGAATGTCAATATTGTGGGGTGTTGAAAATAGATGGTAATTCATATTTTAAAACTTTAACTTATATGTGAGACTAAAGCAAAAAGTGTTTATTTGGTAGAAAATTTATATTTTGACTAGCGCATTTCCTAATGTAACTTATGTGGACAGTTTAACTGAACAGCATAAGTACATGAGTAGGGCATGAGATTTTTAGGTTTGTCCAGAGTGATGCCCAGATAAATCCCAGAGTGATGTGAACAGTGAATAAAAAAGCATTTGCAAAGTCCCCTTGGGGGGATGATGAGGAAGGGGGAAAATTCAACTTCCCCATGTGGAGAATTCCTGATAATCTATCTCATAAGCAGTAGGGAAAACCAAAGCAATAGGCCGAGTACTCAAACTTCAGGTTTATTCACGTGAAACTTATTCCCACAAAGGATAGGCTAAGCCTACTTAAAATTAGGCCTATGTCTACTTAGAATTAGGCCTAAGAGTCATCCCCCAAGAGAATCTCTTTTGTTGTTCAGATGTGGCCTCTCCCTCTTAGCCAACAGGACAAGCAAACTCACTGCCCTCCCCCTCTCTACGTGGGACAGGGGTGTAAACCTTTCTGGCAACATGGGACAGAAATCCAAGGATGAGCTGGGACTCAGCATCAAGGGCTTGAGAAAACCTTCTCAACCAAAAGGAGGAAGAGAGAAATGAGACAAAATAAAGTATCAATGGCTAAGAGATTTCAGAGTCCAGAGGTTATCCTGGAGGTTATTCTTACGCATTAAACAGATATTACCTTTTTAGTTAAAGCATAACAGAGAGGATGGAGGGAAGTGCCTGAAACTGTAGAGCTGTGTTCCAATAGCCATGTTTCTTGAAGATGATTGTATAATGAGAAAGGTTTTATGATGTGACTGTGTGATTGTGAAAACCTTGTGTCTGATGCTCCTTTTATCTACAGTATGGACAGATGAGTAAAACATATGAATTAAAAATAAATAAATAATAGTGGGAACAAATGTTAAAATAAATTTAGGAGATTGAAATGCTAGCGATCAATGAAAGGGAGTGGTAAAAGGTATAGAAAAAAATTAGGGGCAACAAAGGCTAAAATATACGGGGCAGATGGAAATACTAGCAATCAATGAGAGGGAGAAGGAAGGGGTATGATATGTATGAGTTTTTTTTCTTTCTTCTTTTTATTTCTTTTTCTGAATTGATGCAAATGTTCTAGGAAATGATTATGGTGATGAATATACAAGTATATGATGATATTGTGAGTTACTGATTATATTTATACCAAGAATGGAATGATCATATGGTAAGAATTTTTGCATTTGTATGCTGTTATGTTTAAAAAAATTTTTTAATTAAAAAGAAAAACATTATTATATATTTATCCCCACTGACTTCACTGCACTGATCCAAAGCCAAAGACACCACCAAAGAAAAGCAAAAAATTTCAGACCAATATCCCTCATAAACAAATATGCAAGAATTCTTAAAATAAAAAAAAAATCTTAGCAAACTGAATTCAGAAGCATACTGAAAGGATTCTACACCATGACCAAGTGGGAATAATCCCAGGAATGCAAGGGTCCTTCAAAATATGAAATCAATCAATGTAACACAACACATGAACAGAATGGAGGAACAAAACACATAATCTTATCAATCAATGCAGAAAACACATTTGACAAAAAAAATCAAGATGCTTTCATGATGAACATATTCCAACTAGGAACAGAACTTCCTCAACATGACAAAAGCCATGTAGAAAACCCCACTGCTAACATCACACATAATGATGAAAGACGGAAAGCTTGTTCACTAAAATCAGGAACAAGGCAAAGGAGCCCACGTTCACCACTTTTATCCAAGTTGTGGAAATTCTGGACAGAACAAATAGGCAAGAAAAAGAAATAAAAGACACTTACATTGGAAAGGAAGACATAAAACTAACTCTGTAGGCAGATGACTCAGTCTTATATCTAGAAAGCCCTAAAGAATCCAAAAACAAACCTATTGGAGCTAAAAGAAATGAATTCAGCAAAGTTACAGATACAAAATCCAACACTCAAAAACCAGTTGTACTTTTAAACACTATCAATAAGTCATCAGAAAAGAAAATGAAGAACACAATTTCATATATAACTGCATCAAAAAGAACAAAATACTGAGGAAAAAACTTAACCAGGGAAGAACAAGGCTTGTATACTGGAAAGTACAAACTGTTGCTGAAAGAAATTAAAGAAAATTGAAACAAATGGAAAGACATCTCACATTCATGGATGAAAACATATAATATCGTGAAGATAACAATACTACAAAAAGCCAATGTACACATTCAGTGCAATCTCTATCAAAATCCTAACAACATCTTTTGGAGAAACAGAGAGAACCATCTTAAAATTCTCATGGAATTTCAAGGGACTCTGAATAGCAAAAGCTATCTTGAAAATGAAAAGCAAAGTTAGAGGCCTTACGATTGTAATTTCAAAATTTACTACAGTAATCAAAAGAGTATAGCTATGGAATGAGGTCAAACATATAGATCAAAGGAATAGAATTCAGAGTGGAGAGAGTTCAAGGTTCAAATGATATTTGACAAGGATGTCAAGACATTCAATGGTGAAATGACAGTCTATTCAAGAAATTGAGCTGGGAAAATTGGATAACCACATGCAAATGAATGAAAATGGACCCTTGCCTTATACTGTATACAAAAATAACTCCAAATGAATCAAAGTCCTAACTTTTAAGAGCTAAAACTATATAACTTTACTGGTGAAGTCACAGACATGTCAGCGTCCATTTCCCAGCACTCACCTATCTGCTTCCTTTACTTTGTTTGCAGATATTTTAATACATGTCCATTTTGCAGTCAGAGGCAGCTGTTATATCTAATTGAATGGACTGACTATACCTTGAATCCAGACCCGGCAACAACAGCCCCAGCTCCTAGGAGTGGCAGGGCCTGCATACACTTGTCCTTCACTCTCCAGCACAAAGTGGGGTGTGCAGAGCTGCCATCCAACAACCAAGACCTGAGCAGGTGGCCTCCCCAGGAGACTGGCCACAGTTGGGATCACTTCTCCTGATTACTTACTTGTACTCTTTGGGCTATCTAAGTAATAGGACATCTGCTGAAAGTTTCTGTTTTGCCTGAGCCCATGTTCCCATGATGCACTATAAAGCAATTCACTCCACAACTATTAAAACATAAGGGCAAATCTCCACGGCCACGAATTTGGCAATGATTTCTAAGATATGATACAAAAAGCACAAGAAAAAAAAAAGATCAATTAAAGTTTATCAAAACTAAAAACTTTTGACATTAAAGAGCACTGCCAAGTGAGTGAAAAGAAAATATCTGCAAACCATATATCTGAAAAGTTTAATGTCCAGAATACATAAAGGACTCCTAAAACACAACAACCAAAAGAGAAACAATACAATTAAAAAAATAATCAAAGCACATGAGGAGACATTTCTCCAAAGAGGATTAACTGACCAAAAAACACATAAAAATATACTCAACATTATTACATTAGGGAAATGCACATAAAAATGGGGAGAGTAGGGTCAGTCAGATCAGCAGCAAACTGAGTCGGGGGCAGACGGCCACATGTGGGAAGGTGCAGATGAGAGGAAACTGACTGCTCTCCGCTCCACGCTGCCCCAGCTGCTGGCTGGGGAAACCTCCCCAGGTGGCTCTGCTGATGGCCGTGCCAACTGGAGTCCAGAGGCAGGCCCAAATGTTCACCAAAGAGCCAGTCCTCCAGGCGCTGGGAGAGGTCACCCAGCCAGGCGTGCAAATGGCCAGCCCACTGGGTGCTATGGGCAGGCTACCCACTGGGTGCTGCTGTCCGCTCCCCCGTGCCAGGCACCAGGACCGGCTATTCCGCCACCGTGGACAAGGAGTAGCCCCTCCCACCGCACACGCGGGCTTCCCACGTGGCTACAGTAGTTAGGGAGGGGCAGCCTGAGAGGATGAGGTGCCTCAGAAGCGCAACCTGCTGGTAAGAAACAGTTGTTTAAGCGCAGGCTAACAAAATCCCTATCTGCCTGACATTTTTCCTTTTTCACTTTTTTTTGTTTTGCTTTAATATACTTTTTCTGTATATAATTTTATTAATAATAATGTTATTTTATTTTTGTTATATGTTATATTTATTAATTTTTATTTAAGTTATTATTATTTTAAAATTATTTTCCCTCTATTCTGTGGGCACGAGTCTGAGTTAATTCACAATATATCTTGGGGTGTCTCCATCCAACTCTACTAGTAGTACTACTACTAACTAGTAGTAGTAGTGGGGCCTACTACTGTTGAAGTATGGGGTTTTTTCTTTCAAATTTTTTAATATTTTTCTTTTAATTTATTATTTTATTTATTCATTTATTTTTGGGTACATGGCCAGGAATCAAGCCTGGGTCTTCGGCATGGGAAGCAGATGCTCTGGTACTGAAATACCCGTGCACTACTGCCTGGTCTTTAACAGACCCTCAGTATAAATGTACCCCCTACATGAGATCCAGGCCTTGTTTGGCAGGGAATTACTTACAAACCAAGTGCAAAAGGAAACATTCAACTCAAAACCAAGTAAATACAAAACTTTAGATGACTGAAGGAAACCAACTTACAAAATGACCTTACTAAGATAATCAAACGCCCCAAACACAAAAGAAAATCACAAACCACATGAAGATCCAAACTGAAATGGCCCTCCCAAACAACCAAATCAAAACTCCATAGTTCACAGAATGTCAAAGAACTATTCAAGAATATTTACAAAGAAATAAAGGATATCAGGAAGACACTAGAAGAGGATAAACAAGAATTCGAAAGGTTAAATAGAAAAATGGTAGATCTCACAGAGATGAAAGACCAAATTAGAATATACTAGACATTTGACAGCAGACGTGAAGAAGCAGAGCAAAGAATAAGTAAGCTAGAAGACAGAGCAATTGAACTAGAGTGCACAAAAGAGCACATGGCAAGAAATATGAAACAAATGGAAGTGAATCATAAGGAAATGATGGACAAGAGGAGCACAAATATAAGAATCATTGGTGTCTCCAAAGGTGAAAAGAAGAATAAAGGACTGGGGAAGTTGGCTGAAGATATAACTGGGGAAAACTTCCCAACCCTTATAAGAGAAATAAATAACCACATCAGAAAGGCCCAATGAACTCACAGAATAAATCCAAATAGGCCTAGTCCAAGACACATACTAATCAAAGTGTCAAATGTTGAAGAGAAACAGAAAGTCCTGAAAGCAGTACTAGAAAAGTGATTCTCTACATAGAAGGGAAAACACCTAACACTGAGTTTTGACTACTCAACAGGCACCATGGAAGCAAGAAGGCAGTGGTATGATATAGCTAAGATCCTGAATGAGAAAGGCTTGCTACCAAGAATTGGGCAGACTGAAATATGAGTGCTCAACGAGAGAAATGGGTTAGGGGTATGGGATGTATGAGTTTTATTCTTTTTATTTCTTTTTTCTAGAGTGATGCAAATGTTCTAAAAATGATTACGGTGATGAATACACAACTATGTGATGATACTGTGAGCTACCAATTGTAACCATGTATGGATGGATTGTGTGTGAAGATTTCTCAATAAAAATATATTTTTAAAAATCTACAATTATAAATAGTTCTCCCATGAACTATTTCAAAGGTTCAACAGTGGGCAAAGAGTCTATAGTAGAGGCGTATGGAAGAAAACTAAAAATGCAGGCTATGGCTAATAGTTAACAGAAGACATCCATAGTACAACAGCACTACCAGGGACAACTTATCAGGGGAGAAGGACAAGGGATAAAGGGTAGTTTTGATTTGATAGCTGGTGAGTCTGTGTTTGTTGGTTCTTTGTCATTATGGACCAATGAAAATTGTCTAAAATTGAGACTGCTGCTGATTGTACAATGGAACGAGGATGCTGTAAGACATGGTTTATTTATTTTGGACATTATCCATGATGCCCAATACATGGAAGGAGCCAAAAGGTACAAGAACTGAAAAGCAGAATGGTGAACTGTGGTACATTTATATGATGGAGTGTGGGGCAGCTACAAAATGGAAGGAAATCCAGAGGCACACAATGAAATGAATAAAGCTTGGAGACAATGAGTTGTGCAAAATAAGCCAGAAACAAAAGAACAAATATTTAAGGTCTCTTTCCAATAAGAAAATTGGAGCCTAAACTGTAAGCCCTTATAGTAGCCACCCTTAGTCTGAATTAGTAAATACATTTCCAGGTTGGAGACACTGAGAAATATGTACCTCAGCTAGTACTTCCGCAGAACTTTGAATAACTCTGAGGCACCTGAGTCCCAGAAATAGAATGCTACAGCCCTGAAAGTTAGCACAGCTACATATAATAACAGTTACAGTAACTGAAAGATATCAGGCCTCAAGTAGAGTTTAAAAAAAAAAAAAAGCCAATCTGGCTGGGTCTAAGATAAATCAGAACACAAGGTAAAAGATGATATTGTATATACTCTAGACCTTCACCTACTCTATAAGACCAAAGGCAGAGAGGTTTATTATGTCTAGAACCTAAACTTTCAGTAACACATAAGCTAAACCAATCCATCTGGATAGCTCACTTAAACAACCAAACTCCTGATGTCCAGAATGGGAATGAAGCCTTGTAAATTCTGTACAGCTTAATGTGATACAAGTATACATCTCAAACTATGGTGGACTGATAATTAAAAAGTATTGGTAGAGTTCCTTGAGGGTCCAAAGGGGTGGGGGAAATATATATATATATATATAACATAAATATACATATGGAACTATTAAACTTTCCCATGTAGGAAACCCCAGGTATCCTTCTCAAGCTTTGGGGACTCCCAATAGGCCAAGGCCTTAATTTTGAGGCTTTCCCTTATGAAACTTATTTCTGTATGGAAGAAGCTAAGACTACTCATAACAAGGCCTAAGAGTTGATTTCAGGAAGCCTCTTTTGTTGCTCAGATGTGGACTCTCTCTCTAAGTCCCCTCTGCAAGGAAAATCATTTACCTCCCCTCCATGTGTGACATGACATTCAGGTTGACTATCTCCCTGATAAGATGGGGCATGAATTCCAGGGATGAGTCTGACCCTGGCACTGTTGGATCGATGACTTCTTCCAGACCAAAAGGGGAAAAAAGAAGTATAATAAAATAAGGCATCAGTGGTCAAGAGAGATCAAATAGAGTCAAGAAACTATTCTAGAGGCTACTCTTAATGCAAGCTTCAGTTAGATAGTGCTAACTCCCATGGTTTGCTACCTCCAACCAACATCACTCCTGTTGACTCTTAAGAACACCTAGGACTCAAACTGAGATAAAAGGTTTCATGCACTACGTTTGCTTTTAACCTATAATTCCCTGAAGGTACCTAGGTCAAATAAGTCTTTGAAACCCAGAGGGACCACCCTCTCCAAGATGACTGATTGACTACAACTCCCTAGCCTTTAGTGTTGACACCACTTCTCAACATGTAAAAGTCAGAATGGGCACTGCGCAAAAATCCCTATAGATCAGAGGAGAAGGAGGAAGTATAACAGAGAAAATAGGATTTAACAAATGAGTATGGTTGTTGAATCACTATATTAATATTCCTTCTAGCCTTCAGTATTTTGGAGTAGCTCCAAGGAAAAATCTGAGATGGTGGAATGGTAGCCCATGACAAACTCTGGGATCTGTTCTGTAACTACTTGTTGAAGTGCGCTTTGAAAATGATTGCTTTTTTATTCCTTTGCTTTGTATATACATTATATACAAAAAAAAAACTTTAAAAATTATAAATAAATATAACTATAGGCAACTAGACTGGACACTTCATAACACAAACATGTTAAGGATGGCTTAATTAATAAATGGTAATCATTTTATATAAATCCAGCAACGTAAACACGGATTATTAAAAGGTAAAAATAAGAGGACTGTGGGAAGGCTGCAAACTAGGGACTCAGTTCTTCTACCAGAACAACTATTAAACAGAACTCTAAAATATCTTCTGAAATCCCTGAGCCAGAAGAATGTTGCACAGCCGGATCCAAGGAAAACCAGGAGGAAGAGGATGATAAATTAGGTAAAAAACAATAAACTATTCTCTACAAAAAGGTGGTGGCTACCAGTGTCCATTCCCCCCTCCTGCACAGATCACTCCCGTGGTGTCCAGCCCTTGGCTACCTCGCTGGTGGCAGGAAGGGTCATAAAAATACTCTTCCCCAAGACCAGGGGGGAGCACAACCAATCACTGATCATGGCTTCTGACTGGAAACTTTAGATAGGTGGGGACAGGGACCTCACTGAGGCCACTCTTTCAAGCCAATCTGGACAAAGACCACTGCAGAGGAGACTAAAAAGATACTATCCTTCCTGAGCACTGTGGGGGACGATTAGTCGAAGGGCTGCATTTGCTGGGTAGGCCTGGAAGCACAGCTTTCAGGAGCTGTGGAAGAGGCTCTTGGCTCCCTTCCCAATGCCCACCCCAGGGCACCCTAGAATCAGTCTGCACCCACTTCGTGGGTCCGTAGCACTGCTTCTGCTAGAAACACTAACTTAGGGAACACCTCTCTGGTGTGGCCCTCCACCCAGAATTCTCCAGCCAGGAAAAGAAGCCTGAAACAAAACAAGAAGTGTGAGAAACTATAGAGGCAGACAATCTGGAGCAAAGGCTGAAAGGGAGGTCTGTCACTTGGGAAACAGAGGGGACAACCCAACTCCAGTTTACCGGAGAACTCAAAACAACTAACAAGTGCAAGCCCAGGCAAGACACAGGGCAGAAAGACATGGAAAACCCTGTACTCTGCATTCGCCTTGGGCAGAACTTCCTGATAAGAAGGCTGAAGTTCAAAACAAGTTCTGTCTTATCACCAGCTGGTTGCAAAAACCAAGATACCCAAATCTTAGGAAATAACCCCAGAATTCACATTTTAAACTATAAAAATATACAGGGTGCAATAAAAGAATACAAGACAAAAACAGAAACAGGAAATGGCCCATCCAAAGGAAGAAGTTAAAATTACAGAAAATACCAATGAAGACCACCAGAATGTGGACATACCAAACAAAGCTTTTAGAAAATGATTTTTTTTTATGCTCCAGGAGAAGAATGAAAATGCACAGAAAGAACTAAAGGATATCAGTAAAACAATGAATGACAGACAGTGTGAGAGTCTTAGAAAAGAGAAGTTTTAAAAAGGAACAATGTAACTACTGGAGCTGAAGACCACAATAATTGAAATTAAAAATACCCCCCCCCCCCACGTGGGACATGACTCTCAGTGGTATAAATCTCCCTGGCAACCTGCAACTTGACTCCTGCGGATGAGCCAGGACATAGCATCATGGAAATGAGAAAACCTTCTTGACCAAAAAGGGAAGAGAGAAATGAGACAAAATAAAGTCTCAGTGGCTGAGAGATCTCAAACAGAGCTGAGAGGTTATCCTGGAGGTTATTATTATGCATTATACAAATATCCCTTTTTGGTTCATGGTATATTGGAGTTGACAGAGGGAAGTACCTGTTAATTTCCCATCTCTTATGAAGGATATAAAGTTACAGATCCAAGAAGCACAGCACACCTCAAACAGAACAGATACTCTAAGACCCCTACTATTGAGATTGTCGAATGTCAAAGACAAAGAGAGAATTCTGAAAGCAGCAAGAGAAAATCGATCTATCACGTACAAATGAAGTTTGATAAGACCTTGTGTGGGTTTCTCAGCAGAAACCTGGAGATGAGAAAATAGTAGTATGATGTATTTAAGGTACAGTAACACTGTAATATTCTCTCATTCATTGTAATAAAGGTTCTATACCAAAGCTAAATGTCAATAATAGGGGGATAAAAGGGAGGGGGGGTATGGGTTTTGTTTTGTTTTTATTTTTGTCTTTGTTTTCAGGAGAAATGGGAATATTCTCATATAGATTGTGGTGATAAATGCATAACTGCGTGATTACACCAGGAACAACTGACCATACATTTAGGATGGATTGTACGGTGTGTGAATAAAACTGTTTAAAAAAAAAGGGCAACAACAAGAACAAGAAATAGAAGATCTCAATACAATTACCAGTAAAGAGATTGAATCCATAATGGAAAACCTCCAAACAAACAAAAGCCTAGGACTAGGACCAGGACTTCACAGGGGAATTCTACAAAGAATGCAAGAAGGTTTTATTCCATTTCTGCTCAAATGCTTCTTAAAAAAAACTGAACAGAAGGGAACACTCCTAACTCACCTTACAAGATCACCATCACCACCCTTATACCAAAGCCGTATACAGATACCAGAAAAATAGAAAACAAAACCTGTATCTCTTCTGAATATGGATTCAAAAATCCTCAACAAGATACTAAGAACCAGAGCTGCAAAAATCCAACAGCATATTAAAAGAATTATAAGCCACGATCAAGGGGTATTGATGCTTGATATGCAAGGGTGGTTCAACATAAGAAAATCAATTAATATAACACACCAAATGGACACAATTGAGAGAGAAGCACCACATGATCCTCACAATTGATGCAGAAAAGGCATTTGACAAAATCCAGCTCCCCTTCTTGATAAAAACACTTAGAACACTAGGAATAGAAGAAAACTTCCTCAATATGATAAAGGGCATATATGAAAAGCTCAAAGCTAAAATGCTACTTAACGGTGAATGACTGAAAGCTTCCCCTCTAAGATCAGGAAAAAGAAAAAGATGCCCACTACCACCAGTATAATTCAACTCTGTACTGGAAGTTTTGCCATGGCAATTAGGCAAGAAAAAGAAATAAAATACATTCAAACTGGAAAGGAAAAAGTAGAATTTTCCCTCTTTGCAGATGATATGATCCTATATACAGAAAATCTCACAAAGTGAAAGAATTCAGCAAAGTGGTAGGATGCAAATTTAACACCCCAAAATCAGTAGTATTTGTATACAAAAGCAATGAACAAAAGGAAGAAGAAATTTAAGAAAAGAATTCCATTCACAAAAGCAACTAAAATATCTCGAAATAAGATTAAACAATGATGTAAAGGATCTGTACTGAGAAAACTATTAAATATTGCTAAAAGAAATCAAATTAGAGCTAAATAAATGGAAAGACATTTCATTTAAACATTCCATTTAAACATCTAAAATATTGTTTAGATGTCAATTGTACCCAATTGACACAATCTTAATCCAAATTTGAACAGCATAGTTTGCAGAAATGGAAAAGCCAATTATCAAATATACATAGAAGGGCAAAGGGCCCTGAATAATAAAAAATAATCAAAAACGTCCGAAAAAGAAGAATGAAGGTGGGAGGATTCTGACTGTAAAGCTTATTATAAAGCAACAGTAGTCAAAACAGAACGATAGTGGCAGAAGGATAGATTTACTGACCATGGAATCAAATTGAGAGTTCAGAAATAGACACACCTTTGTCCAACTGATTTCTGAGAAAGCTGCTAAATCCTCTCAATTGGGACAGAACAGTCTCTTCAACAGATGATGCTGGGGGAACTGGATAACCACATGCAAAAGGATGACAGAGGACCCACATCTAACACCATATACAAAAATTAACTCAAAATGGATCAAAGACCTAAATATAAGAACCAAGACTCCTAGTAGAAAATACAGGGAAGCATCTACAGGATCTTATGTTAGGCAGTGGCTTCTTAGACTTTACACCCAAAGTACAGACACAAAATAAAAAATAGATAAATGGGACCTCATCAAAATAAAAAGCTTTTGCACCTCAAAATGACTGTCATGAAAGTTAAATGACAACCCACACAATGGAAAAAATATTTGGAAACCAAATATCCTATAAGGGATTGATATCCGGTATATACAAAGAAATGTTTCAACTTTGCAACAAAAAAGCAAAAAATCTAATTTAAAAATAAGCAAAAGGCTTGAATAGACATCTCTCTAAAGAAGATATGCAAATGGACAGAAAACACATGAATAGATCCTCAACATCACTATTAGAAATGCAAATCAAAACCACAATGAGATACCATTTTACACCCACTAGAAAGTTTGCTATAAAAAATCAAAAAATAAAAAAAAAGAAAGAAAGAAAGAGAAAATTACAAGGGTTGGAGAAGAAATGGAGAAATAGTCATTGCCAGCGAGAATGTAAAATAGTGTGGTCACTATGAAAGACAGTTTGGCAGTTCCTCAGAAAGCTAAATATAGAATTAACATATGACCCAGAAATTCCTCCACTAGGTATATAACCAAAAGAATGGAAAGTAAGGACTCAAGCAGGTACCTGCACACCAATGTTCACAGCAGCATTATTCACAATTGCCAAAATATGGAAACAATCCAAGTGACCATTAATCAATGAACAGATAAACAAAATGTGGTATAAACACACAATGTTATACTATTCAGACCTAAAAATGAATCAAGTCCTAATAGATGCTATGACATGGATGAATATTGAGGATATAATGCTATGTGAAATAAGCCATACATAAAGGGACAAATACTGTATGATCACACTGATAGAGTTAGAGCCTAGAATATTAGTTATTCATGGCTATAGTGGGTGGGGTAGACAATAGGGAAATAATGCTTAAAATATAGAGGGCTTCTGTTTAGGTTGGTTGTACAGTTCTGGAAATGATGGTGGCAATGGCAGCATGTTATTGTGAGAGTAATTAACAGCACTGAATTATACATGTGAATGTGTTTAAAGGGGACATTTTAGGTAGTATACATGTTACTAGAATAAAAATTAAAAGATTAAAAAAAATTAAAAGATAAAACCTAGTACTGTATAACACAGTGAACATTATTGTAAACAACAGGCTATAGGTTAGTAGTACACAGGCTGGTTTGAAACTACTATGTAGCCTAGAAAAGCCATGTTCTTTTCCTAAACCAATTTTGTGGGGGTAGACCTACTGTTACGGGTAAAACTCCAATCAGATTGTTTCTATGCAGATCTGATATCCCCAACTATGGGCATGCCTTTTGTTTAGATTATTTCCATGGAGATAAGTTTACTCGAGTCCTTAAAAGAGCACATGGAGAGAGAAACAGTTCAGAGCCGACACAGATGCAGACATTTGGCGTCACCAGGAATGCCGACAGAGATGCCTGGATAACCAAAACAGATAAAGGTGAGACACAAACATTTGGAAATGCAGCTGGGAAAGTCATCAGAAGCTAGGCTGGAACAAGAGCCCAGTAGACGTCACCATGTGCCTTTCCATGAGATGCTCAGCAAGCCAGAACCTGGAGAGAGCCAAGGAAAGCTAAGAGAAGAAATCTAGTGTTGCCCCAGAGAAGCTAAGACAGACCCGCAGATGCCAACCACATGCGTTCTCATGTGACAGAGGAAACCCAGATGCCATTCAGCCCTGCTTCAGAATCAAGGTACCTTTCTCTGGATGCCTTAGTTTGAACATTTTTAAGGCCTAAGAACTATAAATTTGTAACTTAATAAATTCCCTTTTATTAAGCCATTCCATTGCTGGTATATTATATTCTGGCAACATTAGCAAACTAAAACAGTACAAGTATAAAAATGTTCTTTCATAAATTATAACCACACTTTGTACCACACTAAAATGTACCACACTAAAACAAGATGTTGATAAGAGGGTGGTATATGGGTAACAACATACCTAATGTAAACTATGGACTATAGTTAATAGTACAAATTCAATATTCTTTCATCAACTGTAACTAAATTTCCATACTAATGCATATAATTCATATATAATGGGGGTATATGAGAAGACTGTAATTTTTACATGATTTTCCTGTAAACTTACAACTTCTCTAATTTAAAAAATAAATTTAAAAAATGCCAGCTGACAGTTATTGCTAATTAAAAACAAAGAGTAGAAAAAATCATCTGTATATAGAGTAAGATGAAGAAAGTTATGCTTTCTGAGCTTAAAATCTCCCATGGTAGCAAGCATAAAAAGGAAGTTTTTGTTTCCAAAAGAAAACAGTAAGAAAAACCATCTCTAACCTTTTATCACCCAAAATTTTATCTAAACTGTCCCATTTTCCTGATGATTGGTCTGGGCAATCTTCAGCCTTCTAAAAGTAAAGAATTTCCAATGTAGTCAACTTCCGAAGAGATACTTCTTTCACATGCCTCACATCTCGAGAGCAAGAGAAGGCAGGCTTTTTCCTTGCAAAGGACTTGACACTCTGCAACAGCGGGAATGAAAGTGACAAGCCAATACACAGACTGCATTCCTGAACTCACCAATTAAAAATATTTTGCATTGGGCAAGACAAGAAACTTTCCCAACTTCAATGCCTAATTTCCTCCTTGCTCTACAGTATGGCCAAAAGCCACCGTATTTTATTTTAGTCTTTAAATATTAACCACCACCACAATACCACCACCCTGAGAAAAAAAAGATTAGTGGCATAAAATAGGCTGGAATTCCCATGTTTACCCAAAGTATTTCACTTTGCATCCCTGAGGATCTGTAAAGACATATGTTTGTTACGGTTTATGCAGGGAGCATCGTGTTGTCTTTCATTAAATGTATTTTAATCTTAAATTAGAAATGATTTATGTTAAAATGTATTAATTCACTAAATAAATGTTTATTTAGTGCTATAGGCACTGAAATAAGAAGATAAAAGGATTAAGATATCATTTCCTCTGATTTTATATATATACATAATGCAATATACATATACAGGTTAGGAGGGCAGATCCCCTTATAAGTATAAATTTTTTTTTTTTACACGGGCAGGCACCGGGAATCAAACCCCGGTCGTCTGGCATGGCAGGCAAGCATTCTTGCCTGCTGAGCCACCGTGGCCCGCCCATAAATATATAATTTATGACTATTTAATACAATATGAGATGTGTCTGGGCTTGGATTTCTCTGTTCAACCTCTCTGGGGTTCCCTGAGCTTCTTTAGTCTGCATGTTTACATCCTTCACCAATTTTGGAACGTCTTCAGCATATTTCTTTAAATAGTTTTTTTCTGCCTGCAATCTATCTCCTCTCCTTGCTGGCATTCAGAAGACAAATATTAGAACTTCTTTCATTACTCCACCAGTCTCTGAAGCACTTCTGAGCTACCACCCCCACCTCCCAATCATTTTTCTCTGTGTTGTTCAAATTGGAAATGTTTTATTGATTTATCTTCAAGTTTACTGGAAAATTCCTTTTCATCACTATCCTGCTATCAAGCCCATTCAATGAGTTCTCAATTTCCATTATATTTTTCAATTCTAAAATTTCCATATGGTCCTTCTTTATACTGTCTACTTCTTGGCTGAGACCTTCCATCTTTCACATTTTTTCTTTTACATATCTTTCAACAGTGCTCACCTTTACTTTTATTTTTTCACTATAAAAACGGTTTTAAAGTCTTTACCAGATAATTCCAACATGCATGTCATATTAGCATTGACATCTATTGATTATAATTTTCCATGCATCTTGAGCATTTACTGGTTCTTTCTATTTTGAATACATAATTCATAAATTTATATATTTTGTATATACTTATAAATAATATATTCTTGTATATACTATATGGAATAATCTTGAATTATAAACTAGACATTTTTGATATCAGGGTCTGACACCCTAGATCTTGTTTGTATCCTACAGAGAATCTTGATATCTTGTTTTAGGAGGCAGTGGGTGGCTCAGGCTGCTAAGTTCCAACCAAGCTCAGATTCACATATAAACATTTGGGGGAATTGCCCAGAAGTTCAAAAAAACACTTTAAGGGAGTGCTTTCTGGAGCTCCTAACATGCTGCAATTTTCCAAGTACTTTTTCATTGCCTGGGACCCCTTCTCCTGTCACCCAACCAGACAATTGAGGCTTTATTTACCTGTATGTCCCCTGACTACGCACACATCAGGACCACAGGCAGAAAGACAGAAAATTTTTTTTTAATGAAAATATAATGGAAAACCTTGGATTTGGTAATGATTTTAGATAAGACACCAAAAGCTGTCTTATCATATCTTATCAGCAGCAATAGAAAAAATAGGTGGAATGGTCCAAATGGAATTTTTGAACATAAAATCACACAATCTAAAATAAAAAATTGATCAAGAATACAGAAGATTTAAAAAACACTGTCAACCATCGTCACCTAATTGATATAGAGTATTTCACTCAACAGAATACACATCATTTTCTATGGAACATGAAACTTTCACCAAGACACATTTAAAAATAAAATCGTCACATTTAAAAGGATGGAAACTGTACAAAGAATTCTCTCTGAGCCCAATGATTACATTAGAAATCAAAAGCAGAAAGATATGCAGAAAATCTCCAAATATGTGAAAACTAAATAACTCATTTCTAAATAAAACAGTCAAAGAAGAAATCATAAAGAAATAAGACACAATTTTGAATAAAATTAAATAAAAATATAATTTATCAAAATTTATGGGAAGTAGCTAAAACAGGCTAGATATGTACAGCTTTGACAGTAATACCAGAAAAGAAGAAGACTAGTGTCCCTAGGTTCTATCTTCAAAAGCTAGAAAAGCATAGATGAACCTAGAGAACATTATGCTGAGTGAGACTAGCCAAAAACTAAAGGACAAATACTGTATGGTCCCACTGATCTGAACCGATATTAGAGAATAAACTTGGAATATGTCATTGGTAACAGAGACCATCAGGAGTTAGAAACAGGGTGAGATAATGGGTAATTGGAGCTGAAGGGACACAGACTGTGCAACAGGACTAGATACAAAAACTCAAAAATGGACAGCACAATACTACCTAATTGTAATGTAATTATGTCAAAACACTGAATGAAGCTGCATCTGAGCTATAGTTTTTTTTGTTTGTTTGTTTTATATATATTTTTGTATTTTTTATTTTTATTTTTTTCTCTATATTATCATTTTATTTTTTTCTGTTGTCTTGCTATTTCTTTTTCTAAATCGATGCAAATGTACTAAGAAATGATGATCATACATCTATGTGATGATATTAAGAATTACTGATTACATATGTAGAATGGAATGATTTCTAAATGTTGTGTTAGTTAATTTTTTTAATTAATAAAAAATTTAAAAAAGCTAGAAAAGAGGAACAAATAAACCAATTAACTAGAAAGAAAGAGCAGACATATATTAAACAAAACCAACAGCTGGTTCTTAATAAAATTGATAAAACGCTGATACAAAACCAAAAGACTGATAAAAACTGAAAGACTGATAAAGAAACAAGGAAAGAGAGAAGACAGGATATCACCAGTATCCCAGGAATGAAAGAGGATTCACCACGGATCCTAAGAACATTAGGAGGTTAGTAAAAGGTGGCAAAAGCAGATTACTAACATGGCTTCCAAGGTTTCCACTCGGTGGTGTACAGACCCTCTATGATCTCTGAGACTGTGAATGGAGCTCACTTCACTATTAGATTACACTACATGAAACCACTGATTATAAGGAAAGGAGATTATCTGACCTAATGAGTTGGGCCCTTAGTGACAGAGCTTTTCCTGTGGGGAGAATGAAAGCAGGTAAAGAATAATGATTGAGAAATTCTCCATTGTTGAACCTAAATATGGGCAGAGCCACAAGACAAGGTCCTGGGAGCAGCCTCTAAAACTGAGAGCAACCCCTATCCAATAGCCAGCAAGGAAACACAGACCTCAATCCTATAAGGAACAGTCAACAACTTGAATCTGATTGGAAGCAGATTTCAAAAAATTATTTTGGCTATAATTTTTCCCAAAGCCTCTAGAAAGGAAGGCAGCCCAATTAGCAGCTGGATTTCAACCTTGTAAGACTATGAGTAGAAAACCCAGCCATGCCATGCTCAGACTTCTGACCTACAAAAGTATGAGCTAATACTAATAAATGGATGTTGTTTTAAACTGCTATGCTTGTGGTAATTTGTTAAGCAACAACAGAAAACTAATATAAGGGACTATTACAAACTTTATGCCAATAAGTTTAACAACTTAAACAAAAGAGACAGATTCTTTTTGTTTGCTTGTTTTCTATTTTGTTTAATCCACTCATCGGTTGATGGGACACTTGGGTTGCTTCCATCTTTAGGCAATTGTGAATAATTTGGCTGTGAATATCAGCGTGCAAATTTCTGCATCTCTCCTTTCACTTCTCCTGGGTATATACCTAACAGCAGGATTGCCAGATCACATGACAATTCTATACTTAGCATCCTGAGAAACCAGCAAACTGATTCCACAGCAGTTGCAATATTTTATATTCCCACCAACAGTGAATTAGTGTTCTGTTTCTCTACATCCTCCCCAACACTTGTAGATTTTTATTTTTTTAATAGTGGCCATTCCAGTAGGTGTGAAATGATGTCTCATTGTGTTTTCAATTTGCATTTCCCTAATAGCTAATGATGTTGAACATCTTTTCATGTGCTTTTTAACCATTTGTGTTTTCTGTTTGGAAAAGTGTCTATTCAAGTCTTTTGCCCATTTTTAAATTGGGTTGTTTGTCTTTTTATTGTTGAGTTGTAGGATTTCCTTATATATTCTGGAATATTAAGCCCTTATCCGATGTGTGGTTTCCAAATATTTTCTCTCCTTGTGTAGGTTATCATATAACTTTCATGATAAAGTCTTTTTAGGCACAAATGTTTTTAATTTTTGTGAGGTCCCATTTATCTATTTTTGCTTTCATTACTTGGTGTAAAGTCTAAGAGACCACTGGTTACCAGAAGATCTTAAAGATGCTTCCCTACATTCTCTTCTAAGAATTTTATGGTCCTGGTTCTTATTCAGGTCTCTGACCCATTTTGAGTTAATTTTTATACATGGTATGACACAGGAGTCCTCTTTCATTCTTTTTGATATAGATATCTAGTTCTTCCAGCACCATTTATTGAAAAGACTCTTCTGTCCCAATTGAGTAGATTTGGCAGCCTTACCAAAAATTAATTAACCATAGATGTGAGGGTGCATTTCTGAACTCTCAGTTTGATTCCACTGGCTATCTTTATGCCACAACCATCTGTTTTGATCACTGTAGCTTTGTAACATGATTTAAATTCAGGAAGTATGAGTCCTTCAACTTCTTTCTTCTTTAAAATGTTTTTGGCTATTCACAATGTGACTGTGATTGTGAAAACCTTGTGTCTGATACTCCTTTTATCTACCTTGTCAACAGATGAGTAGAACATATGGAATAAAAATAAATAATACGGGGAACAAATGTTAAAATAAATTCAGTTTGAAATGCCAGGTAAGCGGTATGGCATGTAAAAATTTTTTTTCTTTTTCTGTTTTCGTTTTATTTTTCTGTTGTCTTTTTATTTCTTTTTCTGAATTGATGCAAATGTTCTAAGAAACGATGATGATGATGAATATGCAACTATGTGATGACATTGTGAATTACTGATTATGCATGTAGAATGGAATGAGGATGTTTGCATTTCTTTCTTGTAATTTTTTTTAATTAATAAAAAATTATTTAAAAAAATGTTTTTGGCTATTTGGGGCCTCTTACCCTTCCAAATAAATCTGGTAATTGTCTGGTTCTTTTTTGCAAGGTACACATGGGCATTTTGATTGGGAATGCAAACTGTACCTATAAATCAATCTGAGTAGAATTGGCATCTTAAAAATATTTAATCTTCCAATCCACAAATGTAGAATGTTCTTCCACTTATTTAGGTCTTCCTTGATTTCCTTTAGGAATGTTTTATAGTTTTCTGTGCACAGGTCCTTTACATCCTTGGTTAAGTTCATTACTGGCTATCTGATTCTTTTAATTGCTATTAGAAATGGAATTTTTTTCTTGATTTCCTCTTCAGATAGCTCATTTCTAGTGTATAGAAACAATACTGGTTTTTTGCATACTGAAATTGTATCCCACCACTTTGCAGAACTTATTAGCTCTGGTAGCTTTGTTGTAGACTTTTTGGGACTTCCTATAGATAGGATCATGCCTTCTGCAAATAATGAAAATTTTGCTTTACCCTCCCCAATCTGGATGCCTTTTATTTCTATTTTTGCCTACCTGCCCTAGGTAGAACTTCCAACACAATGTTGGATCATAATGGTCACAGTGACATCCTTGTCTGGTTCCAGATTAAGAAGGAAACTTTTCAGTCTTTCATCATTTAGTATGATGTTAGCTGTGGGTTTTCCATATATGTCCTTTGTTGTGTTAAGGAACTTTCCCCTTCTGTGATAGTTTCTGGTGTCAACTTGGTCAAAATGATTATGCCCAGCTGTCTACTCAGACAAGCACTCAAAGACAGATCCTTAGTACAAACACTACCAAAATCAACACAAAAGGAAAAATATCTGAATTCTTCTACATCCTTTTCAAAAACTAAATTTCTAGTTAAAAACCTTCCCACAAAGAAAACTCAAGGTCCAGACGGCTAGAAGTAAATTTAAGGAAGAAATAATAACAATCCTAAACAAACACATTCTGAAAAGAGGATAGAGGACAGAATAGGAGACTAAAAAAAACAAACAAAAAAATATGATCAGCTCAACAAATGAACAAAAAACATGTGACAAGATGTAACACTCATAGGATAAAACTCTCTGCAAACAAGAACAGAAGGGAGCTTTCTGAATCTAATAAAGGGCATATATATAGCTAAAATCATACTTAAAGGTAAGACTGAATGCTTTCTTCTAAGATTGGGAACAAAACAAGGATCTCTGTTTTATCTACTCTCATCACTTCTATTTAACACTGTACTGGAGGTCCTAGTCAATGCATTAAAGGAAGACAAAAGCTGTGAAAGGCAAATATAAAGCTATCCTCTTTTGTGGACTTCTCTTCAACATTGCACTGGACTTACTGATATGTAGCAATTAAAAGAATAAGGAATCTACAGAGAAGTCATATCATAACTGTATTTAACTTATACAATTCAAGTATGTATTCCTATTGGAGAAGAAGAAGTAAAAGTAAAAGAGAGAAGATGATCCCAAACTAGAGAGAAAGACAGTGTTAGAACGTGTGGGGGAGAATGGTGGATGGTTTAAACAACACGCGTCATTAAGTGTGCTACTCGTCCCTGTGAACATATGACTACAAACAACAGAATCAATACAGCTTGAAACAGATGACGGAAGCTGGAAAAATTTATGGAAATAAAGTGTGGCTGATTTTAGGCTTTTTTATCTCTAGCAAAGGAATGAAGCATAGTACTCAAGGAAAAAAGAAAGCATATAGCAAAAAGAATTCTTTGACCTTTTTCAGAAAGAAACTGAACAATAAAGGGTGTGAATAAAAATGAACTACAAAAATTAAAGAACTGATCAAAATATCAATGAGACAAATATAAACAACCTGAATACTGGAAGTACAAGTAGGAATTTCTATTTGTAATTATGCAAATTAAACAATTATATATACAAATCACTGAACAAAACCATATATATAATATGCTATACAGGATTTGAAGGTAGATTTGACTATAATTTCTCCCTTTAAGTCTTAAATGTCCAAGCAATTATTTTGAACTAACACAGAAAACTGTCCAAAATGTATTAGGTAAATAAATCAAGTTGTAAAACAATATATATAATATCATCCTTTTTTATTTTACAAACCAACCAATCCATATGTATAATTGTAGAAACATTAAGGACACTAAAGACTTGTTTGAGCTTGATTTCCTTATGATGGTAATAAGATGTGGAGGAGAGATTAAAACTTTATCTTTGAGCATGTTTGAACCTTTACAATTATTGCAACAATCATGTTATACTTTAGTATTTGAAAATTTAAAATAAAAGAAAAACATAGAATTACCGGAGAAAAAGAAAGTATAGGCAAATTAAACATTAACGCATTTATTAATAAGAAAAATCTAGCTGAGAATAAAAGACCAAACCCTTTATTTTAGCTACCCCTCTTTGTACAGGTACAAAAGCAAGCCATTGGTAACTTTTGGCAAGGTGCTTCTGAATAGATCATCAAATCAGTAAGTAACTGAATCTCTTTATTGGACCACAAAACTATCATTAATTTCTTGCCAAAAGAACAGGATACATGCTTTATTTATACTTTGAGACTAAATGCCTTGTTAGATCTATATTTAATTGCGTGGGATTGTACAATAAATCCCCATGTGTTAACACCTAGTGGTCTATTATGTAGTTTCCTATTTTCTTCCAGGAAATGGTGTTACATTTTCTCTGTGCTCAGCAAGCTAAAAAAAGAAAGAAAAAGGCTGAGAGAAGAGAGTAAGCATGCACAGAAACACGTGACCCATTATTTTGCCTTAAATTTCCCTTGCTGAATTTCTGACCTAAAGCAATTTCTTCTATATAATACATACCAGAAAAATAATGCAAATCTTTCAAGTGGATCTCTAACGCCTCAAGAATACTCTAAAACAAAAATTCTCAATAGTCTATGACAGATTGCTACATTCTATCTCTCATGTAATTGATCAATACGGGTAAAATTTAATTCCTGTGATATCATTGAACATATCAGTGAGTTAGTCATATAATGGAGTCAAAGGAGATGCAAATCTTAGCAAGTACTCACTTTTACAGTTTCTTCTGTGTTAAGTTTATTTCCCTTAACCAAGACAATTTGAAAAGGGTGATTATTTTCCCAAACATGCTGCAAAAGAATAAAACAGAGTATTTTAATGAAATTAATATTCTATGCTAGCAGTGGCACTGTCTTTTTAGTTCTCATAATGTCTACTGGCAAAATGATAAAAAAGAGCTCTGAAATAACAACTTAAAATCACATATATTAAATTAAACATCATAACCACTAGCATTTAGTTCTCCTGGACGAACATAGGTGGCATTCCATAACTACTAAGAGATATCACTAAAATAAACAGCATAAATGAGTAGTATTAAAAGCTTTGGATAGATTAAGAGTTGACCATTTATTTAAATTAATGTAGACATAACATCTGTATCAGTTAAAACATAACATTTGCTAAGACTGAAAAACTATTTTAAAATGTTAAAATACTCTTCCAATGAACATGAACATAGGATATTACCTTGAGGGGGGAAAAAAAGCATCTTTGATATATTTAAAGTTTAGAGGGATTCAATAATAAGAAAGGCAAATTACACCAAAAACACTACCATGGGTTAAGCTGATAGAAATAAAATCTACCTATAAATCAATTAATTCTGGATATCTAACTTTTCTATATTAGCCTCTAATTGCTTACTCAAGACCTATGTTTAAATCTAATCTCAAAGAATGTCTGATTTGATAGCATTTTTCTTTGGTTCCAGAAGAACACCAAAAACATAAACAGTATATTTATATTTATATGTAACTTGAGTGGACAAAAAGAATAGCAGCTACAAAGATAATTTTTACATAAATGGTGATAGATTTTTGGCAAAAAATGCACAGTTCTCAAGAAAAGGAGACGTGAAGAAAGAAAATATGTGTGAGGCTAAAAGATACAATCTAACAAAATCATATGCTTTCTGGGATTACCAGTTTCACCCATGAAACTTACAGAAATAATTCGTGTTTTCTTTGGTGGTAAAGGAAGAGGAAGGTTAGATGAATTTCGATTTATGGCAGCATCTATGGCAATCATTTCCTGTTCATACATCTTCTTGATCTTGCAGCATTCCACGAGTGTAAAATGTGGCAGAGTCCTGTTCATTACACAGTTTCGGATATACTACAGAGGCAAGAAAGAAATGTGTTGATCGTACTTTTAGATACAGATATTCAACCAAACATTAAATCAATAGAAGAATAAATCTACACTGAATAACAAAGGCACCTGAAAGTTTATCTTATGTAAGAAACACCTTGATATCAAGAATACGAGAACCTAAAATTATAACAAATAAAATATCTGCCATTAATTGAACACTTAAGTACCTAGAATTCAGCTAGACATTTCTTATATGTCATATCTAATTTTCATTACTACAAGAGAGATTATCCCCCATTTAACAGATTAAAGAACTGAAGCTCAAAGAGTTAAGTCGCATACACACATCTAGTGCCTTTAAGACCTGGAGAAATCTACCGGTGTCTGATGCTAAGGTCACACTTTGGTCAATCAACCAAGGAAGGCAACTATATAGTATTCATGGACCATTTCCTAATTTCCTGAAGTGGTAGGCTTGCACTATTCCACAGATTCCTGAAGTGGTCCTGACATCTTTTCAGCACAGAACTCAAGGCAGTCATAATTAACTGTCTCCCCAGGTAAAACCTACTGGCCATGCCACCTCAATGCTCTGCTTTATTTCCACTAAACCAGAACAACTTTACAGAGATATATAAGAAAAGGGGTTGATTATTCACATCACCAAAGTTTCCTAACAAATTGAATAGGAATCCAATGTGTTCCTCAAAGGAATAAATCTCCATATAGATACAAAATGTGATTACATGTATTAAATTCGATTCAGATCCACTAAAAATACATTTTTCATCAACTATCAAAACATTCCCAGAATGGCTTCTCAGGAAAATTTAGATGATATCAGGATAAATAAACTCACTGAAAAACTTTTCACTATGAAAGATATTCTATTCCCTGCACATTCCTTTGCCTCCATTGCATATTTTCTCTCCCATGACCCTGAACAAAAAATAACACATATGCCTCTGTTTTTCCTTATAATAACAAATGATACTTGCTAGCCCCCCCAAAAAAAATCCTCTAACTAAGATAAACAAAGTATTAAAGGAGCAGGAAGTTATTTAAATGATGGCAGAATATGAAAAGGAGAAGTCAATACTTCTATACTGCCCACCTAGTATTTTCCATCTTCTTTTTTTCATAGACTAGAGTTCAAGCACTTACTATAAGAAATGCCCCAGCTCTCAAAGCTGTGTGTAGAAGCTATAACTGCTACTGGACTATCTATCTACTAATTCATAAGAATTAACAGCCATACAGGAAATCTGAAAAGAACAATACATAATCCCATTACCTGCTAATAAATCATAGCTCCTTATTTGCAAAGACTTTGCTTTATATTTGGCATCCCTATAAACCTCTTGCTTAAAAATCACAAATAAGAGAAATCATGTATTTTTCTAAAACCTTGTTATCATTTACATCTATTTTGCCACTTACCTATTATTCCTCATTCACCATTTTTTATCATCAAATGTAATTTAAAAAATTAGATCAAGTTCCTAAAAATCAAAGCCAGGACCTATTCATTTAACAGCATGTCTTGCATACTCGCACGCACATCTGCTTGTGTGTATTTCGAGGGGTTGGGTGCAGAATATTAAAATGAAGATATCTTAGTTAAATTCCACTTTACTCCAAAAGAAAACAATTCAAGGAAGTTCAATGCCTTACATAATGCATGCAGTCAAAGTATTCACAATTAAATATCTCAAAGACTAAGAAAGGCACTGAGGATACTCAGACCTAGTGCTTACAAAATTCCTACCACATGTGGAAGTAACAAAAGAGAGGAGAATTATACACATAAATATCACAGACGGCATATGAAAGATTTTCTAGTTCACAAAGGAAATTTACAGTATTACAATTATCTAGCTAACACAATAATAAATTTTTATATAATTTGATGGGTGATATTTAATCAAAAATGTTTATATTGCATTCCTCCAGAAAATTCCTTATCTAACTGATAATATTTATAAAATGAACAGGAGACAGCTACTACAAACTGTTCTAAAAAAAATTTATAATGCTGTAGAAAAATAATTATAACACTAACAATAAAAAAACAATTTTTAAAAAAAGAAATTATTCATAGGTAGAAACACAGATGCACATATATATACATATATACACACACACAATGATTATGCTAAAAAATACGTAACTGCAAAGAAAGATGGCAAAAATATGTCAAAATGTTAACAAAGGTTATCTCTGAGGAGATACGGATATTTGTGATTTAGTACTGTATAATTTTTTTGTAAGTTGCAAATAGTCTACTATAGGCACATACTTTTACGATTAGAAATAAAAACTATTAGACATACATATACACAGGCACACAAACACACACACTGTTCTGGCAAATTGACAGTAAATACACATACCTGGAACTGAATTAGTGGATGATCACCAAACACGTATTCTACTCTCCCACTGACTTGCAACACATAGTCACAGGGGCTAACTTCATCTTCTTTCCCATGAATAGTCAAACGTTTTTGAATTGCCAATTCATTTATTTTGATAGGATTCATATTGGGAGAAACTTGAAAGCTAAACACATCCTAAAAGGGGGTTAGAAAAAAAAGCAATTATATTTTATATCTGTGCTGAAAAACCACTCTTTCTTATAATGTATATCTCCTTTACAATTTATATTCCAGCAAATTTTCCTATTATCTAAATATAATAGGTCCTAAGATTTCTGATCTTTTGCATGTCATCTTAAACTACACTGAGGGCCACAGCTCTCACAGATTAAATAAATATTTAGCTAAAGTTTGCTGATATTCAACTAAAGTTTACCTTTAAGTAGTATATCACGTGCATTTCCTAGTGACCAACTTTCTTTAAAAAACTTTCTACCAAAAACCTGTAGCTGTTCAAATGTCATCTGTATCAAGAAAAGAATTAAATGTTGGTCACTGGTAAGAAAAGATCTATACTTTACACTGATGAAACCATAACTTGACAAGTTGATAGGAATTTCGAGCAATGAAAATGAGGTGAGCATTGAGATAGTATTACCAAATCAACCAAGTCTACAAGATAAAATCCAAACTCCTTAAAATATCATCGTTGCTCTATGATCCCTGCATACACTTCATTTCATACATTTCTCTTCAGAAATATAAAACTAGAGGAAATTCTCAGTATCAGATAGAAAAACCTGCAGAAAGCAGAACCAGGCCCAAAAAACTGCAGATTTTAAAACTTATCCCCACAAGGTGATAAGAATTAAGAACAGCCTGAAAATGAGTAAAGAGTAATGATACTAGAAAAACCAAAGAAACTCTCAAGGAATAAAACATATATGAGTGAAATTCAAATTTTAATGAAAGAAGAATGGCAAATTTAAACAGACTTTAAACATTGATATGGCAAGTGTGAGCAAAGATGTGGAGAAATCAAATTCTTAAAGCACTTCAGGAGGAATGCAAATTGGTAATCACTTTGAAAAATACTAGGCAATATCTATTAAAATTGATTAAATAACCAATATCCGTACCTCACAATACTGTTTCTAGGTGTATACTCAACAGGAATACATATAGCAGCATTATTTCATGAAACTGCCATGTTGGACTTGATATGCTCTGTATGTATGCATGTGTGTGTGTGTATATATATATATAATCACTGATAACATAACTGAAGAAAACTGACTACTGAGATAAGCCATATGTTGGGAGAATACAATTTTAGCACATATTAACTAGAAAAGTTTAGTACCCCAAAACATCAAGAACTTCAACAAACCAATAAGAAAAAATAACCTAATTTAAAAATGGATAAGAAATAAACACAATACAGGTATAAATATTCCATAAATATCTGAACAGATATTCAACCTCACCAGTTAGCAAGGAGATGCATTCAATAAAGCAATGTATAAATAAACTGTAATACATTCACATATGGAATCACATACAGTACCAAAGGCTTCGTGATTTTCCCAAGGGCTTCTCTTAATCTCTCGTTAGTCAAATCAGTCCTTATGGAGAACTACTGGCCTGTCATCATCACCTTTATTAATGTTCTCCACTTGAACTGTTAACTAAACTAACTCTGTCAAAACTCAACTTGACTAGTTTTCCCTGTATTTTAAGCATTTCTCCAGTATCATTTTCAATAACTTCATGAAATATTACATCTTTTATGAGGTTTGTAACTTTACATGACTATCAATTTGCACTGTATTGCTCAAAGTTTACCATAAAATAGAGACTGTCCACCAAAGACACTGTACACATGGATGGGAACAAATATTTCCATTCAGCAGAAAGAGAGAAACAGTTCAGTAATGACTATATCTGTATAACAACAGTAGTAATTCAGATGACTACACAGGTATGAAAACACTTCTTGATAGTTTGATTCTACTCCACCATTTCTCACATTTCTGTCCTTGCTTCTGATGTCCTCTCTAGAATGCCCTCTAAAATGTACTCTCCAACCTCCTCCTTCTCTTCTCTACGCCACTACCACACTCCTATGACATTACTTCAAATTACATGTGCCCTCCTACCTTATTAACATATATATGTTTGCCTTAAGATAGCTAAGGTAGAAAACAGGTTTAAAAGTATTGCTCAGGTTCATCAGTTTCTTTTACAAACCATGATTCTTGGAATTAAAAATAATGCATGTATGATCTGACCAGCAGATCTTATGCTAGGACTGCTGTTCTGTAAAATAACAACACGATAGGTCCATGGTTTTATATATATCTTGCTTCTTAACAGCCATGCTCTAAGTTTGGCTGATATTGACTATGTGGTTATCCAAAATTTGACGGTTTTCCACAAAAACTGCCAACTAGCTTTCCCCCAACCAATCCTGAAAATCATTTTTTAACCTAAAGGAACACCTTGTTACATTTTATCTCAATTTTAGTTTAGTATTCCCACATGCTATTTGTCATGGACCAGTGATGGTCTTCAACAATTGATGGTAAAATGGCCAAACTAAGAGTTTTATATAAGCGGAGTGGGGAAAGAGAATGCATGTATGTTGGAGTAAGACTGCTAGTAATCCGTTATTCTTAGATTCAGTTATTCCTATTTTTTTTTATGGTAAAATGTTTTTTCATTCATGAAATAGTGTTGGTAATCAATTATGGTTTTAGCTTTTAAAATATCTGTATCTACCTAAATTAAAAGCTGTAAACTCAGGTGGTGCAATGGCGGCTCAGTGGCAAAATTCTTACCTGCCATATCAGAGACCCGCGTGCAATTCCCAGAGCCTGCTCATGCCAAAGAAAAAGCCGTAAACTCTATATCACTGCCCTAAAATTTTTAATAATAATTTTACTGGTATATACAGTCCAGAAGTCTAGGAGGGCTTCTATTGGCTTAATCCCTAGAGAAATCTTTAGCCTGAGGAAGAGGAGATAGGGAAAGGCTTAACAGCCATATTTTAACCATCTAAATATCTAACATGTAGAAGAGATGATTGGACGGATACTTGTCTGAAGAGAAAACTATAACCAGATGAGTGGAAGTCTTAGAAGGCAAGTTTGAATTTTAAATTTTTAAAATTTAAAATTCAAAATTTAAATGTACATATTGTCCTCAGTGCAAACAGGCTGTTTCGGGAGGCAGGGCATTCTCCCTAGCAGTGGACATATTCAGGCAGAGTCACAGGATATCAAGGATTGTACAAAGAATTATTATATTACATAAAGAGTATAACTCCATGACCTCTAAGTTCCTTTCCGCTTTAAATTCTATGCTTGGACTCCAGTAAGAGTTCATGATACTTCCACCTCTCCTCCATGTTCAAAACACTTCTTTTCGATATAATTTGTTACAATGGCTACATTAAAATTTGTACAGTCAGTAGAGATTTGTCCTAATGAAATTTTACACTGACCTATACAGACAAATTACACTGAAGAAATGTTTTCATATTGAATTCTAATTACCTTTAACAGCAAATTTCCCAATTTCACCTCTCCCCCTTGCAGTATTTTAAATCTGTTTCAGACATTTTGTGGTATTCAAGTCTGAACACTTCTCAGGATAATGACAAATGCTTTTTTCTCTAGATAAACTTTGTTAGAAAAGTGCCAGAAAGCAGGATCCTTTTTTTCACATCTGTTCTAAGAAATACTTATTAGCATGTTGTCAGAAAGGAGGCAGACCTAAAACCAGAGACACCAGGATAAAATTCTGGCTTTATAACTGACCAGCTACGAGCCCTGGCACAAACCAATAAACTTCTTTCTCTTTCTGTTTCTTCATTAGTAAAATAGGGATAAGATAACAATACTCTTTGGGCTGTTGTGAAAACTGGAGAATAAATGCAAAATACCTGGTATCTTTCTTGGCATATTATAAGTACTCAATAAATGACAGATACTGCCATGGTTGTTGTCCAAACAGCAAAGTACAGATCAAGTACATATTGTGTGCTATCATTTCTATTAAAAATATACATACAGAAGCACATATATGCAAAGAATATCCCTGAACGAATCTATAAGGAGTTGGCAAGGATGGCTGTCTCCAGGAAAGAAACGGAAGACAGGGAAAGGTGGAAGAGGCTTTTTTCACTCTACACCCTTTAATATCCTTTGACTTTTGTATCATGTATATCTATTACTTAGCCAAAAAATAAAATAATTTTAAACATAACATTAAAAAAAGAAGAAGAAATCAAAGCATCTTTGTACTCATACTCTAAGTCTAAAGCCTGGATGACAGAATGAGCACACCAGACACGAAAGTAGCAACATAATCAAGTTTACATAACTGCTGTGAACTTTCAGACATGGATTAACTGTATATGGATTCTATTATAATGCCCAATTCCACAACAGTGCTTCTCACATACACAGAATGCAAATGTCAGAATGAAGAGTTCATTTTGCTCAAACCTTTTATTTTATACACAGAAGAAAATCAGATGAGAAGAAAATAACTGTAATAAAGAACATAATCTAGACCAGGGACTACCAAACTTTTTCTGCAAAGGACCAGAAAGTAAATATTTTAGGCTTTGCTGACAATCTAGGGGTCTCTGTTGCATATTCCTGTTTCTTTCTTTCTTTCCTTCATCCCTTTAAAAATGTCATCTAAGCAGTGCTACGGTGGCTCAGTGGTAGAATTCTCGCCTGCCATGCCAGAGACCCAGGTCGATTCCCAGAGCCTGCCCGTGCAAAAAAGAAAAAAGAAAGAAAAAGGTCATCCCTTTCAAATCAGTAGAATTTGCCAGCACCATTCTAAACCACCACACCACTGTATCCAGTTTGCTGGCACTGATCTAGATAATCATACAATGGCATCAAGAAGTCATAGTCACACAAAGGATGTGTACTGATGTCACTTTAACTTTTTTAATGATCCTAAATTTATTTCCTCTTAAACCCCAAAATTGTTATTTGTGATAGTGTCTCCTAGGTGAGCAAGAGAACCTTCTCTAAGACTGGAACTGCATTCAGATAAAAATCAGGAATTTATTACAAAGTATTTCCTAAAAATAATATACTATTACCTGACAATTTTCAAAGTGAACAGCCACAATGAGCTTTCCTCCATAAAGTTTATCTTCTAAGTTTTCAAGGATGGATGGTTCATGCTCTGGTGGATATGTCTGCTTTAGCCAGTCTATCCAAGACAATCCCACAAGTGACTGAATCTTTTCTTCACTGAATTTGCGCATTTTTCTTCGGAACTCATTCACTTCAGGATCCTTCAAGGCATCAAATTCATGCAGACCTTAAAAAAAGTGCCATTTTTAATATCTAATAACAATAAAAGAAAATACAAAATATATTCAACAAAAACTAATTTGGATGTTTAGTTTTTAATCAAACAAACAAAATTGGGCAGGAAAATATCATGAAAGATCAATAAAATAAACCAGATAAAATAATAAATGCTATGTACAGAAGAGAAACATAAAATTAGATTTCTACAGAAAACAAACTTGAAATCTCCTAAAGAAACGCAGCATGATTATCAGTTTATAAAGATAATCACTGAAATCCACAGGACATACTTTAAAACCACAAATAAAAGAATGACTTTTCTTTTTACAAACCAAGTAAGTCAAATTTAAAATACCTGAGTACTCTAAGAATATGAAAATGTTTCAAATAATGTATAAACGGTAACCTAAAACTCAATTATTTAAATAATCTAAAACACAGTAAACAAATTTTATAAATTAAACTTTCGCTTTATTGTGATTTTAACAATGCTTACGGTATATTATATTAATTCAAAAAAAATCCCATAAACATAAAAGTATATATACATTTTTAACCTCCATTAATTTTCACCTATCAGAATGGCAAACATTTTAATGTCTAATGTCTGTGTTGGCTGGGGCAGATAGAAAAAAAGGTGTCCTTGTTTAGTTTAATGAGAAAGGACAATCTGGAAGCATTAATTAGAACTTTTAATATATTCAATCCCTTTGACCTTGGAATGCCACCACTAGGAATTTCAACCTGAGAGACAATATACAAACAATGGCCAGACCACATGAGACAACACAACTTTGGCCAACAACCTCTGCAGCAACCGGTCCAAGAAACCAAACCACAACCTCTGCAGCTATCAAATTAAAACAGTCAAGATGCAGTTAGTGAATGCCAGCTTCCCTATTTTCTGCACCTGCTTCCAATTCGACCAGAAAATACAAAATATGCTCCCTAAATCGAACAACAGGATTCCCAGCTTCTAGTAAGCCCACCTCCCGAATCCCCATACCAATAACCTCCAAAGAGACATACACCTGAAATCTTCCTTTTCTTTCCCACTATAAAGCTTTCTCATTCCCCTGCCTGCTGTTGAGTTTCTGCCAAAAGCAAACTCCTTTATTATGTAGCAAGCTCTGAATAATTAGCGTCTGTTCTCATTTGGGTGGTCTCTGCCTATTTCTATATACCTACAGATAAACTGCACAAATATATCATATCAGTACAAGAATGTTCAAATATGTCTTACTGTGTTAAGAGCCCCAGATATATTAAAAGACAAAAACAACGGCAGAATTGGTCGGGTAAGAGCTTTTCTATGCAAATTTAACACAAATAACATATGTAAATGTTATTTGTAAACATTTTTTTTTAAGTAAAAGATACTTGTGATGACAGTATTTACAGTATTTCAGTGTGGGAAGAGAGACAAGGTGAGGCAAACTATTACTTTCTTTTTACATAAAGCCAATCTATACTATACTACGTGAATGCATACTATCTGAATCTATACTTTTTGAATATATAAGCATATCAACAAAGGTAGTCTAGACCCTTGAGGATTGGTGGATTATTTACATTGTCTTACTGCTACTTTTATGTATTAAAAACAATAACATTTCAGAAATAAATATTAGAATAAATTTGTAATAGTAAATATACAAAACAACGTTTTTAAGTTACAAAACACAGCAAAGGGGAAATCTTGAGGGTACAATATGATTTCCTACATAGTTCTATCTTGGAATAAAATTACATTTACTCTAAATCAACTATGAATGGACTGTAATTTAGGCAGACCATCAGAAGCATTTTAGACCTTCTTCCCCACTACTGGTCATACTTTCTATTCATAGATAATAGGTATTATGGATAAGAAAAGGGAAATGAGTACCCACGAATATATACATTTGAAAGTCAAACTTCTTACTTCCCTTTACCTACTATAATGTCATATCTAATCAATCAACTGTCTCTCAAAGCTGCTTATTTCTCTCAGTTTCTGCAAACATTAGCCTAATCCTCGCATCATCATCCGTCCCCTAGATTTCTACCTGGTCTTCACTAATTTATGTACTCCTGGTCTTAATTCCTCCACTCATTCTTCATTTTACAACCTGAATAATCTTTCTAAAATGCAGATCCCTCTGAACACAAACCCTTTAATGGCCCCCAAGTGCTGCTAGGAGTAAGCCTCTACTCCTTATTTGGCCTGGAAGTCTCTGCACGCTTTGGCCATGGTTGCTTCTCTGGTCTTCCAGCTTGCCTTATCTGTCTCCCTAAATACAACCATAATGAAGTTCTTTTATTCCTTAAATGAGTGACCCTTCACACATGCCATCCCATTCTGCTTCCTTCCTCCAACCTCTTTTTTCTGGGGGGTGGGGGGTGTTCATGGTCCAGGAATTGAACCTGCGTCTCCCGCATGGAAGGTATAGCATTCTACCACTGAATCCTCCAACTTCTTTTATTTGACAAACTCAAGATCAACATTAAAGGATTAGTTTAGCTGTAGGTAGCCTAAGATACTATCCCTGACTCACTCTGTTGATTTCAGTGACCCTCCTTGACTTATCACATAACTTCGCACACTGCATTGTAACTGTCTATTTACTGATCCATAATACTCATTGAACCATGAGCTATGAGCAGAAAAGAACACATCAACCAAGTTCACTGCTTAGTCTCAACTACGAGCATTTAACATATATTGTTGAATTACACTTACTAATGTTTTGATAATGTTTTTCAATATATTATAAGCAAGGGACTCTGTTCACACAACTGTCAAAATCACCTACAAAACCTAGACTTCTCTAATTCATCCCAGACTCATTGAATCCCAATCTCTGGGAATGTGCTTTTAAGGAAATCGATGGAGCCTGAATTTAGGAACACAGTATAGAGAGCTCTTAAAAAGAAAAGCTTTGTCAAAAAGAACAAGAATTTAGGCTAATTTCCTTTAAACCAAGTTAATTTCCTACATATCTTCTGGGAAAAAAAACTTAATAGCAAAGCTTACATTTTGTTTAAGTTAAGACTACTGTATACTTTACACCAAATAAATTTTTTGACACTAAAAGTATTGAAAAGACCTAAGTGACCAATTTCTTCATATTGTTAAATCATCCAGATTATATATTTCCATCACTTAAAGTTATACAACAGCATTAGATAAGCCAGGCAAAATGAGAAAGCCTTCAAATACTTCTTTCAGGATGCTGACAAAATCCTCTGATCAAGATTCTACTAATAGAAGTCTGTGGATGTCAATGCAGGGTGACGTGTAAGCTTACTAAAGAAAATAATCAGAATCCAAACAGTAGCTCTGTAAAAAATTATCTGGAATAAGCATACAAAATATAATGATCACAAAACATCATTTTTCAGGAAAAGGTATTTCTAGTTGGATCAGGACAGTTATGTCTGTAAAGGTTCTACTGTTTTCCTGGGAGAGGAGGAGCAAACTTGTTCCTGAAAGCTAAACTGAAGTAACTGTTTTCCCAGAAGGTATGACCTCATCAAGCCCTGGTTCTAGACGTCACATACATATCAGTAATTGCACAAACTGACTTGTTTGATATTTAAAATGAAAATTCATTGTAAAATACTAAAACAAGACTTACTCAGCTTCCTAAATAAATGTTAACATATAAATCTGTTAGCATATAATCATAATGCAAGCTTTCCTAGACATGCTGAAGATCTAAAGTACAATTAATAAACAGGTAAGAACTTATAACTTGCTTAATTTAATGAAGTAAAATGACTGTGATCATTCAAAGTTCAGAGAATATTAGAGAATATTGATTTAAAAAAATGTTATGAATAGGCCTTATCATAATATATAAAAACTGGCACACTGCTTACAGAAAGAGAAATTCAATTCTAATATACACCAGACTCCTATGCAGTAGTCGGATAGAGGTAGGGTTCTTGCACAAAAAACAGGATGTCCAGTTCAATTTGAATTTTCAATAAATGACAATACTTTAGTATAAATATGCCTCATGCAATATTTGGATCTCCTGTAATTTTATTTGCTAAATCTGGCAAGTCCAAATCGAGGTAACTGGGGTAATTACATCCATATGTTTTGGAGGACAAGGAAAGAAGAGAGATAAGTGATCTGAGCTTTGAAGATGTGGTAAAGCTCAAATAAATACCTACATCCTAAAGAAACTTAGTTCTCTCTATGGTGTTAACCTTTTGGATTGTCACATATTTTAGCTACCCTCACAATCAATGTAGTTCTGGTCTGCTTCCTTCCATCCGCATAAAAACAGACAAAAGCTATATATTTTCATCCGTAGAAAAAAACACTTAGAAGGAAATACTACAAAGTATTATCAGTGGGTGATACTCTTGTTCTGAGTGATGAAACTAAATGTGTTTTATTATTATTATTCTTTACACTCTTCCATATTCCTCAATTTCCTATCAGTATGTATACAAAACAAAGACTTTTTGTAAAGGATAAGAACTGAAAATCTATAAATCTGTAGCCCTAGAAAATAGAAAAGAGAACTTTATACTGTGGCCATTAATATAAGAAAAAAATGTGTAGGATATAGTCGATTACTGGAAAAAAATATATTGCCAATAATAAAGTAGCCATCCTCTGAAGTAACTGAAATATTTCTAAATACCAGGGTGTCATGTAGTAAACCAAAAAGATCTAGTCTAATGTACTCAGAGGAAGGAGTCTAGTCTCGCAGTGTAATCATTAGCTAGGCTGAATTACTATACATCAAAGAAATGGTTTAAAGTAGATGGTACTATACTATCCTCTCAAATAGTGAATTCGATCAAAACAAGCAGCCAATTCAGATCTAAAAACCTGACCTGGATTTTTTTTTGGTTTTATATTTAAACTTCCAACCCTCTTCAGTAACTCTTTATAGCTCTAATTCAGGGAGATTCTTTTCTAAGCCAGGACACCAATATACCAATGGCCCCGAGACATCTAGGATTCCCAAAGTAAAAAAGGCACCTCCACGCTCTTGATTCTGTTACTCACAATTCTCAATGGAATTAATTCAAAAGGAGTAAGATGGACATGATATATCTTGGGTCCTCTACAAAAATAACTTTTACTTACACAGAATTTTATATAGAAAGTAAAATTAGTCAGCAATATGAGTTATCTGTGGAATCATATCAATCAAAGTCCTGGTTGAATATAAGTTGTGTTCATACTGTAGGAGCAGTTCATAAGAAAATAAAGATTTCTCTCTTAAGAAAGGGCTTTTCGATACTTCCTGGAAGATGGCGGCTTGGTAAGACGCACGGATCTTAGTTTCTTCTCCAGGACACCTACTAGGGGAGTAGAAACGATACAGAAAGCGCCCAAAGCCACAACAGAGATAAAAAAGACAGCGTACCCCATCCTGGAACGGCTGGCTGGCTGAGAGAAGCAGCTCGGGTGAGATCGCCGAGGCGCGCGGGCCTTACCGGGCGGGGTGGCAAGCGGCCGGAGTTACTCCCTTCCCCCTTCCCGGGCCGGCTGGGAGAATTGGAGAGGTGGTCCCCTGAAACCAAGGCGACTGGCGCCCACACCACGCGCAGCCCCCGGACCAACTGAGAGAATTGGATCGGAAACCCCCAGGCCGCGGAGAACGGTGACCCCGTGACTCCCGGGGAACGTGCACTCTCTCGGGCGGGCCGCTGCCGCTGGCGCCCTCCCGCCACGCTTGTTGCCCAGGGCCGACTAGGAAATTCGGACGGGCTCTTTCCCAGGCTGTGGCGACCAGCAACCCTCCCTGCGTTCGGACCCCGGGCCGGCTCAAGCCGCTTCGGCTAGCGAACCCCCAGGACGGCGAGAGTTTTCCAAAGTTTAAGGTCCCACAGCACCTTTTACTGGTGGGACCCGCAGACAAACGTGTGCCACGAGCGCCACCTACTGGGCAGGATAAGAAAAACAGAACCCAGAGATTTCACAGAAAAATATTACAACCTTGCTGGGTCCAACACCAAGAGAAATCTGAATAAATGCCCAGACGCCAGCAGCAGAAGATAACTGTCCACGCTCAAAAGATTGAGAATATGGCTCAGTCAAAGGAACAAACCAATAGCTCAAATGAGACACAAGAGCTGAGACAACTAATGCTGAATATACGAACAGAAATGGAAAACCTCTTCAAAAATGAAATCGATAAATTGAGGGAGGACATGAAGAGGACATGGGCTGAACATAAAGAAGAAATAGAAAAACTGAAAAAACAAATCGCAGAACTTATGGAAGTGAAGGATAAAGTAGCAAACATAGAAAAAATAATGGATAGTTACAATGATAGATTTAAAGAGACAGAAGATAGAATTAGTGATTTGGAGGATGGAACATCTGAATTCCAAAAAGAAACAGAAACTATAGGGAAAAGAATGGAAAAATTTGAACAGGGTATCAGGGAACTCAAGGACAATAGGAACCGCACAAATATACGTGTTGTGGGTGTCCCAGAAGGAGAAGAGAAGGGAAAAGGAGGAGAAAAACTAATGGAAGAAATTATCACTGAAAATTTCCCAACTCTTATGAAAGACCTAAAATTACAGATCCAAGAAGTGCAGCGCACCCCAAAGAGATTAGACCCAAATAGGTGTTCTCCAAGACACTTACTAGTTAGAATGTCAGAGGTCAAAGAGAAAGAGAGGATCTTGAAAGCAGCAAGAGAAAAACAATCCATTACATACAAGGGAAACTCAATAAGACTTTGTGTAGATTTCTCAGCAGAAACCATGGAAGCTGGAAGACAGTGGGATGATATATTTAAAATACTAAAAGAGAAAAACTGCCAACCAAGACTTCTATATCCAGCAAAATTATCCTTCAAAAATGAGGGAGAAATTAAAACATTCTCAGACAAAAAGTCACTGAAAGAATTTGTGACCAAGAGACCAGCTCTGCAAGAAATACTAAAGGGAGCACTAGAGTCAGATACAAAAAGACAGAAGAGAGAGATATGGAAAAGAGTGTAGAAAGAAGGAAAATCAGATATGATATATATAATAGAAAAGGCAAAATGTTAGAGGAAAATATTATCCAAACAGTAATAACACTAAATGTCAATGGACTGAATTCCCCAATCAAAAGACATAGATTGGCAGAATGGATTAAAAAACAGGATCCTTCTATATGCTGTCTACAGGACACACATCTTAGACCCAAAGATAAACATAGGTTGAAAGTGAAAGGTTGGGAAAAGATATTTCATGCAAATAACAACCAGAAAAGAGCAGGAGTGGCTATACTAATATCCAACAAATTAGACTTCAAATGTAAAACAGTTAAAAGAGACAAAGAAGGACACTATATACTAATAAAAGGAACAATTAAACAAGAAGACATAACAATCATAAATATTTATGCACCGAATCAGAATGCCCCAAAATACGTGAGGAATATACTGCAAACACTGAAAAGGGAAATAGACTCATATACCATAATAGTGGGAGACTTCAACTCACCACTCTCATCAAGGGACAGAACATCTAGACAGAGGATCAACAAAGAAATAGAGAATCTGAATATTACTATAAATGAACTAGACTTAATAGACATTTATAGGACATTACATCCCACAACAGCAGGATACACCTTTTTCTCAAGTGCTCATGGATCATTCTCAAAGATAGACCATATGCTGGGTCACAAAACAAGTCTTAACAAATTTAAAAAGATTGAAATCTTACACAACACTTTCTCGGACCATAAAGGAATGATGTTGGAAATCAATAATAGGCAGAGTGCCAGAAAATTCACAAATACGTGGAGGCTCAACAACACACTCCTAAACAACGACTGGGTCAAAGAAGAAATTGCAAGAGAAATTAGCAAATACCTCGAGGCGAATGAAAATGAAAACACAACATATCAAAACTTATGGGACGCAGCAAAGGCAGTGCTAAGAGGGAAATTTATTGCTCTAAATGCCTATATCAGAAAAGAAGAAAAGGCAAAAATTCAGGAATTAACTATCCATTTGGAAGAACTGGAGAAAGAACAGCAAGCTAACCCCAAAGCAAGCAAAAGGAAAGAAATAACAAAGATTAGAGCACAAATAAATGAAATTGAAAACATGAAAACAATAGAGAAAATCAATAAGGCCAGAAGTTGGTTCTATGAGAAAATCAATAAGATTGATGGGCCCTTAGCAAGATTGACAAAAAGAAGAAGAGAGAGGATGCAAATAAATAAGATCAGAAATGGAAGAGGAGACATAACTACTGACCTCACAGAAATAAAGGAGGTAATAACAGGATACTATGAACAACTTTACGCTAATAAATACAACAATTTAGAGGAAATGGACGGGTTCCTGGAAAGACATGAACAACCAACTTTGACTCAAGAAGACATAGATGACCTCAACAAACCAATCACAAGTAAAGAAATTGAATTAGTCATTCAAAAGCTTCCTAAAAAGAAAAGTCCAGGACCAGATGGCTTCACATGTGAATTCTACCAAACGTTCCAGAAAGAATTAGTACCAATTCTCTTCAAACTCTTCAAAAAAATCGAAGTGGAGGGAAAACTACCTAATTCATTCTATGAAGCCAACATCACCCTCATACCAAAACCAGGCAAAGATATTACAAAAAAAGAAAACTACAGACCAATCTCTCTAATGAATACAGATGCAAAAATCCTCAATAAAATTCTAGCAAATCGTATCCAACAACACATTAAAAGAATTATACATCATGACCAAGTAGGATTCATCCCAGGTATGCAAGGATGGTTCAACATAAGAAAATCAATTAATGTAATACACCATATCAACAAATCAAAGCAGAAAAATCACATGATCATCTCAATTGATGCAGAGAAGGCATTCGACAAGATTCAACATCCTTTCCTGTTGAAAACACTTCAAAAGATAGGAATACAAGGGAACTTCCTTAAAATGATAGAGGAAATATATGAAAAACCCACAGCTAATATCATCCTCAATGGGGAAAAATTGAAAACTTTCCCCCTAAGATCAGGAACAAGACAAGGATGTCCACTATCACCACTATTATTCAACATTGTGTTGGAGGTTCTAGTCAGAGCAATTAGACAAGAAAAAGAAATACAAGGCATCAAAATTGGAAAGGAAGAAGTAAAACTATCACTGTTTGCAGACGATATGATACTATACGTCGAAAACCCGGAAAAATCCACAACAAAACTACTAGAGCTAATAAATGAGTACAGCAAAGTAGCAGGTTACAAGATCAACATTCAAAAATCTGTAGCATTTCTATACACTAGTAATGAACAAGCTGAGGGGGAAATCAAGAAACGAATCCCATTTACAATTGCAACTAAAAGAATAAAATACCTAGGAATAAATTTAACTAAAGAGACAAAAAACCTATATAAAGAAAACTACAAAAAACTGCTAAAAGAAATCACAGAAGACCTAAATAGATGGAAGGGCATACCGTGTTCATGGATTGGAAGACTAAATATAGTTAAGATGTCAATCCTACCTAAATTGATTTACAGATTCAATGCAATACCAATCAAAATCCCAACAACTTATTTTTCAGAAATAGAAAAACCAATAAGCAAATTTATCTGGAAGGGCAGGGTGCCCCGAATTGCTAAAAACATCTTGAGGAAAAAAAACGAAGCTGGAGGTCTCGCGCTGCCTGACTTTAAGGCATATTATGAAGCCACAGTGGTCAAAACAGCATGGTATTGGCATAAAGATAGATATATCGACCAATGGAATCGAATAGAGTGCTCAGATATAGACCCTCTCATCTATGGACATTTGATCTTTGATAAGGCAGTCAAGCCAACTCACCTGGGACAGAGCAATCTCTTCAATAAATGGTGCCTAGAGAACTGGATATCCATATGCAAAAGAATGAAAGAAGACCCATCTCTCACACCCTATACAAAAGTTAACTCAAAATGGATCAAAGATCTAAACATTAGGTCTAAGACCATAAAACAGTTAGAGGAAAATGTAGGGAGATATCTTATGGATCTTACAACTGGAGACGGTTTTATGGACCTTAAACCTAAAGCAAGAGCACTGAAGAAGGAAATAAATAAATGGGAACTCCTCAAAATTAAACACTTTTGTGCATCAAAGAACTTCATCAAGAAAGTAGAAAGACAGCCTTCACAATGGGAGACAATATTTGGAAATGATATATCAGATAAAGGTCTAGTATCCAGAATTTATAAAGAGATTGTTCATCTCAACAACAAAAAGACAGCCAACCCAATTACAAAATGGGAAAAAGACTTGAACAGACACCTCTCAGAAGAGGAAATACGGATGGCCAAGAGGCACATGAAGAGATGCTCAATGTCCCTGGCCATTAGAGAAATGCAAATCAAAACCACAATGAGATATCATCTCACACCCACCAGAATGGCCATTATCAACAAAACAGAAAATGACAAGTGCTGGAGAGGATGTATTATTCAACACAATGTTGAATAATAGTGGTGATAGTGGACATCCTTGTCTTGTTCCTGATCTTAGGGGGAAAGTTTTCAATTTTTCCCCATTGAGGATGATATTAGCTGTGGGTTTTTCATATATTTCCTCTATCATTTTAAGGAGGCACACTTATCCACTGTTGGTGGGAATGTCAAAGGGTGCAACCACTGTGGAAGGAAGTTTGGCGGTTCCTCAAAAAGCTGAATATAGAATTGCCATACGACCCAGCAATACCATTGCTAGGTATCTACTCAAAGGACTTAAGGGCAAAGACACAAACGGACATTTGCACACCAATGTTTATAGCAGCATTATTTACAATTGCAAAGAGATGGAAACAGCCAAAATCTCCATCAACAGAAGAGTGGCTAAACAAACTGTGGTATATACATACGATGGAATATTATGCAGCTTTAAGACAAGATAAACTTATGAACCATGTAATAACATGGATGGACCTAGAGAATATTATGCTGAGTGAATCCAGCCAAAAACTAAAGGACAAATACTGTATGGTCCCACTGATGTGAACGGACATTCGAGAATAAACTTGAAATATGTCATTGGTAACAGAGTTCAGCAGGAGTTAGAAACAGGGTAAGACAATGGGTAATTGAAGCTGAAGGGATACAGACTGTGCAACAGGACTAGATACAAAAACTCAAAAATGGACAGCACAATAATACCTAATTGTAAAGTAATCATGTTAAAACACTGAATGAAGCTGCATCTGAGCTATAGGTTTTTGTTTTGTTTTGTTTTGTTTTGATTTTACTATTATTACTTTTATTTTTTTCTCTATATTAACATTCTATATCTTTTTCGGTTATGTTGCTAGTTCTTCTAAACCAATGCAAATGTACTAAGAAATGATGATCATGCATCTATGTGATGATGTTAAGAATTAATGATTGCATGTGTAGAATGGTATGATCTCTAAATGTTGGGTTAATTTCTTTTTTTCCGTTAATTAAAAAAAAAAAAAAAAGAGAAGGGATAATTGGAGATGAAGGGATACAGACTGTACAACGGGACTGGATATAAAAACTCAGAAATGGACAGCACAATACTACCCAATTGTAATGCAATTATGTTAAAACACTGAATGAAGCTGCATGTGAGGTATAGGTTTTTTGTTTTTGTTTTTTTTGTTTTTTTTTCTTTCTATTATTGTTTTAATTCTTATTCTGTTGTCTTTTTATTTCTTTTTCTAAATTGATGCAAATGTACTAAGAAATGATGAATATGCAACTATGTGATGTTATTAAGAATTACTGATTGTACATGTAGATTGGAATATTTCTAATTGTTTTGTTAATTCTTTTTTTAATTAATAAAAAAACAACAACAACAACAACAAAAAAAAAAAAAAAAAAAGAAAGGGCTTTTCAAACTCTGAGGTAAATCAATAGCTTTTTTTCTTTTTCTATCAAAGCCCAGTACATTTATAAAATAAAAGCATATCACTTGCCTTTTTGTTGCTCAAAATCTGAGATAAAGTAACAACCTTTTTTCTTTTTCTGTCAAAAGACCAATAGATGGGGACTCTGTCTGTCTGTCTGTCTCTCTCTCTCTCTCTCTCAGCCCAACTTTGCAAGTGAAATTATTACCTTCATCTCTACGTGGGATGGGGCATCCAAGGGTGACAGTTTTCCTGGCGACGTGGGACATGACTCCCAAGGATGAGCCCGACTCACAAGGATGAGCCTGACCCTGGCACTGTGGGATTGACAATGCCTTCCTGACCAAAATGGGGGAAAGAATCTGAAAAAATAAGGTATCAATGGCTGAGAGAGTTCAAATAGAGTCAAGATGACTCTGGAGGCTACTCTTATACACGCTTCAGTTCGATAGTGCTATTTATCATAGTTTGCCAAATCCAAGCAAAATCATTTCTGCCGACCCTAAAGAACACCTAAGGCTTTATCTGAGATTCAACAAAAATCCCATGTACTATAGTTACTTCCCAGAAGTCTACAACCTCTAGACGGGTCCTTGGATCAGATAAGTCCTGAAACCCAGAGGGGCCAGCCTTTCAGACCATCAACTAGTTTCATTCCCCTAACCCATACTATTGATAGCCCCATTCAACATAAAAAACTTAGACTGGACATAGCCTAAATGCCCTAACGATCTGGAGAAAGATCAAAGATGATGGTGGAGCTGTTCAGAGGCAGCAGGGTTTAACAAACAAGTATGAGTGCTGAACCATTATACTGATATTCCTTTCAGTCTGCAGTGCCCAGAAGCAGCCAGAAGGAAAAACCTGAAAGTGTGGAACCATAACCCCAGTTCTACAAGTAATTGTTGTATTGTATTTTGAAATTTTTTACTTTTTTGAAACCTATATTTTTCACAATTAAAAAAAAACTTTTTTTAATCACTTGTTACTGTTACTGTGAAGAGAGAACAGTCTGAGAAATTCAGGTTAGTGGGAACTGAGAGGCACATGCTGCCTCTTCCAATTGAAGGTGAAGTACAGCAATGAGAACAATGAAACCTTTAACGTGGAGAAGCAAAACGATACTTCCAAGGAAGGCTCATCAGCATCGCTGCGCCTGCCATCAACAGCAGCAGCAGCAGCAGCCACCACCACTACCATCAATACCTGTAAATGGGCACCAGACCAGCAGCCAAAACGGAAGCTTGACTATTGGCCTGAAGAATTTTAGGAACCAGAAAGCAGACCTGCACCCAAAATAGCTGTCTCTTTATGAGCAATCTTCCTCCTGATATCACTGAGGAGGAAATGAGGAAGCTATTTGAAAAATATGAGAAAGCAGGCAAGGTCTTTGTTCATAAGGATGAAGAAGGCTTTGGCTTCATCTGCTTAGAAACATGAACCCTGACAGAGTTCGAGAAAATGGAGCTGGACAACACACCACACTATGCTGGTTTGTCCTAGTCCAATCTTGGACGGGCAGACTTATAGTATGGTGGGGGAGTCTTTTTGATTAAGTTGTTTTCATGGAAGTGTGATCCACCAATCTGTGGGTGGGACCTGTTGATTAGGCAGTTTCCACCGAGATGTATCTCTACCCATTCAAGGTGTGTCTTAACCTGCTTACTGGAGTCCTTCAAGAGGGAACCATTTTGGAAAAATCTCAAAGCCAAAAAAGACAGAGTACTTTGGAGATGCAGAAAGAAAATGTCCCCGGGGAAGTCTGAAAGCAGAAGCAAAAGGACCAGCAGATGACAGCCACGTGCCTTCCCAGCTAACAGAAGTGCTCCAGATGCTATCAGCCTCTCTCTAGTCTTTCTCTGCCTTAGTTTGGACATTGTTATAGCCTTAGAACTATAAACCTATAATATAATGAATTCCTGTTATAAAAACCAACCCATTTCTGGTATATTGCATTCCAGCAGCACTAGCAAACTAAAACACATACCACGGAAAGCAGCTACATAGTGCATCCCTTACAGTCAGGAACCTTCTTCAGCATATGTCCAATGAACTGCTAGAAGAGGTCTTTTCTGTATTTTGTCAAATGGAGAGGGTTGTAGTCACTGTGGATGATTGGGGAAGACCCTCAGAAAAAGGCACTGTTGAGTTCTCAGGGAAGCCACATGCTCAAAAAGCTCTAGCAGGAGCAGTAAAAGCTCCTTCCTGTTAACCACATTTCCTTGACCTGTGACTATGGAGCCCATGACTCATGGATGATGAAAAGGGACTTCCAAAGAAGCTGATTATAAAGAACCAGCGATTTCAAAGGAGCCTCTGAGAACAGTCACGCAGATTTACACAGCCTGGCTCTTTTGCATGTGAGTATACCACGCACTAGAAGTCATTCACTGAGATGGAGAAGCAGCAGTAGGACCAAGTAGATGGCAACAAGGAAGCTCAGGAGAACCTGGGAATGCAGATGGAAGCTACTTGCCTTGAGTACAAGATCATGCTAATCACGCAGGATTTGATGAAACGCCAAGAAAAACTTTGAAGGAGGAAAAGCTGTACAACCAAGAGGTGCAAAAACAAAAGCAACTGGAGAGCTGAAACAGAAACAGGAGGAAATTATGCAGTGACAGCAGGAAGGATTCAAGAGAACCTTCTCTGATGCAAAAGAGCAGGAAATACAGATGGGCCAGAAGGCCACGGGTGGTACTGTGAGCATAAACAACAGAGGTGCTATGCTCCCTGTTTCTTTGCCAGCTGGTACCCAGCTCTTCCAAGACCAGCATCTATGATGACAAATGGAAACTTGAGATTGGCCCTACAACTGAATGCTTTGGCCAAGCTGCCAAAATGGAAGGAACTGGGATAATTAGTGGAACCCCTCTTGCATACAATCACTCAGCTCCTGGCGCTAATTGGATCCAAATGAGCATCACAGATACTAATAAAGGTGCAGTGTCTAGCTTCCCAAAACCCTTAAAAGAAGGACCCTTTATGGAATATCCAGAGTGTTAGAGATTCCTCTCAATAGTTAGGTTTTCACTTTCTGTATTACTCTAAGAGGACATAGGGGAATGGAAGGAAGGTAGTATTTAATAAATCAGTTCAAAGTGATGTATTATTTAATAAATCAATTCTGTATGGTGGATTCCTGAAGTCTCAAACATTATTGATGTTGAAAGCCTGGGATAATCATAGCAAAAATGGATCCAATTAGAGTCCCATTAACCTTGATCATTCCATTCTTTGTCTATCCTGTCCTGTTTGCTTTCTTATACTCACATTCCTTGTCTCCAACCTGAGAATGCCACATATACCACAAATAAACAAAAAAAAATCACCCTATGACCTTAACCCCACTGTTTTATTTACTCCCAGCTCAGAATTCAGGCAAAGGTCAACAGAGATCGTGGGCAGCCATATGTACACTTTTATTATATCTTATATATTAGCCTCTCATGTCCTAAAGAAAACATTTTCTTATAGATTTTCATTTTTACTGTATCTTTTAAAATATCATATATTAACTCACATCCATCTTTCTCTTGGGAGAGGAATGCCAAGGAATGACCCTTTTTGTATCTATGATGTTGCTGTTCACAGCTTTTCTCAATAGGCTTAGTACAATCTTGGGAAGAGGGTTGCTGTATGCTGAAGGTCTGAAAGTAGCTCTTAGCCTTGCCTAACCTAGGTAGGTATGCTGTGCATTTTTTTAACTGGTATATCATGTTTGATATATATTTAATATCTTAAATTTGGAGTTTTTCTGAGAAATGGAACCGTAAAGTAGCATCAACTTATTTAAAGATATTTTAACCCTGTAAAAAAATCACTATAAGAGAAAAAGACACCTAAAACATAAGCTCTTGGCTGTTGTAGCAATATCACATTGCTACAGGAGTTTCTAAACACTCACATTCAATTTCAGTGCTTATCTTATTACAGACTAGAAACGATTTACAGACTGGAATCAATCACAAAGCATTGGTCCATAGACCAAACTTTGAGAAGAAATAACTCAAAATATACTTATTAAATATGTGTACAAATGACAAGACATACTAAGAGTTCATATGAAGAATTTTTAAATTACCTTTTCCTATAAGGACTCCAATTTTTGAGTCTAATTTTTCCCCTGGATCACAACTTCTTGTCACTAGTTTGAGAACTGGAAGAAAAGGTCTGACATCACAGAGTCTTCTTGTTTCATCTTCTAGTTCCTCATACACAGCAGTTTGATTCACACATGCAAACATATAGGAGTCAATTTCCATAAGGAGGTTACACATTGGGTAATTGTGAACTTGTTTCCATAACATCTGTAGGAAAAAATGATAAAACATTTTCTGGAATAGAAATCATTGCTCAAGGATACAAAGACATATCTATAAAGATGTTTACTAAAGCACTGTTTATAAAAATTAAAAACTGTAGAAAAAACAAACATCCAGCAATAAGGAACTGGTGAAATGAATTACAGAATATTATAGAATTGTAAATGTAAAGTAGAAATGCATTCTGACATGGAAAACTATCCAAGAAATAAAGAGTATATATATTATGAACCCATTTTTTAAAGTAATATAATGGTATAAGACACAAAAAATGCATTTTTGTATGCTGAAAAAAGCATTTTTATAACCAAATTTATTAAAAGTAAATTATCTATGAAGAGTAATAATCAAGGCTACCTAAAGCAATTTACATATTCAGCATAATTTAAATCAACATCCCAACAGCCTTCTCTGAAGAAATGGGAGGCTACTGAACAAATTCATATTGAAGGACCAAGGGACCCATCTAGAAAAAGAAGAACAAAGTTGGAGGACTCACACTTCCTGACTTCAAAACTTAATTATAAAAAATCAAAGCTCACCTGAAAGGATACAGACTGTACAATGGGACTGGATATAAAAACTCAGAAATGGACAGCACAATACTACCCAATTGTAATGCAATTATGTTAAAACACTGAATGAAGCTGCATGTGAGGTATAGGTTTTTTGTTTTTGTTTTTGTTTTTGTTTTTCTTTCTATTACTGTTTTAATTCTTATTCTGTTGTCTTTTTATTTCTTTTTCTAAATCGATGCAAATGTACTAAGAAATGATGAATATGCAACTATGTGATGTTATTAAGAATTACTGATTGTACATGTAGATTGGAATGATTTCTAATTGTTTTGTTAATTCTTTTTTTAATTAATAAAAAAAAAAAATCAAAGCTCACAACTACAGCCAACTGATTTTTGGCACGGGTAGCAAGTCCACTCAATGGGGTAACAGCGTCTTCAATAAATGGTACTGAGAAAACTGGATATCCACACATAGAAGAATGAAAGTAGACTCCTAACTCACATCATATACAAAAGTTAACTCAAAATGGATCAAATATCTAAATATAAAAGGTAAAACTATATTTAAAAAAAAAACATCAGAAAACAAAGGGGAATATTTTCAGGGCCCTGGATGTATTCTTAGATTCTGCATTAAAAGCACAAGCAGCATATTCCTGCAAAGGAAAGTCTAAGCCTACTGATAATTATGCCTAAGACTCAACCCTGGAGACTCTTTTGTTGCTCAGATGTAACCTCTCTCTATAAGTCAATTCAGCAGGTGACCTCACTGCCCACCCCACCCCCCACTATAGGGGAAATGATTCCCAGGGGTGTAAATCTCCCTGTCAACATGGGGCCTGATTCCCAGAGCCAGGACCCAGCATCATGGGAATGAGAAGGTCCTGCTGACCAAAAGGGGGAAGAGAGAAATAAGGCAAAATAAAATTTCAGTGACTGGGAGATTTCAAACAGTCGGGAGGTTATCCTGGAGGTTATTCTTATGCACTGCATAGATATCCCTTTTTAGTTTATGGTTTATTGGAGTGGCTAGAGGGAAATATCTGAAACTGTCTTGATTCTTGAAGAAGGCTGTATAACTATACAGCTTTTACAATGTGACTGTGAACGTAGATTAAAACACAATAGGTCAATGAGAGGGAAGAGTAAGGGGTACAGGATATATAAGAGTTCTTTTTTTTCTTTCTACTTCTTTTTTGGGACTGATGGAATGTTCAAAAATTTATCACAATGAAGAATACACAAGTATGTGATGATATTGCAAGCAACTGATCGTATTATGGTTGGACTGTACATGTGTGGATATTTCTCGATTAAAAAAAAAAAAAGCGCAAGCAACAACCAAAGGAAAAAAAAACAGATGAAATGGACATCATCAAAATTTAAAATGTCCTTTTGCATCAAAGGACATTATCAAGAAAGTAAAAAGACAATCAATAGAATGGGATAATATATTTGAAAACCATTTATCTATCTGATTAAGGCTTGACAGCCAAAATATACAAAAAACTTCTCTAACTCAACAACAAAAAGGCAAGTAATCCTATTTAAAAGTAGGGAAACAGTGGGACATGACTCCCAGGGGTGTAAATCTCCCTGGAAATATGGGACAGAAATACAGGATGAGCCAGGATCCAGCGTCAAGAGACTGAGAAAGCCTTCTTGACCAAAAGGGAGAAGAGAAAAATAAGACAAAATAAAATTTCAGTGGCTGAGAGATTTCAAACAGTTGAGAGGTTAACCTAGAGGTTATTCTTATGCATTATAAAGAAATCCCTTTTTAGTTTATGGTGTATTGGAGTGGCTAGAGGGAAGTACCTCAAACTGTTGAGTTGTATTCCAGTAGCATTGTTTCTTGAAGATAACTGTATAATGATATAACTTTTACAATTTGTGTGATTGTGAAAACCCCGCATCTGATGCTTCTTTTATCTAGGGAATGGACAGAAAACTATGGATGAAAAATAAACAAATAATAGGGGGGACAAAGGTTAAAATAAATTGGGTAGATGGAAATACTAGCAGTGAGAGGGAGAGGTAAATGGTATGGCATAATTGAGCTTTAACTTTTTATTTCTTTTTCTGGAGTGATGCTAAAAATGATCATGGTGATGTATACACAACTATGTGATCATATTGTGAGTCACTGACCATACATCACATATGGAATGCATGTATGTTAAGATTTATCAATAAAAACATTTTTTTTTAATGGGCAAAGTATTTGGATAGACATTTCTCCAAAGACAATATACAAATGGCCAATGAACATATGAAAAGATGCTCATAGAGGCTGCAGGGAACTGACTGAAAATGTAGAGCTGTGTTCCAGTAGCCACGTTTCTTGATGATTGAATAATGATATAGCTTTCACAATGGGACTGTGTGATTGTGAAAACCTTGTGTCTGATGCTCCTTTTATCTACCTTGCCAACAGACAAGTAGAACATATGGAATAAAAATAAATAATAGGGGGAACAAGTGTTAAAATAAATTTAGTTTGAAATGCTAGTGATCAATGAAAGCAAGGGGTAAGGGGTATGGTATGTATAATCTTTTCTTTTTCTGTTTTCATTTTATTTCTTTTTCTGTTGTCTTTTTATTTCTTTTTCTGAATTGATGCAAATGTTCTAAGAAATGATGATTATGCAACTATACGATGATATTGTGAATTACTGATTATATGTAAAATGGAATGATCACATGTTAATGTTTTTGTTTGTTAAATATTTTTTAATTAATAAATAAATACATTTTAAAAAAAGATGCTCATAATCATTAGTAATCAAGGAAATGCAAATGTAAACCACAATGAGATACCATTTCATACCCACTAGAATGAACACTATTTAAAATAATAATAACACACTGGAGAGAGGATATGGAGAAATAAGAATCTTCGTAAACTTTTAAAAAATATTTTTATTGAGATATCTTCACATACTATACGGTCCATCCAAAGTACACATTGGTGGCTCACAATATTATCACATAGTTGGGTATTCTTCACTATGACCATTTTAGAACATTTGCATCACTCCAGATAAAGAAAGAAAAAGACAAAAGAAAGAAACCATACATCCATACCCCTTGCCCCTCTTTCATTGACCACTAGTATTGCAATCTACCTTATTTTTCACCCCTTATGCCCCTCCTATTATTTATTTATTTTTTTGTCCTTATTATTTTACTCATCTGTCCATACTCTGGATAAAGGGAATGTAAGCCACAAGGTTTTCACAATCACACAGTTTCAGTGTTAATACAACTGTCTTCAAGAATCAAGGCTACTAAAATACAGTTCAACGTTTCACATACTTCCAACTAGCCACTCCAATATACTATAAACTAAAAATGAATATCTATATATTGCATAAGAATAACCTCCAGGATAACGACTCTGTTTGAAATCTCTCAGCCACTGAAACTTTATTTTGTCTCATTTTTCTCTTCCCTCTTTTGGTCAAGAAGGCTTTCTCAGTCCCATAATGCGGGATCCTGGCTCATCCCCAGGAGTCATGCCCTACACTGCCACAGAGATTTACACCCCTGGGAGTCATGTCCTATGTGGGAGGGAGGGCAGCGAGTTCACTTGCTGAGTTGGCTGAGAGGCCAAATTTAGGCAACAAAAGAAGTTCTCTGGGGTAACTCTTAGGCATAATTATAAGGCGGCTTAGCTTCTCCTTTGCAGGAGTAAGTTTCATAGGGATGAGTCCTAAGATTGAAGGCTCAGTGTATTAAATTGGTTGTCCCCAATGTTTGTGAGAATATCAGGAATTTCTCAAGTGGGGAAATTATTATTTTCTCCTTTCTCCTCAGTTCCTCCAGGGGCATTTGCAGATACTTCTTTATTCTCTGCTCAAATTACTCTGGGATGTATCAGGGCACATCATACATTTTTAGTGGGAATTTAAAATGGTGAAGCTACTGTGGAAAAGTTTAGTGGTTCCTCAGAAAGTTCAGTATGAAATTACCATATGAATGACATGGCAATGCTACTTCTAGGTATATACCTCAAAGAAATGAAAGCAAGAATTTGAACACATATTTGTACATCAATGTTCGGAGCCATATTATTCACAATGGGCGGAATCAACACACATGGACATGAACAGATGAACAGATTTTAAGAATCTAGTATATACATTAATGGAATATTTTTCTGCCAATAAAGGAATAAAGTTCTTTAGCTACATGCTACAACAAAGATGAAATTTGATGACATCATGTTGAGTGAAATAAGCCAGACACAAAAGGATAAATATTATATGATACCATTTATATCACATAAATAGAAGATACAAACTCAGAGATAGAAATTAGACCACAAGTTACTAGGGAGTGGGAAGAGGGAAATGGGGAGTCAATGCATAATGGGTGTAAAGCCTCGCTTTGGGGTGGTGGGAAAGTTTCAGAAATGGATGGTGGTGATGGTAACACAGCAATGTGAGTATGACTGCTACTGAACTGTACGCTTGGAAGTGGTGGAGATGGGAAAGGTCACATTATATATAAGTTACCACGATTAGAAAAAGAGAGAGAGAAACTAGAGAAACAATGACAAATGCAACAAATGATCCTGAACTGAATCTAATAATGGGGGAGAAAATACCCAGAAGGACATTATTGGAATATATGAACAAATTGGAAAATAGACTATATATTTTGTATCAATGTTAAGTTTCTTGCATTTGATAATTATATTTAATGTGGTTACATAGTGAATGCTTTGTTCTTAGGAAACATACATGAAGTATTTAGTACGGGAGCATGAGGCATGCAACCCACTGTCACTTATTTAGAGGATCAACAGACGATTGCTAGTTAGACAAACAGACAGAAAGAATAATATAACAAAGTGGCAAAATGTTAAAAGTTGGTGTGCTCGTTTGAAAGGAAGTATGCCCCCTAAGAAAAGCCATGTTTTAATATAAATCCCATTTCATAAAGGTAGAATAATTCCTATTCAATACTGTATATTTGAAACTGTAATGAGATCATCTCCCTGGATGATGTGATTTAGTCAAGAGTGGTTGTTAAAGTGGATTAAGGGACGACATGTCTCCACCCATTTGGGTGAGTCTTGATTGGTTTATCGGAGTTCTATAAAAGAAGAAATATTCTGGAGAATGAGAGATTCAGAGACAGCAGAGACTGTTGCAGCACCATGGAGCAGAGAGTCCACCAGCCAGTGACCTTTGGAGATGAAGAAGGAAAACGCCTCCTGGGGAGCTTCATGAAACTGGAAGCCAGGAGAGAAAGCTAACAGATGACGCCATGTTCGCCATGTGCCTTCTCACTTGAGAAAGAAAACCTGAAGTTCATCGGCCTTCTTGAACCAAGGTATCTTTCCCTGGATGCCTTTGATTGGACATTTCTATAGACTTGTTTTAATTGGGACATTTTCTTGGCCTTAGAACTGTAAACTAGCAGCTTATTAAATTCCCCTTGTTAAAAGCCGTTCCGTTTCTGGTATATTGCATTCCGGCAGCTAGCAAACTAAAACAGGTGGCAAACCTGGGTATCTGGCAGGGAGTATATTTAGAGTTCTGTGTATTTTATCTGCATGATTTTTTAACTTTGCTGTGAGAAATTATTCCAAAATATAAATAAAGAATCAATGATGACTCCCACATTTAACATTTCTATAAACATTATTTCTAACCAGAAAAAATAAAAATGCTAAAATCTATAATCATCACACTCATACATGACATTATCTTTGCCTTGTGTTCTTTTCTATTCAGCAGAATATCTTTCCACAAACCAATGCTGCCCTGTCAGGATGAGCACAGTCGCCATTTCCTCATCTCTTCCCTGTCTCCTGTATGAGATAATGTAAAGGAAGGCCACCACACAAATGCAACGTGGGGATTATATATTTTGACTGCAGCCAGTACAAAGGAGAAGGGCTGGAAATAACAGATTTGGGGTAAAAACCTTGATCAATCCTCAGATTCATTCTGAGAAAACAATTAGGGATAATAGCCCAGCCTCCGACAGAGCCAGAGGCACCCACACTGGTCACTGGTAACTATAAAGTAGGTACTCTGCACTGATATGGCACCTTAAACTATTTTCTTTTTTTTTTTTTTTCTTCACAGATCATGGAGTTTTAGAAATCCCAGGCGTTCTAGATGAAAACACTTGGAAAAGAGTAATGAGGTTTATCCAAAGTCAAGAACTTTAAAAAGGTTTCATAACTACTTTTTTCTAAAAAAAAAAAATCATGATCCCTGATTTCCATATTAGATTGAGCTATCTGAAAAGCATAAAAAACAAAGATTAAAAAGAAAAATAATTTTAGTTGTATGCACTGGTCTCTACAAATCAATAGCACCCATCAATTTAACTAAAAAAGTAATCCAACTAGGCAGGAGAGCATTATTTTGTACAAGAATTTGCTTCCAAATGAGGACCTTCCATTCATTACTCCTCCACTCAAATTCACCATTAAAAGTGTGTGGGTTGGGGGCGGGCCGCGGTGGCTCAGCGGGCAAAGTGCTTGCCTGCTATGCCGGAGGACCTCGGTTCGATTCCCGGCCCCAGCCCATGTAACAAAAACGGAGAAACAGAATACAATAAAACAAGAAAATGTTTAAAAAAAATGTTTCCCTTTCTTCCTTCCTTCCTTCCTTCTCTCTGTCTTTCCTTAAAAAAAAAAAAAAAAAAAAAAGTGTGTGGGTTGGGGAAATTCAAGGGTAGTTCAGTGGTAGAATTCTCACCCGCCATGCAGGAGACCTGGGTTTGATTCCTGATCCATGCACTTCCCAAAAAATGAACAAACATGCAAAACAAACAAAAATTCAACAAATGGTACTGCAATAACGGATACTTACATGGAAAAATAATAAAATGTAACCCCACCATACAGCATAAAAAAAAAGTGTTTGAATTGGGGCTAAGGGAGGAGAGAAGAGAAAAAGAGGGGAAGGAAAGAAAGAGACAAGAAACCAACCAATAATCACAGGATGAAAGACTTGTGACAAGGTCAAAAATAAATGCAAAGATTTATCATGAAATAAAGCTTTCTTTGACAATATTAAATTCCTTTAATAACCTGAGTAAAGATTTCAAACAAGATAACAAACCAATTGTCCTTAATTCGGCTATCACATGCAGATTAAAAATACATTAAAGTAGGAGTGAGGACGAGTATGTCTTACATTCCCATAACAGATAAAGCATGTATCAAAATCCTTAAAATGTAATGACCTAAAGGATAAAGTTCACTGAAATTTACCATGATTTACATTAATAACAGTTTCTATAATAATAATATTTTACCATAAGTGACAAAGAAAACTAAGCTTATAGAAATCCCATCTATTAACATACCTGCTTAATATGAGAAATAGTAGCTTCTCGAGGTACCTCCAACTGGATATATACCCCAGTGGGCAAAAGGAAATCCACAGGTATGGAGCCATCAGATGCGATCTGTGAATCCACTGCCCAGATGTCAAGGATGTCTGCCATAGCAGGAGGCATTATGAAATTGAAGCACATTCATAACCAAGGGGCCCTAGAAATAAAAATAAACTTAGCTGAAACAGATCAGCCCAATTTTATACTAAGATATGATAAAAACCCACAAAGTAGAATTAATCTTTGATTTCAATATAGTAATAATGTAATAGGAAGCCAAATAATTAATGAAGTATATTTAAAAAAGCAAGAACAAGCCACCAGAAATAAAATATTTAATTCTACCTTTGGGTATCTCTACATTATGTATACATACCACACTGATTCAAATATGAGATAAGTATATCACATCAGAAAAACTACAGGTCTAAAGATTACAGGATCCTCTTTTCCTTCACCAGTAATTCTTAATTTTCAGATACTCCCCCACCATCACCACAAGATCAGGCCCTGCTGTAGTCTCTCTCAAAGATCACTGATGTTTTCCTTCCAAGCATCTATCTCAGTAGATCAAACACTCTTGTGCCTTTAATTAATGTCTGAATCTCTCTAGACTGTAATCTCCATGAGGGCAGGAAACATTCCTTTTTTTAATTCTGTATCTCCACACCTAGCCCAGTGGCATGAAAGCAGCCAAGTATTCAACAAATGTGCTTTGTGGTAGTTAGATTCAGTTGTCAACTTGGCCAGGTGAAGGTGCCTAGTTCTGTTGCTGTGGACATGAGCCAATGGTACATGAACCTCATCTGTTGCTGACTACATCTGCAGTCGGCTAGGAGGCATGCCTGCTATAATGAATGATGTTTGATTTAATTGACTGGTGCTTAGATGAGAGAGCTCAACCAACGTAGCACAGCCCAAGCAGCTCAGCACCCCTCATCTCAGCACTCGCAGCTCAGCCCAGGCCTTTGGAGATGCAGAAAGAAATCACCCCAGGGAAAGTTGTTGAAACCCAGAGGCCTGGAGAAAAGGCCAGCAGAGATCACCCTGTGCCTTCCCCTACGTAAGAAAGAACCTCAGTTGAAAGTTAGCTGCCTTTCCTCTGAAGAACTAACGAAATAAATCCTCTTTTATTAGCAGCCAACCTGTCTCTGGTGTGTTGCATTCTGGCAGCTAGCAAACTAGAACATGCTTCATAAAAAAAATAATAATAATTAAAGGATCTGAGCAATTCAGCTGATAACAGCCACTCAACAAGGTATTCTCACCAGACCCTATTTAGAATGCATTGGTTTTTTTTAGCTTTTCTATGCAAACTGCAAAGAAAATGGCATTTAAGAAATCCTCTCAAAAAGAAAAAAAGAGGCCCTCTCACAAGAATAATCAATCTCATGTGAGATATAAAATGTCATAAATTTAGTCCCTGAGTATTAAAACCCTAATCCCTCAACCTAGCTAGCAAGGCCCTTTATGCTATGCTTCTGGCCTATTTTCCATAGCTTGTCCCAACACTACACAGTCCAGGCCCTTGGCACAGGTACCTTTTGCCCTCCTGCTGCTTAACCTATGGTCATGGGAGGGATAAATTCACTCCAATAAATGCACTTTTCCACCACGCTTTTCAAGTCCCTCCTATTCCTTAAGAACATGGGCACTAAAGTCAGATAAATCAAAGTTCTAATCTCACTTGTTCAAAAAACTCAAAATGTCAGGTCAAAAGAGCCAAGAGCCAAACTGAAGCATTTTTGAGTATCAGAAACATTGACTACTTCATGGATTAAAGTGCACCAAATATGAAAAATATGGGTTAATAACAATGCAAAAAAATAAACCATTAATTAGTTACCACTGGAGACTGCTTGACGTACTCATTATTTTGAAAACTGATAAAGAACAGTAAAGGGCATCAAACATTTAAGGGAACATGCTTTTCTTCTACTAACTGTATTTCAGAATTATCAATTAGTTGATAAGGGTATGTTCTTCTAAAATATTTTTCAACAAATTCAGGTAATAAATGCAAAAAAATTGACAGAATTAGAAATCACCATTTTGCAGCTGCTAATGAAACAATGGACCTAGGCAATGATCATCTATAGATGTTACACAAAGTAAGGTGACTATAACTACACAACAAAAAGGAACAACCCAAAGGGGAAAAGACATATGAATGGCCAACAACCACATAAAAAGATGCCCAACAGCATTAGTTACCAGGGAAATGCAAATCAAAACCACAAGATACCATTTCACACCCAAAACAAGGGTTACTATTAACAATTTAAAAACCACACTTTTTGAGAGGGTATGGAGAAATAAGAACCCTCAGACCTTAGTAACAGGAATGTAAAATGGTATGGTCACTATGCAAAAGCTTGGCAGTTCCTCAGAAAGTAAAGTATAGAATTACCGTATGACCCAGCAATCCCAATTCTAGGTATGCAGTTATTCCTTCCACATTGTGGGGTTACAGGCAACGGTGTCCCGTGATCTAGAAAATTCACATAAAATTTTCTCCCTCTGATATAACCAGAAAAGAATTCTGAACTTTTTATTTTTTTTAATGGGGTGTTTATAGAACGTTATTGGTATTAAAAGATAAACTACATTGGTATTATACAATACTACACATATATTTTGTGCATTTCTGAGTTTCTAAACTTTTGCTATGTTGTCTTCTGGCCTTCACTTATCACCTGCAGCTTCCGCAAAACTCCTGAAAATTCCCATTTAATTTCTGATGCCAAACCACGATGTATCAAAACCTCAATGGGGAAAGCCATGATGTAAAAGGGATAACTGAATGCACCAAAGAATTGAAACCAAGGACATGAACACATATTTGTCTAGCAATGTTCATAGTAGCATTATTCACAATAGCCTAAAGGTAGAAGTAATACCTGTACATGAACAGATGAATGGATAAACAAAATACAGTCTATACATACAATGGAATATTATTCAGCCATAAAAAGTAATAAAGTTCCAATACATGCTACAACACGGATGAACCTTAATGACATCATGTTGTATGAAATAAATCAGACACAAAAGGATAAATATTGCATGATTTCACTTACATGAAATAATTAGAATACGAAAATACATGGAGGCAGAAAGTAGACTACAGGTTACCAGGGAGATGTGAGAGGGAAAATGGGGAATTAAACATAATGGGTGCAGGGTCTCTCTTTGGGGTTATAGAAAAGTTTTGGCAAGAGAAAAATGGCAAAGAAGGCACAATATTGTGAATTTAATTAACACCACTAAATTGTATATTTTGTTCTAGTTTGCTAGCTGCCAGAATGCAATATACCAGAAACGGAATGGCTTTTAAAAAGGGGAATTTAATAAGTTGCTAGTTTACAGTTCTAAGGCCAAGATAGTGTCCCAATTATAGCAAGTCTACAGAAATGTCCAATATAAGGCATCCATGGAAAGATACCTTGGTTCAAGAAGGCCGCTGTCAGGGTTTCTCTCTCAGCTGGAAGGGCACATGGTGAGCAAGGCATCATCTGCTGGGTGTCTCTCCTGGCTTCCTGTTTCATGAAGCTCCCCGGGAGACATTTTCCTTCTTCATCTCCAAAGGTCACTAGCTGGTGGACTCTCTATTTTGTGGTAATGCAGCATTCTCTGCTCTCTCTAAATCTCCCACATTCTCCAAAATGTTTCTTCTTTTATAGGATGCCAGTAAACTAATCAAGCCCTACCCAAATGGGTGGAGACACATCTCCACCTAATCCAGTTTAACAAACACTCTTGATTGAGTCACATCTCCAGGGAGATGATCTAATTACAGTTTCAAACATACAATACTGAATAGGGATTGGAAGAACAGCACCTTTACAAAACGGGATTAGGATTAAAACATGGCTTTTCTAGGGTACATATATCCTTTCAAACCAGCACAATTTGAAAATGGATAAAGTGGGAAATTTTAGGCTGTTTATAAGTTACCAGAAAAAAAATAAAAACCAAACATAAAACTATACAATACAAAGAACAAAACTTAATGTAAACCAGGGCTATAGTTAGAAGCATAATTAAAGTGATATTGTTTCATCAGTTGTAACAAAAGCATCACACTAATACATGTTAGTAATAGTGAAGGCTGTGTGATGGAATGGGAACTCTGTACTCTCTACATGATCTTTCTAGAATTTATTAGAATAACCTGTAAATTCTCTAATAAAAAAAAAAGGCAAGTATAGGAGGGTGTAGAACTTTGTCACTTAACTGCTTGAATCATCTGATCAAAGTTGGCATCGCACAAAGTGGGACAAACAAAAATTATGTGCTTCTTCATGTAATGCAAGAGGAAGTACTTACCACCACCTGTAAGGTATACTTGGCTTAAAAAATAAACCTGACTTTGAATCTGATCAAGTCTGTAGCTACCAGTGTATAAGAAATAGGGGAAATAAAAGAAGCTAAATTCTTCAAGGAGGCAATCAGCTAAGTCTAGAATGTAGACTTGTCTACAGAATAAATTATGTGGTTTCACCAGCAAATCAATGACAGAGAAACAGGGGAAGAGAAGGTGGGAGGAGAGTTAAAAAATAAAAGAATACTCAGGAGATACAACCAAATCCAATGTTGATTTGAATAAATCTACTATCTTTGGGACTTCCGGGAAGATGGTTGAGTGAAGTGGATGGAAGTCACCCCTGCTCTAGGGGACAATATAGGGGATGAGAGAGAATGACCAGGACAGTGATCCAAGGGGCTGAGTGACTGAGAAGGGTCTTCACAGTGTTTTGGGGAGAAGAGAGGGAGGGGGTTCACGACGGGGAGAGTGGAGTGATTTGCACTGGAAGAGACGCCTTCCAGGGGCGAGCAGAGGCGCGCAGGGACATGCGTGTCGGACACAACTGACATCCCTCCGCTCCAGCCTGCCCCAGCTGCTGGCTGGGGAAACCTCCTGGAGCAGATCCACAGACAGCAGTGTGAACCGGGAGTCCGGAGGTGGGCCCAGCTGTCTGCCACAAAAGCCAGCGCCTCCGGGAGCAATCACCCGATGGGCACCACAACAGCCATCCCGTCGGGCATGGTGCTGTGGATTGGGAGCTTTCCTGAGCCCCGGGTGCCGATCGGCACCCATTAGAGCCAGAGCGGCCACTCCACGGCGCGCCTTCTCCCCAGCTGTCCCTGCAGGCGCGGGCCTGAGGGAAGAAGTCAACACGGTAAATGCAGGCAGGCAGGCTCCCCATAACCCTAGGCTTTTCTTTTCCTTTTTTTGTCTTTTCTCCCTTTTTTCTCAATATATCTTTTCTATATGTATGTTATTACTAGTATTACTTACTTTTTTATCTATATACATTTTATATATTTACATTCTTACTGATTTTATATATATATATTTTTTTACATTTTTATTATTCTATTTTATTTTATTATATTTACTTTTCTTTATTTTATTTTATTTTCCTTCTGTGGGGACCAGTCTGAATTCCTCCCTAATATATGTTACAGTGTCTACTTTTTACTTTGGGCTGGCTATTGGTGAGGTGTGGTTTTTTTGTTGTTGGTATTTTTTCCATGTTTTTATTATATTTTTATTTCATTATCACTTTTTAAAAATTTTTGAGAGGTGCACAGGGAAGGAATCAAGTCAGGGTCTCCCACACGGCAGGCAGACATTCTGCTACTAAAGTACCTATGGACCCCAACCTAGCTTTTAATAGATGCTCAGTGAAATTATACCACCTACATGAGATCTGGACCTTCATTTGGTGGGGAACTGCTGGCAAACTAAGTGCAAAAGGAAACCCCTAACACAAGAGCAAGTAAATACAAAAATTGAGACAAGTGAAGGAAATAAACTTGAAAATAATCTTTACATAATCAAATGCCCTGAACACAACAGAAAATCATAAAACACATAAAGATCCAAGCAGAAAAAGCACAGCCAAGAGACCAAATCAAAACAGCAGAGGGAACACAGAATATGGACCAGCTACTAAGGATATTTATAAAGAAATAAAGGATATCAGAAGATACTAGAAGAGCATAAAAAAGAATTCAAAAGATTAAATAGAAAAACGGCACAGCTCACAGAGATGAAAGACACAACTTGGAAATATACCAGAGACACACGATAGCAGATTCAAAGAAGTAAAACGAAGAAAGTGAGCTAGAAAAACAAATGAACTAGAGCACACAAAAGAAGAAACAGTAAGAAAGATGGAAAAAATGGCATTGGACCTTAGGGAAACGATGGACCACAAGGGCCACACAAATATAAGAATCATTGGTGTCCCAAAAGGAGAAGAGAAAAGTAAAGGGCTGGGAAAGCTAGTTGAAGATATAACTGGGGGAAATTTCCCAACCCTTATAGGAGATGTAAGTACAAAAATTAAAGAAGCCCAGAAAACTCCAAATAGAATAAATCCAAATAGGGTATTGACCAACACATATACTGATTAAACTGTCAAATGTTGAAGAGAGAAGGTCCTAAAAGCAGCAAGAGAAAAGCGACCTACTAGACAGAAGCGAAAATACCTAAGACTGAGTTTGGACTACTCAACAGTAGTTCCATAGTACTCAACTACAGAACAGTGTAAGAATAAAATTAAGTTTAGCTTTCACAAAAGATGGCGCAGGACGAGAGAAATGGAACTCACTAAAGAAAGGGTGCAAGATGCAGGCAGGAAAAGGAGGGAGCCTCTGATGCAAGCCTAGAATTGGCGCCAAGTCCTTATATAGGTAAAAATAAATTTAAATAAGTAACAGCCAGGGTCACTGAAATGTAAAGCGTAATCAAAAGTGGGAAACTTCGGTGGAAATTTGAATTAAACTATCCAGATAGGCTATAACCTCTGGAGTATCCAACTGGTGGAGAAACAGGGGAAGGACCTGCGTGTTAGGTTTAGGGAATAAATACTATGCTTTCAGTTGCTCAGTGCACCAGGCATCATTTTTACAGTGAACACCCGTTCTTGCAACATTAAAAATAAATTCTTTTCTTCTCCACAATCAGATGAGCACTTGTTCTCTTTCAGGTACAGTTTTCTTTCCAACAGCAGTGGAATAATGTATTTAAGATATATTTAAGATCCTGAATGAGGACAAAGGCTTGCAGTTAAGAATTCTTTATCCAACTAAGGTGCCCTTCAAAATTGAGGTGGAGATTAAATCTTCAAGGACAAACAAAAACTAAGAGTCAACAAGAGACGTGCCCTACAAGAAATACTAAAGGGAGTCTGTGTCAGTTTGAATCTGTTGTCAACTGCAGAAAAGCCAAGTTCTTTAATTTTCATTCAGTATTGCTGGGTGGGAGCTTTTTGATTGTTTCCAAGGAGAAGGAACCTACCATTCAAGGTTGGGTTGCTTACTGGAGCCCTTTAAGAGGGAACCATTTTGGAAAAGCTACAGAGCCTATGTAGCTACAGACCTTTAGAAATGAAGAAGGAAAACACCCCCGGAGGGAGCTTCATGAAACAAGGAGGCAGGAGAGAAAGCTAGCAGACTTCACTATGTGCCCTTCTAGCTGAGTGAGAAACCTGAATTTTACTGGCCTTTCTTGAGTGAAGATAACCTCTTATTGGTACCTTATTTTGGACATCTTCATAGCCTTGCCTTAATTTGGACACTTTCATGGCATTAGAACTGTAAACTTGCAATTAATAAATTCCCCTTTTAAAAAGTCACTCCATTTCTGGTATATTGTATTCCAGCAGCTTGCAAACTAGAACAGAGTCCTATCAATTGAAAAAAAAAAGACAGGAGAGGGCACAGAATTGAAGAATACCAACAATGGTAACTTAAAGGATAAAAAGAGAGAGGGGGAAAAGAATATATACATATGACAGATAAAAACTAAAGGATAAGATGGTAGACTCAAAAACTGCTTTTACAGTAATAACTTTGACAGTTAACATTAAACTCACCAATTAAAAGGTACAGATTGGCAGAATGGATCAAAAAATATAATTCATCTATACACTATTTATAAGAGATGCATCTTAGAGCCAAGGATACAATTAAATTGAAAGTAAAAGGATGGGAAAAGATGTTCTATCAAGTTGTAACTAAAAAAAATGAGGAATAGCTTTCCAAATATCAGATAAAACAGCCTTTAAATGTAAAGACATCATAAGACACTAAGGATATTACATATTAGTGAAAGGGCCAATTCACCAAGAGAAAATAACAATCATAAATGTTTACACTTCTAATCAAGAAGCTCCAAAGCACATGAGGCCAACACTGGCAAAACTAAAGGGAGCTATAAAAGGTTTCAACAATAATAGTGAGAGACATTGATACACTACTTTCCTCTATAGGTGGAAAACTGGATAGAGGATCAACAAGGAAAGAGGAAACTCAAACAATTTGATAAATGAATTAGACCTGACACACATATCTAGACCATTACACCCCAAAACACCAGGTTACACATTCTTATCCAGTGCACATGGAACATTCTCCAGGAATAGATCATAAGGTGGGACACAAACTGAGTCTTTTTAAATTTAGTAAGTTTGAAATTATCCAAAGGATTTACTCTGACCACAAAAGAATGAAGTTGGATATCAATAATCACAAAGGAACCAGAGCTTTGATAAATATATGGAGATTAAAAACACATTTTAAAATAATCACTGGGTCAAAAGAAGAAACTGCTAGAGTGGTCGGTAAATAGATAGAGACAAATGTTAAAATGAGGATGCAACATATCAGAACTTATGGGATATTCAAAGCTAGGGCTGAGAGGGAAATTTTTTTGCCCTAAATACCTATAATAAAAAACAAGAAAGAGAAAAAAAAATTGACAACTGCTCACCTGGACAATTTAGAGAAAGAACAGCAAACTAACCTCAAAGCAAATAAAAGAAGAGAAATAATAAAGATTAAATCGGAAATAAACAAACTGGAGAACAATGATACAATAGAAATAATCAATAAAACCAAAAGCTGGGGCGGGCCGCGGTGGCTCAGCGGGCAAAGTGCTTGCCTGCCATGCCGGAGGACCTCGGTTCGATTCCCGGCCCCAGCCCATGTAACAAAAAAAAAAAACGGAAAAACAAAATACAATAAAACAAGAAAATGTTTAAAGATGTTTCCCTTTCTTTCTTCCTTCCTTCCTTCTATCCTTCCTTCCTTCTCTCTGTCTTTCCTTTAAAAAAAAAAAAAACCAAAAGCTGGCTCTTTGAGAAAATCCACAACATTAATGGACACTTAACTAGACTGATAAAGAAAAAAAGTGAGAGGATGCAAATAAATGAAATCAGAATGAGAGGGAGTCAAACCATGGATCCTAAAGAAATCTGAAAAATCATAAGAAGATGTTATGAACAACTATATGCCAACAAATTAGACAATTTCATTCCTAGAAAACCATGAAATACTACACTAACTCAAGAAGAAATAGAGTATTTGAACAAACCAATTACAAGTAAAGAGTTTCAATCAGTTAACCAAAACCTTCCTACAAAGAAGTGCCCAGGACCAGATGGCTACAAAGGGAATTTTATCAAACATTCCAAAAACAGCTAACACCAATCCTGCTCAAAACATTCAAAAAAACGGAGGAAGAAGGAATGCTACCTGATTCATCTTATGATGCTAACATGACTTTAATACCAAAACTGGATAAAGATGCTATAAGAAAGGAAAACTACAGACCAGTCTCCTAATAAGCACAGATGCAAAGGTTCTCAACAAAATGTTAGCAAACTGAATGCAACATCTTAAAAGAATTATACATCATGACCAAATGGGGTTTATACCAGGAATGCAAGGGTGGCACAATGCAAGAAAATCAAACAATGTAATATAGCACATTAACAAACTGAAAAGGAAAAATCATATGATCATATCGAGTGATGGTGAAAAAGCAGTCAGCAAAATTCAGCATCCTTTCCTGATTTTAAAAAAAAAAAAAAAACTTCAAAAGGTAGGAATCAAAGGAAACTCAGGATCATAAAGGGCATATAAGAAAAAATCCATAGCCAGCCCAATACTCAACAACGGAGATTCAAAGTAGTTCCTCTAAAATGTGGAATAAGACAAAGATGCCCATTTTCACCACTGTTACTCAGCATTGTACAAGATCTAGCTGGGGCGATTAGACAGAGGAAAGAATTAATAGGCATTCAAATCAGAAAGGAAGAAGTAAAATTTTCATTATAATTTTCATTATATGCAGATATCATGATCTTATACTATCCTATACTTAGTGCTGAGAAATCTATGACAAAGCTACTTGAGCTAATAGACAAATTCAGCAAAGTGGCAGGATATAAGATTAACATACAAAAATCATTAGTATTTTTATACACAAACAAAGACCTATTTGTGAAGAGGATTAAGGACCTAGAGGTACACAAATGCCAGAGGAAGGAAAGGCTACCCAAAGAGGCTGAATCTAAACGCAAGGGAATGGATAAGTAATACTTATAATTAGTCGGTTTCTAAGTAACACTGCCATTTTGAAGGTGAGTATGATTGAAAGGAGATGAATAATGCTTTGTATTCTACTGACTAAATCTAAAATTATAAATAAGTTCTCGCGTGAACGATTTCAATGGCTCAGCAGTGGACAAAGAGTTAACCAAAGATGGATATGGGGGAAAGTTGAAATTGCCTGCTATGGCCAATAGTTAACAAGAACGCATCAATAGTACTACAACACTATGAGGGCTCAGAGTACAGCAGAGAGCATGTAGGCTTCGGAGCTCAACAGACTAAGGGGGGTGACATGGACAAGTGATGGGGTGGTTTTGATTTGACGACTGGTGATGATGTGTTTGCCATTTTTTGGTCATTATTGACAAATGAAAACTGTCTAAAATTGAGAGTGCTGCTGATTGTACAACCAAGCGAGAATACTGTAAGGCATGGTTTGTTTATTTTGGACATTATCCATGATGCCCAATAAATGGAGGGAGTCAAACAGTATAATGTCTGAGAAGCACAATGGTGAACTGTAATACATTTATGATAGAATATGATGCAGCTACAAAAAGGAAGAACATCAGAGGCACACAACGAACTGAATAAACCTTGGGGATACTGTGTTGTGAAAAATAAGCCAGAAACTAAAGAATAAATAATGCTAAGGTCTCTCTCAGAAAATACATAGTAGAAAATTGGAGCTTAGATTAACCCTTGTAACAGCCACATTTAATATGGAGTTGTAAGCGTATTTCCAGATTCTGAGATACTGAGCTATATGTGTATCAGCTAGTATTTCCCTGAAACTCTGAGTAACTTTGGGATACCTAAGACCCAGAAATGAAGTGCTGCAGCCCTGAAAGTTAGTAGTTGCTTATACCAACAGTTAAAGGAACTGAATAAGAGATCAGGCCTCAATTAGCGTTTAAAACAAAGCTAATCTGGCTGGGTCTAAAGTAAATTAGAATGGAGAGTAAAAGATGATAGTGTACATACCTAGACCTTTACCTACTGGGCAAGACCAAAGGCAGAGAGGTTTTCTATGTCTAGAATCTCAATTTTCTTTAACACACAAGCTAGATCAACCTGTCTGAATAGCTCATTTAAAGAACCTGTATTACTTAGGGTTCTCTAGAGAAACAGAATCAACAGGGAACACTTGCAAATATAAAATTTATGAAAGTGTCTCACGTGACCGTAGGAATGCAGAGTCCAAAATCCACAGGGCAGGCTGCGAAGCCGATGACTCCAATGGATGGCCTGGATGAACTCCACAGGAGAGGCTCACCAGCCAAAGCAGGAATGGAACCTGTCTCCTCTGAGTCCTCCTTAAAAGGCTTCCCATGATTGGATTTAGCATCACTAATTGCAGAAGACACTCCCCTTTGGCTGATTACAAATGGAATCAGCTGTGGATGTAGCTGAGGTGATCATGACCTAATCCTATGAAACGTCCTCATTGCAACAGACAGGCCAGCGCTTGCCCAATCAGATGAACAGGCACCACAACTTGGCCAAGTTGACACCTGTCCCTAACCATGACAGTCCACCCCTTGTCAACCTGGCACATATATATATCACCTTAGACCATACTTAATTTCCAAATGAAAACAAATAAGCACACATTTTTTCTTTTACCTGACAATACTCAACTGTCCTGCATATAACTGGAAACACATTAAATCTCTCCAGAATAGCGTGCAAATCCTTGGGCAACATTCATTCTTAAATTTGATATCTTACAACTTAAATAGTACAACACAAACAAAACAGCACTACAGTCCTCGTTTCTGTAACTGATCACGTGGTCGAAGTTCATATTTATCGCTACCTCCTTCCACTACCCATTCCATGTTCTCTTTCCCCTCAGCAAGCACTTCAGCTGGCCGTGGTTCTTTGCCTGGTGGGGTGACCCAAACCTTCATTCCTGAAGTCTCAGAGCCATTAGTGGTCCTGCCTGGATTGTGTTGTTGCAGTTTTCCATTGATTTTAATCACAGGGCATGGTAGTACTAATAGATGCCCCAGGGGATCTCCTATATTCCAAGAAAACTCTTCTTTACCTCCATTATGTAGTTGCAGTCCTACTTCCTTCTGATAGTCAGGGTCAATTACCCCAGACAATAATGTAATCCCCTTCTTGGTGTGTTGATCCAGAGGCATAAGTAGCCCAAAGTGACCAGGTGGCAATCATAACTTCCAGTTCAGTGGTATCACTGTTGTTTCTCCTGGAGAAAGCATACCCTGTTTTGGAACTAAAACCTGTAGACCAGCAGAACTCAGGGTAGCAGGGACAGGAAGCAAAAATTTTCCTAGTGGATCACTAGGAGTAATAGTGAGTGGCACCACTCCCATTTCCACCCCTTGGTTCCTGGACCCATGGATCCTGGCTATGGGAGAAACAGTACCATACAGCGGACGCTGATTCAGAGCATACACAGCTTCCTGGAGAACATTACCCCAGCCTTTCAAGTTTTTGCCACCTAGTTGGCACCGTAATTGAGTTTTCAAAAGGCCGTTCCACCGTTCTATCAATCCAGCTGCTTCTGGATGATGGGGAACATGGTAAGACCAGAGAATTCCATGAGCATGTGCCCATTCCCGCACTTCATTTGCTGTGAAGTGTGTTCCTTGATCCGAAGCAATGCTATGTGGAATACCATGACGATGGATAAGGCATTCTGTAAGCCCACGGATAGTAGTTTTGGCAGAAGCATTGTGTGCAGGGAAAGCAAACCCATATCCAGAGTATGTGTCTATTCCAGTTAGAACAAATCGCTGCCCCTTCCATGAAGGGAGTGGTCCAATGTAATCAACCTGCCACCATGTAGCGGGCTGGTCACCTCGGGGAATGGTGCCATATCGGGGGCTGAGTGTGGGTCTCTGCTGCTGGCAGATTGGGCACTCAGCAGTGGCTGTAGCCAGGTCAGCCTTGGTGAGTGGAAGTCCATGTTGCTGAGCCCATGCATAACCTCCATCCCTACCACCATGACCACTTTGTTCATGAGCCCATTGGGCAATAACAGGAGTTACTGGAGAAAGAGGCTGACTGGTATCCATAGAACGGGTCATCTTATCCACTTGATTATTAAAATCTTCCTCTGCTGAAGTCACCCTCTGGTGTGCATTCACATGGGACACAAATATCTTCATGTTTTTAGCCCACTCAGAAAGGTCTATCCACATACTTCTTCCCCAGACCTCTTTGTCACCAATTTTCCAATTACGGTCTTTCCAAGTCCCTGACCATCCAGCCAAACCATTAGCAACAGCCCATGAGTCAGTATACAAACGCACCTCTGGCCAGTTTTCCTTCCAAGCAAAATGAACAACCAGGTGCACTGCTCGAAGTTCTGCCCACTGGGAGGATTTCCCCTCACCACTGTCCTTCAAGGACACCCCAGAAAGGGGTTGTAATGCTGCAGCTGTCCACTTTCGGGTGGTACCTGCATATCGTGCTGAACCATCTGTAAACCAGGCCCGAGTTTTCTCTTCCTCAGTCAATTCACTGTAAGGAACACCCCAAGAGGCCATAGCTCTGGTCTGGGAAAGAGAAGGTAATGTAGCAGGAGTGGAGACCATGGGCATTTGTGCCACTTCTTCATGTAACTTACTTGTGCCTTCAGGACCAGCTCTGGCTCTATCTCGTATATACCATTTCCACTTTACAATAGAGTGCTGCTGTGCACGCCCAACTTTATGGCTTGGTGGGTCAGACAACACCCAACTCATGATAGGCAACTCAGGTCTCATGGTAACTTGGTGGCCCATGGTTAAGCGTTCAGTCTCTACTAAGGCCCAATAGCAGGCCAAAAGCTGTTTCTCAAAAGGAGAGTAGTTATCTGCAGCAGATGGTAAGGCTTTGCTCCAAAATCCTAAGGGTCTGCATTGTAATTCTCCTATAGGGGCCTGCCAAAGGCTCCAGACAGCATCTCTATTTGCCACTGACACTTCCAGCACCATTGGATCTGCTGGATCATATGGCCCAAGTGGCAGAGCAGCTTGCACAGCAGCCTGGACCTGTCGCAGAGCCTCCTCTTGTTCAGGTCCCCACTCAAAATTAGCAGCTTTTCTGGTCACTCGATAAATGGGCCGGAGTAGCACACCCAAATGAGGAATATGTTGTCGCCAAAATCCAAAAAGACCAACTAGGCGTTGTGCCTCTTTTTTGGATGTGGGAGGGGCCAGATGCAGCAATTTATCCTTCACCTTAGAAGGGATATCTCGACATGCCCCACACCACTGGACACCTAAAAATTTTACTGAGGTGGAAGGCCCCTGTATTTTTGTTGGATTTATCTCCCATCCTCTGACACGCAAATGCCTTACCAGTAAATCTAGAGTAGTTGCTACTTCTTGCTCACTAGGTCCAATCAACATGATATCATCAATATAATGGACCAGTGTGATGTCTTGTGGGAGGGAGAAACGATCAAGGTCTCTGCGAACAAGATTATGACATAGGGCTGGAGAGTTGATATACCCCTGAGGTAGGACAGTGAAAGTATATTGCTGACCTTGCCAGCTGAAAGCAAACTGTTTCTGGTGGTCCTTACTAATAGCTATTGAGAAAAAAGCATTTGCCAGATCAATAGCTGCATACCAGGTACCAGGGGATGTATTGATTTGCTCAAGCAATGATACTATATCTGGAACAGCAGCTGCAATTGGAGTTACCACCTGGTTGAGTTTACGATAATCCACTGTCATTCTCCAAGACCCATCTGTTTTCTGCACAGGCCAAATAGGAGAGTTGAATGGGGATGTGGTGGGAATCACCACCCCTGCATCTTTCAAGTCCTTAAGAGTGGCAGTAATCTCTGCAATCCCTCCAGGAATACGGTATTGCTTTTGATTTACTATTTTGCTTGGTAGGGGCAGTTCTAGTGGCTTCCACTTGGCCTTTCCCACCATAATAGCCCTCACTGCACGAGTTAGAGAACCAACGTGGGGATTCTGCCAGTTGCTCAGTATGTCTATGCCAATTATACATTCTGGAACTGGGGAAATAACTACAGGATGGGTCCAGGGGCCCACTGGACCCACTGTGAGACAGACCTGAGCTAAAACTCCATTGATCACCTGGCCTCCATAAGCCCCCACTCTGACTGGTGGTCCAGAGTGACGTTTTGGGTCCCCTGGAATTAATGTCACTTCTGAACCAGTGTCTAATAATCCCCGAAATATCTGATCATTTCCTTTTCCCCAATGCACAGTTACCCTGGTAAAACGCCGTCGGTCTCCTTGGGGAAGACTTAGAGGAAGGTTAACAGTATAAATGTGTGGCAGTGTAACAGGTTTCTCCCCCATAGGGACCTGGCCTCCCCTTCATTCAAGGGGCTCAGGGTCTGTAAACTGTTTCAAGTCTGGAAATTGATTAAGGGGCCATGACTCTGTGTTTTTGTAATTCAGGTTAGACTTCTGTTCCCTTGACCTAGAACTCTTTTGTTTATACAGCTCCAACAAGAATTTAGTAGACTGCCCTTCTATTGTATTTCTAGGCACCCCATGATTTACTAGCCAATGCCACAAATCTCTGCGTGTCATATAATTTTGATGCCTCCTTTGAGTTTGTTGTCTATTATAATACCCACGTCTACCCTGTCTTTGGTGATTAAGTGCTGCCACCTGGCTTCTGCCAACTCGGGATCCTGTCATCCCCATTGTGTTTAAGGATTCCAGCTCAGTGACAGCAGTTCCTACAGTAATATCTGACCTACAGAGAAGTGCAACCACAGAGCTCTTGAGGGATGATGGTGCTAGTCTCACAAATTTATTTCTCACTGTTCTGGTAAAAGGTGCATCCTCTGGACATTCCTGGGGTGTAAGAGCAGGCTTTGCATGATAAATCCACTCTAACATCCCAATGTCTCTAAGCCTCTGGATCCCCTCATCTACATTATACCAGGGCAGTTCTGGCATTTCAACCTCAGGTAATGTTGGCCACCTTTTGATCCATGTTCCAACCAACCACCCAAACAAGCTGTTAACACCTTTTCTAACTGCTCTAGCTATAACATTGAATGCAGAATCTCTGCTTAGTGGGCCCATATCACTAAATTCTGCCTGATCCAGCTTTATATTCCTCCCACCATTATCCCACACTCTTAAAACCCATTGCCACACATATTCCCCTGATTTCTGTCTATATAAATTGGAAAACTCACACAGTTCTTTTGGAGTATAACGTACCTCCTCATGTGTGATACTTTGTACCTCACCTTTAGGGGCCTGTTGGGACTTTAGTCTAGTTATAGGTCTAGAAGAAATGAGGGGTGGTGGGGGTGGGTCATGAAAAGAATTAGAAATATCTTCCAAGCCATTTGCTTCAGGGCTTTCATTTGCAGTTTCATCTGGTGAAACAGGATTAATAACTCTAGGGCTAATCCCTTCAGGAGGAGGTTGGGTGGCCAATTCCTCAAGGCAGGCTGGAGGTGGGGCGGCTATGTCCTCAGGGCAGACTATTACAGGGTTATCTAAAGAAGGCTCAGCATGGTCTAGGGTTTCAACCTCACCCCCAACATCATTATCAATCCATATGTCACCATCCCATTTTTCAGGGTTCCACTCCTTTCCAATCAATGCCCTCACTTTAACGGCAGACACCATGCAAGACTGAGATTTCAGTTTACGTTGTAAAGTTGCTACTCTAACAATAAGATTCTGAGTCTGATTTTCAGAGATCTCAAGTCTATGGCTACAGGAAATAAAATTTTCCTTCAGGATACTCATAGAAACCTCTACATCTTTCAGACGGCACTTAAGCTTCTTGTTTGAAGCCTTAAGCCCATCCCTTTCACCCTTTAATGTAGACAGTGTATCTAACAACAACCAACCAACATCTCTATAACTCTTATTTCTACAAAACTCTGTAAAGGTGTCAAAAACATTATCCCCCAGAGTCTGGCTTCGTACAAGCGAAGCATTAGGAGAATCGAATGATCATATTTTGACTATCTCCTTTACCAACTCAGTCCATGGATTGGGAGTGTCATTCTGATTACGGGAATCAGAGTCCTTAGTGTCTCTGAGCCCAGTCAGAGTAGAAAACCATTCATAAAAACCCATTTTTAAGATTCTGTTCCTTAAGAACCACTCCTGGTACCAAGATGTATTAGTTAGGGTTCTCTAGAGAAACAGAATCAACAGGGAACACTTGCAAATATAAAATTTATGAAAGTGTCTCACGTGACCGTAGGAATGCAGAGTCCAAAATCCACAGGGCAGGCTGCGAAGCTGATGACTCCAATGGATGGCCTGGATGAACTCCACAGGAGAGGCTCACCAGCCAAAGCAGGAATGCAACCTCTCTCCTCTGAGTCCTCCTTAAAAGGTTTCCCATGATTGGATTTAGCATCACTAATTGCAGAAGACACTCCCCTTTGGCTGATTACAAATGGAATCAGCTGTGGATGTAGCTGAGGTGATCATGACCTAATCCTATGAAATGTCCTCATTGCAACAGACAGCCCAGCGCTTGCCCAATCAGATGAACAGGTACCACAACTTGGCCAAGTTGACACCTGTCCCTAACAATGACAGAACCCAAACTCCTAGATTTTAGAACAGGAATAAGTCCTTATAACTCTGAATAGCTTAATGTAATAGCTGGATATATCCCAGACTATGTTGGGTTGATTATTAAAGAGTATTCGTAGAGTTCCCTGAGAGTCTAAAGGGAAAAAACAAAACAAAGCAAATATATATATTGTTTGTTTTGTTTTGTTTTGTTTTAAATAGTTTAACTATCAAACTTTCCCATCTGGGAAACTCCAGATACCCTCTCAACCATTGGGGACTCCCCAAAAAATAAGCCAAGCCCTTGGCTTTGAGGCTTGCCCTTATAAAACTTATTTCTGTAGGAGAAAAGCTAACACTACCTATAACTAGGCATAGGAGTTGCTTCCAGGGAACCTCTTTTGCTGCTCAGATGTGGCATCTCTCTCTAAGCCCAATTCTGCAATAAAAATCATTACACTCCTCCCTACATGGGATTTGACCTCTAGGGATGAAAGTCTCCCTGGCAACATGAAGTGTGACTCCCTGGAATGAGTCTGGCCCTGGCACCATGGGATCAATGACACATTCTGGATCAAAATGGGGAACAGATGTGTAATAAAATAAGGCATCAGTGGCTAAAAGAGATCAAAGTCAAGAGGCTATTTAGGAGGCTACTCTTATGCCATCTTCAGTTAGATAGTGCTAATTGCCATGGTTTGCTAACTGCCAACCAGTACCATTCCTGATGAACCTTAAGAATACCTAAGGCTCAAACTGAGACTCTACAAAGGTTTCATGCACTGGGTTTGCCTTCTTGGAACATAATTCTTGAAGGGTTCCTAGGTCAGATAAATCCTGAAACCCAGAGGCACCAGCATCTCTAAGATAATCAATTAATTTCATCCCCCTTATCGTTTAGAGTGAACACCCCTTCTCAACTTGAAGAGGTTAGTACAGACATTGCCCAAAGATACCTATAGATTGTGAGAAGGAGAAAGAGGATGGATGGATGGATGGATGGATTGATGGATGGATGGATGGATGGATGGATGGAGAGATGGATAGAGAGATAGGAAAAAGAAGAGGTAAAGCAGAGAAAATGGGATTTAACAAATGAGTATGGCTGCTGAATCATTATATTAATATTCCTTCCACACTCTAGTGTTTTGGAGCAGCTAGAAGGGTAAATCTGAGATGGTGGAATGGTAGCTCATGACAAACTCTGGGATCTGTTCTATAACCACTTGCTGAAGTGTGCTTTAAAAATTATTGCTTTTTCCTCTCTTTGCTTTGTATATATGTTATATTTTGCAATAAAAAAACATTTAAAAAGATAATTTAAAAGAACTCAAAAAAGTTATATTTGGTAAGTAAATTTTAAAAAACAAAATGTATATAAATTTTTAAAGCTGTTTTTGAAAAGTTTTGGTCATGGTGGATGGCGGTAAGGACAGCACAATATTGTGAATGTAATTAACACCACTGAATTACATAATTATAAGAAGTGATTATGTAATTATACAAAGTGATTAAAGTGGGAAATTTTATATTTTATTTGTTACCACAATAACTTTTTAAAAAACAACTTCTAATCACCATAGGAGAAAATCTTTTTGATCTTGGATTAGACAAAAATCTAGATATGACACCAAAAGCACAATTCATAAAATAAAAACTTGACAAATTGAACTTTGTCAAAATTTACAATGCATGCCTCTTTTTTTTTTGAGTCTACTGTACCTTTATTGTGCACCTCAAATAAAGTTATTTTGTTTCATATACAACGACACAAGTAGAAACATGTATACTCGGTAGAAGATCCAGAAAGTAAAGTAGAAAGAAAGGAAAAAACCCACATATGATCCTAATACCCTCATTTCACATTCCGGTATTTCCTCCTGGGCTTTTATTATTCTCTATCTTCTTATACATGTAGTTGGATTTGTAACATGGTTTTGCATGCTTTATTTTCTCCTTATAACCGTTAAGTGCGGTAGGTAGAATATTTATTATTTTCTGCACTTCAGTGTTATTTAGGCAAATCATTTTCTGAGCCTTATGTTTCCTCATTTGCTCTGTCACTGATGGAAACAAAACTCCAACCCCAGCTGCCATTCCAACTTTTCCCTATTCTGTTCTTCAACATCACTTTCTCACTTATTCAGCTTTCTTGTTGAAAGCACTCTTCTTATTCTTAAATTTAATTTTTTGATGGAGTTTTATTCACACACCTTACCCATCCAAACCGTACAATCAGTGGCTCTCAGTATAATCACAGAGTCATGCTTATATCACCACAATCAATTTTGGAGCATAAAATGCATGTCTTTTGAAAGACACCATTTATAATTGGAAAAGACAGGTCACAAAATGAGATATCTGCAATCCAAATAAAGATAAAAGACTTGTATCCAGAATATATAAAGAACCCTGAACATGCAATAGTGAGAAAACAAAGAAACCAGATTTTAAATAATTGGCAAAAGATTTGAACAGACACTTCAAAAAAGAAAATGAATGAATGGTAAAAGGGCACATGAAAAAATGTTCAACATCATTTATGATTGCAGTGAGGTACCACTACACACCTATTACAAGAGTTAAAATTTAAAAGACCAGTCTTTTTAACATGTGTTTAACATAAGTGATTACGATGTATTGACAAGGATATAGAAGAACTGAAACTCTAAAACCCTGCTGGTGGGAATATAAGATAGTATAATCAATCACTTCAGAAAACAGTTCAGTAGCTTCTTTAAAAGTTAAACATATACTAACCATATGATCCAGTCATCTCACACATATTTACCAAAAAGAAACGAAGACATATGTCCACGTAAATATACCTATACATATTGGTCAGAATAGCTTTCCTAATAATAGCCAAAAACTGGAGACAACCAAATGTCCATCAACAGGTGAATGAATAAACAAATTGTGATAAATTCATACATTGGAATACTAATTCTGCAATAAAAATAAATGAACTATATATGCAAAAGATGGTTGAATCTCAAAATAATTATGATTGCTGAAAAGAAGCTATGCAGAAATAAGAATGTATGCCATATGATTCAATTTATATAAAATTCTAAAAAATACAAACTAGTCTATAGTAACAGACTGGTGGTTTCCTTGGGAGCAGCAGGAGGAAGGATTACAAAAGAACGAGGCAACTTTTATGGGTGACAGATATGTTCATTATCTTGATTATTGTGATGATTTCAAGTGTGTATTCACGTCAAAACTGATGAAACTGCACCCTTTAAATATGTGTATTTGTGTGTCAATTATACCCAATAAAGGTATTTTAAAAACAGAGAGAGGAAGAGGTGAAACAAATTGCAAAACGTTGATACTTGCTGAAGGTGAATGACGAGGAATTTTACTCCTCTGCTTCTGTGTATGTTTGAAGTTTTTCATTATAACATGGTTTTATTTAAATCCCATTAATACCATTACCAGCTATGAGACGTTTACTAAGTCACTTAAACTCTCTGAGCCTCTGTTAACTAAAAAGAAATGGAGTAATAATAAAATGTACCCCCTGGCCTCATTATGAAGCTTAACATAAGCAAGCCTAACACACACTGAAGACCTAGTAAATAAGAGCCAACTTCCTTCCCTAAACGTTTATTCTAGTCTTTTCTAATTCCTCCCTCCTCTTAACCTTTTATTGTACGTATCAGATTGATAATGTCACAAGGTCCTGAGTCTTTCAGATGTGCCAGCCTTGTTTGTGTTCTCAAAACACAGCCACTCTACTACACCGTGAACTAAGAAGGGATATCTATACAATGCCTAGGAACAACCTCCAGGACAACCTCTCAACTCTGTTTGAAATCTCTCAGCAACTGAAACTTTCTTTAAATATATTAAAACTGTGCAAAAATATATATTGTATTGAAATTTTATGTAAAATGGAGTTCAAATCATCATAAACAGGCTTTTCACCTACATGAGTATCTGGAAAGAAACCCAAAAGTTCCAGTGGACTTGAGAATATCCAGTTCACTGCAAGACCCCTGTTACACAGGTAACAACAAGACCAAATTACTCTCCACCAACTTCAAAAGCTTCTTACAGGGCCTCCACAGCATCCACCATGGGAATCATTGCTCTATGACAATTCCTGCTACTTCTCAAAGTGATGTTGGGACCTTCACAATTTATGCAGACCTAACTGTAGCCTATTTTTAAAAGAGTAACATACACATGCACTGTGGAAAACAGTTCGGTGTTTCCCCAGAAAGCTATATATAGAGCAGCCTTACTGCCTGGCAATCCCAGGCAGTTATACACTACTTGTTATACACTCAGAAGATGTGAAAGCAGGGACACGAACAGACACTTGCACACCAATGTTCACAGTGGCATAATTCACAATTGCTAATGATGGAAACATTATTACTATTAATGTTAAGAATTATGAATAATATCATGAATATTATTCAGCAGTAAGAAGGAATGAAGGCTTGAAGCACACGACAATATGGATGAACCTTGAGGACATAATGCTGAATGAAAGAAGTCAGACACAAAAGGACAAACATTGTATGATTTCACTAATATGAACCAATTATAATATACAAACTCATACTCATAGATCTAAAATACAGGTTATCAAGAGACAGAATGATGTTAGAGAATGGGAAGCTGCCCCTTAATATGTACAGAATTTTTAAGTGGGATAAACTTAAACATTTGGAAATGGAAACGGTGACAGTAGCACATTATTGGAAGTATAAGTATAAGTGCTGAACTGTCTGTGAATGTGGTTGTTTAGAGCCACGTACGTCACGAGAAGGAAAGCTAGAGGTTAAAATATTGGAATGTATAACACAATGAACCCTGTGGTGGATGATGTCTGTGATTAACACTACAAATAGAAACAAGTTCTTTCATAAACCAGAACAAATAAATGACACTTTCACAAAGAGTTAATAATAGAGTGGCATATGGGGAAAAAAATGTACCCATTACAAGCTACAGAATATGGTTAATAGTAATATCTCACTGTTCTTTTATCAACAGTAACAAATGCACCACACCAAATACTATGGCTCAACAACAGATGGTAATAAGGGGTATCAGGTGTTTTGGTTTTTCTTTTATTATGTATATTTTTTATTTTTCTTTTTGGAGTAATAAATGTTCTATAATTGACTGTGGTAGTGACTGCACAATTTTGTGATGATACTGTGTGCCACTGATTGTATACTTTTGATGGATTATATGGTATGTGAATATATCTCAATAAATATATCTCAATAAAATCTGCATTAAAAAATAGTAATGAACATAGCATACATTCTACTTGTAGATCTGTAAGATAATGGTGTTCCCTCTATGTTGTGTTTTGCTAATTTCTGAAAAGTAAAAAAGCTGTAGGTCAAGAAATGTTAAGTTTCTTAAACGATCAAAGGTTTGAAACTATTATGTACCCTAGAAAAAAGCCATGTTTTAATCCTGATTCAATCTTGTGGGGCCTAACCTATTTTTTTAGGGTGGGAAACTGTGTTTGGATTGTTTCCATGGAGATGTGACACACCCACTTGTGGGTGTGACCTTTTGGTTAAGATTACTTCCATGGAGATGTGGCACACCCAGTTGTGGGTGTGGTCTTTTAACGCCCATTCAGAGTGGGTTTTTTTGATGAGTTTACTAGTTTAAAAGGGGAAACACTTTGGAAAAACCTCAGATGCAGATGCTTGGAGAACAGTTGCTTCAGAGATAACAAAGACACAGGTGTTTGGAGATGCTTGGGGTGCCAACAGAGAGATCAAATGCCTAGACACAGGCAGAGCCCTGGAGACATCACCATGTGCCTTCCCATGAGATGCTAAGCAAGCCAGAACCCGGAGAGAGCAAAAGGAAATCAAAAGATGAAACCCAAACCTGGAGAAGCAAAATAAGGAATCCTCACAGGAACAGAGGCTGAAAGCAATAGAGTCCAGGAGCAAGGGACCAGCAGATGCCAACCATGTGCCTTCCAGATGACAGAGGTGTCCGAAACAGCATCAACCTTTCTTGAGTAAAGGTAACCTCTTGATGTTACCTTAATTTGGAAATTTTCACAGTCTAAAAACAATAAACTTGTAACTTAATAAATTCCCCTTTTAAAAGCTGTTCCATTTCTGGTATATTGTATTCTGCCAGCTTTAGCAGACCAAAAAGTATGTAAGGACAATATAAATATTTCTTAGTTTTCAAGACCCTTAGTAAACAAACTTACAGAGTAATGGCCACTAAAACCACAGGATACCTTGTAGTTCTCCAGGGCTTCATGCACAAAACTTGAGATAAATATTAAGGAACAGAAATACTCACAAAATGTGCTGTTAACTAGAATAGCATGCTCTTTGTCAGACCTAAAACTGTAATACAGCTGGTAACACATAAAATTGCTTCTGTAGATTATTTTAGAGAAAATAAAATTATTGCTAGTAGGTTAAAACTAGTTATTTATTCTGATTCCTATTGTCCTTAGTGTGATGGCTATGGTCATGTGTCAACTTGGCCAGGTGATGGTGCCCAGCTGCCTGGTCAGGCAAGTACTGGCCTAACCATTATTGTGGGGACATTCCATGGACTTAAATCATCAGTCAGCTAATTGCATCTATGGCTGATAACATCTCCACTCCACTGAGGGGAGTTTCTTTTGCAATGAGAGAATCGAATCAGTTTGATTTAACAAAATTCAGCTGGAAGCAACTGAATCAATTGAAGCTTTTGAGGTAGAGGTGATAATTTCAGCAGTCAGAAGAACTTGCATCTCTACTTCAGTCAGCCAGCCTCCCCTGGATAATTCATCAGAAACCTTCAGCATACGGACAGTCTTCTGATATACCTTAGGACTATTCAGATCAGCTTCTTCCAGAGCTCTACTCAATGTCTGATAATTTTTTCAACTTTCTAAACAGGGTAAAAGATGGTATCACCCACATTTTAAAACTTCAAGTTGTGTGTGAGACTTAAGGGAGAGAAGTTCATTTTGTGCAAAATGTGTATTTTGGGTACTGCATTTCCTAATTTAACTTACATTGTCAATTTAGTTGAACACCATAAGCATACGGAATCTTGAATAGGGAGTGAGATTTTGTTGGTTTGTCCAGATTAGTGTGATGCCCTGATAAATAACATAATGATCTGAACAGTGAATAAAGAACCATTTGCAAAGTCCGCTTGGGGGAATGGGGAGAAAGGGGCAAATATTCAACTTCCCCATTTGGAGAATTCTGATTTCTCGCAAGCAGTGGGGACAACCAAATTAATAGGCTAAACCCTGGATCTTGGGGTTCATCCCTATGAAACTTATTCTTGCAAAAGATAGACTAAGCCTACTTAAAATTAGGCCTAAGACTTATACAGAATATAGGGGACTTAGAGATACATAGAAGCTAGAGATGGGTGAATGGCTAGCTAATGAGGTTGAACTCAAATGTAAGGAAACAGATTGAAGTGAAGGCAGTTCTCTAGTGGGTCTAAAAGTAATATTACCATATTGAAGGTGAACAAGATTGAAAGGGTTGTAGACTGTTCTGTCCCACTGATTAACACTACAAATATAAGTAAGTTCTTGTAAGAACTACTTCACAGGTATGATTTGTGTACAGAGAATGTTTAAGTCCAGGGTACAGGGGGGAAACTGTTATTGCACGCTATAGCTATGTTTAACAGGAAAACATCAGCAGTATCACAGCAACAGCTGGGGTACTTAATGGGGGGAGGGTCAAGGGTTAAGAGGAGGTTTAGATTTCCTATTTGGTGATGGTGTGCTTATTGGTTATCTTTCTCTTGGGAACAATGACATTATCTAAAATTGAAAGTGTAGATGGACTGTGGACTTCACACATTATACATGATACCTAATGAATGCAGGTGGCTGAAGGATACACTGATTGAGAAGTAGACTGGCAAACAATGGTGTATACATATGATCGAATATTGTGCTGCTACAAAAAGGAATGAAGTCATGAAGCATGCGATTATGTGAATGAACCTGTGGGACATTTGGCTAGGCAAAATAAGCCAGAAACAAAAGAGCAATCGTTATATGGTCTTCTTTAGAAAATGCTTATAAGAATACAGGGGGCTTGGCCACGGTGGCTCAGCAGGCAAGAATGCTCGCCTGCCATGCCAGAGGACCCGGGTTCGATTCTCGGTACCTGCCCATGAAAAAAAAAGAATACAGGGGGCTAGATTGCAACCTCTTATAATACACATTTAGTCCAAAGGGTAATTATTATTTCTGGATTTGGGAGACTGTTTTATAAATCTATAATCTAGTATTTAGAGATTAGAACAAAGCCGATCAGGTCAGGATTAAGAACACAGGGGTAAGGAAGACATTGTCCATATTTTAGAACTGCACCTACTCTTTGAGACCAAAGGAAGAAAGGTTTATTTTGTACAGAACCTAAATTTTATGTAGCACATAATCTAATTCAACCTGTATGGATGGCTCATTTGAACAACTGAAACAGAGGGTGTCCAGAATAAGAATGAGGGCTTTTAATCCTGTATAGCTTTATATAATGCCTAGATACATCCTAGAATGTTTCAAAAGATATCGGCAAAGTCCCTTGAGGGATGGGAGAAAAAAAATGGAATTATTAAACTTTACCATCAGGGAATCCCCACCCTGATACTGTGTAAAACTTTAGGGACATTCAGATCAATAAGCCAAGCCCTTGATCTTGAGGCTCACTCTTATGAAACTTATGTAAGTAGCAGAGAAGCTTAACCTAACTATAGGTATGCCTAAGAGTTACCTGGAGGACCTCTTTTGTTGTTCAGATGTGGCCTTACTCTCTCTAAGCCCAACTCTGTAAGTGAAATCTTTGCCCATCCCCCTACATGGGACATGACATCCAGGGGTGAAAGTCTCCTTGGCAGCAGGGTAGATGATGCTGTGAGGATGAGTTTGACACGGGCACTGTGGGATCAACAATTCCATCCTGACTAAAAAGGGGAAAAGAAGCGTAACTAATGAAGTATCAGTGGCTGAGAGAGTTCAAATAGAGTTGAGAGACTACTCTGTAGGTCACTCTTATGCAGACTTCAGTCAGACATTGCTACTTGCCAAATTCCAACCAAAACCATTCCAGCCAATCCTAAAGAACACCTAGTGCGATATATAGATTCTACTAAGGTTCCATGCAGTAGGGTAACTTTCCAGAAACCTACAACCTCCAGATGGGTCCCTGGACCAGATAAGTTCTGAAACCTAGAGGGTCTCACCTCTGCAGAATATCAGCTAATTCCATCTCCCTATTCCATATTATTGATGGCCCTTTCCAAAATGAAAAAGTTAGAATGGCCATAGCCCAAATATCCCTAAAGAATGGGAGAGAAATATCAAAGATGATGGTGGAGTTATACAGAGAAGGCAGAGTTTAACAGACAAATATGACTATTGAATCATTAAATGTATATTTCTTTTAGTCAAACAGACTCTGTATGAACTCTCTTAGCCACTGATACTTCATTAGTTACATTTCTTTTCCCCTTTTAGTCAGGATGGAATTGCTGATCCCACGGTGCCCGGGTCAAACTCATCCCCACAGCATCATCTACCCTGCTGCCAAGGAGACTTTCACCCCTAGATGTCATGCCCCACGTAGGGGGATGGGCAAAGATAAGCAGAGTATCTTAGAGCAGCTAGAGTAAAAACCTAAAATTGTGGAATTATAACCCAAACCAAACTCTGAAATATGTTCTACAACTAATGGTTGTGCTGCACTCTGAAATTTATTGCTTTTTTTGTATATATGTTATTTTTCACACAAAAGTTGACTGTGGTGATAAAAATACATTTATATTCCTTCTAGCCTCCTATATTCTGCAGCAGCTAGAATGAAAAATCTGAGAGAAGGGTACGGTAGCCCATGACAAACTCTGGGATCTGTCTTGTAACTACCTATTGAAGAGTGCTTTGAAAATTATTGTTTTTTCTTTCTTTGCTTTGTATATGTGTTATATACAATTTAAAAACTTGGGAAAAAATTAGGCCTAAGAGTCACCCCCAGAGAACCTCTTTTGTTGCTCAGATATGGCCTCTCTTTCTAAGCCAGTTCAGCAAGTGAACTCATTGGCCTCCCTCCTATGTCGGACATGACTCCCAGGGGTGTAAATCTCCCTGGCAACATGGAACACCCGGGATATGCTGGGATGAACATCAAGAGATTGAGAAAGTCTTCTTGACCAATAGGGGGAAGACAGAAATGAAACAAAATAAAGTTTCAGTGGCTGAGAGATTTCAAACAGTCAAGAGGTTATCCTGGAGGTTGTCCATATGCATTACATAGATACCCCTTTTGAGTTTATGGTGTATTGGAATGGCTGGAGGTAAGCACCTGAAACTGTTGAACTGTGTAGTAGCCTAGATTCTTGAAGACGACTGTATGAAGATATAACGTTTACAATGTGACTTGTGAAACCTTGTGTCTGATGCTCCTTATATCCAGGGTATGGACAGATGAGTAAAAAATATGGATAACAAATAAATGCATAGTGCTGGGGGGGGGGGACAAAGGATAAAATAAATTGGGTAGATGGACACACTAGTGGTCAATGAAAGGGAAGGGTAAGGTGTATGGTATGTATGAGTTTTTTCTTTTTTCCTTTTATTTCTTTTTCTGGAGTGATGCAAATGTTCTAAAAAACTATCATGGTAATGAATATATAACTATGTGATAATATTGTGAGCCATCAGCTGTACACCATGTATAAAATGCATGTGCGTGAAGACTTCTCAATTTTAAAAAAAGGCCTCATCATTGTTGCTGGCTTGCGGCCTGCCCTATGGAATCTGGACCTGGGCATCCCCACAGCTGTGTGAGATACTTTTATTATAAAGTCTCATATTTACAGATATTCCTTCTTGGTCATGTTTCCCTAGAGAACCCTGAGTCACTAAACTAAGTTCCTTGGTTTATAGGGAGCACCACACACAAGAGTCCAGCCTGAGAAGTGACTCAAGTTTCAGGCTGGGGGGGCACCTTTAGAATTGTAGACTCCTTCCCATTCCAAAGATAAGAAAACTAAGGCCCAGAGAGATTAAGAAAATTATCCAGGATCACACAGAAGCAGAGCCAGGATCAGAAGGCAGATTTTTCCCAAACAATTATCAAACTTTCTCTTCTCTTTTTCTTTCTTCTTCTTCCCTCCCTGTCTTTTTTCTTTTTTCCTTTTTGTTTTTACAGGAAATGATCTTCACAGGATTACCTTGCCTGACAGATTGCTCCATATCACTCTTTTGTTTGAGCAGCAAAGGAAAAAAAATAGATCAAAGGCTGAGGAGGAGCAGAGTTTGTAAACTATGAAAACAACTTTTCAAGGAAGTTATTAATGGGCACAAGAACTTCAACAGTGACAATTAGCCAACCTAAAACCTAAAACTGCAATTACAACCCACATCCTGTCAATTGTTCACCGGCAGAAAGAGAGGAAAGGGTTTAATCATTCTCAGCTTTCCTAGCAATGTGGCAGAGTCACTGGATTTTGTTTGTTTAAATTAAATGGTAAACAGAAACCAATATAAATTTTAGAGATGAGTAAGTTAAACCAAAAAATACTTTGGAAACTCATGAGGGTAATTTTAAAAAAGACTGAGAGGGCATCAAAAAAAATTAGATGCAAAAGTATTTATGGAGTTTTTTTTTTTTTCATTACATGATACTGTGAGAGGAAAAGTGAATACTCATAAAAGAACAGAATTTTAGTGCAGGAAGGGGCATGCATCTATGATGAGCACCAAAGGCAACGTAAGTGATAGGACCTTTATTCATCTAGCTTTCAATCCCCCTCCCCATATGCCTATTTTTCAAAGACAAGTAAGCCTTATTTATTGATTTGTCTATAATGAAGTACGCATTTAAAAACTGAAAAGTGTAGAATTCAATTTTCTAAAGATGATTATTTTATTTGCATCACAATTCTATGTAAGAAATATCAATAAAATAATTCTATAAATTGCAGAAGAGTAACTGCTAAAATATTATATACCTTATCATTTATAATGAAATAACACTTAAATTTATTCTTTAAAGTTGAAAGTGGCCTTCCAAATTGATTTTAAAAGACACATGCAAATATGCACTGAGCCTCTAAAGTTTTTGTACCCAGTAGCCCAATAATCCTAATTCTATAATACATCCATTTAAAATCTTAAATAGAAAAAATTCATGCACTAACCAAAATGTACAAATATGAAGAACTTCCGAACAAGATTTCAAACAGAGTCGAGAGGTTATCTGGAGGTTATTCTTATACATTATATAGATACACCCTTTTAAGTTTATGGTATATTGGAATGGCTAGAGGGAAGTACCTGAAACTGTAGAGCTGTGTTCCAGTAGCCACGTTTCTTGAAGACACATGTATAATGATATAGCTTTCACAATATTACCGTGTGATTGTGAAAACCTAGTGTCTGATGCTCCCTTTATCTACGGTATGGACAGATGAGCAAAAAATATGGATAAGAAATAAACAAATAATAGAATAGAACTGTGAGTTCAGAAACAGGCCTTCATAAAATGTTAAAATGATTTTTTACAAGGCTGCCAGTCCACCCAACTGAGAAAAGGCAGTCTCTTCAACACACAATGCTGGGAGAACTGGATATACATATCCAAAAGAACAAAAGAAGACCTCTATGTTACATCTTCTGGGAAAAATAACTTGAAATGGATCAAAGACAAATATAAAGGCCAGAACCATAAATCTTCTAAGAGAAATTGTGGAGAAGCATCTTCAAGATCTATAATAGGTAGTAGTTTCTTAGAACTTATACCCAAAGCACAAGCAACAAAAGAAAAAATAGATAAATGGGAACTCCTCAAAACTGAAAGGCCTTTATCAAAACGGTGAAAAGGCAGCCAACTCAACGGGAGAAAATATTTGGAAACCACATATCTGATAAGGATTTAATTCCAGAATATATAAAGAACTCCCATAACACAACAATAAAAAGACAAGGAACTCAATTTTTTAAATGAGCAAAAGACATGAACAGACAGTTTTCTAAAGATAATATACAAATGGCTAAAATGTACACAAAAAGATGTTCAACACCATTAGCTATTAGGGAAACATTAATTAAAAATTAAAACTATCATATATCATTTCACACCTACTGGAATAGCTACCACCAAAAAACAGAAAATTACAAGTGTTAGAGAAGATATGAAAAAAACAGGAACACATTCACTGTTGCAGAAAATGTAAAACAATTGCAGTTGCTTTGAAAGACAATTTGGTGGTTCTTCAGGAAGCTAAGCATAGAATGCCATATGATCCAGCAGTCTCACTAATAGGTATATACTCAGAAGATGTGAAAGCAGGGACACAAACAATCACTTGCACACCAAGGTTCACAGCAGCATTAATCATAATTGCCAAAAGATGGAAATAACCCAAGTGTCCATCAACAAATGAATGGATAAACAAAATGTGGTATATAAATTCAATGGAATATTATCCGGTAAGAAGGAATGTAGTCCTGAAGCATGCGACTTCATGGATGAAACTTGAGGACATCATGTTGAATGAAAAAAGGACAAATATTGTATGATTTCATTAATATGAACTTATTATAATATGCATATTCATAGAGTTAAAATATAGAACACAGATTAAATCATAGTTAAAATCTAGAAAGAAGCTAGAGAATGGGGAGTGGTTGCCTGATGGGTTCAGAATTTTTACCTAGGTTGAATTTAAATGTCTAGAATTGTATAGAAGTGATGGTAGCACATTATGGTAAATGTAATTAACAGTGCTGAATTGTGTGTGATTATAGTTAAAGGGGGAAGTCATGTATGTTACCAGAAGGAAATCCAGAGTATAAAATATGGGACTGCATAACATCATAAATTCTGTAGTGACTGATGACTGTGATTAATGTACAATTATTAAAACGTTCTTTCATGAACTAGAACAAATGTTATGTCACTATTACAAAGAGTTAATAATACAGTGGCATATGAGGAAAAGGCACCTATTGCAAATTACAGACTTCAGTTAACTATATTTTTAATATTCTTTCATCAATAGCAACAAATGTAGTGGACCAATCCTAAGTGCCAATAACAGGGGTGCTTAAGGGGTATGAGATGTATTGTTTTGTTGTTATTTTTGGGGTAATGAAAATGTTCTAAAACGGACTGTGGTAACAAATGCACAAGTGTATGATTATACTATGAACTACTAATTGTACAGTTTGGATAGACTGTATATTGTGTGAATATAAAACTGCTTAAGAAATGATGGAGGACATACACTAAAAACAAATGTTTCTTTTTTTCAATGATTTTTAACAAGGACACACAGCTCATATACCTTATGAAGTTCTGCTATTCAAGACCCTCTGAATGTGTCCATGGAATGACTCGAGTTAGACCCTGACTCTCTATTCTTTGTGCTCTTATATCTATTCTTAATGTTTATTTGTATTTCTAAATCCAGATTTATATTCTTAATATTTGACCTAACTATAAGCAGAATATACTTTTCAATATTTAGCATGCCTCTATAAGACAAATTCATTTATAAACCAGGTTTATTTCAGTAGTCATGAAGACCGAACTATTTAACTACTATACAGAGAAAGCCACAAGAAGCAAGAAACTGAACATCAAGAAAACCAGAAGAGAAGGGAGAGACCAGAAAATGCCGCCATGTGCCGGAAAAGCGAAGGACCAAGGACTGCCAGGAGCCAGCCCCAGAACACCATCATCTTTGGGAAGAAAGCAGCGCCTTGATGACACCTTGATTTGGACGTTTTCCCAGCCCCAATCCCAGGGCTGAGAAGAAATGCATAACTTGTCTCTAAGAAATTCACCAGGAAGTCCACCCCACTAGCTTTCCACTAACCACTTCCTGTCACAAATGTTTTCCTTCAGGGGAGGAAAGGGCTTTGGGAAAGAGAGGAGGAAAATTCAGAGAAGACAAACATTCAAGTAAAGCTTCTCCTCACACACCTCTCTGTCCTGTGATGCTTCTCTGGAATGAAACAGACTTTGCGCTGGAACAACAAATACACTGACAATGGTGAAGGAAACTGTTCTGCAAAAGTTTGTTTCAAAAGAGAAGATGGAGGCTAGTAATCAAATTTTTCAATCAAATGAAAGTGGCTGTCAAGTTTCAGTGACCATCAGTCATCTAGGAAGCTTCCCAGGGATTCTGATTTGGCAAGCAGTAATGCACATTAGGGATTCTGAAATAAGTGGTCCCTGCACCATATTTATGTTGCGTTTGACATGTTGTGTAAAAGGCGATGGCAAGATCAGATGTGGCCTATCTCTCCAGTCAACACAACAAGCAAACTCACCACCCTCCCCCATCTATGTGGGACATGACTCCCAGGGGTGTGGACCTTCCTGGCAACGTGGGACAGAGATCCTGGAATGAGCTGAGACTCAGCATCAAGGGACTGAGAAAAACCCTAGAATGAGCTGAGAATTAACATCAAGGGATTGAGAGAACCTTCTCAACCAAAGGGAAGAGTGAAATGAGACTAAGTGTCAATGGCTGAGAGATTCCAAACAGAGTCGAGAGGTTATTCTTAATATGCATTAAGTAGATATCACCTTGTTGTTCAAGATGTAGTGGAGAGGCTGGAGGGAACTGCCTGAAAATGTAGAGCTGTGTTCCAGTAGCCATGTTTCTTGACGACGATTGAATAATGATATAGCTTTCACAATGAAACTCAGTGAATGTGAAAACCTTGTGTCTGATGCTCCTTTTATCTACCTTATCAACAGATGAATAGAACATATGGAATAAAAATAAATAATAGGGGGAACAAATGTTAAAACAAATTTAGTTTGAAATGCTAGAGATCAATGAAAGGGAGGCGTAAAGGGTATGGTATGTATAATTTTTTTTTCTATTGTCGTTTTATTTCTTTTTCTGAATTGAGGCAAATGTTCTAAGAAATTATCATGATGATGAATATGCAACTATGTGATGATATTGTGAATTACTGATTATATATGTAGAACGGAATGATTATATATTAGGAATGTTTATGTTTCTTTGTTGTCATATATATTTTTTTAATTTAAAACTAATTTTAAAAAAAAAGGTGATGGCAAGACCCTTGCTGGACTGGCCTATACCTCCTTTATTTTGAGAATGTTACATCTTAGCAATAACTGGCTGGACCAGAGAAACAGTCCCTGGGAATTCATCTTCCTGGGAATTTGGAATTGGGACTCCAAGAACCCTTAGCCTGAGTCGGCTTGAACAAGTCAGGCTAGAAACTTTGCTCATTCTTTGGCCTCTGGGCTAAACTCTCTCTTGCTTTCCCCACCCGTGTCTGAGCTCCTTCTCTTCTGCCTCAGTCTGTCCCAAGAGACTGTCCTCAGCAGCCTTCTGGGTCACCCTAAATATCCCTCCCTGCTGAGGGCTGTTGTCCATTTCCCTGCTTCAAGTATTGGGTTCCCCAGGCCACACCCTGCTTGGGTCTCAGGCTGTTAATCCACTTGCCTTCTGGACAGCTTGACCTCAAGGTCCCACAGAGACCTCACTCAACATATCCCAAGGGGAACTGATCATGCTTGCCCCTTGCCTGAGTGCCCTTTTATGTTCTTTATCTCAAAGAATGGCACCACCCTCCACCAGTTGCCAATGTCTAAACACTTGAGCACCATCCTAGGCACATCCTTGATCTATCCTCCCACATCTATTCTAGAACAGCTAATATTCTCTGAAAACAATTACAAATAATAACTCATCAGGATGCTATGAGGTGGGTACTGTAATTATCCCCGTGTGACAGACCAGTAAACAGGCACTCATTCAAGGTCACAACACAAGTGGTAGAGTTGGACTTGGACCCAGGTAGTCTGGCCCCAAGCACATGCTCTGACTTATGGGCGTGGACAGTCTTTCGCTTACACTGTTCACTCTCCATCCACAGCTCTAGGTTGAAGGCTTACTCTGCTTTGCATCTCTTTGCACCTAACAAGCCTTCTGATGGGTCTCCTAGCCCTTGAGCTTACCCCATTCCAATCTGGTTTACATAATGCAAGTAAGAAATCGTTCTAAATCAGACAACTGATGTCACTCCTCTGTTGGAAGCCCTCAAAATGTGGTAGACTCTGAATGCTGGCAGACTGATGGCAGGGTCAGGCTAAAAACCCTTTCCCACACTGCCCCTTGGAGCCTCAGCTTCCTCATCAGACACCAGGGCAACACCACTCATGGCCCAGGTTGTTGGATGTGTAGATTGCCTAATGGTGCCTAAAAGAGGAGGCAACTCATACAGAGAGCATCCGTTAGTATTCTGAAAAAGGACACGGTGGGAAGAAGGGTGGGAGGTGTTGCTCTGAAAGGTTAGATAAACTCCACATGGGGTAATAATAACATGAGCATTTTCAGATGCATTTTCTCATTTAATATTTACAACCCTTAGAGGTACAGAGACTGTTACTTACACTGCACAGGTGAGGAAGCCGAGGATGAGGGGTAGATTGACTGAAGGTCACTTTGAACGCAGGTCCTTCTTTTGCAAAACCCTATGCTCTCACCACAGACAGATCCTGCCTGCCCTGCCTCCCTGCTGCAGTGTGTTGATATGGAATTCCAGCTTTTTCAGGTCTTACTGGCTATACATCAACTGTGGGTCCAACTATGACAAGACCTGAGGAAATTCGAAGGCAGTAATAGAAAAACCAAGAAAACTACGGCGTAGCATTCTTGCTGAGTGAGAACACAGTATCAGACCGAGTGGCATCCTCCTCTAGTCCCTGGAGCATTCCCATAAAAACAATGATCTGGGGGAAATAACAGTTTCTATAACAACGAGAATATTTATTCTCTTTAGACAGTAAAAACAATTTTTCTCTCTTTTATAAAAGTTAAGTACCATTACATTCCATTTTCTTAAATAACAAAATCCTAAAAAGATATATTAAATTGTAAAACAAAAAACAAACAAAAAAAACTGCCACACATATACTTAATATACTGAAATGACTCCTGTGGCTATCCTAGGATGACAGAGACAATTTAACTACTATCTTCCTTAAAGAACTCCTATTTTTCACAATTTTCCTCAACAAGGATTCTATAACATACCAAGAGCTAGAACCCACCATAATACCCTGTAGAGTAATGCATGAATATAAAATTAAAAGATTACAAATTAAATAAAAAATGACTTCTTATATTGAAAAAGTTAGAATGGGAAAAGCCCAAATACCCCTAAAGAATAGGAGAAAAATCAAAGGAGTTATACAGAGTAGGTAGGGTTTAACAAATAAGTATAAGTGCTAAATCATTATACTGACATTTCTTTTAGCCTCCAGTACCTTAGAGCAGCTAAAAATAAAAACCTAAAATTGTGGAAGTATAACCCATACCAAACTCTGAAATCTGTTCTACAACTAATTGTTGTGATGTATTTTGAAATGTATTGCTTTTTTGTATATATGTTATTTTTCAGAAAGGAAAAAAAAGGAGTAGTATAACAGAGATGATAGGATTTAACAAATTAGTATGGCTGCTGAAACATTGTATTGATATTTCTGTTGGTCTCCAGTGTCTCAGAGCAGCTAGAAGAAAAAATGAAAAATCACGGAATTGTAACCCATATCAAACTTTAAAATCTGTTCTATAGCTACTTGTTAAAAAATTACTTGTAAATTTATTGCTTTTTTGTATATGCGTTATATTTCACAGTAAAAAAAAAAAAGATATGTTAATAAAGTTACCCTTGCTGCCTGTGCTGATTTGAATTTGTGGACCCTAGAAAAGCCATATCCTTTAATTCTCATTCAGTAGTGCTGGGTAGGAGTTTTTGGATTATCCATGGAGATGTGATCCACCCAATTGTGGGTGGTAATTTTTGATTAGGTGATTTCCATGGAGGTGTGTCTCCACCCATCCAACATGGGGTTGCTTACTGGAGCCCTTTAAGAGGGAAACATGGGGTGGGCCGCGGTGGCTCAGCGGGCAAAGTGCTTGCCTGCTATGCCGGAGGACCTCGGTTCGATTCCCGGCCCCAGCCCATGTAACAAAAACGGAAAAACAAAATACAATAAAGCAAGAAAATGTTTGGAAATGTTTCCCTTTCTTCCTTCCTTCCTTCCTTCTATCCTTCCTTCCTTCTCTCTGTCTTTCCTTTAAAAAAAAAAAAAAAAAAAAAAAAAGAGGGAAACATTTTGAGAAGAGCCACCTAGCCCAAGCAGCTAGAGACCTTTGGAGATAAAGAAGAAAGAAAATGCCCCAGGCCGGGGTGGCGGTGGTGCTTCATGAAACAAGAAGCTGGAAGAGAAAGCTAGCAGACACTGTCATGTGTGTTTGCAGTTGAGAGAGAAATCCTGAATATCATCGGCCTTCTTGAACCAAGGTATCTTTAACTGGATGCCTTAGATTGGACATTTCTATAGACTTGCTTTAATTTGGACATTTTCACAGCCTCAGAAAATGTTAAATTGCAACTTAATTCTTCCTTCTAAAAGCCGTTCTGTTTCTGGTATATCACATTCCAGCAGCTAGCAAACTAAACCCCCACCCCACCCCCGTGCACGCACACACACAAAAAAATATTATTAGCTTTGAGTCTTAAAAGACAACATAGTTTCCAAATTCAATGAAGTAATTATCTCAGGTAATATCATTCAGTACATAAATGTTAATTTTTAGTCTAACTATGAATAGCTAACAATAAGTCTAACTTTACAAAATAATCATTTAATATTTAATTTTTCACTCTATCATTGCCTCTTTTTAATCCGGTATAAGGAACATTGATATTAGATCAGATCCATAGGGATTTCAATTATTGAAACACTGAGTGGTCCTTTTGATACAAGTTTCCCCCTGTGTGTTTTGCTGTGCATGGCCTTGAGCTTCACTTTCCTAGTTTATAAATAAGTCTAGTCAGACCCAACCTGCAGAGTTAGTATAAGGATTAAATAAAATAACAGTTAAAAGCACCTTGTGTAGCACTTGACATACAAAAAGCACTATATCAATAAATGATTACTAATATTAATTTACACTAAGACCTATTTCTCCAACGAAGGAAACAGTTATGGCTCTTATTCACAGCATACAATCCTCAGGCCTGATCGCTTGGTGTGAATATAATTAGACCATGTTTCTCAAATCATGGTCTCCAGTGATCAATCACATAGTTTCATAACATGCATTTTCCAAAATTGAAATGTAAAATTAATTACAGCTTCTACGGAGATTCCATTAAATAGTCTGTGCTAGCAGAGTTGTGGTGGTGTTTAATTGCTCTTGCCTAACACACAGTTAATATAATACTGGAAACCTTAGCAAATGTATTTTTTTACATTTCTGTTACAGAATTTACTTTTGTTAAATATTGTGAGTATTGTATATATCCCCAATTCATTTATTTTAGAATTACCAGCTCCAAAGTGGCTCAAAAAGAGAACAAAATTAGAAGTTTTGTTTCTTGTGGCAAAAACAAATACAATTTATATAATACCAGAAAGTTTCTAAAACCCATGATAAAGTTAATGACTAAATGCTCAGAAAGAAAGCAGAATGAGCTACTGAAAAATTCCTTTATCGACACAACACCCCCATGGGAGTCTGCACTCGCAGTCACTGTTCAGGGATCTAAGATCGGGGGGGCAAGCATCTGGCTGTAGTCTTCTCCTACGGGGGCGCTTAGCATTTACATACTGAAATACACAACATTTTGTCTCATAAATCACCATCCTTTATATTACACTTAGAGTATTATATGTTTCTTATTACATGTATGGGTAGGTTATATTACCTATAATTTTCATCTCACTATAGTAAAACAGAGTTTAGAATCACTGATGAAGTTTTTTATATATATTGTCAAACTGCCTTCTAGAAAGACTGTAATTTGCATTCCCATTACAGAACCCATTATAGGACTGGACTGTGCATTAGAGCCTTTTTTTGCGGGGGGAGGTGCATGGTCCTGGAATTGAACCCTAATCTCCCAAATGAAAGGCGAGCATTGTACCATTGAACCACCCGTGCACCCTAGAGATTTTTAATCTTAGTAATTATTTAAAAGGGAAAAAAATTGAGTAACTTGAATTTGTTTACTTATAAAACTGTTTTTATATTTATTGGCAATCGTATTTGTACTTAAATTAACTATTGCTCAACTAGTGCTCATTCTGGTATATCAGTGTTTTTATCATTTTCTAATTGCTAAGACATCTCTCTCTATAAAGGATTTTGTATGGTAAGGATTCTGGCCTTCCCAAACAGCCAATAGGTTTAGAAATACAGTGACTCTCAAAATGCACAGGAACATCAGCCCACAGAGCACTCTACAACTGAGACCTTTCACCCTACCTCTTTTTTTGTTCCTTTCACTGAATGAATAACAGGATTTGAAATGAACCATATATGTTAGCATTGTTTACTAAAAAGTCATTAGATAATTTTAAGTAATTCCCACTTTCCCAACAAAAATTTTAAAGCCACTATTGTTAGATAAAAGTATAAATACAAATTTAGATCTATAACCCATAACACTGACACTCCAGTGGAAAGGGCGGGCATAGCTGGTATAAATCCAACATGCTAAAAGGGCTGATTAATACAGGTTAATTCAGCAGGCCCAGATCTAAAGAATATTAACTACCCTCCTCCAGATATTATAAAAAATTTAAGTCACATCATTCCATTATTCCAAAATATACACTAGTCTCTTTAAGTCACTTTATGTCACTTAAAAGGTCTCACATCAAGTATTTAATTTTTTATTAAATAATGCTAATGAATGTATTCAGTGTTCTAGTTTACAGTCTGTCCTCCTCCAATCCAAACGTTTTATCATGCTTCCCCCATTACCAACAAGAAAAAGAAGATAATAAATTATTCCGATTGGATATATATCTCCAAGACATATTTCATCCCCATCATGGTCCCTCTTCACTCTGTCCCTTCCCTTCCTGCATTTCAAATGAACAGTATTTGGGACAAGGGAATGTCACTAATTCTGAAACTTACTTCAATCACAAGTCAACTAAAACCATGTTTTAGGGTAAAAGTGATTATTTCCCTACATAGATAAAATTACTAGGACAAAGATTTACAACCAACATCAATTACATCACATAGTAATCTTCCTCATCCTTTGAATATACGGCCGAGAGGATTCTTCCACACTATGCAAGAGTACGTCTTATCTGCTCTTAAACATTTTTTTATTTAAAATAATACTCATAAAAACAAAGTAGAGAGGTATCCAAAATGTAACAGTACAGTTCAATGAATCATTTTAAAGCAAATACCTATGTATTTGTATCCAGGTCAAAAAATAAAACACTACCAGCATCTCGGATGCCTCGGTGTTCCTTCCAGATAATGAGAAATAACTCATTTCCAACCACCATTCTGACTTCTGTGGTAGGCCCTTCTTTGCTTTTTAATCATTTCATGTAAAAGTACAGGAGTGAAGCAAATATCCATATAGTTCTGGTTCACTGGACACACCTTTACACTTACCATCCAGATACACACTTAGACAAAAGTCTCGCTGCCTGGATGCCTGGTTGTTTCTCACTCCAGACTCCAGGCGCAATGGGTCCAATCGACTAAGTGGGGTATGCTCTCATAAATCTTCATCTATGAGAAAGGGTATGCAGTCAATTCTGGTTCCTGCTCACAACAAATGACATGATGACAATCCAGAATGACTGTTAGATAGGAAAGGGTACCCACATGTAACTGTTGTGAGGGTGAGTCATTAGCCAAATCGCACAAGTGTGTGGTGATGCAAATCGAGGAACCGAACCAGTGCCAGAAAGCCATCTGGATGGCAAACAGTAACACTAGAAGAATTTTAAATAGCTTACAGCTGGAGGGGCAGGGACCAAAAAAAGGCACTTTTCCAGATTCTGAACCTTTCAGTTATTTCTCTTTGCTGTCATTTTGAAAATAAGTTATAATACATAATAATTAGAGTGCATCCTGTCTAAAGGCTGACATTTCTCTCATGTTGTTTCAACATTAGTCCTTTGTACAATAGTTTAAGTTGAGTTATACAAGTATTTACTGCTTGCTTATCTGTTTAAAACCTTTTCCTTGGAGAACAATTTTCCTGCTAAGCTATCCAAACAAGAATAACAAAATGCTTCTGCATATAGCTTTCATTTTTCCCTCACCACTGACAGTAAACAGCACAAAAGAAAAAAAAAAAGGAAAACTTGACGCGAGGTAGTTGTCTTTGGTGCCATGTCTTCTTCTTTCACTGCCTATTCTCTTTAGAGGACACAAAAAGCTTGGAAAAACTGATAGTGACATTTCAGTGTTATACTACAACCACAGAAGAGGAAGAGGGGGAAACTGCAGAGAGATGGACAGGCAGAAACAGACTTCAAGATAATTTATACTGAACGCCAATTCTGTTCAAGGCAACTCTTCCATCACACCCTTGACTCAGGAGACAGATTACAAAATGAATAAAATGATTATAAGGTGCTTAGGGCTCCATGCCCCCACAAAAGCTTTGAACAACTAGCAGGGGCTGGCAGAAACATCTTTCCCAAAGTTCAAAAAAAAACAGCTAAAGGATTGTAGTAACAAGGAAGTGCTGAATCAAGAAGATTACTTAAGGGCGGGCCGCGGTGGCTCAGCGGGCAAAGTGCTTGCCTGCTATGCCGGAGGACCTCGGTTCGATTCCCGGCCCCAGCCCATGTAACAAATACGGAGAAACAGAATACAATAAAAACAAGAAAATGTTTAAAGATGTTTCCCTTTCTTCCTTCCTTCCTTCCTTCTCTCTGTCTTTCCTTTAAAAAAAAAAAAAGAAGATTACTTAAAACCTGAAGGACCTCCAGGTGCCCTGGCTGACCCCACCCCAGAACGGTGCAGAGCCATCCACACTCTCACTGTGGATCCCTGGTCCCAGTTACCAAAGCAGCAGAGCAACACTCGTGCAAAAACTGGTAGCACGTATGTCTGGCCCAATCTATCCGGAGATGACCAGGGACTCACTGTCCTGCATACAGAAGATCTCTCTCACAGAATACTGTGGGAGAGCAGTGAAGTGGTTTCCTGGGACAAGGGACTGTTGGCTGTCGGACATATAGGGTGCAGTGCCCAGGACCTTATAGAAACTGTTTCCTAGGGAAAAGTATTGATTTAAACGGGAATTCTTAGGACCAGATGCAAATGACAAGATGCATGCCAAGAAAGGATCAGGGAGGTCACTATGCTTTGGTCTGGAGCTACTCTCTAAACTCACTATATGGATAAACACTGAAGGAAAGCACTCATACAGGTCAATCTGCAGAGACTGGGAAAGGCATTCGTGGGGGTTTTTTTCCTTCTCTTATTTTATTTATTTTTTGCTAGTTACTGGCATTGAAGGAAAGATCTGCCATAATACTAGCTGGATACAAACTTAAGGAACAGATGCCTCAGAGTCTGAATTCTAGCAATAGCACACTAAATATCTGAATGTCCCATTTTGAACAAATTATTGCAAAACATGCAAAGAGGAAGTGATGGCCCAGACAAAGGAGGAGATTAACGTATTAGAAGCCATCAGTGAGGAGGATTGGTCCTGGGTATTTCAAAGACTATTTTTAAATGTTCCTAATTATACTCAAAGAGCTACAGGAAAACATGGACAGAGAACTAAAGAAAATCAGGAAAATAATAGATGAACACAAACAGAATGTCAAAAGAGAGAATGAAATTGTGAAAGGCACCCAACAGAGTTGAAGACCATAGGAAAACAAGTTAAAAGCTTCCTAGTGGGGTTCAACAACAAATTGAACTGGCAGAAAAAGAATCAATGAACTAAAATATAAGACAATTGAAATAATCCAATCAGAGAAGCAAAAAGAAGAACAAATGAAGAAAAGTGAACAGAGCCTGAGAAACCTTTGGGACACCATTAAGACTACCCAGGAGTTTCCTGACCATGCACCCTCAAAAATGAAATAAATAAATAAAGACTATCCAGGAGACAAGAGAAAACACTTAAAGAAATAAAGGCTGAAAACTTACCAAATTAACCAAATACACAAATATGCACATCCTAGAGCTCAATGAACTCCAAACAGGATAAACCTCCCAAACAGACCCACCCCCCACACCATGTTATAATAAACTGTCAAATGCCAAAGATATAAAGAGAATTCTGAAATCCACATGAACATGGAAGCCGGAATAAGATTAAGCGCTGAGTTCTTATCGGACACATGCAGGCAAGAAAGCAGTAGGAAAGACATATTTAAAATGCTGAAAGCAAAAACTGCCAACTAGTAATTCTGTACCTAGCAGAACTGTCTCTCAAAAATAAGGGATGGTTTGCTTCCCAGAGCCTGCCGATGCAAAAAAATAACAAAATAAGGGGTGGATTAAGATATTCCCAGGTTAACAAAAGCTGAGGGAGTTCATCACCACTAAATGAGCCCCAATAAGAAATGCTAAGGAGAGTTTCACAAGTTCAAAGGAAAGAACACTAGGCAATTGGTTGAAGCTTCAAAATAAAGATGCCCAGTAAAGATTTACATGGGTAAATATAAATACCAGTACTACTGTATTTTTTATTTGCAATCCCAACTTTTACTTCCTACAGGATCTAAAGTAAAAGTGTAGAATGTAATGATAAATGAATGGTTTTTGGACTCATAATAAAAGTTTCAGATTTTTCCTTTCACCTACAGCTGCTCCTTCTCTTCTAGTATGTTTCCATCTAAGGATCCAGAGTGGCCACACTCATGCCCCCACTGCTTCTCTTCATAACCTGTGCCCTTACCTCTATATTTCAGGAGGGGAGTGACAGTAACAGTTAGAGCAAGAAGACATGATCTTATTATGCTCTGCCCCTACCAGCTTTGCTGATACCTAAGTAGTGAGTTCCTGAATGACAGGAATGGGCTTCTTCATTTTCAGGATTCTGAACAGTATCTGATACACATCAGGCCCTCAAGAACTGTTTGCTGAATGATAACTAAATAAACACATTATACAGCTAATCCACCAATGGAAAATAAGGAGTAAAGTTTTAAAAATCAGGCTGGGTTATCTCTATCTTCTGACAAATGCGAATAATGCTGCTATGAACATAGGTGTGTAAGTGTCTGCTAGTGTCACTGTTTTCAGATCTTCTGGGTATACACCAAGTGGTAGGATAGCTGGGTAGTAGGGCAACTCAATATTTAGTTTTCTGAAGAACTGCCAAACTGTCTTCCACAGTGGCTGTACCATTTTACATTCCCATCAGCAGTTATTAAGTGTTTCTATTTCTCCACATCCTCTCCAACATTTGTAGTTTCTTCTTTGTTTAACAGCAGCCATTCTTGTAGGTGTGAAATGATATCTCATTGTGATTTTGAGTTGCATTGCCCTTAAAGCTAATGAAGAATGACATCTTTTCATGTTCTTTTAGCCATTTGTATTTACTCTTTAGAAAAATGTCTATTCAAGTCTTCTGTCCATTTTATAATTGGGTTGTTTGACCTTTTATTGTTTAGCTGTAGGATTTCTTTGTAAATACTGGATATGAATCCCTTATCAACATATGGTTACTAAATATTCTCTCCTAGTGAATTGGCTTCCTCTTCACCTTTTCTGACAAAATCCTTTGAAGCACAGAAGTATTCAATCTTGAGTAGTATCCTTTATCTATTTTTTTCTTTCATTGCTTGTACTTTGGGTGTAAGGTCTAAGAAACTACTTCCTATCACTAGGTCTTAAAGATGTTTATCTATACTTTTTTCTAGGAATTTTCTAGTATTGACTCTTATATTTAGGTCTTTGATTTTGAGTTAATTTTTGCATAGGGTGTGGGGTAGAGGTCCTCTTTCATTCCTTTGGATGCAGGTATCCAGTTCTCCCAGCCCTATTTGTTGAAGAGGCTATTCTGTCTCAGGACCGTGAACAGGGGGGCTTTGTCAAAAAACAATTGACTGGACTTCCAGGCCAAGATGGCAGCTTAGCAATGTGCGCGTTTAGTTCATCCTCCAGAATAATTACTAAATAACCAGAAACAGTACAGAACAGCTCCTGGGGCCACATCACTGACCAGACACACAGCGTACCCCAGTCTGGACCAGCTGGACTGGCTGCGAGCCCCCAAAGGATGGTGAGTTCCCCAAGCCGTGGTAGCTGGCACCCCTCCCCCACAGGCTGCTTCCCAGAGGGGAAAGGAAAGAGACTTTACCAGCACCAGGGGCTCAGCCCAAGCAAACGCCAACTGTGGCATTAATTAACAAATTCTGACTAGTAAAAATAGGCCCCCAGCTCAGGTGAACCTGGTCAAAGCGGAGGTCGCTCATTTTTGCCCCGGAGCCAACGGGGCAGGGCTGATAGAAAAAGATTTTAAAAAAAAGGAAACAGGGGTTTTTGTGTCTGTGTTTCTACAAAGGTTTGACTGCCTTTCAATACAGCGGCAGGGCCTCTCAGGCCGCAGCTGCCTCAGACATAGGCAGAAACAAGTTCATTTGAGAGCTTGTCTGGAGCCTGTGCCTTCCCCAGGGGAGGGGTGAAGCCCAACTCAGGTGGAATCCCTCCCTGAAGCAATCCAGGGCTTGATGATTTGAAGCCATTAAAACCAGCCTACAACCTCTCCTCTGTCTCCACCATGCCCCCAGCAGGGAGAGTCTGCCAAAGTTAAAGGTACTGCATCATCGTATGCTGGTGGGACCTGCAGGCAGACAAGCACCACATACAGGGCAGGACAAGAAAAACAAAACCCAGAGACTTCACAGGAAAGTCTTTCAAGCTGCTGGGTCTCACCTTAAGGGAAAATCTACGCAGGTGATCTTTCCTCCTGATAGGATGCCAGGTTGGTCTGGGAAAATTCGGCTGGGGTCTATAAGACCTAAGTAGACCCTCCTAAGGGTGGGGAGAAAAAGGCACCATACAGGCAGAGCAAGAAACAAGAAAATAACTGAAAAATTCTCCTCTGTTAAACAAAACCTAAGCTAGTGGTCCAGAAAAACCTGAATTGAATATCAAAGAACAGAGAGACAACAAAATCATCCAGCAAGAAAATCCTAGGTAAAAGAAGTCAAAACAATCTCCAGAATAAACTAATAAAGGTAATTAAATGCCTAGATGCCAGCAAAAAATAATAAATCACACTAGGAAAACTGAAGATATGGCCCAGTCAAAGGAACAAAGCAACAATTCAAATGAGATATAGGAGTTCAAATAGTTAATTCAGAATGTACGAACAGACATGGAAAACCTCATCAAAAATCAAATCCATGAATTGAGGGAGGATATAAAGAAGGTAAGGAATGAACAAAAAGAAGAAACTGAAAGTCTGAAAAAACAAATCACAGAACTTTTGGGAATGAAAGGCACAGAAGAGATGAAAAAAAAAATAATGGAAACCTACCATGTTAGATTTTGAGAGGCACAAGAAAAAAAAGTGGAAACCTACAATGGTAGATTTCAAGAGGCAGAACATAGGATTAGTAAACTGGAGAATGGAACATCTGAAATCCGAAAAGAAAAAGAAAATATAGAGGGAAAAATGGAAAAATATGAGCAGGGACTCAGGGAACTGAATGAAAATATGAAGCACATGAATATATGTGCTGTGGGTGTTCCAGAAGGAGAAGAGAAGGGAAAAAGAGGAGAAAAATGAATGGAGGAAATTATCACTGAAAAGTTCCCAACTCTTACGAAAGACTTAAAATTACAGATCCAAGAAGTGCAGCGTACCCCAAAGAGAATAGATCCAAACAGACATACTCCAAGACATTTACTAATCAGAATGTCAGAGGTCAAAGAGAAAGAGAGAATCTTGAAAGCAGCAAGAGAAAAGCACTCCATCATGTACAAGGGAAGTCAAATGAGACTATGTGTTGATTTCTCAGCAGAAACCATGAAGGCGAGAAGACAGTGGGATGATATATTTAAATTATTAAAACAGAAAAACTGCCAATCAAGAATTCTATATCCAGCAAAATTGTCCTTCAAAAATGAGGGAGAAATTAAAACATTTTCAGACAAAAATCACTGAGAGAATTTGTGACCTAGAGATCAGCTCTGCAAGATATACTAAAGGGAGCACTAGAGACAGATATGAAAAGAAAGAAGAGAGAGGTATGGAGAAGAGTGTGAAAGGAAGACTATGAGCAAAGGTAAAAAGAAGGAAAATCAGATATGACATATAAAATCCAAAAGGCAAAATGGTAGAAGAAAGTACTATCCGTGCAGTAATAACATTAAATGTTAACAGATTAAACTCCCCAATCAAAAGACACAGACTGGCAGAATGGATTAAAAAACAGGACCCATCTATATGCTGTCTCTTCTCAAAGGACATGAGGACAAGAACACAAATGGACATATGCACACCAATATTTATAGCAGCATTATTTACAATTACCAAGAGATGCAAACAGCCAAAATGTCCATCAACAGAAGGATGGCAAAACAAACTGTGACATATACATACGATGGAAAATTATGCAGCTGTAAGACAGAATAAAGTTATGAAGTATGTAACAACATGAATGGACATTAAGGACATTATGCTGAGTGAGATTAGCCAAAAACAAAAGGACAAATACTGTATGGTCTCACTGATATGAACTGACATTAGTGAATAAACTTGAAATATTTTGTTGGTAACAGAGACCATCAGGAGATGGAAACAGGGTAAGATATTGGGTAATTGGAGCTGAAGGGATACAGATTGTGCAACAGGACTGAATATAAAAACTCAGAAATGGACAGCACAAGACTACCTAACTGTAATACAATTATGTTAAAACACTAAATGAAGCTGCATGTGAGAATAACAGAGGGAGGAGGGTTGGGGGTATAAATGAAATGACAAAGAAAGATAGACGATAAAGATTGAGATGGTATAATCTAGGAATGCCTAGAGTGTATAATGAAAGTGAGTGTACAAATTTAAAAAAATGTTTCTGCATGAGAAAGAACAAAGGAATTTCATTATTGCTGGGTGCTGAAAATGGATGGTAGTTAATATTTTAAAATCTCAACTTATGTGTGAGACTAAAGCAAAAAAAATGTTTATTAGGTATAAAATTTATATTCTGACTAGTGCATTTCCTAATATAACTTATGTAGATAGTTGGTTGAATATCATAAGTACATGGTGCCTTGGGTAGGACATGAAATTTTGTTGGTTTGTCCAGAGTGATGCCCCAGTGAATCCCAGAGTGATTTGATCAAGAGTGGAAAAGTATTTGCAAAGTTCCCTTCAAGGAATGGTGAGAAAGTGGGAAAATTCAATTTCCCCAAGTTGAATTCTTGATATTCTCACAAGCAGTGTGGACAACCAAAGCTATAGGCTGAGCCCCCAGTCTTGGGGTTTGTTCATATGAAACTTAACCCCACAAAGGACAGGTCAAGCCTACTTAAAATTAGGCCTAAGAGTCACCCCCAAGAGAGCCTCTTTCGTTGCTCAGATGTGGCCTCTCTCTCCAGCCAACACAACAAGCAAACTCACCACCCTCCCCCTGTCTACGTGGGACATGACTCCCAGGGGTGTAGACCTTCCTGACAACGTGGGACAGAAATCCTAGAATGAGCTGAGACCCAGCGTCAAGGGATTGAGAAAACCTTCTCGACCAAAAGGGAAAGAGTAAATGAGACAAAGTGTCAATGGCTGAGAGATTCCAAACAGAGTCGAGAGGTTATCCTGGAGGTTATTCTTACATATTAAGTAGATATCACCTTATTATCCAAGATGTAATGGAGAGGCTGGAGAGAATTGCCTGAAAATGTAGAGCTATGTTCCAGTAGCCATGTTTCTTGATGATGATTGTATAATGATATAGTTTTCACAACAGGACTGTGTGTGATTGTGAAAACCTTGTGTCTGATGCTCCTTTTATCTACCTTGTCAACAGACGAGTAGAACACATGGATTAAAAATAAATAATAGGGGGAACAAATGTTAAAATAAATTTAGTTTGAAATGCTAGTGGTAAATAAAAGCAAGGGGTAAGGGATATGGTATATATAATCTTTTTTTCTCTATTATCGTTTTATTTCTTTTTCTGTTGTCTTTTTATTTCTTTTTCTAAATCAATGCAAATGTTCTAAGAAATGATGAATATGCCACTATATGATGATATTAAGAATTACTGATTATATGTAGAACGGAATGATATCTTAATGCTCTGTTAATTTTTTTTAATTAATAAAAAAGTTAAAAAAATAAATAAATGAATGATAGGGGGAACAAATGTCAAAATAAATTTAGTTTGAAATGCTAGTAATCAATGAAAGGGAGGGGTAAGGGGTATGGTATATATAAATTTTTTTCTGTTTTTATTTTTCTGTTGTCTCTATTTCTTTTTCTGAATTGATGCAAATATTCTAAGAAATGATCATGATGATGAATATGCAACTATGTGATGATACTGTGAATTACTGATTATATATGTAGAATGGAATCATATGTTAATATTTGTGTTTCTTTCTTGTAATATATTTTTTTAATTTAAAAATTAATTTAAAAAATCAATTGACCATAGAATTGAGGGTCTATTTCTGAATTCTCAAATTGATTCAATTGATGAATTGTCAATCTTTGTGCCAATACAATGCCAAAGAGTTCAATCAATCCAAACAAATCAAGAGTTCATCAACAGATGAGTAGATAAACTAAATGTGCTATATACATACAATGGATTTTTATGGGAAAAAGACTTGAACAGACACCTCTCAGAAGAGGAAATACAAATGGCCAAAAGGCACATGAAGAGATGCTCAATGTCCCTGGCCATTAGAGAAATGCAAATCAAAACCACAATGAGATATCATCTCACACCCACCAGAATGGCCATCATCAACAAAACAGAAAATGACAAGTGCTGGACAGGATGCGGTGAAAGAGGCACACTTATCCACTGTTGGTGGGAATGTCAAATGGTGCAACCACTGTGGAAGGCAGTTTGGCGGTTCCTCAAAAAGCTGAATATAGAACTGCCATACGACCCAGCAATACCATTGCTAGGTATCTACTCAAAGGACTTAAGGGCAAAGACACAAACGGACATTTGCACACCAATGTTTATAGCAGCATTATTTACAATTGCAAAGAGATGGAAACAGCCAAAATCTCCATCAACAGAAGAGTGGCTAAACAAACTGTGGTATATACATACGATGGAATATTATGCAGCTTTAAGACAAGATAAACTTATGAACCATGTAATAACATGGATGGACCTAGAGAATATTATGCTGAGTGAATCCAGCCAAAAACTAAAGGACAAATACTGTATGGTCCCACTGATGTGAACGGACATTCGAGAATAAACTTGGAATATGTCATTGGTAACAGAGTTCAGCAGGAGTTAGAAACAGGGTAAGACAATGGGTAATTGAAGCTGAAGGGATACAGACTGTGCAACAGGACTAGATACAAAAACTCAAAAATGGACAGCACAATAATACCTAATTGTAAAGTAATCATGTTAAAACACTGAATGAAGCTGCATCCGAGCTATAGGTTTTTGTTTTGTTTTGTTTTGTTTTGTTTTTACTACTATTACTTTTATTTTTTTCTCTATATTAACATTCTATATCTTTTTCGGTTGTGTTGCTAGTTCTTCTAAACCGATGCAAATGTACTAAGAAACGATGATCATGCATCTATGTGGTGATGTTAAGAATTACTGATTGCATATGTAGAATGGTATGATTTCTAAATGTTGGGTTAATTTCTTTTTTTTCCGTTAATTAATAAAAAAAAAAAAAAAAAAGCAGATGCCTTGGCTAACAGATGCAAATTATTTCCACAGAATGCCAGTAAAAAGAAAAGGAAAAGGAAAAGGAAAAGTTCAAGGAGGAAGTGGGGAAGAGAAGCCAGCATACCTGTAGTATCTGAATAATAATCTGTGATTTTATAAAGACATAGCACAACAGGAATTACAATAAACCGTATTAACTCTGGGGGGAAAAAAAAGGAAGCATTAACTTGGGTTCTCGGGATAGCAGAAAAACACACCCCAAAATTGTACAGAAATCCTTCCCCACAAAAAAGGGAAGATTTATGGTGGTGAACAGCAAATAATAATCTCAACTCATTAATAATTATAATTTCAATTTTAAAACTACAGCCGTTTTAGAGGAACATAAGTGATTTTCCATTTTAAATTTTAAATATTATAAATTTTATTAAATTATGCCTAAAATGTACTCTATATAATGCATAAAACTAGACATCCTCCACATAAACAAAACTATGATATTTAATAACATATGTGACTTGTTTAACATACTCTTATACTAGAAAGCTGCATTGAGATCAACAAAGCAACCATTTACATTGCACTTTATGTACTATTTCCTAATGTCATGTGGCAGTCAAAAGGCTAAGTGAGATGCTTGCAACAAAGAAAACAGTTTTGAAAGGTCATGCTACACAGGCAACCAAAATTTCTTTCACAATATCTTACTGTCTATGGTACACTATATGACAATCTCACCAGTTATTTCCTGAGTAAAAGCAAAAGCACATCACATTATCGAAGGACCAAAAGCCGGAGACACTCAACAATATGATCTTTATAAAAATATTTTCTAACCATGTAAACACAAATGCATATTACGGAAAAAGAACTCTGAAGCAAGACTGATAAAGAACTAGAGGAAGAGGAACTGGTAAAAATTGGAAGGCACATTTAAACTACTGTTTCATAGTGTTCACATAATATAAGAAGCTTCTAAAGTAAACTTTTTCAAATTAAAACATGTCATTTACCCAAGAAACACATAAATATACAATATCAAAAACAACATACATGATCTACTTCAAAACTAAATCTTAATGACTATTACAAAGAAGCATCAAAACTTCAAAACCCTCTCAGCAATAGCCGTAATCATGTCAACATTTGTTTCCCTTTAATAGTTTTTATTGGTCTATCATCCATCTGAATAGAGAACATCTTTTCCCACCTATTACACAGGTAATGTTTATTAATCAATACCAAGGTCAAAATTTCTCCAGCTCCTTATAAAATTCCCAATTTCAGAGGACAGCAAGTACTCTCTTAGAAAAGGAAAATCATATTAGCTCATTTAATAATCTTGTCCAATCCGGGAGAAGACCATATTTATTCATACCCAATAACCAAAAAGCATAGCTTTCTCCTGAGACAATGAAATTACATAGACATTAGAGTAACCATAAGTTTCGGCATATCATTCTTATTTTTTAAGCTTCATCAGTTATGTGCCATAATATTTGCCCATTGTCAGTGATTTTTGTAGGTGATTTTTTTAATATTAAATTTTTTCTTCTGAAATACTTTCAAACATACAGGACCAGCTACAAAAATAAACTTTGGGTGGGCCATGGTCGCCCAGGAACAGGCCATGCCGGAGACCTGGGTTCGATTCCCAGTGCCTGCCCATGCAAAAAATTAAAAATAATAATAATAATAATAACAAAACTTGTAAAGAGAAAAACAACATGCCCATATCTCCCCCACCCCAATACCCAGATACACCAATTTTAACATTATGTCACCTTCACCATGTTATTCAATCTAACTATCCATCAATCTATCCACTTATCTGTCTGTCTATTTATAAATCTAGTTTTTGAACACTTGAAAGCAGGTTGTATAAATCATGCTCCTTGAACACTTAGTACTGCCATGTACATTTCCTAAGAACAAGGATATTCACTTACTGTATCCACCTTATATACAGCTATCAAGTTCAAGAAATTGAATACAGATATAATACTTACAATCTATATTCCAATTTTTTTATAAGTACCCATAATGTCCCTTTGAGGCTTCTGTCTTCCCTTGTGTTAGATTCCATCCAGAATCATGTGTTGTCTTCTATCTGTCATTGTCTCTTTACGTGCGCTTTCTGGTTTGTTTGTCTTTTTATTTAGGGAACAGATAAACAACATAAACTTTCCCCTCTCAACTACCCCTAAGCATACCATTCAGTGGGATAAATCACATTCACCATGTTGTGGTACCCTCACCGCCTTTCCATCTCCCCAAGTAGAAATCCTATGCCCATTTTGCATTAACTCTCTATTCCCCCTGCCCCTCACAACCTGTACTCCAATTTCGTCTCTATGAATTTACATATTCCCTGATATTTTCCAAGTCTATAACAAGCTCATTTGCTTTCATACCAACTTCAATAGCATACTTTTAACAAACTGTATTTGTCTACTCTTCTCTGCCCCTTACCTTTATGTAGTTGTCACAAACTACACATTTATACATTACGAACCCAAAACCAAAATCACTGACTTATCATTACATTCTACACATTTGCCTTTCATATCCTGCAGAAAGAAAAAGTTGCAGTTACAAATAAAAAGTAGAATAGTACTGGTATTTATATTTACCCATGTAAATCTTTACCATACATCTTTATTTCTTCACTTAGCTTCAGCCAATTGTCTAGTGTCCTTTCTTTTCAACCTATGGAACTCCCTTTAGCATTTCTTGTAAGGCTGGTCTAATGGTGACACAGCTCCTAAGCTTTTGTTTATCTGGGAATGTCTTAACCCCTCCTTCACTTCTTTCCCTGCCATTGGCAGGCACTGGGAATTGAACCCAGGTCTCTGGCATGGCAGGTGAGAACTCTCCCTGCTGAGCCACTGTGGCCTGCCCCCTCCTTCACTTTTGAAAAGACAGTTTTGCTGGTTATAGAATTCTTGACTGGCAATTTCTTGCTGTTAGCCCTTTAAATAAGTCTATCCTATTGCTTTCTTGCCTCCATGGTTTCTGATGAGAAATTGGCACAAGAGCCTACAGATTTTAAGTAGCCTTTTTCTTAATTCTGTGCTCACCCTGCTAATACCGTCCTTTAACTGTTTTCTGGAGCTTTCAGAAAGATGTTTTGTCAGTTCTTGCTGGTTGTTCAAAGATTCTGTGGGGGAGAGAGCCCAGAAGTTTCTTATTCCATCAGCTTGATGGGACAAGGCTCCAAAACATACTTTTTAAGATTTCTTTTCAAGGCCGCTGAATTTTAATACCTATGAGAATTCTCGAGCAGCCGAGCCGCCCGACCTCCCTACCCCCTCTCTCTCTCCGCCGGACCGCCGCGCGGCGCACGCGCCCCGCAGCAGCCGAGCCGCCCGACCTCCCTACCCCCTCTCTCTCTCCGCCGGACCGCCGCGCGGCGCACGCGCCCCGCAGCAGCCGAGCCGCCCGACCTCCCTACCCCCTCTCTCTCTCCGCCGGACCGCCGCGCGGCGCACGCGCCCCGCAGCAGCCGAGCCGCCCGACCTCCCTACCCCCTCTCTCTCTCCGCCGGACCGCCGCGCGGCGCACGCGCCCCGCAGCAGCCGAGCCGCCCGACCTCCCTACCCCCTCTCTCTCTCCGCCGGACCGCCGCGCGGCGCACGCGCCCCGCAGCAGCCGAGCCGCCCGACCTCCCTACCCCCTCTCTCTCTCCGCCGGACCGCCGCGCGGCGCACGCGCCCCGCAGCAGCCGAGCCGCCCGACCTCCCTACCCCCCCTCTCTACCCCCCTCCTCCCCCTCCTGCTCCGGCTGCTCTCCAACCAACACGGTGCCCTCTTCCCCCGCCTTCACCGTGCTCCTCCGCCACCAGCCTCGACAGCCTTGCCGCCCTCACCTTTCCTCCTCCAGAACAACTACTGGGGGAGTGGAGATAATACAGAGCAGCTCCCGGAGCCACGAGGGAAATCAAAGGGACAGCGTACCCCATCCTGGAACGGCTGACTATCTGGGAGAACCAGCTCCGGTGAGATCACCAAGGGGCACGGGCTTTCCTGGGTGGGACAGCAAGCGACCGGAGTCCCTCCCTTCCACCTTCCCAGGCCAGCTGGTAGAATTGGACAGGCGGTCCCCTTAGGCCGCGGCGGCTGGTGCCCCCACCACACGAGGCCCCCCGGAACAACTGAGATAGTTGGGTCGGAAATCCCCAGACTGCGGAGAACAGTGACCGGGGGATCCCTTCCAAACACGTGACTCCCCCGTCGGCTGGGAGCAGTGCACTCTCCCGGGCTGCGACAGCTGGCGCCCTCCCGCCACGCTTGGTGCCCCGGGCCGACTAGCTAATTTGGCCGGACGCTCTCCTGTGCTGCGACAGCCGGCGACCCTCCCCGCGTTTGGAACCCCGGGCCGGCTGGCATTCTTCCAAGACGCTTCGGTTGCCGAACCTCCCCTACGGCGAGAGTTTTCCAGAGTTGAGGGACCCACAGCAACTTTCGCTGGTGGAACCCACAGACAGGCGTGTGCCACGTGTGCCACCTACTGGGCAGGATAGGAAGAACAGAACCCAGAGACTGCGCAGAAAAATCTTTCAACCTGTGGGGTCGAACACCCGGGGAAATCTGACTAAATGCCCAGACGCCAGCAGAAGATAACGGACCACGCTCAGAAAATTGAACATATGGCCCAGTCAAACGAAGAAACCAATAGTTCAAATGAGATACAGGAGCTGAAACAACTAATGCTGAATATACGAACAGAAATGGAAAACCTCTTCAAAAACGAAATCGATAAATTGAGGGAGGACATGAAGAAGACATGGGCTGAACATAAAGAAGAAATAGAAAAACTGAAAAAACAAATCACAGAACTTATGGAAGTGAAAGATAAAGTAGAAAAGATGGAAAAAACAATGGATACCTACAATGACAGATTTAAAGAAACAGAAGATAGAATTAGTGATTTGGAGGATGAAACATCTGAACTCCAAAAAGAAACAGAAACTATCCGGAAAAGAATGGAAAAATTTGAACAAGGTATCAGGGAACTCAAGGACAATGTGAACCGTACAAACATACGTGTAGTGGGTATCCCAGAAGGAGAAGAGAAGGGAAAAGGAGGAGAAAAACTAATGGAAGAAATTATCACTGAAAATTTCCCAACTCTTATGAAAGACCTAAAATTACAGATCCAAGAAGTGCAGCGCACCCCAAAGAGATTAGACACAAATAGGCGTTCCCCAAGACACTTACTAGTTAGAATGTCAGAGGTCAAAGAGAAAGAGAGGATCTTGAAGGCAGCGAGAGAAAAACAATCCGTCACATACAAGGGAAACCCAATAAGACTATGTGTAGATTTCTCAGCAGAAACCATGGAAGCTAGAAGACAGTGGGATGATATATTTAAGTTACTAAAAGAGAAAAACTGCCAGCCAAGACTCCTATATCCAGCAAAATTGTCCTTCAAAAATGAGGGAGAATTTAAAACATTCTCAGACAAAAAGTCACTAAGAGAATTTGTGACCAAGAGACCAGCTTTGCAAGAAATACTAAAGGAAGCACTAGAATCAGATACAAAAAGACAGAAGAGAGAGACATGGAGAAAAGTGTAGAAAGAAGGAAAGACAGATATGATATATATAATACAAAAGGCAAAATGGTAGAGGAAAATATTATCCAAACAGTAATAACTCTAAATGTCAATGGACTGAATTCCCCAATTAAAAGACATAGACTGGCAGAATGGATTAAAAAACAGGATCCTTCTATATGCTGTCTACAGGAAACACATCTTAGACCCAAAGATAAATATAGGTTGAAAGTGAAAGGTTGGGAAAAGATATTTCATGCAAACAACAACCAGAAAAGAGCAGGAGTGGCTATACTAATATCCAACAAATTAGACTTCAAATGTAAAACAGTTAAAAGAGACAAAGAAGGACACTATATACTAATAAAAGGAACAATTAAACAAGAAGACATAACAATCATAAATATTTACGCACCGAACCAGAATGCCCCAAAATACGTGAGGAATACACTACAAACACTGAAAAGGGAAATAGACACATATACCATAATAGTTGGAGACTTCAATTCACCACTCTCATCAATGGACAGAACATCTACACAGAGGATCAATAAAGAAATAGAGAACCTGAATATTACTATAAATGAACTTGACTTAACAGACATTTATAGGACATTACATCCCACAACAGCAGGATACACCTTTTTTTCAAGTGCTCATGGATCATACTCAAAGATAGACCATATGCTGGGTCACAAAGCAAGTCTTAACAAATTTAAAAAGATTGAAATCATACACAACACTTTCTCGGATCATAAAGGAATGAAGTTGGAAATCAATAATAGGCGGAGTGCCAGAAAATTCATAAATACATGGAGGCTCAACAACACACTCTTAAACAACAAGTGGGTCAAAGAAGAAATTGCAAGAGAAATTAGTAAATACCTAGAGGCAAATGAAAATGAAGACACAACATATCAAAACTTATGGGACGCAGCAAAGGCAGTGCTAAGAGGGAAATTTATTGCCCTAAATGCCTTTATCAGAAAAGAAGAAAAGGCAAAAATGCAGGAATTAACTGTCCACTTGGAAGAACTGGAGAAAGAACAGCAAACTAATCCCAAAGCAAGCAAAAGGAAAGAAATAACAAAGATTAGAGCAGAAATAAATGAAATTGAAAACATGAAAACAATAGAGAAAATCAATAAGACCAGAAGTTGGTTCTATGAGAAAATCAACAAGATTGATGGGCCCTTAGCAAGATTGACAAAAAGAAGAAGAGAGAGGATGCAAATAAATAAGATTAGAAATGAAAGAGGAGACATAACTACTGACCTCACAGAAATAAAGGAGGTAATAACAGGATACTATGAACAACTTTACGCTAATAAATACAACAATTTAGAAGAAATGGACAGGTTCCTGGAAAGACATGAACAACCAACTTTGACTCAAGAAGAAATAGACGACCTCAACAAACCAATCACAAGTAAAGAGATTGAATTAGTTATTCAAAAGCTCCCTAAAAAGAAAAGTCCAGGACCAGACGGCTTCACATGTGAATTCTATCAAACATTCCAGAAAGAATTAGTACCTACTCTCCTCAAACTGTTCAACATAATCGAAGTGGAGGGAAAACTACCTAATTCATTCTATGAAGCCAACATCACCCTCATACCAAAACCAGGAAAAGATATTACAAAAAAAGAAAACTACAGACCAATCTCTCTAATGAATACAGATGCAAAAATCCTCAATAAAATTCTAGCAAATCGTATCCAGCAACACATTAAAAGAATTATACATCATGACCAAGTAGGATTCATCCCAGGTATGCAAGGATGGTTCAACATAAGAAAATCAATTAATGTAATACACCATATCAACAAATCAAAGCAGAAAAATCACATGATCATCTCAATTGATGCAGAGAAGGCATTTGACAAGATTCAACATCCTTTCCTGCTGAGAATTCTCTCACTAAATTTTTAACTAGAAGGCAACTTTACCAATTCAGATTCCTAGAAGAACATAAAGATTTGTGTTGCTTCTAAAACTACTAAAAATATATACATATGTGATAAATATTCTTAAGCAAAATATACTTAAACAGTCCAATGCTCAAAACCAAAGGTAAACTATATAATCAAATCAAAATAAACTCTTTCATCAGGAACTCCAGGCCCTCTGTGCCTCCAACTCACCTTTCTAAAATCTGTGTTATTGCCCACCCTTTCTATTAACACCATCATACACAACCACCTGGCCTCAGAGTTCTTTAGGCACTAGTTACACCACTCAGCCATTCCCTTACCTTTCATTACTCCTATACCTTCACCCTGGATCTTCATCCTCATCATCACACCAAAGGAACCCAAAAGCCGAATCCTAGCCTATGACTTCAGATATGTCTCCATTACCTTCACTATGCTGATGAGTTCATTCCTACCACCCTCATTAGCCCTCTTACTGTTTCTACAACACATCAAGCATCTTCCAGCTTCTGAGCCTTTGTATTCAAATTCTTTCAACCTGAAATATCACCCCACCCCCATTCCAAAATCCAGGAGGCCTGCTACTTCACTTCATTTGGTGCGGTCAATGCAAAAGTGACCTTATCAGAAAGGGCTTCCTGACCACACCATATAAAAATGGCAAACCTATACCTCTCCATAAAATGTCTACCTTTCCCTAATATATTCTGTTTACTAGCACTCATTAACACCCAACATATTATCTTCCCCACATTTATTAGAATACCAATTCCATGACAAAAAGTTTTCTGTTTTTGTTCAGTCTTATAACCTGCTATCTCACACAGTTCTTGAGATATTAATTACTAAGTGCTCAATAAACATGTATTAAATCATGCATGACCTCTGACACATCTCCTTAGTCAAGCCTACATCCTAGAGACAGCTATTTCAACCATCACAATCAAATTATTCATCCTCACTTCTACCTAGTAAGCTTTGGTAGTAAAATAACATTATCTGCCAAATTATACTAGTTTATCTCAAATTGCACCTTTATTATTGCTCAGTAATCCTTTCTATTCAATCCTGGTGATTATATTAAATTTCTCTGCCATCATCTCTGGCCAATTGCAATAGCCTTTTTTTTTTTTTTTTTTTTTTTTTTTTTTTTTTTTAAAGGAAAGACAGAGAGAAGGAAGGAAGGATAGAAGGAAGGAAGGAAGGAAGAAAGGGAAACATCTTTAAACACTTTCTTGTTTTATTGTATTTTGTTTCTCCGTTTTTGTTACATGGGCTGGGGCCGGGAATCGAACCGAGGTCCTCCGGCATAGCAGGCAAGCACTTTGCCCGCTGAGCCACCGCGGCCCACCCTGCAATAGCCTTTTAACTGACCTCTCTGCATTCCCTCTTCCCCCCATACTCCATCTTCCATAAAACAGCTAGGGGAATCTTTGAAATATATTTCATGACACTTTTTTTGTTTAAAAACCTCCTACCACACCAATGTTTATAGTAGCATTATTTATAATTGCCAAAAGATGGAAGCAACCCAAGTATCCATCAACTGATGAACGTATAAATACAATGTGGTATACACACACGATGGACTATTATTCAGCAGTAAGAAGGAACAAAGTCCTGAAGCATGTGACAACAGGGATGAACCCTGAGGCCACTATGTTCAGTGAAATAAGCCAGACACAAAAAGACAAATATTATATGATCTCACTAATATGAACTAGTTATAATAAACAAATTTATGGAGTTAAAATCTAGAGTATAAGTTATCTGGAGATAGGATAACTATCTAGTTAAAATCTAGAGTACAAGTTACCTGGATATAAGAGGGCAGAAAATGAGGAGCTGATGCTTAATCTGTGTAGAATTTTTAATAAGTTTGATTTTAAATGTTTGAAACAAATAGAGGTGATGGTAGCATATTATGGTGAGTATAATTAAGAGCACTGAATTAAGGATGTGTATGCCAGGTTGAAAGGTTATATACCCTAGAAAAGCCAGGTTTTAATCCTGATCTACCTTGTAAAAGTGGCCATTTCTTTTAATCCCTGTTCAGCACTGTAGGTTGGGGGCTTGATTAGATTATCCCGCAGAGATGTGGTGCGTTCGATTGTGGGTATTAACCTTTGATTAGAGGGAAATGTGACTCCATTCCAGGTGGGTCTTGATCAGTTTACTAGAATTCTTTAAAGGAGGAAACACTTTGAAAAAACCTTCAGAGCCAAGAGAAATGCAGGGCCCAGGCATCTTTGGAGATGAAGAAGGAAAACACCCCCAGGGAGGCTTCATGAAACAAGAAGCCTGGAGAGAAAGTTAGCAGACGTTGCCATATGCCTTTCCAGTTTAGAGTTTAACGTTCCTGAACATTATTGACCTTTTTGAACCAAGTAGCTTTCCCTGAGCCTTAGACTAGACATTCTATAGCCTTACTTTAATTTGGATATTTTCACACCTTTAGAACATGTAAACTTGCAACTTAATAAATTCCCCCTTTTTAAAAGCTGTTCCATTTCTGGTATATGGCATTCTGGAAGCTAGCAAACAAGAACAGTGTGATGAGGTTGAAAGGGAAAGTTTAGGGTCACATATGTCGTTGGAAGGAAAGCTAGAGGATAAAACATGGCACTGTATAACACAGTGATCCCTGGTTGTGGATTATGACTGTGGTTAATAGTACAAATATAAGAATGTTATTCCATGAACTAGAACAAATGTACATCATTATTATAAGGCATTAATAATAAGTATATGGGGAAAATACAACTAATGCAAACTATGGACTATAGGTAACAGTAATACTGTAATATTCTTTCACCAGCTGTAACAAAGGTGCCAGATCAATGCTAGTGTCAATAATGGGGTGGTATAAGGGGTATGGGATTTTTCTTTTTTGATCAAGGAAAATGTTCTCAAATTGACTATGGTGATGAATTCATAACTCTGTGATTATACTGAGAGCTGTGGATTGTACACTCTGGATGGATTGTATGGTATGTGAGGAAAACTGTTATAAAACAAACCAAAACACCTCCCAAGACCTGCTTGAATACAAGCTCAGTACCACGGCCATACAGACCTCCACGGCCTATCCCTGTCTACTTCTTCAACCTCATCTCATGATACTACAGTCCTCATCTACCCTGTTCCGAATGCACTGGACTTTTTCTGCTCCACAGACACATTAAGCTCAATTTCATCTTGAGGTTTTTCTGCTAGCCTGAGATAAGTGGCTGAATTCTTGTAATTCATAACTTAATGTCACCTTCTCAGAAGCAGCCAACCAGTCACTACCACCTACCCTATTTTAATTCTTTTTATATCATATCACTATTTGGTATGTTTCTTATTCCTGTCAATGATTTGCTCCATAAGAACAGAGACTTTTGAGACTTCCGGGTCAAGATGGCGACTTAACAATGTGCGCATTTTAGTTCATCCTCCAGAACAACTACTAAATAATCAGAAACAGTACAGAACAGTTCCTGGGGCCACGTCACTGACCGTACACACAGTGTAACTCAGTCTGGACCAACTGTACTGGCTGCGAGCACCCCCAGAACCATGAGTTCCCCAAACCGGAGAAGCCAGCGCCCCTCCCCCACAGGCAGCCTACCAGAGGGGAAAGGAAAGAGACTTTACCAGCAGCAGGGACTGGGCACAATCAAACGCCAATTGTGGAACTAATTAACAAATTCTGACTACTAAAAATAGGCCCCTAGCTCAGGTGAACCTGGTCAAAGCGGAGGTTGCTCAGATTGCCCCGACGCCAAGGGGGCAGGGCTGACAGAAAAAGGGAAGAAAAAAAAAAGGAAACAGGTTTTTGTGGCTGTGTTTCTACAAAGGCTTGACTGCCTTTGGCTATAGCGGCAGGGCCTCTCAGGCTGCAGCTGCCCCAGGCATAGGCAGAAGCGAACTTGTTTGGGGGCTTATCTGGAACCTGTGCCTTCCCCAGGGGAGGGATGAAGTCCAACTCAGGTGGAATCCCTCCCTCAAGCAATCCAGACAACAGGGCTTGGTGATTTGAAGCCATTAAAACCAGCCTACAATCTCTCCTCTGTCTCCACTACGCCCCCAGCAGGGAGAGTCTGCCAAAGTTAAAGGCACTGCATCATCTTATGCTGGTGAGACCTGCAGGCAGACAAGCACCACATACTTGGCAGGATAAGAAAAACAGAGCACAGAGACTTCACAGGAAAGTGTTTCAACCTGCTGGGTCTCACCCTCAGGGCAAACCGACGCAGGTGACTCTTTCCTCCTGATAGGAGGTCAGTTTGGTCTGGGAAAATCCAGCTGGGGTCTATAATACCTACGTAGACCCTCTTAAGGGTGGGGGGGGGGGGAGCACAATACAAGCAGGGCAAGAAACAAAAGAAGAACTGAAAAATTCTCCTCTGTTAAACAAAACTTAAGTTAGAGTTCCAGATAAAGCTGAACTGAATGTCAAAGAACAGATAGACAACAAATTCATTCAACAAGAAAACCCTAAGCAAAAGAAGTGAAAGCAATCTCCAGAATAAACTAATTAAGGTAATTAAATGCCTAGATGCCAGCAAAAAATAACAAATCACACTAGGAAAATTGAAGATATGGTCCAGTCAAAGGAAAAAAACCAACAATTCAAATGACATACAGGAGCTGAAACAATTAATTCAGAATATACGAACAGACAAGGAAAACCTCATCAAAAACCAAATCAATGAATTGAAGGAGGATATAAAGAAGGCAAGGAATGAACAAAAAGAAGAAATCGACAGTCTGAAAAAAAAAATCACAGAACTTATGGGAATGAGAGGCAACGCAGAGGAGATAAAAAAACAATAGAAAACTACAAAGGCAGATTTCAAGAGACAGAACATAGGATTAGTGAACTGGAGGACAGAACATTTGAAATCCGGCAAGAAAAAGAAAATAAAGGGGAAAAAATGGAAAAATATGAGCAGGGACTCAGGGAATTGAAAGACAATATGAAGCGCATGAATATACGTGTTGTGGGTGTCCCAGAAGAGAAGAGAAGGGAAAAAGAGGAGAAAAATGAATGGAGGAAATTATCACTGAAAAGTTCCCAACTCTCATGAAAGACTTAAAATTACAGATTCAAGAAGTGCAGCGTACCCCAAAGAGAACAGATCCAAATAGACATACTCCAAGACATTTAATAATCAGAATGTCAGAGGTCAAAGAGAAAGAGAGAATCTTGAAAGCAGCAAGAGAAAAGCAATCCATCACATACAAGGAAAACCCAATAAGACTATGCGCAGATCTCTCAGCAGAAACCATGGAGGCAAGAAGACAGTGGGATGATATATTAAATTATTAAAAGAGAAAAACTGCCAACCAAGAATTCTATATCCAGCAAAATGTCCTTCAAAAATGAGGGAGAAATTAAAACATTTTCAGACAAAAACTCACTGAGAGAATTTGTGACCAAGAGACCAGCTCTGCAAGAAATACTAAAGGGAGCACTAGAGACAGATACGAAGACAGAACAGAGAGGTATGGAGAAGAGTGTAGAAAGGAAGACTATGAGTAAAGGGAAAAAGAAGGAAAATTAGATATGACATATAAAATCCAGAAAGCAAAAGAGTAGAAGAAAGTACTACCCATACAGTAATAACACTGAATGTTAATGGATTAGACTCCCCAATCAAAAGACATAGACTGGCAGAACGGATTACAAAACAGGACCCATTTATATGCTGTCTCTACTCAAAGGACATGAGGACAAGGACACAGATGGACATTTGCACACCAATGTTTATAGCAGCATTTTACCAAGAGATGGAAGCAGCCAAAATGTCCATCAACAGATGGCTGGCTAAACAAACTGTGGCATATACATACGATGGAATATTATGGAGCTGTAAGACAGAATAAAGTTATGAAGTATGTAACAACATGAATGGACCTGAAGGACATTATGCTGAGTGTGATTAGCCAGAAACAAAAGGACAAATACTGCATGGTCTCACTGATATGAACTGACATTAGTGAATAAACTTGGAATATTTCGTTGGTAACAGAGACCACCGGGAGATAGAAATAGGGTAAGATATTGGGTAATTGGAGCTGAAGGGAAACAGATTGTGCAACAGCACTGCATACAAAAACTCAGAAATGGACAGTATAATATTACTTAACTGTAATACAATTATGTTAAAACACTGAATGAAGCTGCATGTGAGAATGATAGAGGGAGGAGGGCTGGTAAAATCCAGGAATGCCTAGAGTGTATAATGATAGTGACTAAATGTACAAATTTAAAAAATGTTTTTGCTTGAGGAAGAACAAAGGAATGTAATTACTGCAGAGTGCTGAAAATAGAGGGTAGTTAATATTTTAAAATTTCAACTTATGTGTGAGACTAAAGCAAAAAATGTTTATTTGGTACAAATTTATATTTTGACTAGTGCATCTCCTAATATAACTTATGCAGATAGTTGGCTGAACACCTTAAGTACATGGAACTTTGGGTAGGACATGAGATTTTGTTGGTTTGTCCAGGTGATGCCCTGATGAATCCCAAAGTGATATGATCAGTGAGTGGAAAAGTATTTGCAAAGTCCCCCTCAGGGAATGGTGAGAATGGGGGAAAACTCAACTTCCCAAGTTGAATTCTTGATATTCTCACAAGCAGTGTGGACAACCAAAGCTACAGGCTGAGCCCCCAGTCTTGGGGTTTGTTCATATGAAGCTTAACCCCACAGGGGATAGGTCAAGCCTACTTAAAATTAGGCCTAAGAGTCGCCCCCAAGAGAACCTCTTGTTGCTCAGATGTGGCCTCTCTCTCCAGCCAACACAACAAGCAAACTCACCACCCTCACCTTGTCTACATGGGACATGACTCCCAGGGGTGTGGATCTTCCTGGCAATGTGGGACAGAAATCCCGGAATGAGCTGAGATTCAGCATCAAGGGATTGAGAAAAACTCTAGAATGAGCTAAGGCCCAGTATCAAGGGATTGAGAAAACCTCTCGACCAAAAGCGGGAAGAGTGAAATGAGACAAAGTGTGAATGGCTGAGAAATTCCAAACAAAGTCGAGAGGTTATCCTGGAGGCTATTCTTATACATTAAGTACACATCACCTTGTTATTCAAGATGTAACGGAGAGGCTGGAGGGAACTGTCTGAAAATGTAGAGCTGTGTTCCAGTAGCCCTGTTTCTTGGTGATGAATGTATAATGATATAGCTTTCACAATGTGACTGTGTGATTGTGAAAACTTTGTGTCTGATACTCCTTTTATCTACCTTGTCAACAGATGAGTAGAACATATGGAATAAAAATAAATAATGGGGGGAAATGTTAAAATAAATTTAGTTTGAAATGCTAGTGATCAATGAAAGGGAGGGATAAGGGGTATGGTATGTAAAAATTTTTTTTTCTGTTTTTGTTTTATTTTTCTGTTGTGTTTTTATTTCTTTTTCTGAATTGAGGCAAACGTTCTGGGAAATCATCATGATGATGAATATACAACTATGTGATGATATTGTGAATTGATGAGTGTATGCGTTGGGAATGTTTGTGTTTCTTTCTTGTAATTTTTTTTAATTAAAAAAAAAGAACAGAGACTTTTTTATAAGAGTTGATGGCACAAAGGAGGTTTTCCACAAATATTTAGTGAATTTGGGAATTACACTAAAATGTTTTTCCTAAATTTTTCCTTTTCCCAGGATCCCAGTTCCACCAATGATTAGTTACATGCCTATGAGATAGCCTCAATTACTACCTTACTAAAACAGTAGGGTAAGGAATCCTCAAGTTTTCTTCCTCTTTGCTTAAAAATTCTTTTGCCTCTTGATTTATACTCTCTTCCCTTCATCTGGATATAAGCAGAAAAGTGTCTGTTTGCTTTTGCCTGAATCCTTGAGCTCAAATCTTCTTACTCCCTCAGCAATTAACTGCTCTAATATTTAAACTACTCTAATGGATTATTCCCTTTTACCTAAAATACACGCCTGCTGATGCTAAAATATCTTCTTCCATATGGCTAAATTCCTCAAAACAATAACTATCTCACCTTTTCCACAATCAAATTTCTTGGAAAACATTCAATTTTATTTCTCATGCTATATTATTTTTACAAAACTGTTTACTTCTTAACCTCTTGAAATTCTTCCTGGTCTATTCAATATGTTCTCTCAGTTATCAATAACCTTTTAATCAAATTCAATGAATGACCTCTCCTCGGAAATTAGAATCCTTGATCTTTTTACAGCATCTTGAACATATGAAGAGCCTGTCCTTGAAATTCTTTATTGTACTTCAGTGCATTATTCTGATTTCCTTCATACGTACTTTTTATTTTTCCTTCACAGATTTTTATCAACAACCTACTCGTTTAAAATAAGCATTTCCTAGAGTCTTGTACTCTTTTTATCTCTCTACTCTCTGCTATGAAACTGGAACTGACAACACTTCCACAGCTTAAACTGTATGTGAATTACTCTAAGATCTTCAGACCCAAAATCATGTTTTAAATTCAGCTTCATATTTTCACAAATAAGGAGATGTTTAAAAGTTCTACCTATACCTCAGAAATCAAAATGTTTCTAACAGAATTCATGTTACAGTCCCATTCCGTTTCCCCTTAATATAAATGTTTTTTCTTGGATTCCTTATTTTCTTCCTTGACACCAACATATTTCCAGCCACTGGAATTTAAAATCTTGAACTCATTTGTGACTTTTTTATTCCATATTCCCTACCAAATCTAACTATGAAATCTACCCTGCCAAATGAACTCACAGATCACCTACTTTCCACTCCCACCATTCATCAGGTAATCATTATTTCACTTCTGTATCACATATCATAGCTGTGATTAACCAATTAATTTCATTTCTATTTGTTTAGCACTTAATCTGCCTGCTAGACTTTAATCCCAATTAAGGGCAGGTTACATGTCTCCCCTGTAACACTGCAAAGAGGGAGAACATGTCATTTAACGTTCAAACCAACAGACTTGAGAGTAAAAGAAGATGCAAAAAATAGTTGAGGATTCACTGATCTATAACGGGTGTAAACCAGGATATATATGGTTATCATAACTGATTCAGTAATCGCTGCATCCTAAGCACACACTATAACTGGTTTAATAAATGAATGAAGAGCTGAAATATTTAAACTTTATCACAACCTCCTCTTTACTCTTTATTCCACTGCAAGCTGATTTTCAACAACAAATATTTCCCTGAAATGGCTCCTGCTGGTGGCAGCAATGACCTCCTAACAGCCAAATACAAAAAAAAACGCTCCTTTGGTTTTCCATTACCCTCTCTAAAAAGCCTTCAACACTACCAACTCCTCCTCTCTGCTTTAAGAAATGTTCTTAACTCTTGGGATAAATACAATCCTAAGTATCAGACTATTTTAAAACAAGGCCAAAAAGTTCCTCACCCTTACCACCACCCACCCCAATGCAGAGTAAGATTTAGAATCACTGAAATAACCATTGTTCATATTTCCATTCTATATATAACTTCTGCAAAAACAGTATAAGTAATTCAAAATTCAAAATTGAATACTTACCTCAAAATGCTAGCCCCCATTTCAGTCTTTTAGGAAAACAGATGGTAGTGCTTATTTTTAAAAGGTGAAGGTTTTCATGGAAGACTTTTTCAGATTAGAAGATACACTACAAAAAAGGTTGAAGATCCAAGACGTTAACTTAAATGCACTAAATTTAAAGTAAATTAGATAAATTTTATTACTTATATATTTAATTGCTTGCACCTTTATACATTTTTAAATATGAGAAAAATATAGAAAACATATAAACCATAGTATTAAAAGCATAAAATGTTAGAACTGGAAGGAACTTTATAGTACATCCTGTGAACTCTCAGCTGAACCAAAGCACCGAGTGCACTGACCCAGTTTCTTTCCAGTCCTCATCTTTCTAAATTCTCTCACTTAGATCACCTCCTCGTTCTTGAAACTTCTATATTATAGTTTTCCTTCTACTTCTCAATCCATTATTCTATAATGTCACAACCTGCTAACCATGAGTTACTTCATTTTTTCCTTTTTCCTCTTTAATATAATTTGGCACAAACAAAACAATACATGGAAAACGCATGTAATCAAGCATAAGATGAGCACTGCAAATTACTGCCCCACAGAACACCATTAATATCACATCTACCTATATGCTCCTCCCATCCCAACCTCAATCTTGAATTATATACATTATTCTATTGGTTTTTAAAAATAACTTATCACATACGTATATATCCCTAAATACTATTCTGTTTAGATTCTTGTTTCTAACCCCCTTTTTGTGCTTTATAAAATTGGTATGAGGTTGGTTCTAAGACTCGAATTTTTTCACTCAAATATTTTTCTAAATTTCATCCATGTTATAGTTTTATTAGTATTTCATTACAGTATTTATTATTAGTAATTTATTATATAAATACACAACAATTCTATTGATGGATGTTTGGATGATTTATAGATTTTTGCTTTCATTATATTAGTATTTCATTACAGTATTTATTTATATAAATATACAATTCTATTCATGGATATTTGGATGATTCACAGATTTCTGCTTTCATTAACATTATTACACAAATCTCTGGATGCTCGTGAACAAGAATTTCTTTAATATTCACTATAAACCCAAAAGTGGAGCTCACGGGTCATGAGACACATGAATTCCCAATTTTACAAAAAAATGCCAAATTTATCTTCCAACTGTATCATTTTACTCACCAGTAGTATATAAATTACTTTTGAAAAAACATCTTCTCCAATACTTGTAAAATCAGATTTTTTAATTTGTACCAATAGAGAAAATACAAAATGGCACCTTGTAGTTTTAGTTTTGCATTTGCTTGATAAGGCTGAGGATCTAATGAAGTTGAAGAATTTTTCTTGTTTATTCATTATTTGTTCCTTTCTGTGTTCCTTTGATCATAGCTTTTGACTGTCTGGCTTTATTAAGATGTTTACCCTAACAGTGGGTCTCCTTTATATGTTCAGGGCCAGCTACATAATTTGTGGGGCCCACAACAAAACGAAAATGCAGAGCCTCTTATTCAAAAAATTATTAAGACTTTCAAGACAGTGACAAGAGTATTAAAATAAGCACAAGCCCTTCTAAGTGTTTCATATCCATGAAGTGGACCCTATTCCACACTCAATCATAGGTATTACAAGCATTTTATTCAAATTCGTGGCTTATCTTTCATTTTCCCTATGATGTCTTTTCATGAACATTAACTTTAATGTGGTCAAAACTATCATTTTTAGTTAACTTTTCTGTCTTGTGGAGGAAACTGTACATTGTTTTCTTAAAGTTTCCATAAAGTTTTGCCTTTCACAGTTGAGTTCAAGGGTCAGTCAGCTCACAGCCCTCTCCACTCAGCAATGTGTCCCATTCTTTGGTAGTCTCAACTTCTTACAAGACTTTATGTTTGTTTTTTTTTCTTTACATGGGCAGGCACCGGGAATTGAAATTGAACCCGGGTCTCCGGCATGGCAGGCGAGAACTCTGCAGGCAGAGCCACCATGGTCCACCCTCTTACAAGACTTTAAGTACAAGATGCTGCTTTTAATAGCATCTTAAAGGTTGGGTTGATATGACTTAATTCATTTCTAGGTAGTCCCACTCAAATCGTTGCTATTAAATTTGAAAATCTTTTTCATTTTATATCTTCAAAATAAAATTAAGCTAGGAAGCAAGTAACTTAATCTCTAGTCTTGGTTGCTTTGTTTCTGAAGTAGGATCAGTTATTATTTATCCCCTTTTTAAAATGAGAGCATTGCTATAAAGTAAATTTTAGATTTATATCAAAGCATATCAAACTATTTATTTCGCCAAAAATAAGTTATTTTTCAAAAACAATCCATTTGGAAATAAGCCAGACACAAAAAGATAACTATTGTGTGATTTCATTTATATGAAGTACATAGATAAACAAGTTTGTAGAAACACAAAGTAGATCATAGGTTACTAGGAGTGTGGGAGGTAACTGATTAATGGGTTCAGTGCTTCTGTTTAGGGTGATGAAGTTTTAATAATGGATGATGGTAATGGGAGCATAATATTGTGTATATAATTAATACCACCGACTTCCCTCCTTGAAAGTGATAAAGTGGGTAATTCTATGTTGTATATATATTACAATAAATTTTTTACAAAATATAATCCATTTGGCACAATATATACTCACAAGAATGTTAAGTAGATAGTTTACTCTTCTTGGACAGTCATCAAAAGCACTGATAATTCCTCCAAAAAATTCAACAGATTTCATTCTTTAAGTTTCTAGTAATGCTTTAGGTAAAAAAAAGAATGTTTTTAATAACCATATACATGAAGATACACTCACACTCACAACTTCGTTGTTAAAAGAAAGGTCTGAACTCTAGAAAAACTTGATAAACGTGTGTGACTGTGGTTTAAAGGGGAAATTTAGAATCATATATGTCACTAGAGGGAAAGCTTGAGGATAAAACATGGGACTGTTTAAAACAGTGAACAATTTGTGGATGTACAAATATATTAAAAATGTTCTTTCATGACCCAGCGCAAACATTTGTCACTATCACAAAAAGTTAATAATAGAGTGGTGTGCCAGGCCCCTCCTAAGTGGGAATACACCACAGGGCATACATAGCAAGACTGCTTCCACCAAAGGTCAAGAAAGTAAACAATCTTTCAGGAGGAAGAAGAATGTAATCACGGATGTAAAACAGCACTGATGGTATTTGAGTCTTAAACATTGGTCTTAGTAAAGCATGAGGTCTTAAGCCCCTTTAACGATTATAGTGGAGGTCCAATGTGCTCATACTATATGGAATGTCTTTGTTCTAAAATCATATGCATATTGCACCCTGCACTCCATTCCTTGCAGAACACTATCCCTCCAGATTGGCCACTACTGGAAAATCTCTCCTGTTAGTAAGTCCCAATAATCTGTTATTTCTGTGCCTGGAGTGTTTTTCAGTCTCATGGGAACACTGGCTCACGCTCTTCAAGAACTCAGCCTGGGTCCAAACAAGTGGTATGTTGGAGGAAATGCACCTACTACAAACTATGAACTATAGTTAGTAATATTTTAATATTCTTTCATTAACAATAACAAATGTACCACATCAGTACTAAAGGTCAGTAAGGTCAATAAGGATGTTTTGGGACTTTTTTTTTTAAATAATGAAAATTTTCTAAAATTGACTGTGGTTAAGAACGCACAATTATGTGATGATTCTGTGAACACAGACTATATACTTTGGAGGGATTGTATGATGTATGAACATATCTCCATAAAACCGCTCTAAAAAAACCAAAACTCAAAAGACAACCTCTGATGTAAAACACAAAACTATAACATCCAAAAGAAAATGAAGAGAAAACCTAGGTGACCTTGGGTTTGGCTGTGAGTTCTTAGACAATATCCAAAGCATAAGCCAAAAAAAAAAAAAGAGTAAATTGGATAATATTAAAATTTCAAAATTTCAGCTGGTGAAAGACTGATTAGCAAAACACATTTGCAAAACATTTATCTGCAATATAAAGGAGCAATGAAAGGAACATGATTCAGCACAAAATCGTATATATTCTAGTAGTAAATGCTCTGGTACAACTACATTAGAAGTCATAATGAGACAGTCATATGCTTGCATAGATACTTAAAATACCTGAATGTGACACCTACAAAGGCAGACTGACATGGGTATGCTCTATTTGCAATCAAATACCATTACTAGCACTATATCACTGGTGACATGAATTTTAGAAAGGAAAACAACTCTTGGTAAAATTCTGAACAAACAACATGCCATGTTCCCTAGATGTACAAAGCAGTTAAATTCGGATGAAACTGAGTACATATTAAAACCATGCAAAAAAAAAATACTTTATATATAAAATGAAGTCAGGTTCAAGACCAATGGTTTGCAACCTAGGCTATATATTGGAGTAAGAAAAAGTTTAAACAATAATTGAGGTTTAATCTGGGGTTCAGCCAAGTCATCTTTTAAAAGCTCTCCCAAATAATTCTAAATATGCAGACCCACTATTATGGCTGAGAGTAAAGAAAAAAACAACACAGATTTCCACCTATATGAAACCATAATTCAAAGTTCCACAAGACAAATCTTTGCTTTGCAGGACTCTTCCACACATCACTGAACATCTAGAATCAGTGGCCAACCAACTACCAGTTCACCCCCTAATCACTGTGACAACTAAAGGTGCCCCCAACTCACATTTCCAAAATGCCCTCTAAAGGTCGGTCCCAACCCAAAATGAGAACCACTGGCCTAGCTAATTCGTCCTTTACACCTCAATTCAAACATCATGTACCCTAAACCTTCAGACCAAATCAGCCTTCCCTATTAGACATTACACCAGGACTTTCATTCATAACTATCACAATTTCTAACTAAATTTATTTTTGTGATAATCGGTTAATACATATCAACAAATAAGACCACTGTTTCTCAAGCTTTAGCATGAATCACTTGGAGGATTGTTGAAACAAACTGCTGGGTCCTACACCCAAAGGTAGAAGTCTGGGATGAAGGCTGATAATTTGAGTTTCTAATTAAGTTCCCATGTGATGCTGATGCTCCTGGTCCAGAGCTCATACTCTGAGAACTACTATACTAGACCAAAAGTCCCATGAAGAAAATGACTGTCTATGTTTTTAACGTCTGGCAGAAAATGAACACAAAATAATAATTTGTTAACCTAAACTGAAATTACCCCCAAAAAATATACTATGCACTATATTATTTATCTTTTTATAATGAAAATACAAAAACATTCTCTGTTCTTTAACTTACCCAGGCACTCAGAAATGAGTGGCTTCTCCACGAATCTATGGCTACACAAATCTCACAGACATCCCTCAGGGCTTAGCATAAATACACCTCCTCCAAAGCGTCCTGTTCACTCAAACTCTTTAGGTTCTAAATTCTGGAAACTTTACACCAGAACTTTTTTTGTTCTCTGCTTTCATTTTTGGTTGTTTTGTTTTTTTTTTAACAACAAACTGACCAAAATTATGGGCTGAATTTGGACTTTGAGCCTTCCGTTTACAAGCTCTACCTTACAGTATCTGTACTATTAATCCAAGATTAAAAATATAAGAAGGTCTACCATTGCTATTATTTCAGTCTCCTAAAAAAAAAGTCATATAATAAATAAATTTTTTTAAAAAGTCATATGCAGTGAGGACAGAAATCAGTTCTTTCTAACTTCTGTGTTCTCCACAGCAAACAGAAAACAAAGCACAAATGCTTAATAAGTGAACTGATTAAACATTAAATTGACTTGATTCACAAAGAATAGGAAAGTTTCTCCTGATGAATAAAATATCTTATTAGTAATCATTCACATTCTCATTGTTATTTATTCATTAAAGCAAAAATAATCTACTAAAAGCACTAAAATAATACATCTGAAAACTATGCGATTCAAACTTTAGGATATCAGACTCACTTTTTCACTCCATAGTCAAAATTACTGAGGTCCTACTCTCTACAATGCCTACACAATAGTTAATGCTAACTTTATTGTGTTAGCATAATTATGTCCTTCATATCTACAATGATATTATGACTGCTGATGACACTGCTACTGAGGTCACAGTGACTAAAAAGACATCTGTAACAAAACAAGTACTTATTAAACATGCTTGAACAAGCATGCTTGTCCAACAGGACTCCAGAGAAGGCCTATGGTGACTCTCCCTGCTCCCAGTCCTAGTTCTGTACCTCTCCAGACCACCTTACAGCAGCTGCATGCTGCTCCTTCAGAGCATTTCTTAGAGACGGGTCTTATGGAATGTGATATCCTGCTGGTTTTGTATGTACAGCGGCCATTCCACTCACCAATCTCCTTCCTACCATCCTGCTCTCCACTCTACCATCCAGCAGGACCAGGATTCCAAAGATGGGCTCAACCTTCTTGGTGGCTGCAATCCTCATCTCCTGCCACTACCCTTTCTCACTGGTTCTACTGCAGAACTGCGTGAGGTTATCAGAACACACCATGCTCTCTCATGCCTCTATAGTAAAAAACTACTTCTCCTTAAAGTCTCAATTCCAAAGGAAAGCTTTTCCTATGCATTCACCCACTGTCCGTATGTACAACTATTTAACAATGATAATCCTGAATTGTAATCATTACCTGTAAGTCAGCTCCTAGTAAGACTACAATGTAAACCATAACACAGGAGTGGTACATTTTCAGCATCAGCAGTAACTATTTTAAAATCACTGGCATACAAACCCCAACCAACATCAGTCTTATTAACCCTAAACAATACCCACGGCTCTACCTGAGATCCTACAAAAGTTTCACAAACTAAGTTTACTTTTTAGAAATCTAAAACCTTCAGATGGTTCCTAGGCCAGATAAGCCCTAAAACCCAGAGGCGCCAGCCTTTCCAAGAGCATCAACCAGTTCCATACCCCTAACCCATGTTATCGATACCCCTTTTCTATATGAAAAAATTAGAATGGGCGTAGCCCAAATATCCCTAAAGATTGGGAGAGGGATCAAAGGAGAAGGAGGGATTGTAACAGAGAAGTTAGGATTTAACAAATGAGTATGACTGCTGATCCATTATACTAATATTTCTTTTTAGTCTCCAGTGTCTTGGTACAGCTAGAAGGAAAAGCCTTTTTTGTATACACGATATATTTCGCAATAAAAGATGTGAAAAAAAAAGAAATTAAAACATTGGGAGAGGCCTGAAAGGTTTATGGGCCCTAGGCACTGAGCCTTCCATACATAATGAATAAGTCCATCTGGACAGTACTTGGTGGACTGGCTGTTAAGTGTTTCGATCATCATCCTGAGTAAGGCTTTAACAGTACATTAGAAGCAGAACACTCAAATGCTTAGAAGCAGGTTAAATACAGGGCTTTCATCTGCCTACCTAGTGAGTACTAAGCGCCCTAGCAAACTGGAGACCAAAGCCCCCTTTCCAAGAGGTCCTGATGGCTCATCTCCACTGGTTTTTTGTCCAGTATTTCCTATATGTGATAGTTAATTTCATAAGTCAACTTGGCTAGGTTATGGTACCCAGTTATTTAGTCAAGCAAGAACTAGTATGATTGTCATTGTGGGGTAGTTCATGGATTTAAATCATTAAAGTTGATAGACTGCCTTCAGCAATGAGAGGAAACCAATCAGTTGAAGGCCTTAGAGGCTGAGGATTTCAGCAGTCAGAAAGAAGAATTTGTATCTCTACTCCAGATAGCCAATTTCTCCTGGGGAATTCAACAATGCGTTCATCAAGTTCCCAACCTGTGGTTTCTCTTGGGAATTCAACATCAGTTTCACTGAGTTTCCAACTGCAGCCTGCCCTACAGAATTCAGACTTGGCAATTCCCACGGTTGCGTAACTCAAGTCCTAAAATAAACCTCTTAATACTTTAAAAAAATAAAGAGACTGGCATAGAGAAACTAGTCAATAAATATCTGTTGACTAATAAATTAATGAAGTAGCCCCATTATACCATTTCCAACTTCTTTTGAAGCTCATCCTGTCCAGAAGGAACACCATTAATTAAATAATACAGTACCAAAGATTGACTAAGCTTTCCAAAAATCAAAACAATAAAACCAAAGACCCAATAACAAGTAAGCAGGAGATCCAGAATTCAAACAGATATGTTTGATCCTGGAGTCTACACTCTTTGTTTCTGGACCACTCATTGTAGGAAGAAATGAAATAAATACTGGGAAAAGCAACAAGTGAGTTTAATTAAAAGGTGGTGGACTGACCCTTTCCATGAAATCATCTATAGATTTTCCTTTTTTAAGGCTTAAACCCCACAAGTACAGAGAATGGGAAGGAAGAGATCAGCAACAAAATGTTAAAAACTGCTTTGTACTTCCTGCATGATGTTTCTGAAAACCTACCACTGCTCTAATAAAAAAGAAAAAGAAAAAAAACTTAAAATCTAGAAAGCAAATGGACAAGGCAAAAGATCAAGAAGATTAATACTAAGTCTTTGGTTGAGAAAACCAAGAACTCAGAAACTTCAAAAGGCTTGGGAATTGACAGCACCATGAATTTTTTTTTTTTTTTGTACACTGTATGGTGGGGCCACATTTCATTATTTTCCCATGTGAGTACCCCATTATTGTAGTACCATTTGTTGAATTTTTGTTTGTTTGTTTAGCCTGTTGGTTTGTTCTGGGGGAAGTACATGGACCAGGAATCAAACCCAGGTCTCTGACATGGCAAGCGAGAATTCTACCACTAAACTACCCTTGCACCCCCCTACCATGTACTTCTGAAAGTGGGGCTGAGCATGTGGCTAAAGCAGAAGGCATGGCTAAAGTCTGTTAAAGAAATAGCTAAGAAACCCACTCTCATATATGCTCAGAAGAACTAAAAGCAGGGATGCCAACAGACATTTGCACACCAATGTTTGGGGCATCATGATTCACAACTGCCAAAAGATGGAATGGCATGCAATGATAATTAGTAATGCCGAGCTGTATGTATATGTGGTTGAAAGGGGAGGTTTCGACGCAGGTATGTCACTAGAAGGAAACCTAAAGGTTAAGACAGAGGACAGTCAATCTTGTAGTGAACAATGACTGTGATTAATAACAGTACAAATACCAAAAAATTATTTCATGAACTAGAACAAATGTGCGATACTATTATAAGAAGTTAATAATAGAGTGGCATGTGGGGGAAAATGTACCTTTTGCAAACTACAGACTACAGTAATATTTTAATATTCTTTCAACAGTAACAAACATAGCACACCAATGCTAGAGGTCAATTATAGGGGGGATAAGGTATGAGATGTTTTGGGGGGGTTTTGTGAGTAATAAAAACGTGCTAAAATTGACTGTGGTGATGAATGCACAACGATGTGATAATACTGTGAGTCACTGTATACTTTGATGGAATGTATGGTGTGTGAATATATCTCAATAAAACTGCTTTAAAAAAAAAAGTGATAGGCCCATAAGAAAAGACATTATGGTACTGACACTGGATGTCTCCTAAGGAAACAGACAAGGTCTATCACCTTACAGTCACCACCACAGACACAGATGCTTACCTGTGTGTACAGAACTTCAATAGGTATTTAATGTTCTGCTCTTAAATGGGGACAGCCAAGGACCACCAGATATTTTAGGAAACTATCTGAAAGATATATGAAACACAGGGACCAAAACAAACAGAAAAAGTACTATACAGAGTAAGAAAAACTTTTATGCAGAGAGAGGAAAACTTTTCCTCTTACTAATCATTAATATCATCAGAGAGATAAAGATATTGAATTCATAAAAGCAGAACATCATACTATAATGGGAATATTCAGATAATATAAAAGAGCTCTTGAATACTTAAAATGATAGCGAAAAATATCGTGAGGCATTGACTGTACACTATATATGAACTGTAGGTGTGTGAAGATTTGTCAATAAAAATATATTTTTTAATGACAGCAAAAAATAACTCGATAGAAGAGATGGGAACTATGGTTGAAGAAATCTCTCAGAAAGTTGAGCAAAGGACAAAGAGATAATAAAAGAGAGGGGATAAGAAAATTGGAGAACAAGTCCAGGAGATCTGTATCTAAAAAGGAGAAAGTTTTAAAATAAGGGATCATTTTTAAAAAAAAAGGAAAGAAATTTAAGAAAGATTTCCCCCAAACCCTCCCCCAAATCTGAAAAACATGAGTTTCTAGATTAAAAAGGACCACCAAGGACCCATCAAATAAAAGAAAACTGACCCAAACTAAGAGACATCAATGTAAAATTTGAAAATATGCATGATAAAGAATGCAGCTATGTGAGGTAAAAATCAGATTTCATACAGAGAATCAAAATTCCACATTGGCTCTTGACTGCTCAACAATGGAAGTTACACAGAGAATGTCTTCAAAATGCTAAGGGAAGATTATTTATAACCTTAAAATATTTTATCTAATAAAGCTATTAATCTAGAATAAGAGTAACATTTTCAGAAATTCAAAATCTCAAAAAATTGCTTCCCATGCACCTTATCTCGGGAAGCTATTTGAAGTACATGCTCCACGAAAATAAGGCAGCAAACCAACCAGAGTAAGAACAATACGATATCCAGAAAATAGTGTGTACAAAAGAAAAAGTGAAGGAAATCCCCAGGAAATGTAAAGGGAATCCCCGGGGGCTGCTAAGGGAATTACAGGATGACAGTCCTACAGTGGGACTAGGAGATAATAATGGTCAAAAGTAGGCCAGACCTCTTTTGCTGCTCAGCTGCAGCTTTTCTTTCTTTAAGACAAACTCTGCAACTAAAACCACTGCCCTCCCCCCACCTGGGACATGACATCCAGGGGTGAAAGTTTCCTTGGCAGCATGGGAGATAACCCCCAGGGATGAGCCTGGCATTGGTACCGTGGGATCAACAATTCCATCCTGACCAAAAGGGGGAAAGGTAGTATAACAAATAAGTTATCAGTGGCTAAGAGTTCAAATAGACTCGAGAAGCTACACTGGAGGTCACTCTTACACATGCTTCAGTTAGACACTGTTATCTATCATAACTAGCCAAACCCCAACCAAAACCATTCCTGCGAATCCTAAAGAACACCTAGGGATTATACAAGATCCTACAAAGGTTCCATGCACTAGGGTAACTCTCCAAATGTACAACCTCCAGATGGGTCCCTGGACCAGATAAATCCTGAAATACTGAGGGGCCAACCCTTCCAGAACATCAACTAGTTCCACCCCTCTATCCCATATTACCAACAGCCCCTTCCGATATGAAAAAGTTAGAATGGGAATAGCCCCAATACCCGTAAACAGTGGGAGAAAGATCAAAGCTGATGGTGGAGTTATACAGAGAAGGTCAGGTTTAACAAATAAGTATGAATGCTTATAGTATGAGGAATATAACAGAAAAGATAGGATTTAACAAATGAATATGACTGCTGAATCATTATATTGGTATTTCTTTTAGCCTCCAGGTTAAGGTTATAGCAGCTAGATATAAAAGCCTAAAATTGAGGAATTGTAACCCAAACCAAAATCTGAAATCTGTTCTACAACTAATTGCTGTGATGTACTTTGAAATTTATTGCTCTTATCTATATACGTTATTCAAAGAGAAGGAGGAGTATAACAGAGAAGAATTTAACAAATAAGTATGACTGTTGAATCATATTAATATTTCTATTGGTCTCCAGTGTCTTGGAACAGCTAGAAGAAAAAGCAAAAAATCATGGAACTGTAACCCATACAAATCTTTAGCCTTGATTCTTGAAGACACTTGTATAACCATATAGCTTTTAGAATGTGACCATGTGATTATGAAAACCTAGTGGCTGCTGCTCCCTTTATTCAGGGTATGGACAGCTGAATAAAAACATAAGGGCAAAAAAAATTGATAAATAATACGGGCAGGATAAGGGATTTAAAAAAAAATTGGTAGATTGAAATAGTAGTGGTCAATGAGAGGAAGAGGTAAGGAGTTTGGGCTGTCTGAGTTTTTTTGTTTTTTTTTTCTTTTTATTCGTTTTTCTGGAGTGATTCAAATGTTCTGAAAATGATCATGGTGATGATGTGACGATACTGTACACCTTTTACTGACTCCTTGTAATCATGTCATACATTTGTTCTTGTTCATGAAAGAATGTTTTTTATACTTACAAAGTTAATTACAGTCACTGCCCACCACAAGATTAACTGTTATACATACCCAGGTTTTTCCTAAACATTTTTTATTGTGAAATATAACATATATACAGAAAAGTGATAAATTTCATAATACAGTTTAGTAAGCAGTTATAGAGCAAAGTTCAAAGTATAGTTTGGGTTACAGTTCCACAATTGCAGGTATTTCCTTCTATTTTAATACACTAGAAACTAAAAAGAAATATCTATATAATGATTCAGTAGTCATAATCATTTGTTAAATCCTAACTTCTCTGTTGCAACTCCTCCCTCTCACTTGCAATCTTCAGGGACAACTGGGCAATGACCATTTTAACTTTTTCATGTTGAAAAGGCACGCTGACATTTATGGGGTAGGGAATGCATCTGTGGTTGATGTTCTGCATTCCAACCTCCAACTTTCCTTCTAGTGACATACATGACTAAACTTACCTTCTCGACCACATTTAAACCCAATTCAGTACTGTGAATTATTCTTGTAATAATGTGCTACTCTCACCTCTATCTATTTCCAAATGTTTAAGTTCAAGGTAGTCAAAGATTCTACACATAATAAGCAACCATTCCCCATTCTTTAGCCACATTCTATATACTAGTAACCTATATTCTATATTTTATGTCTATGAGTTTACATATTATAATTATTCATATTAATGAGATCATACAATATTTGTCCTTTTGTGTATGACTTATTTCATTTAACATAATATCCTCAAGGTTCATCCATATCCATTTTTCTTTCTTTTTGCAACTGAATGGTACACATCATTTTTAGGCATTTAAAAATATATGTACCATTTATTGATAAAAAATATATGCAGGGTGGGCAACCATGGCTCAGTGGCAGAGTTCTCCCCCACCATGCTAGAGACCCAGGTTTGATTCCCAGAGTCTGCCCACACAAAATAAATAAATAAATAAATAACATTAAAATATATATATATATGTAAATATAATCATTATAAACCTATGTTTGGACAGTAAGTTTCATAAACCAATTAAAAATTAAGGCAAATGAGGGGGAAAAACTACAGATACAGACACAGCATTTCTTGAATTCTAAATATTAAACACTAACTTAATTATCATTTGATTAGTTATCAAAACTATACACCTTCTCAAAGTATCAAGTAGAAAGTTATTAGAAATATCAACTTTTTTTATAGTAATGACCTGTCACTGATCATTTTCAAGTTTCTAGTTTCAAAATACTTTTTATAAATTGTTTTATTAATTTTAAATTAAAAAATGACAAAAAGCACATTCTTAATATATAATCATTCCATTCTACATATATAATCAATAATCCACAATATCATCACATAGTTGCATATTCATCATCATGATCATTTCTTAGAATATTTGTATCAATTCAGAAAAAGAAATATAAGATAACATAAAAAATAAAAGGAAAACAGAAAAAAAAATTATACATACCATACCCCTTACCCCTCCCTTTCACTGATCACTAGCATTTTAAACTAAATTTTAACATTTGTTTCCCGTATTATTTAATTTCATTCAATATGTTCTACTAATCTTTTGACAAGGTAGATAAAAGGAACATAAGACACAAAGTTTTCAAATTCACACAGTCACATTGTGAAAGCTGTATCATTATACAATCGTCACCAAGAAACATGGCTACTGGAACACAGCTCTATATTTTCAGGCAGTTTCCTCCAGCCTCTCCATTACATCTTGAATAACAAGGTGAAATCTACTTAATCTGTAAGAATAATCTCCAGGATAGCCTCTTGACTCTGTTTGGAATCTCTCAGCCATTGATACTTTATCTCATTTCACTCTTCCCCGTTTTGGTCGAGAATGTTTTCTCAATCCCTTGACGCTGACTCTTAGTTCATTCTAGGATTTCTGTCCCATGTTGCCAGGAAGGTCCACACCCCTGGGAGTCATGTTCCACGTAGGCAGGGGGGAGGGCGGTGAGTTTGCTAGTTATGTTGGCTGGAGAGAGAGGCCACATCTGAGCAACAAAAGAAACTCTCGGCACTTCCGAGTCAAGATGGCGGCTTCACAACGTCCGCGTTTTAGTTCGTCCTCCAGAACAACTGCTAAATAACCAGAAACAGTACAGAACAGCTCCTGGAGCCACGTCAGTGACCAGACACACAGCGTACCCCAGTCTGGACCAGCTGGACCGGCTGTGAGCACCCCCCAGAACCATGAGTTCCCAAACTGCGGCGGCCAGCGCCCCTCCCCCACAGGCCGCTTCCCAGAGGGTAAAGGAAAGAACTTTACCAGCAGCAGGGACTGGGCACAATCAAACGCCAATTGTGGAACTAATTAACAAATTCTGACTACTAAAAATAGGCCCCCAGCTTAGGTGAACCTGATCAAAGTGGAGGTTGCTCATTTTTGCCCCGGTGCCAAGGGGGCAGGACTGATAGAAAAAGGGGGGGGGGGGGGGGGAAAGGAGGAAACAGAGGTTTCTGTGGCTGTGTATCTACAAAGGCTTGACTGCCTCTGGATACAGTGGCAGGTCTTTTCAGGCTGCAACTGCCCCAGGCATAGGCAGAAGTGAGCTCTTCTGGCGGCTTATCTGGAGCTTGTGCCTTCCCCAAGGCAGGGGTGAAGCCCTACCCAGGTAGAATCCCTCCATCATGGAATTCAGACACCAGGGCTTGGTAATTTGAAGCCATTAAAACCAGCCTACAACCTCTCCTCTGTCTCCAACAAACCCCCAGCCAAAGTTAAAGGTACCGCATCATCTTATGCTGGTGGGACCTGCAGTCAGACAAGCGCCACATACTGCGCAGGATAAGAAAAACAGAGTCCAGGACTTCACAGGAAAGTCTTTCAACCTGCTGGGTCTCATGCTCAGGGCAAACCAACGCAGGTGACTCTTTCCTCCTGATAGGAGGCCAGTTTGGTCTGGGAAAATCTGGCTGGGGTCTATAATATCTAAGCAGACCCTCCTAAGTGTGTGGGGGAGGAAGGTACCACACAAGCAGGGCAAGAAACAACAAAACAAGAACTGAAAAATTCTCCTCTGTTAAACAAAACCTAAGCTAGGGACTTTCGGAGAAGATGGCGGCTTAGTAAGACGCGCGGGTCTTAGTTCCTCCTCCAGAAAAGCAACTAAAGAAACAGAAACAATACGAAACAGCTCCCGGAGTCACGATAGAGACCAAAAAGACAGCGTACCCCATTCTGGAACAGCTGAACGGGCAGGGAGAATCTGCTGTGGTGAGTTACCCGAGGGGCGCGCGTTTTCCCAGCCAGGGCGGCTGGCGACTGGGGTCCCCTCCACGCACGTGGCTCCCCGGTCTGACTGGAAACGTTGGATAGCGGGGCCCTCCCGTCACGCTTGGCGTTTCGGGCCAGCTGGGCAATTAGGACCGGCACTCTCCCAAGCCGCGGAGGCCAGCGACCCCCGCCTCCACGCGCGGTTTCCCGGGCCGACTGCCGTGCAGACAGACGAGCGCCACGAGCGCCACCTACTGGGCAGGAAAAGAAAAACAGAGCCCAGAGATTTCACAGAAAAACCTTTCAACCAGCCGGGTCCCACACCAAGGGAAATCTGATCAAATGCCCAGACACCAGCAGAAAATAATGGATGACGCTCGGAAAATTGAAGATATGGCCCAGTCAAAGGAACAAACCAATAGTTCAAATGAGATACAGGAGCTGAGACAACTAATGCTGAATATACGAACAGAAATGGAAAAATTCTTCAAAAACCAAATCAATAAATTGAGGGAGGACATGAAGAAGACATGGGCTGAACAAAAAGAAGAAATAGAAAATCTGAAAAAACAAATCACAGAACTTATGGGAGTGAAGGACAAAGAAGAAAAAATGGAAAAAACAATGGATACCTACAATGGTAGATCTAAAGAGACAGAAGCTACAATTAGTGAACTGGAGGATGGAACATCTGAATTCCAAAAAGAAACAGAAACTATAGGGAAAAGAATGGAAAAACTTGAGCAGGGGATCAGGGAACTGAATGACAATATGAAGCGCACAAATATACGTGTTGTGGGTGTCCCAGAAGGAGAAGAGAAGGAAAAAGGAGGAGAAAAACTAATGGAAGAAATTATCACTGAAAATTTCCCAACTCTTATGAAAGACCTAAATTTGCAGATCCAAGAAGTGCAGCGCACCCCAAAGAGAATAGACCCAAATAGGCGTTCTCCAAGACACTTACTAGTTAGAATGTCAGAGGTCAAAGAGAAAGAGAGGATCTTGAAAGCAGCAAGAGAAAAACAATCTGTCACATACAAGGGCAACCCAATAAGACTATGTGTAGATTTCTCAGCAGAAACCATGGAAGCTAGAAGACAGTGGGATGATATATTTAAATTACTAAAAGAGAAAAACTGCCAACCAAGACTCCTATATCCAGCAAAATTGTCCTTCAAAAATGAAGGAGAAATTAAAACATTTATAGAAAAAAAGTCACTGAGAGAATTTGTGACCAAGAGACCAGCTCTGCAAGAAATACTAAAGGGAGCACTAGAGTCAGATACGAAAAGACCGAAGAGAGAGGTATGGAGTAAAGTGTAGAAAGAAGGAAAATCAGATATGATATATATAATACAAAAGGCAAATGGTAGAGGAAAATATTATCCAAACAGTAATAATACTAAAAGTTAATGGACTGAATTTCCCAATCAAAAGACATAGAATGGCAGAATGGATTGCGACCCAGCAATACCACTGCTAGGTATCTACTCAAAGGACTTAAGGGCAAAGACACAGACGGACATTTGCACACCAGTGTTTATAGCAGCATTATCTACAATTGCAAAGAGATGGAAACAGCCAAAATGTTCATCAACAGACGAGTGGCTAAACAAACTGTGGCGTATACCTACGATGGAATATTATGCAGCTTTAAGACAGACTAAACTTATGAAGCATGTAATAACATGGATGGACCTAGAGAACATTATGCTGAGTGAGTCTAGCCCAAAACTAAAGGACAAATACTGTAAGGTCCCACTGATGTGAACCGACATTCGAGAATCAGCTTGGAATATATCATTGGTAACAGAGACCAGCAGGAGTTAGAAACAGAGTAAGATAATGGGTAATTGGAGCTGAAGGGATACAGACTGTGCAACAGGACTAGATACAAAAACTCAAAAATGGACAGCACAATAATACCTAAGTGTAATGTAACTAGGTTGGAACACTGAATGAAGCTGCACCTGAAATATGGTTTTTTGTTTGTTTGTTTGTGTGTTTGTATCTTTTGTTTTTGTTTTTTTTCTTTTTCCTTTTTATATATATATATATTTTATTAGTATTATTATTTTAATTCTCTTCTCTATATTAACATTCTATATCTTTTTCTGCTGTTTTGCTAGTTCTTTTCCTAAATCGATGCAAATGTACTAAGAAATGATGATCATACATCTATGTGACGATACTAAGAATTATTGAGTGCATTTGTAGAATGGAATGATTTCTAAATGTTGTGTTAATTTCTTTTCTTTTTTTGATTAATAAAAAAAATTAAAAAAAAAAAAAAAAAAAAACCTAAGCTAAAGGTTCAGATAAAGCTGAACAGAATGTCAAAGAACAGATAGAGAACAAATTCATCCAGCAAGAAAACCCTAGATAAAAGAAGTGAAAGCAATCTCCAGAATAAACTAATTAAGGTAATTAAACGCCTAGAGGCCAGCAAAAAATAAAAAATCACACTAAGGAAATTGAAGATATGGCCCAGTCAAAGGAACAAACCAACAATTTAAATGACATACAGGAGCTGAAACAACTAATTCAGAATATACGAACAGACATGGAAAACCTCATCAAAAACCAAATCAATGAATTGAGGGAGGATATAAAAAAGGCAAGGAAGGAACAAAAAGAAGAAACTGAAAGTCTGAAAAAACAAATTACAGAACTTATGGGAATGAAAGACACAGTAGAAGAGATGAAAAGAACTATGGAAACCCACAATGGTAGATTTCGAGAGGCAGAACATAGGATTAATGAACCGGAGGACAGAATATCTGAAATCCAACAAGAAACAGAAACTACAGGAAAAAAAATGGAAAAATATGAGCAGGGACTCAGGGAATTGAAAGACAATATGAAGCGCATGAATATAGGTGTTGTGGGTGTCCCAGAAGGAGAAGAGAATGGAAAAGGAAAAAACTAATGGAGGAAATTATCACTGAAAATTTCCAAACTCTTATGAAAGACTTAAAATTACAGATCCAAGAAGTGCAGCGTACCCCAAAGAGAACAGATCCAAATAGACATACTCCAAGACATTTAATAATCAGAATGTCCAAGGTCAAACAGAAAGAGAGGATCTTGAAAGCAGCAAGAGAAAAGCAATCCATCACATACAAGGGAAGCCCAGTAAGACTATGCGCAGATCTCTCAGCAGAAACCATGGAGGCGAGAAGACAGTGGGATGATATATTAAATTATTAAAAGAGAAAAACTGCCAACCAAGAATTCTATATCCAGCAAAACTGCCCTTCAAAAATGAGGGAGAAATGAAAACATTTTCAGACAAAAAATCACTGAGAGAATTTGTGACCAAGAGACCAGCTCTGCAAGAAATACTAAAGGGAACACTAGAGACAGATACGAAGACAGAAGAGAGAGGTGTGGAGAAGAATGTAGAAAGGAAGACTATGAGTAAAGGTAAAAGGAAGGAAAATTAGATATGACATATAAAATCCAGAAGGCAAAATAGTAGAAGAAAGTACTACCCATACAGTAATAACACTGAATGTTAATGGATTAAACTCTCCAATCAAAAGACATAGTCTGGCAGAATGGTTTAAAAAACAGGACCCATGTGTATGCTGTCTCTACTCAAAGGTCACGAGGCCAAGCACACAAATGGACATTTACATGTTTACAGCAGCCTTATTAACAATTACCAAGTGATGGAAACAGCCAAAATGTCCATCAACAGACAGTTGTCTAAACAAACCGTGACATTTGCATAAGATGGAATATTATGCAGCTGTAAAACAGAATAAAGTTATGAAGTATGTAACAACATGAATGGATCTTAAGGACATTATGCTGAGTGTGATTAGCCAGAAACAAAAGGACAAATACTGTATGGTCTCACTGACATGAACTGACGTTAGTGAATAAACTTAGAATATTTCATTGGTAACAGAGACCATCAGGAGATAGAAATAGGGTGAGATATTGAGTGATTGGAGCTGAAGGGATACAGATTGTGCAACAGGACTGAATATAAAATCTCAGATATGGACAGCACAATACTACCTAACAGTAATGTAATTATGCTAAAACACTGAATGAACCTGCATGTGAGAATGACAGAAGGAGGAGGACTGGGGACATAAATGAAATCAGAAAGAAAGATAGATGGTAAAGATCGAGATGGTATAATCTAGGAATGCCTAGAGTGTATAATAATAGTGAAATGTACAATGTACAAATTTAAGAAATGTTTTTGCCTGAGGAAGAACAAAGGAATGTCATTATTGCAGGGTGTTGAAAATAGATGATAATTAATACTTTAAACTGTCACCTTATGTGTGAGACTAAAGCAAAAAATGTTTATTTGTTACAAAATTTATATTTTGAATAGAGCATTTCCTAATATAACTCATGTAGATAGTTTGAGTGAATGTCATAAGTACTTGGAATCTCAGGTAGCATATGAGATTTTCTTGGTTTGTCCAGAGTGATGCCCTGATGAATCCCAGAGTGATTTGATCAGTGACTGGAAAAGTATTTGCAAGCCCCCTTCGGGGAATGGTGAGAGTGGGGAGAAATTCAACTTCCCCAAGTTGAATTCTTGATATTCTCACAAGCAATGTGGACAACCAAAGGTATAGGCTGAGCCCCCAGTCTTGGGGTTTGTTCACATGAAACTTAACCCCACAAAGGATAGGTCAAGTGTACTTAAAATTTAGGCCTAAGAGTCACCCCCAAGAGAGCCTCTTTTGTTGCTCAGATGTGGCCTCTCTCTCCAGCCAACACGACGAGCAGGCTCACCACCCTCCCCCTCTCTGCATGGGACATGACTCCCAGAGGTGTGGACCTTCCTGGCAACGTGGGACAGAGATCCTGGAATGAGCTGAGACTCAGCATCAAGCGACTGAGAAAAAACCCTAGAATGAGCTGAGAATTAACATCAAGGAATTGAGAGAACCTTCTCGACCAAAGGGGGAAGAGTGAAATGAGACTAAGTGTCAATGGCTGAGAGATTCCAAACAGAGTTGAGAGGTTATCCTGGAGGTTATTCTTATGCATTAAGTAGATATCACCTTGTTGTTCAAGATGTAGTGGAGAGGCTGGAGGGAACTGCCTGAAAATGTAGAGCTGTGTTCCAGTAACCATGTTTCTTGATGATGATTGAACAATGAAATAGCTTTCACAATGAGACTCTGCGAATGTGAAAACCTTGTGTCTGATGCTCCTTTTAGCTACTGTATCAGCAGAAGAGTAGAACATATGGAATAAAAATAAATAATAGGGGGAACAAATGTTAAAATAAATAAATAAAATAAAAGCGAGGGGTAAGGGATATGGTATGTATAATCTTTTTTTCTCTGTTATCGTTTTATTTCTTTTTCTGTTGTGTTTTTATTTCTTTTCTAAATTGATGCAAATGTTCTAAGAAATGATGAATATGTGATGATATTAAGAATTACCGATTGTATATGTAGAATGGAATGATCTCTTAATGTTTTGTTTATTTTTTTAATTAATAAAAAAGTTAAAAAAAAAAAAAAAAAAGAGAGACTCTCTTGGGGATGACTCTTAGGCCTAATTTTAAGTAGGCTTGACCTGTCCTTTGTGGGGTTAAGTTTCATATGAACAAACCCCAAGACTGGGGGCTCAGCCTGTAGCTTTGGTTGTCCACATTGCTTCTGAGAATATCAAGAATTCAACTAGGGGGGTTGAATTTTTCCCCGTTCTCACCATTCCCCGGAGGGGACTTTGCAAATACTTTTCCGCTCACTGATCAAATCACTCTGGGATTCATCAGGGCATCACTGTGGACAAACCAACAAAATCTCATGTCCTACTCAAAGTTCCATGTACTTATATTGTTCAACCAACTATCTACATAAGTTATATTACGACATGCACTAGTCAAAATATAAATTTTCTACCAAATAAACATTTTTTTTGCTTTAGTATAAAACATAAGTTGAGATTTTAAAATATTAATTACCACCCATTTTCAGCACCCTGCAGTAATGATATTCCTTTGTTCTTCCTCATGCAAAAACATTTTTTTTAATTTATACATTTAGTCACTATCATTATACACTCTAGGCATTCCTAGATTATACCATCTCAATCTTTATCGTCTATTTTTCTTTGTGATTTCATTTATGCCTCCAGCCCTCCTCCCTCTATCATTCTCACATGCAGCTTCATTCAGTGTTTTACCATAATTGTATTACAGTTAGGTAGTCTTGTGCTGTCCATTTCTGAGTTTTTATATTCAGTACTGTTGCACAATCTGTATCCCTTCAGCTCCAATTACCCAATATCTTACCCTATTTCTATCTCCTGATGGTCTCTGTCACCAACGAAACATTCCAAGTTTGTTCACTAATGCCAATTCATATCAGTGAGACCAGCCAGTATTTGTCCTTTTGTTTTTGGCAAATCTCACTCAGCATAATGTCCTTAAGGTCCATCCATGTTGTTACATACTTTATAACTTTATTCTGTCTTACAGCTCCATAATATTCCATCCTATGTATATGCCACAGTTTATTTAGTCACCTGTCTGCTGATGGACATTTTGGCTGTTTCTATCTCTTGGTAATTGTAAATAATGCTGCTATAAACATTGGTGTGCAAATGTCCATTTGTGTCCTTGCCCTCATGTCCTTTGAGTAGAGACAACGTATATACGGGTCCTGTTTTTTAATCCATTCTGCCAGTCCATGTCTTTTGATTGGGGAGTTTAATCCATTAACATCCAGTGTTATTACTGCACAGGTAGTACTTTGTTCTACTATTTTGCCTTCTGGATTTTATATGTCATATCTAACTTTCCTTCTTTTTACCTTTACTCATAGTCTTCCTTTCTACACTCTTCTCCACACCTCTCTCTTCTGTCTTTTCATATCTGTCTCTAGTGCTCCCTTTAGTATTTCTTGCAAAGCTGGTCTCTTGGTCACAAATTCTCTCAGTGATTTTTTGTCTGAAAATGTTTAAATTTCTCCCTCATTTTTGAAGGACAATTTTGCTGGATATAGAATTCTTGGTTGGCAGTTTTTCAAAAATCTTTTTAAAGCAAATGTTTTCACAATTAACTTGAAAATTTTGTGTCATATCTTAACATGTAAAATCCATCTAATCTGTTATTACTATAACTACTTATGCTTTCTTTTGGTTACAGCTTACATAGAACATCTATGTACAACCTTTCACCTTTAATCTGTTTGCATCCTTGGATCTAAGATAATTCTCTTATGAGTGGCATATAGATAGATCATATTATTCATCCATTCTGTCAATCTGTGTCTTTCAATTATTGAGTTTAGTCCATTAACATTAAAATTTACTATTATAAAACGAATTCTTGGGTCTAGCACCTTAACCTTTAGTTTTTATTTATCAAATCTAAATATTCTTTTCCCTCTCTCACTTTTTATCCTTTCAGTTACTTTTGTTCATACTCTTCAGTTGTATACCCTCCTCCAGGCCTCCTCTCTCTTAAGTCTTCTTTCAGTCGACAGAGCTCCCTTTATCTCTTGTAGGTCTCATTGCCAAATTCTTGCAGGCTGTTGATTATATACTTTGGATGGACTGCATGCATGAAGATATCTCAATAAAAATATTTTTTAAAATAGAGGGGTATACGAAAAAAAATGTACCTATTGCAAATTACGGACTCCAGTTAACAGTAATATCTTAATATTCTTTCATCAACAGGTACAAAATGCACTACACAAATACTATGGCTCAATAATGGGGGGGATAAGTGGTATGAGAGGCTTTGGGTTTTATTTTTCATTTTTAGTTCTTTTCTGGAGTAATGAAAATGTTCTAAAATTGATCATGGCAATGTATGCACAACTACGCAATGATACTCTGAGCCACTGACGGTACACTTCAGATGCTTTGTATGGTGTGTGAACACATCCAAAAAAAATTGTATGTCAGAAAAAATGCTTAAAGTGATAAATTAACGTACTATATATGTTACCAAATTATTTTTTAAAGCTACCAAAAAGTTACACACTCTATGGTTTCATTTATATAAGTGTTTTGAAATGACAAAATGGATGACATTGGTGAGTGCCAGGGGTTAGAGACAGAGCAAGGGGAGGCTAAGAGGTAGGAGCAGGAGGTGGATTTGGTTATAAAAGGACAACAGGAGGGATCCTTGAAGTGTTCAGTTATCTTGACTGAGGTGGTAGATACATGAATCTACACAGGTGATAAAGCTGCATCAAATTTAAACACATTCATACACACACACACATATACACAAATGAATACAAATAGAAGAGGAAATATGGATAATATTGGTGGATTATATAAAGGTCAATATCCTGCTTGTAATATCACAATATAGTTTTAAACAAAGTAACTATTGGGGGAAACCCAGCAAAGCATACAATGGATCTTTCTGTATTATTTTTTCTATTTTAGTAGTTTTATTAAGATATAACTCACATATCATAATTTATCCCTTTAAAGTGTACAATTCCTTGTGTAACCATCACCACAGTCAATTTGAGAACATTTATTGTTTTGTTTCTTACAACTGCCTGGAATCTACACTCATCTCATTAAAAACCTCCATTAAATATATATATATTATAAATCCATTGGGCACGAGGCTTTCTGAAGTTGGAGCCTGGATATTTGACAATTATCTGTGCTTCTCAAACTATTTCGTGGTAAAGAACCGGAGTTTGTTGGTTTGTTGTTTTCTTTCTTTCAATTGTTATAAACAAATACTTTTCTAAAATACAATTTAAAATTGAATTGGAGGGGGTGTACAGGTGGTTCAGTGGTAGAATGTTCACCTTCCATGAGGGAGACCCAGGTTCGATTCCCAGACTATGCATCCAAAAAAAAAAAAGTGAATACAGAAATAAAGACATACAAAATACAAATCCACATTTCTTTTTTTAATTCAACACATGCAAACCCTCCAGTCTCAATCTCTGTAGTATGTCACAATGGACATAGCAGCCAGCATAGGGATCACACTTTTGAGCAGCAGTGCTCTAGCGGTTACGTGATACACCGAGACTTCTAAGCCTAATCATAATTCTTAGCAAACCAGCTCTATCTTCGAAAACTAAACATAGGGACCTAGTCTGATTATAGAGACACTGCTCATGCTCAGGCAAAACGTCTTAAAATACAGTTCTAATAAGTATATATTCATGAAAAAGCCCATCAGGGACAAAAAAACAAAGCACTTGTGTAATTAACCTCTTTTTAAAGAGAAATGCATGAGAGTCTGCTAATAAACTCATCTCATTAAAAACCTCCATTGGTGGATTAAACTGAAAAATCATTCTTTAAGATACACACACTACAAAATACTTGAAATTAAAGTTAAGGCAGCTCAAAGTCCCCTCTGAAACTCTTTCAGTTTCAGAATTCAAAAATTCACCGAATTTCCAGGGTAAAAAAGCTCTCAATATGAAACTGTTTCTTTTTTAATTTCAATTCTATGTCTGATCACCTTTCTTCTTAATTAGGTTTATGTGAAAACATTCTAGACAACATTTATTAGCTTAAATAAATGTCATGAATAATAAGAATTAAGCAAAAACATGGAAAATGAACTCCCCAAGCTTCAACTAATTACATAGGTTCAAACACCTTATAAAATAAAATATTTGTCAGTGATATTAACAAATAGCTAACTGTTTGCTTTAAGATTCATATATTTTTCCCTCTCTATACCCTCTCTAACAAATAAGCAGCAAAATGTTTCACCCAGGTTATATACAGAAGAAAAATTAGGATACAGATAAATCTCACTATCAACTTGCCTGCTTTGTGAGCAAAATACATTAATTATTAATAATTAATTTATTATTTATTAAAGGGAAGAGAATATTCTAGATAACAGACACTTAATATATATGTATAGTGAAAACATAATTAAAAATAAAGGAATAATACAAAGAAGTATAAAATACTTGGATAGGAATATGGCAGAATTTTTTCACATATACCCAGTACCTAAGATGCAGAAACAAAACTGAATCAAGATTACTGAATAAAGAAACAGATGAAGGAATAAACTATTAAAGATTAATGCTTATTATTTGTGCAGGTTATTTTCATGCATGGCAGAATAAATATCAATTTCCTCTTCCCTCCATAACTCCAACTTCTACTTCAAAATATCCAATGTTTAGAAGCTCACACTACTAAGAGATTGTTACTGCAGTGATGCACATGTATTATGCAATGCTGCCTACATGAAACTGCTACCCACTTCTCACACTCTGTCCTCTGAAATAACAGAAATCCCTACAACAAAAGTCATCCTTCCAGCTATTTTATGAACCTGAATGCCCTAATACTTTACCTAAGTTTCTGTAACAACATGAGCCCCATTTTCATCATTCTCCCCTGACTCCACTCTGCAATTCAAGAATGGTGAACAGGGCGGGCCGCGGTGGCTCAGCGGGCAAGAGTGCTTGCCTGCCATGCCGGAGGACCCCGGTTCGATTCCCGGCCCCAGCCCATGTAAAAAACAAACAAACAAACAAAATATAATAAAATAAGAAAATGTTTAAAGATGTTTCCCTTTCTTCCTTCCTTCTATCCTTCCTTCTATCCTTCCTTCCTTCTCTGTCTTTCTAAAAAAAAAAAAAAAAAAAAAAAAGAATGGTGAACACCATGCTCCAAAAACTGACAAGGATAACAGTCAGCCTGCTACCTTCCTTCATCAGAACAAACATTTATATTGTGTATTCCCCCTCCTATGCCTGGCTTGTACATAGCCATGTCACATGTATCATGCTATAATAAATATCACTTATGTGTTCTCACTCTCCCCTGTCGGAACTGTGAGCTGCTTGACTGTAAACGTTTTGGAGCACTTAGAAGGTAAAATATGAGATGATGGAATGGTAGGCTTTGACAAAGTCTGGGATCTGTCCTGTAACTGTTTGTTGAAGACTGCTTTGAAAATTATTTCATCTTTCTCTCTTTGCTTTGTATATATGCTGTCATACAATTTAAAAAGTTTTTAAAAATGATTGTAAAAACTGTCAACCAAGAATTCTATATCTAGCAAAACTATTTTTCAAAAATAATCATAGGATTAAGACATTCCCAGATAACCAAAAGCTGAAGGGCTTTGTCTACATCAGACCTCCCCGACAAGGAAGATTAAAGGGAGCTCTACAGGTTGACTGGAAAGGAGACGTGACAAAATAAATACCTCTGCTAAAGAAAATGGCATGGGTAAATATAAATACCTGTACTACTGTATTTTTTATTTGTAACTCAACTTCCAATAGAGTCTAAAACGCACATCAATAAAATGTGATGAATGTAAAAAATGTAAAGACAAAGTATCAAATGTTGCATAATCTATATCCCTTCAGCACCAATTATCCAATCTCTACCCTATTTCTATCGCCTAATAATCTGTGTTCTTTTTTTGGGGGGGGGGGATTTTTTAAAAATATTTTTATTGACAAAGCAGCATAGAAACACAAACATTCTTCAGATACAAACATTTGATACATGCTGTACAATCAATGGCTCACAATATCACAGTAGTATATTCGTCACCATGATCATTTTTTAGAACATTTGCATCACTCCAGAAAGAGAAAGAAAAAAAGAAAAAACTCATACATACCAAACACCGTACCCCTATATCTCACTGACCACCAGTATTTCCATCTACCCAATATATTTTAACCTTTGTTACCCCTATCATTTGTTTATTTTTTTTCTTTCCTTTTTTTTTGGCATGGGCAAGCACCGCAAATCCAACCTGGGTCTCCAACATGGTAGGCGAGAACTCTGCCTGCTAAGCTACCATGGCCCACTCCATTTGTTTATTTTTTTATTCGTATTTTTTACTCATCTGTCCATACTCTAGATAAAGGGAACATTAGACACAAGGTTTTCACAATCACAGTCACATTGTAAACATTATATCTTTGTACAATCATCTTCAAGAAACAACACTACTGGAGAATAGCTCTGTTTCAGGCACTTCCCTTTAGCCACTAAAATAGACCATAAACTGAAAAGGGATATTTATATAATGCATAAGAATGCCCTCCCGGCCTCTTTTGTTGCTCAGATGTGGCCTCTCTCTCCAGCCAACATGATGAGCAGGCTCACCACCCTTCCCCTCTCTGCATGGGACATGACTCCCAGGTGTGTGGACCTTCCTGGCAACGTGGGACAGAGATCCTGGAATGAGCTGAGACTCAGCATCAAGGGACTGAGAAAAACCCTAGAATGAGCTGAGAATTAACAGCAAGGGATTGAGAGAACCTTCTCGACCAAAGGGGGAAGAGTGAAATGAGACTAAGTGTCAATGGCTGAGAGATTCCAAACAGAGTTGAGAGGTTATCCTGGAGGTTATTCTTATGCATTAAGTAGATATCACCTTGTTGTTCAAGATGTAGCAGAGAGACTGGAGGGAACTGCCTGGAAATGTAGAGTTGTGTTCCAGTAGCCATGTTTCTTGATGATGATTGAACAATGATATAGCTTTCACAATGAGACTCTGCGAATGTGAAAACCTTGTGTCTGATGCTCCTTTTAGCTACTATATCAACAGAAGAGTAGAACATATGGAATAAAAATAAATAATAGGGGGAACAAATGTTAAAATAAATAAATAAAATAAAAGCGAGGGGTAAGGGGTATGGTATGTATAATCTTTTTTTCTCTGTTATCGTTTTATTTCTTTTTCTGTTGTGTTTTTATTTCTTTTCTAAATCGATGCAAATGTTCTAATCATCACATAGTTGCATATTCAAGAATTACTGATTGTATATGTAGAATGGAATGATATCTTAACGTTTTAATTTTTTTTAATTAATAAAAAAAGTTTTAAAAAAATAATAAATCGACTTATAAAAAAAAAAAAAAAAAAAGAATGTCCTCCAGGACAACCTCTCAACTCTGTTTGAAATCTCTCAGCCACTGACGCTTTGTCTCATTTCTCGCTTCCCCCTTTCAGTCAAGTAGGTTTTCTCAATCCATTGATGCTGAAATCAGATCATTCTAGGATTTCTGTCCCACATTGTCAGGGAGGTTTACAGCCCTAAAAGTCATGTCCCACGTAGAGGCGGGAGGGCAGTGAGTTCACTTGTCATGTTGGCTGAGAGAGAGAGAGAGAAGCCACATCTGAACAACAAAAAAGGTTCTCTGGGGTGACTCTTAGGCCTAATTTTAAGTATCGCCTATCCTTTGTGGGGATAAGTTTTATAGGAAGAAACCTCAAGGTCAAGGGCTCAGCCTATTGATTTGGTTGTACCCACAAAGAACATCAGGAATTCTCCAAATAGGGAAGATGAATTTTCCCCTTTTCTCCCCATCCCCCAAGTGAACTTTACAAATACTTCTTTATTCACTGTTCAAATCACTCTGGGATTTATCACGTAATCACACCAACCTGGACAAACCTACAAAATCTCGTGCCCTATTCAAGTTTCCATGTATTTATGGTGTTCAAATAAACTGTCCACATAACTTATATTAGGAAATGCACTAGTCAAAATATAAATTTTCTACCAAATAAACATTTCTCGCTTTAGTCTCACAGAGAAGTTGAAGTTCAAAATATGAATGACCATCTATTTTCAACTCCCTGAAATACTGACATTCCTTTGTTCTTCCTCATGCAAAAACATTTTTTAATTTGTACATTTATTCACTATTATCATAAACTCTAGGCATTCCTAGATTATACCATCTCAGTCTTTATCGTCTATCTTTCCTTCTGGTTTCATATGTGCCCCCAGCCCTTCTCCCTCTATCATTCTCACATTGGGTTTCATTCAGTGAACTTACATTATTGTGCTACACTCAGGTAGTATTGTGCTATCCAGTTCTGAATTTTTACAATCAGTCCTGTTGTGCAATCTGTATCCCTTCAGTTCCAATTACCCAATATCTACCCTATTTCTATCTCCTGACAACCTCTGTTCTTAACTGAAATTCTCCAAGTTTACTCATTAATGTTAGTTCATATCAGTGAGACCATACAGTATTTGTTCTTTTGTTTCTGGCTAATTTCACTCAGCTTGACATCCTCAAAAATCCACGTTATTACACGCTTCATGACTTTATTCTGTCTTACCACTGCATAATATTCCATTATATGTTTATACCACAGCTTGTTAAGTCACTCATCTGTTGATGGACATTTTGGCTGTTTCCATCTCTTGGCAATTGTAAATAATGCTGCTATAAACACTGGTGTACAAATGTCCGTTTGTGTCCTTGCCCTCATGTCCTCTGAATAGATACCTAGCAATGGGATTGCTGGATCATATGGCAATTCTATACTTAGCTTACTGAGGAACTGCCAAACTGCCTTCCACAGCTGTTGGCCCATTTTACATTTCCACCAACAGTGGATAAGTGTGCCTCTTTCTCCGCAGCCTCTCCAGTACTTGTCATTTTCTGTTTTGTTTTTTTTTTTTGATAACGGCCATTCTGGTGGGTGTGAGGTGATATCTCATTGTGGTTTTGATTAGCATTTCCCTAATAGCCAGTGAAGTGCAGCATTCTTTCACGTGCCTTTTAGCCATTCGTATTTTCTCTTCTGAGAAGTGTTTGTTTACATCTTTTGTCCATTTTTTAATTGGGTTCTTTGTCTTTTTGTTGTTGAGTTGAACAATCTCTTTACATATTCTGGATACTAGACCCTTATCTGATATGTGATTTCCAAATACTGTCTCCAATTGTGTAGGCTGTCTTTTAACTTTCTTGACAAAGTTCTTTGATGCCCAAAAGTGTTTCATTTTGAGGAGTTCCCATTTATCTATTTCTTTCCTCAATTTTCATGCCTTGGGTGTAAGATCTAGAAAACCACCTTCTATTACAAGTTTCATAAGATATTTCCCTACATTTTCTTCTAAAATTTTTATGGTCTTAGCTTTAATGTTTAGATCTTTGATCCATCTTGAGTTAATTTTTGTATAGGGTATGAGATATGGATCCTCTTTCATTCTTTTTCATGCGGATATCCAGTTCTCCAGGCACCATTTATTGAACAGACTGCTCGGTCCCAGGAGAGTTAGCTTGACTGCCTTATCAAAGACCAACTGACTATAGATGAGAGGGTCTATATCTGAACACTCTATTCGATTCTACTGGTCACTTTATCTATCTTTATGCCAGTATCATGCTGTTTTGACCACCGTGGTTTCATAATACGCCTTAAAGTCAGGTCGTGTGAGACCTCTGACTTCATTTTTCTTTCTCAGGACATTTTTAGCTATTCGGAGCATCCAGCTCTCCCAAATAAACTCAGTTATTAGTTTTTCTATGTCTACTAAAGTAAGTTTTTGGGATTTTGATTGGTATTGTATTGAATCCATAAATCAATTTAGGTAGAACTGACATCTTAACTATATTCAGTCTTTCAATCTATGAACACAGTATGCCCTTCCATTTATTTTTGTTTTCTGTTATTTCTTTTAGCAATTTCTTGTAGTTTTCTTTGTATAGGTCTTTTGTATCCTCAGTTAAATTTATTTCTAAATTTCTTTTTGGTTGAGACTGCAAATGGAAATGACTGCTTGATTTACTCCTCAGATTGCTCATCACTAGTGTATAGAAACACTACAGATTTTTGAGCGTTGATATTAAACCCTGCACCTTTGCTGTACTCATTTATTAGCTCTAGTAGTTTTGCTGTGGATTTCTCTAGTAGCCATGTTTCTTGATGATGATTGTATAATGATATAGCTTTAGCAATGTGATTGTGTGATTGTGAAAACCTTGTGTCTGATGCTCTTTTTATCTACAGTATAGATAGATGAGAAAAAAATATGGATAAAAAATAAGCAAATAATAGGGAGAACAAAGGTTAAAATAAATTGAGTAGATGGAAATACTAGTGGTCAATGAGAGGGAGGGGTAAGGGATATGGCATGTCTGAATTTTTCTTTTTACCTTTTTATTTCTTTTGCTGGGGAAACACAAATGTTCAAAAAAACAATCATGGTGATAAATATACAAATATGTGGTGACACTGTGAGCCACTGATTGTAACCACGTCAAGAAGTTTGTATGTCAACAATGTATGCATGTTGGCTCCCGCTGCCAGCCAGCCAGCCCGTCTCTCCCTCTTTCTCCGCCGGCAGTGCTCCCGCCGCCAGCCACCCAGCCCTCCTCTCCCTCTTTCTCCGCCGGTGGAGCTCCCGCCGCCAGCCAGCAAGCCCTCCTCTCCCTCTTTCTCCGCCGGCAGTGCTCCCGCCGCCAGTCAGCCAGCCCTCCTCTTCCCCCTTCTCTGTCGACGGCGCTCCCGCCGCCATCTTGCCTTTGCTTTCCCCTTCTGCTCCGGCAGCGCTCCATCCGCCATCTTATCCTTCCCTTTCTCCTCCTGCTCCAGCGACTCTGCAACCACCACTGTGCCCTCTTCCGCCTTCACCAACTCCACCGCCACCGTCCTCGACAGCCTGGCCACCCTCACCTTTCCTCCTCCAGAACAGCTACTTGGGGAGTGGAGACGATACAGAGCACCTCCTGGAGCCATGAGGGAGATAAAAGGGACAGAGTACCCCATCCTAGAACGGCTGACTGTCTGGGAGAACCAGCTCCAGTGAGATAGCCGAAGGGCGTGGGCTTTCCCGGGCAGGACGGCAAGCGGCCGGATTCCTCCTTTCCTCCTTCCCAGGCCAGCTGGCAGAATTGGGCAGGCGGTCCCCTTGGGCCGCAGCGGCTGGCGCCCCCACCACGCAAGGCCCCCCCGGACCAACTGAGAGAGTTGGGTCGGAAATCCCCAGACTGCGGAGAACGGTGACTGGGGGGGTCCCTTCCAAACACGTGACTCCCCGGTCCAGCTGGGAACGGTGCACTCTCCCAGGCTGCGGCGGCTGGTGCCCTCCTGCCACACCTGGCGCCCCGGGCCGACTAGAAAATTCAGTCGGGCGCTCTCCCGGGCTGCGGCGGCCAGCGACCCTCCCCACATTCGGAACCCCGGGCCGGCTGGCACTCTTCCAAGCCACTTCGGCTGGCGAACGTCCCCCACGGTGAGAGTTTTCCAAAGTTAAAGGACCCACAGCACCTTTTACTGGTGGGACCCGCAGACAAACGTGTGCAACGAGCGCCACCTACTAGGCAGGATAAGAAAAACAGAACCCAGAGATTTCACAGAAAAATCTTTCAACCTGTTGGGTCCCACACCGAGGGAAATCTGACTAAATGCCCAGACACCAGCAGAAGATAACGGATCACACTCAGAAAATCGAAAATATGGCCCAGTCAAAGGAACAAACCAATAGTTCAAATGAGATACAGGAGCTGAGACAACTAATGCTGAATATACGAACAGAAATGGAAAACCTCTTCAAAAACGAAATCGATAAATTGAGGGAGGACATGAAGAAGACATGGGCTGAACAAAAAGAAGAAATAGAAAAACTGAAAAAACAAATCACAGAGCTTATAGAAGTGAAGGATAAAGTAGAAAAGATGGAAAAAACAATGGATACCTACAATGGTAGATCTAAGAGACAGAAGCTACAATTAGTGAACTGGAGGATGGAACATCTCAATTCCAAAAACAAAAAGAAACTATAGGGAAAAGAATGGAAAAATTTGAACAGGGTATCAGGGAACTCAAGGACAATATGAAGCGCACAAATATACGTGTTGTGGGTGTCCCAGAAGGAGAAAAGAAGAGAAAAGGAGGAGAAAAACTAATGGAAGAAATTATCACTGAAAATTTCCCAACTCTTATGAAAGACCTAAAATTACAGATCCAAGAAGTGCAGTGCACCCCAAAGAGATTAGACCCAAATAGGCATTCTCCAAGACACTTACTAGTTAGAATGTCAGAGGTCAAAGAGAAAGAGAGGATCTTGAAAGCAGCAAGAGAAAAACAATCTATCACATACAAGGGAAACCCAATAAGACTATGTGTAGATTTCTCAGCAGAAACCATGGAAACTAGAAGACAGTGGGATGATATATTTAAATTACTAAAAGAGAAAAACTGCCAACCAAGACTCCTATATCCAGCAAAATTGTCCTTCAAAAATGAGGGAGAAATTAAAACATTCTCAGACAAAAAGTCACTGAGAGAATTTGTGACCAAGAGACCAGCTCTGCAAGAAATACTAAAGGGAGCACTAGAGTCAGATACGAAAAGACAGAAGAGAGAGGTATGGAGAAGAGTGTAGAAAGAAGGAAAGTCAGATATGATATATATAATACAGAAGGCAAAATGGTAGAGGAAAATATTATCCAAACAGTAATAACACTAAATGTTAATGGACTGAATTCCCCAATCAACAGACATAGACTGGCAGAATGGATTAAAAAACAGGATCCTTCTATATGCTGTCTACAGGAAACACATCTTAGACCCAAAGGTAAACACAGGTTGAAAGTGAAAGGTTGGGAAAAGATATTTCATGCAAATAACAACCAGAAAAGAGCAGGAGTGGCTATACTAATATCCAACAAATTAGACTTCAAATGTAAAACAGCTAAAAGAGACAAAGAAGGACACTATATACTAATAAAAGGAACAATTCAACAAGAAGACATAACAATCATAAATATTTACGCACCCAACCAGAATGCCCCAAAATACGTGAGGAATACACTGCAAACACTGAAAAGGGAAATAGACTCATATACCATAATAGTTGGAGATTTCAATTCACCACTCTCATCAATGGACAGAACATCTAGACAGAGGATCAATAAAGAAATAGAGAATCTGAATATTACTATAAATGAGCTGGACTTAACAGAAATTTATAGGACATTACATCCCACAACAGCAGGATACACCTTTTTCTCAAGTGCTCATTGATCATTCTCAAAGATAGACCATATGCTGGGTCACAAAGCAAGTCTTAACAAATTTAAAAACATTGAAATCACACACAACACTTTCTCGGATCATAAAGGAATGAAGTTGGAAATCAATAATAGGCGGAGTGCCAGAAAATGCACAAATACGTGGAGGCTCAACAACACACTCTTAAACAACAAGTGGGTTAAAGAAGAAATTGCAAGAGAAATTAGTAAATACCTCGAGGTGAAATAAATGAAAACACAGTGCAGTGCTAAGAGGGAAATTTATTGCCCTAAATGCCTATATCAGAAAAGAAGAAAAGGCAAAAATGCAGGAATTAACTGTCCACTTGGAAGAACTAGAGAAAGAACAGCAAACTAATCCCAAAGCAAGCAAAAGGAAAGAAATAACAAAGATTAGAGCAGAAATAAATGAAATTGAAAACATGAAAACAATAGAGAAAATCAATAAGACCAGAAGTTGGTTCTATGAGAAAATCAATAAGATTGATGGGCCCTTAGCAAGATTGACAAAAAGAAGAAGAGAGAGGATGCAAATAAATAAGATCAGAAATGGAAGAGGAGACATAACTACTGACCTCACAGAAATAAAGGAGGTAATAACAGGATACTATGAACAACTTTACGCTAATAAATACAACAATTCAGATGAAATGGACGGGTTCCTGGAAAGACATGAACAACCAACTTTAACTCAAGAAGAAATAGATGACCTCAACAAACCAATCACAAGTAAAAAAATTGAATTAGTCATTCAAAAGCTAGCTAAAAAGAAAAGTCCAGGACCAGACGGCTTCACATGTGAAATCTATCAAACAATCCAGAAAGAATTAGTACCAACTCTCCTCAAACTCTTCAAAAAAATCGAAGTGGAGGGAAAACTACCTAATTCATTCTATGAAGCCAACATCACCCTCATACCAAAACCAGACAAAGATATTACAAAAAAAGAAAACTACAGACCAATCTCTCTCATGAATATAGATGCAAAAATCCTCAATAAAATTCTAGCAAATCGTATCCAACAACACATTAAAAGAATTATACATCATGACCAAGTAGGATTCATCCCAGGTATGCAAGGATGGTTCAACATAAGAAAATCAATTAGGGCGGGCCGCGGTGGCTCAGCGGGCAAGAGTGCTTGCCTGCCGTGCCGGAGGACCCCGGTTCGATTCCCGGCCCCAGCCCATGTAACAAACAAACAAACAAACAAAATATAATAAAACAAGAAAATGTTTAAAAATGTTTCCCTTTCTTCCTCCCTTCCTTCCTTCTCTGTCTTTCCCTCCTTTCCTCCCTCTCTCTTAAAAAAAAAAAAAAAAAAAAAAAAGAAAATCAATTAATGTAATACACCATATCAACAAATCAAAGCAGAAAAATCACATGATCATCTCAATTGATGCAGAGAAGGCATTTGACAAGATTCACCATCCTTTCCTGTTGAAAACACTTCAAAAGATAGGAATACAAGGGAACTTCCTTAAAATGATAGAGGAAATATATGAAAAACCCACAGCTAATATCATCCTCAATGGGGAAAAATTGAAAACTTTCCCCTAAGATCAGGAACAAGACAAGGATGTCCACTATCACCACAATTATTCAACATTGTGTTGGAGGTTCTAGCCAGAGCAATTAGACAAGAAAAAGAAATACAAGGCATCAAAATTGGAAAGGAAGAAGTAAAACTATCACTGTTTGCAGACAATATGATACTATACATCGAAAACCCAGAAAAATCCACAACAACACTACTAGAGCTAATAAATGAGTACAGCAAAGTAGCAGGTTACAAGATCAACATTCAAAAATCTGTAGCATTTCTATACACTAGTAATGAACAAGCTGAGGGGGAAATCAAGAAACGAATCCCATTTACAATTGCAACTAAAAGAATAAAATACCTAGGAATAAATTTAACTAAAGAGACAAAAAACCTATATAAAGAAAACTACAAAAAACTGCTAAAAGAAATCACAGAAGACCTAAATAGATGGAAGGGCATACCGTGTTCATGGATTGGAAGACTAAATATAGTTAAGATGTCAATCCTACCTAAATTGATTTACAGATTCAATGCAATACCAATCAAAATCCCAACAACTTATTTTTCAGAAATAGAAAAACCAATAAGCAAATTTATCTGGAAGGGCAGGGTGCCCCGAATTGCTAAAAACATCTTGAGGAAAAAAAACGAAGCTGGAGGTCTCGCGCTGCCTGACTTTAAGGCATATTATGAAGCCACAGTGGTCAAAACAGCATGGTATTGGCATAAAGATAGATATATCGACCAATGGAATCGATTAGAGTGCTCAGATATAGACCCTCTCATCTATGGACATTTGATCTTTGATAAGGCAGTCAAGCCAACTCACCTGGGACAGAGCAGTCTCTTCAATAAATGGTGCCTAGAGAACTGGATATCCATGTGCAAAAGAATGAAAGAAGACCCATCTCTCACACCCTATACAAAAGTTAACTCAAAATGGATCAAAGACCCAAACATTAGGTCTAAGACCATAAAACAGTTAGAGGAAAATGTTGGGAGATATCTTATGGATCTTACAACTGGAGGTGGTTTTATGGACCTTAAACCTAAAGCCAGAGCAATGAAGAAGGAAACAAATAAATGGGAACTCCTCAAAATTAAACACTTTTGTGCATCAAAGAACTTCATCAAGAAAGTAGAAAGACAGCCTTCACAAGGGGAGACAATATTTGGAAATGATATATCAGATAAAGGTCTAGTATCCAGAATTTATAAAGAGATTGTTCATCTCAACAACAAAAAGACAGCCAACCCAATTACAAAATGGGAAAAAGACTTGAACAGACACCTATCAGAAGAGGAAATACAAATGGCCAAAAGGCACATGAAGAGATGCTCAATGTCCCTGGCCATTAGAGAAATGCAAATCAAAACCACAATGAGATATCATCTCACACCCACCAGAATGGCCATCATCAACAAAACAGAAAATGACAAGTGCTGGAGAGGATGCGGAGAAAGAGGCACACTTATCCACTGTTGGTGGGAATGTCAAATGGTGCAACCACTGTGGAAGGCAGTTTGGCGGTTCCTCAAAAAGCTGAATATAGAATTGCCATACGACCCAGCAATACCATTGCTGGGAATATACTCAAAGGACTTAAGGGCAAAGACACAAACGGACATTTGCACACCAATGTTTATAGCAGCGTTATTTACAATTGCAAAGAGATGGAAACAGCCGAAATCTCCATCAACAGAAGAGTGGCTAAACAAACTGTGATATGTACATACGATGGAATACTATGCAGCTTTAAGACAGGATAAACTTATGAAGCATGTAATAACATGGATGGACCTAGAGAACATTATGCTGAGTGAGTCTAGCCAAAAACTAAAGGACAAATACTGTATGGTCCCACTGATGTGAACAGACATTCGAGAATAAATTTGGAATATGTCCTTGATAACAGAGTCCAGCAGGAGGTAGAAACAGGGTAAGATAATGGCCAAATGGAGTTGAAGGGATACAGACGGTGTAACAGGACTAGATACAAAAACTCAAAAATGGACAGCACAATAATACCTAATTGTAAAGAAATCATGTTAAAACACTGAATGAAGCTTCATCTGAGCTATAGGTTTTTGTTTTGTTTTGTTTTGATTTTACTATTGTTACTTTTATTTTTTTCTCTATATTAACATTCTATATCTTTTTCGGTTATGTTGCTAGTTCTTCTAAACCAATGCATATGTACTAAGAAATGATGATCATGCATCTATGTGATGATGTTAAGAATTAATGATTGCATATGTAGAATGGTATGATCTCTAAATGTTGGGTTAATTTCTTTTTTTCCGTTAATTAAAAAAAAAAAAAAAAAGAGAGAAGGGATAATTGGAGCTGAAGGGATACAGACTGTACAACGGGACTGGATATAAAAACTCAGAAATGGACAGCACAATACTACCCAATTGTAATGCAATTATGTTAAAACACTGAATGAAGCTGCATGTGAGGTATAGGTTTTTTGTTTTTTTTTGTTTTTCTTTTTCTTTCTATTATTGTTTTAATTCTTATTCTGTTGTCTTTTTATTTCTTTTTCTAAATCGATGCAAATGTCCTAAGAAATGATGAATATGCAACTATGTGATGTTATTAAGAATTACTGATTGTACATGTAGATTGGAATGATTTCTAATTGTTTTGTTAATTCTTTTTTTAATTAATAAAAAAAAAGAAAAAAAAAAAAAACCTGTAGCGTTTCTATACACTAGTAATGAACAAGCTGAGGGGGAAATCAAGAAACAACTCCCATTTACAATCGCAACTAAAAGAATAAAATACCTAGGAATAAATTTAACTAAAGAGACAAAAAACCTATATAAAGAAAACTACAAAAAACTGCTAAACGAAATCACAGAAGACCTAAATAGATGGAAGGGCATACCGTGTTCATGGATTGGAAGATTAAATATAATTAAGATGTCAATCCTACCTAAATTGATCTACAGATTCAATGCAATACCAATCAAAATCCCAACAACTTATTTTTCAGAAATAGAAAAACCAACAAGCAAATTTATCTGGAAGGGTAGGGTGCCCCAAATTGATGAAAACATCTTGAGGAAAAAAAACGAACCTGGAGGTCTAGCGATGCCTGACTTTAAGGCATATTATGAAGCCACAGTGGTCAAAACAGCATGGTATTGGCATAAAGATAGATATATCGACCAATGGAATCGAATAGAGTGCTCAGATATAGACCCTCTCATCTATGGACAATTGATCTTTGATAAGGCAGTCAAGCCAACTCACCTGGGACAGAACAGTCTCTTCAATAAATGGTGCCTAGAGAACTGGATATCCATATGCAAAAGAATGAAAGAAGACCCATCTCTCACACCCTATACAAAAGTTAACTCAAAATGGATCAAAGATCTAAACATTAGGTCTAAGACCATAAAACAGTTAGAGGAAAATGTAGGGAGATATCTTATGAAGCTTACAATTGGAGGCAGTTTTATGGACCTTAAACCTAAAGCAAGAGCACTGAAGAAGGAAATAAATAAATGGGAGCTCCTCAAAATTAAACACTTTTGTACATCAAAGAACTTCATCAAGAAAGTAGAAAGACAGCCTACACAATGGGAGATAATATTTGGAAATGATATATCAGATAAAGGTCTAGTATCCAGAATTTATAAAGAGATTGTTCAACTCAACCACAAAAAGACAGCCAACCCAATTACAAAATGGGAAAAAGACTTGAACAGACACCTACCAGAAGAGGAAATACGGATGGCCAAGAGGCACATGAAGAGATGCTCAATGTCCCTGGCCATTAGAGAAATACAAATCAAAACCACAATGAGATATCATCTCACACCCACCAGAATGGCCATCATCAACAAAACAGAAAATGACAAGTGCTGGAGAGGATGCGGAGAAAGAGGCACACTTATCCACTGTTGGTGGGAATGTCAAAGGGTGCAACCACTGTGGAAGGCAGTTTGGCGGTTCCTCAAAAAGCTGAATATAGAATTGCCATACGACCCAGCAATACCATTGCTAGGTATCTACTCAAAGGACTTGAGGGTAAAGACACAAACGGACATTTGCACACCAATGTTTATAGCAGCGTTATTTACAATTGCAAAGAGATGGAAACAGCCAAAATGTCCATCAACAGAAGAACGGCTAAACAAACTGTGGTATATACATACGATGGAAAATTATGCAGCTTTAAGACAAGATAAACTTATGAAGCATGTAATAACATGGATGGACCTAGAGAACATTATGCTGAGTGAGTCTAGCCAAAAACTAAACGACAAATACTGTATGGTCCCACTGATGTGAACCGACATTCAAGAATCAGCTTGTAATATATCATTGGTAACAGAGACCAGCAGGAGTTAGAAACAGGGTAAGATAATGGGTAATTGGAGCTGAAGGGATACAGACTGTGCAACAGGACTATATACAAAAACTCAAAAATGGACAGCACAATAATACCTAAGTGTAAAGTAATCATGTTAAAACACTGAATGAAGCTGCGTCTGAGCTATAGGTTTTTTTTGTTTTGTTTTGTTTTTTGTTTTTTTTTTTACTATTATTATTACTTTTATTTTTCTCTATATTAACATTCTATATCTTTTTCTGTTGTGTTGCTAGTTCCTCTAAACCGATGCAAATGTACTAAGAAATGATGATCATGCATCTATGAGATGATGTTAAGAATTACTGATTGCATATGTAGAATGGTATGATTTCTAAATGTTGGGTTAATTTCTTTTTTTTCCGTTATAAAAAAAAAAAAAGAATGTATGCATGTTTGTTGTTTACAATAAAAATATTTTTTTTAAATGTCAAATATAATTATAAATCAATGGTTTGGGATTTGTATAAATGTGTAATTTACGACCAAATAACACATAAATGAGGGGATTAAAGAAGTATGGAAACATAAGTTGTATATGTTATTGAAGTTAAACTGCTGTGAAAGCAACAGTGTTGTAGACACAGGGTGTTTTTAATTTAAGCCCCACTGTAACCACAAAGAAAACATCAGAGAGTTTCGCATTACTCCGAAATATTGTAGGTTTGGTTCCCCACCACCCCAATAAAACCAATTTACAATAAATCAAGCCACATCAATTTTTTGGTTTTACACTGCATATAAAAGTTATTTTTACACAATACTGTAGTCTATTAAGTGTGCATTGTCTAGAAAACAATGTACATACCTGAATTTAAAAAATAATTTATTGCTAAAAAATGCTAACCATCATCTGAACCTTCAGTGATTTGTTATCTTTCTTCTGGTGGACACTGATGACTACTGACTGATCAGGGTGGCAGTTGCTGAAGGCTGGAGCAGCTGTGGCAATCTCTTAAAATAAGTCAACAATGGGATTTGTCACATCGATTGACTCATCCTTTTACAAAAGACTTCTCCATAGCATATGACGCTGTTTGACAGCATTTTACACAGAGAACTTCTTTCAAAGTTGGAATCAATTCTCTCAAACACTGCTATTGCTTTATCAACTAAGTATATGAAATATTCTAAATCATTTGTTGTCGTTTCAACCCTGTTCACATCTTCATCAGAATAAGATTCCACCTCAAGAAACCCCTTTTTTCGTTCATATATAAGAAGCAATTACTCACATGTTCAAATTTTATCTTCATGAGATGGCAGCAATTTAGTCACAATATCAGGCTGCACTTCTAATTCTAGTCCTCTTGTTATTTCTACCACATCTGCAGTTAACTCCTCCTCTGAAGTCTTCAGCCCCACACATTCATCCGAGGGACAGAATTCACTTCTTTCAAGCTCCTGTTAATGTTGGCATTCTGACCTCCTCCCATGAATCACAAATTTCTTAATGGCCATCAGAGGAATCACTGTGTACGGCAGCTATAGCTTTATGAAATGTATTTCATAAATAATAAGACCTGAAAGTCAAAATGACTTCTTGATCCATGGGCTGCACAAAAGATGTTGTCTTAGCACTCATGAAAACAACATTCATCTCATTGTACATCTCCATCAGAGCTCTTGGGTGATCAGATGCATTGTCAATAAGCAGAAATAATTTGAAAGGAATCTTTTTTACTGAGCAGTAGGTCTAACAGTGGGCTTAAAATATTCAGTAGACCATGTTGTAAACAGATGTACTGTCATCTGGGCTTTTAGTTCCATTTATAGAGCACAGACAGAGCAAATTTAGCATCAGTCTTAAGGGCCCTAAGACTTCTGGAATGATAAATGAGAACTGACTTCAACTTAAAGTCACCAGTTATATTACCCCTAACAGAGTTAGCCTGTCCTTCGAAGCCAATCATTGACTTCTCTCTAAGTAAGTCCTAGATGGCATCATCTTCCAAAAGAAACCTGTTTCATCTACACTGAAAATCTGTTGTGTTATGTAGCCATCTTCATCAAATACACTACCTAGATCTTCTGGATAATTTGCTGCAGCTTCGACATCAGCACTTGCTGATTCACCTTGTACTCTTATGTTAAGGAGAAAGTTTCTTTCCTTAAACCTCATGAACCAACCTCTGCTAGGTTCGAACTTTTCTTCTGCAGCTTCCTTCCCTCTCTCAGCCCTCACAGTGCTGAAGAGAGTGAGGGACTTGCTCTGGATTAGGCTTTGGTTTAGTGTTGCAGCTGGTCTGATCATCTATCCAGACCAACACAACTTCTTCCATATCAGCACTAAGGCTGTTTCGCTTTTTTATCACTCATGCGTTCATTGGAGCAGCACTTTTAATTGTCTTCAGGAACTTTTCCTTTGCATTCACAACTTGGCTTAAATGTTTGGCTCAGGAGGCCTAGCTTTGGGCCTATATTGGTTTTTGACACACTTTCCTCACCAAGCTTAAATCATTTCTAGCTTTTGATTCCAAGTGAGAGAAATGTGCAACTCTCCCTTTCACCTGAATACTTACAGGCCTCTGTAGAGTTATTAGTTGCCCTAATTTCAGTACTGTTCTGTCTTTCTGTAGAGGGAGGCCCTGTAAAGGGACAGGGATGGGGGACAGCCAACTGGTGGAGCAGTCAGAACACACACAACATTCATCAATTAAGTTCACCACCTTATTTGGGTGTGGATCATGGGACCCTAAAACAACTACAACAGTAACATCAAAGATCAAAGACCACTATGACAGATATGATAATAAGGAAAAAGTCTGAAATGCTGCAAGAATTACCAAAACATGACAGAGACATGAAGTGTACACATACTATTGTATAAATGGTATTGACAGACGTCCAGATGGTAATTACCATTTCTGGATTTTGAGAGGCTGTTTTATTTTTTTTTTTTCAACATTTAGAAATCATTCCATTCTACACATGCACTCAGTAATTCTTAGTATCATCACATAGATGTATGATCATCATTTCTTAGTACATCTGCATCAATTTAGGAAAAGAACTAGCAAAACAGAAGAAAAAGATATAGAATGTTAATATAGAGAAGAGAATTAAAATAATAATACTAATAAAAATATATATATATAAAAAAAGGAAAAAGAAAAAAACAAAAACAGAAGATACAAACAAACAAACAAAAAAACATATTTCAGGTGCAGCTTCATTCAGTGTTCCAACATAGTTACATTACACTTAGGTATTATTGTGCTGTCCATTTTTGAGTTTTTGTATCTAGTCCTGTTGCACAGTCTGTATCCCTTCAGCTCCAATTACCCATTATCTTACCCTGTTTCTAACTCCTGCTGGTCTCTGTTACCAATGATATATTCCAAGCTGATTCTCGAATGTCGGTTCACATCAGTGGGACCATACAGTATTTGTCCTTTAGTTTTTGGCTAGACTCACTCAGCATAATGTTCTCTAGGTCCATCCATGTTATTACATGCTTCATAAGTTTAGTCTGTCTTAAAGCTGCATAATATTCCATCGTAGGTATACGCCACAGGTTGTTTAGCCACTCGTCTGTTGATGGACACTTTGGCTGTTTCCATCTCTTTGCAATTGTAGATAATGCTGCTATAAACACTGGTGTGCAAATATCCGTCTGTGTCTTTGCCCTTAAGTCCTTTGAGTAGATACCTAGCAGTGGTATTGCTGGGTCGTAATCCATTCTGCCAGTCTATGTCTTTTGATTGGGAAATTCAGTCCATTAACTTTTAGTGTTATTACTGTTTGGATAATATTTTCCTCTACCATTTTGGCTTTGGTATTATATATATATCATATCTGATTTTCCTTCTTTCTACACTTTACTCCATACCTCTCTCTTCTGTCTTTTCGTATCTGACTCTAGTGCTCCCTTTAGTATTTCTTGCAGAGCTGGTCTCTTGGTCACAAATTCTCTCAGTGACTTTTTGTCTATAAATGTTTTAATTTCTCCTTCATTTTTGAAGGACAATTTTGCTGGATATAGAAGTCTTGGTTGGCAGTTTTTCTCTTTTAGTAATTTAAATATATCATCCCACTGTCTTCTAGCTTCCATGGTTTCTGCTGAGAAATCTACACATAGTCTTATTGGGTTGCCCTTGTATGTGACAGATTGTTTTTCTCTTGCTGCTTTCAAGATCCTCTCTTTCTCTTTGACCTCTGACATTCTAACTAGTAAGTGTCTTGGAGAATGCCTATTTGGGTCTATTCTCTTTGGGGTGTGCTGCACTTCTTGGATCTGTAAATTTAGGTCTTTCATAAGAGTTGGGAAATTTTCAGTGATAATTTCTTCCATTAGTTTTTCTCCTCCTTTTCCCTTCTCTTCTCCTTCTGGGACACCCACAACACGTATATTTGTGCGCTTCATATTGTCATTCAGTTCCCTGATCCCCTGCTCAAGTTTTTCCATTCTTTTCCCTATAGTTTCTGTTTCTTTTTGGAATTCAGATGTTCCATCCTCCAGTTCACTAATTGTAGCTTCTGTCTCTTTAGATCTACCATTGTAGGTATCCATTGTTTTTTCCATTTTTTCTTCTTTGTCCTTCACTCCCATAAGTTCTGTGATTTGTTTTTTCAGATTTTCTATTTCTTCTTTTTGTTCAGCCCATGTCTTCTTCATGTCCTCCCTCAATTTATTGATTTGGTTTTTGAAGAGTTTTTCCATTTCTGTTCGTATATTCAGAATTAGTTGTCTCAGCTCCTGTATCTCACTTGAACTATTGGTTTGTTCCTTTGACTGGGCCATATCTTCAATTTTCCGAGCGTCATCCATTATTTTCTGCTGGTGTCTGGGCATTTGATCAGATTTCCCTGGGTGTGGGACCCGGCTGGTTGAAAGGTTTTTCTGTGAAATCTCTGGGCTGTTTTTCTTTTCCTGCCCAGTAGGTGGCACTCGTGGCGCTTGTCTGTCTGCGGGGCCCACCAGTAAAAGATGCTGTGGCTCCTTTAACTTGCCAATCCGAATCTTGCAGTCGGCCCGGGAAACCGCGCGTGGAGGGGGTGGGTCGCTGGCCCCTGTGGCTTGGGGGACTGCCGGTCCAAATTGCCCAGCTGGCCCGAGACGCCAAGCGTGGCGGGAGGGCCCCGCTATCCAACGTTCTCAGTCAGACCGGGGAGCCACGTGCGTGGAGGGGACCCCAGATGCCAGCCGCCCCGGCCGGGAAAACGCGCGCCCCTCGGGTATCTCACCGCAGTGGATTCTCCCTGCCCGTTCAGCCGTTCCAGAATGGGGTACGCTGTCTTTTTGGTCTCTGTCGTGGCTCCGGGAGCTGTTTCGTATTGTTTCTGTTTCTTTAGTTGCTTTTCTGGAGGAGGAACTAAGACCCGTGCGTCTTACTAAGCCGCCATCTTCTCCGGAAGTCTTATTTATTTTTTATCCTTGTTTTATTTATTTTTCTATGCTGTATGATGGGGTCACATTTCATGACAGAGACATGAAGTGTACACATACTATTGTATAAATGGTATTGACAGACGTCCAGATGGTAATTACCATTTCTGGATTTTGAGAGGCTGTTTTATACATGTATAACCTGGTATTCAGAGAGAGGAACAAAGCTGATCAAGTTGGGATTAAGACCATTCAGAATACAGAGATAAGGAAGACATTGTCTATATTTTAGAACTTCACCTATGCTTTGAGGCCAAAGGAAGAAAGGTTTATTTTGTCCAAAACCTAAATTTTCTGTAGCATATAATCTAACTGTCTGGATAGATCATTTAAGCAATCCAAACACAGGGAGCCCAGAATAAGAATGAGGGCCCTTAATCCTGTATAGCTTAATGTAATGCCTGGGTACAACCCAGAGTATATTAAAAAGATAATCAAAAAGTTTGGCAAACACTGTAACCATGTCAAGAATGTTTGTATGTCAAGAATGTTTGTATGTTTGTTGTTTACAATTAAAAAAAAAAAAAAGTTTGGCAAAGCCCCTTAAGGAATCAGGGAAAAAAATACTAAGCTATTAAACTTTACCACTGGGGAAACCCCCGTTAACTGTGTCAAATATTAGGGACACCCAAATCAATAAACCAAGTCCTTAATCTTGAGGTCTTGCTCTTGTGAAGTTTATGTATGTAACAGAAGAGCTTAGCCTACCTATAGGTATGCCTAAGAATTACTTCCAGAGGACTTCTTTTATTGCTCAGATGTGGCCTCACTCTCTGTCTAAGCCCAACTCTACAAGTGAAAACCATTCCCCTCCTCCATACGTGGGACATGAAACACAGGGGTGAAAGTCTCCCTGGCAGCGTGGGAGATGACCCCCAGGGATGAACCTTCTCAACCAAAGGGGGAAGAGTGAAATGACACCAAGTGTCAATGGCTGAGAGATTCCAGAGTCGAGAGGTTATCCTGGAGGTTATTCTTATGCATTAAGTAGATACCACCTTGTTGTTCAAGATGTAGTGGAGAGGCTGGAGGGAACTGCCTGAAAATGTAGAGTTGTGTTCCAGTAGCCATGTTTCTTGATGATGATTGCACAATGATATAGCTTTCACAATGAAATTCTGTGAATGTGAAAACCTTGTGTCTGATGCTCCTTTTATCTACTATATTAACAGAAGAGTAGAACATATGGAATAAAAATAAATAATAGGGGGAACAAACGTTAAAATGAATTTAGTTTGAAATGCTAATGGTAAATGAAAGCAAGGGGTAAGGGGTATGGTATGTATAATCTTTTTTACTCTGTTATCGTTTTATTTCTTTTTCTGTTGTGTTTTTATTTCTTTTTCTAAATCGATGCAAATGTTCTAAGAAATGATGAATATGCAACTATGTGATGATATTAAGAATTACTGATTGTATATGTAGAATGGAATGATATCTTAATGTTTTGTTTGTTGTTAATTTTTTTAATTAATACAAATAATAATAAAAAATAAAAATAAAAAATAAATTTTTTAAAAGAGGTATGCCTGTATGCAAACTCATAAAGACAGAAAGTACAACTAGTACAACTAATTGTGGTGCTGTGCTTTGAAATTTACAGATTTTTTTGTATATATGTTATTTTCCACAAAAAAAGAAGGAAAAAAAATCAATTGTGATGATAAAAAAGTATTTAAGCCCTCTAGCTCCTATATTCTGAAGCAGCTAGAAGGAAAAATATGAGATCGTATGGTAGCCCATGACAAACTCTGGGATCTGTCCTATAACTACTTGTTGAAGAGTGCTTTGAGAACTATTGCTTTTTTATTTCTTTGCTTTGTACATATGTTACACTATACAATAAAAAAAGTTAAAAAAAGAAATTGCAGTATAGGTTACCAGGGTGGGTAGCAGAGCAGTGGAGAGTTAATAATGCAAAATGAGTGTAAAATTAGATGTACACAAACTTTCCAGAACGCTCAGTGAGAGGCAGAGAAGCAGCGGCTGCCTGAGCTGCACACAGTGACCCATTCCTTCCCACTCCCCCTTGGCAGCCGTGGCTCACTCGCTGGCTGCAGAAAATAGTGAAAGAAACCACTTACTATGATGTTTCGGGGTCAAACCCAATGTCACCCAGGAAGAGTTGATAAAGGCTTACTAGCCTTGAAATATCAGCCTGATAGGAATTTAAATTGCTCTCTGATGCAAGAGGATGGAGCACATGGGGGTTTTGGCTCCCCCATAGATATCTTTAATATGTTTTCTGGAGATGACGGAAGGATGCTGAGAGAAAGGAGAGGTAAATATGTTGTACATCAACTCTCAGTAACCTTAGAAGATTAACGTAATGGTGCAAAAAGTGAAAAAGAATATAATTTGCAACAGATGTGAAGACCAAGGTGGTAAAAAAAAAGGAGCAGTACAGTGCTGTCCCAATTGCTGAGGTACAGGAATGCAAATAAGAATTCATCAGACAGGACCTGTAATGGTTCAGTCTGTATGCATGGAGTGCCAGGGCCATACAGGGGGAACAGACCAGTCCTAAAGACAGATGTAAAAGGAAAGAAGACCGTTCAAGAGAAGATTCTCGAAGTTCATATTGGCAAAAAAGACATGAAAGATGGCCAAAAGACAACATTCCACGGCGAAGCAGAGCAAAAGCCAGAACTGAAGCCAGGAGATAATATCACTGTTTTAGATCAGAAGGATCACAGTGCTTTTACTTCACAAGGAGAGACCTCTCCATGTGAATGGACATACAGCTGGCTGAAGCACTGTGCGGCTGCCAAAAGCCAGTATCCACACTTGCAACTGATCCAGAGTCATCACCTCTCATTCAAGTCAGACTGTCAAGCATGGAGATATCAAGTGTGTGCTAAATGAAGGCATGCCAATTTATGGTAGGCCATATGAAAAGTGTCTCCTAATCATGGAACTACATGGCTGGGGAAGATATCTGCTACCTTTCTAATTTTGCATGTATTACTAATTTGGAGAAAAAGTCAAATTTAAAAATTATCTTTCAATAAGTCTGACTTGTCCTCCAGTTTACCACAGATTCATTAAGCAACTACTTTGGCTGAGGTTAAAAAACACACCTAAACCATGTGAGGGTACTATCACCCAACTCATTTTTTCATCTTGTTCCCAAGGAGAGTTCTAGAGACTGACACTCTCTAAAAGTCTAAGTATAGAACACTGGAAATGTTCCTCCTGAACACTAGAGAAAGAATCAAAACACCCAGTTTCCTAGCATAATCCTAAACCTAGCAAATAAATGGTCCAAGCCACCTCTTAAAATAGTTAAGATTCTGTGAGATAATTAAATAATTATTTTATTTTTCCAACCACATTTGTGTCTCTAGGTATCCTCTGAATTTCCACATAGCCACTCCCCAATTTAACTAGATTTAGAAGAATCTCTGAAGAAAAAAACTGCTGCACAGATCTGGACACATAATAGGCATTTAGTAAATATGTGTTAAATTCAAAAGTGAGGACTGACTTGTAAATGTAAATTTAAAAAAAAAAAGAGCCACTTACAGAAAATGTAAAATGATCTCATTTAATTGTCTTACATAGATTATGGTGGGAAGGCATGGCTATCTACTTAGGTTGGATTGTATGATGTGCAAATAAAACTGTTTAGAAATGCACAGAGAGAAATAAGCACTAGAGAAAATGTGAAGAAACAGATGTACCTGTTCACTGTTGGTAGGGAAAGTGAGAGGTGCAGCCTCCTGGAGGGCAGTGTGGTGGTTCCTTAGGAGGCTAGTGGTGGGGTTGCCATATGATTCTGCAACTCCATCCTCAGCGTATACCTGGAGGAACTGAGTATGGGGACACGAATGGATATTTGCACACTGGTGTTTCTGGTGGTAGTGCTCACGATTTGCAATGAATGGAGGGACCCAAGGGTACAAAGACTGAGGAATGGAAGGAGGAACTATGGCATATACATACAACGGACTACTGAGTGGCTGCAAGAAGGAATGAAGTTGTGAGGCATGAAACTATGGTGAATGAACCTTAAAGACTGTATGTCGAATGAAATGTCAGAAACAAAAATACAAATATTATCATGTCTCATTCATATGGATGAACTATAATATACAAAACAAAAAGAACTGAAGTCAAGAGTATGGGTTTTCAGGTTGGGGCCTATCTAGAGGGTCCTAGATTGTATGCTCTCACAGCAGTTACATATATTCAAGAGTAGTAACTATTATTTCTAAATCCAAGATATTGAGCTATTTGTGTATAGCCTGGTAGCTCCCTAAAACTTCAGGTATTTGTGTGACACTTGAAAATTAGAGTGAGAGCTCTGAAACTATGAAAGTCAGCAGTATTCCATATAGCAACTGTTAAAAAAAAGTTGAAAAACTTCAACTAGAGACAAAAATGAAGCTGATCTAGATAGGACTAAGATCAATCAGAATACAAGGGAAAGGATGATATGGTTCATATTGTAAAACTTCAATTTCTATGTGACACCCAAGGGAGAGAGATTTATTTGGTGCTAAATTTATATTTTGGGTAGCACATTATCTAATTTAACTTGCATGGTCCATTTATTCAAATACCATAATTGCATGGAATCTTGAACAGGGTGTGAGATCTTGTTGGTTTGTACAGATTACTGTGATGTCTTGATACATCCCCCAGACTAATTTGGGCACAGAATAAAAAAGTATTTGCAAAGTCCCCCTGGGGGCCTGGGGAGAAGTGAGGAAATATTAAAACCTTCCCACCTGGGGGGTTTCTGATATCCTCACAAGCCGTGGGACAACCAATTCAACAGGCCGAATTCCCGATCTTGGGGTTCGTCCCTATGACACAATCCTGCAAAGGAGAAGCTAAACTACTTAAAATTATGCCTAAGAATCACCCGCAGAGAATCTCTTTTGTTGCTCAGAAGTGGCCTCTCTCTCTAAGCCAACATGGTAGGTGAACTCACCACTCTTCCCCCACTACACGGGACATGACTCCGAGGGCTGTAAATCTCCCTGGCAATGTGGAAAAGGACTACTAGGATGAGCCAGGACCTGGCATCATGGGACTGAGAAAGGCTTCTTGACCAAAAAAGAGAAGAGAAATGTGAGACAAAATAAAGTTTCAGTGGCTGAGAGATTTCATACAGAGCCAAGAGGTTATCCTGGAGGTTATTCTTATGCATTATACAGCTACCCCCTCTTTAGTGTGTTTTGGAGTGGCTAGTGGGAAGTACCTGAAACTGATAAGCTATGTGCCAGAAGCCTTGACTCTTGACAACAACTGTATAACTATATAGTTTTCACAAGGTGACCATGTGATTGTGAAAACCTTGTGTCTGATGCTACTTTTATCCAGGGTATAGACAGAAGAGTAAAAAAAATTAGGACAGGCATGCAAAGATAGTTCTGTGATAGAATTCTCACCTGCCATGCGGGAGACCCAGGTTCGATTCCTGGCCCATGCACTTCCCAGAAACAAACAAGCAAACACAAATTCAACAAATGGTGCTACAATAGTAGATAATCACATAGAAAAAGAATGAAATGTGACCCCATCATACAGCATAGAAAAATAAATAAAACAAGGATAAAAAATAAATAAGACTTCCGGAGAAGATGGCGGCTTAGTAAGACGCGCGGGTCTTAGTTCCTCCTCCAGAACAGCAACTAAAGAAACAGAAACAATACAAAACAGCTCCCGGAGCCACGACAGAGACCAAAAAGACAGCGTACCCCATTCTGGAACGGCTGAACAGGCAGGGAGAATCCACTGCGGTGAGATACCCGAGGGGCGCGCGTTTTCCCGGCCGGGGCGGCTGGTGACTAGGGTCCCCTCCACGCACGTGGCTCCCCAGTCTGACTGGGAATGTTGGATAGCGGGGCCCTCCCGCCACGCTTGGCATCTCGGGCCAGCTGGGCAAATTGGACCGGCACTCCCCCAAGCCACGGCAGCCGGCGACCCCCCCTCCACGCGCGGTTTCCCGGGCCGACTGCAAGATTCGGATTGGCAAGTTAAAGGAGCCACAGCATCTTTTACTGGTGGGCCCCGCAGACAGACGAGCGCCACAAGCGCCACCTACTGGGCAGGAAAAGAAAAACAGAGCCCAGAGATTTCACAGAAAAACCTTTCAACCAGCCGGGTCCCACACCAAGGGAAATCTGATCAAATGCCCAGACACCAGCAGAAAATAATGGATGACGCTCGGAAAATTGAAGATATGGCCCAGTCAAAGGAACAAACCAATAGTTCAAATGAGATACAGGAGCTGAGACAACTAATGCTGAATATATGAACAGAAATGGAAAAACTCTTCAAAAACCAAATCAATAAATTGAGGGAGGACATGAAGAAGACATGGGCTGAACAAAAAGAAGAAATAGAAAATCTGAAAAAACAAATCACAGAACTTATGGGAGTGAAGGACAAAGAAGAAAAAATGGAAAAAACAATGGATACCTACAATGGTAGATCTAAAGAGACAGAAGCTACAATTAGTGAACTGGAGGATGGAACATCTGAATTCCAAAAAGAAACAGAAACTATAGGGAAAAGAATGGAAAAACTTGAGCGGGGGATCAGGGAACTGAATGACAATATGAAGCGCACAAATATACGTGTTGTGGGTGTCCCAGAAGGAGAAGAGAAGGAAAAAGGAGGAGAAAAACTAATGGAAGAAATTATCACTGAAAATTTCCCAACTCTTATGAAAGACTTAAAATTACAGATCCAAGAAGTGCAGCGCACCCCAAAGAGAATAGACCCAAATAGGCATTCTCCAAGATACTTACTAGTTAGAATGTCAGAGGTCAAAGAGAAAGAGAGGATCTTGAAAGCAGCAAGAGAAAAACAATCTGTCACATACAAGGGCAACCCAATAAGACTATGTGTAGATTTCTCAGCAGAAACCATGGAAGCTAGAAGACAGTGGGATGATATATTTAAATTACTAAAAGAGAAAAACTGCCAACCAAGACTTCTATATCCAGCAAAATTGTCCTTCAAAAATGAAGGAGAAATTAAAACATTTATAGACAAAAAGTCACTGAGAGAATTTGTGACCAAGAGACCAGCTCTGCAAGAAATACTAAAGGGAGCACTAGAGTCAGATACGAAAAGACAGAAGAGAGAGGTATGGAGTAAAGTGTAGAAAGAAGGAAAATCAGATATGATATATATAATACAAAAGCCAAAATGGTAGAGGAAAATATTATCCAAACAGTAATAACACTAAAAGTTAATGGACTGAATTTCCCAATCAAAAGACATAGACTGGCAGAATGGATTACGACCCAGCAATACCACTGCTAGGTATCTACTCAAAGGACTTAAGGGCAAAGACACAGATGGACATTTGCACACCAGTGTTTATAGCAGCATTATCTACAATTGCAAAGAGATGGAAACAGCCAAAGTGTCCATCAACAGACGAGTGGCTAAACAACCTGTGGCATATACCTACGATGGAATATTATGCAGCTTTAAGACAGACTAAACTTATGAAGCATGTAATAACATGGATGGACCTAGAGAACATTATGCTGAGTGAGTCTAGCCAAAAACTAAAGGACAAATACTGTATGGTCCCACTGATGTGAACCGACATTCGAGAATCAGCTTGGAATATATCATTGGTAACAGAGACCAGCAGGAGTTAGAAACAGGGTAAGATAATGGGTAATTGGAGCTGAAGGGATACAGACTGTGCAACAGGACTAGATACAAAAACTCAAAAATGGACAGCACAATAATACCTAAGTGTAATGTAACTATGTTAGAACACTGAATGAAGCTGCACCGGAAATATAGTTTTTTGTTTGTTTGTTTGTTTGTTTGTATCTTTTATTTTTGTTTTTTTTCTTTTTCCTTTTTTTACATATATATTTTTTTATTAGTATTATTATTTTAATTCTCTTCTCTATATTAACATTCTATATCTTTTTCTTCTGTTTTGCTAGTTCTTTTCCTAAATCGATGCAAATGTATGAAGAAATGATGATCATACATCTATGTGATGATACTAAGAATTACTGAGTGCATGTGTAGAATGGAATGATTTCTAAATGCTGTGTTAATTTCTTTTCTTTTTTTTGATTAATAAAAAAAAATTTTTTTTAAAAAAGCCATATAGTTATACAATCATCATCAACAATCAAAGCTTCTGGAAGGCAGTTCAACAGTTTTAGGTCTTTCCTTCTAGCTATTCTAATACACTAGAAACTAAAGAGTAACATCTATATAAGGCATAAGAATAACCTCCAAAATGACCTCTCAATTCTTAGCCACTGGAACTTTGTTTTGTTTAATATCTTCTCCCTTTCTGGTTAAGAAGTCATTCTCAATCACACGATGCCAGGGCCAGGATCTACCCTGGGAGTCATGCCTCACCTTGCCAGGGAGGCTTATATTCCTGGGAGTCAGGTCCCATATATGAGAGAGAGTGTTGAGTTTATTTGCATATTTGGCTTAGAATGAGAAGCTACACCTGAGCAACAAAAGAGGTACTCAGGCATGACTATGAGTAGGCTTAGCTTCTCCTTTGCAGGAATAAGTTTCATAAGGGCAGGCTCCAAGATCAAGGAGTTGACTTATTAAATTGGGAGTCTCTAATGCTTGCAAGAATATCAGGAATTATTGAGGTGGGGAAGTTTTTCATATTTTTCCCTAGCACCTCAAAGAGTCTTTGCAAAAAATACTTTTTTAGTTTCTGCCCAAAATACTCAGGGATGTATCAGAGTATTATATTAATTTGTATAAAATAACATGATTTCAATGAGACTTTGCACTTAGCATTGATACTAAAATGATTTGAGGCTTCTGGAATGATGTAATGAATAAATGTATTTTGCATGTGGGAAGAATATGTCTATGGGAGTCCAGAGTGTGAAATGTTGGGGATTGAATCATGGTCCCAGAAAAGACATGTTTAGGTCCCAAACTCTGGTCTGGTGGATAGGACCTTTGAAGATGTTATTAGTTAAGGTGTCCCCAGATTGAATGTCCTTCATTATGTCCTTAAGCCAACATGATTTAAGACATTATAAGCAAAGAAATTAGGCACAGAGAGAAAACCACAGGAGCAGCCAGAAGCTGGAAGTCAAAGAAACCCAGAAGGGAAAGGAAAAGATGCTGCATATGTATTGCCAAGATGAAAAAGCAAAGGAACCCCAAGGATTACCAGCCAGCCAGAAGATACTGACCAGGCAGGAAACAAGTCTTCTAGCTGCTGAAACCTTGAGCCAATAAATTCCTATTGTTAAGATAATAAATAAATAAATAAATAAATAAATAAATAAATAAATAAATAAATAATGAGGGGGAATAAGAGGTAAAAAAAAGTTGGGTAGATAGAAATTCTAGTGTTCAATGAGGGAGAAGCGTAGGGCTATGAAATATATGAGTTTTTTCTTTTTATTTCTTTTTCTGGAGTGATGCAAATGTTCTAAAAATAATCACAGTGATGATACACAACTATGTGATGATATTATGGGCCAATGACTGTATATTTTGGATGGACTATATATGTATGAAGATATCTCAAGAAAAATATTTTTTAAGTGATTCCATATAAAAATGTACAGAAACAGGAATGCAGGCTACAGGCCCAATTATTAACAGTAATTATGTCTGCGGAGGGCAACAGGAATTGGTAAAACAAGACTGGAGTAGGAAAGAGACTTTGACTTTACTTTTCTTCTTTACTTGAATTTTTTACAACCAGCATGTAGTTACTGATTAAGGATGTCTTAGCAAAGGGGAAAATGTACCTTAAAGCCAATTTCCATTAACTTTATTCTTTTAAAAGCCTGAAAATAGCAGGAGTGTTATCCAAATGAGAAACGTTATTTTTCCACACAGAAGAAATTGGGTCAAAGTGTGTGTAACTTTCACTGAACTGTAACATATCAAATTTACACACAGCCCCCTGAAATCCAAACTTATATTGATTTCCAAAGTGTTCTATATAATCTCTCTAATGTAAACATCCCCTTTCTGTGCCCAATGTTCTAGTTAAGCCCCCATCAGTGCTCTCCTGTTTCCCAACCTTTCAAGGGAATTCCCCCAAGTCTATCCCCAGATCCACAAAATCATATTTTTAATTCTGCTCCAAATATCTTGGGTTATTTGTACAAAGGCATTCAAAAAGATAGCTGAGCAATCCCTCAAAGAATCTAGTGATTAGGAGCAACGAAATCAATATCCTCGGCAGCAGCCCTTCTGAGAGGGGCAGCGGCAAATGTCAGCACTACCACGCAGAAGTTCCAAATCATCGGGCAACGTATGGAAGGTGGAATTTCCTTTACAAAAGGTAGAATACGGTGACAGCACATTAACATGCAAGAGAGTACGAGCTACACAAAAGTAGGACCAGTATAAGCTGAGAATGGTCTGTGTACAGCAAAGAATGAGGCTTTAGAGTTAGGCTAAACACAGCTTGACTTCCAACCCTTCCATTTACCTTCTTTTCAAATCCTAGTTTACTACTGGGTAAACTGGAGAAAACTAGAGATAACACCACCTACTTCAGACTTTTCTAAATTATGAAGAGATAATGCATATAAAGGATTTAGCATGGTGCTTGATACATGGAAAGCATTCCATAAACTGTAGCTATCATTAAATGCTTAATACTGAATCAGACCCAAGGTAGGTGCTCAAAAATGTTACTTCATCTGAAATCTGTTCTACAACTAATTGTTGTGCTGTCTTTGAAATTTCTTACTTTTTTTGGTATATGTTATTTTCTCACAAAAAAGAAAACAAAAGTCAATTGTGATGATAAAAAATACATACATTCCTTCTAGCATCCAATGTTCTAGAGCAACTAGAAGGAAAAACCTGAGATGGTGTAATGGTAGCCCGTGACAAACTCTGGGATCTGTCCTATAACTACTCGTTGAAAGTGCTTTGAAAACTATCGCTTTTTTACTTTCTTTGCTTTGTATATATGTTATATTATACAATAAAAAAGTTAAATTCGAAAAAAGAAATTGGCAGGGGAAGTTGTTTCCCTTCCCCCTACTTCAGGAAGGAAGCCAATGAGGGTGAGACTTATTTTTTTAAGTCTCCGTTAGGGCATGAATTTTGCACCATGTACATGTATTTCCTATTAAATAAAAATAATAATAAAACCAAAACCAAAACAAAGCATGTTACTTCACCTTTTTTAAAGTAATAAATGCCTTGCCCAGCATCATACAGTGACTATTAAGTTGTAAAACTAAGACCATGCAGTTTTTCTTTACTCTAACCTCAGAACTACTTCCACAATACAAAAACTTACAGTTAACTTAAAAGTAAATTTAAAAAAAAGTCATGGAGACTTGGTTTTCAATAAAAAATGTATGCCTGTTAATATAGAGATCTCTGTCTTATACATTTGTGCATACTACTCAATCTGGGAGACACAAAACAAATACAATTTTTTTTAATTTTAATGATACCTCAGCGGAACATCATAGTCAGTGTCCATTCTATTTAATCTGTTGATCCCATATGGAAAAGTTTATCTTTTTAATCCTTTAAAATGGCTAAATATCTTTATTTTTTAATTACATGCATTTACTATAGTCACACGATTCAAAATTCAAAAAACAAAAGGATATACAATAATGTGTCCCTACCGGTCACATGCCTCAGTACCCCAAGTTCTCCTCCCCAGCGTCAACCAATATTTACCATTTCTTGGCTATACTTTCAGTAATACAGTATTCATATGTAAGCCAAGCACATATATTCTACTCCCTTCTTAAACAATCATGGTAGTATATTACACATACTGTGACACACTTTTTTTAACTTTACCAATCTATATGGTGAAGTCATTCTATATAAGCATATAAATTTTTCTCATTCTGTTTTACGGCTACAGAGAATTCAATTATATGGATGTGGCAACTTTTCTTAAAACAGTCACTCTCAGGCAGGCCACGGTGGCTCAGCAGGCAGTTTTCGCCTGCCATGCTGGAAACCAGGGTTCGATTCCCAGTGCCTGCCCATGCAAAAAAAAAAAAAGTCAATCTCCTACTGATGAACATTTCAGTCACTTCAAGAATTTTATTATAAACAATGCTGCAACAAAAACCTTGCCCATATATCATTTTGCACATGTATATGCATAGGATAATTCTTAGAAATAGAAATAATGGGTAAAAAAAGTACATGCATTCATAATTTGAATAGCTATCGCTAAGTTCCCCTTCTGAGAGGCAGTACCAATTTATACTTCCAGTAGCAACGGATGAAAATATTTCTGTCAATCATTGCCAAAAAGTATTAAAATACTTCATTTTGCCAAGTTGACAGGTGAAAGTTACTTCAGGACAATTTTTTTTTAATTGGATTTCCATTGACTGAGAGTAAATTATTTCACTTATGTAAGTCCATACATGGATATAAACTGTATATTTTAAAGCAAACAGTGTTGGTATTATTCATTAAATCAGGACTTTAAATGAGATTGGCTTCCTTAAAAATTATCTTCCTTCACTGAAATCAGATCCCATCCTTTAGCATACAAATAAAGGCAGTCAAATGGCAAACTGCCCTAGTTCACTTTTATTAAACAGTTCATTTTCAAAATGGATAATACTCCAGTCTTCATGCCTAGTAATGAAGGAAAAATACTTGTAAATACATAACCGCATAATTCTTGTCAACAGAAATCATTGCTTATAAATGAATTCAAAATTAGTTGTTAGCTCAAAATAATTGTTATTATAGAACCAACAAAATGGGATTTTCTTGTTCTAACCGCCTTTTTTAATATAGCTTAAGAAATAATGCTAAAGGAGAAATGGGTAACTAAAATAGCATTTGTGAGTCACCGAGATTACTCATTAAAAAGAAAAGGCTCAGACTTTTGAGAGGTTAGAGTGACCCTGCCCCAATTCTAGGCCACTCACAGCCTGTCTGTGAGGAGGGTCACTCACTAAGAGCTCAACTCTTCAGCAGTAAATAATTCCAAGTCACCCACTGAGAGAATCAGATGCTCTTTAAACACACTACACCCAGAAACTTGCCTAAAACTAGTACCTATGGCTCCAGAGTAAGGCAGAAAATACCCTGAGCCTCATCTTCAGTTAAGTGAAACTGCTACCTATAAAATCAATTAATTCAAAGCACACCTGGTCCTAGTCTGGGTACTATTTATAAATGCAATTAATGCCCACATTGCTTTCTTATGTGCAACTATGAAAGGAAAAAAGGCCATACAGTTCAGATACTTAGTCTATTAAGTTCTTTTTCCCTTAAGTTTTTTATTTTTTAATAACTCCAAACCTACAGGACAATTGCAAAAATAATAAATGACTATATAGAGAACTACAACCTACCCATTTCCAGATACCCAGACAGACCAATTTTAACATTTTGCCACATTAGCCAAAATCTTCTATCCATCGTTTACTAAACATCTGAGTGTAAGTTGTATACATCATGCTCCTTTAACCACGTTAAATATAGTTATCAAATCAATAAATTTAATATTGATATAGAGCTTGCAGTTTATATTTCAGTTTCTTCATATGTCCCAATAATGTCCTTTTTAGATCTTTCTTCTCCATTAATAGGCACAGTCCAGGATCATTCACAGTTAACTGATATCTCTTTTATTGCTTTTTTTTTAATTATGGAATTATACATACAACATAAACTTTTCTCATTCCAGCCACTCCTAAAAATACCATTAAGTGGGATTAATATTCACAAGGTTGTACTACCCTCACCACAGTCCTTTACCAGAACTTTCCCTTCACCCCAATCTGAAACCCTACACCCATTATGCCTTAACTTTCCATTTCCCCTCCTCTCTACCCCTGGTAAACTGTATTCTAAATTCTGTCTCTGTGAGTTTGCATATTCTAGCTATTTTATATCAGTGGAATCATGGAATATCTGTCCCCTTATGTCTGGCTTATTTCACTCAGTGTAATGTCTTCATGGTTCAGCCACGTAGAGGCATGGATCAGAGCTCCATTCCCTTTATGGCTGAGTAATGTTCCATTGTATGAATACACCATATCTTATTTATCCATTCATCTGCTAATGGCCATTTGGGTTACTTACACCTTTTAGCTACTGTGAATAATGCTGCTATAAACACTTGTTAACAAATATCTGTTGGAGTCCCTGCTTCCAATTATTTGGGGTATATACTCAGAAGTGGGATTGCCAGGTCATATGGTAATTCTATGTTTAACTTTCTGAAGAACCACCAATCATTTGCCCCAGCTACTGCACCATTTTACATTCCCACCAACAATGTATGGGGGTTCTATTTCTCCACATCCTCACCGACATTGATTTTGTTTTTTTTAATAGCCACTCCAGTGGATGTCAAGTCATATCTCAACAAGGATTTGATTTGTGTTTCCCTAATGGCTAATGATGTCAAGCATGTTTTCATGTACTTAATATATATCTTCATTGAAGAAACATCTATTCAAGTCCCGTGCCCTTTTTTTTTCCTTTTTTTTTTCTTTTTTTTTTTTAATTACATGGACAGGCACCGGGAATCAAACCCGGGTCCTCGGGCATGGCAGGCAAGTATTCTTACCTGCTGAGCCACCATGGCCCGCCCCCTGTGCCCATTTTTAAATTAGATTGTCTTTTGCTGTTGAGTTGTAGTTTTTTCATCAGGATATTAAACCCTTATCAGATATATGGTCTCCAGATAGTCTCTTTCATTTTGTAGGCTGTCTTTTAACTTACTTTTTAAATAATGTCATTAAATGCACAAGTTTTTCATTTTGATGATATCCGATATATCTATTTTTTTCTTTTGTTGCTCATGTTTTTTTGTGTAAAGTCTAAGAATCCATTGCCTAATATAAGGTTCAGGGGTTATTTACTTGTTTTCTTCTAGGAGTTTATAGCTTTAGTTCTTGTATTTAAGTTGTTACTTATTTTTGGATTAATTTCTGAATATGGTGTGAGGCAGGGGGGTGCATTTTCCTTCTTTTGCATGTGGATATCCAGTTTTCCCAGCACTATTTGTTGAAGAGACTGGTTTTTCCCAGTGAGTGGAGTGGCTCCCTTGTCAAAAATCAATTGGCCGGGTTCCTGGACCAGGTAAGTTCTGAAACATAGAGGGCCCAGGCTCTCCAGAACATCAGCTAGTTTCATCTCCCTACCCCATATTACTGACAGCCCCTCCCAACACGAAAAAGTTAGGATGGCCATAGCCCAAATACCCTTAAAGAGTGGGACAGAAAGATCAAAGGTGATGGTGGAGTTATACAGAGAAGGTAGGGTTTGACAAACAAATACGATTGCTGAATCATTAAATTGATATTTATTTTAATCTCCAGTATCTAAGAGCAGCTGGAAGTAAAAAACAAAAATTGTGAAATTGTAACCCATACCAAACTCTGAAACCTGTTCCACAACTAATTGTGTTGTGCTTTAAAATTTATTGTTTTGTATACATGCTATTTTTCATTAAAAAGGGGGGGAAAAGTTGATTGTGATGATAAAAAAAAATATTTATTTCTACAAGCCTCCTATATTCTGGAGAAGCTAGAAGGAAAAATCTGAGATGATGGTATAGTAGCCCATGACAAACTCTGGGATCTGTTTTGTAACTACTAGTTGAAGAGCGTTTTGAAAACTATTGTTTTTTTCTCTTTGCTTTGCATATATGTTATATTATACAATAAAAAAGTTGAAATTAAAAAATCAATTGGCCATATCTAACTCTATAAAACTCTATAAAAGTTATACTTGGGTTTATTTTTCAGAAACTGATTTCTTCCTATGCCAGATTGTTCCTATGCCAGATAAGCCCTGAAATTTAGAGGAACCAGTCTTTCCCAGAACATCAACCAGCTGCATTCCCCCGCTCCATATAATGACACCTCTTTTCAACATGAAAAAGTCAGAATGGCCATAGCCCAAATATCTCTGAAAATTAAGAGAATGATCAAATGAGAGGGAGGAGTTGTAACAGAGAAATGAGGATTTAACCAATGATTATGACTACTGAATCATTATATAGATATTTCTTTTTAGTTTCTAGTGTATTAGAACAGTCAGGAGGAAATACCCGAAATTATGGAACTGTAACCCATACTAAACTTTGAAATTTGCTCTAAAAATACTTGCTAAATTAGTTTGAAATTTATTACACACATATATTTCACAATAAAGAGTGTTTAAAAAATCAATTGGCCATAGATGTGGTCTATTCAGTTTTTCTTTTAAGGAAAAGGATTATTACCTGTAGCCTATCTATTGGTTCATTTATTCAAAAGGAAATTTATGTTTACCTTCCTTTATTCCCAGTACTTCAGGATCAAGCTTAGCAGCAGGTGTGACTACAACACTTAAGAAACTACCTGAGCAAAGACGGAAAAAAAAGGTTTTCAAGTTTTCATCCTTGAAAACTCTGTAAAGATTACCTAAACAGACATACTTGAACATCTAACTACACTAGGTCATACATTAAGAATTCTTGTTAGTTACATATACATGACAAACCACAAAACCAGTTTTCCTCATTTTAAAGCCAAGGGAAAAGGAAAAGCTAATCATACTTTCAAAACAAAAGTATATAACATCAAATAACTAATTTATTGCTTAACATCCATAAAACTGGACCATATCCATATAAATTAGTTTAACAGTAGTGAGAAGAAAGTGAATGACAAAATGACTGGAAAATTGTTTCTTGTTTCCAAATTCACAGGTATTATAAAATAAAGGTGGCAATTACTATACATTTTAACTTTTCAACCTTCCTCTGAAGGACCTAAGGAATAAAGAATGATATGAGGCAAGCAGTTAAAAGCATAAATTCCAGAGTCAGACCTTGGTTTGAAACCTGACTCTCCCATTTAAAAGCTTTGAGACTTGGCATGTTAACTCCTCTAAGCCACAGTTTCCACTTCTCTTAAATGGGAATATCATTAGTACCTTCCTTAGAGGGTTGTTACCAAAATAAAGTGAAATAATATAGAGTATTTGGCATACTGCCAAATACTTTCATGACATATAAGTAAGCACCCAATAAATGTCAGCTATAGTTATTCTGTCTAATTCTACAGAGTAAGCCACTCAGGGGAGTTTTTCTAACAGACAATACTGATGGCAAAAGCTTTAAATGGTAAAAGAGCATAAAAGGAAGCTGGTGAGAAAACACAGAATACACACAGTTAAAATGATCATTGGCTGAAAAATAACCGCCTGAAGAAGATGTGGAGAAACTGGAGTCTTCTTGCATTGCCAGTAGGAATGTAAGGTAAAATGGTGCTGCTGCAGTAAACAGTTGGAGCTTCCTCAAAAATTTAAACATAGAATTACCACATAACAATAAAGAACTGAAAGCAGGAGTAACTCATACTTGTACACCAATGTTCATAGCACCGTTGTTCATAACAGCCAACAGGGGAAAACAACCCGCGTCCACTGCAGGATGAATGGAAAAACAATGGTACATACACTATTCTGCCTTAAAAAGGAATGAGTTCTGATACATGTGACAACACGAATGAACCTTGAAGACATCATGTTGAGTGAAACAAGCCAAACACTTGTTTGGACAAATACAGTATTTTTTCACTGATATGAAGTAATTAGAATAAGCAATTGCCCTTGGTTACCAGGAGTCAGCGTGGGAATAGAGAATGGGGAGTTAATGTTTCAATTGTACAGTATCTGCTTGGGGTGATGGAAAAATTTGGTAATGGTAGCACACACTGTGAATATAATTAACAGCACTGAATTATATATTTGAACATGGTTAAAAAGGAAATTTTAAGTTGTATAAATGTTAAAAGAATAAAAATTTTAAAAAGAAAACATAAGATTATACAACACAAAGAGTGAACCTGGATGTAAACCATGGACTATAGTTAATAGTACAATTATAAAAACGTTCTTTCATCAGTTGTAACAAATGTACCACATTAATGCAAGGTGTTAATAACAGGGTGTTATACGGGAATTCTATATTTTATGCATGATTTTTCTGTAAACCTACAACTTCTCTAATAATAAAATAAAATAAAAAGTTCTGATACATGCTACAAAATTAGATGAACCTTGAAAACATTATGTTAAGCGAAATAAGCCCAACACAGAAGGTCAAATGTTATATCATTCCTCTTATATAAAATATCTAGAAAATTAAATTCAGATATATAAAGTAGATTAGAGGTTACCAGGGGTTGGGGTGAGGTGCATGAACGGGGAATTACTGCTTAACAGGTACACTGTTTCTGTTTCGAATGATGAAAAAAATCTTGATAATGTTTGGAGTTGATAGTAGCACAACATTGTGAATGTACCATTCAAGTGTACACAAGAAAAATAAATAATTTTTTATACTGAATTCTTCAGGACTTAAAGTTGAAATAATTTTTACTAGTTGGAAAAAACTGTAGAGAGTTTGAAAAATCTACAGAGGACTACAAAGGAATGTGCAATATATGGTTAGCATGGATATCGAAGATGATGATAGCACGGCAGTTAAAAGGTAAGACAATCATGAATACTGGGCCACCATGTCCAAATTACAAAGACAGCAGACATTCCTCGTAAATAGAGTGAAGACCTAATTCCCATCAGTCATTCAGTTAATAAGATTTAAAAAAAAGAAGAGTGTGTTAAGTTATAAACCAAGCACAAAGATAAAATAATTAATTTCAATTAATCAACAACTTGTTCAAACCAAGCAATCCTCTATACCTGTGAAAGTTTCCTTAGGGTCACAGTGCAAAACAAAAACATGTTAAGAGAACTCTAGCTGGTTTCCACTACCACCATCCCCCCCAAGAAAATTATCAATGGACGCAGTTATTAACCTAAAAGGGAATGTTACCTATATAGCTGATAAATACGGAAAATAGCTTTTAAAAATACACAACTGCAAAGTGTATTTTTTAGCTAACAAATGACATTTTTGTTCAGATAACAACATAATGGTGACAATTTGCAATTGTTTATAAAGCCAGAGGAAAACACTGATGTTCTCTTTTTTCTCCATTTTTTAAATTATAGTATAAGACATATACAACATAACTCTTTTAATCACTTTCAAATATATAATTCAGAGGCATTAATTACATTAACAATGTTGTACTACCAACACCACCACAATCCATTACTAAAACTTCTCTATCACCCCAAAGAGAAACTGTACTCATTAAGCACTGACTCCCCCAAAACACTGATTTTAATAATAACTAAAACCTACACTGGATCATTAGTTCAAGAATAAACAATTTCTAATGACCATATTTCAACAATGTAACAAAAATTACTTACTATGTAATTGCACGCCACTAACTTGTCAGAGGGTACCAGCGAACTGGTTAAAAAATAACTTAGGCATCTCCTATATTTCAAATGGTTTAATTCGTTTGAAAATAGGTTAAATGACAAGTACACATTAAAGAAAATTTCAAATTGCATTAAAGTGATAATTCTGACAATCTGAAACAATTAAATTGCAAAAGTTCAATTATTTAAACTAGTATAGTCTCAAGTGTCTCAAAATGGAGTTTGACCTCTTGTTGACAGTCACCTCAAATTCCTTCCAGTGGCTCAGCAGGTAAGGAATTCTTGGAATTTAGGTCTTCAAGGTCTATTAAGTATTGTGGCTAAACAACCCTATCAATACCAAATTATTTGGGGCAGTGTTGGTCAATTACCTAACTCAGCCTCCTTAGAACCCTTCCATCTTTTCTCTGCTTCACAACATCATTAGTTCTAATTGATGAGAGTACATAGGTAAAGGTGAAATTAGTAAATGTTATAAATTAGTTATTACAAATGTAAGGAAAAAATGTGGTCAGGAATGTGGTTTAACTATAGTTTAAATAAACTTCTGGATTACCCAAGGATTTCTTTTAATCCGTGTAATTCTCCTCTTGCAGGCATGGATAATCAGTCTCCCAAGAGCCCTGAGGACCAGGGTAGGACAAGCTGCAGCACCAGGGATGCTGCAGTCCCTCCTGGAATGCACTAGGGGAGATTCTGTGCCGCAAAGACGCGGCTCTAGCAATACAACAATGAAAGGGACTGTCCAGATGACCATTCCTGACTTCAGCAGTAAATTACTCCTATTTATGATGAAACCTCGGGTTACCTGGTGTGAATATTTAAGGGGCTATAATAAATGAGATATACATTGATAGAGGTAGGGGAGGGAGGAAGAGAAGAGAGAAAGATCAATCCTAGAGCCAAGACTCAGGAGAAGGATCTACAAATTTTGAGGAAGGCTCAAAATTTCCAGATTATTTCCTGCTTCAGGCTGGAACCAAGCTGAAAGGATAATGAGAAGCTACATTAGTAATACACTTCAGCTGTATATACAGTATGCCGTATCCCTGCCTCAGTCCTTAGGAAAGTTGAATACCTATAATAACCTTAAATACTGGAATAAAATAGGATAGGCTAGTAGAAATGGCAATGCTTGAGACCAAGAAGAAAGGATGGCACTTCAGGACATAATTCTTAACAAAATTCATCTCGTTCACCCTGCAATAGCTATAAAGTAAATGGGAATTTTGAGTTTATCAGGGAACAATAAGGGGACAGGTGATTCCACACATGATTTTATCATAGACTTGGCCCCCAAATTTCTTCCTTAAATGGTTCCATTGTAACCTGACGTGGGAGATGCCTAGCCTGATAGGGTCCATGTGCCAGTTTGTATCTCTGGTGGACCCCAGAAAAGCCACGTCCTTTAATCCTCATTCAGTATTGCTGGGTGGGAGCATTTTGATTGTTCCCATGGAGATGTGACCCACCCAATTGTGGGTGGTAACTTTTGATTAGACGATTTCCATGGAGGTGTGTCTCCACCCACTGAAGGTGGAGTTGTTTACTGGAATCCTTTAAAGGAGGAAACATTTTGGAGAGAGTCCCTTCATAGAGCCACAAGAAAGCCAGCAGACGCCGCCACGTTTGCCATGTGCCCTTCCAGCTAGAGAGAAACCCTGAACTTCATCATCCTTCTTGAATCAAGGTATCTTTCTCTAGATGCCTTTGATTGGACATTTCTATAGACTTGTTTTAATTGAGACATTTTCTCCGCCTTAGAAGTATAAACTAGCAACTTATTAAATTCCCTTCTTAAAGCCATTCCGTTTCTGGTATTTTGCATTCTGGCAGTTAGCAAACTACAACAGTCCAGAAGTTATATAACAACATTTCTCGCTTACATTTCCAAAAGAGGGCCAACAATTAGGCTGATCAAGTATCCACTCATTCCAGTTCTGACATACACTACCCATGAGAAATTTTCTCTTTCAAAAACAAGTGAGACCAGCAGTTAGGAATGGTGGAGGTGGGGGGATTATGACTGCAAAGGGGTAATGCGAGCAAATTCTCTGGGTTGTTGGCATTGTTCTTTAGTAATGGAGGTTACAAAGTCTACATGTAAAAAAAAAAAATTGCTTAATTAAAATTAAGAGTTCTGATACATGTGACAACACGAATGAATCTTGAAGACATCATGTTGAATGAAACAAGCCAAACACAAAAGGACAAATACAGTATTTTTTCACTGATATGAAGTAATTAAACTGTGCTGGGGCAGTGCAATAATGGCTTGGTGGCAGAATTCTCACCTGCCATGCTGGAGACCCAGGTTCGATTCCCAGTGCCTGCCCATACAAGAAAAAAAAAAAAAAAAGAGTCTATATGCTGGAGGACCCTTCCTGCTTCAGATTTACCAACAGCATGAATGAACAAAAGTCAGCAAAACTTCAGGCCCAGGTCTGGATAGAGGACAAGAGTACAGCTCGCAAAAAAGAAGAGAGTGGTACACAGAACACCTAAAGGTGATGACGAAAAAGCTTCAGAATGCCCTAAAAAAACTGGCTGTGAACAATATAGCTAGTACTGAAGAGGTGAACAGGATTCAAGGTGATGGGACAGTTACACATTTCAACCATCCCAAGGTCCAGGCTCCCCTCTCTGCTAACACCTTTGCAATTACCAGTCATGCAGAAGCCAAACCCATCACAGAAATGCTCCCTGGAATATTAAGTCAGCTTGGTACTGACAGCCTAACAAGTCTTAGGAAATTAGTGTAATAGTTTCCCCGGCAAGTGTTGGATAGCAAAGCACCAAAACCAGAAGACACTGGTGAAGAGGAGGAGGATGTTTCAGACCTCACAGAAAATTTTGATGAGGCAACAAAGATGACGCTAACTAAAATATTTTCTGGTTTTTAGAAGTTGGCATGGACTAGGTTTAACCAAGTAGCTATGTAGTTCCAAAGTTTTACAGACAAGGAGAACATCACCTGTTACTAATTCAGTAATACAAATATTCTGTATATTAAGAATACTGTTTGTCCTTTTCTACTGAAAGGGAGAAGAGAGAAATCAGACAAAATAGAGTGTCAGTGGCTGAGAGATTCCAAACAGAGTCAAGAGGTTATCCTGGAGGTTATTCTTATTACACATTATACAGATATCACCTTTTCAGTTTAAGATGTGTTAGAGAGGCTAGAGGGAAGTGCCTGAAACGCTAGAGCTGTGTTCCAGTAGCCATGTTTCTTGAAGATGACAGTATAATGATACAGCTTTTGCAGTGTGACTGTGTGATTATAAAAACCTTGTGTCTGATGCTCCTTTTATCTACAGTATGGACAGATGAGTAAGACGTATGGATTAAAAACAAATAAATAACAGGGGGAACAAATGTTAAACTGAGTAGACTGAAATACTAGTGATCAATGAAAGGGAGTGATAAGGGGTATAAGAAAAAAATAGGGGGAACAAAGGTTAAAATATATTGGGTAGATGAAAATACTAGCAGTCAATGAGAGGGAGGGGTAAGAAGTATGGTATGTATGAGTTTTTTTCTTTATTCTTTTTATTTCTTTTTCTGGAGTGATACAACCGTTCTAAGAAATTATCATGGTGATGAATATACAACTATGTGACGATACTGTGAGTCACTCATATATAAAGAAGGGAATGTTCATATGCTAAGAATGTTCATGTCCACATGCTGTTATGTTTTGTCAATAAAAATTTATTAAACAAAAAAAAATAATGCTGTTTGTTCAGCATTTTCGGTCATTTGAAGAGGATAAATACAACTTCCCCTAGCAGAAATAAAACAAATCTTCACACACACAAAAAAAGAGTCTATGTGTTGGTACAAGAGTTGCACTGCTGGTGAGTCCAGAAACAAGAACGAGAGTGTGACGTGAACACGGGAAAGCAAAAGAAAACAAGGAAGTATGCAACCATAAAGCAAATGCTTAGTCTCAGAGATCAAAGGCTTTATGAAAAGGACAGATTAAAACCTAAAAAGAACAAAAAGAAAGATCCCAGAGCACTCAAGGAAAGAGAAGTGTCCCAACACACTTCCTACTTATTCTTCCAATACAATACATAACTAGGCCCATCTTACCACATCCTGATCGATACCAATTTATCAACTTTTTCATTAAAGCCAAAGTGGATTTAGTGCAATCAGTGATGGACTGTTTGCATGCCAAGTGTATCCCTTGTATAACTGACTGTGTACTGGCTGAAACTGAGAAATTGGGATAGAAGTATGGAGTGGCTCTAAGGATCACAAAGGATCAAAGATTTGAACAGCTATCATGCACACACAAAGGAACCTATGCAGATGACTGCTTTAGTACAGAAAGTAACACAGCACAAGAGCTATACTGTGGCCTTGGCTGACCAGGACCTTCAATGAAGAATCTGAAAGATCCCTAGAGTTCCTTCATGTACATTTCTAACCATAGGTACAAAAACGATGAGATGTCAGATGGTCACGGGGCCCCTCAATCCTAGTCCTTACAAGACAAAGTTTCTTTGCCTTCCTTCGACTGACTTTCTCTGTGACTAGTTCATTAAACATACTGTTATGAGCCAATGGAGTGTTATTAAATGCACTCACTTTTTGATGTTGTTTTTAAAATATTTGATATCACTTAAAAATTTATGGTTTTTTATGGTGAGAGTGGGGGAAAATTCAACCTCTCCAAGTTGAATTCTTGACATTCTCACAAGCAGTGCAGACAACCAAAGCCTAGGCTGAGCCCACAGTCTTGGGGTTTGTTCATATGAAACTTAACCCCACAAAGGATGGGTCAAGCCTACTTTAAATTAGGCCTAAGGGCCACCCCCAAGAGAACCTCTTTTGTTGCTCAGATGTGGCCTCTCTCTCCAGCCAACACAACAAGCAAACTCACCACCCTCCCCCTGTCTATGTGGGACATGACTCCCAGGGGTGTGGACCTTCCTGGCAATGTGGGACAGAAATCCTAGAATGAGCTGAGACTCAGCATCAAGGGATTGAGAAAACCTTCTCGACCAAAAGGGGGAAAAGGGAAATGAGACAAAGTGCCAATGGCTGAGAGATTCCAAACAGAGTGAAGAGGTTATCCTGGAGGTTATTGTTACGCATTAAGCAGATATCACCTTGTTATCCAAGATGTAATGGAGAGGCTGGAGGAAACTGCCTGAAAATGTACGGCTGTGTTCCAGCAGCCATGTTTCTTGATGATGATTGTATAATGATACAGCTTTCACAATGTGACTGTGTGATTGTGAAAACCTTGTGTCTGATGCTCCTTTTATCTACTTGTCAACAGACGAGTAGAACATATGGAATAAAAATAAATAATAGGGGGAACAAATGTTAACATAAATTTAGTTGGAAATGTTAGTGATCAATGAAAGGGAGGGGTAAGGGGTATGGTATGTATAATTTTTTTTTCTGTTTTCGTTTTATTTTTCTCTTGTCTTTTTCTTTTTCCGAATTGATGCAAATATTCTAAGAAATGATCATGATGATGAATATGCAACTATGTGATCATATTGTGAATTACTGATTATGTATGTAGAACAGAATGATCATATGTTGGGAATGTTTGTTTCCTGTAATATCCTTTTTTTAATTTAAAAAAATTTTTAAAAATTTATGGCTTTTTTAAATAAATCAGATGCCAAGATGATTGCTCAGATCATTTGATGGTCTTTGTTTTATATTCATTTATTGAACAAATATTTATTAAGTCCATAAAGGAGCTTAATTAGATATGGTTCTGCCCTCAAGACTCAACATTATGGTGGGGAGGAAGAATACATAAATAAATAGAGTACAATAGTGTGCTAGGATAAAAGTATGGAGGGGTAGGAAATGGATACATAAACACGGAAAAAATTATTACTTTTTATTTGGTTGTGATGGGAGGAAAGAGAATAGAGGTGGTGGTGTTTTGACTTAATCTTTAAAATAATGAGTCAGTAGGCTATGTTGGAGTTCTCTCTGTGTAGGACTGGTACTATTTTTGTAACTTTGAAAATATTTCAAAATAAAAAAAATTTTAATTAAGAAAAAAGAGTCTATGGTTAAAATTCACAGGACTTCACACCGAAACTGTAAATTTTAAAAATCCAATGCTACTCTTCTTTTAGAAATATTTTTTATTAAAATCTCTTTAATATTCAAAAAAATCAGGAAATTAAGGATAGGCAACATACATTATCAGAACAACTGTCTGCTAACATGCTATTCATATCACAATCATATACCTAATCCCTTTCATTTTTCCTCTCTCAACTAGACACTTATGACTGAATTATTGAATTATTTAGCATAGAGAAGATAACACAAAGGCTACCATGGAATATCTGGAGAACAAGTCAAACGTGAAGTGCACCAGTTTAGGACAGCTCCAAAGGGTGAAGTTGGATCCAATGTCTTCAAAGAAGACAGACCTTGATTATAAAAAAGTAGAAAAGCCCCTTCATGAAGGGGCTGGCACCCTCTCATGTAGGGTGTTCGAGCAGACACTGGACCACCACAGGCTCACAGGCAGAAAAGGGAGGAGGAGAAAATGGAGAAGGAGCTGAGAGAAAGATCTAAACATTAAGGTTTGGGGAGAGGGGTGAGTGGGAAGAGGGAAGAGAGGAAAAAGGACCAGCCCAGCTTTGCTTCTCCTTTCCTCAGTAATACACTTCCAGTTTACAATTTCCTCCTCCAGCGTATTTTTTTTCCTGCATTTCTGCTTTAACAATGGATTTATACACTTCTGGTTTTTTCATACCCTTCTTTCCTCACAAACCCGCCTAGACAGTCTTCAGGGCTACATATCCCATCTCAAGTAGGGGGAAAAACTCCTAAAGTATTTGCCTCATTCTACAACAAACAAAGCTATCAAGCTATAAGTTAACAGAAACCAAATGATAGGGATTTATTCTCAAGATATGGTGGCTCCAGGTCAAATGGTTCAGAGAGAGTCACACACAGACTTCTCACACTTAAAAAAAAAGACTGAAGGGATCCGGGGCCCGGGAGAGTCGCAGATGACTCGGGGCTGCCGGGGGCCGGCAGTTCCATCTGGGGGTCGTCTCAGGGCTGCGGAGTTGCTTCGGGGAGGGAGGAGTCAGTGCATCGAACCCCAGTCCTGGAATGGCCACATATCAAGGTGAAGTTCAAAGTTTGAAACTGGATGATGATTCAGTTATAGAAGGAGTAAGTGACCAGAAATGCACATCATAACATTCACCCAGAAAACCAAGAGCTAGTAAGGGTGCTTCAGGAACAACTTCAAACAGAACAGGATGCACCTGCTCCTGCTCGACAGCAGTTCTACACTGACATGTACTGTCCAATCTGTTTACATCAGGCCTCCTTCCCCGTTGAAACAAATTGTGGACATCTTTTTTATGGTACCTGCATTATTGCATATTAGCGATATGGTTCATGGCTTGGGCAATCAGTTGTTCAATCTGTAGACAAACGGTAACTCTACTCCTAACAGTATTTGGTGAAGAAAATCAATCTCAGGATGTTGTACGATTGCATCAAGATATTAATGATTATAACCGGAGATTCTCAGGGCAGCCCAGATCTATTATGGAAAGAATTATGGATCTGCCCACTTTACTGAGGCATGCATTCAGGGAAATGTTTTCAGTAGGAGGCCTTTTCTGGATGTTCCGCATCAGGATAATTCTTTGTTTGATGGGAGCTTTTTTCTACCTTGTATCACCTCTAGATTTTGTTCCTGAAGGCTTGTTTGGAATTCTAGGCTTTCTAGATGATTTTTTTCTCATCTTTTTGTTGCTGATTTTCATCTCTATTATGTATCGCAAAGTGATAACACAGAGGCTAAACAGATGAAAAACAAATGAGACAAGACTATTTGAGCTCATGTATAGAATCAGAGATCCATGGCATTATAAAGCATTTGAATATTATCTTACAGGCTTAAAACCACTGTATGACAAATATTTGATTATCAGTTGACAAATACCTAGCAGTATATAACTGGAATTTTAACATGTTGCAAATTCTAATATTATAGTTAGAATTATAATGATTTACAACTATATCTTGATTCTATGTTGTCTATAAAGTCTCTGGAAAAATTAGAATTATATAAAAAGGGATTTTACATCTTTTTCTTTCCTCAAAAATGACTCAGATTAATTGGATGTTTAGTGAGATATATCTTACTAAATTTATCTTCCTCAGTAGGTACATATATGATAATATATGATCATGAAACTCATCTAAATATTTTCATTACAATATTGTATAATAGTGAGGGGCAGTCAATGTTTCCTTTAATACTAGCAAAGTTTTGTGCATTTGGAGCAGTTCTGTTTTTTTCCATTCTGGTACAATTCTTTTATCTGCTGAAACCGAGGAAAGAAACTTGAGCTTAATATTTGATTTCATATTCTGCTTTACAGAACAATTTTTTAACCAGTGGGAGAATTAACTAGACGAAAAACATTTATCTCTAGGTAGCACACTTGATGTCCACAGCTGTGACTTTGAATTTGTTCCTTTTATAAAATTAATATATGAAAGTAACTTGTGAAGGGATAATTTTTTCATGAACTTGGGTGAGACTGCAGACACTTTGTAGTTTGATGTATTTCTGGAGAAAGTGGATGTTCATGACTCTGACCATCAAAGCCCTTAGGAATTTTAAATTTGACTACTGAAATGACTGATTTAACTCTAACAGCAAAATAAACAAATTGGGTTTTCTGTTCCACCAAAAAACATAATATTGCCTCTACATGGCAGCATATAGCCCCTCATATATAAAAACAATGTGTAGAATAAGCAAATATATGAAGCGAATAGGTAGGAAAGTTATCTTTTTTATTTTTGTGGCTATAACATAAGGATCTAATGTGCTCTTCTACAATTTCAGGTTAAGAAAGATAAATACCACACGTATTATAAGATCCTAATTCACCTCGGCTAGCATTGTTCCTTAGTGAACTTAGGGCAGTATGGAATAAGGTGATGCCCAGGAGTCAATGTTAGTTTAACTTGTACTCACTGATAATAATATTATCCATTAATTTATTAGTGACCCTCAGTAAGTGTAGATAGGGAGATAAAGAGAAAAACTTTTCCAATTTTCCCAAGTTAATCAGATTAGCCGACAACTAATAAGATTTTGAATGACGTGTCAAGAGTGGTGTTTCATAATTTGGGCATAGGACAAAGCTGTTGCTTGTCACAGAGGAAAACAATAATGCTTAAACATAGCACATTATAATTACAGCAATTTCTTATATACTTTGCATTTTATCCTTAATCAATTTTGTGACCAAGGCAGGGCATTACCTTTATTTTCCTAAATGAAATGCCCATGTTATAGATGAAAGCTTTTTGCTGAAGCCACATGACAATGAGTGAACTGAGACTGGACTCTTGGGACAGATGTATATGTTGCTTAGATTCTGATAGTGAAGGTTATTATGAAGGGGGAACAAAAGAGAAATTGAGAGGGATCCTCTGAAAGTCTTTCAGAATGTATCAGTCCTTCCTTGAAGTAGAATAGCTTAGGTATTTCTAAAAAAGGAAAAAGTCTAGAAAGATAACACATCAAGATTTCAGGAATCCTTCCAAATCATCTAACAGGGTAGCATCACAGAGAAACAGTAGAGCTGCAATCACCAACTTGAAGAGCAAATGCTGGGAATTTGTCACACCACGATTTAGGAGACTAGAAAAACATTTCATAGCAATTACAAATACGGTATGGGGCTATAGCAATGTCATTTTTGCAAGTATTTTCTGTGTATGTAAGTGTTCTGCTCCAACTGTCACATTTCTGGTTATAATAATTTTTTGTGATATTTTGAAATTCTTTCAGACTTTCCTGGTAGAAGCCTATTGCAGCAAATTTTGTAAGATACAAAATACTATATGATCAGGCGGGCCACAGTGGCTCAGCAGGCAGAGTTTTTGCCTACCTGCCATGCCAGAGACCTGGGTTCGGTTCCCAGTGCCTGCCAATGCAAAAAAAAAAAAAATGAATACTGTATGATCTGAAGTCTTATTAAATTGAAAAGGGAGTAAGGGGTATGGTATGTATAATCTTTTTTTTCTCTGTTATCATTTTATTTCTTTTTCTGCTGTCTTTTTATTCCTTTTTCTAAATCGATGCAAATGTTCTAAGAAATGATGAATATGCAACTATGTGATGATATTAAGAATTACTGATTGTATATGTAGAATGGAATGATATCTTAATGTTTTGTTCGTTAATTTCTTTAATTAATAAAAAAAGTTTAAAAAATTGAAAAGGGAACATGCTGACATCTCAGAAATTTAGACTTGTTTCTTATATCATCTTCAGTTACAGAGAATAAATGCAGAGGGGACTTGAAAGAATATTTAAAGCAAGTAGAGTTAATCAGTGTTTTAAATATCATAGTAATAGTTCTATGACTTAGAGTGAAATCATATAAATCTAACATTACTTTGGACTTTTTAAAACAACAATATTGTAAATGTCACAGAAACAAATTGTTCAACCCCAGGAGCAGATAACAGGGTGGCTCTGTGGGGCACAAGAGAGATGAAACAACTGTTTTCACTGCCTACTAGGACAGCAGTTTCAGTTACTACAGTTCACACCTTTTGATTCAAGCACAGGAAAAATGGAATTGTATAAATAATCCCTTGTGGCTGTGCAGATACCTACCTCACAGAGTTGTTGTAGATGATTGGTAGTTTGGTTCAAATTTTGCAATTTAAGAGTTTGTCAAGAAGTCTATTATTTTTTAATAAAAGCACAATATGTAAAATTTTAAAAATAGATGTTATTTTCCTGTTTTAAAAAAAAAAAAGATTGAAAATTTCAACTGCTACCCAATAGGATTTAGTCTGCAATAAAGGATCAAACCACCAGATCTCAAAACCAATCCCCTCTAGTCAAGACCAAATTCAATGCATCAAAAAAATCAAAAGAGGCAGGAAAGTTTGCTTGGTTCTTTTATTTACAAAAGTACTAATGATACAGTACTTTAAAAAAATAAATTCACATTTGTTTTAGCCATCAATGACTTAATGTCCAAATGCTTGTCCTTTCCAAGGGGACAGCAACCTTAATGAAGACCGGGGGAGTCTCAGTTTAACTCAAGGACTGTCAGAGAACAATGAAGACTGAGTAAGAAAACCTAACAGAAGAAATCTAAACCCTTTGGTTACTTGCTAAATTGCACAAATCTGGAACCAAAAAAAAAAGAGAAAAGTATACTTAACACACACTATATTTGGAATCGGAAGATTTTTTTAACTAATTTCATTCATACCTTCATTCCTCCAACTTTGGTTAAATGTTTCAAGCACTCAACCCCGCAAGTGAATTCACTGTCATTTCCCCTAGATGGGACATGACTCCCAGGGTATAAATCTCCCTGGCAATATTGGGCAGAAATCTTGGATTAACCAAGACCCAGCATCATGGGATTGAAAAAGCCTTCTCAACCAAAAAGGGGAAGAGAGAAACGAGACAAAATAAAGTTTCAATGGCTGAAAGATTTCAAACAGGGTCAAGAGGTTATCCTGGAGATTATTCTTATGCATATATAGGTATCCCTTTTTAGTTTATGGTGTATTGGAGTGGCTAGTTGGAAATATGTGAGACTTCTGAACTGTATTCCAGCAGCCTTGATTCTTGCAGAGACCGTATTAACCATATAGACTTTACACTGTGACTGTGTGATAGTGAAAACCTTGTGGTTACATTCCCTTAATCCAGGGTATGGACAGATGAGTAAAATAAAGTGGACTAAATAAATAAATAATAGAGAGGCGTAAGGGGTAAAAAATTGGGTAGATGGCAGTACTGGTGGTCAATGAGAGGGAGGGGTAAGGGGTATAGGATGTATGGGTGTTTTCCTTCGTCTTTTTATTTCTTTATCTGAAGTGATGCAAATGTTCTAAAACTGACTATGTGATGATACTGTGAGCCACTGATTGTACAGCATGTATGGACTGTACGTGTATAGACTTCTCAATAAAAATATTAAAAAAAAAAAGTTCCAGGCACTGTTTTGGTTGCTGCACCACAATCAAGAGACACAAGGTCCCTGCATTCATGGACCTTATACTATGGTGGAAGAAACAGACCATAAACAAGTGAACAAAATAAGCACAATAACTAGCTGATATGCAAGTTAAGAATATGGATTTTCTTCTTAAGAGATATGAGAAGCCATTGATTCAGGAGAGTAAAAAAATAAAAAATAAAGATAACTCTGATTACTGTGTGGAGAGTAAGACCAGAAGCACAGCCACCAGCAAGGAAAATATTATCCAAGTTCCCCTTGAACTGAAGTGGCAGCAATAAAAACAAAGTAATGTAAACAGATTCAGAATTTATTTTGAGGGTAAAATTGACAGGATTTGTTGAAGGCCTGGTTGTGTGTGAGGTAGAGAAGACCAAGGAACGAATTAAAAATGATCACTAGATTTTTCAATCCAGCAGTTGTGGGGAGGGATGGTTGGTGCTCTTAGGAGATGGAGACTGCTGAGGGAAGCAATACGTTTAAGAATGGAAAGCAAGGGCTCCATTTGAACATATATATAAACAAATGAAGATGTCCTGAAGGAAGGTAGAAGAAGTTCGAAGTTCAGGACCGGAGATAAAAATCTCACAGCATACTGATAATAGTTAAACCACCGTGCAGTATGAGATCACCCAGAGAAAATTCATGTGGAGAAAGGAAGAGGGAAAGGCTGGACGTCCTGAAGGATGTTTTGAGTTTGTGAAGAGAAGGAAGACAGCAAAAGAGAGAGAGTCAGAGAGTGAAGTGGGAGGAAAGCCATAAATATGTAGTATTCTAGAAGCTTCCTTTATGTAACACCTTATATAATAATTATTTAGTGCAACCAGCCCCCTGCTCCTACCCAAATTCTATGAATGAGAAAACTGAGGCCCAGAAAGACCGGATGACATTCTCAACGCCCCTTTTCTGTGCACCCAGGTCCAGCCCTAGAACCAAAGATGTGACCTCCAGCTTTTTCATAATAGTTAGCAATGCTTCTGTTGGATTTAACTGTCTGAAGCTAAACAGGGCAGATCACAAGAAGGAACATAATTTAGTCTATGAAGTTCATTTTAATTTTTTCCCATCTGTTAGGTTCACATTCACAAATGAAGCTGGATCAAAAGCCTTTAGGGGTGAGGAAATAGAGGCAAGACACCACCAAAACGACAATAAACCAAAACCCAACTACATTTTCTCCACCACTAAAAAACATTCTGAAGGTGTAACAGCACCCTCAGAGTATGAATCAGGGAGTGAAACCTAAAGTTAGTGTTGTTTATAGTTATTTTTTTTAATCATTTTTGCTTTGGCAATAAAATTCCAGTGTAAAGCTTTAGATTCGTGCTTTTCCCACCCCTTCCTTCTGAAACTAGATTAATATACTTATCCTGACCCCTCTCCTATGCTACATTATTATGACTTAAATACTTCTGCCATTACCATAAAAAAAAAAAACTTACAGTATAACATAAAAATCCCCAGATGATGAATGAACTGCTATGGATTCTGACTCGGTGTAGATGACTTTATAGGAATCATATTTCCAAACAGCTATTCAGTGCTTCAAAGTACTCATCTAATTTAATTACGATGACTTCACCATACACTAACACTGCCCACAGTGGTGTTTACGAGAGCACTTGTCACTCCCTTCAGATGTAGCAATGCGGAAAAAGAAATCTGTTTCCATACTTTTCGGGTCTTTATACTCTGTAACAAGTGATGGAGGTTAAGTGTCACTTAAGATAATTTAAACAGAAAGCACTTCATGTTTGTGTCCCATCAACTTCCAATGGCAATGCTAAATTCGCCTGGTTTCATTTCAACAGCAATTCCTACTCGGTACCTGAAACAGGTATTCCGAGTCAGCCTTTGCAAGAAAGACCACAGGATGCTAGAGACTATTTTATTTTGGCCACTGTGAAGATAACAGGCTTCACTATTAAGCAACTGCAGTGGAGGTTATTGCAACACCTGAACAGTTCGGAAGCAAATGTGCCCCCAAACGTACGCCCGCACCAAGATCTAGCAATAGATCAAGAGCAGATGCTGCAGCAGGACAGCGCCTAACAGCTACCGTGCACCCAGCACTTGCTGTTTGGCGGCAGGACTGCTCCTAACAGCTACCGTGCACCAGCACTTGCTGTGTGGTTACGCACGTCATCCTGCTAGCCTCGCCACAACCAAATCAAGTACGCACTATTATTCCCGCTTGGCCCAAGGCCCCAGAACTAGCTGGTGGCGACGATGGGAGTTGGAAACACGTCCGAAACCCAACAGTTCAGGATCCCCTTCCCTAAAACACACTTCACAAAAAAAGGCACCTGAGGGTCTGGACGCTCCGGGGCCCTCCGCGCAGACGCGGGGGGCGGGGACGCCACCTCTCCGCAGAGGCGCCGCTCAGGAGCGAGCGACCGCCGGCGGCCCGGGACGCCCAGCCGCGCCTCTGCCGCCGGGAGGCCGGCGCCTCGCTCAGCCGAGACCGCCGAAGGCGCTCCGAGGTGCGCGGCGCCCCCGCGGGGCGGGGAGCCGGGGTCCCGCGAGCCAGCAGGAAGCGCGACGCGAGCAGCCGGGCCGCCGGCACCGCACGCTGCAGCCGTCAGAGCGCCGCCCGCCCGCCCCGAGGCGCCTCAGCCGCTGCGGCTGCCCGCCGCCCGCCGCCGCGCCGCATCCGGGTTCCGCGCCGTCGCACTCACCTGCCGGGCGCTCCGCCGCCGCCTGCTCCAGGTTCGGGGTGCGCGGTCTCAGCCGCGCCAGCCGCCTCGACCGTCCCGCTCCGGCGTCCCCATGCCCACCTCGCCCAGTCACCCCCGCCGACCCCGCGCGCCGCTACACCCGCCCACCGCCCACTGCCATGGCCCGCTCTGCCGCCGCCGAGCCGATCGACGGAGCACGCGCGCGCCGCCGCCGTGCCCGCGCCTGCGCGCGCGCGCGCGCCTCCCGCCGGCCTCCCCACGGCCCCGCCCCGCCCCTCCGGAGTTTCGGCCAATCCGCAGCCCCGCGGCGGCCGCGGCGGCCGCGGCAGGGCGGACCGGCAGGGCCCGGCCCGGCGCAGGTTGGCGCTATCCGGCTGTCTGGTCCGCCGCGGCACTGTGCGCTCCCGCTCGGCCCTCCCCTGCTGCTCTCGGAGCGCTGCGCGGTCGTAAGCTCCCAGCACCGGCCCCGGCCCTGGTCCTGGCCCTCGCAGGCCCCTTCCGGAAGACCCCTCTGCTCCTAAATTCTTCACTGGCCTTCCTCTTCCCCGCTCCTGTCCCCAGTTGCATTCGGCGGCGCTGACTAGACCCCACGGTTCCTGGGCGCAGAGCAGTTTACTTCTCCCCACCCCCCCGTCCCCTCTGTCACTCCATTTCTGGGGGTGGGAGCGCTGGGTCTCTTGCCCCACAGCTGACCTTTCAGTCCCTGTAATTTTAATGGTCATTTAATAGCCAAAGTCCAGCGTTCCAAGCCCAGTATTTTTTTTTCTCTGTTCATTTTCACGATAACAAGCCAACATTTGTCTGCAGAGCTTTGCAATTCACCTAGCCCTTTCCGGATATCTTATCTCCTGTTATCTTTTACCTCAACCAGGAGATTTCCTGGCCCTCTTTGTTAGTGAAGTACTCGAATTTCAATTATTGAAAACCAAACTCAACTGATTGTGATACTATTTTAAAGCTACCATAATGGAAAGTCATTGTAGCATAAAGCTGGTATTTATTTTTTCATTTTTTTATTGTGAAAATAAGATCTACAAAAAAGCAATATATTTCAAAGGTCATGTCAACAATTAACTATAGAACAGATTTCAGAGTTTGGTACGGGTTATAATTTCATAATTTTAGGTTTTTCCTTCTAGATGCTCCAAGATACTGGAGACTGAGAGAAATATCAGTATAATGATTCAGCAGTCATACTCATTTATTGAATCCTACCTTCCCTTGTATAACTCCAACTTCTCCTTTGATCTTTCTCCCACTCTTTAGGGGAGATTTGGGTCATGCCCATTCTAACTTTTTCGTGTTGGGAGGGGCTGTCGATAATATGGGATGGGGGATGGAACTAGTTGATGTTCTGGAGAGGCTGGCCACTCTGGGTTTCAGGACTTATCTGGCCTAGGAACCATCTGGAGGTTGTAGGCTTCTGGAAAGTAATCCTGGTGCACGGAACCTTTGTAGAATCTCAGCTAAAGCCCTAAATGTTCTTTAGGGTTGGTGGGAATGGTTTTGTTTGGGGGTTGGCTAAACGGTGCCACTGCTAAAATGGTGGTAATTAGCAGTGTCTTGCTGAAGCCTCCAGAGTAGCCTCTTGACTCTGAACTGTCTCAGCCACTGATACCTTAGTTGTTACACTTCTTTTGCCCCCTTTTGGTCAGGATGGCATTCTTGATGCCATGGTGCCAGGGCCAGACTCTTTCCTGGGAATCATTTCCCACGTTGCCAAAGAGACTCTCCCTCCTGGATGTCATTTAGGGGGTTGGGACATAATGATCTTATTTGCAGAGTTGGTAAAGCTGCTATTAATAGATCAGGCAAATAGTTCAATAGTCTGGGATAGAATCTAGAAGTAGAATCTACTATAAAGCAAAGGTGGCAAAGCAATTCCGTCATAAAAGAATAGTTTATTCGATAAAGGAATCTAGTTTAATTGACTCTCCATTTGAAGGAAACAAACCCAGAACCATACCATATTCAGAAATAAATACCCTAAGAATTAAAGATAAAAATATGCAAAACAAAAACTTAGAGGAAATATTTTACCTAAGAATAGTAATATAACTTTAGTGAGGCAGGGACTTTTAGCAAAACAGAATGTCCAGAATCATTAAATGGAGAGAAAAACATTGGACTATAATTTTTTATTTGATTTCACTTAAAATATTTCAAAATTATTGCATGACATCATAAGTAAAAAAATAGAAATGAAACTGTATAAAACATGTGGCAATCACATTCTAGAAATGGGTTTTAAAAAATTAAAGACAAATAGCTAAATATTTTAAAAATACAAAGTATACGAACAGGCAATTTACAGAAGAGAAAATCCAAACGGTGAATTTTTTTCTCATAAACATTTAAAAAGATGCTAATTCCACTCATGGTCATGGAAAAGCAAAACAAGAATCCATTTTTCATCCATCTGATTGGCAAACATTAACAACAGCTATCCAGGATGCATGGGGACATTCACATTTTGGTGTGAGTGTGAATCGCCACAAACTTTCTAGGAATGATTTGGAAATAGCTGTTTAAAATACACACCAACCCTCTGACCAAAAAAAAAAAAAATCTGTCGGCTCTGTCCCATAGAAAACCTAAAGAAAATAATAATTGTGAGGATATGCACAAGGATACCATAGTGGGTTGAATGGTGCCACCCCCAAAAGATAAGTACACTCAGGATCTGTGAATGTGACCTTATCTGGATAAAGGATCTTTGCAGATGTAACCAAGGATCTAGATATGAAATCATCCTGGATTTAGGGTGAGCCCTAAATGCAAAGACAGATGTCCTTACAAGACAAAGGAAGAGCAAGAATTGAAACACAGAGACTTTAAGAAGGTACTATGAAGACAGAGGTAGAGCCTGGATTGATGTGTCTACAAACCAAGGACAGCCAAGGATGACTAGCAGCCACCAGAAGCAGGGAGAGAGGCGTGGGATAGATTCTCTCTCAAAGCTTCCAGAAGGAAGCAACCCTGCAGACCCCTCGAGTTCAGACTTCTGGCCTCCAGAATCCTAGAGAATAAATTTCTGTTGTTTGAAGTCGCCCAGTTTGTGGTAATTTGTTACATCAACCAGAAAAACTAAACAGACCCTTATTGAAGTATTCCTTGCAGGACAGAACAAACACAAACTAGGAATGACCTGGTTGTCCACAGGTGATTGAAACAATCAATAGCACTACCTCCATAGTGTGGAATATTATGCAATCGTGAAAATGAGTTAGATCTATTTGTATTCACCCAGAAGGATGCCGACAATATATCATTAAAGGAGACAAAGCAAATTTCAGAGTGATATAAAAAGGGCATGATCCTGTTCATATATATCTGACCATTTTCATATAATACTCGTGAACATAGAAAAAGGAGTAGAAGAATATACACTGAGGGCTAATAACATTGGATATTTCCAAGGGCTGAAAGAGGAGGGATTGGGTGGAAAGAAAAATTATCCTTTTCTTTATATGTCTTTGAATTGCCTTCCTTGTGATAACCAGTATATGTATTGTCTTATTCTTTTAATCCAGTAAATACAATTTTTAAGGAAAAGAAAATCACCTTATGGCTAATCTTTAAAACATGCCTAAGGTTGTGAGCATAAAAGGAAGATTCTATCTGTCCAATTTTAGAAGAGCCAAAGATTCCCCAGGAACTCCCCCAACCCCTGCCACAGAAGTCTGAGTTATACTCTAAATATATGATCCCTTGGAGTTTTCCCCCTATTTTCTTTTTTTCAAATACTTTTGAGTATTTCCTAGGCTCATTGAGTTTTGTTTGGTTTGGTTTCTTTTGCTTTTAAGAACTTGAATCCTATCTTTTTATTGTACAGGCAATAATACATCCCCATGGTTTGAAATCCAAAATGTACAATGGAATATGCAGTAAAAGCCTCTGCCCCACCCTTCTCCACCACCTACGCAGCTCCCCTTCTCACAGACAGCCAATGCTGCCACTTTCTTGGGCACCCTTCCAGAGACAGTGTATGCATATACTTGCAAATACAGGTGTATTTACCCACTTTTTTACAGAAAGGTTAATATTTGATTTCTACTGTTTTACACCTTACTTTCTTCACATAATACCTCAGAGATTGTTTCAGATCATGCATCGAGTTTCTGCTTTCTCTTTCAACTTTTGCTGGAGTGTGGAATACATAAAAAAGAATGCATGCACCATAACTTTTCACAACTGAACACATCCGTGTAGCCAGGTCCCAGATCAACAAAGAAAACAGGCCCAACAGCTCAGAACCTACCTGTGACCCCTTCCTTCCACTCACTCGTCCTTCCCAGGGCAACCATGCCACTTCTAACATCAGAGATTTGTTTTTCCTGTTTCGAACTTGAAGTGAACTCCTACAGTGTGCATTCTTTGAGTATCTGGCTACTCTTGCTCTGTATTTGCTCTACGTTGTTTGGGACGTTCATGCACTTCTGTACGTATTAGTGGTTTGTTCATTCTCATTGCTGTATAGCAGTTCACCCTACCTGCATTCTGCATTACGAATGCATAGTGTTCTGTTGGAAGGGTAGACCATAAATTACTTATCTGGCCTCTTTCACTGATGGATATTTAGGTTGTTTCCAACGTGTCATTATGCAAACAATGCTGCAATGAACAACCTTGAAACCATGCCATTTTGTACATAGACAAGAGTAATAGAGAATAAATTCCCAGTAGAATTGCTAAGTCAAAGGGTATAGGTATTTGTAATTTTGAAGGACATTACCAAATTTCCGTTATACAAGTTGTGCCTTCTATACTCTACTAGCAAAGTGTTCGAGTGCCTATTTTCTTACAGTTTTAAAGCACAGAGCCTTAGAAGTCACACTGCACAGCCCTCTCAACATTCACAGAAGGACACCGAAGCCAGTAAAGGTGAAAAGAGCTGCACCAGGCCAGAGGACACGTCAGTTATCATCTCCAAGTTCTGAAGGCCTGGATGCTGGTCTCAAGCATCAGAGAAAACCATCAAAGCCTCAAACATCCTGTCCTGCCCACAGCCACTGGCAAATTGCCCCACTGCCCCCCCTCCCCCAACTGCCTTCAAAGACCAGCATGAGAAGATAACTGTACATGCAGACAGGCCAGCCGGCTGTGGGAGGCAGGGGACAGGGAGAGGGAGACAGAGGGAGGGCAGGGGAGAGGGAAGGCTCAGTAGCAGCCACTTCAACCAACAAGCTCAGCAAAAATGTAAAAGAAAACTTGGGAACAGACGAATGGAGCAATGATATTGGCGACAGAAAAGGGAGCAACAGTGCCTGGATTTCTGACTTTTGTCCAGCCAGGGAAAAACAATTTCACTAAATCCCTGATTCTCAGGAATTTCATCTATGGAAAGGTGGTTTTAGAAGGAACATCAGGATCAAATTCTCCAGTCTCCTCATATTTATCTCTTGTCTCCCGTCTCCCCAGGACCAGGTTTAGTGCCTGACATGTAGTAGATGCTTAATGAGTGTTTTTGAATGAATGAATACATAGGTAAAGAAAATGAGGCCCAGAAAGTTTAAAGGGCTTGCTCAAGGTCACAGAGGCAATTGGATCTAGATCTTCTAGACCCCTAACTTGCTGGAGTACCTGCCAGCAACTTCTCACAACCCTGAAATGATCTCCTGCCAACCACTGCTTATGCAGTGTTAACATTCCCAGTTAAGCAGGAAATTCTCCCGGAATATTGAGGAGCCATTCCTGGGCCTCTGGGATTGATGGAGGCTTGTGAGAAGGATCAGAATCATCATGGGTGTTGCAGGGAAGTCTCATCCTGCCTGCCTTCCTGGAAAGTATGCTGGAGCTGAAGGCCTGGGGCGACAGAGGTTCAGCCTTTTAAATTATCCCACCACCACCACCCCCAAAACCAAGCCACATATGCCAAATTATATTGACCAATCCTTCCCAAGACCTCAGCCTCAATTTCCTTCCTTGTGACTGCCAGCCTCCCCTTGCTGCTTTAGGGACCGTGGTTCTGCTGCGAGCCTCTCACCTCCCTATTGGTGGCCACTGGTTTTCCTCCTGCGTTCCTGGTCGGTTGCAAGCATCTTGTGGACTAGAATGATCTCTTGGTCCCATCCGTATTGCCAGGTCCCAGCACGATGTCAGTTTGCTTTAATTGAAGGGTTTCTTTTAAATAGCCAGCTTCTCTACTGTACTCACATTTTTGTCCGTGGTGTTTTAAGAAAGGGTTCAAAGTCCAACTACACCAATGCAAAACTTACAAACTTGCACAGGAATTGTTTTAATGCAGGGCTGAAGGCTGTTGGAAATGGTGAAGGCCTTCTGAAAAGGAGGATGACACTAAACTCTGGATCTCAAGGGGTACCTGACAGCTGTTTCTGCCTGAAAATCAAACTAAGAGGTTCATAAGACTTTGGAATAAAAATTTTAAACTAAAGGACTGAGAGGGAAAGAAAGAGACACATACACACAGAGACAGAGAGAGAAAAAGAAGAGGGATACTGATTAAATACATTATACTATAGCTATATCATATGATATTTACACAGCTTTTAAAAGAGGGAATTCTAGATGAACTGATCTGGAACAACCACCAAATAAATACACTGTTTAATGAAATAGGCAAGATTCAGAGCAGTGAACTAGTCTTCCACTTAAATATGCACAGATTATCATGAGAAAGACACTAGAAACTAACAAGGGTAACCTCTGAGAAGGAAAACTGGGTGCTGGGAAACAAAAATAGGAGAGTTCATTTTTACAGTTATTCTCTTTTGTGCTATTTGAAATTTTTATCATGCACACATTACCTACTAAATACATATATAAATGTGTGTGTGTGTGTGTGTGTGACATATAAATATGACATATATATGACATTTTAAAGGAGGATAGTTTAGTGAGCGGGTAGACTGTCAATGAGGGAGAGACAAAAAGCCAGAGAGGAAGGGGTGGGGCCTGGCGAGGGAGTCCCTGTGGCAAGGACACTTGCAGAACAGGAAGTAAGCTGCAGGTCGACCTTGAAAATCGAGGCGACCAATCAATCACACTGTATACTAGGTGCCATGGGTCTTCAGTCCTATTAACTTGTGGTTCTAGAACAGTGTGGTTCACTAAAGAAATGTAAATTAAATATTAGGAAGAGATAAATAAATGAGACACTTCTAAAGCCAGTTAGCACTGGTATGTGGAGTTAACTAGATCAAAGAGTGTAGCTCTGGTTCCCAAGGGGTTTGGGTGTGACTCTGCCTTGTGGAATGTGAGCTATTTACCCGCTAAGGCACTCACTACCCTGTTGGAGACAAACCACCTTAGACTCTCCAAATTAACCTGCTTTTATAATTAAGGAAGATAATGGGAGTATGTTGACATTTTGGATAATCTGCCGCTTCCAACGGCTTTAGTCAAGAATTTTCTGGACCATTAAGAGGAAATCAAAAGCAGAAATGTCCCAAACCCTAATGCCAGCAGCCTTCGGCAGTTTCACCCTGATTCACCACTGTTGAATTTTTAATAATAAGCCAGGGTTCCTTAGGCAGCTCCCAAGGGCTTATAGCTGCAAAATGAAGCCCTAACGCCGAAGAGATTCCTTTTACCCAGAAAATGGGGTCTGTCACATCCCTTTTCCTTAAGAAAACAGCAAACCAAACGCAAGAGTTGACTCTCTTTAATTTCTGTTGATCCTTCAAGTCTCCATTTCAAAGTAGAGGCAGTTATCTTGTTTGGTTTTTTGCACCAGCCTTTGAGAGTTAAATCAAGCAGAACTCACAGGTCTAGAGCAGTCTCAAAATAGCTATGCAAATGATGGGGAAACTTGCAGGTACAGGATGGGTCTCAAAAACAGAAACCTGGATTGCTCAATCTGAAAGGGTGGGGACAGGAACAAAATGTGAAGTGACTTCCCTCATCCTTAATCCCCCAGATTGGCCAAAGGGCAGATAAATGTTGTTCCTCTTATGAGCTCAAAATTTACACAGAGAATTCAGAATGAAATCTGCAAGTATTTGTCAAGGGTCTCTGTAAAAGTGACCGAGAAGAATTCATACCAGGCAGTGTTTCTCAAATTTCAGAAATACACAAACTCTTTCAAAAGTAAAAATGTTCCTAGACTCTTGAGAATATTTTCATTCACTCAGCAACAGTCCCAGGCACTGGTGCAGGCGGTAGAGAAATGGGGGTAAACAAAAAAAAAGATTCCTGAAGCTTCTACTCCAGGAGAAAGTCATTAATGAAGTCATTATACGATTAACTGCAAATTGCAGCTAAGTGCTGTAAAGTGGGGGTGCATGATGTTGTGAGGGCAGATAATAATAGGGGAAATTGACTTAGTCAGAGGACAAAGCAAAGGATTCCCTAAGAAAGGGGCAGCTAGCTTCAGTCTGAAGGAAGAGTAGGCTTTAAGCAGGCAAAGAGTACAACTTTTGTGTTGCAATCAGAGAAGACAGCCTAGGCAAAGGTCCTGTGGTGAGAGGGAACATAACCATTTGAGAAAACAAAAAAAGGCCAGTGTGGCTAGAGTGCAGAATGCATGGTATGAAACTCTGGGGTAGACATTACCTCCACTCACTAATATTTCCAGTTCTCCGCTCAAGCACCTGGGACAATCGTACTTCCCTGCTGCTGTGAAATTAGGTGGAGCCCTTGAACTTAGGTGGAGCCAATGCAGCTTACTTTGGCCAATGAAATGTGAACAGAAACTACCCTGGAGAACTGCCAGGAGCTGCAGCAGGCTGTGCAGGAACGAGAAGTATCCTTTGCTGTGTTAAACCATTGAGATTTATGAATTGTTTCTAACTGCAGTGAACATAGCCTATCCTACCGACAACAGACCTAGATCTGAGAAACTCCTGGGAGGAAACACATAACCTAAAGGAAGGGAAAATTAAATGTTTCAGAACTTGAAGAGAAAGAATTTCTTTCATCTACAACTATGTCTACATGTCCTCTGCAATCACTGATATTTATTCACTCATAAATTTCAATATCTAGTTTTACAAAACTGCATTTAATTTTCTATCTGAAGTCTTGAACACTGAAGAAGAGGGTGTTTTTCCATTTCATAGAGTTTGAAAATAAGACTTATTGCATACTTCTCTGCTATTTATTAGCACCAGGCTAGGTACACAGATTCATTCATTTAATCTTCCTAATAGCCATATGAAGTAGGAATCATTGTTATGCAAGTTTCCAGCTGAGGAAATTGAGGGAAGGAGAGGGAAAATAACTTGCCCAAGATCACAGAGCTGGGTAGTGGTGTTCCTGAAATCAAAATCCAGATCTGCCTGACTCGTTAATGTGTAATCCTAACTACTGTGAATACTGTTCATATCCCCAGATGGAAAACTCCAGAAGACTGAACTTCTTCAAGGTAACGATCATGCCTTATTTGTTTTTGCATCCCCAGCACAGGGACCACCACCCAGATAGTCCACAATACTTATTTTTGGAAGGAATGAGTGATTGAAAATAAATCAATGAATTGATCACTGATCAACTACATTACAGAAGCTTAGCACTGCTATGGGATTATATTTGTGCTATTTATTTATACGCTTGTTATCTCCTACCAGACTGTAAATTCCTTGAAGTCAGGGTGTGGCTATAGGGTTTATTTCAATACATCCCACAATTAACCCAGGGCTCTTTCCTAGACCTCAGCAAAGGAGTTTAGACCCCTCACGGGAAGGCACAGAGCCAGCAAGTGCTGGAACAGTGATTCAGACTCCATCCCTTCAGCACAACAGCCCCTGCGCCTTCCACTACACCTCGTTGCCTCCTGCCAGCAGCCTCCCCAAGTTCTTTTCCTCCAGATCTTTAGTGTATTCAATGTTTTTTAAGGAACATGAAATTTATGGTCTGACCATATATGGCAGTATTTTTTTTTAATTCAAGTTTGAAAACCATTATGTCATCTGTTATTTGGAAGGGGAAAAAAAAAATAGAGAAAACACACCTGACTGTACATACGATTGAATGGCCTTGAGGATGTAACGCAAGCCAACCAAAGCATAGAAATCCAGAGTTCACTCTGCAACGGCATCCTGAAATTGTGTCTCCGTTTCCACTCTGGTTTTTTGAATGAGCTTCCCAGGTGTTATTTCCAGCGATGACATAACTCAGTTATCTAGAGCCCTGGGGACCCGTGAACTGGGAGGATTCCGTCTTATCACACTTCAGTTCAGGCAGAGCTTAAAGCAAGGTTTCTTAAACTTCCATGACTCAATCTTCACTAAAAATTTTTTTAAATGCAACTTACATTGCAACCCAGTACACAGTTGCGTGTATACTTAAGTGTGTGTGTGTAAATATTATACAGTGGAATAAAATTTAGTAAAGTAATACTCTCCTTGTATGTATGATGCACTCTGATATTACCTAGACTATTTCTATTTTCTATTCTATTTCATGTTTCAAAAATTCTGGATTGGGGTGGGCCACGGTGGCTCAGCAGGCAGAGTTCTCACCTGCCATGCCAGAGACCCGGGTTTGATTCCCAGTGCCTGCCCATGCAAAAAAAAAAAAAAAAATTCTGGATCGAATCTCCAAGTTGATTTCACCATCCATTGAGTCCTACAATTTGAAAAACACTGGCCCAATACATATATGCAGAAGCTGGTATGTAGGATTTGGAGCTTCGTGAGTTCGGGGACGCATATATCTTATTTCCCTGTGTCCTCAGTGCCCTTTGTTGTCTGAATAAATGAAGGAGTGAGTGCCTGCCTCATGCAGGTGAGTTAGGATCTAGGAATGCAATGATGACCAAAAGAAAGTGCCAAAGCTCTGGGATCCTTGCCCTAATGGAGCTTCCAGCCTTGCAGCAGAGACAGGCTTTATACCAAAGATGGAAAAAAATACTTTTTAATTTAAAAATTGCTAAGAACTAGAAATACAGGGTGCTATGAGGGTGTCGGTCAGGTGGACTCAGTGTGTGAGGTCTGGGGGAGCATCTTCTGAGTAGGTGACCTGAAGGCTGAGTCGGCCACGTAGCATTTGGAAAGTGAGGGTGGGGGGTCAGCATTCCAGGCAATGGAAAGCCCTCCCCCAACACACATGTCTCTGGACTTCTATTGCATCCCTACTCTTCCTTTGGAAACCCCCATCTCTCCATCACATGGGCCTGGTGGGACGCTTATACAGGAGTTCTGGCCCCCTCTACAGGGGGAAGTGGGGGTACTAGGTTAGCCAGTCAGAGATGGGAAAGGCAGGTGACCTCGACAGGGCCAGTCAAAGTCGTCCTTATAATTGGTGTATGGAAAGGATCTTTTTTGCTCTGGAAATACATATATAAGAATGAAGCAAATTTAGGGCCCTCTTCTATTATATACAGAGAATATTAAAAAAATAAAATAAAACCAAAATAGAGAAAAGGATAATGAAACACAGATGCAAGGGAGGGAGAGAGAGAGCATTTGAAACCCTGGACCCCGAAGCTCCCAAACCCAGCAAATCTATGACATGTCACAATTTGAGCTAATAATTCCGCTCTTTCTTGTGTTGGTTTTAGTTGGTTTTCTGTTATTGGCAACTGAGTATAAGTCTGAAAGGAGAAATAGAAGGCAATTAATTTTTTTATATAAAAGAACAGAAATTTATTTGTGGGGTCACAGGTCTGTCTCTTCCATGAATGGGAAACTTCCCTGGAATATGACAGGTTTCAAGGATTCCAGATTTATGAGGCTGGCCGTTTCCTTCCTTCTCTCATTTCTTCTCTTCTTTTCTCTTTTCTTTCTTTCCTCTACTTATCTATCAAGATCATGCATCTGCTATATGAAGAAAAGATTAGGGTAGCGTGTAGAGACAGTGAGGAAACTATAATATATTCCTAGCTAGAAAAATATCTAACTAGGATGGCATGGACCGGGATGCTGGTGGTAGCAACAGAGAAGAAGAAAAGCAAATTTTAGAAAAGTTGTGATAGAGCTACGAGGACTTCGTCATGGATTGGACGTAAAGAACTGAAATGTCAAAACGAATGAGTTAAATGGGTAAATTAATGCAGCCTAGGTTCAACAGTCACAGAGCAGCTGGCATGTCTCGGATCCTTTGATAGGAGATGTGACAGCGTAGATAAACAGTCCCTCCCTTCAAGGAACTAACAGCAGAGAAGCTCCTAACATGCAGAAACAAGAAAAAAAACCTGGACCCCTTCTCCCTCCCCTCCCCTGGGAACAGTGAAGAGCTCACCTGAAATTGGAAGAATGAACTTAGTGTTCTCCTAGAAACAGGAGGCCTGAGCTTGGCTTTTGTGAATCAGGACTTATGGTAACTTTGGTAGTGGAGACTCCAGGCTCCCCAGACTGCTGTGGAGGTCAAGGAAAGGACTCAGGGTCAGAACAGGGGGACAGGGAAGGAAAAAAGATGGAGGCAAAATGTAGACAGAGATGGGAGCTCATGATAAGCTTCTTTGTCATAAGTAGCCGGATGGGATTTGGAGAACAAGGAGTATGAGATATGCTGTTCTATGGCGGTGCAGTGGTGGCCTCCAAATGCCCTACCAGGTTGGCCAGCCATCCCAGAGGCCACAGAACAGAGTGCCTCTCATCCCATGGAAAATGCTCAAACCATATACTTCATTAAATCAAGTTAGAACACATTGTGAGAGAGAAGGTGAAAGAGATGAGGTAGGTTAACATACTCAGGATGGAGTAACAGGTGGATGGAAGCATAGCAGTACCTGAATCCTGAGGACACAAGGTTTGTACCTTCTATCCCTTAGCTGCATCAACCTTCCCTACTGAAACAGAGGACAAGAGGTGAGGTTTGAGCGAGGGTGCACCCATAGATAGAAGATTCCCTGGGTCAGTGACACACACTACCTCCAAACAGATGCAGGAACCAGCACACTTGGCAATCCTTGCAGCTCGCCAGTTAGCCAGCTGAGCACGGGTTTTATGTGCACATTTTGGACAGAGGATACACAGGGGCAGAGTGCCTCCCATCTTCTGGATGAAGACTTCATGAATATTTAGTGATGTCATGAATATTTAGTGTTCTGGTGCCTCATGTATATTTAGTACCTCAAGAATATTAGAACATTCCCTGTCCTTCCATCCTTTCTATGCTTAAGACACACATCTTCAACTTACCATCTTTACTTAAGAAATCTTTAAAAGTTTTTGCTGTTATCTTACCAACTATAAACTTATTCATTTTCTAAAATAGAATCAAATAGCCTTAAAAGCAAACGTACCTTACAATAGGGCCTTCAGGGATCCAAGTCAGAGGAACTTCTGGGAGTTGATGAAAGTCTGTTGGGTCCAGAGCCCCTGATGTCCTGGGGGGGATCAAAGAGAGGGGAGATGGGAATGGATTGAACTATGTCTCCCCAAAAGACATGTTCAAGCCCTAACCCCTGGTCTCATGGAAATGACCTTATTTGTAAATAGGTAAGATGAGGCCAGAGTGGATAGGGGCTCACCCTGGTGCAGTATGACCGGTGTGGTGCCTCTATGAGGAGAGGAAATTTGGACAGACAGGGGGAGGGGAAGGAGGGAGCCCTGTGACCGAGGCAAAGACCGAGTAAGGCCACCACGAACCCAGGACGCCCTGGTTTGCTGCCGGGGACAGGCGCGGAACTGAGTCTCGGCTTTGAGAAAGCCGGGCCCTGCTGACGCCTCGGTTTCAGAATTGCAGTCTGAAATGGATTCCCGCAGCCCCAGCAGCCGGCGCGCGTGCTCTGCTGCAGCAGTCCTGGGAAACCAAGACCTGTCAACACGCAGAGTCGGGAACTGGTCTGAAGAGGGTCGGCCGAGCAGGGGGCTCTCCAGGGGCCAGTGCCGGACACATGAGAGGGGAAGAGCGCGGCTGAGCCCATACGGCCCTGGCACCAGCCCAAACTGGCAGGCTTGCAGATGCTCAGGTTCCGACCTGAAGCCGTTTGCCCGGGGCCCCCAAAAGTGAGTCGTGTGGGAAGAAGTGACCGAAAGCCAGGCCCAGCCCTGCAGCTTCAGGTCCTGTAAGTGAAGACCAGGGAGTACTCAGACCAGGAACCCAGATTTCTTGCAAAGCTATAATTTCCTGAAAACTAGTTATTTTTTGCTACTCCTTTTTTACTCTAGGAATTCTTAATACAACTATTCAAATGAATAGTGTGAAAACAAAAAAGGAGGGAGGGCTTGAGGAAGGTGGTACTTATTTTAAGAGCAGCTCCTGATGGGGTAGGTACAGGGCAGCTGTGAGCCTGCGGCAACATCCCCTGGGCCTCTGGGGAGATATGAGGAAGCCTGACCCCCACCAGGTAGAGGGGTGCAAGCTGGATTGGGGAGGGGGCGAGGAAGGAGAAGGGGGTACAGGGAGGGGAGAGGGCTCTGATCTGTCCAATGCAGAGGAGCCCCCTATCCCCCAGGGATACTTGTTTTTTACAACTTTGCCCTGTGACCTGAGAGGTAGAGGGGCCGGTTGCTGTGGGAAGCAGCCCTGCCCGCGGAGGCCCTGCCCGCTGCCTCTTTCATCCCCGCGTGGTCCCTGTCCGCCCCGTCGTCTGCCCCAGCGGGCAGGGAGCGCACCCTGTGTCTCATTCACCTCGCTCTGCCTCTCCGTGGGCCCGACACTTGGAAGTTTCTCAAAGAGTTACTTGTTCAATGAATGAACAAATGAACGCTTTCTCTGAACCGCCCTGAACTCTATATGGGATTTACAAAGGAGGAAAAGCCCCCCGGCTGCGCACAGCCCTTACCGAGGCGCCGGTGCGCCCCCGGAGAACCCGCAGGCAGGAGGCAGGGACGCCCCGAGGCTGGGTTTATAGGTTTACGTGAATTTTCCCGGGGATAGAGTCCACACCAGTTATCAGGTTTTCAAAGTCCCCGCAAAAGGATGAGTCATCACTTGTGAGAACAGTTCCAGGATGGAGATTTTATATACGTTTTATCAGCACTAATTTCCCTGAACATCATTAGTATTGCCCCCAAGGCTTCCTTCCTGTGGCTAATCTATGGAGATTGGAACTGCTGTGATGTCCGAATCTCCAGCTCCCCCGAGGCAGCGGTAACAAGTTGCCCCCACTTCTGACTCCCTGCAGAACCTCCCTTCAGCGACTCCTTCCCGACCCCTCCCGCTCCGTGGAGGCTGTGCGGGTGCGAAGTCCGCGTGGGCCCTGGGTGCGGGGCTCACTGGAAGTGAGACCTTAAAGGCAGAGGCAGGACCAGGAAGAGAGCAGCTGGGACATCCTGCCCCCTAATCCAGTCCTCCTTCTCCCGCGTTCAGCAGCCTCCCCTCCCTCTGCATAACAATGCAAGGAAAGAGGAAGTGGGAAAAAACAAGGTCATGTAATTGAATTAAAAGGGGTAATTACAGGATCAGGAGAGGAGGGAACTACAGCCCAGGAAAGGAGGGTGAAGAACGATACAAAGATGTAGAATGGGGAAACTAGTACAAGTACTTGCATGGGGAAGGAAAAAAGTAAAAGCCCCTGAGCTGAATAAAGTTAAGAACTAGCTCCTGGAAACCTGAGACTGGCAGCAAGAACCAGGCTGGAGCAGGGGCCGGAGAGAAGGCGACAAGTCAGCTGGGACTCAGGTGGCTGCGTGGCTGGGTCCTGAGTGTCGGTACTGCCAAGGAGAGATGAGTCAGCCCCAGCAGCTCCAAGTTTAGAATAAAAAGAGCCACGGAGAAGGTTCTCAGCAAACGCTTTTCTTGTGAGAGAGCGTGCTGACAATTCTCACTGTGGAATCCCCACACCAGAAGGCCGACCCAGGAAATGTAAGGGAGCTCCTGCTCCTGCAGGAAAGGCAAATTCACGCAGAGTTTAAGTGCCAAGCACTGCCTTAAACTCCCCTTCCTTCCTCTGACCCAGGAGGCTCCATTCAGATATGCCACCCTTTGTTTGATCTGGTAGCATTGTCTAAAGCGAGGGTTGGCACAAAGCTGAAGCCTCAGGGGTAAGTGCCAGAAGATGCTTGTAAATGTCACATACTGCTGAAGGAGGCAAGGAAGGGTGCTCAGAAACTCAAGAACTTTCTGGATTATGGGTGGTGGCTGTAAATACATAGTACACCCCGGTGCTTCACGGGACAGAGGGAGGCAGAGTGTGGGGGTCTGGCCAACTGGAGTAGGGCTCCTTGGAGGAAGGTGCCGTTCAGCCACTACTCTAGCCTGAAACTCACGGGTGTGGAAGGCGTGGCAGGGTCAGGCGGCTGAGCCGCTCAGCTGGACTGATGAAAACAGAAAATGACCCGAGATGGGGCATAGGTCCAATGTGCTAGCTTAGATACTGCAGTGCTGTGGCAACTTGTACAGCATGCTAGAGAAAGGTTTTCCTCCTTGGAAACAATTTTGTGCTGGGTGACCCTGTATGATTTTAGGCTTTTTCATTTTTTCCCCACCTTTCTATAACACAACCCCTAGTATAGGTCCCCATGCTGGTAGGTGGGGCCCTGGGCTCCCAGAGTCAAGAGGTCTCCTCGCCTGAGTTTCTTTCATGTGAGAGTGGCTGGGAGCTTTTTTCTGTGTAAATGTCTCTGTTACTTTCCTTCTGTATATGCACATTTAAAATTTAGTGCCTAAATCCACTTTCCTTTTCTTTGCTCACACTTCTGAGTCATCCGTTTGGGCTGGACTCAGCTGGGCATTTCTTCTGCTGATATCAGCTGCAGCCACGCATGCCGTTGCGTCATCTGGAGGCTCAGCCGGGACTGGCCGGTGTCTTGTGGCCACGGCCGCACGTCTGGAGCTCCGTGCTGGCTGTTCTTGGCGCCGTGCATCTCCAGCCGGCTATCTGGGTTTCCTGTGGCCGCCAGATTCCCAAAGCAGCAGCAGCAGCAGCAGCAGCAGCAGCGTGAGAACCAGACCCACTGCACAAGCCTTCTCAAGCCACTTCCTGTGTCACCTGTGCTAATCTCCCATTGGCCAAAGCCTGTCACATGCCCGGTGTCAAGGTGGGAGGGAATCTTACAAAAATGTGTACACAGGGAGGTGGTATTTTTTGGGGCCATTACCACAGCAATCTACCACACCAACATGCAGGATATTTTGTATTTTGCTTCCCCCTTTACAGAATATCTATATTATGAGTTGATGTAGTTATCATAACTACATTTGTAATGACTTTACAATAGTCCATCCCAGGACTATGCTAAAGTTCTGATACATGCAACAACATGGGTGAATCTTGAAGACATCATGTAGAGAGAAATAAACGAGACACAAATCGACAAATATTGTATGATCTCACTGAAATGAAGTAATTAGAATGTGTGAATTCACAGAGACAAAAAGTAGATTACAGGTGCAAGGGCAGGGATGGAGAATACGGAATTGTTGCTTAATGGGTACAGAGTTTCTGTTTGGGGTGATGGAAAAGCTTTGGTAATGGATGGTGGTGATGGTAGCATGATATTGTGCATATTAATACCACTAAACTGTATATTTGAAAGTGGTTAAAATGGGAAATTTTATGTTGTATATGTGTTACCACTATAATAATAATCTTTTAAAAACCCATTGATCTGTACAATTCAGAGAGTGAACCCTAATGTAAACTCTGGACTTTAGTTAATAAAATAATTATTAACTAATATTGGTTCATCAGCTGTAACAAATGTACCACACAGATGCAAAATGTTAATAATAGGAAAAGGGTAGGGTAGGGATGAGGGTGGGTACATTGGGAACTCTGAACTTTCTTTGTAATTTTTCTGTAAACCTACAACTGCTCTTAAAAAAAAATCCTATTAAGAAAAAAAAAAAAACACTGCCAAAATGTGCTTAGCCATTATTACTTTTTTTGGTGCTAGTTAGCTTTTAATTTTCATTTCTATAAATAATTCATTGGTTCAATATTAATTATCTACTGCATGTAAGACATTTTCTAAAGGCCATAGAACCACAGGTCTCAGATTCTTTGGAGGAAACGCAGACATGAATATATTTTTTGCACTACGGAGAGAAAACAGGAAGGAAGATTAGAGTATGGGGAGTGGGAGTGGGGTTTGCTATTTTAGTTCTGTTAAAAAAAATTTTTTTTTGGATTATGTTCTAAGAATAAAGGATTGTTTATTTTGCATCACATCCTTGTTGTAAGAAGTAAGATTACTGGGACACAGGATAAGTATATTATTAAAGCTCTTAAAATATATTGCTTAGTTGCTTTGTCAAGGCCTTTACCAATTTATCCTACCACCAGTCCAGTGGGATTTTGCCAGCTTCACACGCTGCATTCCCATTTGTGCATTTAGTAGGTGAAAATGGATAGCTTTTGTCAAGATAGCATTCTATATAGTCATTTCTTGACCATGTCAATCTTTTGGACTTTTTAGTTTATGAGCTATAATTGCCATTTTGGGTGCTCTGGTGTATATGATAGAATGAGAGACAGAAAGAAGGAAAGATAGATTCAACGGCAAAATCTGTGTGTGATCACACTTTGACAAATACATGTTTCCTGGCGTGAAAAAAAATGGGGATTAAAATATCTGGAGTTACAGAAGGCAAACTATAGAGGAAACCCCAATTTCTAATCAGAAGGTTTTGGCAGGTATTCATTTCAGCAGAGACTACTTCTTGGCTTCTTGGGAGGGATGAAAGTTTCCTCCAGGGACCCACCGGTATTGAGCCACGCGTGGGGCTGCCCTGTCCCGTGGGCTCTGCTGGGCAGGGTGCTTCCCCGGGCACTGACCGGAGGGTGGGGCCAGTTTCGGTTTCAGAAACAGGAGGGCACCAGGCGTGGGCTCATTGTGCCCATTTTGGCTTTTGGGTCAGTGGGCACAGGCAGAATCAGTGTACGTGGCTCATATTATGTCTCTCATGAGAAAGTGTTGCATTTGTTAATTAATGGATGCATTTATGCATTCTTTTTTTATTGACAAAACATAACAACATGCAAACACCAACATTCTTAACATATGAACATTCCATTCTTGGTATATAATTAGTGACACACAATATCATCACATAGTTGTATATTCATCACCATGATCATTTCTTAGAACACTTGTTATGCATTCATTTACCCAGCAATTAGCCCATCCATCTGTTCTGGGAATGCATTTATACATTTGTCCACTCATTCATTCAATACACCTTTAGTGAGTATGAAATGCTTACTATGCGAGATTTTTTTTGTTTGAAATTCTTTACAGTAAAGAATTTACTGCACTATATACTTTGGTAGGAAAAGAAAGCAATTTTATTGTAAAGCTCTCTGTTTAAAAACTATACATATTGGGAGTGCAAGGGTGGTTCAGTGGTAGAATTCTCACCCCCCACGTGGGACACCCAGGTTTGATTCTCAGCCTGTGCAATTCCCAACCCCAACGAAAAAAAAAATCAACAAATGATGCTGCAATAACAGGATACTCATATGGAAAAAAAATGAAATGTGACGTCCACCATGCAACATACAAATATATAAATATTTGGTATACTGTAGAATATAGAAGACCGACTTGATTATTCATTTTCTATGGAATTGTTTTGGCACATTGGGTACAACAGAGATCTTTGGGGAGGCTGGGTTTTCAGCCTATACATTAATATACAAGATACATAACCCACACCTCCACCAACACACACACGTGTCTTTTAAGTGGGGTCAGTGATAGCTGGTTAGAGACCTAAGCAGGTGTCCAGGGAGAGTTCGCGGCCGCAGCGGTCCTGTGGTTGGCGCTGTGGTTGGCGTGGTTGAATTGTGTGGTGCTGGCCTTGCCTCTGAGAACCAACCCTTCTTGGTCCATTGACACTGAACAAGTAAACTCTTGTTTTACCAAACCAAAGACAAAATGTGCTGACTGAGCCTTCTTTACCAGGAAAATTGTATTACATTTCTCTGTGCGATGTAAAAAGGTTAGAACAACAATATGTGACCTTACAAGCTCCGGGCACTGAGTCTGCACTATGTCAGCTGAGAAAACAGACGTCCCTGCACTCAAGTAACAGGCTTGACTTGGCAAGTTTACATAGCTTTGTGCTAAAAGATGAGGGGGGGTTTGTTTAAAAGCAAAATTCCTGTCCTTAAGATGCTTATAATCCAGTTAGAGACACAAGGCCGGTGTATCTAGAGTTATAGATCATAACAGTAAGGAATGTTTTATTCTGAAAGTTACATAGAGACCCACATGGTCTGAAATTACTTACGATATGGAGCTCCTACGAGATATTCTACACACAGGCATTTCAGGTCTGTAAGAACACTTCTCTGGTAAGGAATCCTCTTTTTTTTTTTTTTTCAATCCTGCTAATTGAAATTTTTATTGATATAATTGTAGTTTATATGTTGTTGTAGGAAATAGTATACAGAGGTCCCTTGCACACTTTGCCTCATTTCCCCCAATGCTATCATTTGGCAAAACTACAGTATATCACAATCAAGATATAGACATTGATATAACGTACTGATTTTATTCAGATTTCCCCCATTTTATTTGTGTTGGTCACATGACACCGTGTAGGCATGCACACTCGCCATCAAGGCCAATCCACTGAACATTTCCAATGCTACAAGAATCCTTCGTGATGTCCTTTCACAAGTATACCCATCTGCTTCCCTTCTTTTTTTAAAATTTTTTTAAATTTTTAATTTGATACATGACCACATACAAGTACATTCTTATCATACGATATTCCGTTCTTGTTATATAATCAATAACACACTATCATCACATAGTTGTATATTCATCATCATGATCATTTCTTAGAACATCTGCATCAATTCATAAAAAGCAATAAAAAGAAAACAGAAAAAAATTCATACAAACCATGCCCCTTACCTCTCCCCTTCACCAATCACCAGCATCTACTTTTCTTCTTGAGTCCTTTCTCAATTCAGATATCGACTTGCCCCCCACACTGCCCATTATTAATTTTTTTTAATTAGAGAAATAATATATGCTTAATATAAAACGTTCAAACAACATAGCAGGGTATAAACTAAAAAGTCAAACCTCACCTCCAACATCCCTGCTCCCCATCATCTGGCAAGGACCAGTACAGGCTGGTGAGAACGGTTAGCTATCTTCTGTACTTGTACCAGCACATATATGAATCTTTTCACCTCATGCCATAAACGTAATCAATTTAGTCTATTTTTTAAGATTAGGTAACACGCGAACAACAGAAAAATCATGCAGTATAAGAACATATAATAAATTCTGTTTGGGTGATGGAAAAGTTCTGGAAATGGATGGTGGTGATGGTAGCCCAATGTCATGAATGTGATTCACGCTGAAGAGTTGTATCGTTGAAAATGGTTAAAACAGGAAATATATATATATATATTACAACAAGAAAAATTAATTTAAAAAAGAGTGGGTAACAAAAAGAAAGTCTCCCTTTTACTCTACCACTCTCCATTTAGCCCTTCAGTTCTGCTTCCCAGGGACAACCAGGGAGCCACTTTCATGTGTGTCCTTCCTGAGAGAGTCTGTGCATTCTACAAGCACATATGTTCATGTTCTTTTTATATAACGCAAGTCTTAGCATACTGTATATGATATTTTCTACTTTGTTTTTTCCCTTAAAAATGTGTCTTGGGGGGTGCAAGGGTAGTTCAGTGGCAGAATTCTCGCCTGCCATGCGGGAGACCCAGGTTCAATTCCTGGTCCATGTACTTCCCCAATAAACAAACAGACAAGCCAAACACAAACAAATTTTTAAAAAGCAAGGGTGCCGGTTGGAAAGGATACATGTTCCCTAGAAAAGCCGTGTTTTAATCCTAATCCCATTTTATAAATCCAGCCATTTCTTCTAATCCTTATTTAGTACTGTATGTTTGCAGATGTAATTAGATCATCTCCCCGGAGACGTGACTTAATCTAGAGTAGTTGTTAAACTGGATTAGGTGAAGACGTGTCTCCATTCATTCGGGTGGGTCTTGATTAGTTTACTGGAATCCTATAAAAGGGGAAACATTTTGGAGAAAGCTGGAGATTCAGAGAGAGCAGAAAATGCTGCAGCACCACAAGGCAGAGTCCACCAGCCAGCGACCTTTGGAGATGAAGAAGGAAACGCCTTCCGGGGAGCTTCATGAAACAGCCAGGAGAGAAAGCTAGCAGATGACGCCATGCTTGCCATGTGCCCTTCCAGCTGAGAGAGAAGCCCTGACTGTGTTCGCCATGTGCCTCCTCACTTGAGAGAGAAACCCTGAACTTCATCAGCCTTCTTGAACCAAGGTTTCTTTCCCTGGATACCTTAGCTTGGACATTTTTATAGACTTGCTTTAACTGGACCATTTTCTCGGCCTTAGAACTGTAAACTAGCAATTTATTAAATTCCCCTTTTGAAAAGCCATTCTGCTTCTAGTATATTGCATTCCAGCAGCTAGCAAACTTGAACACCAAGCAAACAAAAATTCAACAAATAGTGCTGCAATAATGGGATACTCACATGGAAAAATAAAGAAATGTGACCCTGCCACACAGCATACAAAAAAAAAATGTATCTTGCAATAACTATATATCATTATGTAAAACTGTTTTATTCTTTTTAACAGGTGCATAGCATTTCATTGTGCAGACGTCATATTTATTATATTTATGAATATTTTGGTTGTTTGCAGTCTTTTAATATTACAAACAAGGCTGCAATGAATAACTCTGTGTATATGTCTTTTTCAAATGTGTACATAAATTTATAGGATAAATATGTACATTCAGGATTGCTGGGATCAAAGTGCATTTGTAATTTCTATATGGTGTTTTTCTTGTTGGTTTTTTTTTTGGCATGGGCAGTCTCTGGCATTTGTCATTTTGATAGACATTGCAACTGATTTCAATAGAATTAATTCTCCTTTCATCATTGCTGAGGGAATCTCCCCGCTGTGCTCTTTACCAGGATATTAATAGCATTATCCTTCACCTTTGCCAATTTGGTAGGTTAAAAATGTTACCTTTGACTGTTTTAATTTGTGTTTGTCTTATTATGAATGAAGATGAACATCCTTTCATATGTGTAAAAACCATTTGTGTTCATTTTTCTGTGAACTGCCTGTCATATTCTTTGGTTATTTTTCTATTTTTCTTTTGTTGTTGCTTTTTTTCTTGTCAATATCTTAATGTCTTAATATATCGGCTTTAATTAGCTTGATTAAAATTGAAATTTTTTTCCAGTTTGTCATTTTCTGATGACTTTATTTGTAGCATTTTTCTCCATGCAGGGATTTTTTTTAATTGTTGAAGTTTTAAAAGCTTTAAAAAAGAGTTGAATTCATCAGTGTTTTATTTAATGGCCTGTTTTAATTAATTAACCAACCATATGGAGGAAGGCGTGTCTACATCAATACTGCATATATACAGAAATTCTTCAATGTATTTTCTGGTACCTTTGTGCAGTAATTTTGTATTTCAATCTTTCCTCTATCTGAAATTAATTCTGATATAAGGTTTGAGGTAGTGATCCAATTTAATTTTTTCCCAGATGTTCTCTGGTTTCCCTAATATCTATTATTGAATAATGCATCTTTTCTCCACTGGTTTAAAATGCAATCTTTATTTGTGGGCTTTTAATTTTGTGTCATAGCTATGTATGCCTAATTATGTCCCTATACCTGCTGTTTTAATTATTCTAGCCATGTTTAATCTCTGGATGAGGTAGTCTCCCCTCTTTTTTTTTTCCACCAGAATTTTCTTTCAGATTTTTTCCATTTATTCTTGGAATACATATATTAAAATTAATTGTCTAATAAAAAAAACATGGTGCTTTAACCCTGACTATGCTAAATTTATAAATTAATTTGCATTGACATCTTTATAATATTGAGTCTTTCTATCTTATCTGTATATTTTCTTCTCTCCATCAGACTATTTTTTGAGGAAACCCACTCTATCACTGATGCTTATGATAATTTTTAAAAGTCCTCTTTAGTTTGAAGTACATCTCTTTCTTTGCACTTTCTAGGCAATGGTTCCAATCTTGTCCTTCAAAATAACACATGACCTACAAAACTCCACATTGGGGCTTCCCATCCTTCCACACCATGGAACAATATAGAAGATTACAATATTTGCATGGAATACTACAGAAAATTGTAATATTTGCATGGAACCCTGGGCTGAGGAGGTAAAACTTCTGCAGTCCAAGGTGAGGTGGTGGTGGGATGGAATTAGGCTGTCCAGGTCCTACTTCTGCTGACTTGAGGGCGGGGGATCGACATCTGGAAGCTTGTGTAACCCCTCTGGACACTGCACCTGGGAAGTCTGCCCCTCTCTCACTTCATTCCAGTCACCAGACTCTTCTTTTCTTTCTAGACCTCAAATACACCAAGCCCATTCTCATTCCAGGACCTTTGCATTTGCAGTTCCCTCTGTCTAGATTACTATGGCCCCAGAAGTTCACAGAGCTAGGGCTGCCTGCCTTCATTTGCATTGCAGCTCCGAGTGCACTCGCCAGGACACCCTACCTAAGGTGGAAGTGCTCCCCTGCATGGTTGCTCTATCCTTTCGGTTATACTTATCAACTTCGGAAATTATCCAGATAATTTACATGTTCATTGCCTCTCTCACCAACTAGAATGTAAGCTCCCAAGAGGCAGGAGCCTTGCCTATTTTGTTCTCTTTTATCTCCAGAGCCTAAAACGGTGCCTTGCACATTGTAGGGACCTAGTACAGTGTTGCTAAATGAATGAGTGAATGGATTCGCTGCTCGGCACCACAACCACAGCAGTTCTCATTTCCGGGTGAACCTCCCCTCACCCACCCGTAACCATTCCTCCTGTGTGGGGTTTCTGTCCACCACCTCCAAGCACTTGACTGTCATTTTCAACTGGTATCTGGGCTTCTGGAGGTTGTGGGTCATGTCAACTGTGCACTAGCAGTGGCTGTATGCAGCAGCTTCATAATGCATGTTGTTGAATGACTAGACATTTTTTTCTCCAAATTTTGGTGCCTGGAAATTAGCATGAGACACCTGCTAAGACCCCTGAAGAATCTAGAGACATTGAGATTCTATGCCCCATAAAAGCACAGACCTCTAGTCATACAGCCCAAGTTTTGCTTTTGTGTTTAAATTCGTGACAATACAAGTGGAACTAAGGTTTTTTATAAGCCTTGCATTTTTGGGGTGGTGTGGGGGTGGGGTAGGGATCCCTCTATTTAAGCCCTGTCCCTCTTGGTACTCTGCCTCAGTGCAGTCCCTGTCAAACATTATCTTCTTGGCCTGCTGAAAGGGCTTCAGGAGGAATTCCGCTAGTTATGACTCCTGCTAACTGCCCTGTCTCTTACTTTTCCACCCTGGCCAAAGGGAGACCACAGAATCTTATCAATCCCCTGCAGGACCCAGATACACGACATCTGCAGCATTCTCAGAACTCATCCAGTTCAGTAACTCTATCGAAAACGGAAATGAGGGTAGCCTAGCAGGAAATGAGTTCAGTTTGGCAATCGATGGCTAAGCATGGACCATATGAGAGTAAGTAGGCTGAACTAATGCAACACATGTCATAAGGCAGTACAAGGGTCAGATGGACAGTGAGCCTTACAGAGAAATTTGGGTTCAGGGAGGAAAGATCCCTGTAAACTGGTAATTGATGGCTTTCTGTGTGCTTTGGGCACATGAGTGTGTGGGTTGAAGATCCCAGCCTCAGGATATGGATGTCTCTCCTGTGGGAGTATGACTTTGGCCAAAATCAATAAGCACCATTACTATTCTATCCTGTGTAAGCATTTATGATCACCAGTCTTTCCAATAACCCTGTTACGTAGGTCATGTCCATTTAGCAGAGAGTAAAACTGAGGTTCAAATGACTGACTTGCCCAAGGTCACACAGTGTGCAGTACAGCAAAGACACAGTCTAGTCCCCCATCTCCACCCCAGCCTGAGTCCTTTTTTTTCTTCTATGCTAAGTGGGGGTGGGGGGTGAGGTGGACAATGCAAACTAAGGTTCTAATGAATTACTTTGTGAGCAAACATTGGTTTGAATCTATCTATGCAGTAAACAAATACCTAATCAATTCTGAAATTTTATATCTAAGTCTTTGGAATTATTTTTGTTAATGGACCCCATAACAGAATTAGAAGGCAAGAGTCATTGCAGAAATACAAAAAACCTAGAATGTTTATCAGAGATGATCAGCATACCCACAATTCTATGTCACAATTCATCAAAGACTAAGAGGAATAAAAGCTAATCAACAGAATATATTCCTAAATGAAAATCTTGGTGCCGTTAATGCAGGTGAGGGATACTGTTGAGTTCATTAACTTCTTGTTTCATCCACATCTTTTCCTGAATTTGTGGAAACCATGATGCAATTATGACCAGAAAGAACAGAGGCCAATTAAAATTATAATTCCACATGTAGGATATTTAATATTTTTGTCACAGACTCACACATCCTCATTTCTTCTGGGTAATGAAAGCCACTGCCTGCCATACTCCTCCAGCTCCCAGCCCTGCACCAGAATGCTTGAATTCACACTAAGGGAAGGAGGGCAGTCCTTCTTGTTTGACGTAGTTGAAAGATGTGGTCTGCACACGGCCAAAAACATCCTTCCATCCACTTGTAGGAACCTGCATCAGAAGAAAGAGTAGAGCTGATATACAGAGAGATGCACAGACAAGGGAAGGAAAGGGAGAGAGCCAATCTTGGTTCCAGTTTCCCTCCAGGCTCTTTCTGCGGTTGAGTTGGGCTTCTCTCAATTGCAGCCAAGAGTGTGACTTATATTTAAGTTATTCATTCCAAATGCCTCAGTCATTGGCTTTCTGTTGACTGTTTGTGGCTCATCCACTCTGATCCAGGGAGAATTCTGTTCCATGTATGTTGGTGTGACTGTGTCCCTCTTCTGGAAAGTCTTCCTCCTTGCTGGTCTACCGCTTCACCAGCAATGTGTTCTCAGGGACTGTAAAAAAAGCTTTTATACTAACTTAGATGAAATAAGGTTAGTCCTACTTTTTAAGTGAAAAAAAAAAAAAGAAAAAGAAAAAGAATCTGTTTAAAATTAAACAAACAACAAAAAAATGATTTAACCCTAAAATTGAATCTCCTTCCCAGCATCCATATGGTCGAGCCTTGGAGTCAGCTGTAGAAAAGTAGAAAAGTAGATAAAGCAAAGGAATGGCGTCAAGACACATATGCTTGAATCCCGGCCCCTCTGGCTGAGCAGTGTGACACTGATCAAGTTACTTGAAAGTCTTTGAGTTTGTTCTTATCTGTGAAGTGAAATGAATATATGCAGGCATCTAGTACAATGCCTGGCACATACCGCATGCTCACTCAGTGGTTGTTAAATTAATAGCTTAATGAGGTATCCCTTTTCTCCCTTTTTGAGCCTATTATATGGCTAAGAAACTCCCCTTGGTCTTCAATCTCTGCCCCATGCCCTGAGACCAAAGGTCATGTCTCTTTTCTCCTCTACTCATTCAAATGTCAAAACCGTAGGAGAGTTTTTGATTGGCTGAGCTTCAGTCACATGCCAACAGTTACTGTTGGAAGTATCCTTCAAGAACATACGCAGCTTCCTTAGTAGAGAGAGCAGATCCCTGGATTAACTAATTAATTTATGCTCAGGAACTACTAATACAGTAAATACAAAGGTTAATTGACTGCAAAAACATTGCAATGCACTTCAAAACCAAGCATATTCATAAAATCAATTATTAAGGATTATTTGTGTCTTCCCCACTGTGCCAGTCTGAATCTGTGGTGGACCCCAGAAAAGCCATGCCCTTTGATCCTCATTCAATATTGCTGGGTGGGAGCATTTTGAATGTTTCTATGAAGATGTGATCCACCCAATTATGGGTGGTAACTGTTGATTAGATGATTTCCATGGAGGTGTGTCTCCACCCACTGAAGGTGGAGTTGCTTGCTGGAATCCTTTAAAAGAGGAAACACTTTGGAGAGAGTCCCTTTTGGTAGATCCAGGAGAAAGCCAGCAGACATGCCATGTTCACCATGTGCCCTTCCACTTGAGAAAGAAAGGTGGAACGTCGTCGGCCTTCTTGAACCAAGGTATCTTTCCCCAGATGCCTTTGATTGGACATTTCTATAGACTTGTTGTAATTGGGACATTTTCTTGGCCTTAGAACTGTAAACTAGCAACTTATTGAATTCCCCTTTTAAAAGCCATTCCGTTTCTGGTATATTGTTTTCCGGCAGCTAGCAAACTAGAACACCCACTCTTGGGCGGAATAACGTGATTGGATTGTAGAAACTCAACGGCTTTGCCATCAACTACAAATATTCGTGGAGCTCCTTACTAAGAGCCGGGTATATAAAGAGGTGGCAGATTCCTGACTTAAGTCATGAAGAACTTGGCCATCCCAAAGACGAATCTTACAGAAGTAGACATCATTTATAAGTTAACAAGTTGTTTACTATAAGTAGACTTCTAAATCCTTTAGAATATATAGAATGGGGGGGCAGAGAACCATTCAACTCTGTGGGAAGGGATTTTAAAACATTCGGCAATTTTAGGTGCTCTACTCTTCTGTAATCCGCCTCTTTGTTCTGGAACACTAAATTTTATGATTATAAGTTTCTCCAAGGATTCTCATTCCATACTGCGCAAGATCGCCGGAACAGGACACCGACACACTCTCTGACCCTCGGCTCCTCCTCGGCGGTAGGGACACGCTCCCCCGCGGCGGCTGCCGTTGGCGCGGCGCTGACGTGCTCTGCGCAGGCGCAGCGGAGGCGGGGACGGCTGCAGGGAGGCCGCCGAGGTGGGCGGGGCCTGAGGATCCGAGCGGGAGTGAGAGCGCGGTTCAAGGCCCTTTTCAAAACTCAAGTGTCGGGCTGGCCTTAGCGTCGAAGTCGGCACCCTGCACACCGACCAAGGCTGAGTTTTGCCACCGAGAACGACTCCCGGAACCTGGCCCGCTGTCTCGGCACCGGATGAGGGGAGGAAACCCGAGTCGGAGCGGGGCCGGCTGCGCGGCAGAAGCGCTCGGATCCTCGCCTGGGAAAGCCCCTCTCTCCGATCCTCTTCCCGTTCCAGGCCCGCCCTCGCCCGGGCCTCCTGAGCCCCCAGCCGGGTCCGCGTCCCGCGGGGCGCCTTGGCCCGTGGGCCTGGCTCCTGCTGCCTCGCTGGGCGTTGGGGTTCAGACCCCCAGTTTGAAGGCGAGTGACCCGCAGACGACAGATTCCTTCGGGAGCAGCCGGCGGTGACTTGTTCCCACAGCCGGGCTGAAAGTCGTGACCTCAGTGGAAAAGAGAATTTCAGGCCAGATAACTTCTTAGGGGAGGAAGGTAGAATGGAGAAAGGATAATCAAAATTTAAATACTATACAATCTGAATCTCAGCTATGCTGACATTTAGTGATAGAAAAGGAGCTGAAAAGAATTTACCTTGAAGTGTTGGCAGACGTTTTCTCTTTATGATGGAATTACAGCTGATTTTTCTTTTTTTTTTCGTGTCCTTTTGTACTCTCACATCAGCCTGTATTAGCTTTTCCTTCTTTAAAATTGTTTTTCAAATTACAGACTAATGCAGTCTCCTTACGGTGAACAAAATAAGCCAGATACAAAAGGACTTGTATGATCTCTTTTAGAAATAAGTACTTATAAGAAAATTGTGGCCTAGATTGTAAGCCCTTACAGCAGTCACTTTTTTCCCTGAGCTTTCATTATTTATAACTTCTGAGATGCTGTGCCATATGTCTATAGTATTGTGTTTTGCTGGCATTCTGGATACCTGTGTGACACCTAAGACTCAGAGTTGGATTTCTGCAGCTATGAAAGTCAGCCTTGCTATATACAACAACTGTTAAAGAAGCCAAAAAAGAGATCAGCCTTCAATTAGAGATAAGAATGAAGACGATTTTTGACTGGGACTAAGTTAAATCAGAATAGAGGTTAAAGGATGATGTCAGTATTTTAGAACTATGCCTACTGAATGAGAGCAAAGGAAGAGATACTTGTTTTGCCCCAAGCTTAAATTTTTTTGTAACACAATCTCGCTTAATCTGTCTGGCCCGTCCAGTTAAACAACCTAAACTCATGGAGCCTAGAATTAGGAAAGAGGTCTTGCAATAGCTTAATTTAATACCCCGATACAGTCCAGAGAATGTTGAGCAGATAATTAAATGTATTAGCAAATACATTTAATTTGCTAATACATTTAATTATGTATTATTATCTGGAGAAAAGATATGGAACTATTAAACTTTTCCACCTAGGAAATCCCTATACTCTCTCAAACATTAGGGACCCCCAAGTTAATAGACCAAGCCCTTGATATTGAGGCTTGCTCTTGTAAAGCTTGTTTATGTAGCAGAGAAGCTAAGCTTACCTGTAATTATGCCAAAGGGTTACTTCCAGAAAACCTCTTTTGTTGCTCAAATGTGGCCTCTCTCTAAATCCAACTCTGCAAATAAAATCATTATCCTCCCCCCATACATGGGACATGACGTCCAGGGATGAAAGTCTCCCTGGCAACGTGGGACATGATTCCCAGGGATGAGCGGTGGCCCTGGTCGCATGGAATCAAAGATGCCTTTCTGACCAAAAGGAGGAAAAGAAATGTAACAAAGTGGCTAAGAGTTCAAATAGAGTTGAGAGGCTGTTCTGCAGGCTGCTCTTATGCAAGCTTCAGCTAGCTATTGCTAATTACCACAGTTTGACAAACCCCAATCAGAACCATCCTGCCAACCCTAAAGAACACCTAGGCCTTTTATCTGAGATTTTAAAGAAGTTTCACACACTGAGTTTACTTTTCAGAAACCTGCAATCTCCAGATGGTGCCTAAGCCAGATAAGTCCTGAAACCCAGAGGGGCCAGCCTCTCCAGAACAACTAATTCTACCCCCATCCCATATTATCACCAGTCCTTTCCAACATGAAAAAGTTAGCCCAAGTACCCCTAAAGATTGGGAGAGGGAGCAAAGGAGAAGGAGGCATTGTAACAAAGAAGACGGTATTTAACAAATTAGTGGGACTGCTGAATCACTATATTGATTTCTTTTAGTCTCTAGTGTCTCAGAGCAGCTAGAAGTAAAAACCTAAAATTGTGGAACTAACCTTACCAAACTCTGAAATCTGTTCTCTAACGACTTGTTATAATGTACTTTGAAATATATTTCTTTTTTCACAATAAAAAATGTTTACGAACAAAACAAAATACCTCCAGATGGCTCCTAAGCTAGATAAACCCTGAAACCCAGAGTTACCAGTCTCTGCAAGAGTATTAACCAGTTGCATCCCACTACCCCACAATGTCAACAGTCTTTTTCAACAAGCTGTTAGAATGTTCATTGCCTAAATATATCTAAAGATTGGGAGAAGGATCAAAGAAAGAGGAGTTGTAACTGGGAAGATAGGATTTAACGAATGGGTGTGACTATTGAGTCATTATATTGATATTTCCTTTTAGTCTCCAGTGTCTTAAAGCAGCTAGAAGAAATACCTGAAATTGTGGAACTGTTACCCATACAGTACTTTGAAATTTGTTCTATAACTACTTGTTAAACTGTACTTTGACATTTATCACTTTTTTATATATGCAATATTTTACAATAAAAAATGTTAAAATATAATGCAATCTGATTGTAAAATCTTCAACTCACACCTAAAAATTCGTAGAAAAAGTGAAAGTACTACTTTACCCGAGTGATAACCATTGACAAAAAGTTTATTGTATGTGTATACATACAGGCCTACAAATATTTACATAAAGATTCACGTATTTAAGCATATGGTCAGCCTGTTTTTTCCGAATTCCTTGTATTGAAGACTTCATACCCTTACCAGTACTTCTGATATTATTGGATTTTTTAATTCTTGCTAACTATGTGCCACCCCCACCCATAGTTTTATTTGTTTTAATTCTCATTTCTCTGCTTACTACCAAGGTTGAGTAACTTTTAATATTTGTAGTGGACATTTATATATCTTCTAAGAATTATATCTTTATATGATTAACAGTTTGTCACTGTCTTTATTGATTAATAAATAATAAAAATATATGCAAATGTAATAAAATATATACAAATATTTATTTGTATTAATGATTTGAACTATTACATGCATTTCAAATATTTTTCCAAATCTATCACTTGCTCTTGTGGTGTGTGTGTTTAGTTGCATAGAAGGTTTTAATTTTTATGAAATAAAACCTTAATCTTCCTGTTATGGCTGCTAGTTTTTGTTTTCATGTTTAGGTAAACCTTTCCAATACTGAGTTTATAATATTATTCTCATATTTTCTTCTGTTATTTTTATATTTATTGTGTTAGTTTAACATTGTTGTATTTTGTGCTCAAGATCTTCCTGCAGGCAAGCACAGCTCCACTACAGAGAAATCCTGAACGTCATCAGCCTTCTTGAACTAAGGTATCGTCCCCTGGATGACTTAGCTTGGACATTTCTATAGCCTTGCTTTAATTTGGACATTTTCACAGTCTTAGAATACGTAAACTTTCAACTTAATAAATTCCCCTTTTTAAAAGTTGTTTCATTTCTGGTATATAGCATTCTGGCAGCTAGCCAATTAGAACATCCCTCCTATTATTTACTTATATTTTATCCATATTTTTTACTCATCTGTCTATACTCTGGATAAAAGGAGCATCAGACACAAGGTTTTCACAATCACACAGTCATATTACAAAAGTTATATCTTTATAAGATTATCTTCAAGACTCAAGGCTATCAGAACACAGCTCAACAGTTCAGGTACTTCCCTCCAGCCACTCCAATATACCCTAAACCAAAAAGGGATATCTATATAATGCATAAGAATAACCTCCAGGATAACCTCTTGACTCTGAACTCTTTCAGCCACTGAAACTTTGTCTCATTTCTCTCTTCCACCTTTTGGTCAAGAAGTTTTTCTTAATCCCTTGATGCCGGGTCCCAGCTCATCCTGGGCTTTTTTTCCCATGTTGCCAGGGAGATTTACACCCCTGGGAGTCATTTCCCAAGTATGGGGGAGAGCAGTGAGTTCATCTGCCAAGTTGGCTTAGAGAGGCCACAGCTGAGCAACAAAAGAGGTTTTCTGGGGGTGACTGTTAGTCATAATTTTAAGTAGGTTTAGCCTATCCTTTCCAGGAATAGTTCATGGGGTGAACCTCAAGATTGAGGGCTCAGCTTATTGAATTGATTGTCCCCACTGCTCGTGAGAATATCAGGACTTCTCCTCAGTTCCCCAAGGGGACTTTGCAAATACTACTTTATTCCCTGCCCAAATTACTCTGGGATATATCAGGGCATCACGTTAACCTGGATAAACCAACAAAATCTCACACCCTATTCAAGATTCCATGTGCTTATGGTGTTCAAAGCAATTGTTTTTGTGTTAGTTTTAGGATCTCCATGAAGCAGATACCAAAATGGGATTTGACTTTGCCTTAGTTTGTCGGGGTTGCTATGACAAATAGTATACAACAGGAATTTATTGTCTCACAGTTTTCTATACTAGAAGTCCAAAAGCAAGATGTCAACGAGGCCATGCTTTCTCCAAAGCCTGCAGTGTTCCAGTGAAGGCTAACTGCGGTCTTCATCGCATGGCTACCCATCTCCTGATGTTCCTCTCCTGGTTTCTCCCGACTGCAGCTGCATTTTCCCTGCTTATAAGGACTTCAGCCACATTGGGTTAAGGCCCACCCTGACTTGATTTGGCCTCATCCAAATACAATCTTCGAGGGCCCTATTTTCAAATAAGGCCTGGGGTTAGGACTTGAACATGTTTCTCTAGGGGGCATGATTCGATCTACTCCAGCCCTCGGGTGTTTTAATTGGAAAAGGCCTGAGGAAAAATGGAGAGGGTCCCAGAGGAGGTGGTGGAGTGTCAGGCTATGATGCAGGTCTAACCCTGGTGGAGAAGAGGGGGGAGGAAGGAATGTTAGTCTGTAAGAGTCTTCAACTGCAGTACAGTTTTATGAGGATTTTGGCAAATCTAGTGGGGAATCCTTAAGCCTTGAGGAATTCTGTATCTTCTGGGAACAGGCATGCCTTAGTATCCATGCTGTGCCAAGTCATTGGCTGGGAGCAGCTTGCTGGTAGTCCTGATGGGTTTCAGGGTTAGTCTCTGATCTGGGACCAAGTACTCTCCTTGCAGATATAGAGGTGACAGGTGCATTCTCATGGCTATATCACTCCACCCCCTTGCACTACTCAAATCTACTTTTCCACGTAAGTTCAAAGAGCAGTTCTTCCTGGTTCCTGGAGGACTCTCTTGCTGAAGGGAAGCAAAAAGGGAGGTTAGTTGGACAACTACAATCCCTGTTTCTGCAGGTGATCTCAGGGTCACACTCATCTCCTTCCCCCGACTACCCACCCAAAATCCCGCTCACACTCAGCAATTGCCTTGGCAGGTTGGTGTGGCTTGGTGTAGCCTTGGTGATGACACATTCTCAGGCTGGGGGTGATTCACAGTTACAAACAGGTTAAGGGACTACCAGGAGCCACTTGCATCAACACAAATTCATTCTTCCTTGTCCTTACTGCGTAAAAGCTGTTCTAACTCCCAGGTGGTTTTGTTTCTTGTTTGTTTTAATCAGGTAATTAGTCACAGGGTTCAAAATTCAAAAGGCACAAAATAGTATTCAGTGAAAAGTTGCTCTTTTACCTCTACTCTCCAGCCACCCAAGTTCCCCTCTCCAGGTGCAACAAATGTTTCGATTTTCTTATTATTTTTTTTGATATTGTAATAGAATTTTATGGATATATATTCTTTTCTTACCCAGACGGTAACCTACAAAACCTAACATTGTGTTTTAGGGATCACTTCAAATCAGTACCTAAAGCGAGTCCTCATTCTAATTTTACTAATGGTTTACCTTTGTATGTGTGAATGTAGCATACTTTGTTTAACAAATCTACCAGTTGATGAGCATTAGGATTTTTTCCTAATCTTTTGCAATTGCAAAAAATGTGGTGCTGAATTACTGTGTACATCCCACGTAGGTGAGTATATGTGTAAAATAAATTCCTAGCAGTGGGTCAAAGTGTCATCTGTCATTTGGTAGATATTGCCAATCACCTTCCATACAGATTGTACGTGAGCCTTCTGTTCTCAGTATTCCTACTTCTTCAGAGTTTTGCCAACACAAGGTATTAGCAAACTTTAAAAAATCTTTGCTAATATGAAAGAATAGCAATAGCATCACACTATAGTTTTAGTTGTATTGAGATTAGCTGTATGAAACTGCAGACCCGGGTTCAATTCCTGGCCCATGTACCCCCCAACCCCCCCTCCAAAAAAAAATTGGTAAATGTCAGTAGTTTCATGTGGCCTTATTTCTCTCATTGAGGAAAAGGAAAGTCTTTTCATCTTAAGAGCCATTTGCATATCTTTATCTAAAACTGTCTTTTCATAGCTTTTGCCTTTTTTTTTACATGGGCCGGCTCCGGGAATAGAACCCGGGTTTCTGGCATGGCAGGTGAGAATTCTGCCACTGAGCCACCATCACACCACCCAGCTTTTGCCATTTTTAATTGAGGGTTGAAACTCTTTTACATTACTAATTAATAGGAACCCTTTTATGTTAGTGAAATTAGTCTCTTTTTCTGTTTCATGAACTGAAAAATGTTTTCCCAATTTGGTATTTGTGGGTTTTTTTCTATCTTGAAAAGTATTTACATGTTTTGAATAAATTAATTGCAAATAAAAATTGGCTACAGTATGTAGCCTGAATAGAAATGATTAGAACATTCAAAAAAATTTTATTAATAAAACCAATCAACATACAATATGAACATTCTTTTTTTATCTCATAGTTGTATATTCATCATGATCGTTTTCTTAGAACATTTGCATCAATTCAGAAAAAGAAATAAAAAGAAAACAAAAAAAATTCATATATACCATACCCCTTATCCCTCCAATTCATTGATCACTAGCATTGCAATCTACTAAATTTATTTTAACATTTATTCCCCCTATTATTTATTTATTTTTAATCCATATGTTTTACTCATCTGTCCATAAGGTAGATAAAAGAAGCATCAGATACAAGGTTTTCACAATCGCACAGTTACATTGCGAAAGCTATATCATTATATAATCATCTTCAAGAAACATGGCTACTGGAACACAGCTCTACAGTTTCAGGCAGTTCCCTCCAGCCTCTCTGTTATGCCTTAACTAAAAAGGTGATATCTATTTAAGGCATAAGAATAACCTCCAGGATAACCTCTAGACTCTGTTTGGGATCTCTCAGCCATTGATGCTTTATTTTGTCTCATTTCTCTCTTTACCCTTTCGGTCGAAAAGTTTTTCTCAATCACTTGATGCTGAGTCCCAGCTCATTCTAGGATTTCTGTCCCACATTGCCAGGAAGGTCCACACCCCTGGGAATCATGTCCCATATAGAGATGGGGAGGGCACTGAGTTTGCTTGTCATGTTGGCTGAGAGAGAGAGGCCACATCTGAACAACAAAAGAGGTTCTCTTGGGGGTGACTCTTAGGCCTAATTTTAAGTAGGCTTAGCCTATCCTTCGCAGGGTTAAATTTCATATGAACAAACCCCAAGATTGGGGGCTCAGCCTATTGCTTTGGTTGTCCCCACTGTTTGTGAGAATATCAAGAATTCTCCACTTGGGGAAGTTGAATTTTTCCCCCTTTCTCACCATTCCCCCAAGGGGACTTTGCAAATCTGTTTAAATCCTTCTGGGATTTATCGAGGCATCACTCTGGACAAACCTACAAAATTCCATGCCCTACTCAAGGTTCCATGTACTTATGGTGCTCAATTAAACTGTCCACATAAGTTATAATAGGAAATGCACTAGTCAAAATATAAATTTTGTACCAAATAAACATTTTTCGCTTTAGTTTCACACATAAGTTAAAGTTTTAAAATATTAATTACCATCTGTTTTCAACACCCTGCATTATTGACATTCCTTTGTTTTCCTCATGCAAAACATTTTTAAATTTGTGCATTTAGTCACTATCATTATACACTGTAGGCATTCCTAGATTATACCATCTTAGGTTTTAAGGTATATCTTTCCTTCTGGTTTCATTTGTGCCCCCAGGTCTCCTCGCTGTATCATTCTCACATTCAGCTTCATTCAGAAACGCACAAATCTTAAGTACATAGTTTGATGATTTTTTATAATGCACCCACCCTTATAACCCATCCCCCAATCAATATATGGACCATTCCAGTCACTACAGAGGGTTTCCAGTTAACTACTCTCCCCCACCCCATCCATTGATTTCTAGCCTCATGGGTTACTCTGGCTTCTTACAAAACTTCGATGAATGGAACTCCTTTGTGCTAGCTTCTTTCACCCAAAATAATGTTTATGAGACTAATTCATGGTGTTGTATATATTAGTAGTTATTTCCTGTTTTTTTTTCTTTCCTGACTTGTATTCTATTGATGTTTCTACTACAATTTATTTATCCACTTTTCTGCTGATGGACATTTGGGTTGTTTCCAGTTTGGAGCCATTCAGATCAAGTTACAACAAACATTTGTGTATAATATATGAGTGCATATATTTTTATTTCTTTTGAGTAATACCTAAGAGTAAATTTGCTAGGTCATAGCTACAGTGTATGTTTAACTTAAGTAAAAAAAAAATTGGCCAAACTCTTTTCCAAAATAGTTGCATCATTTTACACTTCCACCGGCAGTACATGAGGATTCCAGTTGCTCCACGTTTTCACACACATTGGATGGTGCTGGCCTTCTAAGTTTTAGCCACTTTAATGGGCAGAAGGTTGTATCACATTACTGTCATGCTGCATATTTAACTTAATGCATCTTAGAGATTTTTCAGGATCATCAAATATAGATTTGCTTCATTAACTTTAATGGTAGCACATCTCATGCTACGGATGCATCATAATTTAATGAATTCTCTATTGATGAACATTTAAGTTGTTGCAATCTTTGATGATCCTGTCATAAGCCCTCTTATTCATGAGTCTTTGTGCAAACCGTGCAAGTATATCTGTAGGAAAAGTTCCTATAAGTAGAACTGCTAGATCAAAAGCTATATTCACGGAGAAGCTTAGACTACCTATAGGCATGCCTAAGAGTTACTTCCGGAGGACCTCTGTTATTGCTTAGATATGGCCTCACTCTCTCTAAGCCCAGCTCTGCAAGTGAAATCATTGCCCTACCCCCTGCCTGGGATATGACATCCAGGGTTGAAAGTCTCCCTGGTGACATGGGAGAGGACTCCCAGGGATGAATCCAGACCTGGCACCATGCGATCAACAATTCCATCCTGACCGAAATGGGGAAAAGAAGTGTACTTAATAAAGTATCAGGGGCAAAGAAAGTCCAAATAGCGGTTCGAGAGGCTACTCTGGAGGTTGCTCTTATGCAAACTTTAGGTAGACTTTGCTACCTATCATAACCTGCCAATTCCCAACCAGGACCATTCCAGCCAATCCTAAAGAACACCTAGGGAAATATATAAGACTCCACATGGGTTCCAGGCACTAGAGTAATTTTCCAGAAACCTACAAGCTCCAGATGGGCCCCTGGTCCAGATAAGTCCTGAAACCTAGCCCAGCCTCTCCAGAACATCAGATAGTTCCATCCCCCTACCCCATATTAGTGACAGACACTTTCAATATCAAAAATTTAGAATTGCCATAGCCCAAACACCCCTAAAGAGAGGTATGGAAAGATCAAAGGTGATGGTGGAGTTATACATAGAAGATAGGACTTAATAAATGAATATGAATGCTGAATCCTTAAATTGATATCTCTCTTAGTCTCCAGTATTTTAAAGCAGCTAGAAGTAAAAACCTAAGATTGTGGAATTGTAACCCGTGTCAAACTCTGAAATATGTTCTACAACTAATTGTGGCGCTATGCTTTGAAATTTATAGCTTTTTTGTATATATGTTATTTTTCACAAAAGAGGAAGGGAAAAAAGTTGATTGTGATGATAAAAAAATATTTAAGCCCTCTAGCCTACTATATTTTGGAGCAGCTAGAAGGAAAAATATGAGAGGATTGTATGGTAGCCCATGACAAACTCTGGGATCTGTCCTGTAACCACTTGTTGAAGAGTGCTTTGAAAACTATTGCTTTTTTTTTTTTTTAATAGCTCAGATGCAGCTTCATTCAGTGAACTATTGCTTTTTTATTTCTTTACTTAGTATATATGTTATACTATACAACAAAAAAGTTTTAAAAAAGATATATTCATTTTAACAATTTGATTGATATTGACTGACTGTTCAGATATCAGCTCACAGGATCCCTCATCTGAGGAACTGAGGAATCCAGAGGCAATGTCTCTCTGGTCTTCCCCATAGCACACACCCCAGTTTTCACCAGTTTGCTCTGACTTGCTAATATGGGTCTCAAGATGTCTCCTATTGGTATAATTTTTCTAAAATTACATTTTATTCTATAGTATGGATGCATCATACTCTGATTAGTCATTTCCCTATTGACGGATCTTTAATGAGGAAGCTTGCTCCAAAATGGAGCTATGTAGACAATCTTGCAATGAGCATTTTGGTGAACAGGCCAACTTACACTTTCGTGCAAATGGTCCCTAAGCCGATAATAACAGCTAGCATTTACTGACCACGTGCCACGTGTCAGACACTGCTGTAAGGCTTTTGCAATGGATTTTCTCTTTTAATCCTCACAATTATCCTTTGAGTTAGGTATTATTATTAATAGCATCATTTTATAGATGTGAAAGGTGAGGTACACAGACAAATAACATTACCAGGGTCTCGGAGCTGGTAACAGAGGGGCCGGGATTAAAACCTAGTCACTTGGACTCCAGCCAGTGGTCCTGAGCACTGCTGAAATGCCTGGCCTGGAGCCCCCACTGGGGCTTGTTGGGACAAAGGGTGTCCACATTTAAGAGTGAGATACTGTCAAATTACTCTGCAAAAGGCGATGCCATTCTCTGGTCCCACCAGAGCCCGAGTGTTGGACCTTTTCCTTCTGAGAAGTATGTCTTTTTCCCTTGCATAGCCCCTAAACCCAGCATAGGGAGGGGCATGGAGCATGCAGGTGCCGGCAGGATGCCCGCTGGCTGAAGCCGGCAGATAGGTGCGGAGAGACGGACCCCAGGCCTCAGAAGAGGAGCCACTGCCCAGTCCTGGATCCTCCCTTGGAAACGCATTATTTTAACGCATTTTTGAGGTGCTCCTTATTTTTCTGCTCTTTCCCCAGCTAGGTGCACGACTACCTTCATCCTCTCTTTAGGTATTTGCTAAAGGGCTCTCTCTGCTAAGAGGTCTTCTCTGACCACACTGCATATAAAACAAGACCCCCGCCCCGCCCTACACCCTTATCCTCCTTGGCTGCTTTGTTTTTCTCCTTAGCATTTATCCCCATCTGTCAATATTTGTTTACTGCTCCTCTGTCCTGCTCCAACAGAATATAAACCTCAATAGGCCAGTGCTTTGTTCCGTCCATTGGCTGATCATCAGTGCCTAGGGCATTTCCTGGAATCAGCAGGGGCTCAAACATTTTCGGTGCCCGTGGCACCCGGCACGCGCCGCTCCCAGGGCCCGCCGTGCATTCCCGCGCGAGGTCTGCGCCCCCCGACTCCGCGGCGGCCCCAGCCTCCTGCCGCGCTGGGGGCCCGGGAGGCCGGCTCGTCTCCTCGGGCCCTGCGGACACTTCTGCTGGGCGCCGCGGCGGGGAGGGCAGGAGGCCGGGCAGGGCGCGCGGGGAAGCGGAAGGAAGGTCCCGGCGGCCCGGTTCGCGGCGTCCTTCGCCTCCCCTGCCCCCTTCCCCGGAGGGCGAGGCTGGGAAGCCACAGGCGGAGGCGAGGGCTGGGCACAGGGCCTTCCTGGGCGCCGCGACCCCCGGCCTGTCCCTGGGGCTTCAGGACGAACGCGGGCGGCGCCTCCGGGCTCCGGGTCGAGAGCCCCGCGGGGAGCGGCAGGCCCGGGCGGCCCGCGGAGGTCAGCGCGCCACCTGGCGGCCGGCCTGCGCCCAGCTGCGCCGGAGGAGCCCCCTGGCCGGAGGAGAGGGCGCCTGGCGTGGGCTGGTCTCCTCCCAGGCCCATCACTTAGTGGTGGGGGGCCCTGTGCCCGATGAGGGGCGCCCGGGCTGTGAATAGTTGAGGAATGAAAAATCCATCGCAAGGATCCACCTTCCCTGCTTTTCTGTACGGTGTGACGGCTCGCAATGGCCTACCCTCCTCTCCACTCCTACGCCCACCCCTCAGCTCTATTGTTCTTTTTATTCCGAGTTGGAGAGAGCGTACATGGGTGAGAGAGATTATGAAAGGAATATAATAGAAAATGTAGAAAACAGTTTATGGTTCCCGTTGGACGTTCTCCCCTTCACTGGCACGTGGGTCTGTGCTTACTGGCATCTCGGGTTTGCTTGTTCTCCCTTCTTGATCCCCGCAGGACCCTTGCCCAAGGGTCGTGTTGCCCCTTCCTGGTGTGAACAGGACTGGCCCACCCACCTCAAGGGTTGGAGCCCCTGTGAAAAACAGCTTTAAGACTGAGGGAGTCTGGGGAGAGTCAGAGGGGAGGCAAGGAGTAAACCAAGATCTCTCACTCTTCTTTCTTTACATAATTTGATAAAATTTTGTTAGTGTTGCTGTCAAGTTCTTGTCCATTCATAGACAAGAACTTTTTATTGTATTGTGACAGGTTTACCTTGCTTTATTCACAACCACCCTTATCATGGGTAAGCCCTTTTTTTTCGGTTGAAAGGAGTTACTTACAAATCAATACCTCAATGACTGGCCAGTTCCCTGGGTTTAGGGGTGGCAGAAACCAAGGATGCCAAGCCCAGTGGCATTTGGGCCTGCGCTGTAGAACGAGACACTGAATTAATTTGTGGTGCACTCTCTAAGTTTGGTCAGGGGCGTCCAGTCCCAGAACCTTGGGCTCTAGTGACCGCGAAATTATACCGCTCTCACTTACGTAGCACAAAATTGTGTTTACTTCTTCTAAATAAACGCATGACAATGCCCTGTTCGACAACTCTGTCATATAATGCTCCCAAACAGAGACATCCTCCTTTGAAGAGATAAGAATCCACGTATGTTATGTGGTTTGTTCAGGGTGCCTGTGGGTGGACAAACTAGGTCAACAGCTGAGGGTCCTGGAGGTTGTCACACACGGGAGACCCTCAGCCATTGTCCAGTGTGGTCATTGCCAGATTTTTGAAGTCCGTGAACACAGGACATGAACAGGAGGACATCACAGACTTGAAAGTTTCTTTGTATTACATATATTAACTTTGTTCTTCTTATTCCTAACCCTCCTAAGAAAAAGGAAAAGACAAAGAACAAAAAGGAAGATAAAAAAAATAGTGTATAAAAATCTCTTATCTAATTTCTCTAAAATCTTTGGTTAATAAAATCTAAATGATGCCTTTCTATTTTATGAGAACATGGCTTTTTAAGAAGAATTCAGCCTATGCTTGTGCTTACTACAGAGTTCCACTCCTTCTTAGGAAAAAAATGGTCATTGCTTCTGCTATCTTTTAATAAACTCATTTCTCGATTGTTAAGCATTATCATTCCTCATGTGACACCTTCTTAGAAACTTGATTGTTGGATGTGTTTTTCATTTGGCGAAAATTCAATGTGGCTTTACGTGGGATGTCTAAGCATCCGAGACAGCACTGTTGGTGCTCTGGGTTTGAGGGAAAATAGAGGAGACATGCAAACTTTCCCTGGAAGAACAAATGTAGGACACTGAAATAGGGTGTGCAGAGTTAAAAGGATGGCAGGCACTACTTGGTTTTGCATTCTGTGGCTGTCAGCCACCAAAGATTGCAACACAGGCCACAGTATAAATCTCCCCAGGAAGGAGTTTGGTTAAATACCACACAGAGAGACAGATCCTGATTTGTTTCGTTCCAAGTGGATCAAAGCAGACATGCACAAGAAGGAGCAGTATGGATCAATTGCAGTTAGCGGTCATTTGCGCATGAACTTTGTAAGCGCTGATGTAGGCACGGGGAGAAGAAAAAAGAAGCATTTTGTTAAAATACTCTTCCATTTCTAACTCACCCAGACCTAAGCTTTCTTAGTTCCATGATTTGCAAGGCCAAAATGACATTTAGAATTACGTGTAGTTCCAAGTCATCTGGCAGCTGGTTCACGGGGCCATCTCAGATGACCCAAAGATCTGTTCAAGAGGACAGCAGGTCTACCCAGAAGGGCAGGCCTTGATGATTTTCATTCACATCGTCCATTGGGCGGTCCTGGAAGTTTGTTTCTACCATTCCCACTCGATTCACCATTCCTATGTCCTGGCAATCTGGCCAAAAATGGTGTGTTTGCCATCAAGCCACCGGGTGGGGGCCAGGGTCACAAAGAACTGGCTGCCACTGGTGTTTGGCCCTGCATTAGCCATTGCAAGAATTCCAGCCCCTGTGAATCTCAAGTCTGGATGAAGTTCATCTTCAAACTGCTTGCCATAGATGGATGCACCACCTGGACCTGTCCCTGTTGGGTCACCTCCCTGGATTATGAAGTCTTTGATGATTCTGTGGAATTTCGTGCCATTGTAGCAACCTCTACGAGCCAACTCTGCAGAGTTCTTGCAGGTCTTTGGAGCGTGCTTCCAGTCCAGCTCCAGCACATGATCCCCATGCTCGTGTCCAAGTAGACGCTGGACGACTGCCCAGAGTCGGGGCGAATGGCAGCCATGGCAAAGCCGGTGGAATCCCCAACACAGACTTCCTCATTACTGGTTTGGCCTATCAGAACATTAGCAAAACCAAATTCTTCTAGAAAACAAAGAACATTTTCACACCTAGAGTCTTTAAATGGAAGTTTTTCTCATTTCATCAAGGACTGGTGGAATAGGTGAGGACCACATGGGTCCCCGAGGGGGCGTCCGGGAACCCTGGCTGGATCCTTCACCAGGATCTGTCTGCCCCCAGCACCTGAGGCCTCGCCAACCAAGGGTGACACCTACTCAGGGCGCGAATGTCTGAAAACATCGCCTTCGCAGCATCAGACCCAGTGTCTCACCTGCCTGGTCCATCGCTGGGTCACGGGCCCTGGGCTCTGTGACCTTCTAGACACATTTCCATCATTGCATCCCCACATGTCTCATGGGTCTGACTGTGCAGGGACTGAATTCAACTCAAGACAGGGACTGCGTCTGCCTGGCTCTGCAGCACAGTGCCTGGCAGCAGGTGCCCCCAAATGCTTATTGCCACAGTGAATGAGTAAAACTCAAGTTCACTCTTTCCAGTGAAATAATCTCCAATTAAGTAATTAAGGAACTACTCACTATGCGCCTTCAGAATGAGAAGGGTATTGGCTGATTTCATGCTGAGAGAGGAAATATATATGCTAGATTTCCCCCACAAACATTTATAGCTATTTGATTTCCTTTATCGTGTATTTGGCTATGGGACTAACTGCACTTGGCAGTGGAAGGGTGCCCATGCTTTCGTGGTCCCACCTTCTAGAACAGGGGTTCTCAGGCCTGCTGCACATTTGCATCACCTGTGGGAGTTTAAAATACAGGCAGACTTTGTTCTCTCGTACAGCCCCATGTCTGTATGAGAGAACAAAAATGGCAAATCTATCAGCGCCATTTTTCCAAAAGCATGTGCTCAATTTATGTTTCTGTGTCACGTTTTGGTAATTCTTGCAATATTTCAAACTTTTTCATTATTATTATATCTGTCATAGTGACCTGTGATCTTTGATCTTTTTTTCATTACTTAGAGAATACTTTATTAACTTCTGTAATCAAACCCATGTAGATAAGACCTTACTTTTTTAAATCAATTTTTTAAAAAATATAACAAACAAACAAAAACATTCTTTTTTAAATTATTTTTTTAAATACAAAAAAACACCAAATAAACACACATTCCTATTTTGATCATTCCGTTCTATATATATGATCAGTAATTCACAGTATCATCACATAGTTACATATTCATCATCATGATCATTTCTTAGAACATTTGCATCAATTCAGAAAAAGAAATAAAAAGACAACAGAAAAAAATTCATACATACTATACCCCTTACCCCTCCCTTTCATTGATCAACAGCATTTCAATCTACTAAATTTATTTTAACATTTGTTCCCACTATTATTTATTTTTATGCCATATGTTTTACTCATCTGTTGATAAGGTAGACAAAAGGAGCATCAGAAACAAGGTTTTCACAATCACACAGTCACATTGCAAAAGCTATATCATCATACAATCATCTTCAAGAAACATGGCTACTGGAACACAGCTCTGCATTTTCAGGCAGTTCCCTCCAGCCTCTGCATTACATCTTGACTAACAAGGTGATGGCTATTCAATGCATAAGAGTAACTTCCAGGATAACCTCTTGACTCTGTTTGGAATCTCTCAGCCATTGACACTTTATTTTAAGAGCTTACGTATTTAATACAGTGAGTTTCCCCTGTACAAATGGAAAACATTAAGTTTAATGTTTCTAGACCAATATGGCCGTTAATTTCTGTACAATGCCAACACACACGGTACAACTGGGATACTTTTTCCAAAGTTGACAGCACAGCTAAAGTTTCCCAAAATTAATCTTATATGTATAGTTATATATATATATATTTACTTATATAAAAAGACCAATAGCAATATGTTATACATCAATAGAGCAATAACTTTTCCAGGTGATCTGTGATCTTTGTTGTTACTATGGTAATTGCTTTGGGGCACCATGGACTGCATCCATATAAAACAGCAAACTTAATTGATAAAAGCTGTCAATTAACTTTTGGAGTTCTGACTTCTGCATGGGCCAACCGTTCCCCATCCCTCTCCCTCTCCACAGGCCTCTTTATTCAAGAGACACGACAATACTGAACTTAGGTCGGTTAATAACTCTACAGAGACCTGTAAGTATTCAGGTGAAAGGGAGAGTTGCACATTTCTCTCATTTGAAATCAAAAGCTAGAAATGATTTAAGCTTGGTGAGGAAAGCATGCCAAAAACCAATATAGGCCAGAAGCTAGGCCTCCTGAGCCAAACATTTAGCCAAGTTGTGAATGCAAAGGGAAAGTTCTTGAAGGAAATTAAAAGTGCTGCTCCAGTGAACACATGAATGATAAGAAAGCGAAACAGCCTTAGTGCTGATATGGAGGAAGTTGTGGTGGTCTGGATAGATGATCAAACCAGCCACAACATTCCTGTAAGCCAGAGCCTAATCCAGAGCAAGGCCCTAATTCTCTTCAATTCTATGAAGGCTGAGAGAGGTGAGGAAGCTGCAGAAGAAAAGTTCGAACCTAGCAGAGTTTGGTTCATGAGGTTTAAGGAAAGAAACTTTCTCCTTAACATAAGAATGCAAGGTGAATCAGCAGGTGCTGATGTAGGAGCTGCAGCAAGTTATCCAGAAGATCTAGCTAAGGTATTTGATGAAGGTGGCTACACCACACAACAGATTTTCAGTGTAGATGAAACAGCTTTCTATTGGAAGAAGATGCCATCTAGGACTTATATAGCTAGAGTCAATGCCTGGCTTCAAAGGACAGGCTGACTGTCTAGTTAGGGGCTAATGCTGCCGGTGACTTTAAGTTGTTACTGTGAAACTTGTTTGTGTCTGGGTGTTAATAAGTCTGCAACCTGATGGCAGGGCAGTGGGCATTGTCTCAAGGCAGTGATGAGGTCTGAGTGACTTGACACTGTTATGCACCCCAGAAAAGCATGTTCTTTAATCCTGATTCAATATTGTTGGGTGGGATCTTTATGATTAAGTTGTTTCCAAGGAGATGTGACCCACCCAGTTGTGGGTGGGACCTTTTGATGAGCTGTTTTCATAGAGATGTGTCTCTGCCCATTCAAAGTGGGTTTTAATCCACCTACTTGAGCCCTTTAAGGAGAAACTATTTTGGAAAAAGTTTCAGAGCTAACACCAACAGAGACTTTTGGAGATGCAGAAAAAAATGCCTTAGAACTGTAAACTTGTAAATTAATAAATTCTGTTTATACAAGTCAACCCATTTCTAATAGCAAATTCAAACAAGATCCCACTATAGAATTCCAAAGAGTGGTGTCCAGTGTGAAGCTGCATGTATGGCACAGAAACCCTTGTCCCTTTCCCTGTGTGACATGGAGCTTTCCATCAGGAGAGAGAGATGTGCGGGGCACGGGGCTCCAGATCTAACCATGGCTCCTGCTTGGTCACCAATTCACAGTGTGACTTGGGCAAGTCCCTTCCTTCTGTGGTTTTTGGCTTCCTGGGGGGTAGGGATGGGCTGAGTAATGTGTGAGGTGCTTTCCATCTTGGAATCTCCGAGTCCAGAATTTCCTCTGGTGTTTCCATTAGCTAAGCAAGTTTCCCACCGGTCTGTTTGTTTACTTGTTGCAGTTTGGTTTCTATTTCCTAATGGTTCCATTTTGGGGCGCTTGTATTTATACTCAGGAGAAGAAGCTACATAACTGAACCATGGCTGCCCTGTTTCGGGCTTCCGAGAATACCTCAGACCTCACCCCCTGCTGCACCTATGTGCTCAGTGACAGTCTTCTAGACTCAGAAAAGCTGGGCTCCTGGAGGTCTCTGATACTGGGATTCCCTTCCAAGTCTTCTCAAGTCCGCACTGAAGCCTGTCCTTTCCCTGACACATTTCTGTGTGATGCAGAGAGCACACACCGAGGATTTAATGCTGTTTCACAAACTCAGTGGTGAAAAAAATAGCACAAGCTGTGTCTATGGACCTGGCATCTCTGCTGGTTCCGTGCCATGCAGGTTAAGTTAAGAACTCCTGTGCCCAGGACACAGGAGCAGCTTGTGGCCATTCCCTCTGAGCATCTGCCGCCTCCCCAGGGCAAGTTACCGAAGCTGAGCCTTTCCCGTCTGTGGGTGCTCAGGGCACCCAGCTCTGACTCAGGCTGCGGGAACTTGGGTCTCCACCTGCAGAACGCAGGCCCTCCACTTGCTGCAGACGAGCCCTGCCCCCTGCGTCCTGGGGGTCATCATGGATGGTTCACCTGCGTGTGCACCGGCACTCCTCCTTCCTTCGCTCCCCCGGACTGCCCTGCCCTGCCCCCTGGCGTGTTTGGGCTCCCGTGAAACCCCACCCCCCCAGGTCAGCTTTTCTCCACTCCCACTGCTGTGAAGGCTGTGAGGCTGTTTTCCTGCCCAGGGTGGATCCCTGAGGACCCAGAGGGGCCCCATGGTGGGGGGCAGACAGGCCATGATCCTGCAGAGGTCTGAGGCGGCCTCCCCGCTGCCCCCACATTTTACCCGCTGACCTGGCCTGTTGCACTGAACCCCCAGCACCCTAATGCCAAGGGCCCCTGCCCCACCTGCAGCTTGTCTGTCTGTAGGACCCCGGCACAGGAGTGCAGTGACAACGCCTCCGACAGGCGCAATTCTTAGTCAAGAGCCTGTGGATTGCAGGTGATAGCAATAGAAGCTGCTTAAGTAGGGAAAAAAAAAAGGAATTTTATTGGTTCATGTCACTGAAAAGCCCATGGCCAAGTCTTCAGATATGCCTGGATCCAGGGGCTCCAACAAGGTAGTGAGGACTCAGTTCCTGTCCCCTCTGTCCTGCTCTGCTCTGTGCTGGCTTCCCCCGCAGGCTTTCCCCACGTACGCGCTTCTAGAACTCCAGCCACAGGCATCCATCTGAGCCGAGAGAGGGAAAGAGAACTGCTTTTTGACTCTAGTGCCCACAAAAGTTCGGGAATCGGGTCTCCTTGGCTTCGTGCCCTTGCCTGCCACCGAGCAGCTGCTGTGAAAGGCGGGGCCGAAATGCACTGATTGCCCAGGTGCGGGACGGCCCCTTGGGCCGGAGGGGAGGCGGGTGTCGGCACCACCTGAGCTCCCACCCGGCTGGGAGCAGGGCGGGTGGTTCCCCCAAAGGAAAACCTGGGTGCAGGAGAAAGGGGGTAGAGGCTAGGTAGAAACAAAACTGCTCCGTCCACTCACAGCAGAATCCCTGCACTGGGAACAACTGAGGCTCCAGGTGGGGTCCGAGCTACAGCTCACCCCCCGCGGAGAACGTGTCCAGGGACCTGCCGGCAGCGGGTTCGGAGCAGAGGGTGAGTGTTTGGACGGTGTCGTGGACCAGCGCTTCTCAGAGCTTCTCAGAGCTTCATATCCACGTGAGCCACCTGGGGTTTTGTTAAAACGTAGTTTGTGATTCAAGGCGGTAGAGCGGTGGTTCTCAACTAGGGGCAGTTCCCAGGGGACGTTTGGCAATGTCTGGAGACGTTTTTTGGTTGTCACAATGGGGGTGGGGGTGGCTACTGACATCTAGCGGACAGAGGCCAGGGTTGCTGCTCAGCATCCTGCAGGCACATGACAGCCCCTCACAGCATGGAGTTACACATTCCACAACGAAGATAATGCCAAGGTTAAGAAACTCTGCCACACAGGACTTCCTGGGCACTATGGAAAGGGTGGAACTAGGGGAGGACATTCCAAGTAGCAAAACTGCCCAAGCAAAGGTACTGAAAGAGAAAGGAGTGTCTGGTTTATTGGAGCAGATCATAGCAGTCTGGCTTGAGGGGAGGAAAGGATGTATGTTCATTGGATCTGTGTGTGCATGTGTGCACGCGCCTGCGCATGCATGCATGGGCTGGGAATCGAACCCGGGGCTCCCACATGGCGGGCAGGTTTTCTACCACTGAACCACCCTTGTGCCCTCATTAAATCGTAAAATCACAGATACTGTGGGTTGGAAAGAAGTCCAGAGGTCATTCCTGCCTAGTTACTGAACACGTGGCCCAGGTAAGCTGCAGGAGCACCCCTGCGAGTTTGTTAGAAATGCAGAATCTCGGGCTCCACGCTGACCTTCTAAACCAGAGTCTGCACTTTAATAAGATCTAGGTGATTTGAATCCACATTAAAGTAGGCTGCTGACAGCTCCCTAGGACAGGTGAGGAACCAGCTTGTACTTATCAAGCACCTATGATGGACCCAGATTTACATTAAGTATGGAGCTGACTCAACTGGAGGTATAGATTCAGCTACAGAAAAGCAAAATGAACCCCAAGCGTTGGTTGCTGGACCTACCTACTGCTCATACACAGGACTTCTAATGGGAAGTGCCCATTTCCTCTTCCCTGGACTTTCCAGTGGGGTAGACCTCACCAGCCAGATTTGGTGACAAGCGGCTCTGGCCTTCTTTGGTCATGGCTGTTGGAACCTGGGGTGGCCCATGACCCCACTCAGCCATTCCAGGCAAGTGGCCTCTGAGGGAGTTTGTCATGACATGATGGGCAGCCCCAGAGTCCCTCTCTTGGTGGACTTCCAAGAGAAGTTATCAGTTTGCAGAGGGAGTGGGGACTGGAGGGCCCTTGGTGGCTCTGTGTGTGCCAAATCTGGAAGGCAGCAGGTGGTCTGAGGGAGCTGGTTGGGAAAGCAAGGAGCAGGGGGCCGTGGAAGAGAAGGAGGGAGGTCTTGGGAGAGACCAGTGGTCCAGGAAAAAGAGGTGGAGGACTGTCAGATCATTTTTTTAAACTTTTTTTATTAATTAAAAAAAATTAACATACAAAACATTAAGATATCATTCCATTCTACATATACAATCAGTAATTCTTAATATCACATAGTTGCATATTCATCAGTTCTTCATATTCAAAGAACATTTGCATCGATTTAGAAAAAGATATAAAAAGGCAACAGAAAAAGAAATAAAACGAAAACAGAAAATAAAAAAGATTATACATACCATACCCCTTACCCCTCCCTTTCATTGATCACTAGCATTTCAAACTAAATTTATTTTAACATTTTTCCCCCTATTATTTATTTTTATTCCACATGTTCTACTCGTCTGTCCATAAGGTAAATAAAAGGAGCATCAGACACAAGGTTTTCACAATCACACAGTCATATTGTGAAAGCTATATCATTATTCAATCATCAAAAAACATGGCTACTGGAACACAGCTCTACATTTTCAGGCAGTTCCCTCCAGCCTCTCCATTACATCTTGGATAACAGGTAATATCTACTTAATGCGTAAGAATAAACTCCAGGATAACCTCTTGACTCTGTTTGGAATCTCTCAGCCATTGACACTTTGTCTCATTTCACTCTTCCCCCTTTTGGTCGAGAAGGTTTTCTCAATCCCTTGATGCTGGGTCTCAGCTCATTCTGGAGTTTTTCTCAATCCCTTGATGCTGAGTCTCAGCTCATTCTAGGATTTCTGTCCCACGTTGCCAGGAAGGTCCAGACCCCTGGGAGTCATGTCCCACATAGACAGGAGGAGGGTGGTGAGATTGCTAAGTTGTGTTGGCTGGAGAGAGAGGCCACATCTGAGCAACAAAAGAGGTTCTCTTGGGGGTGACTCTTAGACCTAATTTTAAGTAGGCTTGACCTATCCTTTGTGGGGTTAAGTTTCATATGAACAAACCCCAAGACTGGGGGCTCAGCCTATAGCTTTGGTTGTCCACACTGCTTGTGAGAATATCAAGAATTCAACTTGGGGAGGTTGAATTTCTCCCTGTTCTCACCATTCCCCGAAGGGGGCTTTGCAAATACTTTTCCACTCACTGATCAAATCACTCTGGGATTTATCAGGACATCACTCCGGACAAACCCACAATATCTCATGTCCCACTCAAGGTTCCATGTACTTATGTTGTTCAACTAACTATCTACATAAGTTATATTAGGAGATACACTAGTCAAAATATAAATTTTGTACCAAATAAACATTGTTTGCTTTAGTCTCACACATAAGTTGAAATTTAAAAATATTAAATACCATCTATTTTCAGCACACTGCAGTAATGACATTCCTTTGGTCTTCCTCATGCAAAAGCATTTTTAAAATTTGTGCATTTAGTCACTATTATTATACACTCTAGGTATTCCTAGATTATACCATCTCAATCTTTAACATCTATCTTTCTTTCTGATTTCATTTATGCCCACAGCCCTCCTCCCTCTATCATTCAGCTCCAATTACCCGATATCTTACCCTATTTCTATCTCTTAATGATCTCTGTTACCAATGAAACATTCCAAGTTTATTCACTAATGTCAGTTCATATCAGTGAGATCATACAGTATTTGTCCTTTTGTTTTTGGCTTTTCTCACTCAGCATAATGTCCTCAAACTCCATCCATGTTGTTACATACTTCATAATTTTATTCTGTCATACAGCTGCATAATATTCCATCATATGTATATACCACAGTTTGTTTAGCTACTCGTTGGTTAATGAACATTTTGGTTGTTTCCATCTCTTTGCAATTGTAAATAATGCTGCTATAAACATTGGTGTGCAAATGTCTGTTTGTGTCCTTGCCCTTATGTCCTTTGAGTAGATACCTAGCAATAGTATTGCGGGGTCATATGGCAATTCTATATTCAGCTTTTGAGGAACCGCCAAACTGCTTTCCACAGTAGTTGCACCATTTGACATTTCCACCAACAGTGGATAAGTGTGCCTCTTTCTCCATATCCTCTCCAGCACTCGTCATTTTCTGATTTGTTGATAATGGCCGTTCTGGTGGGTGTGAGATGATATCTCATTGTGGTTTTGATTAACATTTCTCTAATGGCCAGGGAAGTTGAGCATCTCTTCATGTGCCTTTTGGCCATTTGTATTTCCTCTTCTGAGAAGTGTCTGTTCAAGTCTTTTTCCCATTTTGTAATTGGATTGGCTGTCTTTTTGTTGTTGAGTTGAACAATCTCTTTATAAATTCTGGATACTAGACCTTTATCTGATATGTCATTTCCAAATATTGTCTCCCATTGTGTAGACTGTTTTTTTACTTTCTTGATGAAGTTCTTTGATGCACAAAACTTTAATTTTGAGGAGTTCCCATTTCTTTCTTTCTTTCTTCAGTGCTCCTGTTTTGGGTGTAAGGTCTAGGAAAGTATATAAGATTTATAAGATATTTTCCTACATTTTCTTCTAACAGTTTTATGGTCTTAGATCTAATGTTTAGGTCTTTGATCCATTTTGAGTTAATTTTTATATAGGGTGTGAGATAGGGGTCCTTTTTCATTCTTTTGCATATGGATATCCAGTTCTCTAGGCACCATTTATTGAAGAGACTGTTCTGTCCCAGATGAGTTGGCTTGACTGCCTTATCAAAGATCAATTGTCTATAGATGAGAGGGTCTATAACTGAACACTCTATTCAATTCCATTGGTCAGTTTATCTATCTTTATGCCAGTACAGTGCTGTTTTGACCACTGTAGCTTCATAATATGCCTTAAAGTAAGGTAGCATGAGACCTCTAACTTCATTTTTTTTCCCTCAGGGTACTTTTAGCTATTCAGGGCACCCTGCCCTTCCAGATAAATTTGGTTATTGGTTTTTCTATTTCAGAAAAGTAAATTTTGGGATTTTAATTAGTATTGCCTTGAATCTGTAAATCAATTTAGGTAGAATTGACATTTTAACTATATTTGGTCTTCCAATCCATGAACACGGTATGCCCTTCCATCTATTTAGGTCTTCTGTGATTTCTTTTTAACAATTTCTTATAGTTTTCTTTGTATAGGTCTTTTGTCTCTTTAGTTAAATTTATTCCTAAATATTTTATTCTTTTGGTTGCGATTGTAAATGGAATGCTTTTCTTGATTTCCCCCTCAGATGGTTTATTACTAGTGTATAGAAACACTACAGATTTTTGAGTGTTGATTTTGTAACCTGCCACTTTGCTGTACTCGTTTATTAGCTCTAGTAGTTTTGCTGTGGATTTTTCAGGGTTTTTGACATATAGTATCATATCATCTGCAAACACTGAGAGTTTTACTTCTTCCTTTCCAATTTTGATGCCTTGTATTTCTTTTTCTTGTCTAATTGCTCTGGCTAGAACTTCCAGCACAATGTTGAATAACAGTGGTGATAGTGGACATCCTTGTCTTGTTCCTGATCTTAGGGGGAAAGTTTTCAGTTTTTCCCCATTAAGGATGATGTTAGCTGTGGGTTTTTCATATATTCCCTTTATCATTTTGAGGATTTTCTCTTCTGTTCCTATCCTTTGAAGTGTTTTCAACAGGAAAGGATGTTGAATTTTGTCAAATGCCTTCTCTGCATCAATTGAGATGATCATGTGGTTTTTCTGCTTTGATTTGTTGATATGGTATATTACATTAATTGATTTTCTTATGTTGAACCATCCTTGCATATCTGGGATGAATCCTACTTGGTCATGATGTATAATTCTTTTAATGTGTTGCTGGATTTGATTTGCTGGAATTTTGTTGAGGAATTTTGCATCTAAATTCATGAGAGAGATTGGTCTGTAGTTTTCTTTTTTTGTAATATCTTTGCCTGGTTTTGGTATGAGGGTGATGTTGGCTTCGTAGAATGAGTTAGATAGCTTTCCCTCCTCTTCAATTTTTTTGGAAGAGTTTGAGCAGGATTGATACTAATTCTTTCTGGAATGCTTGGTAGAATTCATATGTGAAGCCATCTGGTCCTGGACTTTTCTATTTGAGGAGCTTCTTAATGACTGATTTAATTTCTTTACTTGTGATTGGTTTGCTGACGTCTATTTCTTCTCGAGTCAATGTTGGTTGTTCATGCCTTTCTAGAAAGTTGTTCATTTCATCGACATTGTTGTGTTTATTAGCATAAAGTTATTCATAGTATCCTGTCATTACTTCGTTTATTTCAGTGGGGCCAGTGGTTATGTCTCCTCTTCCATTTCTGATCTTATTTATTTGCAACCTCTCTCTTTTTCAGTCCTGCTAAGGGTCCATCAATCTCATTGATTTTCTCATAGAACCAGCTTCTAGTTTTGTTGATTTTCTAAATTGTTTTTGTGTTCTCAATTTCATTTATTTCTGCTCTCATCTTCATTATTTCTTTCCTTTTGATTGCTTTGGGGTTAGTTTGCTGTTCTTTCTCTAGTTCTTCCAAATGTCAGTTAATTCCCTGATTTTTGCCCTTTCTTCTTTTATGATATAGACATTTAGGGCAATAAATTTCCCTTTAGCACTGCCTTTGCTGCATCGCATAAGTTTTCATATGTTGTGTTTTCATTTTCATTTGCCTCGAGATATTTACTGATTTCTCTTGTAATTTCTTCCTTGACCCACTGCTTGTTTAAGAGTGTGTTGTTGAGCCTCCACATACTTGTGAATTTTCTGGCACGCTGCCTATTATTGATTTCCAACTTCATTCCTTTATGATCTGAGAAAGTGTTTTGTATGATTTCAGTCTTTTTATATTTATTGAGACTTGCTTTGTGACCCAGCATATGGTCTATCCTTGAGAATGACCCCTGAGCACTTGAGAAAAAGATGTATCCTGCTGTTGTGGGGTGTAATGTTCTATAAATATCTGTTAAGTCTAGTTCATTTATTGTATTATTCAAATTCTCTGTTTCTTTATTGATCCTCTGCCTAGATGTTCTGTCCATTGATGAGAGTGGTGAATTGAAGTCTCCAACTATTATGGTAGATATGTCTATTTCTCTTTCAGTGTTTGCCTCATGTATTTTGGAGCATTCTGGCTTGGTGCATAAATATTTATGATTGTTACGTCTTCTTGTTGAATTGTTCCTTTTATTAATACATAGTGTTCTTCTTTGTCTCTTTTAACTGTTTTACATTTGAAGTCTAATTTGTTGGATATTAGTATAGCTACTCCTGCTCTTTTCTGGTTATTATTTGCATGAAATATCTTTTGCCAACCTTTCACTTTCAACCTATGTTTATCCTTGGGTCTAAGGTGTGTTTCCTGTAGACAGCATATAGATGGGTCCTGTTTTTTAATCCATTCTGCCAGACTCTGTCTTTTGATTGGTGCTCTAGTTTGCTAGCTGCCAGAATGCCACACACCAGAGACGAATTGGCTTTTAATAAAAGGGATTTATTTTTGTTAGTTCTTCAGAGGAAAGGCAGCTCACTTTCCACTGAGGTTCTTTCTTATGTGGAAGGCACAGGATGGTCTCTGCTGGTCTTCTCTCCTGCCCCTGGGTTCCAACAACTTTCCCCGGGGTGACTTCTTTCTGCATCTCCAAAGGCCTGGGCTGAGCTGCAAGTGCTGAAATGAGGAATGTCGAGCTGCTTAGGCTGTGCTACATTGAGCTCTCTCATTTAAGCACCAGCCAATTAAGTCAAACGTCACTCATTGCAGCAGACACGCCTCTTAGCTGACTGCAGATGTAATTGGCAACAGACGAGGTTCACATACCGTTGGCTTATGTCCGCAGCAACAAGATTAGGTATGCTCACCTGGCCAAGTTGACAACTGAATCTAACTAACACAATTGGGGAGTTTAATCCATTAACATTTAGTGTTATTACTGTATGGATAGTACTTTCTTCTACCATTTTGCCTTTTGAATTTTATATGTTATATCTAGTTTTTCTTCTTTTTACCTTTACTGGTAGTCTTCCTTTCTACACTCTTCTCCACACCTCTTTCTTCTGTCTTGTTGTATCTCCCTCTAGTGCTCCCTTTAGTATTTCTTGCAGAGCCGGTCTCCTGGTCGCAAATTCTCTCAGTGATTTTTTTGTCTGAAAATGTTTTAATTTCTCCCTCATTTTTGAAGGACAGTTTTGCTGGATATAGAATTCTTGGTTGGCAGTTTTCCTCTTTTAGTAATTTAAATATATCATCCCACTGTCTTCTTGCCTCCATGGTTTCTGCTGAGAAATCTACGCATAGTCTTATTGGGCTTCCTTTGTATGTGATGGATTACTTTTCTCTCGCTCAAGATTCTCTCTATCTCTTTGACCTCTGACATTCTGGTTAGTAAGTGTCTTGGATTACGTCTATTTGGATCTATTCTCTTTGGGGTACATTGCATTTCTTGGATCTGTAATTTTAAGTCTTTCATAAGGGTTGGGAAATTTTCAGCGATAATTTCCTCCATTGGTTTTTATCCTCCTTTTCCCTTCTCTTCTCCTTTGGGGACACCCACAACACATATATTCATGTGTTTCATATTGTCATTCAATTCCCTGGGTCCTTACTCATATTTTTCCATTTTTTCCTCCTATATTTTCTTTTGCTTGTTGGATTTCAGATGTTCCATCCTCCAGTTCACTAATCCTATCTTCTACCTCTCAAAATCTAATATTGTATGTTTCCATAGTTTTTTAAAATTTCTTCTACTGTGCCTTTCATTCCCATAAGTTCTGTGATTTGTTTTTTCAGACTTTCAATTTCTTCTTTTTGTTCATTCCCTACCTTCTTTATATCCTCCCTCAATTCATTAATTTGATTTTTTATGAGGTTTTCCATGTCTGTTCATACATTCTGAATTAATTGTTTAAACTCCTATATCTCATTTGAATTGTTAGTTTGTTCCTTTCACTGGGCCATATCTTCAATTTTCCTAGTGTGATTTGTTATTTTTTGCTGGTGTCTGGGCATTTAATTACCTTAATTAGTTTATTCTGGAGATTGCTTTCACTTCTTTTACCTAGGGTTTTATTGCTGGATGATTTTGTTGTCTGTCCGTTCTTTGACATTCAGTTCAGGTTTTTCTGGACCACTAGCTTAGGTTTTGTTTAACAGAGGAGAATTTTTCAGTTCTTGTTTTCTTGTTTCTAGCCCTCCCTAATGGTGCCTTTCCACCCCCTCTACCCTTAGGAGGGTCAACTTAGGTATTATAGACCCCAGCCGGATTTTCCCAGACCAAACTGGCCTCCTATCAGGAGGAAAGAGTCACCTGCGTCGGTTTTCCCTGAGGGTGAGATCCAGCAGGTTGAAAGACTTTCCAGTGAAGTCTCTCAACTCTGTTTTTCTTATCCTCCCCAATATGTGGCGCTTGTCTGCCTGCAGGTCCCACCAGCATAAGATGATGCGGTACCTTTAACTTTGGCAGACTCTCCCTGCTGGGGGCGTGGTGGAGACAGAGGAGAGGTTGTAGGCTGGTTTTAATGGCTTCAAATTACCAAGACTTGGTGTCTGAATTCCTTGATGGAGGGATTCCACCTGAGTTGGGCTTCACCCCTCCCCTAGGGAAGGCACAGGCTCCAAACAAGCCCTCAAACAAGCTTGTTTCTGACTATATCTGGGGCAGTTGCAGCCTGAGAAGTCCTGCTGCTGTCTCCAAAGGTGGTCAAACCTCTGTAGGAACACAGCCACAAAAACCTCTCTCTCTTTTTTGTTTTTCTTTTTCTATCAGCCCTGCCTCCTTGGCGCCAGGGTATAAATGAGGGACCTCTGCTTTGACCAGGTTCACCTGAGCTGGGGGCCTATTTTTAGTAGTCAGAATTTGTTAATTAATTCCAAAGTTGGCATTTGGTCGGGCTCAGCCCCTGTTGCTGGTAAAGTCTCTTTCCTTTCCCTCTGGGAAGCAGCCTTTTGGGGGAGGGGTGCCAGCCACTGTGGCTTGGGGAACTCACTGTCCTGGGGGGGCTCGCAGCCGGTCCACTGGGCCAGACTGGGGTACACTGTGTGTTCGGTCACTGCTGTGGCCCCAGGAGCTGTTCTGTACTGTTGCTGGTTATTTGGTAGTTGTTCTGGAGGACGAACTAAAATGTGCGCATTGCTAAGCCGCCATCTTGGTTCCTCCTCTACTTATTTATTTTTAATATTTTTATTGAGAAATCGTCACACATATACAGTCCATCCATAGTATATAATTAGCAACTCACAGTTTCATCACATGGCTGTATATTCATCACCATGATTATTTTAGAATATTTACATCACTCTAGAAAAAGAAATAAAAAGAAAAAAAACCTCATACATCCCATACCCCTCCCTCTCACTGACCACTAATATTTCAACATACCCAATTTTTTTACCCTTTATCCCTGCCTCCATTATTTATTTATTTATTTTATCCTTTTTTTAGTCATCTACCTGTACTCTGGATAAAAGGAGCATCAGATACAAGGGTTTCACAATCATGTGGTTATATTGTAAAAGCTGCATCATTATACAATCATTTTCAAGAATCAAAGCTACTGGGATAGAGTTCAACAGTCTCAGGTACTTCCTTCCAGCCACTCCAATATACCATAAACTAAAAAGGGATATCTATATAATGCATAAGAATAACCTCCAGGATAACCTCTCAATTCCATTTGAAATCTTTCAGCCACTGAAACTTTGTCTCATTTCTCTCTTTCCTCTTTTGGTCAAGAAGGCTATCTCAATCCCATGATGCCAGGTCACAGTTCATCTCTGGGAGTCATGTCCCACATTGCCAGGGTGATTTATACCCCTGGGAGTCATGTCCCATTTAGGGGAGAGGGCAGTGAGTTCACCTACTGAGTTGCCTGTATGAGAGGCTACTTTTAAGCCACAGAAGAGGTTCTCTGGGGGTGACTCTTAGGCATAATTATAAGTAAGCTTAGCTGCTTCTTTGCAGGAATAAGTTTCCTAGGGGCGAGCCCCAAGATTGAGGTTCAGCCTATTGAATTGGTTGTTCCCATTGCTTGTGGGAATATCAGGAGTTCCCCAGATGGGGAAGTTGAGTATTTTCTTCTTTCTCCCCAGCACCCCAAGGGGACTTTACAAATACTTTTTTATTCTCTACCCAAATTACTCTGGGATATATCAGGGCATCACAGTAAGCTGTCCAAACCAACAAGATTTCATGCCATATTCAAGATTCCATATAACTATGGTGTTCAAATAAACTGACCATACAAGTTAAATTAGAAAACGTGCTACCAAAAATACAAATCTTGCACCAAATAAACATCTCTCCCTTTAGTGTCACATAGAAGTTGAAGTTTCAAAACGTGGACCATATCATCCTTTACCCTGTATTCTGATTTACCTTAGTCCTATCCAGATCAGCTTCATTCACCTCTAGTTGAAGTCTGGTCACTTTTTCAACTTTTTAATCAGTTGCTGTCTGGGGTACTGCCGATTTTCATAGCTTCAGAGCTCTAACCCAGAGTTTCAGGTGTCACAAAAATACTGCAAAGGGGATTTATTAACTGACAAGTTTACAATTCTGAAGCCATGAAAATGTCCAAATCAAGGCATTATGACAATGCTATCACCTTTCTACAGATGGGCTGCTGTTTACCCAGGACTCCGCGGGCCCTGGGCGTGCACCTGGTGTGCTGCTCTCCCGGCTTGGTTGCTTCCAGCTTTTTGCTTCAGTGGCTTCCTCTCTGAGCTCCTGCGTGATTCTCTCAGCTTCTGTCACGATTCTTTTCTGTTTGAGCTTAACTGGGGCTTTTTCTCTATCTTTTATCTTCTATAAAAGACTCCAGTCAGAGGATTTAGACCCACTTGGGGGCACGCTTCAATTGAAATAAGTTCATCAAAAGGTCCTACCCACAGTGAATCGTTAGCTAATGAGGTTGAACTACAAAGTAAGGAAATGGATAGGAGTGAAGGTGGTTCTCTACTGGGTCAAAGAAGCAACGTTACCATATTGAAGATGAACAAGATTGAAAGGGGCTGTATAGACCTACGTGTCCCACTGACTCACACTAGAAATGTGAATGAGTTCTCGTAAGAATTACTTCAAAGATATGATTCTTTTTTTTTTTTTTTTTTTTTTTTTTTTAAAGAGAGAGGGAGGAAGGGAAGGAAAGACAGAGAAGGAAGGAAGGGAGGAAGAAAGGGAAACATTTTTAAACATTTTCTTGTTTTATTATATTTTGTTTGTTTGTTTGTTTTTTACATGGGCTAGGGCCGGGAATCGAACCGGGGTCCTCCGGCACGGCAGGCAAGCAGACTCTTGCCCGCTGAGCCACCGCGGCCCGCCCTCAAAGATATGATTCTTGTATAAAGAATGTTTAAGTCCAGGGTACACGGGGAAAACTGCTATTGCATGCTGTGAGCTATGTTCAAAAGGAAACCATCAGCACCACCACAGCAACAGCAGAGGCAAATAATTGGGGGAGGGACAAGCATTAAGAGGAGGTTTAGATTTCCTATTTGGCAAGGGTGTGTTTATTGGTTTTCATTCTCTTGGGAACAATGAAATTATCTAAAATTGAGAATGTTGATGGACTGTGGACTTTGGGCCCTCTACATGATGCCCGATGAATGCAGGTGGCTGAAAGATGCACTGATGGAGAAGTAGATTGGTGAACGATAGTGTATTCTTATGAACAAAGGTTGTGCTGCTACAAAAAGGAACAATGTTGTGAGGCATGCAGTGATGTGAATGAACATGTAGGACATTTGGTGAGACAAAATAAGCCAGAAACAAAAAAACAACAATGGTATGGTCATCTTTAGAAAATGCCTATAAGTAAACAGGGGCCTAGATTTTAAGCTTTTAGAGCAAACACATTAAGTCCGGAGTGGTGACTATTATTTCTGGATTTTGAGAGGCTGTTTTATATATATAACCTGATATTTAGAGATAAGAATGAAGCCAAACAGGAAACAGGTTGGGGTTAAATTAATTCAGAACAGAGGGGTAAGGAAGACAGTGTCTATGCTTTAAAACCTCACATACTCTTTGAGACCAATGGAAGAAAGGTTTATTTGATCTGGAACTGAAATTTTCTGTAGTACATAATCGAATTCAAACTATCTGTATAGCTCATTTGGACAACTGAAACACAGGAAGCACAGAATATGAAAGAGGTCCTTTAATCCTGTATAGATTATTGTAATGCCTGGAAACATCCTAGAGTATATTAAGCAGATAATCAAAAAGTATTGGCAAAGTCCCCTGAAGGAGGGGAGAAAGACTATGGAACTATTAAACCTTAACCAGGGAATCTTCTGATACTGTGCCAAACTTTAGGGACACCCAAATCAATAGGCCATGCCCTTGATCATGAAGCTAACTCTTGTGAAGCTTATGTAGGTAGCAGAGAAGCTTAGACTACCTATAGGCATGCCTAAGAGTTACTTCTGGAGGACCTCTGTTGCTGCTCAGATGTGGTCTCATTCTCTGTAAGCCCAGCTCTGCAAGTGAAACCATTGCCCTCCCCCCTACATGGGATATGACATCCAGGGATGAAAGTCACCTTGGCGATATGAGAGATGACTCCCAGGGATGAATCCAGACCTGGCACCGCAGGATCAATTCCATCCTGACCAAAAGGGGGAAAAGAAGTGTAACTAATAAAGTATCAGTGGCAGAGAGAGTTCAAATAGAGTCGAGAGGCTACTCTGGAGGTTGCTCTTATGCAAGCTTCAGGTGGACTTTGCTACCTATCATAACCTGCCAATCCCTAACCAGAACCATTCCAGCCAATCCTAAAGAACACCTAGGGAAATATATAAGATTCCACAAGGGTTCCAGGCACTAGAGTAACTTTCCAGAAACCTACAACCTCCAGATGGGTCCCTGGTCCAGATAAGTCCTGAAACCTAGCCCAGCCTCTCCAGAACATCAGATAGTTCCATTTTCCTACCCCACATTAGTGACAGACCCTTCCAGTATCAAAAATTTAGAATTGCTATAGCCCAAACAACCCCAAAGAGAGGTATGGAAACATCAAAGGTGATGGTGGAATTACATATAGAATATAGGATTTAACAAATGAATATGAATACTGAATCATTAAATTGATATTTTTTTTAGTCTCCAGTATTTTAGAACAGCTAGAAGTAAAACCTAACACTATGAAATTGTAACCCATGCCAAAGTCTTAAATATGTTCTACAACTAATTATGGTGCTGTTCTTTGAAATTTATAGCTTTTTTGTATATATGTTATTGTTCACAAAAAAAAAAAAGAAGGAAAATAGTCTATTCTGATGATAAAAAAGTATTTAAGCCCTCTGGCCTCCTGTATTCTGGAGCAGCTAGAAGGAAAAATATGAGAGGATCTTATGGGAGCCCATGACAAACTCTGGGATCTGTCCTGTAACCACTTGTTGAAGAGTGCTTTGAAAACTATTGCTTTTTTATTTCTTTGCTTTGTATATATGTTATACTATACAATAAAAAAAGTTAAAACAAAAAAAAAGGTCCCACCCATAATAGGCCCACACCCACAGGAATGGAGTTAGAGAACATGAACTTTTCTGGGGTACCATACAGCTTCAGACCTTCACAGAAGGGTTAGGATTATGTCTGATTTTTTTTTTTTTTTTTACTCAACCAAATTTTATTGTCTATTGATGACTAGATACCGTGGAGATTCAGAACATATAAGAACAATCCCTATCTTGCACACAGACTTCTGAGTTCACACCCCAAGTGTCTTGTAATAACAAATAGGTATTACAAGGTGTATGTCTGAATTTTATTTATTTTTATAATGTTCTGAATTTTCCCAATTCCCTTCAACAAATATTGCTTATATAATCATATAAAAGTTATTAATATAAGGGGGTGCAAGGGTAGTTCAGTAGTAGAATTCTTGCCTGATATGCAGGGAACCTGGGTTCCGTTCTTGGTCCATGCACTTTCCCCCACCAAAAAAAAATTTCAACAATTGGTGCTACAATAATGGGATACTCACATGGAGAAATAATGAAATGTGATCCTCACCATACAGCATACAAAAAAAAAAGTTATTAATATATAATGTGCACTCCTCAGGAAATAAGTTAAAGTAAAAAATCAAAGATGCCTGTTGCAATTTTTCTTTTCATAAGAGTGAAAAAGTTGGAAACATCCTAAATGGGAAGTTAAATTAATCTTGCCACATCCACATGATGGAATATCATGCAGTTGCTAAGTACTTATGAACTGTGTAGCAACATTGGAAAAATTAAAATAATTTAGCAGTCACTTTTGATGATTGTTGGTTTCCCATCCTGATTTTAAATGGCCGTAATTGCTACAATAATATTTGTGCAATTAAAAAAGTTTTAAGAAGGTCAGAGAAAGTAAGTGTGAAGTTTGACCCAAACATTGGGTGAGGCCTTTTGTGTTACATTCTGTGCTCTGGTGCTTGTAAAGGTATCTGGTTGTGTCCCCAAGTCCTGGGAGCTCTCCAGCATAGACCATCACCCTCTGGAAGCCCCCCTTGATTTCACCAGGGTGTGCACTCCCTTTCCTTGAATTGGGGCTGCTCTTATACTCCCCTTGTGTTGCAGGGGGTCGTGGACCATGCTAGGATAGGGGGACTGGGCAGAGCTTTTCTCTGATATCTTATTTTGATGTTCTGTGCAATGCATACCAAAGTAAGAGAAAAAAGAGGTTTACCATGTTTCCCCGAGCAGCTGTCAGGGGGCCTGGACTCAGGGGCTGTGGAAACAGACAAAACGGAGAAGTTTTCCTACTCACAGCTCACAGTTCTAGGGAAACCCAGTGATGTTTGTCCTTCTCATCAGGGGCCACTTTTGGGGGGCCCAGGTCCTAAAGCTGACGAGTCTGTGACCTTACTCCCTCTGGAGGAGACGGCCTGTATCACCCGTGCGGGGACAACGTGTGACGTAAACGGCGGCAGGACGGTGCTGTGGCCAGGCCGGGGAGGAGGGACTGGCTCCTGCCACCCAGGTCCACTTTTCCTCGTGGTCGTCTGTAACAGGGTGGGGAGGGCTGTGCCAGGGCGTGGCATTCGCCGGGAGGGTCCCGGGGGTCGCGGCGCAGAGGTGGGTCAGCTGCGTCCGCTTAGCCAGATGGGCCGTGCCCGGAGCCGGCCGCAGCATGGGGAGCCGGTCGCGCCGTGGGGAGCAGGCCGTGGAATGGGGAGCCGGTCACGTCGTGGGGAGCAGGCCGCGTCGTGGGGAGCAGTCCCGCGCTCAAGGGGAGCAGCCGCCGCCTGGGCCGCGCCTCCTCTCCGCGATCACGAGAGCAGCCGGGATGAAATGGAAGCGCCGCGAGAAGCACTTTGATTCCAATGCGGAACAAAGTCTTCTTCCCCGAATGGAACACGGTGAATCAGCGCGGAATCTCCTGGCCGCCGCTCCTCCCCGCAAAGCCACCCCTCGACGCCTGGCGGGGACCGTGCGCTGGGGGCCGCCTGCCCACCCGGGCGCGCCGCCCCACGCCCTGGCCGCCGGGCCCACCGCTCCGGCCTCCCCACTCTGGAGGTGGTCAGGCCCTCCCCTGCCCGGCTGGCATCTGGGTGGACGGAAACTCGGGTCTCAGAAATCTCCTAGAGGGCTGCTAAAGCCCAAATTTCTGGGCTCCCTCCCCAGACTTTCTGATTCTGTAGGTGTGGGGCGGAGGTGGGGAGGGGAGCGTTTGCATTCCCCAGGCAATGCTGGCGCTGCTCCTCCAGCCACATAACTGGAAACAGGGGCAAGTTTGGCCTTGAAGCCTCTGGCCGCCACCACCCAGGCACTCAGATGTCCTAGTCCCAGGGAATTCTCTTGGGACAAGCTAGCTAATAGCCATCCAAAGGACTCACTGACTGATAAGTTCACCTAGCGTCACTGTCCCCTTCCGAGCCTGACTTTTTGTTTAATTAAAAAAAAATTGTAATAAAATATATATCTTAAAATTTGCCATTTTGACTATTTTTATGTGCCCAAGTCAGTGGCATTAATTACATTTAGAATGTTGCACAAATGTCACCAACACCGATTACCAAAATGTTTCCATCATCCCAACCAGAAATTCTGTACCACTTAGGCAACATCTCCTCATCTCCCACAGCCCAGCCATCCCTGCTTCTGGTGGTCTGCATTCTAATTTCTGACTATGAATTTGCATATCCTAATTATTTCATATAAACGAGATCATACAATACTCGTCCTTCTCTGTCTGACTTATTTCACTCAAGGTGAAATAAGGTCTTTAAGTACATCCATGTTGTCGCATCTATCGGAACTTCATTCATTTTTAAGGCTGACTAATATTTCACTGTATGTACATACCGCAGTTTGTTTATTCATTCAATAGTTGATGAATGAACATTTGGGTTGCTTCCATCTTTTGGAGATTGTGACCTATGCCTCTAAGAACATCAGTATGCAAATACCTATTTGAGTCCCTGCTTTCAATGTTTTTGGGGTATATACCCAGAAGTGGGAGTGCAGAGTCATACAGTAATTCTACACTTAATCTTCTGAGGAACTGCCAAACTGTTTTCCACAATGGCTGCCCCATTTTACATTTCCACTAAAGTGTAAAGGGTTCCTATTTCTCCTCATTCTTGTCAACACTTGTTTTCTGTTTTTAAATAATAGCTGTTCCCGTGAATGTGAAGTAGTATCTCATGGATTTGATTTGCATTTCCTTAATGGCTAATCATGCTGAACATTTTTTCATGAGCTTATTGACCATTTGTACATCTTAGGAGAAAAGTCTATTTGAGTTCTTTGCCCATTTTTCAGTTGGTTTGTCTTTTTGTTACTGAATTATACACATTCTTTATATATTCTTGATATTAACCCTTTATCAGTTATATGACTTGCAACTATTTTCTCCTATTTTGCAGGTTGTCTTTTCACTTTCTTGATAGTGAACTTTTTTTAAAACTTTTTTTATTAATTAAAAAAATTAACATACAAAACATTAAGATATCATTCCATTCTACATATACAATCAGTAATTCTTAATATCATCACATAGTTCCATATTCATCATTTCTTAGAACATTTGCATCGATTTAGAAAAATAAATAAAAAGACAACAGAAAAAGAAATAAAACGATAACAGAGAAAAAAAAAGATTATACCTACCATACCCCTTACCCCTCGCTTTCATTTCTCACTAGCATTTCAAACTAAATTTATTTTAGCATTTGTTCCCCCTATTATCTATTTTTATTCCATATGTTCTACTCTTCTGTTGATATAGTAGCTAAAAGGAGCATCAGACACAAGGTTTTCACATTCACAGAGTCTCATTGTGAAAACTATATCATTGTTCAATCAACATCAAGAAACATGGCTACTGGAACACAGCTCTACATTTTCAGGCAGTTCCCTCCAGCCTCTCCACTACATCTTGAACAACAAGGTGATATCTACTTAATGCATAAGAATAACCTCCAGGATAACCTCTCGACTCTGTTTGGACTCTCTCAGCCATTGATACTTAGTCTCATTTCACTCTTCCCTTTGGTTGAGAAGGTTCTCTCAATCCCTTGATGTTAATTCTCAGCTCATTCTAGGGTTTTTCTCAGTCCCTTGATGCTGAGTCTCAGCTCATTCCAAGATTTCTGTTCCACGTTGCCAGGAAGGTCCACACCCCTGGGAGTCATGTCCCACGCAGAGAGGGGGAGGGTGGTGAGACTGCTCATCATGTTGGCTGGAGAGAGAGGATACATCTGAGCAACAAAAGAGGATCTCTTGGGGGTGACTCTTAGGCCTAAATTTTAAGTAGACTTGACCTATCCTTTGTGGGGTTAAGTTTCATATGAATAAACCCCAAGACTGGGGGCTCAGCCTATAGCTTTGGTTGTCCACACTGCTTGTGAGAATATCAAGAATTCAACTTGAGGAAGTTGAATTTTCCCCCGTTCTCAGCATTCCCCAAAGGGGGCTTGCAAATACTTTTCCAGTCGCTGATCAAATCACTCTGGGATTCATCGGGGCATCACTCTGGACAAACCAACAAAATCTTACGTCCTACCTGAGATTTCAAGTACTTATGACATTCAATCAAACTATCTACATGAGTTATATTAGGAAATGCTCTAGTCAAAATATAAATTTTGTAACAAATAAACATTTTTTGCTTTAGTCTCACACATAAGGTGACAGTTTAAAATATTAATTATCTATTTTCAGCACCCTGAAATAATGACATTCCTTTGTTCTTCCTCATGCAAAAACATTTTTAAAATCTGTACATTGTACATTTCACTATTATTATACACTCTGGCATTCCTAGATTATACCATCACGATCTTTACCATCTATCTTTCTTTCTGATTTCATTTATGTCCCCAGCCCTCCTCCCTCTATCATTCTCACATGCAGCTTCATTCAGTGTTTTAACATAATTACATTACAGTTAGGTAATATTGTGCTGCCCATTTCTGAGTTTTTATATTCAGTCCTGTTGCACAATCTGTATCCCTTCAGCTCCAATTACCCAATATCTCACCCTATTTCTATCTCCTGATGGTCTCTGTTACCAACGACATATTCCAAGTTTATTCACTAATGTCAGTTCATATCAGTGAGACCATACAGTATCTGTCCTTTTGTTTCTGGCTAATCACACTCAGCATAATGTCCTTAAGGTCCATTCATGTTGTTACATACTTCACAACTTTATTCTGTCTTACAGCTGCATAATATTCCATTTTAGGTAAATGTCACAGTTTGTTTAGTCAACTGTCTGTTGATGGACATTTTGGCTGTTTCCATCTCTTGGTAATTGTTAATAATGCTGCTATAAACATTGGTGTGTAAATGTCCATTTGTGTCCTTGGCCTCGTGTCCTTTGAGTAGAGACAACATATAGATGGGACCTATTTTTTAATCCATTCTGCCAGACTATGTCTTTTGATTGGAGAGTTTAATCCATTAACATTCAGTGTTATTACTGCATGGGTAGTACTTTCTTCTACTATTTTGCCTTCTGGATTTTATATGTCATATCTAATTTTCTTTCTTTTTACCTTTACTCATAGTCTTCCTTTCTACACTCTTCTCCACACCTCTCTCTTCTGTCTTCGTATCTGTCTCTAGTGTTCCCTTTAGTATTTCTTGCAGAGCTGGTCTCTTGGTCACAAATTCTCTCAGTGATTTTTTTTGCCTGAAAATGTTTTAATTTCTCCCTCATTTTTTTTTATTAATTAACGGAAAAAAAGAAATTAACCCAACATTTAGAAATCATACCATTCTACATATGCAATCAGTAATTCTTAACATCATCACATAGATGCATGATCGTCGTTTCTTAGTACATTTGCATCGGTTTAGAAGAACTAGCAACACAACCGAAAAAGATATAGAATGTTAATATAGAGAAAAAAAATAAGAGTAATAATAGTAAGAACAAAACAAAACAAAACAAAACAAAACAAAACAAAAACCTATAGCTCGGATGCAGCTTCATTCAGTGTTATAACATGATTACTTTACAATTAGGTATTATTGTGCTGTCCATTTTTGAGTTTTTGTATCTAGTCCTGTTACACCGTCTGTATCCCATCAGCTCCAATTACCCATTATCTTACCCTATTTCTAACTCCTGATGGTCTCTGTTACCAATGACATATTCCAAGTTTATTCTCGAATGTCGATTCACATCATTGGGACCATACAGTATTTGTCTTTTAGTTTTTGGCTAGACTCACTCAGCATAATGTTCTCTAGGTCCATCCATGTTATTACATGCTTCATAAGTTTATCCTGTCTTAAAGCTGCATAATATTCCATCGTATGTATATACCACAGTTTGTTTAGCCACTCGTCTGTTGATGGACATTTTGGCTGTTTCCATCTCTTTGCAATTGTAAATAACGCTGCTATAAACATTGGTGTGCAAATGTCCGTTTGAGTTTTTGCCCTTAATTCCTTTGAGTAGATTCCCAGCAATGGTATTGCTGGGTCGTATGGCAATTCTATATTCAGCTTTTTGAGGAACCGCCAAACTGCCTTCCACAGTGGTTGCACCATTTGACATTCCCACCAACAGTGGATAAGTGTGCCTCTTTCCCCGCATCCTCTCCAGCACTTGTCATTTTCTGTTTTGTTGATAATGGCCATTCTGGTGGGTGTGAGATGATATCTCATTGTGGTTTTGATTTGCATTTCTCTAATGGCCAGGGACATTGAGCATCTCTTCATGTGCCTTTTGGCCATTTGTATTTCCTCCTCTGAGAGGTGTCTATTCAAGTCTTTTTCCCATTTTGTAATTGGGTTGGCTGTCTTTTTGTTGTTGAGTTGAACAATCTCTTTATAAATTCTGGATACTAGACCTTTATCTGATATGTCGTTTCCAAATATTGTTTCCCTGTCTTTCTACTTTCTTTCTTTTTTTTATTAATTAAAAAAAGAATTAACAAAACAATTAGAAATCATTCCATTCTACATGTACAATCAGTAATTCTTAATAACATCACAGTTGCATATACATCATTTCTTAGTACATTTGCATCGATTTAGAAAAAGAAACAAAAAGACAACAGAATAAGAATTAAAACAATAATAGAAAGAAAAAAAAAACAAAAAACCTGTACCTCACATGCAGCTTCATTCAGTGTTTTAACATAATTGCATTACAATTGGGTAGTATTGTGCTGTCCATTTCTGAGTTTTTATATCCAGTCCCGTTGTACAGTCTGTATCCCTTCAGCTCCAATTACCCCTTCTCTCTCTTTTTTTTTTTAATTAACGGAAAAAAAGAAATTAACCCAACATTTAGAAATCATACCATTCTACATATGCAATCAGTAATTCTTAACATCATCACATAGATGCATGATCATCATTTCTTAGTACATTTGCATCGGTTTAGAAGAACTAGCAACATAACCGAAAAAGATAAAGAATGTTGATATAGAGAAAAAAATAAAAGTAATAATAGTAAAATCAAAACAAAACAGAACAAAAACCTATAGCTCAGATGCAGCTTCATTCAGTGTTTTAACATGATTACTTTACAATTAGGTATTATTGTGCTGTCCATTTTTGAGTTTTTGTATCTAGTCCTGTTACACCGTCTGTATCCCTTCAACTCCAATTGGCCATGATCTTACCCTGTTTCTACCTCCTGCTGGACTCTGTTACCAATGACATATTCCAAATTTATTCTCGAATGTCTGTTCACATCAGTGGGACCATACAGTATTTGTCCTTTAGTTTTTGGCTAGACTCACTCAGCATAATGTTCTCTAGGTCCATCCACGTTATTACATGCTTCATAAGTTTATCCTGTCTTAAAGCTGCATAGTATTCCATCGTATGTATATACCACAGTTTGTTTAGCCACTCTTCTGTTGATGGAAATTTCGGCTGTTTCCATCTCTTTGCAATTGTAAATAACGCTGCTATAAACATTGGTGTGCAAATGTCCGTTTGTGTCTTTGCCCTTAAGTCCTTTGAGTAGATTCCCAGCAATGGTATTGCTGGGTCGTATGGCAATTCTATATTCAGCTTTTTGAGGAACCGCCAAACTGCCTTCCACAGTGGTTGCACCATTTGACATTCCCACCAACAGTGGATAAGTGTGCCTCTTTCTCCGCATCCTCTCCAGCACTTGTCATTTTCTGTTTTGTTGATAATGGCCATTCTGGTGGGTGTGAGATGATATCTCATTGTGGTTTTGATTTGCATTTCTCTAATGGCCAGGGACACTGAGCATCTCTTCATGTGCCTTTTGGCCATTTGTATTTCCTCTTCTGGTAGGTGTCTGTTCAAGTCTTTTTCCCATTTTGTAATTGGATTGGCTGTCTTTTTGTTGTTGAGATGAACAATCTCTTTATAAATTCTGGATACTAGACCTTTATCTGATATATCATTTCCAAATATTGTCTCCCATTGTGTAGGCTGTCTTTCTACTTTCTTGATGAAGTTCTTTGATGCACAAAAGTGTTTAATTTTGAGGAGCTCCCATTTATTTATTTCCTTCTTCAGTGTTCTTGCTTTAGGCTTAAGGTCCATAAAACCGCCTCCAGTTGTAAGATCCATCAGATATCTCCCAACATTTTCCTCTAACTGTTTTATGGTCTTAGACCTAATGTTTAGATCTTTGATCCATTTTGAGTTAACTTTTGTATAGGGTGTGAGATACGGGTCCTCTTTCATTCTTTTGCATATGGATATCCAGTTCTCTAGGCACCATTTATTGAAGAGACTGTTCTGTCCCAGGTGAGTTGGCTTGACTGCCTTATCAAAGATCAAATGTCCATAGATGAGAGGGTCTATATCTGAGCACTCTATTCGATTCCATTGGTCGATATATCTATCTTTATGCCAGTACCATGCTGTTTTGACCACTGTGGCTTCATAATATGCCTTAAACTCAGGCAGTGCAAGACCTCCAGCTTCGTTTTTTTCCTCAAGATGTTTTTAGCAATTCGGGGCACCCTGCCCTTCCAGATAAATTTGCTTATTGGTTTTTCTATTTCTGAAAAATAAGTTGTTGGGATTTTGATTGGTATTGCATTGAATCTGTAAATCAATTTAGGTAGAATTGACATCTTAACTATATTTAGTCTTCCAATCCATGAACACGGTATGCCCTTCCATCTATTTAGGTCTTCTGTGATTTCTTTTAGCAGTTTTTTGTAGTTTTCTTTATATAGGTTTTTTGTCTCTTTAGTTAAATTTATTCCTAGGTATTTTATTCTTTTAGTTGCAATTGTAAATGGAATTCGTTTCTTGATTTCCCCCTCAGCTTGTTCATTGCTGGTGTATAGAAATGCTACAGATTTTTGAATGTTGATCTTGTAACCTGCTACTTTGCTGTACTCATTTATTAGCTCTAGTAGTTTTGTTGTGGATTTTTCCGGGTTTTCGACGTATAGTATCATATCGTCTGCAAACAGTGATAGTTTTACTTCTTCCTTTCCAATTCTGATGCCTTGTATTTCTTTTTCTTGCCTAATTGCTCTGGCTAGAACCTCCAAGACAATGTTGAATAATAGTGGTGATAGTGGACATCCTTGTTTTGTTCCTGATCTTAGGGGGAAAGTTTTCAATTTTTCCCCATTGAGGATGATATTAGCTGTGGGTTTTTCATATATTCCCTCTATCATTTTAAGGAAGTTCCCTTGTATTCCTATCCTTTGAAGTGTTTTCAACAGGAAAGGATGTTGAATCTTGTCAAATGCCTTCTCTGCATCAATTGAGATGATCATGTGATTTTTCTGCTTTGATTTGTTGATATGGTGTATTACATTAATTGATTTTCTTATGTTGAACCATCCTTGCATACCTGGGATGAATCCTACTTGGTCATGATGTATAATTCTTTTAATGTATTGTTGGATATGATTTGCTAGAATTTTATTGAGGATTTTTGCATCTATATTCATTAGAGAGATTGGCCTGTAGTTTTCTTTTTTTGTAATATCTTTGCCTGATTTTGGTATGAGGGTGATGTTGGCTTCATAGAATGAATTAGGTAGTTTTCCCTCCACTTTGATTTTTTTGAAGAGTTTGAGGAGAGTTGGTACTAATTCTTTCTGGAATGTTTGATAGAATTCAGATGTGAAGCCGTCTGGTCCTGGACTTTTCTTTTTAGGAAGCTTTTGAATGACTGATTCAATTTTTTTACTTGTGATTGGTTTGTTGAGGTCATCTATGTCTTCTTGAGTCAAAGTTGGTTGTTCATGTCTTTCCAGGAACCCGTCCATTTCCTCTAAATTGTTGTATTTATTAGCGTAAAGTTGTTCATAGTATCCTGTTATTACCTCCTTTATTTCTGTGAGGTCAGTAGTTATGTCTCCTCTTCCATTTCTGATCTTATTTATTTGCATCCTCTCTCTTCTTCTTTTTGTCAATCTTGATAAGGGCCCATCAATCTTATTGATTTTCTCATAGAACCAACTTCTGGCCTTATTGATTTTCTCTATTGTTTTCAATTTCATTTATTTCTGCTCTAATCTTTGTTATTTCTTTCCTTTTGCTTGCTTTGGGGTTAGTTTGCTGTTCTTTCTCCAGTTCTTCCAAGTGGACAGTTAATTCCTGCATTTTTGCCTTTTCTTCTTTTCTGATATAGGCATTTAGGGCAATAAATTTCCCTCTTAGCACTGCCTTTGCTGCATCCCATACGTTTTGATATGTTGTGTTTTCATTTTCATTCGCCTCGAGGTATTTGCTAATTTCTCTAGCAATTTCTTCTTTGACCCACTCGTTGTTTAGGAGTGTGTTGTTGAGCCTCCACGTATTTGTGAATTTTCTGGCATTCCGCCTATTATTGATTTCCAACTTCATTCCTTTATGATCCGAGAAAGTGTTGTGTATGATTTCAGTCTTTTTAAATTTGTTAAGACTTGCTTTGTGACCCAGCATATGGTCTATCTTTGAGAATGATCCATGAGCACTTGAGAAAAAGGTGTATCCTGCTGTTGTGGGATTTAATGTCCTATAAATGTCTGTTAAGTCTAGCTCCTTTATAGTAATATTTAGATTCTCTATTTCTTTATTGATCCTCTGTCTAGATGTTCTGTCCATTGATGAGAGTGGGGAATTGAAGTCTCCAACTATTATGGTATTTGTGTCTATTTCCCTTTTCAATGTTTGCAGTGTATTCCTCACGTATTTTGGGGCATTCTGGTTCGGTGCGTAAATATTTATGATTGTTATGTCTTCTTGTTTAATTGTTCCTTTTATTAGTATACAGTGTCCTTCTTTGTCTCTTTTAACTGTTTTACATTTGAAGTCTAATTTGTTGGATATTAGTATAGCCACTCCTGCTCTTTTCTGGTTGTTATTTGCATGAAATATCTTTTCCAACCTTTCACTTTCAACCTATGTTTATCTTTGGGTCTAAGATGTGTTTCCTGTAGACAGCATATAGAAGGATCGTGTTTTTTAATCCATTCTGCCAGTCTATGTCTTTTGATTGAGGAATTCAGTCCATTAACATTTAGTGTTATTACTGTTTGGATAATATTTTCCTCTAACATTTTGCCTTCTGTATTATATATATTATATCGGACTTTCCTTCTTTCTACACTCTTCTCCATACCTCTCTCTTCTGTCTTTTTGTATCTGACTCTAGTGCTCCCTGTAGTATTTCTTGCAGCACTGGTCTCTTGGTCACAAATTCTCTCAGTGACTTTTTGTCTGAGAATGTTTTAATTTGTCCCTCATTTTTGAAGGATAATTTTGCTGGATATAGGAGTCTTGGTTGGCAGTTTTTCTCTTTTAGTAATTTAAATATATCATCCCACTGTCTTCTAGCCTCCATGGTTTCTGCTGAGAAATCTACACATAGTCTTATTGGGTTTCCCTTGTATGTGATGGATTGTTTTTCTCTTGCTGCTTTCAAGATCCTCTCTTTCTCTTTGACCTCTGACATTCTAACTAGTAAGTGTCTTGGAGAACGCCTATTTGGGTCTAATCTCTTTGGGGCGCGCTGCACTTCTTGGATCTGTAATTTTAGGTCTTTCATAAGAGTTGGGAAATTTTCAGTGATAATTTCTTCCATTAGTTTTTCTCCTCCTTTTCCCTTCTCTTCTCCTTCTGGGACACCCACAACACGTATATTTGTGCGCTTCATATTGTCCTTGAGTTCCCTCATACCATGTTCAAATTTTTCCATTCTTTTCCTGATAGTTTCTGTTGTTTTTGGAATTCAGATGTTCCATCCTCCAAATCACTAATTCTATCTTCTGTCTCTTTAAATCTATCATTGTAGGTATCCATTGTTTTTTCCATCTTTTCTACTTTATCCTTCACTTCCATAAGTTCTGTGATTTGTTTTTTCAGTTTTTCTATTTCTTCTTTATGTTCAGCCCATGTCTTCTTCATGTCCTCCCTCAATTTATAGATTTCATTTTTGAAGAGATTTTCCATTTCTGTTCGTATATTCCGCATTAGTTGTCTCAGTTCTTGTATCTCATTTGAACTATTGGTTTGTTCCTTTGACTGGGCCATATTCTCAATCTTCTGAGCGTGGACCGTTATCTTCTGCTGCTGGCGTCTGGGCATTTAGTCAGATTTCCCTGAGTGTCGGACCGAACCAGGGTTGTAAGATTTTTCTGTGAAATCTCTGGCTTCTGTTTTTCTTATCCTGCCCAGTAAGTGGCGCTCGTGGCATACGTTTGTCTCACGTGTTTGGAAGGGATCCCCCTGGTCACCGTTCTCCGCGGCCTGGGGATTTCCGATCCAATTCTCTCCGTTGGTTCGGGGGGCCGCGCGTGGTGGGGGTGTCAGCCGCTGCGGCTTGAGGGGACCCTGTGGCTGGTCGCCGGCCGCAGCGGGCCCGGGGAATTTGCCACCGGACCAGGAAGCCGCCCGCGGGGGAGGGCCACCACGGCTTGGGTAGCCCTCTGATCCGAGACTCATAGCTGGACCAGGAAGCCGCCCGCAAAAGAGGGGCGCCGGCCGCCTCGGCTTGGGAAACTTGCCTCTCCGAGACTCTCAGCCGGCCCGGGAAGGAGGGAGGGAGGAGCTCCGGCCGCCACAGCTGCCGCTGCTCGGGAAATCGCGCGCCGCTCGGGGATCTCACTGCAGCCGAGTCTCGCAGTCAGACTAGCCAGTCCAGCCTGGGGTACGCTGTGTGTCCATTCCCTGCCGTGGCCCCAGGAGCTGTTCTGCACTGTTTCAGTTCACCTAGTAGTTGCTTTGCTCGGACATGCTTTTTAAATTCCCCTTCCAGATGTACGAATCCAGGCGACCCAGGGGGGACACTGATTAAACCTCTCAAGAATGTCAGAGACAGCCCCGTGAAGAGCTCTCGCCTCGGATTAGTTTCAATGACACGACCTTCCCTTACAAAGTGCTTCTGTCCATTAAATCATTTCATCACCAAAGAACGACACTTAAGTCCGGGAGGGGATTCTTCCCATGGCTACCTTATATTTAGAGAAACTGAGCCTTGGAATGACAGCGCCCAGAGCTAAGGGCAGAATTCAGGCACGAGTTGTACAAACGAGCTCCCTCATTTTTTTTTTTTTTTTTTTTTGGGAGGAAGGGAAGGAAAGACAGAGAGAAGGAAGGAAGGATGGAAGGAAGGAAGGGAGGAAGAAAGGGAAACATCTTTAAACATTTTCTTGTTTTATTGTATTTTGTTTGTTTGTTTGTTTTTTACATGGGCTGGGGCCGGGAATCGAACCGAGGTCCTCCGGCATGGCAGGCAAGCACTTTGCCCGCTGAGCCACCGCGGCCCGCCCCGAGCTCCCTCATTTTTGAAGGACAATTTTGCTGGATATAGAATTCTTGGTTGGCAGTTTTTCCTCTTTTAATAATTTAAATATATTATCCCACTGTCTTCTCGCCTCCATGGTTTCTACTGAGAGATCTGCACATAGTCTTATTGGGCTTCCCTTGTATGTGATGGATTGCTTTTCTCTTGCTGCTTTCAAGATCCTCTCTTTCTGTTTGACCTCTGACATTCTGATTATTAAAAGTCTTGGAGTATGTCTATTTGGATCTATTCTCTTTGGGGTGCGCTGCACTTCTTGGGTCTGTAATTTTAAGTCTTTCATAAGAGTTGGGAAATTTTCAGTGATAATTTCCTCCATTAGTGTTTCTCCTCCTTTTCCCTTCTCTTCTCCTTCTGGGACACCCACAAGACGTATATTCGTGCGCTTCATATTGTCTTTCAATTCCCTGAGTCCCTACTCATATTTTTCCATTTTTTTCCCTGTAGTTTCTGTTTCTTGTTGGATTTCAGATGGTCTGTCCTCCAGTTTTGAAATCCTATGTTCTGTCTCTCGAAATCTACCATTGTAGGTTTCCATTATTTTTTTCATCTCTTCTACTGTGTCTTTCATTCCCATAAGTTCTGTGATTTGTTTTTTTTTAGACTTTCAGTTTCTTCTTTTTGTTCTTTCCTTGCCTTCTTTATATCCTCCCTCAATTCATTGATTTGGTCTTTGATGAGGTTTTCCATGTCTGTTTGTGCATTCTGAATTAATTGTTTCAGTTCCTGTATGTCATTTGAATTGTTGGTTTGTTCCTTTGACTGGGCCATATCTTCAATTTTCCTAGTGTGATTTGTTATTTTTTTGCTGGCATCTAGGCATTTAATTACCTTAATTATTTATTCTGGAGATTGCTTTCACTTCTTTTATCTAGGGTTTTCTTGCTGGATGAATTTGTTGTCTAGCTGTTCTTTGACATTCCGTTCAGCTTTATCTGGACCTTTAGCTTAAGTTTTGTTTAATAGAGGAGAATTTTTCAGTTCTTGTTTTGTTGTTTCTTGCCCTGGTTTTGTGGTGCCTCCCCCACACACACACACACTTAGGAGGGTCTACTTAGATATTATATACACAAGCCAGATTTTCCCAGACCAAACTGGCCTCCTGTCAGGAGGAAAGAGTCACCTGCGTCGGTTTTTCCTGAGTGTGAGACCCAGCAGGTTGACAGACTTTCCTGTGAATACTCTGGACTCTGTTTTTCTTATCCTGCCCTGTGTATGGCGCTTGTCTGACTGCAGGTCCCACCAGCATAAGATGATGCGGTACCTTTAACTTGGGCAGACTCTCCCTGCTGGGGGCGTAATGGAGACAGAGGAGAGGTTGTAGGCTGGTTTTAATGGCTTCAAATTACCAAGCCCTGGTGTCTGAATTCCATGATGGAGGGATTCCACCTGGGTAGGGCTTCACCCCTCCCTTGGGGAAGGCACAAGCTCCAGATAAGCCGCCAAAAGAGCTCACTTCTGCCTATGCCTGGGGCAGTTGCAGCCTGAAAAGACCTGCCACTGTATCCAGAGGCAGTCAAGCCTTTGTAGATACACAGCCACAGAAACCTCTGTTTCCTCCTTTCCCCCCCTCCTTTTTCTATCAGTCCTGCCCCCTTGGCACCGGGGCAAAAATGAGCAACCTCCACTTTGATCAGGTTCACCTAAGCTGGGGGCCTATTTTTAGTAGTCAGAATTTGTTAATTAGTTCCACAATTGGCGTTTGATTGTGCCCAGTCCCTGCTGCTGGTAAAGTTCTTTCCTTTACCCTCTGGGAAGCGGCCTGTGGGGGAGGGGCGCTGGCCTCCGCAGTTTGGGAACTCATGGTTCTGGGGGGTGCTCACAGCTGGTCCAGCTGGTCCAGACTGGGGTACGCTGTGTGTCTGGTCACTGACGTGGCTCCAGGAGCTGTTCTGTATTGTTTCTGGTTATTTAGTAGTTGTTCTGGAGGATGAACTAAAACACGCACGTTTTTAAGCCGCCATCTTGACCCGGAAGCTTGATAGTGAACTTTTATGCACAAAATTTTAAAAATTTTCCAAAGTCTAATTTATCTATTTTTTCTTTTGTTGCTTGTGTTTTTGGTGTCACATCTATGGATACATTGCCAACTACAACTCTGAAGATTTCCCCATTTTCTTTTAAGAGACTTTTGGTTTTAGCTTTTAAATTTGGGTCAATGATCCGTTTTGGGTGATGTTTTGTACATGGTGTGAGGTAGTGTGCACTTTTGTTCTTTTGCTTGTGGATATCCAGTTTTCCCAGCACCATTTGTTAAAGAGATTCTCTTTCGCCATTGAGTGGACTTGATTCCTTTGTCAAAAATCAGTTGTCCATAGATATAGGAGTTAAAGCCATTTTGACTGATTTCCTCCTGACTAACCCACCCACTTACCTGCAAAGGCTGCTGGGAAATTCCAATCCCCAAGGAACCAGTGAAGTTCCTGCCCAAGCCTCAGGGTCTGGAATTTCCCAGCAGCCTTTGCAGGTGAGTGGGTGGCTTAAGCTGCTGAAATGCAGATACCATTAAATGGGTTGTCTTTGACAATGGTCATGTATTAGTTTAGAAGCTTACAGTCCTGAGGTCATAAAAATGTCCAAGTCAAGCCAACATCAGGGTGATGTCTTCTCCCTGAAGACTGGCTGCTGGTGACCCTGGACTGCTCTGTCACATAGCAAGGCACATGGCGACATCTGCTGGTCTCTCCTCATCCAGGTTTCATATCTTGCAGCTTCTGACTTCTGCGGCTTTCCCTCTGTCTGTCTGCATTTCTTTCTCTTAGAAAGGTGTCCGGTTAGAGCATCCACCCAGTGAGGTGGATTACATCTTATCTTAAGATCCTACTCACTAAAAGATCCTACTTACTATAGGTCCACACTCCCAGGAATGGATTAACTTTCAGAACATCTTTTTCTGGCATCCATGCAGCCTCCAACCCGTCACAGGGGCAATTGGCAAAGGTCTGTGAAGAAACTAGTAACAGCTCCTATGGAGAGCTCCTTTGCCTCTGGCTCTACATCACTCTGCCAGGGCCAGAGGTCATTCCTGCAGGGAGAGTTATGTGTGTGTGTGTGTGTGTGTGTGAGGTGGAGGCAGGGGTAGTGGTGGGAGGAAGTGGTGACAATTCTTGCTGGAGTGACATCTCTGAGGTCCTGTCTGGCTCCATGGAACTCATTCAGGGATCCAAGAATGTTTAAGAGTTGGACTTACCATGTGCTTTAGGTGTAGGTTTTCTGGGATGAGCCACTCCCCTACTCCATTTCCTAGAGTAGACTGTTGGTTCTCAAACTTAAAGGTGCATCAGAATCACATGGAGGTCTTGTGAAAACACAGATTGCCAGTCCCACCCCTGAGATGCTGATTCAGTGGGTCTGAATGGGGCCGAGAATTCACATTGCTAACAAGGTCCCAGGTAAAGCTGATGGTCTGGGTTCTCCACTCTGGGAACAGAACCAGTGTCTTAGGCTTAATTGGGCTTCTCCAAGCACTTTCTGTGGCCTCAAGCTGGTCATAGTATTTCCCTCCAGTTCTACCCTCTAGTACATCTTTCCTCAGCCATTGGTCTTTGTGTTGACTGTCCTTCCCAGCCAGGGGAAGGCAATTTGGTCTCATCCGTGTTGCCTCCTTCTGGAGGCAGGAATAGCTTTCGGGGTGGTTCAGCTTTGCAAAGCCCCAGTCTCTGCTTCCCCCTGCCTCCTCCCGGTCCCCAAACCAGGCAGGGATCAGAAATATGACAGTCCCCATTCCTTCCTGCCACCCCTCTCTCTCTAGGTTTGCTGGAATCCCAGGCCTGGGCCAGGATGGAAAGGCTCAGAAGAACAGGTAGCTGAAGAAGAAATCCTGCAATGTGCTCCTTAGAATGCACACAAGAGCAGGTCTAGAGAGGCCACTCTTGCACTCCTGCAAGTGACAGGGTCTCTCTGAAGTGATGCTTCTCTTTTATCCTCATGCCTTGTGCATCATAGCTATTTATGAAATATTTGCTGATTGACTCATTATTTAGGAGAAGCTACCAGAAAAGGGGTTGGGGGAGAACATCTCTCCCAAGCCTGCTTTGGATCAGAATGAAGTTCTGACCTGGTCAGTGCCCACCAGCTTGGCTGCGGGCAGAGCCTGTCTCCTCTGACTTCCTGAAGAACAGCAAGCGGTGGCAGAAGCTCCAGGGTAGAGAACGCTGCGGCACAGGTCTGTGAGTGGGCACACAGGGTCAGCATGAGGCAGGGCTGGGAACTCTGAGACTGTTCCAGCAAGCTGGAGAATCTGGAAAAGAGAGGGCAGGTGGCCCAGGTGGTCCATGGGGTGTGGGGTGGGTGGGGCCATCTGAGGCCATGGGGGACCATCCTTTGGTCTAGAGCCTTGGGATCCCCAGAAAAGGCAAGTTTCTCTAGGAATTTAACATAATGTTTACACCGAGAGGCTTAGAAAATGTCGATGTAAATAATCATGGTGTTTGGAATTTGGATTAGGACGTCAATTTCTGATAGGATTTCAACCTCCGATTTCGATGTAAACAAGCCATATGCAACCCATTAGATTTTAATAATATTCCTCTTAATTAATCGGTTGTATTTTGAGGCTGTGTCTTTAGGAAATGGCTGAATTGGTCGTAGCTTCCCTATCGGCTCTCAATGCTAGCTATATATTGAAACCACAGGTGCTGCTTTGATGCGTCCTTATAACCTTGCTGTAGTGTGGTATGGACACAGTGGGCTTGAAGCTCCTCAGGTGATTGACATAATTACTGTGGTATTATATTAAGTATATATTTTTTCTATTTTAACTCCTTTCATGTTTATAACTCAGTGGTATTACTTACGATCCCCACATTGCCTTACCATCACCCCCATCTATTGCCAGCTCTGAGGTGATTCTGAGGTACATTTGGGATTGAGAACCCCCAAGCACTTGATCGAGTGGTTGGAGGTGCTGGCCTGAAGCAAATCAGACTTCTGGGGGTGTCTGAGCCTCCAGTGAATGGGAGGATTGCTCTCTCCCCACAGGGAGGGGCCAACAGACACTACCGCAAGACCCTGCCCCTGCCACCAACTCCAGTGGGCAGGACCAGGGGTGGTCACTGACTCAAGTGGGCTGATGTGTTAGTTTGGAAGTTGCCGCAATGCAGTTTATCAGAAATGGAACAGCTTTATAAAGGGAAATTTAGTAAGTTATAAGTGTACAGTTCTAAGGAAGTGTAAGTGTCCAAATTAAGGCACCCACAGGAGGGTTACCTTCACTCAAGAAGGACTTATGGGTCAGGAGCACCTCTGTCAGTTGGGTAGTCATGTGGCTGGCATCTGCTGGTCCTCTGCTCCTGGGCTCTGTTGCTTTCAGCCTCTGTGCCTGTGGGGCTTCCTCGCTTTACTTCTCCGGGGCTGGCTCTCACCTCTTGGCTTCTCTTGGCTCTTTCCAGGTTCTGGCTTGCTTATCATCTCATGGCAATGTCTGCTGGGCTCCAGGCATTTCAAAATATCATGTCTCTGTTCTCCACATATCCACATCTGTGTTAGCTCTGAAGCTTCTGTCACTTCTGAGATTTCTGTCATTTCTAGTTCTCTCCAAAATGTTTCCTCTTTTAAAGGATTCCAGTAAACTAATCAAGACCCACCTGGAATGTGTGGAGTGACATCTGCATCTAATCAAAGGTCACGCCCACAATTGGGCGTGCCACATCTCCATGGAGATAATCTAACCAAAATATTCCAATCTTGGTCTGTTAATCTTGATTAACAGAAATGGCTGATCCCACAAGATTGGATCAGGATTAAAACATGGCTTTTCTGGAGTACATAATATTTTCAGATCAGCACAGCCAATCAGCTTCTCTCACAGGAAATGAATCTGGGATTCAGGAATTAAGGTATGGATGAGGCTACCTTCTTGAATAAAGGAGAGGCCTGTCCAGAGCAGCAAGGAAAGTCAGTCTGCAGAGGGAATCTTTGCTGGTCCCTGCCATTAACTTAGCCCCTATTCCAGCCCTTCAGGAGGTCTGGGCTGAAGCAGTCACCCATGCATCCTTATAGAACCCCTCATGTTTGGTTTAGGCCACCACAAGTGGGTTTATGTTGCTTGTGACCAAAGACATTCAGAGACAACAAACACACAAAACACACAACAAGCAACAAAAGGACACACATACAAATATGCATTTGTTCTCCCTGCCCCATACATTCATGTACACATCCCACGTTGGAACCAGGCTCTTTCTAATTCCACGTGATCCCACTGGAAGATTGATTGGCCTCTGTGTATTCTGGAATCCACTTGGAGAAATCTTAGGTTGCAATTCATCTGAGACCAGCAGCTTTTCTCTAATGCGGCTCTGTGGGCTTCACCAGAATCACTTCGTGGGACAAACATACAGATCCATATACATGCACGGATCGCAAAGCACCAGCCCCAGAGAGGTAGAAACTGTCCAGGTTAAGGGCATTCAGAAATCTGTGCTTTAAAAACTTTCACCTTGTCAATCTGAGGTGCAGATGAGTCTACTGGGATCAGACTGGTTGAAATATTGTAATTTATTAAATTCTTCTTTAGTTTCTATCAAGTCAGACGGGTAGAAGAAAGACATCTGTCTAGGAGATAGTTAGGAGCTTAAGCCTGCGGACATGCAAAACAGAGCCCAGTGAAGCTGGGGCTGGGTGAAGCAAATATAAACAAGCAACCAGGCCAAAGGGACCTTTCCGGGTTGGCTGCTTCAACTGGTCAGCTGAGCAAATGAGCCAGATCATTTGCTTTGCCTTCTCGGCTTTGTAGACACAACACCTCCCTCCTCCCCTAAAAAAGTGTGTGTGTGTGTGTGTGTGTGTGTGTGTGTGGCAGCAGATGTACTTTTTTATTTTAGAAACAAAAATATCATTTCTGACCCAACAATAGCCGGATCCCGGTGAATGAAGGGTTTGCATATTTTCCTGTTTTAACGGTTCTAGTATAAACAGCCCAGGCCCAGGCCTGATTGTCAGTGGGTCCTGAGCAGCCTGACTGGGGTGCTGGAAATAACTCCCTCGGCCCTGAGAACCAGGACCCAGCTTGGTGCCAGGATTCCAGCTTGTGTTTAGCAGTAGCAGTGAGGTCAGGAGTTGGGGGAGAGGGTGACTACAGGCAGCCACAAAGCCGCAGCTAAGGCTAGAGGCGGCAGCAGCAGCAGCTGTAGAGGCATCAGGAACAACAACCAGCATGCACTGATGGTATCTTTGAATAGGCACTGGGCTAGAAGATGTCATGATTTCTCTGCACACTTAAAAAGGCTTGATGTGATAGATCCTGTTCTTCTAGTTTTTAGAATGAGGGAATTTGAGCAATTTTTCTCAGGTCACAGACTGTAAAGGGGAGATCCATGATTGAAATGATAGAATATTAGATTCTTAACCATTATAAAAAGCTGCACATGGAAACCAGGTCACACACCACCTTGCATGCCAGCCAGTGATACAGGGCTTTGGTCCTAGAAGTAGGCTAGGCAGCTCCTTGACACATTATTTCTCCCTGCTTTCTTCCAAGACAACCCTCCACCGCCCTGGCTCCCCCAGCCTCCAGCAGAGAAAGCCAGCTGTCAGCAAGGCTGGAAGGCACCGCCCCACCCCGGGGCGCTCCCACACCTCGCCATGGATCGTTGTACTCTGACAGCAGGACTCTGCTGTTTGGGCTGGTGAGGGACTCGAGATTTATTTACCAATTACTGATTATATACTTAGTGACCCAGACACAATGGCCAAGGGCCACAAAATTGCAAATTCTATATAAAATATATTCTATTATGGAAATTAGTTTTTTTTAATTAAAATATATAAATAGAAAGTGGGAAGGTGCCAAAATCTTAATTGTGGTTAATTCTTTTGGGAGGGATGAGATTACCGTGATTTTTGCTTTCTTTGTGCGTTTTAATGTTTTATTTTCCCAATTTTTTCCACTTTGAGTTAACTTTGTAACTGAGGAGAAAAAGTGAAAAGTCCTGATATGTAGCAGCAGAAGTGCACAGGTATGATTATTGATTGATTTTTACTCCACTTTCAGCAGCTGGAAGTGTCCCCTCCCGTCATTTCAAGAGCAGGGATGGAGGATTCATGAATCAATTCTGCCACCGCGGGGTAGATCCTGAGCGAGGCTCTCTGCGGTGCAGCTGGGGAGGGGGCTCCTTCCTTATCTCGAGTCGCCTTAAATTTGGGGAGACAAGTGCATTGCAAGAAATAGAGGCCAACCCGAGGGCAGCCGAGTGTCCTAGTCCGTGGGGGTACCGAACGGTATCCTGGGGTTGACAGTGAAGGAGCCTATGCGCACCCTGGGCCCCTAGCTGGAGTCCGCAGGCAGCGCTCAACTCCCACGCGCGGCCCCTTCCCGAGTGCTGCCGCCGCCCGCGACCCACGCGGACGCCTCGGAGCCGCGGGATTGCCGGCGCGGTCCCGGCCAGGAGCCCCGGGAGCCTTTGGTGTCGGCTGCGGGCGCGGTGCTGCAGGCCAGGGACTGAGAGATGGGCTGCGGAGGTTATGGGCTGCGGCTGAGGGGGCGCACAGCCGCGCTGCGCGGTGGAGGCGTCTGGGGGGCTCCGAGCCCCTCCGGTGCGCGCGGCTCCTGGGGCGCCCATGGAGCCGGCGGCAATGCCGATTGCAGGCCGCAGAGGGCAGCCTTGGGGCTACATGGCCGCTCGGCGACCTCGCCGCGCCGCCGGCTCCCTCCCAGCGCCCCGACTCTGCGGGACAGGAGTGGCCTTGTGGACCCGAGGCCTCGGAGCCTCCGTCCGCAGGAGTGGGCGCCGACCCGGTCATGCTACCGCCCTTAGGCGGCCTCCGTCGCGGAGAGTGAGGGCGTGCGCTCCTGGCCTGGGTGCGGGTGGGGTGGGGACAAAACGCCCCAAGGGGGTGAGCAGGAAAGAAGCAAACCCAATACACACGAGGAAGACCCGGCAGTCCGTGCTGGAAGCGCGAGGACCGGGGCCGGCGATCCACACACAGCGACGTGGGGGGTCCAGTCGCAGCCCTGGCCACCTCCTGGCTGTTGAAACGGGGGTAACTCGCCGTGCCGCCCAGAGCCTCCGACTAATCGCGTCTGTAAAATGGGCCTGTGGACCGTCTTTAGGGCGGTTCAGGAACTCAGCTAATTCAGGTTTCGTCGCTGTTCCGGCTCTAGCACAAGTAAAGACAAGGCTCCCGGGTTTGTGACTGGGGTGACAGAATCCTGCCACCATTCGTTTGCGGGACACGGCTGCTTCGGAGATGCGAGGCCCCAAGGAGTCGGGACCGAGCTGTGTGTGGGCAGCTACGGGGGAGATCCTCTGGCCAGGCTCGCAGTCCTGGGGAGCCCCGAACCCCACCCTCCCTGCTCCGGCTCCGGGGTTCCCGCGCCTGGGAACAGCGGGCAGATCAGCAAACGAATTGAGACCCTCTGCCCCGCGTGGTGGTCTCTGGGAAAGCCTGGCGGAAGGCCGAGGCCCAGTGGATCGGGGGTCGCTTGGGGCGCTTAATAGACCCATCTCAGATCATGTCCCGGGCCGGTTCAACAGCGGGCTGCGTCTTTAGGTCTCTCACTGGAAACTTCTAAAGGAGAGCACTTCCCGGGGTGTGTGTAAAGATGGTGCTTGAAAATGGTAAAGGCCCGAATGGGAGACGCAATTACTACTCACAACGGCCAGCAAACACAGGCCATATGCAAGAACAGAGGTACAAACGTGTGCACATACACATCACACGTGTGTAAATGTGCATGTCTGTCCCTCTAGACACAACAAATGCATACACGTATAGAGGTCTATGTACACAGATGCACACCCCCCTCGTGCTGCACGGGACACGACTCTGTGCCTGGAGCAGAGTGTGCACACAGCTCAGACAAGTGGTTTCTCCCGAGCTGAGTCAGTGCCACCCGGAGGAGGAAGGGCTCAGGTGCCGCCCCGGGATGCGGGAAAGTCCGGCTTCGGGCCGGCTGGTTAGCGCCTCGGCGCCTCCAGGCTCAGTTATCTCTCATCTGCCCGCCTGTGGGCAGCTCCAGTTTCAGCCAGGACTGAGACCCCTGAGCTGGCCGGTGCGGGCGGGGACAAATGAGGAGGAGGGGTGCCTCCAGGCACAGGAGACTGCGGGGCGTCACTCCCCGGGTCTGTCGCCTTTTCTTTGCCTCCCTAGGGAGCGCCTCCAAGGAAGATAAAGGACAGGCCATGATCCCTTTGGCTCAGGGAAGGCGGGACCCCTACCCTCAAAGGCCTCCCTGCAAGGACGGAACCAAGGTGTCGTCCTCGGCCGCGGACAACATGCAGCCGCAGGGTCCTTTGGGGCTTTTGCAGGCAGGCCGGGGGCCACATGGCGCACCGTGTGCGCGGGAGGCACGTATTGTGGCTGTCGCAGAGCCCTCCGTGTCCCGGCTGGTCTTCCCGTCTTACTTCGCAGGGATTCTGAGCCGCGTCCCTGGAGCAAAGCTCTCACGCGCCCCCGGGGAAGCCCAGGACCGCCGCCAGGCAAAGGCCGCGCGCCGGAGGCTTGTTTTCCGCGGCGACCTGGGTTTCTAAACTACAAAAAGCGATAGAATCTGACTACAAACGCCCTCCTGTCTTCTCGGCAGACGCGTTAGGCCGACAGAAAATTTGCAGCCGTGCAGAAAATTCGAGGCCCCGCTCCGGGGTTGCGTGCGGGGCCGCCGGAAGGCGCAGCGGCGCGGACAGGATGCGCACAGCACAGGTTGGGGTCCTGCGTGCCACCAGGGCCCGCGGCTGCGACCGGCAGGGTCGCACACGATGTCCATTTGGAGGATCTAGTCGGGCGAGGTCGGGAGGGAAGCGGCGGCTCCTCACCCTTCCCGGAGACTTTCAGCAGGAAAACAAAATGCTGGTGGGAACAGGGTCCAAGGAATTTCGCGGCAGGAAGAGTTTCAGGGCAAACGCGGACCCTCGCCTCAGCGAGGCCGGGGGGGGGGTGGGGGCCCCATCCCGGGGGTCAGCGAGGCCCTCCTTTAGAAGCCTCCTATCCGGGCTTGAAAGCAACGGGGAGGGGGGACCGCTGCCCGCTCCCTAGGGATTCCACAGGGCGCTGACCCGGCCTTTATCTCGGCGCGGTCAGGAGTCGCGGGGGCTTCAGGAAGGAGGACAAAGGCCCGGTGTCACTGCGGGCGGGGGCTCGGTTTCCTGGCTCTCTGCTCACACTCAGACTTGAGCAGCGGTTAGGGGGGATTTTTAAAAATATGCGTCAAATTTCCTCCCACCCCCCCCCCCCCCGCCGCCCCAGAAACAAACAATAACAACAACAAAAAAGCAAAATGCATATGCCCCTTACCTCCCCGTGCAGAGACCGAAATTTCCTGAGATCCTACCCTTTCCTTTTCACACGAGGAAATCCTAGGAAAGGTTTTACTTTTTACGGTTTGGTAGTATTTTTACTAAGGACAGCTGGGGCAGACTGACAACTTGGAGAATTGGAGGCAGCCTCCCTGCGCGGTGGGGCGTCGGTGGCCGCTGTGTGCGCACAGCCCCTCTGGGGACGGTCGCAGCCTCCTGCGCGTGGTCCCGCCGCCCGGAACAGCCAGTGCTCAGAGCGACCGAGTCCTTCCCCTTGAATGGTGTTTAGAACAAGACCGAAGCTCCCAACCCGCACCCAAGGATCGGGGCTTGCAGCGCCGTGCACCGGGTGGTGATCAACCGGCGCCGGCGGCCCAGCCCCGGGTCGCTCCCGCCATCCGCCCCGCACCGCCCCCGCTCCCTTCCCGCCGCGGCGCCGGCTGCAACTTGGCCCAACCCGCTTCCTGCGTTTGCCCCTTAGGCTTCCCGTTTCTCCACAAAGGGAGCCTGTCCCAGAGGCTGACCCCGCAACCTCTCGCCCGGCGTCTACCCAACAGCTTCTCTAAAACAAAAAGAAAACAAAATGAAAAGAACCCTGCGACCCCGAGGCTGTCGCCTGAGGTTTGCGGGCGGGGGGGTGGGGGGGTGGGATGTGCACGGGCCGGGGAGCCTGCTCTGCTGGGGCCCGTGCATGGGCTGGTGGCCTTGGTGGATCAGGACACATTTCTTTTGGAAAACCTCGTAGAGCTGTGAAGACCGTCTTGGGACAAGCTAGTGGGCCTTGCGAGAGACCCGTGCTGGGTTCACGGTGCTCACTCATCTTTGGCCTCAGAGTGCGACAGCAGCAGGACGTGTCCCACCCCATCCCCGCCCCCAGCCCGGAGCCACGCAATCCGGGGTGGGCACAATCGTGTGCCCCCCATCCCTGGAAGGGGCCGTGGCGTGGGCTCTCAGGGCGTGCAGGCTGCCTGTGGCCGCGGGTCCGACGTCCGACCCTAAGGGTTACTATCAAAGGGGCTTTCTCCTTTCCCTTTTCTCCCCTCCCCCTTTTCTTTCTTCCCAAGGGGACGGGACACGGTATTGAACATCTGTAAACTGGGCACTTTTGACATTGCATTTAACTCTGAGAAGTATATTGATTTCTGTTTCATAGATGAAAAAACAAATTCAGAAAGGATGCGTTGCCCAAGCACCAGGGGAACACCAGGCTGCAGCCCAGCTCTTCTCTGCTGCACAGGCCCCGGTCCTCAACCGGGTCGCCTTCCGGGGTGACCCAGGGGGCCCCAGAACAAGCGCATCACCAAGCAGGAGCAGCGCGGTGCTCAGCGGGCCCTGCAGCAGATCGGCAGCCCGCCTCGCGCTGTGCCTTCTTCTCGCGGCCTGACTCCGGGTCACCCGCCTCTAGCCGAGTCCCTGGCACATCGGCCCGCAAGTCTCCAGCCACTGGGGGTGGGCAGCTCTCCCGAGGCTCGCCTTAAAAACCCCAGGTCCGCTGCCACACAGAAAGCTGAGTAACTTCTGGCTGGCCCCTTTGCTTCTTGAGACCTCAGTTTCCTTAAATGTAAGCGAGAAGATTTTGGGTTCTTGGGGCTCAGACCCTCTTTTTGTGTCAGCCTGGAGCCTTTTCTCCAGAAAGCCACAAGTTGCTGACTGCAACGGTCCTTAATTCCTGGTTGTCCCTACGGTAGAACTGGGGCATGAAGGTCGCACCCGCCTGTTCCAGGCTTCTGGTCCCTCCCCCCACCTCCCCCACACGGGAGAGAGGTGAGGGCTCCTGGTCGGGTCTCTTCCTGCGGCTCCCACAGGCTGCCCCCAGCAGCAAGCGCCACCCCACGCCTTCCGAGGCGGCAGCAGGGCCGAGGGGGCAGGGCCCTGGGCATGGTCATCAACGGATTGGCCCCACTGAGTGGGGACACTGAGGGGCTGCTGAGCCAGACCGAGTGGCTTCCTGCTTGACCCGATCCCCTTGGGTAGGCCCCGAGCTCTGCGTGGAGGGTCCGGTGCACAGGCCTCCGTTAAGGGACGCACTCACTGGCGGGTCTGCTGTCTTGGCGCAGGCCCAGTCTCGGGGCCCATCTCCTCCCGCCGCGCCGTCCCAAGCCCCGAGTCCCGGATTTTCTCCTGCCGCCAGGGGGCTCCGCGCGGACCGGCCTCCAGCCCGCCGTCCCGAGACCCGGGGAGGGCCTGGGGGCACCGAACCGCAGCGGAAAGGTCCTGGGCTTCCTGACCACCCGGACTCGGGATGCAGCAAACTCTTTACTGATGCGCGGAGGAAGCGGGTCCAGGACACCCTCCCGAGTGGGCTGTGGGGCCGGCTGGAACGCCCCCCCCCCCCCCCCGCAGCCGCTCGGTGCCAGCACCGCGCGGGCAGGAACCCCTCCCGGGTCCTGGGGAGAACACACCAGCACCTCAGGATCCCAGTGCGCTGCAAGGCAGTTTTAGGGGAACAGGGGTGACTGAGTGAGTGTGAGGAGGGGCTCATGGTTGTGGGTGAGTGTATGTTTATGCACGCACACACGGCATTCAAAACCATGTAGCAACTCATTACCCAGGACATGCAGGATTGGCAGGGCATTTGTTTCAAATTCTACTTACTTTGAATTTACAGTATATGCCGGCTAACATCCATACCCCCACTGGGCAGTCTAGAGCAGACTGTGCTCAGGAAGGCACCATTGCTACCTACCCGCAGCTCGCAAATACTCTTGCCCTCACTTAAAGGATTCCTTAAATCAGCTTCTCTGACAGAAACTCACAAGTGCAAATAGAGAAAGGAAAAGAGAGGTGGGGAAACTCGCTCTTGTCTCAAACTTTTAGCATTAGGTGAAAATGACCAAACGCCTCGGAGAATCCCCTAAGGCTGGAATTAGACACTGTTTCCCTGTGGGCACCCACCGGAGGTGGAACATGGTTTGGCCCTTTCACCATGTCCCATCCCTGAGCAGACCGGGAAGTGCTTACTGAATCCATTTCATCCTCCCTACTTGGTGAGGCTGCTGCTCTCTCCCCAGCCTTGGGCACCTTTCCCCTTTCAGTTCTTAGGGGCAGAGAGAGGCTCTGGTTGGTGACCCAGGTCACCTTCCCCACCCACCTCAGGGGGGCCGGGATGGTTCTGCCATGGAGATTTCCATGCCCCTCTTTCTCTGTTTGAGATTGCAGTTAGGTGAGCCCAGACAGACAGCCCTGGGACAGACAGCCTTTGCCAACTGGAGGGAAAGGCTTTTTACATATTTTCTGTTACCATTCAGCACGCCCGGCTTACACACCAGAACAACTGCACACACACACATCACCAATGAGGTAGGAATGTGGCACACACGCCTGCCCCTAAGCACTTCCTAGGTGGAGGCTATAGCTTCTTACAGTGCTCAAAACTCACATTCTCATTGCAGGTGCAGGGCGGACCCAGCTCGGCTTCCCTGTCACCAGTATCTGACTGACTGAGGCTGTACGCACACAACTGTAGCAGGCACAGGCTACACAACTGTGAGGGGCCATCTGCTCATGCCACAGCACACACAGACAGCCGGCCAACTTTCTTTTCTGCAACCCACCTTTAGTCAGAGAGCCGTGGGGTGGGGGCCAGCAGCACCCAGACACCAGGCCTGCCCAGCTTCTTGCCCTTTCCACCCCCACCCAGCCGCCCTCCTCAGCCTGCTTATTCCAGCTGCCCGCAGGCCCCATTCTCATCTCCGGGAAGGCGCTTCAGATCCGCCCTGGTTCCCTCCTCAGCTCGCCACCTCTGGGGTGGAGGTGGAGTGAAGTCCTCAGAAAGAGCCACTTCCCCTTGGACCCCGCTACACAAGACACAGATCCCACCTCGAGGTTTCCCCTGCCAGACCACAGGCAGGCAGAGGGGGTAGGCCTGCAGGCGCCTCGCCGCTCCGGCCCACCCGCCACAACTGCCCACCGGCCGGGGCTGCGGGGCTGTGGGCCACGTGGCTGAGTGCGGGTCCGGCTCAAGCCGGCCGCGACAGCAGCCAGCCGCGACAGCAGCCAGCCCAGCTCATACATGTCATCCCACTAGAGGCCCGCAGGCCGACCATCCCCAATCTTTCCTGCCCCTTGGGGCTGGACGCCGGTCAGCTGCTTGTGTGCCTGTGCTCAAGCACTCATCTTAATTCGTTATTTGAAGAGTTGGTAAAGGAAGAGAAAAGAAAGAAAAAAGATCCGACTTCTGACGCCACCCAATATATTTCTCCCTCTCTGAGACCCCAAACCTCGTACCCATATCTCAACGTAAACTTTTTTATTAAAAATAAAAAGGGAACCGATCACTGCTTACATTTGTAGAGAAGTCTGCAGTTTACAGAGCAGTTCTACAACCAGGATTAATAAATAATCCAGATCTCTGGCTGTTAAATTTGGCTCAAAAATTTTAAAAGTATGAGCATAATATAATAAAAACAGTTCAGAAACAGTGTGTGTGTGTGTAAAAGGTAAAACACAAACTTGTACGGGTGCAAAAACAGAACAAGCCCCCCCCCCCCCAGCACGGCTGATAGGCTCTCTCTGATGAAGTTAAACAGCCACAACAGACCCGCGATGACACGAAAACAAACAATTCCAGGGAAAACAAAGCCGCAGCGACAACCACAAAAGCCCTCCACCCGGCTGCCCTTAAGCCTTGTTTGGATCTCTGAAAAAGGACAAAATGTTACTGAAACTCTTCCTCTTATAACCAGTTGCCGAACAGAATTAGGCGCGATGACAAGAATATAATTCCGTGTTAAAAGAACAAAAATTTATTCGAGAATTAACAAGCCTAAACAAAACAAAACAAAACAAAAAAACAACAACAAAAGTGCTCTAGTTCTTTCTAGAAAATTTGGTCCCCCAAACGGCACACTGTGGAGCAGCCAGATCCAGGAGCTGGGCTGGCGGCCTCGGGTCCCCAGCCTGCCGGGGCTAGGCGCTGCGGACCTTCACATTTGTTTCTTCTTCCCAACGTGGGAGAAGCAAGACGTTTGAAACACAAAAATCAGGAAGAGGGCCGAGCCGTCCCCGCTGCGTGTTAGGCAGGCAGCAAACTCCCAGGCATTCCCGGTTTGCATCGGAGGATCCGGGGGAATTTGTTTTGTTTTCCAGATAGGGACAGAGGGGAAAATCCTCCCATTCGTTGAGGAAACCATCTTTTACAGCATTTGCTCTTACCTCTCTGAACACAGCTTTCGAAGGTCCGACAGGAATTCTACTTCAAATCTCCTAACGCCTTTGGTTTTCATGTTTTGCCTTAGCAATCTCCAAGGCCACAATACTTTGCCGGTTTTCCCGGTGAATGTTTTTTTCCCCCTAAAAAAATATTGTTAATATTATCCAAAAAAGGCCCACTGCTCTTTTTGGCAAAACGTTAGCCATCCCTACCCAACCCCTGCAGCCTGGGGGTGCCCGTAGCGCCGGATGGAGAACGGAGGAAACGCAGCTTCCCTGCGGCCGGGAATGTGGTGCAAACCCAGCACCCGGCGCAGGCTGCAGAGCAAGGTGGCCGCGGCTCCCTATTGGGACCCAACCCCCGGCTCGCCCGGTGCACCCCGCGGCAGGCGGCTTCAGAACAGCTCCAAGAAGGTTCGCGGAGCAAAGAGACACGTCCGTCCCGTTCTCGGTCGCGCAGCTGTCCCGCTGCCGGCCCCAACCGGCGCTTCCAGGCACGGATGGCGCGGCGGCCCGGCGGGGAAAGCCGAGCGCGAGCGCACCGACCTGTGCACGAGGCCCCGGGGCCTGGGCCGCCCGCACCCGGCCGCATCCCGATCCCGGGCGCCTCCTCTGTACGGTGAACTTTCGCACGCGGTGTCCAGCCCGGACTCTGGAGCGCCGGGAAGAGACAAGGCCTGCAGAGAGCGCCCGGAGAGGCGGCCTGCAGGCCCAGGCAGCGTCGGAGCATAGAGGGCAGGGAGGCGCTCGGGAGAGGCGGAGCGGAGGACGCAGAGAACCAGGGGGCAACTGAGGGAGGCGAGAGGCGCAGAGGGGCCGTGGGTGCTGGCTCGGGAAGGCGGCCCCAGCCCGGCTGGAGGCGGAGGCTGCCACCAGGGACGGCGGGGCGCGTGCCTGCAGCCTCGCATCGGTCGGCGCCGGCGGGCGGCGGGTTCTCAGAGATCCAGGCGCGAGTGCAGCGGCCCGGCCTTGCTGTCGTGGTCCCAGTAAGAGCAGTGCATCATGGCGAGCTCGGGCTGTCGGGCGCAGGCGAACTGCAGGCCCGGCGCGCTGGTGGGCGCGGGCGCCGGGGGTGCGGCTGTGGCCGGGCTGGCCGGGCTGAGCTGGCCGGGCGGCGGCGCGGCGGCCCCGTGGTGCGGCGGCGGGGCAGGCGGGGGCGCGGCGGCCGCGTGCAGATGGTGTGCGTGCGGGTGCGGGTGGGGGTGCGGCGGCGGCGGCGGGGGCGCAGCCGGGGGCCCCCCCAGGCCGTTGTACGAGTTCACCACGCTGGGGGGCAGCGCCATGCTCTGCACGCGGGAGTACGGCCCGTACGTGGCGGCCGGGCCCGCCAGCCCCTTGACCACGGCGGCCGCGCTGGGACTGCCCGGACCCGCGGCCGCCGCCGCCGCCGCCGCCGCAGCTGCGGCCGCCGCCATCTGGCAGGAGGCGTAGGGCATGGGCGAGGGCGGCTGCGGCAGCGGCCACGAGTTGTTGAGGAAGCCGGACTGCAGGTACTTGGGCGGCGCCAGGTAGCCGTAGCTGTCGGGGCCCGCGCCTGCCACACCGCAGCCGCCCGCGGCGCCTCCGGCCGCGAAGAGCCCCTTGCCGGGCTGGAAGTGCGCTGGCGGGGGCCGGAAGGGCCGCTTCATGCGGCGGCGGCGCCGGTAGTTGCCCTTCTCGAACATGTCCTCACAGGCCGGGTCCAGCGTCCAGTAGTTGCCCTTGCGCTCGCCGCCGCCCTCGCGCGGCACCTTGATGAAGCACTCGTTGAGGCTGAGGTTGTGGCGGATGCTGTTCTGCCAGCCCTTCTTGTTCTTTTCGTAGAACGGGAACTTGGCGATGATGTACTGGTAGATGCCCGACAGCGTGAGCCGCTTCTCGGCGCTCTCGCGGATCGCCATGGCGATGAGCGCCACGTACGAGTACGGGGGCTTCTGCGCCGGGTCCGGCTTCTCCGGGGTGGTCCCCGCGCCGCCGCCACCCTTGCCCGGGCTCGGCGGCGGCGGCGGCGGCGGCGGCGCCTCGGGATCCTTGGCCGCGCGGCCGCTCTCGGGGGCCAGCAGGGGCCCCGCGGCGTCCTCGGACTCCGGGTAGCTGGCCATCATGACAAAGCCGGCGCGCCGCGGCCGGGCCGCCCGGGCTCTGTTCTCCAGGCGCGGGCGACGGGTGCGGGCGCGCGAGTCCCGCACTTCGGGAGGCTGCGGGTGCCGCCGCTGCTCGGAGCGCTCGCGGCCTCTTCTCCTGTCGCCTCTCCTTTCCCTTCCCCTAGGGAGCCGCCGGCGGGAGTGCAGCGCAGCCTCTGGCCATCGGCAGTCCGCCCAACAGAGAGGGGGCTCCGGCCCCGCCGCCCCTCCCCGCGCGGGCCAGTCCCCGCCTCGGTGGGTTTTCTTTGCTGTTCTCTTCCCCTCCCCCCACCCCACCCCGATTTCCCGAGGCTCGGCCCGCGGCTCTGGCGGAGCTGCCTCCGGAGTCCCTAGCGCGCCGGGAGCCTCGCCCTGTGATTCGTATGGGCTCGGCCGAGTTCCGCTTGCGTCAGGCGCTCTCGCCCCTATAGCGGGGCGGCCAGCGGCGCACGGGAGAGTTCATCTCCAAGTCACTTTTTGTAAACGCCCCGCACAGCCCGGACCGGCCTGCCCCAGCCCGGAGAGCCGCTGGGCCCGGCCCGCAGAGGGGCTCACGCTCTCGCAAGTGCTGGAAATGTGCCGGCGTACGCTCTGCGCCTTGAGCCCGGGCGCTGCCGTGGGCCGCGGTGGGGTCCGCCCTCGCCGGGTCTGGTCCGGGCCGGGGAAGGTCCGGGGCTGGAGAGGAGCAGCGCCGCGGGCCTCTTCGCAGCTTCCAGGTGAAAGAAAACGACTCCCCTGCTCAGCCCCCAGCTGCTGGTCCTGGGCCTGGGGGAGGGGCGGGCCAGCGAGGGGGCAGGACGGCGGAGGGCGGGGAATGGTTGCGCAGTGGCTTTGGGAAAAGTGGCCCAGAAACAGCGTGTCACTTGACGAAGAAACCTCGGCCTGGCCTGTCCCCGCTGCTCGGCCGGAATGGACGTGGCGGGGGTGGGGGATGGGGGGGGTTGCAATCCCCTGCGAAAAGGCGCCCGGGGTAGCTGCCTGCAGCGCCGCCGCCTTCCCCGCGCGGCCCCAGGACCTGGGGACCAGGACTCTCCGCAGAATCTGCCTTGTAATCCCACAGGTTGGGGTGAGGGTTGGGTGTGTGCTTTCACAACGCAGGCAGATTCCCTTCGGCTCCTGCCCTGACACAGGCGCGGAGGTTGCCGTTTAGGAGACTGTGTTTGCCGGTACACAGGTAACGCATATGGAAGTCACCGGGAGGCTCCGTCCTTGAGACAGGTGAGATAACAGCTGTCTGGGAGCACCTGTGCTAGTACAAAATACACAGACATGCACAGGCACAACGTGTCAGCTGTTTATTCATGGGGTAAAACACATTTATATTTATGGGCAGGTAATGATATATGAGAATCAGGTATCAGAGTAGGTGTGGCTCATGAGTATAGCATCTTTTTCTCTCTTCCTTTCTTTCTTGCCCTTTCTCTCTCCTCCCTTCTTTCCTTTTCTTACCGTTCCTTTCTTTTCTTTCTCAATTCTTCCCTACCTCCCTCCGTCCTCGAGTACATATTCTATTATGGTTGGGAAGTAAACAGCACGCTGAGGAGTGCACTTGTTCAGACCTCTGTCCCGATGAGACATTTGTTCTGATTTTCTATCTCCAGGGCTGAGAGATGAACTCTCACCCACCTTCAGCAGAAGTCATATCAGTAGGTACAAAGATGGTCTCAGGGGAAATCAGCACCGGTTGAAAATTCAGGTATGCCTCTTTTTTGGCATAGGCAGCCTCCAGGAATTGAACCCAGGTTTCCTAGATGGCAGGCAAGAATTCTACCACGGAGCTATCCTTGCACCACCCTCAGGCGTGCCTTTTAATGGTTAACTTATTTGGTTAAAATTTTATAACCATATTATGTTGGAAAGACGGCCAGTGTTTTGAGTCCTCAAGTTCCAAACTCCTTGGCACTGAGGAGGGGGCCAGGATCCTTTATGGAGGAGGGTAGAATGAGTGGGATGTTGTGATGCAGCTGTGTGTGTGATTGGCATGTCTGCAGTGACTGCCCCAAAGCTTGCCACTACCTCCTCCGCACTGGCTTCCTGGTCTCCAGGAGTCCCTGGGAAGCCTGGGGAGCCCGCAGTGGCCTGTGACTCCAGCACCCACAGGCCACCTACGTGTGCAGCCCGCTTCCCACGCAGGCCTCTGGCCTGGATTCTGAGATAAGGGAGGGAGGGCGGGGTGGTGGGGCTTCTTGGAATTCAGCAGTTTGAAGATGACTCCAGAAAGGTTAGCAGGGCGGTCTGACCTGACTGCAGAGCCCGAGGGCGCATGGCGCTCTGAGCTCACCTCAGTCAAGTCCTGTCTCCACCCCCCAATAGGAACTATCTCAAAGGAGCCTGGTTGTTTCCTGGGAGGTCTTCCACTGCCCCCAGCACAGATGGGTGCAACTGGCATTTCTTCAGAACCTCCGGGGCTGCATGGGAGCACAGGTGTTTTTCTTCTCGCTCACCCGGGTCCATGCCCAGGCTAGGGGTGGGAGTGCTGAGCGTCAGGCTTGGGACTGCTGCAGACTTTCCCTGTGCCCACCCTCCCCGGCCGGAGGAGGGAGAAGGCAGCTGGGTCAGGCTCCATCATGATGGGGCTGCTCTGGCCTCTTTTTTTTCTGACCACCCAGGCTGCCTCTCTGGCTCTCCCCCCTCCTCGCTGGCATTTCCGCTGCTCAGCCCTCAGCAGCCAGGTGTAACAGCATTGTTGTGTGTGTCATCACTTCCCCGAATTCCACACAGCTCCCTTTTCAGCCTTTCAGGACTCTGTGTGTATGGAGGGGGTGGGGGTAAGGGAAGGGGCTCCTTTAAAGGATTTTCTGAGCGGAAAGGAGGCGAGTCCTGCAACCCCCAGGTATTGATTTCCGACTGTGCTTCGGAGGAGCAGAACCTCAGGCCAGATGGAGAAGGCGATGCCTGGTGTGTGCGCACCGGGAGGGGCTGGGAGCAGCCTCTCCCCGGGATGCGGAATCACACCGCTGCCTACCAAGGAGAAGGCTGGCAGGACAGGCAAGGAAATGTAGGGGGGTGACCATGTCCAGGGGCTCTCCTGGCCCCTGGGGAGAGACGAGGTGCTTTAGGCCGGCGGTGGAGGAACTAGGGTGACAGGAGGGTCCTCTCCTTGATATCGGTCAGCCTGAGGTCCGAGAGACCGGCGCTCCGGGAGAAGGTGGGGGGCGCCTAGGATTATTTCCCACCCTCTTGGGCCGGCTGAGTAAGGGCGTGCTTCCTGGCGAGGTCCGGGTCCCGCCCGGCAGGGCAGACCGTGACGAGGCAGGCCAGGGCCCCGGCTGGGGTCGCCCCTCTTACACCCAGCATCGCGGCGCCGCAGGGGCCCAGCTCAGCGACCTCGGGGCGGCACTCATCGCGGGGGCTCGGGCTCCGGAGCCGCGCGGAACCCGTCGCCTCTCCAGCCTCGGGTTTCCCGGAGGTGGGCAGGGACCGCAGCGCGGCGCAGAAGTCCCCGCGCCCCCCGCTGGAGTGACCGCCGGCGCGCAGCCTGCAGACGCAGTGCCGGGAACCTGCCCGCGCCGCGCGCCCCCGGCTCCCGGGTCTCCTCCGCACCCGGTGAGCCCGCGCCGGGCCTCGGGACGCTTCTCCCCGCCGGGGGCGGAACCCTGCAGCGGCGGCGGGAACCTTGCAGCAGAGGCGGAGGCGGCTGGTGCCTCGCGCTCCCGGCCGCCCGGCCCTGCCCCGAGACGGGCGTGTGGCCCTAGGCAGCACTTTCCCGGCACCGCTCGGCTCGGGCTGCCGCCGGCTGCCTGCTCCAGACCCCGCGCTCTTCTTCCGGAGCGGGGCCCTGGGATACCCATCTGGCCTCCGGCTCCTGCTCTGGGAGAGCGGACTCTCTCCTTGTGGGTACAGCCTGCCCGCAGGCACAAGCTCGACGTGTCAAGGCTGTCAGCTCTCAGCCACCGCCTGTCACCCCAGGTCCCTGACCCCTACACCCCTTCACGGAGCACTGTCCTCCATCCATTTCTCTCGCCCAGTCAACCCCATATCCCCTCCACTCCTCATCGCTCCCATTACTTTCATGCTCACTGGTTACATTTTGCACTCTGCACATTTTGGTGGAAAACATGTCAAACTGATGCCCCCGATTCTGAGGCATCTCACAAACACACACCCGTGTCATGGACCCCTGGCCCCGGCTCTGCAAGTCTAGCTCCCAGGGGCCTGTTGATCAAGATGTCCTTGGCTTGTAGTAGGTGGTGTTGCCCAGAATTCCTTTGAGAAAACCAGCCCCTGTGCACTCTAGCTCACTCAGGCCTCATCTCCATCGGCATGGTAGATCCTCTGCTGATCGTGCTGACCAGATGGACAGGGTGCAGACTGTGGGGCTCTCCTGATTAGGTGCTGACACCCACACTGCACTCACTTTAGTCTGCCTGGTGGGGGTCGGCAGAACTGCTCACCCAGCTCTGTGCTTGGGAGAAAGAAGGCGAGGGAACAGGAGAGAGAAGGGGAGGGGAGGGGAGGGGAAGGGAGAGGCAATGCTGTGGTTCCTCTCCCTTGCTCTGGGGAAGGGCTCCCAGTTGCAATGACTTCCTTCGAGGACTGCTTCCTCTCTAGTCTGGCTCACCTTGAAGGTGTTTGGGCTGTGAGGCTGCAGGTCTGAGCTCTGGGCTCCCCTGACTGGAACCTCCTTGCCTGAAGGAGTGTGTCCCCTGCCGTCCGCCAGGTAGCCTGCAGGACAGCTGTAGGGCTTCCTCCTGGTTGAGACTAACTCTGGGAGAAAAGGCTCAGGGGCTGATTCTGGGGCCGCCAGAGACCTCCTAGAGAGAGGACTGTGGGGTGGCATGAGCTGCTGGCCAGCTTCCTTTGATATCTGTCAGGACGCCCATGGGCAGAGCCACTTTGTTCGGCCCTGAACAGCTAGTACCCTGCCACTAGCCCTGTCCTTGCTTTTGGAAACATGATGTGTTGTTGCTGAAAGTTGCTGTGTTTCCTTTCTTTGCCCGTAGACAGTAAGCCTTGGGGGCAGAGACTTTCCTCGTTTCTTACTCAGTGTTTCCCCTGGGGTGGGCCTGATACATTCTGATGGAATTGGAAAATGGCTCCTGCCATGATCAGCAGAGAGTGTCGGGAAATGCCACCTTTCCCGAAGTGAAGTTGAAATCTTCGAGACAGGGACAGTAGGTTGGGAGGAGTGGCTGGATCACGGAAGGCTGGCTCAGGACCCAGGGATGCTCTGTCCTAGGGGCCATCTGCTCATCACTGTTGCCAGTCATGCAGCTGAGCCTCAGGCTGGGGCCCAGGCACACCTCTGGTTCTCTGATCATGGCGAGGACATGGCTGAAATCTCCAGGTCAGCCTATATTGCAAAGAAGACCTCTGCCTTCAAGGCAGTGAAGCCATGAGCCTACTGTCTTGAGCCCCGGGGCCCCACACCATTGTAGGAGGAAGGTATAAAGATGTATACATACATAAAGCCACGTGCATTTATGTATTTATGTGGTACAGTGTACATAGGGCAAAGAATCTGTATAACAAGTGAACAGCTTGATGTATTATCGTGTGTGTGTGTGTGTGTGTGTGTGTGTGTGTGTGTACACTGGGTAACCACACCTAGAGCAAGATATGGGACATTTCTGCCGCCTCAGAAAGTTCCCTCATATCTTTTCCCAGGCAATTCTTGCCTCTAAAGGTAATCTGTCTTCTATCATCATAGATTAACTGTGCTTGCTTTGACCTTCATATAAATGGGATAAATAGTATGTGCTTTTTTGTATTTGGTTTATTTAGTACAACATAATGCTTTTTTTTTTTTTAAAAAAATATATATATGTATGTATTTACTCATCTTGTTGCAAACATCAGACGTTTATTTCTTTTTCAGTGTTGTGTAATATTTCAGTTTGCTTACCCATTCACCAGTGACAGACATTTGTGTTGTTTTGATTTGGGGAGCTTGTGAATAAAACTGCTCTCAGCATTTTTGCAATGTCTTTTTGTGAAAGATAGTCAATATTCTTGGGTATTTACCTAGGAGCTGGTATATACTTAGCTTTGGTAGACGTGGTCAAATGGTTTTCCAAGGCAGTTCCAAAGAACCAGCCACAGTGCAATGAAGACAGGTGGGCAGATGGACAGATGTGCTGTGACAGGATCTTTTCCTCATATGGCTTCCTAAAGACCACTATGGACTTCCAGGTATTGTTGCTGCTGTTATTCTTATAATAATTAAAAGAAAAGCTGTAAATTATTAAATATGTATTTTGGGCCAGGGATTTTACATGCATTATTTCAGCTCACTTTCATGACAAACCTAAGGGGCTGTACTCTTCCCAATTTACAGATGAGGAAACTGTGGCTCAGAGAAGCACAGTAACTTGCTTCAAGTCTCCAGCTAAAACGTAATGGCTTGACTTTGGAACCCTGTGTTTCATTCCTGCACCACGTGCCTATGACTGTCCCACCACAGTCAGGAAGTGCTTCCTTTCATCTGACCAAATCAAGCTGCTGTTTAAGAGCCATTTCCTATCAACCTCTGGTCCTCTCCACACGCCTCCTCATACCCCGGCTTGAGATCTGTGAATACACACATGTACACACAGTTTCTCTTTCACAGCCAAAAAAAAAAAAAAAAAAAAAAAAATCGCTTTGGAGGAGGGTATGGGGCCAATTCAGTAAAAACCTCAGAGCTTGTTAAACCCTGAGCTCAGCAACGTGACTGAGGGCACCTGTGCTGGTTTGAAAGGAAGTATGCCCCCTAAGAAAAGCCATGTTTTAATATAAATCCCATTTCATAAAGGTAGAATAATCTGTATTCAATACTGTATGTTTGAAACTGTAATGAGATTATCTCCCTGGATGATGTGATTTAGTCAAGAGTGGTTGTTGAACTGGATTGGGGGATGGCGTGTCTCCACCCATTTGAGTGGGTTTTGATTAGTTTCTGAAGTCCTATAAAAGAGGAAACATTTTGGAGAATGATAGATTCAGAGAGATTCAGAGAGAGCAACACTACAAAGCAGAGAGTCCACCAGCCAGTGATCTTTGGAGATGAAGAAGGAAGATGCCTCCCGGGGAGCTTCATGAAATAGGAAGCCAGGAGAGAAAGCTAGGAGATGATGCTGTGTTCGCCATGTGCCCTTCCAGCTGAGAGAGAAACCTTGAACTTCATCGGCCTTCTTGAACCAAGGTATCTTTCCCTGGATGCTTTTGATTGGACATTTCTAATAGACTTGTTTTAATTGGGACATTTTCTCAGCCTTAGAACTGTAAACTAGCAACTTATTAAATTCCCCTTTTAAAAAGCCATTCCATTTCTGGTATATTGCATTCCAGCAGCTAGCAAACTAGAACAGCACCCCTCTCAGATTATTTGGAAGAGAAGATGGAACCAGGGACCAGTGTGTTTCATGAATTCATAGGCCATGCTTCCTGGGGAATGCTGGGCATTTGTTTCCTCCTTCCAGAATGCTGAGCTAAACTAACAGCTGGCTTCAGGGGCCTTGGATGGCTCTCTCCATCTACAGGGTTCATCCAGGTATGTTCATCTCCTAGATGGAGGGGGTGGTCTGGAGGTGTCGCACCTTGCCCAGGAAGGTGGTAAGTGGGAGGGTGTGTGTGGTCTGAGCAGAGAAGCCTGGAGAAGACACTTCTGGGCAGAGGGCTTACTGGGGCCCTGCAGGACACTGTCGGGCTGGGGAAGGAGAGCCAACAGCCTTTCCTTAGGATCAGAGCCCGAGGACATTGTTACCGTGTCCAAGTCCCTGGGCCTCAAGGAGAGGAGTGTGGCTGTCCTTGGGTGCCACGGCCACGTGTGGACATCACACTCTGTGCATGTGTCCTTCCTCAGGCCCCTCTTTCCACGGATCGAGGCCTTGCCAGGCTCTGGGTTGGGGGTGGGGGTGGTAATTGCTAGCAGGTTGCCATGGTGGTAGAAGCGATTTTGCTGGGGAAATGGTGGTCAAGCTTTGGGGGCTTGGGGTAGGACCCAGGTCTGCCCAGCTCCAGGCATGGCTTGGCACTGGCCTCTTGCATGGAGGTGGCACTTCTGAGGAGTGGGGACTTGTAACAAGTGTGGTCAGGAAGGGACCCCTGCACATGGGTGGTGGGGTTTCAGGACCAGAAAATGTACTTCTGGGCCTCAGAGATGGTCAGTGTGGCTGGAAGGGGGGTCCTGACTCCTGGTACTGCCATCTACACCTGCCGCCCAGAGGCTGGGAGGCAACACAGTGGGGTGTTAAAACAGACTGTGTCCCAGTTCTTGTTGATACTAGCCAGAGAAATTACGAAGTGTCATTGAACTGCAGAGTTTTCAAATTTTATCATTCTTAAATATAATCACATGAACTGAAATTTAAAAATATGGAAGATATATGGTGAAAAATCTCCCTTCTACTTTCCTCTATCCCCACAGGAGACCAGTGACCCTAGTTTCATGTCTGTCTTTGCAGGCTGATTTTATGCACATATAAGCAAATACCCCCTCCGTGCTCCTGTCCTCCCTCATTTTTCGCTTGCGAGGCAGCATCGTATGCACAGTTTCCACATCTTGGAAATTGTTCCATATCAATACAGCCCCTCTTTAGAACTGCATGGTATTTCATTGTGCTAACATACTGCGATTTACTTATCCCAATTGATGGTTATTTAGTTTTTTTCCCAATCCTCTGTACTTTTATAAACAACAATACAATGTATAATACTGTATATGCCTAATTTTGTCAATGTGTGCATATAGCTATAAAAATTTTCTAGGAGCTAAGAGCTAGGCCAGAGGCTATGTACATCTGTAAATTGGGCATTTAATTTTTACAGTTGTACTACATGCATGTCCACTCCTAGGCTATACCTAGTATTGTCTTGCATTTCATAACTTCATATAAATGGCATCCTTGCTATTTTCATTCAACCTTACGTTTGCGAGAACATTCCTAGTGATACACTGTTCCTTTCAGTCTCACTGCGGTGCACTGTTCCATTGCAGGAACACGCCACGGTTTATTATCCATGCTGCTGTTGAGGGATGTCAGGTAATTTCCAACTCTTTACTATTACCAATAGTGCTGCGGTGGAATTCTCATACATGTCTAGCTTGTGGGCTAGAGTTTTATCAAGGAGTAGGATTGCTGGATCAGGGAGTACAGACATGTTCAACTGTACTAGCTCTTGCCGAGCAGAGCCTCGGTGCGTCTGTAAAGCAGAGAGTGATGCCTCTACTTTGAGAAATCAGTGTCGCTGGGTGGGAGGTACCCGGTCAAGTGGGAGAGAGTGCAGCATCGGGTTTTAGCAAACCAGGGCTTTAGTCTTGGCTCTGTGCTCTGCTTGCTGTGTGACCTTGAGCTTGTTTTCCAGCTTCTTTGTGCCTCAGTTCCCTCATCTGTGAAATGGTACTATTCACAGGGTGCTTGAGAAGATTAAATGAGATACTATGTGGAAAGTGTTTGACACACATACAGCCCCTCTTTAGACTTGCATGGTATTTCATTGTGATAATATACTCCAATTTATTTATCCCAGTTGATGCCTATTTAGGTTGTTTCTAATCCCCTTTCGTAAACACAGAGAAAGCACTACCCCCCACCCAGCAATTACTATTAATAATAATATTATTGTGTCTTTGATCTTTTTATTTTTAACTTATTTTGTGGTATATTTCAAATCTCTAAAATAGTAGAGGGTGGGCCATGGTGGCTCAGCAGGCAGAGTTCTCGTCTGCCATGCCGGAGACCGGGGTTCGATTTCCGGTGCCTGTCCGTACAAAAAAAAAAAAAGTAGAGAGCGTAGTACAATGAACTCCCATCTCATTTTTTTTCCTATATTCTCACCCATTTCTTTACCCCTCTTCCACTGAATTATTTTGAGGCTAAACCCAGACATCACACCTATTATTTCATCCACAAATGTTTCCGTTTATATCTCCAGAATTTAAGAACTTAAAAAAACATAGCCATCATATCATCATGCTTAAAAATTAACAGAGATTTTTTTCTTTTCTTAAATTTTAATTTGAAGTAATTTCAAATTTACATATTTGCAAAAATAACGCAAACTCCATACAGAGAGCTCCAACATACCTCCACCCACCCCAATATGTAGGACCACCAGTTTTAACATTTTGCCACCTTTGTTGTATCATTCTTTCATCCATCCATCCATCCATCCATCCATCTGTCTATCTATCTGTCATCTGTCTATCTACTGTCTGTTATCTTTCTGATCATTTGAGGGCAGGTTGCACGCATTCTCCCTGAACCCATAATACATCCATGTACATTTGCTATGAACAAAAAATGCACTTATGTAATCACCCCATGTGTAGTTATCAGGTTCAAGATATTTAACATGGATATGAAGCTTACAATCTATATTCCAGTTTTTCCTTATGTTCCAGTAATGTCCTTTTGAGCCTCTTCTCTTCCACTCCTAGTTTCCATGATTGCACTCAACCATCAATGAATCATATCTTCCTAATTTCTCCTTCTCTTTCTCTTTCCGTTGTGGAACCAGACATATAACATAAGTCCCCACCCCAAACTCTCCCAAGCACACCGCCTGGGGTGACTAAGCACATTCACAGCATTACAGGGCCCTCCCCACCATCCATCCCCATGACTTCCCTTCCACCCCAAACAGAAACCCCACCCTCACCGTGCCCCAAGCCCCATTGCCCCTGCCCCGACTCACGGTAGCCTGTACTCTACCTTCTGTCCCTACATTCTCTGTTTCCTTTGCGGTTACCTTGGGTCTTAAATTGAGCATCCTAAATCTATAACGATCGTATTGGCTTTGATACCAACCTAACTTTTTAAAATGCAGTTGTATTGATATATATTATATATTCACATACCGTGTAATCATCCAAAGTGTACCATCAGTGGGTCACGGTATCGTCATATAGCTGTGCATTTATCATCACAATAACCTTTTTTTATTTTTTTTTTGAAAAATAGCATATACAAAAAAGCAATAAATTTCAAAGCACATCACAACAATTAGTTGTAGAACAGATTTCAGAGTTTGGAATGGGTTACAGTTCCACAATTTTAAGTCTTTACTTCTAGCTGCTCCAAAACACTGGAGACTAAAAGAAATATCAATATAACGATTCAGCACTCATACTCCTTTGTTAAACCCTACCTTCTCTATATAACTCCACCATCACCTTTGATCTTTCTCTGACTCTTTAGGTATATTTGGGTTATTCCTATTCTAACTTTTCCTATTGAAAGGGGCTGTTGATAATATGGGGTGGGAGATGGAACTAGTTGATGTTCTGGAGAGTCTGGCTTCTCTGGGTTTCAGGACTTATCTGGCCCAGGAACCCATCTGGAGGTTGTAGGTTTCTGGAAAGTAATCCTAGTGCATGGAACCTTTGTAGAATCTCATGTAGAGCCCTGGTTTTTCTTTAGGGTTTGGAGGGATGGTTTCAGTTGGAGTTTACACCAACTTAACTTTAATAGGATACATAAACTATGTTTCTAACCCCCTCTGTCCCTCTACCTTTATGTCGTTGTCACAATTTACATATTTATACATTCTGAGTCCAAACCATTGGTTTATCATTACTTTTTTTTTTTTGCATGGGCAGGCACTGGGAATCGAACCCGGGTCTCTGGCATGGCAGGTGAGAACTCTGCCACTGCACCAACATTGCCTGCCGGGTTTATCATTACATTTTGTGCATTTACCTTTTAAATCCTGTAGGAAGTAAAAAGTACTGTTGCAAATAAAATGTGCAATAGTACTGGTATTTATATTTACTCATATCATTCTCTTTACCAGAGATTTTTATTTCTTCCTGTGATTTCAGTCAGTTGTTGCATGTTCTTTCCTTTCCATCTGCGGAACACCCTTTAGCATTTCTTTTAGGGCCAGTCTCATAGTGACGAGGTCCCTCAGCTTTTGTTTATATGGGAATGTCTTAATTTTCCCCTAATTTTTGAAAGACAGTTTTGCCAGATATGAAATTCTTGGTTGGCAATTTTTTTTTGCTTTCAGCACTTTAAATATGTCTTTCTACTCCTCCATGCCTCCCTGGTTTTTGATGAGAAATCAGCACTTAATCTTATTGAGGCTCCCTTGTACATGACATGTTCTTCTCGCGGCTTCCAGAATTCTTTGGGCAGAATTTTGGCATTTGACAGTTTGATTATAACATGGCATGGTGTGGGTATATTTGGGTTTATCTTGTTTGGAGTTAATTAAGCATTTTGAATATTTATGTTCATGTCTTTCGTTAAATGTGAAAAGTTTTCAACCATTATTTCTTTGAACAGTTCTCTGCCCAATTCTATCTTTCTTCCTCTCCCAGGTTTCCCATAATGTGCATATTGGTATGTTTGAGGTGTCCCACAGCTTCCTTAGGCTCTATTCACATTCCCCCCCACTCTTTCCTCTTTCTAGTCTCCAGACTGAATGATTTCAATAGTCTTATCTTCAAGTTCACGATTCTTTCTTCTGCCATCTCCAATCTGCTGTTGAACCCCTCTAGGGAATTTTAAGTTTCTGTTACTGTGGTTTTCAGCTCTGTTTACTTCCTTTTCATAATGTCCACCTCTCTATTGATAGTCTCTTTGTGTTCATCTGTTGTTTTCCTGATTTCCTTTAGTTCTCTGTACACGTTTTCCTTTAACTCTCTGAGCATATTTAGGACAATTTTAAAAATTCTTTGTCTGGAATATCCCAGGTGTGATTCTCCCCATTGATGGTTAATGATGCTTTGATCACCTTTGCCCAGGCTATCACTTCCTGTTTCTTTGTATGTTTTGTTACATTTTGTTGAAACTTGGACATTTTGATATTTTAGTATGTTATTGTTAAAATTTAGACTCTGAAGTGTATACTCCTTAAACGTCCATCTTGTATTATGACAGAGCTGTCCTTTAATTCCAGGAGCAAACAAAAAAAGTAAAGAAAAAGAAAACAGCTTTCCCAGGCTTTGCAGACTGATCTGTGTGAACGCTATTCCTTAGGGCTAATCCATACAATGAGTATAGAGAATAGCTCCAGCCCAAAGTGTAGAGGCCTCCATGGTCTTTTTTGTCTAAGCATCTTGTCTTGGGTATGTGCATTTAGTCCTAGGAATTCCCCCATTTACATGGGTACAAATGCCCTCTCTTCCCTAGGTAAGCATTTGCTCATGTTCTTGAGCATTACATTGTATGTCCTACAATCAACAGTCCCTTATTCCAGGCAGCCATGTGACTGCTTTCCCACAGCGTTCTGTAGGAGAGCTCTGTGAGCTGCTTTCTACAGGCAGGGAAAGTTCTGGGATGGTGAGTCCCTCAGGCAATCACCAGACAGATAAGACCAGACCAGACATACATGCTCTCAGGATGTGCAAGAGGGTTCTCTGCTTCCTCCAGAACTGACACTAGGGGTCCACACCGGGAGCACAGGCCAGTTCTGAGCCAGTGAGAAGGCCAGTGAGGGGCCAGCCTGGGTGCCATAAGATCCAACTACTTTGAAGTAGCCTTTTCCTTGCTTTGGTGCTCGCCTTGTTACTGCAGTCCTTTAGCTGTTTTCTGGAACTTTGAGAAAGATATTTCTGCCAGTTCCGTTCTTGCTCATTTTAAAGCTTCAGTGGATTGACAGATCCATGAAACTTCTCAATCTGCTATTTTGATTGGGTGAGAGGGATTTTTTAGTATCATCAAATACCCAGCTAGTATTCAAATCTGTCTCAAAAAGATTTTATAGTTGCTTTGTTTGAGTCAAGATCCAAACAAGATCTGTACATTGTGTTTAGCTAATAGGTTTCAAGAGTTTGTTTTAATCTATAGATCTCTCCTCTCTCCCACTTTTTCCTCTTTGCAGTATTTCTTTACCTTTTTTTTTTTTTGGCATGGGCAGGCTCTGGAAATTGAACTTGGGTCTCTGTCATGGCAGGTGAGAATTCTGCCACTGAGCCACCATTGCACTGCCCTGCAGCATATCTTTTACAGAAGATGGATTACTTATCCTGGAGAGTTTCTCACAGTCTAGATTTTACTGACTGCATCCCTGCAGTGTCCTTTAAGATGCTCCTCTTTTCTTTGTATTTCCTATACCTTGATAGTTAGATCTAGGCGCTCAGTTAGATTCAGTTTGATGTTTTGTCAAGAACATTTCATCAGTAGTGTTGGATAGTTCCATCCAGAGACACTAATGTCCAGTTATTGATCTTTTTGAATTTTCAAAGCCATTGATGATTACTGCCTGGAGTCATTTATTAGGGTTTGCAAAAATGGTGATATTTTAATTCTGCAATTACTTCTTAAATAATAAGCTGTAATATTTCATAAAGGGAATTCCTCCCCATCAACCATGTGGGGAGAATGTTAGGGTCTGTGAAGGACCAGCAGGATGAATATTGGATCCTTGTTTTATTTAATGACAGTGACGGTGGGACTCCAGGTGATCATTTAGGAAATGGCTGAGTTGGTAGATCCTAAAGGATATTAGGCAATGTCTTGCACCTAAGGGGGAAAAAAAAAACAAGGAAGGGGGAAAGAGAGGGAGGGAGGGGGGAGAGAGAGAGAGAGAGGAGGAAGAACACCAACTCACTTTTTTTTCTAAATATTTTTATTGAGATATCTTCATTCACATACAATTCATCCACAGTATACAATCAATGGCTCACACTATCACGCCAGACCTGTGTATTTATCACCATGATCATTTTTAGAGCAGTTGCATCACTCCAGAAAAAGAAATAAAAAGAAAAAAGAAAAAACTCATTCATTCCATACCCCCACCCTCTCATTGGCCACCAGTATTGCAATCTACTTAATTTTATTTTTACCCCTTGTCCCCCCTCCTACTACTTATTCATTTTCTGTCCTCATTTTTCTACTCATTTGTCCACACCCTGGACAAAGGAAGCATCAGCCACAAAGTTTTCACAAGTACATGGTCACGTTGTAAAAGCTATATAGTTATACAATCATCTTCAAGAGTTAAGGCTATTAGAACACAGCTCAACAATTTCAGGTACTTCCCTCCAGCCACCCCAATATACCACAAACTAAAAAGGAATATCTATATAATGCATAAGAATAACCTCCAGGATAACCTCTTGACTCTGAAATCTCTCAGCCACTGAAACTTTATCTCATTTCTTTCTTCCCCCTTTTGGTCAAGAAGGCTTTCTCAATCCCATGATTCCAGGTCCTGGCTTATCCCTGGGAGTCATATCCCAGGTTGCCAGAGAGATTTACACCCCTGAGAGTCATGTCCCATGTAGAGGGGAGGGCAGTGAGTTCACCTGCTGAGTTGGCTTAGAGGGAGACTACTTCTGAGCAACAAAAGAGGTTCTCTGGGGTTGACTCTTAGACATAATTATAAATAGGCTCAGCTTCTCCTTTGCAGGAATAAGTTTCATAGGGTGAGCTCCAAGATTGAGGGCTCAGCCTATTGCATTGGTTGTCCCACTACTTGTGAGAATATCAGGAGTTCCTCAGTTGGGGAAGTCCAATATTTCCTCCTGTCTCCCTAGTCCCCCAAGAGGACTTTGCAATTACTTTTTTATTCTCAGTCCAAATTACTCTGGAATGCATCAGGGCATCACATTAACCTTTACAAGCCAACAAAGATCTCACACTGTATTCAAGATTCCATGTAATCATGGTTGAATAAATGGACCATATAAGTTTAGATAACATGCTACCCAAACTATAAATTTTGAACCAAATAATAATATTTCTTCCTTTGGTCTCACAAAGAAGTTGACATTTTGAAATATAAACCATATCAACCTTTTCCCTGTATTCTGATTTACTTTAGTCCTTTCCAGATGAGCTTCAGTCATATCTCTAGTTGAAGACTGATCACTTTTTCAACTTTTTAAACAATACAAATTCCCTGCTATGTCATTCATTTTTTCACATACACTTATCAAATCCCTTTCTCTTGTAATGGCTGTTCTGGTTTTTGGGATGCAGAGAGGAGCAGTGCAGAGAGGAGCAATGCATGATTTCTGCTCACAGGGAACTCTGGGTGACAGTGGTACTGGTTTCCAGGTGATTGGTACACAATTTGTGTACAGCTCCCGCAGCCCAAGATAAGGTGCAAAGGAGAGAAGAAGAAGAAAAGAGGGATTTTGGCTGGGAGGATCTCATAGGTGAAGGTCCAGTCCCTCAGGATAAGCACAGTAGGGCTGAGGTGCCCACTGGTGCCACCGCCGATGCTGGGACCACTGCATGCCATTGCTTTAACCAGCCGCACACCTGCCAGGTGTCCAGAAATTTGCCAAGTGCTCTTGTCTGGCAAACATAAAAATAGACCTAGTTTCTGGGTGCAGGGGTGGGTTCAGTGATAGAATGCTCACCTGTCATGTAGGAGCCCACCAGGAATCCACGTTCGATTCCTGGACCATGTACCGCCCCCCACCCCCCCAAAAAAAGACCTAGTTTCTGCCCTTAAAAGGTTTTCTTTAGTCTGGATGAAAAGAGAAACAACACATACTTAACACACAATAGATGATTAAGCGTTGGTTGTAATTCAGCAAACTTTTCCCGAGTGCCTGTGCACTGAACCAGGGCTCAGAAGGTGAGTTAGACTTGGCCCTGCCCTCAGCAGGGTATTTGGCCATCTCAGCACATCCATATCCTGGGTGATTGTCACCACACACCCCTCCTCTCACACTGAATTAGGCAAGGTGCATCCTTGGCCTTTGGGCATCTGAGCTGCCCTGCTTGGGCAGGCAAAAGTGACTTACCTGTCAGTGCCTTCTCAGCAGCTTGCTCTGAGGGCTCTGAATCTTGCTCATCTTTCAAAACTGAGCTCAAGGGTCACCTCCTCTAGGAGCTCTTCCCTGGCTCAGTCCTCTCAAGCAGGCTGGGCTGGGTGTTCCCTTTGTGGACTCCCATGGCATCTTATCTGTGCTTCCTTCTATCTCAGCAAGTATTACCCTGTGCCATAACTTACTTGTCAATTTGTTTATCTCCCTAGACTAGACTGTGGACTCCTTAAGGGCAGAGGCCATATTCTTATTCATCTTTATATTGTTAGTATAGTGGGTTCTGCAGAAGATGTTTGTTGAATGAATGCCTGAGATTCCACTTTTAGAACTTCTTTCTTTTAGGTGAAGGTATGGTCTGGGAAGGAAGTCAGCATTCAATTTCTATTAGTAATTTACACTTGAGTATGAATCAGTCAAGTGTTTAATTATAGTTAGGTGAGAGGTGGAAACCAGGGGTAGGAGAGAATTGAGGACAGATCAGATGTTAGGGGTGTGTGTGTGAGTTCCTGGATAGCGAGGAACCAGCATGAAGAGGAGTGGAATTCAGGATAGGAGAGTGTGCTGGGGGCGGGGTGGGGAGGGACTCTAAGGCCAAAGCTGTGGGTACTCTCGTCACTGTCTTGAGTGGCAGAAGGATGGCCCAATTCCCTGACGGGGTGTAGGACGCTGTGCGGCCGGAAGCGAGGCTCCCTGGCTGTGGGGGCTTTCTTGTTTAGTACTGCGACCAGCACCCAGCGGTTGGGTCCAGGGCGGGGCTGGTGTCGCCTTTACCTCGGTGCTGCTGGTCACCTGCGGCACCCGAGCTCTGCCTGCCGGGTCCCCCCGCCCTGGCATTGCTACGTGGGCTGCCAGGCACCTGGGCAGGGACGTGTGCACTCAGGGCGGATAGCCCCAGGTGGGCTGGGGTCCTGCACGCTGGTCCCCTAGCCATCTTCTTGCCTCTTGATGTCCTCAAGCAAGGCCCCGGCCCCTGGCTCTCTCAGGCAATTGGGACCACTGAACCCGCAAGCTCTTGCTGCCAAGCCCTGCTTCGGATGCTTGTTCCAGAAAAGGAATAAGCCATCTTCCCTGAGATGGTGGGATTAACTGCAGTTTTGCCTGTGGTCACTTCCAGAGCTGTGTAGTAGGGACTTTTAAAAAAAAATTTATTTATTTATTAATTAAAAAAATTAACAACAAACGAACAAAAACATTAACAGGTGATCATTCCGTTCTACATCTATAATCAGTAATTCACAATATCATCACATAACTACATATTCATCATTTCTTAGAACATTTGCATCCATTCAGAAAAAGAAATAAAAAGACAACAGAAAAAGAAATAAAACAAAAACAGAAAAAAAAGATTATGCATACCATACCCCTTACCCCTTGCTTTCATTGATCACTAGCATTTCAAACTAAATTTATTTTAACATTTGTTCTCCCTATTATTTATTTTTATTCCATATGTTCTACTCGTCTGTTGATGCGGTAGATAAAAGGAGCATCAGACACAAAGTTTTCACAATCACACAAATACATTGTGAAAGTTTTATCATTATTCAATCATCATCAAGAAGCATGGCTACTGGAACACAGCTCTACATTTTCAGGCAGTTCCCTCCAACTTCTCCATTACATTTTGAATAACAAGGTGATACTTACTTAATGTGTAAGAATAACCTCCAGGATAACCTCTCGACTCTGTTTGGAATCTCTCAGCCATTGACACTTTGTCTCATTTCACTCTTCCCCCTTTTGGTCGAGAAAGTTTTCTCAATCCCTCGATGCTGAGTCTCAGCTCATTCTAGGATTTCTGTCCCACGTTGCCAGGAAGGTCCACACCCCTGGGAGTCATGTCCCATGTAGACGGGGGAGGGTGGTGAGTTTGCTTGTTGTGTTGGCTGGAGAGAGAGGCCACATCTGAGCAAGAAAAGAGGCTCTCTTGGGGGTGACCCTTAGGCCTAAATTTTAAGTAGACTTGACCTATCCTTTGTGGGGTTAAGTTTCATATGAACAAACCCCAAGACTGGGGGCTCAGCCTATAGCTTTGGTTGTCCATACTGCTTGTGAGAATATCAAGAATTCAACTTGGGGAAGTTGCATTTCTCCCCGTTCTCATCATTCCCCAAAGGGGACTTTGCAAATACTTTTCCACTCACTGATCGAATCACTTTGGGATTCATTGGGGCATCACTCTGGACAAACCAACAAAATCTCACGTCCTACCCAAGATTCTAAGTACTTATGGTGTTCAATCAAGCTATCTACATAAGTCATATTAGGAAATACACTAGTCAAAATATAAATTTTGTACCAATTAAACATTTTTTGCTTTAGTCTCACATATAAGGTGAAATTTTAAAATATTAATTACCATCTATTTTCAGCACCCTGTAATAATTACATTCCTTTGTTCTTCCTCTTGCAAAAACATTTTTAAAATTTGTGTAGTAGGGACTTTTTTTTTCTTTTTATATGGGCAGGCACCGGGAATCGAACCCGGGTCCTCTGGCATGGCAGGCAAGTGTCCTTGCCTGCTGAGCCACCATGGCCCACCCTAGTAGGGACTTTTAAAGCAGAAAGAAAACACAGCTGGTAGCGGGACAGAGAGGCATCTTTTAGGTAGGGGAGACTTTGGGAGCAAGGGAATGTCTAGGTGAACGAATGCCTTGTGTGTGGATGACTGGCAGGTGTGTTTGGGACCAAGACTATCCTGTCTCTAATTTTTCATGAGAAGTTGGTACTGGGTTCTGGGACTGGGTGAAGACTTCTGGGACTGTGCAAAAGGTTTGGGACATTATTTAAATGTCAAGGGATGAGCTTTCCTTAATATGAAGAGTACTGGAATAGTGTAATACAATCCTGCAGCCTCAGAAGCGTCCATGCACACAGTTGCACAAGCACACAGACCAGTTGTACGCCCAGACATATACACACTTATGCACACACATTCGTGCACATAAATGATCTTTCTCTCCAGTTTGAGTCTTAGGAAAACCATAATTGAGGAATGCCTATTGTACATGGTAGCCTGTGCCCACCAAATAACTCCTGCTGTGTCCAAATTTTCAGGTCTGGGAGGAGGGCTTCTGTTTAAGATCCCACTAGATTTTCTTTGGCCCCTAGGGCCTTGGGGGAAGATTCTTTAAAATCTTTACACCAGGTACCTTGGAGGAGGAAGTTTCTATCACATATGTGAATTTGCTTGAGACTGGCTGACCAACTATCTCTCTATCTATCTGTCTGTCTATCAACTATTCATCTATTTATCCACAGTCTATGATGGAACTTGGAGGCTGTGGAAGCCTGGGGGATCTATTCCAGAGGAGGTGATGCTGGTGCTGTCTTGAGGGATGAGTTGGGGCCAAGAAAGCGGTGGGGAAGGCATTTGAGCTGGAGGAAGCATGTGCATACAAGCCTAGAGCCGAGAGAGGGGGTGGTGCTGGCAGGGAACCCCCAGTGTCTAGGTTTGGCAGCACCGGTGGGCGATGAGGCCGGACAGCTGTCGCTGTCTACATCAGCCAGGGTCCGGGGTGGGGTGGGGGAAGGAGTGACGAAGGGGAGTCGAGAACAGCTCCCAGGTCTGACGTGCTCAGCTGAGCGCGGGAAGGCTGGAGGCACAGGTTCCTCGGGAGAGGTGGTCATCTCCGCGTGGAACACGCCGCATGGGAGAGGCCTGAGGGATGTCCTGGTGGAGACGTCCGGGAGGAGGCTGCACCTGTGGTCTGCACTAGGAGAGAGGTTTGGGAGTCACTAGCCACGGATGGGATCGGATGGAGTCATCTAGGGAGTGTGTGGAAAAAAGAGAAGAGAACGTTAAAGGAACGACACGGGTAGAGTTGAGGGAGTCTGCAGAAGTAGACTGAGAAGGAACAGCCAGAGAAGTGGAAGGTCAGGAGTGCATGGTGTTGCAGAAGCCTTGGGAAGCAGGGGTTCAGGACCTGTTCAGGTCTCTCACCTTCTCTGGCTTCTCAGGTCTGGGGTGCCCTTCCCCCTTCAGGGGCATCATTCTCGGGGCGATTGGTATTGGAGTTACAGAATCTTTCTGATGTGAAAATACAGGTGTTGCAGTAGGCAGGTGGTGGGGCAAAGATGAGTCTTCTTGTGTGCTTTAAATATTCGTAGTTATTGTTTTTGCCACTCTTATGAGATACAGTTATTTTACATACAATATCTTCAAATGGCTCTTTTCAGATAGATTCTGTTTTTCCCACTTTACACATGAGGAAGCTCTGGCTCAGAGAGGTGAAGGGTCTTGCCTGAGGTCACACAGCTAAGAACTGGAGTTGGGATGTGAAGTCAGGTCTTCTCGCTCTGTACACCTCTTGCTTTTTCATCGCCCTGTGCTTTTTTCCTTAGCACACACTCAGCGGTGGCTGCCTTCTGGATTGTCATCCCGGTCTGTCCCAGCTTGTCCACACCCTCCAAGCCTCCAGGCCAAGGGGACTTCACAGGAGGCCCGTCTCCCAGATTAGCCTCAAAGACAACATGCTTCTGAAGAAGAAAGAGGAGGTCCAGGCACAGCCGAGGTCTGTGAGGGGAAGGGCTTCCCGAGACCCAGTGGGGAACTTCCTCCTGCAAAAGCCATGAGAGGGGCAGTTCCTCTCCTGGGCCAGGCATCGGGGAGGCAGGGCCCCAGCTGTTCCTGCCCGGCCGCCTGCAGCTGAGCGCCCGCTGGAGACAGGAGCCCTGCCTGCTCACTGCCCATTGTCCCAGCACCGCAGTGCTGCTTCCTATGCGCCTCCTGTTTACACAGGAAGCTCCCTCTCCTGATGGCTGGCTCCAAGCTCAAATTCCTCACAGGCAGCTTCAGTGAATGAGGACTAGAGCAAGCTACCACCGCTAAGTGACTTCAAAGAACAATATCACAGAGTGGGTAACAGCGTGGCCTTGCAATGTGACTGCCGGATTGGAGCATGATTACTCATGAGCTGTGTGACTTTGGACACTCACAGCATCTTTGGGTGCAGATTTTGCCCCTGTGAGATGGAGAGTGTTATTCCTACTGATCTCACAGGTTTGATGTATGGATAAGCAAAATAGGGAAGTAAAGTTCCTTGAGCTTAGTATGCGCTCAATAAATTATAGATCTCACAGTTTTTGTTGTGGTGGCGATTTGTTCTTTACCTCCCCCCATTGTGTTTGTACCAGATTTCAGCTGTGCTCCAGTTGCAGGTGGTAATTTTAAAATAGGGCCTCCAAATTTTATGGTACTTCTCCCATTGAGAGGCGGGACCTGTGTCCCTTCCCCTTGACTCTGGGTGAGCTTGTGACTACTTCAACCAAGGTAGTACAGAGGAATTAACATTGTGTGGCCTCCCAGGCTGGATTAGAAAAGGCCACACAACTTTGTTTTGTTTATCACCACACTTATAAAGGGAGTTCTGAGCTATTATGCAAGAAGTCTGATTAACCTGAGCCTGCCACGGGGGAAGGAAGTCACACCCCGTAGAGAGTGAGATAGAACCTCCAGTCAGCAGTCCCAGCCTTTGAGCAAGACACGTGAGGGACGGAGTCTTTGGATGGTTCTGGCCCTTAGATGCTAAGTCACCTGTAGCCTTCATGTCTTCCCAGTTGAGTCATTGTGATGTAGAGACAAGGCATCTCTGCCGTGTCCTGTCTGAATTCCTGTCCCAGATAACTCATTTTAGACTGCTAAATTTTGGGGTAATCTGTTACACTGTAATAGTGACTAAAAGATTTGGTATAAAGGCCATCTAACACTTTCTGGAATATGCTAGGTAATGAGGATTACTAGTGGTTAAACGACCGAGGGGGTGGTAAAGTGGTTTCTGGTTCAGTCAAAATATACTGAGTGGGGCCTTGAAATGGTAGGCTAAACACAAAATGGAATCCCCTCCTTTACCAACAAAAGATGGCAACAATTAAAAAAATAAAATAATAAATACAAAGTGGTACTTAAACTGTTATTGTTAAAACAGAAATGGTAAGGCATTCCTTAAATGGTAAGTCTTTGTAAAGTTGTTATTTCACTCTCACTCTTTAATAATATAGCTGGATGTAGAACACTGAGTCGACAGGTACTTTCCTTCAACACGTGGGAGATTCTTGGAAGATTCCATAGTTTTATGGCAAATGTGGTTGATGTTGACAAGTTTGTGGTCAGTATGTTTCTTTGTAGGTGATGTGTCTCTCTCTAGTGACTTTTATGATTTTATTTTGGTGTTCTGCAATTTTACTAAGATTTCTAGGCAAGGACTTATTTTTATCTAATCTTCATGGGGATTGGTGTGATTCTTCCTTATGAAGATTCATTGATTTCATTACAATAAAAAATTCTTGGCTATTACATCTTTTAATATTTCATCTTTCCCATTCTCTTTGTTCTTTCCTATTGCCCATTTCATCCTCCTTTTTTAAAAATTCTTTTTCATAGCTTTATCTCTCTGTACAAACTAATGGGTGACTTCCTCATAGCTGTTTTCCAATTCATCAATTCTCTTTTCAGCTCCATATAATCTATTATTGAACCCATTCACTAAAATTTTTAATTGGAATGACTTTTTTCTTTTTCAGTTTTAGAAATTCAATTTGGTTCTGTAAAAATCCTGCCTGGTAATTCTTTGTGATTTCTATTCCTTCTCTTTTTCTTTTTTATTATTTTAAGCATACTTATTTTATAGCCTTTCAGAATGTATAAGTATTGGACACTTGGAATGCCATTTGTCCTATTTGCTGTGCCTGCAAACTCTTGCTTATGGTAATGTTTTCTTCGTATGGTTTGCCACTTTTATTGGTGATTTTTTTCCTTGTGGAAATCCTGTGCTGCTTGGGTTTCAGCAATAACTGTACGGAGAGGTTTTACTTTTACTTTTCTAGGTGCCCTGGATGTATCAACAACCCAAGATCTAAATTTTTGTTATTTATTTGCTAATTTCCTGATAGATACACTTGCACAGCGTGGGTGGTATAAATCCAACTCAAGCTATCATCCGGTCTGGCAAGTTTAGTGTTTTGTTTTCTTGTGGAACACCAGGAAGAGGTAACTTTTATTGCTATGTCTCTGGGCTGCTTGAAGAATTTTTCTATCCCTCTTTTCACTAAGGGCACAACTCTTTAATAGTTCCGACTTTACGCAGGGTTCTCCTAAGTTACCTTGAGTGGTGCTAAAGCCTGTCTCTTGTCCTTGTGAGAAGGTTTGAACCAAAGCTTCTCACCTGGAGGATGTATCTTCCAGTCTCATAAGCTATTTGTTATCATTCAGGATTTATTCCACATCAGCTCATGTGCTACTCTCCTGGTTTTCAGTTTCCTCTATGTCTGGTGTCTAGAAGATTCTTTTTTTATTAGTGATAAATATGAGTTGAATCTTTCTATTTGTTTTTTTTTTTAATCCAGAATTTCTGTGAATTTGTAATGGGAGACTTTGTGTGTGTGTGTGTGTGATAGCTTCAGGTCTTTCCAAGTCCTTGGCATATCTTCTTTCATATTGTCCTTACAAGAAGTCTATGACTCAGTCATGTTTTTAACCAACTTCCTTTTATGCATTAGGATATTAAGGCTTGGCAAATTTAATTCTTGACCCAGACTGGATAAATGGGAAATGGCCTGGTCAAAATCTGAACTCAGGTTTATCTGATACTTTAAAAAAAATTTTTTTTTAATTTTTAATTTTTTTATTAATTAAAAAAATTAACAAAACATTTAGAAATCATTCCATTCTACATATACAATCAGTAATTCTTAATATCATCACATAGTTGCATATTCATCATTTCTTAGTACATTTGCATCGATTTAGAAAAAGAAATAAAAAGACAACAGAAAAAGAAATAAATGATAATAGAGTCTCTGATACTTTTTAATGTAGCATGTGGGAAGTTAGTGATGATGATTTCCCCCCATCATTTCATTATAAAAATCTTCAAACATATTACATTTACTAACCACTCAGATTCTATATTATTAGTTTGCTGTCTTTGCTTTATTACATATTGTATATTCTATATCCATCTACCCATTCTTCTGTATAACATCTATCCATCTTATATTTTGAAGCATTTTGAAATAAGTTGCAGACAATAGTACACTTCACTCTTAGACAGTTCATATGAACAGTGCATGTATTAACTAGAGTTGAATATATGTTTTATGGTTCTTTTTTTCTCAGGCTCAGGGGCTACCCTGTGATTCTCCTGTTCATATTTGCTTCTCAACATTACTTGTTCAATTGGTTAATAAAAAGTTTGTCTTCTATGGGTTCAACAATGCCATCCTGACCAAAAGGGGAAAAGAAGTGTAACAAATAAGGTATCAGTGGCTGACAGAGTTCAAATAGAATTGAGAGGCTACTCGGGAGGTGACTCTTACGCAAGCTTCAGTTAGACATTGCTACCTATCATAACCTGCCAAACCCCAATGAAAACCATTCTAGCCAATCCTAAAGAATACCTAGGGCAGTATATAAGATTCTTCAAAGGTTCCATGCACTAGAGTAACTTTCCAGAAATCTATAACCTCCAGATGGGTCCCTGGACCAGTTAAGTCCTGAAATGCAGAGGAGCCAGCCTGTTGCGATGTGCTTTGAAATTTATTACTTTTTTGTATATATATTATGTTTACAAGAAAGAAAAAAGTTATTGTGATGATGAATGCACATCTATATGATGATATCATGAACTGATTGGACAGTTTGGATGATTACATGGTATGTATTCTAGTTTGCTAACTGCTGGAATGCAATATATCAGAAACGGAATGGCTTTTAAAAAGGGGGAATTTATTAAGTTGCAAGCTTATAGCTCTAAGGCCGTGAAAATGTCCCAGATAAAGCAAGTCTATAAAAATGTCCAAATCAAGGCACCAATAAGAGGTTACCTTCACTCAAGAAAGGCCGATGAAGTTCAGGGTTTTTCTCTCATCTGGAAAGGCACATGGCAAACATAGTGACATCTGCTAGCTTTCTCTCCAAACTTCTTCTTTCATGAAGCTCCCCTGGGGGTGTTTTCCTTCTTCATCTCCAAAGGTCTCTGGCTGTGTGGGCTCTTGTGGTTCTCGCGGCTCTGGGGAGTCTCTCTCCAAAATGTTTCCTCTTTTAAAGGATTCCAGTAAACAAGACCCACCTGGAATGGGTTAGAGTCACAACTCCATGGAAACTATTTAATCAAAAGTTACCATCCACAATTGGGTGAGTCACATCTCCATGGGAACCATCAAAAAGCTCCCAGCCAGCGATACTGGATGAGGATTAAAGGACATGGCTTCTCTGGGGTCCACCACAGATTCACACCTGCACAGTCTGTGAATATATAATTTATATCAATTAAAAAAAGTTTGCCTTTTTATGCTTGTGCTTGATTGGATGCATACGGTCAGATTTGACCAGGGAGTTCTTGTGATTAGTCTTCTAACTCTCCCCTTTTTGGTGACGTCAGGCTTGTTAGGCGGTGCCTTTTCCACTAGGTCTTAATACAGGGCTTTTGTTCAAAATTCAAACGGTGCACACGTGTTTCCTAACCCGTCCGTTGCTCCTTGCATGGTCCTGCATTACCAGCATCTTGTGTTATCTTTCCTGAGCTATTTTATGCATATACAAGCAAATGTCTGTTCGGGCTCTTCCTCCAGCTTTTTTTTTTTTTTTTAATTTTTTTAATTTTTTATTTTATTTTTTATTAATAAAAAAGAATTAACAAAACAATTAGAAATCATTCCAATCTACATGTACAATCAGTAATTCTTAATAACATCACATAGTTGCATATTCATCATTTCTTAGTACATTTGCATCAATTTAGAAAAAGAAATAAAAAGACAACAGAATAAGAATTAAAACAATAATAGAAAGAAAAAAAAACAAAAAAAACAAAAAAAACAAAAACAAAAAACCTATACCTCACATGCAGCTTCATTCAGTGTTTTAATATAATTGCATTACAATTGGGTAGTATTGTGCTGTCCATTTCTGAGTTTTTATATCCAGTCCCGTTGTACAGTCTGTATCCCTTCATCTCCAATTATCCCTTCTCTTTTTTTTGTTTTTTAATTAACGGAAAAAAAGAAATTAACCCAACATTTAGAGATCATACCATTCTACACATGCAATCATTAATTCTTAACATCATCACATAGATGCATGATCATCATTTCTTAGTACATTTGCATTGGTTTAGAAGAACTAGCAACATAACCGAAAAAGATATAGAATGTTAATATAGAGAAAAAAATAAAAGTAATAATAGTAAAATCAAAACAAAACAAAACAAAACAAAACAAAAACCTATAGCTCAGATGCAGCTTCATTCAGTGTTTTAACATGATTACTTTACAATTAGGTATTATTGTGCTGTCCATTTTTGAGTTTTTGTATCTAGTCCTGTTGCACAGTCTGTATCCCTTCAGCTTCAATTACCCATTGTCTTACCCTGTTTCTAACTCCTGCTGAACTCTGTTACCAATGACATATTTCAAGTTTATTCTCGAATGTCCGTTCACATCAGTGGGACCATACAGTACTTGTCCTTTAGTTTTTGGCTGGATTCACTCAGCATAATATTCTCTAGGTCCATCCATGTTATTACATGGTTCATAAGTTTATCTTGTCTTAAAGCTGAATCCATTCTGCCATTCTATGTCTTTTGATTGGGAAATTCAGTCCATTAACTTTTAGTGTTATTACTGTTTGGATAATATTTTCCTCTACCATTTTGGCTTTTGTATTATATATATCATATCTGATTTTCCTTCTTTCTACACTTTACTCCATACCTCTCTCTTCTGTCTTTTCGTATCTGACTCTAGTGCTCCCTTTAGTATTTCTTGCAGAGCTGGTCTCTTGGTCACAAATTCTCTCAGTGACTTTTTGTCTATAAATGTTTTAATTTCTCCTTCATTTTTGAAGGACAATTTTGCTGGATATAGGAGTCTTGGTTGGCAGTTTTTCTCTTTTAGTGATTTAAATATATCATCCCACTGTCTTCTAGCTTCCATGGTTTCTGCTGAGAAATCTACACATAGTCTTATTGGGTTGCCCTTGTATGTGACAGATTGTTTTTCTCTTGCTGCTTTCAAGATCCTCTCTTTCTCTTTGACCTCTGACATTCTAACTAGTAAATGTCTTGGAGAACGCCTATTTGGGTCTATTCTCTTTGGGGTGCGCTGCACTTCTTGGATCTGTATATTTAGGTCTTTCATAAGAGTTGGGAAATTTTCAGTGATAATTTCTTCCATTAGTTTTTCTCCTCCTTTTCCCTTCTCTTCTCCTTCTGGGACACCCACAACACGTATATTTGTGCGCTTCATATTGTCATTCAGTTCCCTGATTCCCTGCTCAAGTTTTTCCATTCTTTTCCCTATAGTTTCTGTTTCTTTTTGGAATTCAGTTGTTCCATCCTCCAGTTCACTAATTGTAGCTTCTGTCTCTTTAGATCTACCATTGTAGGTATCCACTGTTTTTTCCATTTTTTCTTCTTTGTCCTTCACTCCCACAAGTTCTGTGATTTGTTTTTTCAGATTTTCTATTTCTTCTTTTTGTTCAGCCCATATCTTCTTCATGTCCTCCCTCAATTTATTGATTTGGTTTTTGAAGAGTTTTTCCATTTCTGTTCGTATATTCAGCATTAGTTGTCTCAGCTCCTGTATCTCATTTGAACTATTGCTTTGTTCCTTTGATTGGGCCATATCTTCAATTTTCCGAGCGTCATCCATTATTTTCTGCTGGTGTCTGGGCATTTGATCAGATCTCCCTGGGTGTGGGACCCAGCTGGTTGAAAGGTTTTTCTGTGGAATCTCTGGGCTCTGTTTTTCTTTTCCTGCCCAGTAGGTGGCGCTCGTGGCGGTCGTTTGTCTGCGGGGCAGTCGGCCCGGGAAACCGCGCGTGGAGGCGGGGGTCGCTGGCCGTGGCTTGGGGGAGTGCCGGTCCAAATTGCCCAGCTGGCCCGAGACGCCAAGCGTGACGGGAGGGCCCCGCTATCCAATGTTCCCAGTCAGACCGGGGAGCCACGTGCGTGGAGGGGACCCCAGTCGCCAGCCACCCCAGCCGGGAAAACGTGCACCCCTCGGGTATCTCACAGCAGTGGATTCTCCCTACCCGTTCAGCCGCTCCAGAATGGGGTACGCTGTCTTTTTGGTCTCTGTCGTGACTCCGGGAGCTGTTTTGTATTGTTTCTGTTTCTTTAGTTGCTTTTCTGGAGGAGGAACTAAGACCCGCGCGTCTTACTAAGCCGCCATCTTCTCCGGAAGTCTCCTCCAGCTTTTTAAGAAACATTTTATATGTGTGTGACTATAACCCTACAAGTGGAATTGCTGGAGTAAAGGATTCCTGCATTTGTGAAATCGAAAGATATTGCCAAGTTACCCTCCGCAGAGGTAATATAGGTCCCCCACTCCCACTAAAAAAGTTATTTTTTGAAAAATTTGAAGCATAGAGAAAAGTATAAAGAATAGGACAATTCCATTCTCTCCAGAACATCAGTTAGTTCCATCCCCCCATCCCATATTATCAATACTCCTTTCCAAGATGAAAAAGTTAGAATGGGCATAGCCCAAATACCCCTAAAGATTGGGAAAAGGATCAAAGGAGAAGGTGGAGTTATAACAGAGAAGTTAGGATTTAACAATTGAGCACGATTGTTGAACCATTATAACGACACTTCTTTTAGTCTCCAGTGTGTTGGAGCAACTAGAAGGAATAAACTGGAATTGTGGAACTGCAACCCATACCAAACTCAGAAATCTGTTCTATAACTACTTGTTACAATGTGATTTGAAATTTATTGCTTTTTAAATATATGTTATATTTCAGGATAAAAAACTAAAAAAGAAAAAGAGAGAAGAAGGCAATGAATGCCAGGTAGGACAGAATTTGAGGGCGATGACAGTCGCTGGGTTGGAAGAGAAGAGAGCCATACTTAAGTCTCCAGGGAGAAGTAAACTGGCAAGATCGTTTTAGGGCAGGACAAGGTCCCTTCCCCTGATTGTGGGTCTGAGGGAGAAACTAGAAGGCGGAACGACCCGATCATCAGGAGGCTTGTGGGGCGCAGACAGTCCACCTACATGGGGCAGCCAGGGTGAGCCTTTAAATGTGCCAGCCTCAGCCTCTTACTCCAGGGGCTTCTTGGGCAGCTTTTGGGAGGCAACACCCTCCTTACTTCTGCCTACAAGGCCCAGAGCGTCTGGCCCTGCTGACCCTCCAGCCTCTTCTCCCCTGCTCCCTGCACTCCTGCCAGGCTGGCATGTCAGCCCCTGTCATCCTTCTCCCTAACTCGAGCCTTCTTCGCATCTGGGAGCACCCAGGCAGGCCCACTTGTCCCTCGACTCCCTGGCTTCTCCTAGTTACCATCAAATCATCCTTCAGAACTCAGCTCAAAGGCCACTTTCCCACGGAAGCCTCCCCCTCCCCCAACCCAGGGCAGAGCCCCCTGGAGCAATGCCCCTAAGCATTCACCACTGCTCGTGATAGGGTCTTTGTTCCATTTGACCCTTACTGTCTAGTTCTCCTCTTACCCTGGCAGTGTCATGTGCCTCTTCGTGTACCATTATACCCCCCGTGTTCTAACAGAGACTGGCACATGTGTGCTGCCAACTTTTGGATGTGAACACATGAGACATTTTGACAGCTCAAGCAAGTAGTTGGGGGGTGACTTCTCATGGCAAGTCATCTGTGCTCTTTGGGCTGCAGTGTCGCTGTGTGAGGGATAGGTGGGACCCCACTGCTCCCAGTGCCCTTAGGAAGATGTACGTCTGGAGCCTGGTAACCATCACAGCATCGCCTTTGGCACCAAGCCGGCAGGCAACTCGTTCTCGGGCACCTTGTGGTCCTGGTGACCGGTGCCAGCTGGCCTCGCTGTCCGAGGTCAGGCTGGGCTACAGGTGGGGGCTCAGCGCCTCCTACCCCAGCAAGTGAGAGAGCAAGGCTGGAGCTGGGGGTTGAGGAGGCAGGTCACTGTGCCATTCGGCGGCTGAGGCCACTGGGACCTTGGAGGGGACGCTTCCAGTCACTGGCCTTTGCCAGGGTGGGGGAGGGGGGCCATGGGGGGCCATAGGAACAGGGTGGGGGGATGTAGGGAAGCCAGGTGGTCCCAGGAAGCTGCAGGCCTGGCCGGCAGGTGGGGAGGGAGCGGATGAGAATGTCAGGGCTCTGGAGGGGATAGGGTTTCTGCCGCCTCCAGCTGCCCTAAGCCGCCTCTGCTGTTTTCCAGAGGGACCTAATTACCACCCCCTCGTGGAGCCAGGGCCGCCGGAGATCCTGGGGAGATAGGAGGCCGCTCCCAGCAGGGCAGCAGGGGCCTTTTAAGCTCCCTTAGCCATACACCTGTTCCTGATCATCTGAGATTTGCAGCCTGGTTGGGGAAAACGTTAGGGCTCTGAGCATGGTCCCTCAGGTCTCCGTGAAGTCTCTCCTCTGGCTTTCAAAGCATTCTCTTCAGCACCGGCTCATTTGATCTTCCTCACGGTGTGGGGGCTGCCTGGGCAAGGTTTGCTGGCCCCTTTGGACAGTCAGACCAGAGAGGGGGGAGACCAGCTGGCTGCAGTCACCAGTGAGTGAGTGATCTGGACTTTCGTCTCTGCAAAGCCTGCTCCCTGCGCCATTCAAGCCAACAATCAACATACAGCAGACCTTCCAGCTTGCCGCAGGCCCCACCAGGCCCTGTTGCATCCCCAGCCATATGTCCCTCAATAAGTTACCTGCCTGGCCCTTAAGGATAGCTGAGTGGCAGCCCTTGCCCAGTGTCTAGCATGTGCCCAGTTTGGTCCTGGATGCTGTGAGGGTGTGAGGCAAGGTGGAGGGTCTGTGGCGCTCAGGGAGAGGGTGGTCAGACGTGGCCTTAGAGACAGCAGCCTACAATGCTGGACCCCATCAGGCCTGAGGGTGCTGAGTGGGGCCCTGAGCTGGGGCTCTGTGTGAAACTTGGCTAAGCTGAGACAAGGGAGGGCATTCCAGTAGGGAACATACAGCAGCAAGGGTGGGGAGAAATGAAGGGGATGAGGGTTTCACAGGAGGGAGGACTTTTTTGTCTAGAGTAGAAGGAATTCTGGAGGTTGCACAATTTTGAATCCATTCACAGCACAAATGTTTACTGAGAATCTACTACGTGTGGGAGACCTACTCGGCACTCTACAAACCTTACCTCATTAAATCCTCAGTACAGCAATGGAAGTTGAGATCTTTCACATTTTCTAGATGAGCAAATTGAGGCATGTTGAAGTTACATGACTTGTGCAAACCCAGTCTGACTCCAAAGCGCATGCGCCTCTCACCCCTTCTGGGGGAGGTGTGGAGGCAGCCGAGGAGATAAGCCTTAGGGGGCACTGGAGGGGGTGGGGCTGCAGCAGCCAGGCAAGGAGACGCCAAGGGGGCCGTGCACTGTGGTCAGTGAAGCGAGAGGCTGGACTGAAGCAGAACTTCTTGCTTGGGCCCCAGTACCTCTGCCTAAGGTCTTGTTTGGCTCCCTCAGGGGTCGAGAGCTGCCTGATCTGCCTTCTTCTCCCATCCTCTGCACCTCTCCAGGTGGCCCCCTCTGCATCCCTTCAGCTCCTGCTAGCTCCTCCCTGTGCTGTTGCTGTTCTCCTCGCCTGAAGGCCCTCCCCAAACCACGCTACATCCAAGTCCTGCCCAGCCCCTCATGCCCACCAGAAATTTCAGCTCCTCCAGGAAGTCCCCCTGACCTTTACTGAGACAGCTTTCTCCCCTCTGAACTTCCTCATCCTTAGGTGAGGGTGCCTGGGCCCCTTTCTCAAGTCTGTCTCATCTCATTTAAGGACTCCTCGTGTTCAGCAGGGGCCACAGCCCCCCTCACTCTGCGCATACCCCACGGGCTCAGGGGAGGTGTGCACCCAGATGAAGGAAGCATTTAGGAACTGATGAAGAGCAAGCCTCGCACACGCATTTCCTGGATTAGTCCTCGCAGCAACCCCCTAGAATGCAGCAAGAGTGTTCCCTTTTAAGGACGGGGCAACCAGAGGCTGGGAGAGCGGCTGAGCAGCCTGCCTGGGCACGAGGACCAACCTCTCCTTAGTCCGACCCCAAAGTCTGGGTTTTCCACCCCCTGCTGCCGCAGCACCCGAGAAGCACAGCTGGCCTTGGGCCCTGGGCATGGGATGACTCAGACAAGGGCCCTGCTTCCATCACCTGTGGGAAGGGGTGGGCTAGGGGCAGAGCGCATGGCCAGGTGGCTGGCCCTTTGCACACAGCCCCTTCCTGCGTTTTTGCTCTTGCTTTAGTATGCCGGTGTTTTGTGTGTGTGTGTGTGTGTGTTTGTGTGTGCGCGCGAGCGCACATGGCAGGTTGGTTTCTCATAAAACCCGTCTCTGTCTTTAATCAATTTCCACTTGGAAGATGAGCTAGGTGGCTTTGCTTTGAGGGGGTGCTCACCTCCTGGGGGTTGAAATGAGCCCGTATGGGGTGATGAGGGGGTGTGGGACTCCCACGCCACGTCTAGCTGCCCACAGCGGGCGGGCAGGCCCAGGAAGGCCCCGGCGCCCCCGTCCCGAGGCCCTGAGTGCCCCACGCTGCCGCCCAGAGGTGCAGAGCCAGCCCGGGGCAGGACCGCAGCCTCCCGCGTCCCTGGGCCGCACCCCCCCCCCCCCCCCCCCCCCCCCCCCCCCGCTTTTCCAGGCCTCCGCTCTGCCAGGGAAGCCGGGGATTAGGGGCCTAATGCCGCTGAGAATCCTGTTTTTCTTAGCCGCGCACAGATCGCGCTTCAGGGAAGGCCCCTCATCCAATTAGCCTGAGTCAACAGCTCCGTGTATTTGCACGCGCGCGGAGTTGTGAAATGCCCGCGCGTGCTTTTGCGCCGCACGGCGGGGGCGGGTGAGGGGGAGGTGCGACGGGGCGGGCGGGGACTGCGTGCTCTGGGCTGTGGGGGCTGCGGGGCTGCGGGGGCTGTGGGGGCTGCGGGGGCTACCGAGACTGCGGGGGCTACCGAGGCTGCGGGGGCCGCGGGCTGCAGGGGGGGCGGGGCTGCGGGGCGGGGGGGAGGGGGTCTGGCAGGGGCCGGAAGCGAGAGCGCGGGTCTGGCCGCCAGGCGGGAACGGCTCCGCTCACATTTCATAACAAGAAAGGGACCCGCCGAGTGTCCACACATCCAGCTTCCTCTCTGGTTGGTGTCATTGAACCAAAATAAAGAAGGAATTAGGGCCCGTTTGACCGAAACTCCTTCTTCTGTCCCCTATTAGAATCAAAAAGGGAGGCTTTTGATGGCTGCAGATGCTTTAGCACACTTAAGTCCATCCGGGAGTCTGGGGGGAAAAAGGGCACCAATAGCTACTATTTGTTAAGCTTTCATTATATACAATGTGCTAAGCATGTCATGTAATAAATTACACACACACACACACACACACACACACACACACACACACACACGGGTTTTTTGTTTTTTTCTCACCCCCTACTCTGCTGTTCTTTCCTGCCCAGTGAAAGTTCCCTCCGCCCCCTCTCCCACATTTGCTCCCCTCCCTACACCCCCCATTTTGGTGTCTTCCTTCCAGATTCATTTCTTTGCTTTTAGATACATATGCATTGTTGCGGTACCTGCCGGAGTGCAATATACCAGAAATGGGTAAGCTTTTCCAATGGAAAGTTATTAGGTTACAAATTTGCATTCTGATGCGTGAAAATGTCCAAATGAAGGCAGCAGCAGGAGGATAGCTTCTCTGAAGAAAGGCTGCTGGCGTGCGGGGCTTCTCTGCACATGGAAAGGTGCATGGCTGCATCTGCTGGGCCTTGGCTCTGGGCTCCGCTGCTCTCAGCTTCTGATTCTAGTGGCTTTCTCTCTGAGCATACCTGGGGGGCGTCTCTCTCTCTCTCTCTCTCTCTCTCTCTCGGCTCTCTCAGCTCTTCTGATTTATCCTCTCATAAAGGACTCTGTTGAAGGGTTAAAACCTACCGTGACATGGGCAGGGTTACACCTCATTTGAAACATCCTAACCAGAAGGTCCCATCCACAGTAGGTCTCCACCCACAAGAATGGATTAAAAGAACGCAGCCCTTCCTGGGGTCCACAAGAGCTCCAAACTACCACATACACCACACATCATTTCTAACCCTACAGGAAACCCTTCATGCTGCCCATTTTATAGGTGGGAAAAGTGACGTGAAGCGAGGCTAAGTCACTTGCCAAGGTCACACAGCTAGGAGGGAGCCGAGCTGGGTTTTGAGTCCAGGCCTGCGTGACTCTCTCTCCCTCTGCCATCCCCAACGCCCAGCGAGGCCTGGACTTCGACCTTAATGAATCCTGGCACCCTGTTCCCCGTCTCCTCCCCACCGCCGCTCTGCACGCCGCCGCTGTGACTCGTGCCTGGTGGGTCAGCAGGTGGCAGCTGGCGTAGCTGGGCCACCCGGAAGTCATGTGTCCTGCGGCCCCTGCCCTTCCCCTGAGCTGGAGCCACTGCCGACCTAACTGTCTAACTTAGCCCGCTTTCCGCACTGTCCTCACTTAAGGGACTGAGAAGTGCCAGCCTGGGGCTGGTCACTGCCCTGTCCCCAGACTGTGGCTGCTTGACGCGCACACGTCCCAGACCGCCGCGCACTGGGGGCTGAGCTGGGTGGTCACCCCTTTCGCTCCCAGCAGGGCAAGCAGCCGTTCGGCCCCGAGTCTCTGGGGGACACCTACCCCACGCGGGGAGTCTGGGGGAGCAGCTGGCCATCGCCCATTCCTGCTCACAGATATAAACCCAGTGGGAGAAACAGATGCCTAAATGCCTTCCCTTCATACTGAGGGCCTCCCGGCCAGAATCTGCTGCGGGTACGTTATACTGAAATTAATTCACACAATTGGTGTGGGCCAGAGAGGCGGAAGGCTGGGAGAGGCAGGAGCGAAAGAGATGTTGCTGGATGGATTAAAAAATGAATTCCAGTGCTGGGCCTGGAGGCTTTTTAAAAAGGTAGTGGGACTTCTGGTTTTCCATGTTGCACTTTCAAACCTTTGTGACCCTGCGCTTTCTGCCCTGAGCTTATCAGCGACCCGGGGAGCCTGGGGGTGCAGCGCGACTAAGGTTACGGGGACAGAGGCAGAGGTGGTCAGCGCTCCACAGGGGAGCCCTGGGGCCCCCGGGCGGACACTGCCACCAGGAACTTCTAAGGCCAAGACAGGGAAGCCTCGAAACCAAACATCCCTGCGCAGGCCCAGGCAAATGTGTTCCTCATCAAGGCAGATGCAAACAAAGTTTATTAAAAAGTCTTCCAAAGGGACATTCCCAAATCACCAGCAGACCTCTGCGAGGTGGCCGTCCGTTCTCTTGTGGACTCCTGTTCCGGCCTCTTTGGAGCTTTTCAAACGCCGAGTCACCGATGGGTCCAGGAAGGAAAATAAACAGGGGCTCCCGTGGGCGGCCCTGCGGTCTGGTGCCCCGGCTCTCTGGGCACGCCTGTACCTTCTGACACCGCAGACGGCGGGTCGATAGGAAGGACCCGGGAACCTAGTCCAAACAGGACAGGGGGGCCCCGGCCTGTGGGGTGGGCGCCCCCTCCTCTCTCTGTCCTGATGGCAGCCCCCCAGGAAGAGGTAGGGCCCCTGTGGTTGCAAAGGTGGCAGCTTGGTGTAGCGGACTGAGCTTTCTTTGGGTGGGGAGCGCCATGTGCCTGGCGTCCTGGGAGGAGAGGCGCGCTCTGGCCCCGCTGGCTGGAAGTTCCCTCTTCTGTAGAGTTGGTTTTCCTCATAGACGAGAGTAGGGCTGCTCCTGGTCGGAAGGGCGTGTGGGGGCCTCAGGTCCTGGCCCACATCTTCCCGAAAGCACATCGTGGATCCCAGGGCTCTGCAGAGCACGGCTGAAGTTCCATGGGCTTGAAACTAAGATCCCGTGATTTAAAAACAATCTAATTTATACAAGTGGTTCAGTAAGTAAGTGTTTGTTTATCGCAGCATTAGTAGAGGGGACAGGGGAGAGCTCTGCTTTGGCAGTTCGGCAGGCCTAGGGGTGAACAGTGCCTTTGTCACCACCTGCCTGTGTCACTGTGGGCTCCCGGAGCTTCATAAAATAAAGACGGGATCGTAACAGCTGCCTCGTGCTGCTGGGGCGGGCATCTGCTGAAGTCCAAGCTCGTGATGGCATGGCTCGTTAGCAAGCGATCCGACACATAGTAGGTGTGTAATGCATGGTGGTTATAATTTTTATTTGTTAGGCACGTCCTATGACCCTGGAACTGTTCAACATCTTGGGGAGACAAGGGGTGTCCAGAGAATAGAGCTGGGGAGGAAGAAGGGAGAGGGAATTCAAGAGAGGTAGGAGGAACTTGGCTGAAGATAAAATGACACCTATAACAATTGAGAATGTCCCATGAGTGGGCGCAGTGGAAGGCGGCGACAGCGCGTTATGCCTGTGGTGGGGTCTCACACGGCAAGTTTCTGTTCTCCCTTTCTTTCAGGGGAAGGAGCTGATACTGAGAAAGCTTCAGGGAGTGCCCAGATCCCAAGGCCTGTAGGAGAAGGAGCCGAGACTCAGGCCATCTGGGCCCACAGATCCTCCCTCTGAGACCAGGAATGTCCTGCTTCCCAGACAGGGATGGTCCTGGCCTGGAGACACACACCCTGTCCCGGGGCTTCGAGAAACCCTTCCTGGCATGCTGCCGCCGCGTTACGAGGCCGGGGAAGGAGTCTGCCAGTTTGGGTGATCCCAGCTTTCTGGGTTCTAAACTAGCAATTCTCAACCATGGCAACAGCTTAGCGTCCCCTGAGGGGCCACAGCACACAGGCCACAACCAGAGCCATTACAGCAGCGGCTCGGGGGGCTGCTGGCGTCTCCATCTTCTCAAGCTCCCTGGTGATTCCAAAGAGTGTGAGGCCTGGGGTGTCCTCGGAAGGGAAACAGCTGGTTCCCTTTCTCCGAGAGGCTGGGGGTGGAAGCTGGGAGCGCAGGAGGTGTTTTGAGGCAGGGATTGGTGCACGGGTAGAAGGTGGTAAAAGAAGAGAGATCAAAGACGGACCAAGAATGGGTGGGGTATGGAACCCCGAGGCCCGGACAGGCTAAGTAACTGGATTTGGGTAAGTGGCAGAGCTGGAAATAGCAAAATGACTGGCATCTCTTGTTGGTGGGGAGACATGGATGATAGCTCAGTGGTAGTGCCCTAAGGCCCAGTTCTGCACCTGTGTCTCTTCTCAGCCCATCCCCTCTACCTAATCAGCCTTCCCCACACCCAAGCTTCCATCACTACCTGGCTCCCAGACTTCTAGCTGCAGTTCAGATTGCTCCTTGGAGCCTCAGACCCATATATGCAGTGACTCCCTTGGCCTTCCGTTTGGACTCCAAGGCACCAGGGATTTCAAATGTTCTAGGCTAAACTCATGAACCACCTCTACCTCCAACTTAATCTTTCAGTGCAGTCCCAAGCTCTCTTTAGCTCTGTCCATGTCCTTTGCCCACGGCTCTCAGTCTGATCTTCTAAGTACTTTCCCCCATCCTCTTCTCTCCATCCCCATTGCCACTGCCCTAGCCAAGCTGCCCTCATCTTTGGTAAGTGATTCTTGCTTACAGGATGGATTGATTGATGTCAGCCACCCCACTAGCTTATCAACTGTGTGATGCCGGATCTAGCTTTTTTAAAAAATTTGTAAATAGTATGAGATTTTAGTAAAAGTGTCTCACACAACTGCAGGGTTGCGTGAGTCCAAATTCCATAGGGCAGGCTGCACACCGGCAACTGCAGTGAAGGTTTTCAATGAATTCTCTAGAAGAGACTGGCTGGCTGAAGAAAAGAGGAAAGTTCTCTCTTCTGACTGCTGCAGTTGTTACCTCTCCCTTAAAAGCCTTGAACTGATTGGATTAAATGCCTCACGTTACTGAAGATGCTCCCTTTAGTTGATTGTAGATGCAATCAGACGTAGGTGCATTCAGCTGAATGATGATTTAAGTCCACAGAATGGGATCTAGCTTTTCTGATGACCTTTGTAGCCCCAGCACCTTTTAGAGTCCCTGGTCCTCAATAAACATTTGTTGAATATGTAAATAAGTGAATAAATAACTTTGTTTTAAATGTTTAATTCACCTTGTGGTCTGTCTTGTAGGCTGTGTTATAGCTTGCTGCTTTCCAAGCTCAAATCAAGGAAAATGTGTTCTGCTCAGCAAGGCTTTACTTCACAAGTCTTGGGAGTAAAGAGGTCTTGGTGAAGTAGGCTGAGCTGGGGCTGGAGGGGACCATGTGCTCTGAGGTGAGACACAGCCATGCCATGGGGCGGGTGCACATATACACACGCTCACATCCATTCTTGGTCTGCTCTGGTTTGCTTACTCGACAGATATTATCTTTATTTGGGGGCTCAATTATGAAATCAATCCCTTGCTATTTTTCCAATAACGTAGCTAATAAAAAGGAAAGCTATTTTGATGGTGAATGGTTTTCAGCTAAAAGGAGGGTCAGAATAGCAATTGTATCAGCTGCCCTTTGAAAGTGCTTCTCTTGGTCACAGCAGTTCACAGGGGGAAGCATGATGATTCCAGCCCATTCCTGGCAGCGGCTCCTGGGTTACTGCTGCACTAGGACATCTGTGGGTAGCCAGCAAGGTCAGGTCAAGGTTATATCCTCTGGGCTTTGTCATCGGAACATGGCTCACTCTCCCCCCCCAGCACCTTTTCCAAGTGGTGGGTCTCTGGGATTCAGACCCAGAGCTCTCCTTGCAAGCTCCTCTGGCAGGGCCTCCTCTCCTAAGTTCCCTCTCCACAAAAATACCCAGTCTCGCTGCTGGCAACTCTGCCTGTGTTCCTGTGGCCAAGCGGATGGAAAGCTCTTGAGGGCAGAGAACCTGGCCTCTTCTTCTCTCTCCTGTCCACCTGTCTGGCCCTTCATGGGTTCTTAGGGATTCCTTGGGACAGTATGACCACGAAATTGTTAGAAATCAAGTACTGGGATCAGAAATACTAAGTCTGCCACGTGAACCTGCTACTTGCTGGCTGAGCAGCTTTGGGTGTGTTACTGACCGTGGCTAAGTCTCAGTCTTCTCATCTCTAAGACGGATGAGAAATAATGGTAGTTATTATTATAACAGTATTTATATTACTTGCATAAGATTTTGTGAGGCAGATTCAATAAGAAAATACATATAAAGCTTTTATCTCAGTGCCTGGTAACAGGAAATGCACAATAAATGCCAGTTTGTGGAATGAATAGAAGATGTGGATACCTCTTCTTCCTGGTTGGGGGGCGGGGGGAGATATTGGAACCAATTAGAAGTTGGATCTCAGGCCTTTCTAAGTTCACCTCCCCTTTGGATCTGATTTCTAGTAGAGACTGCTGCCCTTTCCTGCCATCTTACTAAACAAGGCCTAGATTTAGAAACCACATACTTTGCAGGTTAAATTGTCAGCACAAGACGTACATAGACTGCAGGGTGCCTAGTCAGCAGCTCCTGTATTTGCATATGTATCACAGATCCAAGTAGTTTGTGTTATTTGTTGCCCCCTTTACTACCCCTTTTTAATTTAAATATATTCTTTGGGGGTTCTTGATCCATCAAAGAGTTGCTTAAAAGGAACCCATCAATTTCACTTGGGCTCTAAAGAAAGAGTAAACAAAAGTATGATGCCTCACCCTGCTCTGATGTGCTAACAATTCCTAATGAGGTCAGGAGAGCAGTCAACACGTGCTCTAAGTTCTAGTGCATCACCCCGGCCCTGCCCTTCCACCGCTGGTGGGAGCACAGCTGACGCTAATGCTGACGCTGACGGAGAAGCCCTGGGTGTGGCCTGGCTTGGAAGAGCTCTGCTGACGCATGGCTACTTCTTAGGCTGCCATCTTGTGGCAGTTGCTCCGAGGTGAGTCTGTCTGTGGTAATGAGCTGGGCTGCGATGGGCTGACCTCACCAAAGCTCCCCTACGATTACATAGTGCTTGCAAACATTTACACTCAGGTTCTGGGTCCCAGTACCAACTATAGGAAAAGGGTAAAAACAAGATGGTCTCGGAATGGGCATTCCCCAGGCAGGACACCCAGGTCAGCACTTGGCAGTGGGTGTCTTGGAGCTGTGCCCAGGGAGGCTGGTACCAGGGTAATAGTATCAGCGACCATATATTGAGCACTCGCTTTGGCCAGATTTGGCCAAGCACTTCCCATGCGTCATTTCATTTATTCCTAATGACAACCCTCTGAGCTAAGTCCTGCTATTCCCCCATTTTACAGATAAAGAAGGCATGGAGAGGTTAAGGGACTTGCTAAACGTCTCCGAGCTAGCATGCCGTGGAGGTGGGACTTGAAATAAGGGCCTAAAGCCTGTTCTGTAAAGGTCCTGTGCACTTGTGAGTGGGCTGTGGAGTCACATAGATCTGGGAGCCTGTCCTGGTGTTGACACTTGGGTTACGTGAGCTTGGCTCAGTCACTTAACCTCTCCCATTTGCTTTCCTCACCCTTAAAATGAAGCTTCTTTACAGGGTAATTGTAAAGATTAAATGAGATCATCAATGTACGTAGAACCGTGCCTAGGACAGTTAAAGAGTGAAACTCAATAAGGTGGGTTTCTCCCCTCCCCGCTTGATTTGGGAGGAGAAAAATGGGAGGTGCAGCCTATCTTGTCAACCCTCCTACTGTTTCAATCCCCTCTTCCTCCCCTGGGCTCTGCAGAAGGCTTTACACCAACATCAGGAGTTCCTTGATCCTTGACAAAATGACCTACTTTTTAGTTTAATCACCTTGGCTGCATGGGATGGGCAGCAGGGAAAGAGACCTTGAGTAGAATTTAGGAAACCTTGGTTCTATCTCCTCCAGCTCCAGCTTTGAGAAGTGGATGACTTTCATTTCTCTGGGCCTCAATTTCCCCATCAATAAATTTGAGAATTGGTCCCTAAACTCTCAGGACCAAGGTGTGTATGTGGGAGACTTGCAGCACCAGTGGGTGGTTCTGCACCCATTGTAGAGATGATCAATCTATTGCTGCATCTTTGTGGGAGATCCTGGAGATGACAGCAAAGCCCTTCTCCGCACATGGAGGCAACTGCTGTCAGCTGGCTAGAGTTGACTTGGCAATTGAATCCTCTTGGATGTTCCTAAAACAGGTGTCTGCTAAGGACCCTTCCAGCTCTACTGCCCTGACTCTACCCCTGCGTCTTTAAGGCTCTGAAGTGTAGTGCAAAGAGCTTGGCTCTGGAATGAGGCTTTATTTAACATGGCCTGGTCCTCATGATGGGATGTTCTAAGCAGGAGGCCCTGGCTAGGTACACTGGCTGAGGAGGTGCGCGTGAGTGGGAGAGGGAGAGAGGGAGGGAGAGGAAAAGAAAGGGAGAGATTACTGATGTTGACAGTCTGCACAGCTCCCAAATAACCGAGTAGAAAGCGAAAAACAGCCAAATGCTTGGGACTTTTTTCTGTATGTTGCTAAACACTTTTTCTTTGCAAATACCTGTGAGTGGATGGAATGTGAACTGTTCCGCCTGGACAGTTTAGGGGGCGATAATGCAGCTTGCATGTAGGTGACTGACCATTTTGCCCTAAATAAAGAATATGTTTTGATGATATTATTTTACTTCACGGTCATATTCATCATTGTTGTCAGCATTAGCATCATGATCATAATTCAGGCTGAATTTAGGAACTATTGAGGGAGAGTTGGATTTTGAGTTCTCATTAAAAATTTAAAAAGTTTTAAAATTATGCTTCTTTTCCTCTCAAGCTTTTCTCCTTAGCTAACAAGTCTTATAGATTTTAACAAGTTTTATGGGTTCATTTAAGGATTAAATGAGTTAATCTGTGAAATATGCTAAGAACAGTGCCTGGCAGAGTCTCATAAACTCATGGCCATTCTTTATGTGACCACCGCAACTGCTCCACTACTGCTGCTACAGGTACTGTCTTGTTGCCATAAATTGCATGGGATCAAAATAGATTTTCAATTTTCCCCAACAGCAATGGTGTGTCCTCCAGATTCTACATTCCCGGCTATCTGGATTCTTGTACTTTAAAAGAGGAGACCTTTGTCCCTGCAGCCACTTGGGATGGAGGCCACACAGGACTTCCCGGTCTTCATAAACAGTGCTCACTAGGCACAGCCTAATTCTACCCTCGTCTCCTGGGGTCAGAATTCAGAAGACCGTCTATTTATGGTCCAGCCACTTCATGGCCCACAGTGAGTGCTTCTCGAGTTCTTTTTGGTCTTGTTTTTCTTGGTGCCCTCTCTCCCTTTCAGATACTCCGCTTTTCTGTTTCATGGACTCTTGTCTCTCTATACTTCCCTCTAACTTGCTGCATCAAATCTGTCAGGGCCAGGGCCAATATGGCAAATATCATAATTAAACTTGGGTGAAAAATAAGACTGAATATGTCTCGTGTCAGAGGCTGTTTTGCCTCAATCCTAGGTTCTTAAGGATGTTCTAGAGAGACATGATTGTTGTGCAAATCTCTCTCAGAGAACTGAAGTGTCATCCAGACAGTAAACTCCAGTGGAACACGGAAGAACCTCCAAAACCAACCCAAAGGCCAGTTTCACTAAAGTAGCTGATTGAACACCCGGTATGGTTGGCGAGCCCACACCGGGCCAGGGGACTCCTGTCCTGGGCCTCCTATGCCCTTGCTTTACTCAGCCACTCTTGGAAGTGCAAACAGGTGGCCAGAGGTGAGCAGCGAGAGAGACCCCCTAAGACCCAGGGAAAACTGAGGCCCTTGTCCCACCCACTGACCCAAACAGTTCGTCCATGAACAACCCCCCAAATTCCTTTCATCTTCCAATCACCAAGAACCTGATCCTTTATTTAGTCCCCCAACTCGGAAACTAATCTTTTATTTATCTCTACCCTAATCCTGCTTTGGGCTGTGTATGGAGTACAGCACTTGGGAACATACCTCTAGGATTTCAGAGGGAACCTCAGTTGAGGAAACATGAGGACTTATGAGGGAAAGTAACACCAGGGCCGGGATGTTTGGGTTTCATGTGTGAACTGGAGGCAGATCGTGGCTTGTTTGGGCTGGGGTGATGGGGAACGAGCCACGGGCAAGCCCCCCAATCACTAAACCAAAGCGGAGGGTGGGAAAACGGGGCTGGCGTGACGTCAGGACCGGCGAGGCGAGGCAAGCTGGTTGTAACAGTTTCCCAGGCTCCCTTCCACCTGGGCATGGACCTTCCACCCGGGCAAGGACTCATGGCTGCACCTCCTGGAGAGTGCTGAGTGGCTCCAGACAGATGTCCCTCAGCCTCGTGCTCTCCTGGCAGGTCTGGAGCCAGACCCCATGGCCGCTGCGGCAGGTGGGTGCCTGCCAGTGGCCCCCCTGGCGCCCTTCCCCACTCACCCACCCTTGGCAGGAGGAACCCTGCTCGGGAGCCTTCCAGACCTCCGGCTTCGCTAGATGGGCGGTGAGAGGCACTGAAGCTGACTGTTGGAAAAGGAGTAGGAGTTAGCCATGTGCAGACCTGGGGAGTATCTCAGCAGACCTCCTGCACTCTCTTTAGCTTTTAGGTTCTCACTGCCTCCCTCCGAGCCTTAGCTCTTGACTCAGGCCTCAGGTGCTGGCCTGCGTTCAGGACCCAACTTCTGGAAACTGCTTCTGGGCCCTGGCCCTGGGTGCCACTCCCCAGGATCAGCCAGCTGGTCTGTCCCTCCTTTCCAGGGAGGCAGATGTCCAGTCTTGGTCCTTCTTTCACCAGCTCGCTCTCGTAAGCACTCACACATCATTGATTCACACACCATGTCAGCTCAATTCCACGGGGCTTTGCCAGCACCTGCCCGTGCCACAGAGGACGCAGCCCGCTTTGTTTTCGCATTCCCTCCCGCAGAAATGTCCTTCTTCATTTCCCCAACACTCCCCCATCCAGGGGCCTTGCTCTGGGAACTGGCTGCGTGGAGAGCTGTGGAGAGGAGGCTTGGGGAAGGCTTTCTGGAAGAAGGGACATCTGGGCTGAGGAAGAGTTCGCCAGATGGCAACTCTGGCGAACTCCTTCTTCCACTTCCCCTCTCCTTCCCACATGCGTCCCCCTCGACTCTGTCCTGCCATGGGGGTCTCTGGGCTTCAGCCTCAACAAACAGAGCCAGGAGGGTCCTTGGAGATCTTCTAGGCTGACGTCTGTCCATTTGACACTGGGGACAGCGGTGCTGAGAGAAGGGGCTTGGCCATCACTTGGTCCCAAGGAGCATGATGGCCACCTACTTCCCGTTGTCCCAGGGTCTCCGCGTCTGGCACTTGCTCCTTCCCAGTCGCAGCCTTTCTTTGAAGCCTCCCCTGGGTTCTTCCCAACGGGGCTGTCCCGGCCACGCTGCCCCCCCTGCCCCTCCATCACTGTAAGCTGGAGCATGAAATGATCTCATTTATGTTTTATTAAATAATAGATTTACTGAGATAAAATTCACATGCCATAAAATTGGCCCCTTTGAAGTGTTCTGATTCAGTGATTTTTAGCATTTTCATAGTTATATAGCTATCACTACTATCTAATTTCAGAACATTTTCATCACCCCTAAAAGAAACCCCGTACCCGTTAGCAGCCCCTCTCCATTCCTCCCTCCCTGTGCCTCTGGCAACCTCTAGTTTACTTGCTGTCTCTATGGATTTGCATATTTGGGACATTTCATATCAATGGAATCAGATAATATGTGGTCTTTTATTTTGGTCGAGTGTGTTTCACTTAGCCTAATGTTCTCAAGTTTCATCCATGTTGTAGCATGTATCAGGTCTTCATTCCTTTTTACTGCTGAATAATATTTCGTTGTGGGAATATACTACGATTTGTTTATTCACTCGTCAGATGATGCACATTTGGTTTGTTTCCAGTTCTTGGCTATTATGAAGAATATTGCTATGGGCATTTGCCAAGAAGTTTTGCGTGGACATGTGTCTTTGATTCTCCTTGCCATGTACCTAGGATGGGAATTTCTGGGCTATATGGTAAATTTATTTTAACTTTTTGAGGTCCTGCTTTTCAATGTATTTTCAATCCCACCAGCAAGGTATGAAGCCACCAATTTTTCCACATCCTTGCTAATACTTGTTATTGTCTATCTTTTTTTTAATAATAATCATCCCAGGAGGTGTGAAGGGGTATCTCACTGTGGTTTTGCTTTGCATTTCCAAAGGAGAATGATGTTGAGCATCTTTCCATGTGCTTATTGTCTTGGGAGAAGTATCCATTCAAATACGCTGCCCGTTTTTCATTGGGTTATTTGTTGGACTCATCTTTTCTGTAGTGTGCTTAGGGATAATCTAATCCTAAGGGAGTTTTTAGTTCTCTTTGAGGTCCAGGAGTTGTTATGGGGGCAGTTTTGGAATTGTCCTGTGGCGCTCACCATTCTGAGCTGCTTCAGAGAACCTGGGAGTGGGCCAGGGTCGTAGGCTGCCATCAGCTGATTCAGGGAAACCAATTTGGGGACCCTTTACTGAGGCCTTGGCTAAAGGCCAGAAGCTTTCAGATTGTCTCGGGACCTCTATGAGCTTTAATCTAGTCAGTGTCACACGGCTGACACCCGTGTAGTAATTGGGACGGAGAGAAGCGTTGACCTGTGGCTGCTGAAGGAATTGGAAGGTGTGTCCAGGACGATGTCTAAGCTCAGTCCTTTCATCCACGGCCTTTGCCCCTCCAGGTTGGCCCAGGTGGGGCCACAGCAGCGTTGCTCAGGCTTCCCGGCTGCCCCTGCACGGAGGAGACCCACTTCCACCCTGCCCTCTACCCCACCTGCCATTCCTGGCCAGGACTCCCTGTGGTCCGGGGAGACCCTGGCCATCCTGCAGTCTTCAGATCTTTCGTATTGTCTCCTCTGCCTGCCCGGCTCAGAAGGATTTCCCTCCCTGCCTTCTGCCACACTGGCGTGCCTCACATGACCTACCCCTTCCCTTCTCCACAGATGCCCTTCACCAGGGAGGAGACCCTGGTCAGTGGTTCCTGCCTCTCCCCCTGCGCGTGCACTGGCACACTTCCCTGGGGTTGCTCCCCCTGCCCGCTAAGCCCCTTCCTCTCCTTTTTTCTAGCCCATCCTCATCAGTCCAGCTCCAGTGCTTCTCCCCTGGACCTCCCGCCCTCACCTCTGTAGGCCAAGGTTTCCACTGCCTTCCCACCTATCCACGGCTCACACTCACACAAAACCTGGCACCTGATTCTACTTTGTAGCACAATATTCCCCAAACTTCAGTCTTCCCAACCAGTACCACCCTCACATTTCTCCACATCCAGGCATTATTTGGATTTATTTTTTGACTTAATGTTTACTTGGTAATTTTTGATACACTGACTTTTTTACATGCTGCTTCCTTTCATCTGACCTAAAGTCATAATAGATACGAAGATAGGGGCATGGTATGCTTAGTTTTTGATACTCAGTAAAATACAAGAGTATTAGGTTTGTTTCTCTTAAAACCTAAAAGCATCTTTGGTTTCTCTCAATGGTATTAGTTCCATACTTCGGAAAACATTACTACAATGTGCTTAGGTTGCTGTTTCATGTCACTCTTGCCTCAAGCCTATAACCTCCAGGGTGGCAGAGACGGGGCTTTCTCTGAGTTTTGTCTTTTCTGTACTGCTGTTGTCCTCGAGCAGGAATGAACATTAGATCGGTCCTCACAAAATCCTTGTCGAAATGAATTGCAAAGCAGAAAGAACAACCTTGCAGAAGTCAGAGAATAAACCAAAGCGAAAACCAACGAATTTAAGCCTAAGCATCCATCTTATCCTCAACCAGAAATCTCCCTGAAGAAAGAGATTAGGATTCACAAGTTGATAAGGCAGACCACACTAAGCTCATCCAGTATTTTCCCCAAATCTCAAAGTATCCAGCAAAGGAAGGGCAGCCTATATTATCCTTCTCTGAGAGCATCCTAGAAAATCTATTGCTTTTCTTAACAAGCGTCTGTGGAACTGGCTGGCTCCACTGGCTTTCTGAATGTATTATGCCAGATGTTTGATTACTGTTTGATCACTGGATGGCTGCAGATTTCTTAGGATCCAGGTGTTTCTTCATTAAAAGAAACTGGTGCTGAAAATGATGTGTGGCACATTTTGTCCCTTTTGGTGTTGCTGGATGATGAACAAGATCAAACGTTACAAGAGGTCCTTGGATGCCCGGGACTGGGAAAAATTAGATCTGACGACAGTTTGTTGGAGGAAAACAAGTTGTAGAGGGTAAGTCACATCCGTCACAATCCAAAAAGGAAAAGAAGGTGGACACTTCGTAGAAGGTTGAGGAATACTAACTCGATTGTTAGAGCGGAGGTGATGCTGGTTCGTATCACCCACCTCTGCCTGGACACCCCAGCCTTCTCCTGAGGGAGTAAGGACCTCACAACCTCAATTATTTTATCTTTTTAATTTCATGATTTGCTTCATCTCAAAATATCCACATTTATTGCATTTGAAAATAATGTGTTCACCAAAGTGTAAGATGCAGAATGGCACGCAGTTCCTAACGATGTTGGGTTCATCGGAGGGACTTCCCCAGATTCCCTCAGCCTCGTCTGCCCCTCGGGGCTCCACCTTTCTCCACCTGCGCGCTGCTGGTGCTGCATCTTCCTTGACCGGAGGCCAGTCGACCTCGCACCCGGAGCCTCTGGAGGCTCCTGCCCCTTGCAGACTTCCATGAGGTGCCCTACCAGAGGCCACGGGGCCTGGCTTCCCAAGGGGCTGCCTAATGGGTGGGATGACTCAGCTACAAACGGTGGGCAGGCCGACTCTCCATGGCGCAAACGTGGACGCATAGCGGGACAGGAAGGAGCCGGACGGATGAATTCCTTCTCTTTTCCTCCCTTTGATGGGCATGTTTTTCTCCAGATACCTGTTTGGTGCTGTCCCAAGTGATTGAGCGGGCACACCTGCCATATGACCCGTGATAACGTCATCTTACATGTTTTCCCGGCCTTTCAAGCCAATCTTCCCTTTTACCTCATTTTCACTGCCCTGAGCCAGCCTCTTCAAATAAAGCATCAACACTTAATCCCCATTTTAGGCTGTTTTCCAGGTAATTCCAGCTAAGGCAAAACCTACCTAACCATCACTAAGGTCAAGAAGTAGAACGTTGCCAGCACTTTGGAGACCCTCCCTCTTTCTGTCCCGTCCCATTTACCACTCTTTCCTACCTCCTAAAGAAACCGCCATCCTGACTTCTAAAATCAAAGGCTGTTTTGCCTATTTTAGAATTTTTTTGAATAATATAAGATGTATGCTTCTGTGTCTGGATTTTTCCACACAACATGCTTATGAGATTTATCTAAATCATGGGGTATAACAGTAATTCATTCATTTTTACTCCTAGAGAGATTACAATTGATGCTGGTGTGAAGACAGTTGTGTGTCTAGAAGCTTTTCTGTAGATTAATTAATTAATTAATTTTCCTGTATAGTTGATTATGTCATCTGTGAAGAAATACAGTTTTGTTCTTCCCTTCCAATCTATATGCCTTTTATTTCTTTTCTTGCCTTGTTGCACTGGCTAGGATCTCCAGTACAATGTTGAATAGAATTGTTGAAAACATACATCATTGACTTGTTTCCAAACATTTGGGGGGAACATTCAGTATTTTTACCATTCATTATAGTCCTTTCTTTAGGTTTCTCATAGATGCCCCTTACTACGATGAGGACATTCCCTATATAAATGCTTAGTTCCTTAGAATTTTTATCACGAATGGATATTGAATTTTGTCAAATGCTTTTTCTGAATCTGCTGTGGAAAACATATCATTCCCCTTTTTGCCTGTTGATATAGTGAATTATATTTATTGATAGTTGAAAGTTAAACCCACTTTACATTCCTGAGAGAAATTTTGCTTGGTCATGAAGAATCATCTTTTCTGTAAATTAATTTATTGCTGGATTCAATTTGATCCACTTCAATAAAAATTTTTCTGCCTCTGTTTATGTGGGATATTGGTCTGTATTTTCTTTTCTTGTATCAGGGCAATGCTGGCCTAATAAAATGAGTCAAGGAGTGTCCTCTCCTCTTCCATTTTCTTGAAGAGAGTGTATAAAATTGGTATCATTTCATCCTTAAATGTTTGGTAGACGTCGCTACTAAAATTCGCAGAGTCTGGAGTTTTCATGTGGGGAGGTTTTTAACTATAAATTCAATTTCCTTAATAGGCATAAAACTATTTAGGTTATCTATTTCTCCTTGAGTGAGCTTTGGTAATTTGTGTCCTTTAAGAATTTTTCCATTTTATCTAGGTTGTCAGATTTATCGGCATAAAGCTGTTCATGGTATTACCTTATCCTTAGCCTTTTTAAAACTAAACCTATAGGCTTACAGAAAAAGCATACGGAAAATATAGAGCCCCCGTATAACTGCCTTCCCCCAATTTTCCCTATTATTTGCACTTCACATTAGTGTGGTAACTTTGTTACAGTTGATGAACTGATAGCATTGTTATTATATGATTAGTTGATGAAATGATAGCATTGCTGTTATATAATTAACTGTAGTCCATAGTTTACATTAGGGTTCACTGTTTATGTTGTATAGGTCCTATTTTTTTAAAAAATTTATTCTAGCAACATATATATAACCTAAAATTTCCCATTGAAACCACATTTGAACATACAATTCAGTGGTGTTAATTACATACACAGTGTCTTGCAACACCCCCACTATCCGTTCTGTCACCCCAACCAGAAAATCTGTACTAATTACACATTAACTCTCCATTCTCTACCTCTACCCCAGCCCCTGGTAAGCTCTTTTCTAGTTTCTGACACTATGAATTTACTTTTTCTAATTATTTCCTATCAGTAAGATCATACATTATTTGTCCTTTTGTATCTGGCTTATTTCATGCAACATGATGTCTTTAAAGTTCACCCATGTTGTCGCATGTATCAAACTGCATTTCTTTTTATGGCTGAATAATATTCCATCGAATGTATATACTACATTTTGTTTATCCATTTATCAGTTGATGGACACTTGGGTTGCTTACATCTTTTGGCAATTGTGAATAATGCCACCATGAACATCGGTGTGCAAATGTCTGTTCCTGTCCTTGCTTTCAGTTCTTTTGAGTGCATGCCTAGAAGTGGGATTGTGGGGTCATATGGTAATTCTATACTTGACTTTCTGAGAAAATGCTCAACTGTTTTTCTTAGTTGCTGCATCATTTCACATTCCCACCAACAATCAGTGAGTACTCTTCTTTACATTCTCTCCAACACTTATTTTCCATTTTTTTCAGTAGTAGCCATTCCAGTGGGTGTGGAACGGTATCTCATTGTAGTTTTGATTTGAATTTCCCTAATGGCTAATGATGTTGAGCATCTTTTCATGTGCTTATTGGCCATTTGTTTATCTTCTTTGCAGAAATGTTTATTCACATCTTTTGCTATTTTTTTTTTGTCTTTTTCCTTATCCTTTTAACATTTTTAGGCTCTTTACAGGTATTCTCTCTTTTATTCATGATATTGGTATTTGTATAATCTTTTTTCTTGATCACTCAATCAACTTATCAGTTTTATTGATAGTATAAGAAACAAGCTGTTGGTTTTAATGATTTTTTTCCTTAGTGTTTATCCATTTCATAGTTCATTGATTTGAATTTTCTTCTTTCCTTCTGCCCATTTTGAGGTTAACTTGATATTTGTTTCTTAGTTTATTGAGATGGCAGTTTAAATGATGACATTTTGATCCTTATTTCTCCATTATGAGAATTTAATACTATGTGCTTCCCTCTAAGCCTGGCTGGCTGTAGCCCACATATTATGATATGTTGTGCTTTCATTTTCATTCAGTTCAAATATTGTCTAAATTTCTTATGATTTCTTATTTGACCTACTGGTTATTGTTCTAGTTTGCTCACTGCTGGAATGCAATAGACCAGAAATGGAATGGCTTTTAAAAAGCAGGGATTTAATAATTTTCTAAACTACAGTTCTAAAGCTGAGAAAATGTCCCAGTTAAAGCAAGGCTATAGAAATGTTCAATCTAAGGCATCCAGGGAAAGATACCTTGATTCAAGAAGGCCGATGATGTTCAGGGTTTCTCTCTCAAGTGAAAAGGCACATGGTGAACACGGCTAGGGTTTCTCTTTTGGCAGAAAGGGCACATGGTGAACATGATATCATCTGCTAACTTCCTCTCCAGTTTACTAGGAGGTGTTTTCCTTCTTCATCTCCAAAAGTTGCTGGACTCTCTGCTTCGTGGTTCTGTGGCATTCTATTGTAGCTTTCTTGTGGCTCTGTCGTTTTTCTCTGCTCTCTCTGAATCTTCCACTTTTTCCAAAATGTTTCCTTTTTCATTGGATTCCAGTAAAGTAATCAAGACCCACCTAGAATGGGTGGAGACACATTTCCACCTGATCCAGTTTAACACCCACTCTTGAGTGAGTCACATCTTCATGGAGATACTCTAATAAAAGTTTCCAACTGCAGTACTGAATAGGGATTAGAAGAAACGGCTGCCATTACAAAATAGGATTAGGATTAAACATGGCTTTTCTAGGATACATGCATCCTTTCAAACCTGCAGTTATTTAGAAATGCCTCATTTAATTTACAAACATCTTGGGGGATTTTACAGATATTTTTCTTTTATTAACTTTGAGTTTAAAGTTGTTGTGGTCAGAGAACATACTTTGAGTGGTTTCAATTTCTTTAAGGTTATCGAGACCTGTGTTATGCCCATAATATTGTCTATTGTTGTGAATGTTTCACATGCACTTGAAAAGAATGTGTTTTTCTGTTGTTGAGTGCAGATTTTTTTAAAAAAATGCAAATCAGGTCTGGTTGATTAGCAGTGTTTTTCCAATCTACGAAGTTCTTACTATTTTTCTACTGCTTAATCCATAATTAAGAGAGGAGTGTTGAATCTCCAATTAAAATAATAGATTTATCGACTTCTCCTTTTAGTTATATCAGGTTTTGCTTCATGAACTTTGTGCTCTGTTATTAGCAGGACACTCAATTTAAGGTTATGCCCTCTTAATGAATTGACTCCTTTTAATTATGAAGTCTCCCTCTTTAATCCTATTAATATTCCTTGTTCTGCACTTTGTCTGCTATTATTCTAACTATACCAACTTTCTTTTGTTACAATGACTTTAAAATAGAAATATAACATATATAGAAGCGTGCACAAATATTAAGTGTACAGCTTGATAAATTATCACAAACTGCACACACATGATGATGGCACAGATCAATATATAAAGCATCACCAGCATTTTCTAAAGACTAATGAGGCTAATACCTTTTCCTTTTCAGGTCTATCTATCTGTAAATATATATATATATATAATGATATTCTCTCTTTTATTCAACTTGTAATTTTGAGATCACTGTAGAGTCACATGCAGATGTAAGAAACAATACAAAGACGCCCATATACCTTTCACCCAATTCTCCCCAAAGTAATATTTTATACAACTATAAGATAGTATTACAATCAGGACATTTATCTTGTTAAGCCACAGACCTTAATCAGATTTTATCAGTTTACATGCACTCATTCGTCTGTGCACACATGTGGTTGTGCACAATTCCCTCATGTGTAGGATCGTGTCACCACCATCCGAGTTACCGGGCAGAACAAGAGTCCTTTGTCACACCCAGCCCCCTTCCTCACCACACCCCAAGCCTGGGAAACCACGAATCTGTTCTCAATTTCTATAATTTTGTCATTTCAAGAAGGTTATATAAACAGAACCATATAGTATTGTAAACTTTTCAGATTTTATATTTTAATTGGAATGCTTAGATAATTTTAATATAATTTAACATAATTGTTGATATGCTTTTAATCCAACCACCTAGGTATTGACTTTCTATTTCTCCATCAGTTATTTGCTACTTTTCTCCCCCTTTCCTGCCTTCTTTTGTATACGTGAGTCATTTTAAGAATTCCATTTTTATTTCCTCAACTTATTAGTTATACCACTGGGTTTTATTTTTCAGTAATTACTCTATGAATCATCAACATTTCAAATTCTGTTTTCAAATATGCCTACCATTTAATGTATACTGTAAGAACTTTACATTTGTACACTTTCATTCCCCTTCCATTCTTGGTGCTATTATTGCCATACATTTTACTTCTACATATATTATAATGCTTACAATATAATGTTATTTTTGCTTTAAACAATATTTATCTTTAAAAGAAATTTAAAAGAATGAGAAAAATATCTTTTATATTTACCTATAATTTGTCATTTTTTTGGTCTTTTTCCTCCCTTTGTATAGATCCAAGTTTCCATCTGGTATCATTTTCCTCCAAACTGAAGAATTTCCTTTAACATTCCTTGCAGTGCAAATACTTGTGACAAATACTCTCCCTTCTCCCAGCTACCCCCAAACAAGTTTATTTTGCCTTCACTGCTGAAGAATATTTTCATTGGATATAGAGTTATAGTTTGACAGTTTTCCCAACACTTTAGAGAGGATCTGTTGTATTTCTTATCTCTTTTCCTCCGAGGAATCTGTCTTTTTTTCCTCTCTGGGTCCTTTTTTTAAAAAACAGCTTTATTCACACACCGTATATTCTAGGTTGCTAGCTGTGGGAATGCTTTTAATAAAAGGGGATTTATTAGTTAAAAGTGTATAGTTCTTCAGAGGAAAGGCAGTAACTTTCAACTGAGGTCCTTTCTTATGTGGGAAGGCACAGGATGGTCTCTGCTGGTCTTCTCTCCAGGCCTCTGGGTTCCAACAACTTTCCCCGGGTGATTTCTTTCTGTATCTCCAAAGGCCTGGGCTGAGCTGTGAGTGCTGAGATGAGGTATGCTGAGCTGCTTGGGCTGTGCTACCTTGAGCTCTCTCATTTAAGCACCAGCCAATTAAATCAAACATCATTCATTGCAGCAGGCACCTCCTAGCTGATTGCAGATGTAATGAGCAACAAATGAGGTTCACATGCCATTGGCTCATGTTCACAGCAATAGAACTAGGCCCCTTCACTTGGCCAAGTTGACACCTGAATCTGACTCCCACACCATATTATCCGTCCTAAGTGTACCACCAATGGCTCTTGGTATAATCACATAGTTATATATTCACCATCACAATCAATATGAGAACATTCTAATTTCTTCTGAAGAAAAAAATTCCATATCCCATATATCCCCTATTATTGAAATTTAGCTTTGATATAGTGCCTTTGTTACATTTAATGAATGAATGTTACAACGTTACTATTGACTATAGCCCTTAGTTTACATTAATTAAATTTTTCCCATATAACACCCTATTATTAATACAGTACAATAGTGATATACATTTGTTCTTGCTCATGTAAAACCTTTCTTACATTTGTACAATTAGCCACCAACATCCTCCACTGTAGGTTTCATTAAGTTATACAGTCCCAATTTTTATCCTCTAGCTTTCCTTCTGGTGTCACACATGACCCTAATCTTCCTCTTTCAACCACACTTACACTCAGCTTTGATAATTTACAGCATCATGCTACCATCACAAGTATTGTGCTATCCACTTCCTCTGGTTTCTTTGTAAGACTCTCTCTTTACCACTTGTTTTCATCAATTGACTATAATATGCCTTGGTGGTGTAGCAGCTTGTGTGTGTGTGTGTGTGTGTGTGTGTTTGTGTATTTATCCTGTATGTAGTTTTTTGAGTTCTTCAGATTTGGGGGTTTATAATTTTCACTAAATTTCAAAAATCCACCCCTCTTCTCTTAAAATTCCAATTAAATATGTTTTAGACTTGTTGATATTTTCCCAAAGGTCATTGATGCTCTGTTTCATTTATTTAGCCTCTTTGAGCTTCAGTTTGGATAAATTTGATTTTGTCTTATATTCACTTCTTCATTTTCTCTGCAGTGTCTAATCTGATGTTAATGTCATCTAGTAAATGTTTCATTTCATATAGTGCAGTTTTCATTTCTAGAAGTTCTTTTAGGTACTTTTTAATCCTTTTATATTCTTCTTACTATGTTCAGGTTTCCCTTAAAATCCTTGAGCATACTGAGCATCTTTACAATAGCTGTTAGTGTCCTTGCCTGATGATCCCATCTCTCCATTATTTATGAATTTATTTCTCTTGACTGCTTCCACTCTCGGTTATGGATCATATTTCCCTAATTTTCATTTGGATGGTGGTCATTATGATGTTGCATTGTTGAATGTCTTGATTTTGTTATCTTTCTTTAAAGAGTTTCCTTATTATTAAGTTTTGAGAGTTCTTTATGTACTTTGACTACAAAGCCTTTATCAGGTAATTGATTTGTAAATATATCCTTTTCCAAAGGTCATTGATGTGGCTTGCCTTTGTGTGTGACTTTCTATGCTCTTCTGCCCTGTTTCCAACTTTACCTGTGAGCTCCTGGAGAGGTCTATGGGAAACAGGCTGTGAGTGGGTGTGACTCCTCCTGTGCTTGTAGCTTTTAGGGCTTTAATGCTCTCATGTTCCCCACACTCAGCCTTTAGGAATTTGTTTAGAATTCTAGCTGAACTTTGCTTACTAAATTGTATGTCAGTCCCACGTTCCTTCTTTGCTCTGCTCCAGGTAAGCCAGTGCTTAAATTCTCTCTCTCATTGAAGGCACCTGCTTTTCCTGAGATTTCGGGCTAGTTGGTAGATCTGGACAGCTGCATAGCTCAGTTTTGCTAGTTTTCATATTATTATACTCTATGTTATTTGATCGCTTCCTCTTTTTATGTTTTGCTCAAAATCACACGTATTTTCTATTACATCAATTTCTGCCATTATCTTTACCATTACCTTCCTTCTAATTTCTTTTCAATTAATCTCCTGGGTTTATTCTAATTTTTTGAGATGGTTGCCCAATTCATTAATTTTCAGAAATAAAATTGCTTTTAAAGAACTGCGTTGATTGTGTCTTGTAAGTTTTCATATGTGACACTTTTAATTTAAGGTAGTTTTAATTTCTAAGTTTTCTTTTTTTTTGAACTGTGGATTATTTGTTATGAAATAATATACCCATGTTTTGAACAATGGGTGTATTTCTTACTTTCCTACCACTTGGAAATTTCTATTTTCCTTTTTTGTTATTGATTTCACCACTTGACTGTATTGTATTCAGAGAATGTATTCTGTATGAATTTTATTCTTTAACATTTGTTTAGATTTGCATTATGGTCCATTATATGGTTAGTTTGTACATCTTCTGTGTCCATTCAAAAAAAAATGTGTAGGGTTCAGGATTCTAAATTGCCCATTGGGTAAATTGTGTTGTTCAAATCCTCAATATCCTTACTCAATTTTTTTTACTCCTTGTACTATCAGTTGCCGGATTACTTATAATACAGTTATTTATCAGCTTCCCTAATTTTTGTTTAATATGCTTGGGGCTTACTATGTGCATACAAATTTATAATTTCTATATCATTCTGGTAAATTTTTATCATTAGAAGTGGGCCTCTTTACTTCTGATAATGCTTTTTCCCTCATGCAGTGTATTTTACCTAATATTGGTATATGTAGTATACCAGCTTTCTTTTAATTAGTATTGCCTAATACATCTCTTCCTATTCTTTGAGATTCCACCTTTCTGTAATTTTATGTTTTAGATTATCCCTTGTAAACAGCATAGCATTTGACTTTTAAAAACAAACTATTTTATTTAAAAATTGCATAAAAATTACAGATTTCCCATATTACCTGCCTCCCTCTCTGTATATAGTTTCCATAGTAGTAACATCTTGATTTAGAGTAGTACATTTTTTTTTTTTTACAATTGATGAACCAATATTTATACATTATTTGTAACTAAAGTCCACAGTTTACATTAGGGTCCACTCTTTGTATATATAGTTCTGTGGGTTTGGACGAATGATTAATGCCATGTATTCACCATTATGGTATCATGCAGAACAGTTCCACTGTCCTCAAAATGCCCTCGCCTTTTCATCCCTTCCCATCACAGGGGGCAACCTTTGGCAATCACTCATTATCTCTATAGTTTTGCCTTTTCTACATTGTCACATGGTTGGAATCATACAGTACATAGCCTTTCCAAACTAGATTCTTGCACTTAGCAGTATGTACTTAAGGTGCATTTTGATTTTTAAAATGCAACGTCATAATCTTTTTCTTTTAACTAGAGTATTTAATCCATTTATATTTAATACAATTATTGAAATATTTGTGTTTAATGTTGCTAGTTTATTTTGTCCAGTGTGTTCTGTTTTTCTCTATCTTTTTTTTTCTGCATCATTTGGATTAATTGAATGTTTATTGTCCCATTTTATCTATACTGATTTAGAATTTATACACTCGGTTTCTCTTCTTTTATTAGTTATTCTACACATTATAGCATGTATACTAAACTTCATAGTGTAGAGTTAATAAAGTCTCTATTTAATTCATGCATTTACCTTTCTCGTGGCCAAAGTTCTTAAAACTTCGTATCCCCTCTTGCTTAAAGGCTGTGTTGACATGTGTTTTAATTTTATCTTTGGTTTTTATCCCCTCTAAACATTATTAATGTTTTATCCAGTCATTATTCATTTAAATTTATGTTTAGAACATTTTGTTCTTTGTCCCCCCCACCCCACTTCTCAAAAGTTCCAGTTTAGAATCACTTTCCTTCCACTCAAAGTACATCATTTAGGATTTTCTTTAGAGAAGGTTTGCTGGGGGAAAATAAACTCAGTTTTTATCTGAAAATGTCAGATTCCCCCCATATGGTGGATTAGTATAGAACAGAATTGGCATTATAAATGAATAGGAGAAAGGTTGGATTCAATAATTGGTACTGAGACACTGGCTTTTTATTTGAAAAAATATATCCCTATTTCAAACTATACACAAAAATACAATCATGAAGGAGTAAATATCTAAATTGGAAAAATAAAACTTTAAAACTATCAGAAGAGATTTTAGGAAATATCTTTATAATCTGTCTCAGGAATACGCATTTGATTATTAAAATATAGAAGAGTAGACATTATACAAGCTCCTTCTGGAAAGAAATAATCTGTTTCTTCCCTCTGTCCCCCCATTAAATATTGGTTTCATCAATATATTTTCAGAAAAATTTCAAAATATTAGTGCATTATATTTGTGTGCCATTTATTCACTTAATATACATTAGTCTTGACCCTATTATCGACCAGGTTCAAAGGTGTTAAGGAAAGTAAGAAGAAAGGGAAAACAAAATCAGTGATCAGAAAGCTCAGATGGGGAGTATGATGGGGAACTCATACAGGTAAATTGTAACTGCAAAAATAAAACAACCCGACGACTTGGATTGGAGAAAAAGGAGAGATGCATGGGGAGATGATGAGGGAAAGGGGATGAACTGAAAAGGAAACAGATGAATTTGAAGCAAGAGTATGGGAGAAAGAGGGAGAACGGACTTGGCTGCGCGTGACGGACATGGAAGACAGCAGGGGCCGCAGAGACAAAGGGTCTGAGAATTCACTGCGTGCTTCCTGTGGCCGATTCGCCTTCCTACAGGGGCTGAGCAGTATCTTCTTTGTGTTCTGATGTCCTAGTTTGATTCAAAACAAACAAGAATGCACAGCTGCCGGCTGCCCACGAATAAAGTGGGTGATAGATGAGCTCACAGTCGGTCTCTTTAGACCCAGGGTGGTGAGAGCTTGTGGGAGGCAGTTCATTCCTGAAACAGGCATCAGGGCCCTGCACGGAGGGCGGGGGGGACGCTGAGGGCGCTCGCGGGGCTCTGGACTAGGAGACGGGGGCAGAGGTTGGAGAGGTGAGTCGGGCAAGGGCCTCCCGAGGTGGAAGTCCAGGGTGAAGTCGGGGCCAGGAGAGCGTCTCTCCGGACTGGGAGCGGGCGCCCGAGGACAGGGCTCCGGGACGCGGCCCAGCGAGCAGGGGCTGGGGACGCTTCTAGCCGAGCAGCAGGGCGCAGCACCTGCGTCCGGGGGCTCCAGCCAGGGCTCCAGGTACTCCGTTTCCACGTCTTCCTCGTCGGCCTCGAGGGCGGCGGCGCAGAAGAACCCCTGCTCCACGACCACTTCGGGCTCCGGAGCGCCCAGGAGAGGGCCGGGCCCCGGGCGGCCGGGCGAGGCGCCGTCTCCCGCCGGCCTGTCATCCCCGGGGTCCAGGAGGGCCTCGGGCACCAGGACGAGGGTGTGGGCGCCGAGGGACACGTGCAGCACCGAGGTGGGCTCGGGCGCCAGCACCAGCTCGGCGTCGCCCAGGGGCACCTGCAGGGCGCAGCCGGCCGCCAGCACCAGCACGGAGGTGAGCGCGTCCGCGGCGCCGGGCCCCGCCGGCCCTTCCAGGACGGGCGTCGCCTCGGGCTCGGGGTCCGCGGGCGCGTCGGGTCGGCGGCGCTTGGCGGGGCCGGGTCCGGTGGGCTGCGGGCCCCACCAGGGCGCGGGGCTGGGGCTGCGGGGCCGGCTGCCCATCACCTCGACGGCGCGGCGGGCGGCTGGGTCCAGCGCGCGGGGGCAGGTCGCGGGCCGGGGACGCGGCGGGCGCAGGGCCGCGCGATGCGGGGCGACGCCTCGGGGCTCCGGGCGCCTCCCGGGGGTGCAGAGCTCTGCGCGCCTCGCTGCCGTCTCGGTGCATCCTCGGGCCGCCCCGGGGCTGAGCCCTCAGGCTGAGGCCGCCGCAGTCAGCGCTCCGCAGGGACGCGGCCGGGGGTGTGCGCTGGCTCTGGGGTGTCTGGAAGGCGGTGAGAAGCTGTGCTCCTGGGGACCCTTAAAGAGCCCGGGGGCTTTACTGCTTTTGTTTTTTGGGGAAAAGTACCGCAAACACAATCTCGGAAAGCGCTTGCTTAATTTTAGAAGTATGTCTGATGACGTCTAAGATTTCCCGGAACGGAAGGAAAAGGAACTTTTCTCCCCACAAAATGAAGTATCTCTACCCCTATCTTGAAATCCCTTCGTTCGTGAAACTACACAATTTCTGCTTTGGTAAAAGAATATTTTTACAATAATAGAGTGAACCTGACTGATGGCATTTTTTGTGGTTGCAGTTCGAGACCAAGTTGTGGTAATTGATACTAATAGTGGCAACAATTATGATAAGGTTAACTTCTTGTGTCCAAACTATCTGACCTGCATTAATTATATCGAGTGTTAAAAAACTAATTCATCTGTCCTCACAACAAGTGAGGCACAGAGGAGAAGCCTTTTCTATAAAATTAAAAACCTGGTTGGTGTGGGATATGGGAATAAAATAAAGACAGGCTGAACTTCAAAATAGGGGTCTTCAATGTTTCATTCTTATGCAAGGACAAAATCCTAGATTTGAAATTGTTGGGTGGTAGTTGGTGGACACCTTAGCAATAATATATAATGCTGAACTCCTTTCTTGTCCTGATTTACATACCTGTGAAGTGGGTAAAACTTTCCTTTGTGTCACACCCTTGGCAGCACTTAGCATGGTTAAGTTTCTCAGTATTCTCCAACCTAGTGGGGTAAGATGTATCTCATCACGCATTTTTGTTGTTTTTCTCTGATTACTCCTGAAGTTGATCATGTTTTCTTTCATGTATGGGCCATTCATGTAACATCTTCTGTGTTTATTGCTTATGTCTTTTGCTCTTTTAAATTTTTGACTTTGGTACTTCTTCATTGCTTAAATATATTGAAATTGTTTCCCATTTGGTGGATTGTTTTTATTCATATTCTTTATAGTGTCTTTTGATAAACAGAAGTTCATAATTTTAAACCAGTTTCAAATGAATAGTTTTGTTCTTTATGCTTTGTGATTTTTCTGTATTGTTTAAGAAATACTCCCTATTCCAGCATCATTTGTATATCTTCTCAATATTTAAATCTTCGCCGTCCAAATTTAAGCTCTTTGCCCAGATGTAATGCTCTGTATGAATGAGATAGTGATTCACTTTCAGTTTTCTCCCCATGTATAAAACCAGTTGTCCCAGTACCTTTTATTGGAAAGTACATCTTTCCCTGCTGAAATGCATCCCTTCATGGGTGTGGTTCAGTCTTTGATCTTTGTATTTTGTCGCATGATATAATGATCTAACCAGAGGAAATTTTGCACATCCTTAAATTACTCTCTCTTTAACAAATGTTTCTGTCTAAACAAATGTTTGTCATATTCATTTCTGGAAAACAGTTTAAGTGAAAATTTCACGTCGAAACAGTTGTTTTCTATCAGCACTTTGATGCTCTTATTCCACTGCAGCAGTCAATATCTGAATCATTATATTTTTATTGTAGCTAAGATGTCTTTTCTTTCTGGATATTAAAAAAATGATCTCTGAAATTCTGATGTATTTGTGGTGTTGAGATGAAATTATAGTGGCATTTGGGGTTTCTGTTCCTTTGAATGATTGAAAATTAGCCTGCTGTCAGTGATGAGAGGATGCAGAGTGACTGACGGTTATTCCATGAGCCTGCCTGTGGTAGATCAGGAAAGCTGACTGAAATGGAGAATCGAGACTGTGTGACTGCTTGGGGATCAGATCCGTGTCTTTCCGAAAGACAAGTTACAGGAGTTCCAAAAGCCCCCGTTCTGAGCAGTGGCTCTTGGAGGACTAAAAGTAGAAATTGTAAAATTATAAAGACGGGGTGCAGAAGATGAACTCTCACTCGAAATGTGCCCACTAACAAAAATTAATAAGCACATGAGGTGGATGTCATTTATAAGCACATTAATAAAAACAAATCCTAGGAGATTTCACATGTGAGGAAACGGAATCAATCAAAGCTCTTAATGAATGTTTAAAACTTCTCAAAACATAAAGGATGGAATACAATCCCTGAAACAAAAATAGAAGTTTATGATACCAAGTGTGGAAGTTTTGAAATAAGTAAAAATCTTGAAAAACTGCAATCTCTGAAAGGAAAACATTCTCATAGAAATATAGTCAGAACACTGGAAACAGTCAATGAAAAGACCAGTTCATTGGCTAAAAGAGTATGTTGGAATTGATAAAGATATACAAAAAAGACATTTTTAAGATATTAAAAGTCATGAGAATTTATTAAGTAGTCATTCTGTATCTCGTAGGATTTTAAGATGAGGATATGTGGGATATTCCAAGAGACAGAGACTAAGACTTTGTAGGATTTCAGGAAAGAGATAACTCCCCATATCAATACAGTTAACCAAATTCCATTAAGTCACGTAAAAACAGAATTCCACCCCTAGACATATTAGTGGGAATGCAGAACATCAAAGGCAAAGTAACATTGAAAATATACTAAAATTATGAGCAAAATCACATATAAAAGGAATAACAGCCTGATAAGCTGATGAATTTTTACTTGTAGCAACAACAAAGGACAGAACAATGGAACATGGTGAAATATTTTAGAATTTCACATTCAGGTAAAATATCATGCAAGAATGAATATGCAATAGAACATTTTCAGACATAGAAAAGTAAGAGAGTTTATCACTAAAAAACGTTTTCAGATTTACAAAACCAAAAGAGTGGCCCATACTTACAACACTGTGGAAAGAACTATTAAAGGATATTCCTCAGCAAGAAGAAGCTTGAGTCTAGACTGAATGAGCGGAATGTGAGAGTGAGGTAGGGAAGACATAGTAAAGCACGTTGGTAAATCAAAATAATCACTGATGTTTTAAAAAGTGCAATCATCTTGTTGACTTCAGCTTTACCAGTAAAATTTTATTTCCTTTATAAAACACAAACATGGCAATGAATTAACTTTTTAAATAAAAATTAGAAGTTTGGTTTATATGTTTTCTTTCTAAATTTAAAAATATGAGGGAAAAAACCTAAAGGTGTAATTAGGATGGTACAAAATAATGTGGAATAAGACTCGAGAGGTTATCCTGGAGGTTATTCTCACGCATTAAATAGATATCACCTTCTTACTTAAGGTAATGGAGAGGCTGGAGGGAACTGCCTGAAACTGTAGAGCTGTGCTCCAATAGCCATGTTTCTTGAAGATGATTGTATAATGATATAATCATGTGTATGTATAATGATAAAAATCACAGCTTTTGCAATGTGACTGTGTGATTGTGAAAACCTTGTGTCTGATGCTCCTTTTATCTACCTTATCAACAGATGAGTAGAACATATGGATTAAAAATAAATAATAGGGGAACAAATGTTAAAATAAATTTAGATTGAAATGCCAGTGGTCAATGAAAGAGAGGAGTAAGGGGTATGGTATGTATGAATTTTTTTGTTTTCTTTTTCTGAATAGATGCAAATGCTCCAAGAAATGATCATGATGATAAATATGCAACTATGTGATGATATTGTGAATTACTGAATATATATGTAGAACAGAATGATCAAAAGTTGAGAATGTTTGCATTTGTTTGATGTTTTTTGGTATTTAAAAAATTTAAAAATTAATTCTATAAAAAAAAAGGGGAATAGCAAAAAGGAAGCATTTTCCATCAGTCTGTTGGGAGAAATCACCAGAAGAACAGGTTAAGAAAGTAAATACACAGCTCAATGCATGCTGAAATCATAGGACAAATTTTAACATTTATTCATAATTAAATTAAACTGAGTAGAAGAGAACTTCTTCAACAGGTTCAGAGGTAGCTATGAACAAACATCACACTATTATGCACAGTAACCATCATACTATATATGGCAGGTTGAAGAGCAGACAGAAACGCCAAGGGAAAAAGATGGTTAAGAGACTTCATAGTGAAACATATAAAGAAACACAACATAAGATATCCAGTGATTATTTTGGTTTGGGGAGAAATGGGGTAGGGCGCGTATGGTGTGGTATAAGGGTGGATTTTGAGGGAAAACAACTGATAAAAAATGAAGGAGAATGGAGGGGCTGAGAATGATCTCGCGAGAAAGTCGAGAGGTCTGAAAATATTGCTGGTATCTGTGGGCACATTTTTTACTTCACAGATGAGGGCCAGAATCTGCTTTCTCTTCCAGATGTCCTCATCTGTTACAGTGGACAGTCTGTACAGAAACAGCAATTGTCTGAAGTCCAGTCACCAGGCTGGTGGACGTTCAGTGTGAAGGGCTCCGAAAATCCCTCTGGGCATCCAGGGATTTAGCCTTGCCGTGTAGCTCGTGATGGGTGTTCATCCAGGGTGCCAGGGTTCACCTCTGGAACAGGCGTCTCCGCGCCCTGCACGGAGGGCGGGGGGGACGCTGAGGGCGCTCGCGGGGCTCTGGACTAGGAGACGGGGGCAGAGGTTGGAGAGGTGAGTCGGGCAAGGGCCTCCCGAGGTGGAAGTCCAGGTTGAAGTCGGGGCCAGGAGAGCGTCTCTCCGGACTGGGAGCGGGCGCCCGAGGACAGGGCTCCGGGACGCGGCCCAGCGAGCAGGGGCTGGGGACGCTTCTAGCCGAGCAGCAGGGCGCAGCGCCTGAGTCCCGGGGCTCCAGCCAGGGCTCCAGGTACTCCGTTTCCACGTCTTCCTCGTCGGCCTCGAGGGCGGCGGCGCAGAAGAACCCCTGCTCCACGACCACTTCGGGCTCCGGAGCGCCCAGGAGAGGGCCGGGCCCCGGGCGGCCGGGCGAGGCGCCGTCTCCCGCCGGCCTGTCATCCCCGGGGTCCAGGAGGGCCTCGGGCACCAGGACGAGGGTGTGGGCGCCGAGGGACACGTGCAACACCGAGGTGGGCTCGGGCGCCAGCACCAGCTCGGCGTCGCCCAGGGGCACCTGCAGGGCGCAGCCGGCCGCCAGCACCAGCACGGAGGTGAGCGCGTCCGCGGCGCCGGGCCCCGCCGGCCCTTCCAGGACGGGCGTCGTCTCGGGCTCGGGGTCCGCGGGCGCGTCGGGTCGGCGGCGCTTGGCGGGGCCGGGTCCGGTGGGCTGCGGGCCCCACCAGGGCGCGGGGCTGGGGCTGCGGGGCCGGCTGCCCATCACCTCGACGGCGCGGCGGGCGGCTGGGTCCAGCGCGCGGGGGCAGGTCGCGGGGGTCGGGCGGAGCGGGCCGGGGACGCGGCGGGCGCAGGGCCGCGCGATGCGGGGCGACGCCTCGGGGCTCCGGGCGCCTCCCGGGGATGCAGTCCGGGCCTCGGGGAAGCGCAGGGCTCGGTCTCGGGCGCTCTCTGCGCCTCCTCACGCCGACCCGGATGCGCACCGGACAGCCAATTGCGTAGCAGGTGACGCCGGTGGAATCGGGGTCGCAAAATGTCACGCCGAGCCCCGCCCAGGCCCCGCCCCTGCCCCGTCCCCAGCTCGCGCGCGGTGGCCCTTGATTTGCTGCGGCGCCGGGGAACTTCCTTGTTCGGTCTGTAGGGGGCAGAACTAAGTGTATAACGTATTCTTCGCAAAAAAAAAAAATTATATACCAATAACAGAATTTCAAATATTGCTCATTTTTTAGAGTTTTCTGTGATTTCATGGATTCAAGAAAAAGACTTTCCCGAAAGTCATCTCCAAATTTCACCCACCTAAATGTACCGCGAAATTCTTTTAATGCTTGTCAAATTATTTCATTTCAGGAGTAAAATGGAAAATTTCATGTTTTTATACCAAAGTGAATCATTAGTGGCAGTTTCTTCCTGAAAGTAAGGCTGTTGCAAAATTATTAATGATACCAATCTTAAAGCAATATTGCTTTAATTAATTTCCTTTTATTGAGCACTTACTATATGTCTGTCATTTTACGTAATTTTCTTTTCTTTTTTTTTTTTGCATGGGTAGGCCCCGGAAATCGAACCTGGGTCTCTGGCGTGGCAGGTGAGAAGTCTGCCTGCTGAGCCACCGTGGCCTGCCCCATTTTATGTAATATTTTTTAAAAATCATCTTATTCGGATGTGGTAAAACTAAAGCAAATCTTCCAAAATTGCATGCCTTGTCTGTATTGGATATGAAAATCAAATGCAGACATAACTGACTTTCAATCATCGACTCTTTACTCCTTTGTGTATTGTATAAACTTATGACTGGAATTGCTGAGTTGTACTGTGTGTGCTTTTTTAAGTTACCTTTTTTTTAAAAAAAGAAAAGTTTTCTCAGTGTACACTTTTGTGAGTGAAGAATGTTTCTATTTCGCCATAACCTTGAAAACATTTCCCATTGCCAGACTTGTAAATAATTTTCTCCCTGGTGTGGTAAAACGCTACCTCACTGTGGGTTCACTTTGCCTTCTGAGTGCCACTGAAGTGGATCACTTATTCATGTGTTTAATGGCCAGATCTTCTTCTTTGAAATATTCCTATCTTTTGTCTATTTTTTTTTTTTTGCTTTTTAAAAAACTAGTGTTCAGCCATGCTGAATACAGTCATTTATCAAACATATGTGTAGCAAATATCTCTGTCACTTCCCCATAAACCTTGAAGGCTTTAGCACTGACGCACTATTACTCTCACCCATTCTACTTCTGTCATAATTTGCGTTGATTTAAAAATTCTCATAAGTTCCCCCCACCCCAAATCCTGATCTCCTACGTCTCTTTCTCTTCAACAGATTTGTCTTCCCTTTTACCTCATTGACGCATACCCTTAGCCTTGTCATTACCCCAAATTGTAACCCCACTATAATCACGGTTTCCAACATTGTGTTCTCAGAGCACCACCCCCTAACTTTCTAGTTCATAGTGTTTTTTTTGATATTTTAAATTGTGTAATATAACATCTATACAAAAAAAATTTCAAAGTACAATGCAACAACGAGCTATAGAATAGATTTCAGAATTTGGTATGGGTTACAGTTCCACAATTTTAGTTTTTTCTTTCTAGCCACTCCGAGACACTGGAGACTCAGAAAAATATCAATATAATAATTCAGCGGTCATACTCATTTGTTAAATCCTATCTTCTCTGATAACTCCACCTTCTCTTTTGACCTTTCTCCCAGTCTTTAGGGGTATTTGGACTTTACGCCCATTCTAACTGTCTTACGTTGGAAAGGGCTGTTGATAATATGGGTTAGGGAGATGGAACTAGTTCTGGAAAGGCTGGCCCTCTGTATTTCAGGACTTATCTGCCTAGAAAGCCGACTGGAGGTTGTAGGTTTCTGGAAAGTAATCATAGAGCGTGGACCTTTTGTAGAATCTCAGATAGAGCCCGAGATGTTCTTTAGGGTTGACAGGAATGATTTTGCTCGAAATTGGCAAACCATAGTAAATAGCAATATTTTAGCTCATTCTTTTAAATATCCAAACTGTATCAATCCTTCAACCCCTCTGGAAGAATCCACAGAACTTTCCACCCTTTCACTGAAACTGATGCCATCAGGTCTTCACTTCCCTCCTCGCTCAGAATTTAAATCCCATGGACACTCATTATAATCATTGCCATGTTTGTATATTTTGCCTCCTTTGTCCATCTCTTGCTTTGCTGGTAGAATCTCTCTGCCTACTCTGTGCTTGTATGTGTGCAGCAGCCTGTGCCATGTTAGGTTCCCCAGGCATCAGATTCTGAGATAGAGGAGGACTGCAGAAAGTGTCCTCAGGATTGACACCTGTCGGGAGTGAAGGAAACAGGATTGGGCAGAGCGGTGAACTGAAGTCTGATGAGTCCCAGGTCTCAGCCAGTCCTGTGGGGCGTTCTGAAGTTGGGATGCTCCTTCAGCATTGCTCATCCTTGAGACAAGTGCCTGGGCCTTTGTTTCCCCACATCGATCAGTCATTGGATGGGACAGGGACAAGACCTTGGGCGGATGGCTTTTTTGGCAGAGGTTAATTCTTGGTGAATGAGTCACCTGAGAGCTGTTTGCCAGCATTTCTAACAGCGGCTGTGGGTACGAGCGCTTCAGTTGTGAAGAGGTAGGGCTCTGGGTCGCGCATTAGAGTATTCACGAGTGTTCACCCCTCACATTACTTGATATGGTTTCCTCATAGAATATATTATAGTTATGGCTCATTTGGGTTTCCGGTTAGTCTTTTGTTCTGGGAAAACTTACAAGAGGAAGGTCAGGAGGACAAACTATAGCTCCACTTTGCCACACCAAACTTTAAATCCCCAATGGTTACTCATCATCTCGATCTTCTACTCCTCTTTCTGGATCCATTTTACCCTTGCACCACTGTTGGTCTTAGGGCTCCCTAGTGAGGTGCTCAGCACCCTCAGCCCTGAGGGGAATGAGCCCCTGATAACCAAGAACCATCTGGGTGCCAAACATTCTTCCTTGCCTGCATTGTGAAATAGCAGTGATACATCCTGTTGCTGACCAGGATAAATTACGCCTGCCGGCACAGAGACTCCTTTTGTGCCTGCTTGTTTTCGGTATGAGGGCTTTGAAGTGACCAGGCAGTAGCCATTGCCTGAAGTCTGAAGGATCTCTTGCTGTGCCCCCTGTTGAAAGCATTTCCCCTCTGGGAACCAGGACTTCTAAACCTACAGAACCCTGCGTTGAAGGTCTGGGGAGCATAAATTACCTAAATAGGAGAGATGGTCAAGGCCCTGAGAGTGGGGATATAGGGTAGCTATATCCATTTTTGGCTTACACCCACGTACTGTGTAGATCTACCTGGAAATCAAGCTTGGTGGTTTTGCTTCTCATTCATAGGGACCCTATCCGTGTAGCATCAGGGACGAGTGAGGGAGAGGTGCTGACGCAACAGCGGTCATGACGCGGAGGTTGGGTCCATCTGCTTGTGCAGCTTAGTTAGGTCCTCTGGCCCTGCTTGTGCCTTAATCCCAATACACCATGTCCATATTATGAGGGTTTACTGCTGGGACCATCAGGATGACCTGGTGGAACCCAGCTCATGATGGACCGTTCTTGATGTCCATGCTCAGGTATTCCATCTTTACAAGGGTCCGATAGCATGCTGAGTTTTAAATGATTTTTTATATGTTGCGGAATTTTCTGCAACATACAGCAATGTATTGCCCCAGAACCCTAGGTATCACGTATTTTGATTCTCCTATTGGGGCTTGCCACAAACTTCACTTGGCATCTTTCCCCACCATTGACATCTCCAAAACCATAGGATCTGCATCATCATATGGTGCAAGCTTCAAGGTTGCTTTCACCACATTTTGGACCCCCCTCAGCCCTTTCCTGCTCCAGGCCCCAGTCAAAATTGCAGCCTTTTGTGTCACCAAGTAAACTTATTTTTTTTAGAGTATGGAATGCAGTGTCTTCTATATCCAAAAAAGCCTATCAGTTGTTTTATTTTATTTACCCTTAGTAGTGGGAGATGAGAGATGCTATCATTTGTCCTTTACTTTTGAGTGAATGTCCTGGCATGCCCCACACTACTGAACTCCATGAACATTTCTCTTCTCTGGTAAAACCTAAAGCTTTGTTAGGCATACCTCCCATCCTTTGGAGCAAGTGTCTTACTGAGGCCTCTAGCATACTTGATAATTCTTGCTCATCTAGTCTGATTGATTGTCATAATGCTGTCAATAGAGGAGACAATGTGATGCACTGATGAAGATTCAGTTGGTCCAAGTCCAAGTCCCTTATTACGGCAAGAGCGAATGAATTATCGCACTGGGGCAAGGTGGTAATTTATACTGTTGTCTGTCCCAAGTGAATGAGAACTGTTTCTGATCCTCCTTCCTGGTAGGGATGGAAAATGATGCATTTGGCAGATCAATGAAGCTGAATCAGTCTGCTTTAGCAAAGACGCCACAGTTGTCACAGCAGCTTGCAGTGAGGACTACGCCTTCTTTTTAAATGCAATTTTACTGAGATACATTCATGTACCCTATAAACATTCAAAGTGTACAATCAATAGTTTATAGTATCATCATATAGTTGTGCATCACCACAATCAATTCTTGGACATTTTCATTACCCCCCCCCCCCCAAAAAAAAAGAATAAAAAATAAAAGTAAAAAAAGAACACCCAAGACATCCCATGCCCATTTTCCCCCTTATTATTAATTTATATTTCCTCCTTATTTTTACTCATCTTTCCATACACTGGATACAGGGAGTATTGGCCCTAAGATTTTCACAATCTCATGGTCACATTGTAAAAGCTATATAGTTATACAATCATCTTTAAGCATCGAGGCTACTGGATTACAGTTTAGGAATTTTAGGTATTTCTTCTAGCTATTCTAATCCACTAAATACTAAAACGAGATATCTATATAATGCATAAGAAAAACCATCAGAATGACCTCTCGACTCTGTTTGAAATCTCTCAGTCACTGAAACTTTATTTTGTTTCATTCCTCTTCCCCCTTCTGATCAAGAAGTTTTTCTCAATCCCATGATGGAGGACAACTTCTCGGCTGAATTTTTAGTAGTCTATTGCACTCCTTCTGAATCCACATTGTTTTTGTACTGACAAACTGGTGAATTAAATGAGGATATGCTGGGTTCCCTCACGCTCACACTGTTTTGATCTTTTAGGATTTCACTAATCTCTGTTTTCTCATGGGATGTGATTCAAAAAAATTACTCTCTTAGCTGGGGAGGTCAGTGTTAGAGGTTTCCATTTGGCCTTTCCACTAAAATTCCTCTTACCCCACAGCTGAGGAACTAATGTGGGCATCTTTCCTCTACCAAATATGTATATTCCAATTACTCATTCAGGGTCTACAGAAATGACCACGGGGTGGGCTCCAGCGCCCAGCTGCTCCACTGAGAACCGGGGACAGGATTCCATTTATCACCTGTCCTCCATAGTCTCCATTTATCAGGGAACGGGGACATGATGCTACTTTAGGAAATCCAGGTATCAATGTCACCTTGGATACTGGGTCCATGATTCTTTGAAATGTTTGGATTTCATGAGTAAATGTCTATAAGTCCTTTTGGGAAGAACTGGAGGAATTAATACAATAGAATTGCTATGGTATGACAAGAATCTTCCTCTTGGGGACCCAGTCTCTCTTTTATCAATAGGTTCTGGATTTTCAAATTGCTGGGGATGTGGAAGATGGGCAAAGGATCATGACTTTTTATTAGGGCGGCTGTCGTCAGCCATTTGATCATCCTTCTTTAATTCCTTTTGGTTGTAATCAATTAGTCCGTATTCTTGTTGGATGCCCACCTATCTTAGGTATACTATGTTCCAGCAAACATCTTCCCAAGGTCTCTGTGTGTTAACTTCCCCCTGGCTTTATCTCCCACTTTACCACCCATTATGATAATTGCTCCCGCCTTGCATCTGATGATTCACTAGTACCACCAGGCTCTATTACTTTAGGATCTGTTCAGGTGAGAACAAGAAGAGGCTATTTTTCAGAGCTATCTATAGCAAGAGGGACAACCACCATAACTTAGGTTTGACAGAGACTCAAAGGCAGGGAAGGAAAAAGGGGAGAACTTCATGTACTGATTGGAGGTTATTGGCATGGGGGGGCTGGAGGTGGGCTCACTAGAAGTGGGACTCCTATGTGGCTGGTTTGGGGGGCACATTTGGTTTTCTTTGGTTAGTCCTGAGAAGCAGGAGCAAAAATGAGAGAACCTGGCAGTCACTAACCACCTCCTGGTCATTTTGGCCTGGTTGCTTCAGAGGTGGTGGTTTGGTTTCCTGAGATAGTTGTCTCAGAATTGTGGGTCAGCGTTCTGTTGTCATATACGGTCTGACTATTGTCCATTTGTATATTCAGACTCAGTCTCCACCCCATCCTACCCTCTTTGGTCATTCTCTTATTTGTGAGACTTTGGACAATTTAGGAAAGATCCAGATTTTCACTGCTTATGGATTGTTCATGTGTTTCCAAGGTCAATTGTATTGTAAGATCTTCTTGGCCTTTTAGTAGTATGGTCACATGAGGAAGGAATAACTATGCAGAAGCACTGAAGACTCTGGATAGAATGCAGTGGACCAGCATCAGGGTCACTATTACAAAAATAAGAACAACTAGTAGTTCCTGTAAGGAATTTTAGAATCAGGAACTCCAGTTGCTCAACTCAGACCAAGAGAACAAATCCCATAGACCCTGAGTATCGGGAATTGAATCATGCCCCCTGCAAAAAGCATGCTCAGGTCCCAATCTCTGGTTCTGTAGGTGTGAACCCATTTGTAAACAGGTCCTTTGAAGACACTGTTAGTTAAGGGGTGTCCAAACTGAATGAAGGTGGGCCTAAATGCAATATGGCTGGAGTCCTTATAAGCAAAGGAAATTGGACACAGAAGGAGAAGCCATGGGGAGCAGCCAGCAGCTGGAAGTTATTGGAATCAAGAGAAGGGAAAAGATGCTGCCATGTGCATTGCCATATGATAGAAAAGACAAGGAATCCCAAAGATTGTTGGCCAGCCAGACGGTATTGATCCCTTGGCAGGAAGCAAGCCTTCTAGCCTCTGAAATCATGAGCAAATAAATTCCTGTCCCTAAGCCAACACATTTTATGGTATTTATTTTAGCAGCCAGGAAACTGAAACAGTGAGGATAAAGCTTAAAGAGCCAAGTAGCTTTTACATTAAGGCAATGTTTAGCCTGTTCCACCCTGCCTGTCTCATTGATCCAAATACAGCAAGAAGTATTAGTTATGGCACAAGCACCATCATGTCTAGTCATGTATGATGTAGAATGTTCCTAAATGGATAAATTCTCCTTTCTTCAACCTGCCATCTAGCATCCTCAGTCCTATATTCTACTTCTGGAGTATGTTGGGTGAATCCTGCATCTCTTTCAGGGAGTATATAGTCCCTTTGCTTTTTCACAAGTCCAGTATATCCTTGGATATGTTACACTGGGCTTAACTTTAGTTATTGATTGGTGGCCAAGAGAGGAGGTGAAAATAGGTAATGAGGTGGGTACATGTTGTCTTGCAAGAAAGAGGCTTCTGAATTACCATAAAGCAATGGAGAGATGCCAATCTTATACAGAGAGGAATGGGCCCTCTCTGGGGACCAAAAGAATTCAGAGGGATCTGGGATTCAAGATATTCAAGTGTGTATCCATATAACTGTCTCCATCCAGTGTCTCAGGGACTAGTCGCGGCCCTGATCTTGCCATTACAGCCTTGCCTGGTTTGAGAATTCAGCGTTTCCTAGAACACCACACTATTCCTTTACTTTAATCCTGGGCCAGATTCTCATCTTTTCTGCCTTTAGCTACAAGAGATGACAGGCTCTTTGTATACATCCAAGAAGATTGTCTGGAGCTCATACTTAAGCTGTATTTAGTAATTAATCACCCTCAGCCTTTCATTGTCTTTCTCAAGTGCATTGATTGTTCCAAGCAACAGCCATGCCATTATACACTCCATATAAATATTATTTCTTATAATTACCATGTCCCCCAAACTTCTCAAATGTTCCCCAAACTTCCAATGCCAATGTATTCCCCTCTACCAGTATCCCAACTAGTTGTTCATGAAAATGTTAACAACTGCTTTGCTATAGTAAGCCACGGGCTCTCCCTGCTTCATGATCCGGCTCTGAAAGCCATTGTAGTGACCACTTCCTATGACAAGTCCTGGCACTATCTTTTTAGGATAGTTCAGGAAAAGATTGGGAAATTCAGATTTTAAACTAAGAATTTGGGGAAACTAAGCATGATTGGGTAAACAGAATTCGTAGGGGCAGAGATGAGGGGTGCAGTTACAACCAAAGCCTCCACCCACCCACCGAGAGCTCCAGAGTTGGGATGGTTTTTCAGTGTTGTCTCATCTTGCAGGGGAGTGGGAACCCTGGAGTGGACTGCCCCTGGGGAGGAGGGGACAGGAAACTTGGTTGTGGGTGATTCCTGGAGAGCAGCTCCGCTGAGTTACATGCCAATGCTCTAATTATGGACCATCCATCTCAGCATCCCCCCCACAGCACTGACATTGGGAATTTGGATCAGGTGTGATTGCCTGCGGATGAGAACTGTGATTTTTGAATGGTAAATCATAGGCGCTCCATAATATATATTTTAAAATTTTTACTAATAAAACCAATCGACATACAATATGAACATTCTTTTTTTATCACATAGTTGTATATTCATCATGATCATTTCTTAGAACATTCGCATCAATTCAGAAAAAGAAATAAAAAGAAAACAAAAAAATTCGTACGTACCATACCCCTTACCTCTCCCTTTCATTGATCACTAGCATTTCAATCTACTAAATTTATTTTAACATTTGTTCCCCCTATTATTTATTTAGTTTTGATCCATATGTTTTACACATCTGTCCATAAGGTAGATAAAAGAAGCATCAGACACAAGGTTTTCACAATCATACAGTTATACTGCAAAAGCTAAGTCATTATACAATCATCTTCAAGAAACATGGCTACTGGAGCACATTTTCTACATTTTCAGGCAGTTCCCTCCAGCCTCTCTGTTATGCCTTAACTAAAAAAGGTGATATCTACTTAATGCGTAAGAATAACCTCCAGGATAACCTCTCGACTCTGTTTGGAATCTCTCAGCCATTGCTACTTTGCTTTGTCTCATTTCTCTTTTACCCCTTTTGGTGGAGAAGTTTTTCTCAATCCCTTCGTGCTGAATCCCAGCTCATTCTAGGATTTCTGTCCCACATTGCCAAGAAGGTCCACACCCCTGGGAGTCATGACCCATGTAGAGAGGGAGAGGGCAGTGAGTTTGCTTGTCGTGTTGGCTGAGAGAGGCCACATCTGGGAGTGCCAAAATATTTGCCTCTGAGTTTTGGCTCTTAGGGAGGCAGGAAAAGGCAAATGTAATATATGGAGGAGAAAAGGAATTCCCATTGAGAATGTGTCCACAAATTCAAATTTCTTTGCCCAAGAAGAAACCCAGTATCATTAAACGCTGCCAAATAATTGGAGATTTTTTTTTTGTATGCTGTATGGTGGGGGTCACGTTTTATTTTTTCCCTATGTGACTATCCCATTATTGAAGCACCATTTATTGATTTTTTTTGGGGGGGCGGGGGGAAGTGCACTGGCTGGGAATTGAACCCCGGTCTTCTGCATGGCAGGCAAGAATTCTAGCACTGAACTACCCTAGCACCCCTTAACTGGAGATTTTATGCCTGAGGAAATGGAAATAATTGAGCTAATTGATAGAGAATTTAAAATAAGACTGTTTTAAATTATGTAGGTATAAAGGGGTAACATCTATGAACAAGAAAAGAAGTTTATGAGACATTGATCAAAAGCTGTGAAATCAGAGCAGATAAATTTTGAAAACATTGAATAATTAGAAGACTTGAAAAGGAAAAATGTAGTATTTGAAATTAATAGTCTTGTAAAGAATATAAACAGAATTTTGAAAACAATGATAGAATCAGTTAATTGAAGAAAGTGAATTACGATAAAGAGTACAAAATATATTATAGCTATTAGGAAACATGGGGGAGGGATTGATTGAGCAGCACCACCATTTATCTATTAGAAATTCTAGAGATTGAGGAGTTCAACATTCCAAGAAAAATTGACTCAAGTTTTTTGGAATTTTAAGAAACCATTCTCCAGATTTAGAAAGCTCAAAGTTGTAGCAGGCAGCATTTCTACTACTAAATACATAGATTGAAACTGTAGAACATTAAATTCAAGAAAAATACGAAGGTAAACAGCCTTTTCCTCTACGAAGGAATGGCGGTATAACGACAGAAGGCTTCTTAGCTGCTACAATAATTGGCAGAGAAAACAACACTATCTTTGAAGTAATGAGTGAATATGTGTATTATTTTAAACACACAAGTTTTAAACACAAGTTTGAAGGTATAGTTAAAACATTTGCAGATAAACAGAATTAAGAATTACCACACAAGCCATAGCTAAGAAAACTGCAGAAGACGATATAAGTCAGTAAGAAGAAGAATGAAGACAATGAAGGAGTGGAATGCAATAGAAGCTGAGCAAAGAACCTGGGAAGGCATGTTGGTAAATCTAAATAATAACTATCAATGCACAACAGAAAAACTAACATATTGTTGACTTTGGTTTTATCAGTCATATTTTATTTCCTTATAAAAAATACAAAGCAAGTCTGGCAAAATAATGACATCTGAAAAATAGGAGCAGTTATCTTTCAAACAGAACGAGACAATGAATAACCCAGGTGGAATCTGAATTGTATAGAATAGTGCAAAGATAAGTTTTCTTTAGGTCTATCAATGTAAATTATCACATTAACAGATTTTTTAAAATTGCAAAATGTCCTCTCGGAGCTTACAGAAACATGTTAAAAATTAACATTTAAAAACCTTAAAGTAACCTTGCATTTTACTCCCTTTCTGTTTTTATCCTACTCTTCCCAAGTCCTTAGAAGGGCAATCAGTTTTTTAAACCCCAGAGCCCCAATCCATCTCTTTTGCTCCCCTGTTAGGTTCCTGTATATTCCCCATTGACTGGAGGGCTCCATATAGCTATTTTATCCATACAAATAATTACATATTAACATTTAAAATAATTTGATAAAATAGCCACTTAGGCAGAAGCAAAACAAACTTCTTTGTTCATGATCACAAAGATTGGAATAACTGCTTCAATAGGATAAGGGTTATCTGCAAATCATGTAAAGATACTTCATAGCAAAATTTAGAAGCGTTCTTCATTAACACATGGCATAAGATAGGAATGCCCCTACAAACCATACTGTTCAACCCTGAACTTGAAATGATAGCCAATGCAAAAGATTAAGTAAAGGTAAGATGCCAGAGGCTTGTCAGTGAAGCCTCTCATTTGGAGATATGATCATTATCTCTATCAACCGACCAAGACAATATACAGATGAACAATTAAGAAATTCAGCAATTTTGCTGGATACCAGAGTAACATAAGAAACAAATTATCTCTATATACCAGTAAGAATGTACAAGATATACTCAGGATTTTAGAACTATAAAAGCACAGAATTTTAGAATTACAAACTTTTCCAGGACAAGAGATTATATTAAGAACCCCAAAAAGAAATTAATGAAAAACAGCTGGTTCTTTGAGGAAAAAAAAAACAAAACCCATAGTTTAATGACATAGTTAAACCATTTGTTAACTTAGTCATTAAAAAAAGGGCTGTGCATGATCATGCTTCCGGTTTTGTTATTTTTTTCTTTTGTATCCTACACATTTGCTCACATGAAAGTTTTTGCTAGACCCCCCAAAAGAGGTAGGCTTGTCATAAGGAAAAGGTCCATGGTGAGAAGATGGTCATGAATTAGCCCCGAGACTAAAGCCAAGAAATTCAGGAATTACTTTAATTTTGGGGAAAAAAGGATGCAGTCATAGGGTGCTGGAGAATGGGTGCCTTCTTAGAGAAATGTGCTGGAGCTGAGGTCTGAAGAAAAACTAGGCGGGATGGGGCAACCTAAACAGCAATATCAGGATCTAAAAGTCCACCGTATTTCAGGCAGCAAATTACTTTGCCAGGATGACCGTTCTTGCTGATTTTCTTAGTCTGCTACTGATACTAAATCCTGCAGTGCAGTCTACATAAAAAAAAAAACATGTCTTCCGTCCATGCCTGGAGGTCCTGCAGGCTGTGCAAGGTACACATAGTGGTTATCAGAAGACCCTCTTGTGGTCACCAGAAGAGTGGCAAGAGCTTGGGGGAGGCAGTTTATTCCTGGAACAGGCGTCTCCGCACCCTGCACGGAGGGCGGGGGGGACGCTGAGGGCGCTCGCGGGGCTCTGGACTAGGAGACGGGGGCAGAGGTTGGAGAGGTGAGTCGGGCAAGGGCCTCCCGAGGTGGAAGTCCAGGTTGAAGTCGGGGCCAGGAGAGCGTCTCTCCGGACTGGGAGCGGGCGCCCGAGGACAGGGCTCCGGGACGCGGCCCAGCGAGCAGGGGCTGGGGACGCTTCTAGCCGAGCAGCAGGGCGCAGCGCCTGAGTCCCGGGGCTCCAGCCAGGGCTCCAGGTACTCCGTTTCCACGTCTTCCTCGTCGGCCTCGAGGGCGGCGGCACAGAAGAACCCCTGCTCCACGACGACTTTGGGCTCCGGAGCGCCCAGGAGAGGGCCGGGCCCCGGGCGGCCGGGCGAGGCGCCGTCTCCCGCCGGCCTGTCATCCCCGGGGTCCAGGAGGGCCTCGGGCACCAGGACGAGGGTGTGGGCGCCGAGGGACACGTGCAGCACCGAGGTGGGCTCGGGCGCCAGCACCAGCTCGGCGTCGCCCAGGGGCACCTGCAGGGCGCAGCCGGCCGCCAGCACCAGCACGGAGGTGAGCGCGTCGGCGGCGCCGGGCCCCGCCGGCCCTTCCAGGACGGGCGTCGCCTCGGGCTCGGGGTCCGCGGGCGCGTCGGGTCGGCGGCGCTTGGCGGGGCCGGGTCCGGTGGGCTGCGGGCCCCACCAGGGCGCGGGACTGGGGCTGCGGGGCCGGCTGCCCATCACCTCGACGGCGCGGCGGGCGGCTGGGTCCAGCGCGCGGGGGCAGGTCGCGGGGGTCGGGCGGAGCGGGCCGGGGACGCGGCGGGCGCAGGGCCGCGCGATGCGGGGCGACGCCTCGGGGCTCCGGGCGCCTCCCGGGGATGCAGTCCGGGCCTCGGGGAAGCGCAGGGCTCGGTCTCGGGCGCTCTCTGCGCCTCCTCACGCCGACCCGGATGCGCACCGGATGGCCAATTGCGTAGCAGGTGACGCCGGTGGAATCGGGGTCGCAAAATGTCACGCCGAGCCCCGCCCGGGCCCCGCCCCTGCCCCGCCCCAGCCCGCGCGCCGTGGCCCTTGATTTGCTGCGGCGCCCGGGGAACGTCCTTAGTCGGTCTGTAGGGGGCAGCACCGTGCCCACCAAGGCGTGGCTGCAGGGTCAGGTGCTTCCTTCCATTGACTTCCCATGCGGAGGTGACGACCACTTACGTTGCAAGTGACGCCGCTGAAGCCATGGACATCCCGTTCGTCTGGGTGAGCCCCGCCTCCAGCCGAGGCCCGGGCGAAGGGCCTGCGCACTTCCTTGGCCCGGTAGTGGGGTGAGTTTTGGCGTGGCCCCCTTGCACACACGTTCCCGTAGCTTGTTATTGACTGGTAGATATCCTCAGGGGGCGGGATGGAAATGTTAGTATCATGCGTGATAACAGCCGTTATCAGCTTTTTAATAGTCAATACTAGAGAGATATACCTCCAAGAGCTGTTGTAAGACTTTGCTTTCTCTCATTTGGCCAAACTACGACCTCCAGATATATGTGTTTTTTAGTCCAATTTACAGGTGCTGATGTCATAAAGAAGGGTTAACCAATTTGCCCAGGAACCGGGAACTAGCAGAGCTAGCTGTGACGTCACGTTGCAGGTAAAATGATACAGTGCCAGCTTTTGTTCCAAGGGCCCGATTTAAGGGGCGTCTGCCAACATGTACCTGGCTGCAAAAGGAAAGGTGCGGCCCAGCTAGCTATCTAGTGTTAAGAGGAGAAAACACCCAACGCTGATGTTGGAATAGGGAATACTTTCATATAAGGAAAGTGAACGACCCTTTTCCTCCCACCCGATTCCTCATCTTGTAACTTTTATTACCACTTTCTTGTTTGTCATTCTAGAATGTTTTGTGCATATAAAAGCAAATCACATATACATAATTCCCCTCCCTTCCCCTCTTTTTCAAACCTTATATTACATACAGCCCTTTTTTAGGGCTGCATAGCATTCCTTCGCATGGACTTTGAATTTACATCAGCCCTCTCTTGATGGACATTTAAGTTCGTGGTCTGAGACTTGCCAGCTTGGGAATTCACTGACAAGTTCGAATTAAAGGCAGATATTTGGGCCCCATCTTAAAACCACTGAGTCAGAATTCCAGGAGATTAGAGTGTAGGAATTCTCTGTAAGCAACGCTAGGAAACGGCTGATGCTGAAGCTTGCGTGGCGGAACTCGCTTTCATTTAGCAGCGTAGGGGTGCGGGGGGTGGGCTCCACGGAGGGAGCGCAGACCTCCCAGGCTGTTGTTAGGGCCGCGGTCCCGGGCTCCCCAGTGGCGCAGCCGCCGCGGTGCCCAGACCCTGCGAACCGGCGCAGGCTCGGGCCGCAGTCAGTGGGTGTGGGGAGGGTTTCTGCCCGGAACCTGTGGAAGCTGCTGGAACCCTCAGCCCGGCTCCCAGGTGGTGGAAACAGCCCCGAGCATCTCCTGGCATGCGGCAGGGCGGCGTGCAAGGGGTGGCACAGCAGAAACAGTTTGCTGGGGCCCTCGAGTGTTCTTTTTGCGACCCTGGAAAGTCCCACTGTTGGGGAATAATGGGGCGCCATTCGGGAGAGCGAGGGAGGATGGGCCGTTGTTAGAGGGGCCGACGGGCGAGCACAGGCCGGCCCGTGAGGGGCGGGGGCCCCTGGCCGGGCCTCCGCCTGCGAGCGAGATGCCCCCCGACCCTGGCTCGGGCCACCTCGTGTCCGCTGCTGGCCTGACCCCGGCGGGTTCACCCGGGGCTCGCCCTCCTCTCGGGCTGGGTGCTGCGCCTCCATCTGCATCCGCCCCGAGGCCTCGGGCCTGGGGATTCCCTTCCCGGAGCAGCGGCCCGCCTCTCCGGAGGGAGCGGGTTCGCAGGGGCCTGGAGGAGGCACGTTTGGTTGCCTCTCCATCTTAGGCCTTGTGCTCACCGGCTGGCGGAGGGCGAGTCACCACCCCTCAGCCTTAAGTATGAGTGTAAAAGGAGGAGGATGCTGTCCCCTGTGCAGGCGGTTGTGCGATCACGTATGTGAAGTGTTCCCGAACGTGGTAGGTAATTAGTCAGTGGTAATTAGTCATGGTAGGTAATTTTACGATGTTTATCTATCTCTTCCCATTTGACAGGGTCAGCTTGGTTCCCCAGTGTCCGGAACAGCTTCCGGCATCATCATCATCCCGAAAGGGGACTGGATGTTAGAAAATACAAATGGCAGAACATCTACGGCCAAGGCATGGCTGCGCCGGGGCTCCCCCTGACCTCCTGCCTGACTTTACCGACATGGTGGATGATCCGCCTGCTCAGAGGGCTTCCTTTTGTCAATCAATGTCGCCTGACCAATCAGCACGAAGTGCCTGACCGCCAAGGGGGCGGGACGGAGAAGTCCTGGCAGAGGTGGCCTCCGCGGGTTTGGGCAGGGGACAAGATGGCGGCCTCCGGGTTTGGGCAGGGGACAAGATGGCGGCCTCCGGGTTTGGGCAGGGGACAAGATGGCGGCCTCCGGGTTTGGGCAGGGGACAAGATGGCGGCCTCAGGGGTTTGGGCAGGGTCAAGATGGCCACAGGCGGTTCCTGTCAGAGGAGCTGGGGTGGAGAAAGCTGGGTGGTGCTCAAGGAGGCTCAAGAGTTTCCTCTGCAGAGGGCCATTGGGCAGTGCCAATCCTTTGAGGCTTCATCTGAGACCCCAAGGCCCAGGCCCAGGGTTTGGGGCCCCAGCAGTGTTCTTAGCATTGGCCGGGAAGAGGCTGTTCCCTTATGCCCTACAATGCAGGCTTTAAGACCTTTCCATGCTTTTCTTCTTTACACAACTAATAATATCTGATGTATTTTCCCCAGACTCCAGTGTAGCTAGAGCGGTAACTTCCCTTCAGCTCCTCACCCACCTTCCCACCCTGCAGTCTGGGGCCATTGTGATAAGACCCTTTTCTATGTATTTACAACGGACACAACAGAGAGTTTTTGTCTTCTTGCTAGAATGGCAACGTGTTGTCGGCATTTTCCTGCAATTTGTTAGCGCTTACTGCTATGTGGTGTCTTTATCTGCAAAGTACATAATTCTGTCTTTTACCCAAGAGGCCCTTGTCAGCACGCAGTACTGGCTTTTCTGTCTTGTGTCACTTTTTGTGTAAGAACAAGAAGAGGCAATTTCAGAAATATCTTGACCAGCAAGTCCTCTGCGAAGAAGAATGATGAAGGTGGCCCACTGCTTTCTGCTTGTCTGATGGTAATTCTGGTATATTATGCTGTATCGTATTTACTTTCTGAGCATCTAACTCAGGGGTGTCCGGCTTTGTCTTACTGATGCTGTTACAGTGATTAGATATAATGTGACCAATGTGTTACACCCACAATTACTGATCCCTACTATTTTAAGGATGCTGTTGCAAGAATAGTACAAAGAACTCTCTTTACCTTTTATCAATTTTTAACATTTGTCACATTTTTCGGCCTCTCTGTCTCCCTCTCGGAGTCATATATATATATGTTTCTATATGTGTATAGAGTAAGTTGTGTGTATACATCAGGCTCCTTTACACCACGATGCATCAGTGTATATTTCCTAAGAAGAATGCTCTGTTACGTATCTATAGTATGGTTATCAAATTTAGAAGGATTTAACATTGATACCAATACTTGGATCCACAGAACCATTTTCCAGTTTTGTCAGTTGTACCGATAATGCCCTTTATAACACACACACATACACAAACACACACACTTTTTTTTCCCCATAAAATACAGAGAAGGATCATGTATTGCTTTTAGGGATCATATCTTTTTAATCGTATCTGGAACAGTTTCTTAGCATTTTTTTAAAGTTTTAAAATACGAATGACCGTCTATTTTCAACACTCTGTAGTACTGACATTCCTTTGTTCTTCCTCATGCAAAAACATTTTTTAATTTGTACATTTGTTGCTATCATTGTATACTCTAGGCATTCTTAGATTATACATCTCAGTCTTTATCGTCTGTCTTTCCTTCTGATTTCATATGTGCCCTCAGCCCTCCTCCCTCTCTCATTCTCACATTCAGCTTCATTCAGTGAACTTAAGTTATTGTGCTACAATCAGGTAGTATTATTCATTTCTGAATTTTTACAGTCAGTCTGGTTGCATAATCTGTATCCCTTCAGCTCCAATTACCCAATGTCTACCCTACTTCTATCTCCTGATAACCTCTGTTCTTAACTGACATTCTCCAAGTTCACTCATTAACGTCAGTTCATATCAGTGAGACCATACAGTATTTGTTCTTTTGTTTGTGGCTAATCTCACTGAGCATAACTTCCTCAAGGTCCATCCGCATTGTTACATGCTTCATGACTTTATTCTGTCTTACAGCTGCGTAATATTCCATCGTGTGTATATACCACAGCTTGTTTAGCCACTCTCCTGTTGATGGACACTGTGGCTATTTCCATCTCTTGGCAATTGTAAATAATGGTGCTATAAACATTGGTGTACAAATGTCTGTTTGTGTCCTTGCCCTCATGTCCTCTGAGTACATACCTAGCAATGGGATTGCTGGATCATATGACAATTCTATACTTAGCTTCCTGAGGAACCACCAAACTGCCTTCCACAGTGATTGTACCATTTGACATTCCCACCAACATTCGATAACGGTGTCTTTTTCTTTGCATCCTCTCCAGAGCTTGTTATTTTCTGTATTTTTTTGATAATGGCCATTCTGCTGGGTGTGAGATGATATCTCATCGTGGTTTTGATTTACATTTCCCTAGTAGCCAGTGAAGTTCAGCATTTTTTTCATGTGCCTTTTAGCCGTTTGTATTTCCTCTTCTGAGAAGTGTCTGTTCAAGTCTTTTTCCCATTTTAAATTGGGTTGTTTGTCTTTTTATTGTTGAGTTGAACTATCTCTTTATATATTCTAGATACTAGTCCTTTATCTGATATGTGGATTCCAAATATTGTCTCCCATTGTGAAGGCTGCCTTTTTACTTTCTTGAGAAAGTTCTTTGATGCACAAAAGTGCTTAATTTTGAAGAGTTCCCATTTATCTATTTTTTTCTTCACTGCTCATGCTTTGGGTGTGAGATCTAGGAAACCACCTACTATTACAAGTTTTATAAGACATTTCCCTAGATTTTCTTCTAGAAGTTTTATGGTCTTAGCTCTCATGTTTATGTCTTTGATCCACTTTGAGTTAATTTTTGTATGAAGTGTGAGATATAGATCCTCTTTTATTTCTTTTGCATATGGATATCCAGTTCTCCAAGTACCATTTATTGAAGAGACTGTTTTGTCCCAGGTGAGTTGACTTGACTGCCTTATCAAAGATCAGTTGTCCATAGATGAGAGGACCTATATCTGAACACTCTATTTTATTCCATTGGTCAGTATATCTATCTTTATGCCAGTACCATGCTGTTTTGACCACTGTAGCTTCATAATACGCCTTAAAGTCAGGTAGCATGAGAACTCCAACTTGATTTTTTTCCCTCAGGATACTTTTAGCTATTTGGGGCACCCTGCCCTTCCAGATAAATTTGGTTATTGGTTTTTTTATTTCTGAAAAGTAAATTTTTGGGATTTTAATTGGTACTGCATTGAATTTGTAAATCAGTTTAGGTAGAATTGACATCTTAACTATATTTAGTTTTCCAATCCATGAAGATGGTATGCCCTTCCATCTATTTAGGTATTCTGTGATTTCTTTCAGCAATTTCTTGTAGTTTTCTTTATATAGGCCTTTTGTATCCTTAGTTAAATTTATTCCCAAATATTTTTTTCTTGTGGTTGCAATTGTAAATAGAATTTATTTCTTGATTTCCCCCTCAGGTTGCTCATTACTGGTGTATAGAAACACTGCAGGTTTTTGAGTGTTGATCTTGTAACCTACCACTTTGCTGTACTCATTTATTAGCTCTAGAAGTTTTGTTGTGGATTTTTCGGGGTTTTCAACATATAGCATCATATCATCTGCAAACAGTGAGAGTTTTACTTCTTCCTTTCCAATTTTTATGCCTTGTATTTCTTTTTCTTGTCTAATTGCTATGGCTAGAACTTCCAACACAATGTTAATAACAGTGGTGACAGTGGACATCCTTGTCTTGTTCCTGATTTTAGAGGGAAACTTGTAAGCTTTCCCCACTGAGGATGATGTTGGCTGTGGGTTTTTCGTATATTCCCTTTATCATTTTGAGGAAGTTGCCTTCTATTGCTATCCTTTAAAGTGTTTTCAGCAAAAAAAAAAAAAAAGGATGTTGAATTTTGTCATATGCCTTTTCTGCATCAATTGAGATGGTCATGTGGTTTTTATGCTTTGATTTGTTGATATGGTGTGTTATATTAATTGATTTTCTTGTGTTGAACCATCTTTGCATAAGTGGGATAAATTCCACTTGATCATGGTGTGTAATTCTTTTAATGTGCTGCTGGATTTGATTTGCAAGAATTTTGTTGAGGATTTTTTCATCTATATTCATTAGAGAGATTGGTCTGTAGTTTTCTTTTTTTGTAGTATCTTTGTCTGGCTTTGATATGAGGGTGATGTTGGCTTCATAGAATGATTTAGGTAGCCTTTCCTCCTCTTCAGGATTTTTGAAGAGTTTGAGCAGGATTGGTATGAATTCTTTCTTGAATGCTTAGTAGAATTCACATGTGAAGCCATCTGGTCCTGGTCTTTTCTTTTTGGGGAGCTTCTTAATGATTGATTCAGTTTCTTTACTTGTGGTTGGTTTGTTGAGGTCATCTGTTTCTTCTCAAGTCAATACTGGTTGGTCATGCCTTTCTAGGAAGTTGTCTATTTCATCTACGTTGTCTAGTTTATTAGCATAAAGTATTTCATAGTATCCTGTTATTACTTCCTTTATTTCTGTGGGGTCAGTGGTTATGTCTCCTCTTCCATTTCTGATTTTATTTATTTGCATCCTCTCTCTTTTTCTTTTTGTCAACCCTGCTAAGGGTCCATCAGTTTTATTGATATTCTCAAAGAACCAACTTCTGGTTTTGTTGTTTTCATGTTCTCAATTTCATTTATTTCTGCTCTAATCTTTGCTGTTTATTCCTTTTTGCTTGCTTCGGGGTTAGTTTGCTTTTTTCCCTCTAGTTCTTCCAAGTGAACAGTTAATTTTTTGATTTTTGCTCTTCTTTTTTGATATAGGCATTTAGGGCAATAAATTTCCCTCTTGGCAGTGCCTTTGCTGCATCCCATAAATTCTGATATGTTGTGTTTTCATTTTTATTTGCCTTGAGATATGTACTGATTTCTCTTGTAATTTCTTCCTTGACCCACTGTTTAAGAGTTGTTGTTGAGCCTCCATATGTTTGTGAATTTTCTGGCCTTCTGTTATTGATTTCCAAATTCATTCCTTTATGATGCAAGAAAGTGTTTTGTATGCTTTCAGTCTTTTAAAATTTATTTAGACTTGTTTTGTGACCCAGCATATGATCTATCTGTGAGAATGATCCATCAGCACTTGAGAAGAAGGTGTATCCTGCTGTTGTGGGCTGTAATATTCTATAAATATTTGTTAAGTCTAGTTCACTTATCACATTATTCAAATTCTCTGTTTCCTTATTGATCCTTTGTCTAGATGTTCTGTCCATTGATGAGAGTGGGGAATTGAAGTCTCCAACTATTATGGTATATGTGCCTATTTCTCTTTTCAGAGTTTGCCTCATGTATTTTGGAGCATTCTGGCTCGGTACATAAATATTTATGATTTGTTATGTCTTCTTGTTGAATTGTTCCTTAACACATAGTTTCCTTCTTTGTCTCTTTTAATTGTTTTACATTTGAAGTCTAATTTGTTGGGTATTAGTATAGCTACACTTGCTCTTTTCTGATTGTTGTTTGCATGAAATATTTCTTCCCAACCTTTTACTTTCAACCTGTGTTTGTCCTTGAATCTAAAATGCATCTCCTATAGACAGCATATAGATGGGTCCTGTTTTTAAATCCATTCTTCTACTCTGTCTTTTTTTTTTTTTTTTTTACATGGGCAGGCATTGGAAATCGAACCCAGGTCCTTGGGCATGGCAGGCAAGCATTCTTACCTGCTCAGCCACCATGGCCCGCCCTCTACTCTGTCTTTTGATTGGGAAATTTAATCCATCAACATTTAGTATTATTACTGTAAGGGCAGTACTTTCTTCTACCATTTTGCCTTTTGTATTTTACATGTCATATCTAATTTTTTTCTCTTTTTACCTTTACTGATAGTCTTCATTTCTATATTCTTCTCCATACCTTCATCTATATACTCTTCTGTCTTTTCCTATCTGCCTCTAGTGCTCCCTTTAGTATTTCTTGCAGAGCCAGTCTTTTGGTCACAAATTCTCTCAGTGATTTTTCTGTCTGAAAGTGTTTTAATTTCTCCCTCGTTTTTGAAAGACAATTTTGCTGGATATTGAATTCTTGGTTGGCAGTTTTTCTCTTTTAGAATCTTAAATATATCATACCACTGTCTTCTTGCCTCCATGGTTTCTGCTGAGAAATCTACATATAGTCTTATTGAACTTTCCTTGTTTGGGATGCTTGCTTTTCTCTTGCTGTTTTCAAGATTCTTTCTTTCTCTTTGACATCTGATGTTCTGTTAGTAAGTGTCTTAGAGTATGTCTATTTGAAACTTTTCTGTTTGGGGTACGCTGCACTTCTTGGATTTGTAATTTTCTGTCTTTCATAAGAGTTGTGAAATTTTCAGTGATAATTTCCTCCATTAGTCTTTCTTCTCATTTTCCCTTTTCTTTTCCTTCTGGGATACCCACAACATGTATATTCATGTGCTTCATGTTGTCATTCAATTCCCTGAGTCCCTGATTATATTTTTCTATTCTTTTCCGTATATTTTCTTTTGCTTGTTGAATTTCAGATGTCCCATCCTTTGGTCACTAATCCATTCTCCTGCCTCTTGAAATCTAATATTATAGGTTTCCATTGTTTTTTTCATCTCTTCTACTGTGCCTTTCATTCCCATAAGTTCTATGATTTGTTTTTTCAGACTTTCAGTTTCTTTTTGTTTACCCATTGCCTCCTTTATATCCTCCCTCAACTCGTAGAGTTGATTTTTGATGAGATTTTTCATGTCTGTTTGAACATCCTGAATTAGTTGTTTCAACTCCTGTATCTCATTTGAATTGTTGGTTTGGTTCTTTGACTGGGCCATATCTTCAATTTTCCTAGTATGATTCATTATTTTTTGCTGGCATCTAGACATTTAATTTCCTTCATTAGTTTATTCTAGGAATTGCTTTGACTCTTTTTCCTGGATTTTCCTTATGGATGGCTTTAATCTCTGTCTGTTCTTTGACATTCAGCTCAGCTGTTCTAGACCTCTAGCTTAAGTTTTGTTTAACGAATTAGAATTTTTTCAGTTCTTGTTTTCTTGTTTCTTACCCTGCCTATATGGAACCTTTTTTCTTCCCTTAAGGAGGGTCTACTTAGATATTATAGATGCCAGTCCAATTTTACCAGACCAGACTGGCCTCCTCTCAGGAGTTAAGAGTCCCCTGCATCACTTTTCCCTGAGGGTGAGACCCAGCAGTTTGTGAGACTTTCTTATGAAGCCTTTAGACTCTGTGCTTTTCCTGTCCTGCCCAGTATGTGGTGCTTGTCTGCCTGTTGTTTCCCACCCGCGCAAAGTGGTGCCTTTAACTTCAACAGACTCTCCCTGCTTGGGGAGTGGTGGAGACAGAGTGGAGGTTGTAGGCCGGCTTTAATTACTTCAGCTTTCCTGTTCCTGGGGTCTGAATTCCTTGAGGGATTCCACCTGAGCTACCTGACCCCCTCTTGGGGTGGGGGTGGGGGAGTCTCAGCCTCCAGGGAATTATCTCCTGTCACCTGACCAGCCTCTTAGTCTCTCAGACAAGCTGGATTCTGCCCTGGCTTGGGGCAGTTGGAGCCTGAGAAGCCTTGCAGTTGTATCTAATGAGCAGTTAAGCAGTAGAAACAAAGCAGAAAAAAAAATCCTTTTCAGATCAGGATCCCCTTCCTTGGGTTTGTTAATCAAGAGCTTAAGTTGGTACGTTGCTCTGTGTATCTCCAGGTTCTATGTGCCCCTCCCCCCACTTTTAGGGTCCAGCCCTTTTCAAGTATTTTGTGCTGTTCAATCCAAAAAACCTCTGTTCCCGCCCCCCCATCACCATGATCTGGTTTTATAGTACTTCCATCATTCCAGAAAGTTCCTTCATGCCTGTTTGCACTTAACACATTCTAAATCCCCGAGACCTAGGTAATTGTTGATCTGCTTTCTATATCCATAAATTTGCCATTTTACTAGACATTTCAAATATATGGAATCATAGAATATGTAGTCTTTTGCATCTGACTTTTTAAATTTAACATACAGTTTTTGAAACTTATCTATGTTGTAGCAATTGTTATTGATGTTGTATCCATGTAGTAGCAAGTCATGTCAGTATTTTATTCATTTTAATTGCTGAATAGTATCTACTGTATTGATATATACCACATTTTGTTTCTTTATTCACTAGTTGGTGGACATGTGGATTATTTCCAGTATAAGGCTGCTGTGAATATTCATGTACATGTCTTTATGTGGACGTATGTTTTTATGTCTCTTGGATAGATTTCAAGGAGTGGGTTTTTTGGGTCATATGGTAAGTTTATGTTTCACTTAAAAACAAAACAAAACATGGCAGATTATTTTCCAAGGTGACTGTACAGTTTTACATTCCAAAACAGCAATGTATGAGTGTTCTAGTTTCTCCACATTCTTGCCAACACTTCTAGTATTGTTTGTCTTTTTTATTATAGCCGTTCTAGTTGGTATGTTGTGTCATCTCATTATAGTTTTCACTTACATATCCCTTAAAACTGATGATGATGAATATCGTCTCATGAGCTTGTTAGTCATTATATATTTCCTATGGTGAGATATCTATTCACATCTTTTGCCCATTTAAAAATTAGATTGTTTTATTATTAAGTTGAAAGAGTTCTTTATATGTTCTGAATACAAAATCTTTATCAGAAACATGATTTGGAAGTATTTTCTTCCAGTCCATGTGTTTTAGTTTGCTAAAGCTGCCAGAATGCGACAGACCAGAAATGAACTGGTGTTTATAAAAGGGATTTATTTAGTTTACAGTTCCTCAGAGGAAAGGCAGCTGGCTTTCTCTGTCATATGTGAGGGCATATGTGACATGTGCCGACCTTCCCTCTTGGCTTCTGGATTCAAATGGCTTTCCCCTGGGCAGTTCCTTTCTGCATCTCCGAATGTCTGTGTCTGAGCACTTTCTCTCTCTTCTGACTCTTCCTTTTAAGCCTCCAGTTGATCAAATTGAAATGTCATTCATTGAGGAAGGGACTCCCCTTAGTTGACTGCGGATATAATCAGCCATAGAAGAATTTCACATGCTGATGATTTAAGTCCACAGCAGCAACTGGACACTGTCACCTGGTCACGTGGACATCTGAACCTAATTACTACAGTGTCCACCCCTTGTCAGCTTGCAACTATATACATCACCTTAAACCATACTTAAGCTCTAAATAGAGAACAATAACAGACACATTTTTTCACCTAACAATGCTCATCTATCCGCATATAATGCACTAAATCTTTCTGTACACAAAATACATTAATTTCATCACAATATAATAAAAGACTGAATCATTCTACTAACAATACAAATACAATACCAAATAAAAAATAGGGTACAATCTCATCAAAGTCAGTTACAAGCATGGTCTGTCCTAAAGAAATTCCCTTCTAGCCATGGACCTGTGAGCTTAAAACAAGTTATCTTCTTCCAATATACAGAGAAGGAACAATCATAGGATAAATGATCCTACTGCCATAGGGAGAAATTGGGAGGAAAGCAGGGTCACCAAACCTAAACGATTCTGAAAACCTGTAGGGCAAACTCCATTAGACTTCGACATCTGAGATCGGTTCATCCTCAGGGCTTTAGAAAGCAGCAGTCTCACCCTTTCGAAGAACCTACTCAGCTACTCTGTTCTCTTCAAACACTGGGATGAGGGTTGCAACATTGGGGAACATTGGGGAGCCCACCTTTTTCTTGGCCCTACCCTCCTCAAGCATCTAAGCATCTAAGTGGCAGTCAGATTCTCTGCCATCTCCAGGGTGCATGTTCAACTCCTTCAGAACAATGGGGTAGCAGCCAGGAGCTCCTTAATCCCTAGGGAATATGTTCTGTCCTCTCCAAAACCTGGGGCACCAGAACTGTTCCTGAACATTGAGGCGGAAGGCCCACCCTTTGGCTCCAGGGCAAACTCCCTCTCTCCACATACCCAGATGAATCTGCTGTCCTCACCCAAGGTTCCTTTGCTTCAGACTTTAGCTTCTGTGCTGGTTTGAAAGGATGTATGTCCCCTAGAAAAGCCATGTTTTAATCTAAGTCCTGTTTTGTAATGGCAGAATAATCCCTATTCAATACTGTTATGTTTAAAACTGTAATCAGAGCATCTCCATGGAGATGTGATTTAATCAAGAGTAGTTGTTAAACTGGATTAGGTGACATGTCTCCACCCATGTGGGCGGGTCTTGAGAAGTTTCTGGAATCCTATAAAGGAGGAAACATTTTAGAGAATGAAGGAGATTCAGAGAGAGCAGAGAATGCTGCAGCACCATGAACACAGAGAGTCCATCAGCCAGTGCTTTGGAGATGAAGAAGGAAGATGCCTCCCGGGAAGCTTCATGAAACAGGAAGCCAGGAGAGAAAGCTAGCAGATGATGCCGTGCTCGCCATGTACCCTTCCAGCTGAGGGAGAAACCGTGAGTATGTTCACCATGTGCTTTCTCATATGAGAGAGAAACCCTGAACTTCATCGGCCTTCTTGAACCAAGGTATCTTTCCCTGGATACCTTTGATTGGACATTTCTATAGACTTGCTTTAATTGGGACATTATCTCGGCCTCAGAACTGTAAACTAGCAACTTATTAAATTCCCCTTTTTGAAAGCCATTCTGTTTCTGGTATATTGCATCCAGGCAGCTAGCAAACTAGAATACTTCCATGGTTCTATATTTTTTCGTCTATCTGTTCATTTTCTGTCTCATTTAGTCCAGACTGCCAGTGGTTCTGTTTATACAGATCTTTCAAAAAAATATGTTGATTTGACATGTAGCATGCAGGGATCAAAGCCATCAGACAATACGACTTTCCAGAAATCCTTTCTGGTTAACTCCATCTCCAGTCCTGGCTTGTCCTGTAATGACTTATTGGTTCCATGTTTGGTTAAATCCTCACATGGGGCACTATTCCCTGGGAGTCTCACTTTCTGGAAGCCCAGAATTTTCCAGACCATCAACCTCTAGTTTCTTTGTACCCAAAGGTTCAGTTCTTAACTTACCCCTTTTTTGTCGCATTTTACTATAAACTGCAAGGAGAAACCAGGCTGTATCTTGCACACTCAGCTTGCAAATCTCCCCAGCCAAATATCCCAGATTGTTGCATTCGATTTTTCCCATCCATCCAGCACCAGGACTCAATTTTGCCAAACTTTCTGTCACTTCAAAACAAGGGTCATCTTTCCAATCTGCAATGGAAGTATTTTTAGAGTCCATGTTTCTACCAGCAGTCTCTTCAGAGCAATCTAGGCTTTCTTTATCAAGCACCTCACAATTCTTCCAGAATCCTCCCCTTATCCATTTAAAAAACCATTCAACATGTTTCATATTTGCAAATACGGCAGCACCCTACTCTTCTGTACCAAAATCAGTTTTAGTTTGCTAAAGCTGTTGGAATGCAATAGACCAGAAATGGACTGGCTTTCATAAAGGGGATTTATTTAGTTACAGATTTAGTTCCTCGAGGAAAAGGCAGCTGGCTTTCCTCTGGCTTTGTCATATGGGAAAGCACATGGCAACATCTGCTGACCTTTCCTCCCAGCTTCTGAATTCGAATGGCTATTCTCATGGCGATTTCTTTATACATTTCCAAATGTTTGGGTCTGAGCTCCTTCTCTCTCTTCTGATTCCTCCTTGTAAGCCTCCAGTTGATCAAACTGAAATGTCACTCATTGAAGAAGGCACTCCCCTTAGCTGATTGCTGGTATAATCAGCCATAGATGAATTTCACATGTTGGCGATTCAAGTCCTTAGAAACAGAACAACTGGGCACCATTACCTGACAAGTTAACGCCTGAACCTAACTACTACACCATGTATTGTTTTTATATCTTAATGGTGAATTTTTTTATTAGAGAGGTTATAGGTTTACAGAAAAATTATGCAGAAAGTACAGAGTTCTCATGTGCCCATTACCCAGTTTTCCTTGATATTAGCACTTGGTATTAGTGTGGTACTTTTGTTATAATTCATGATACAGTATTGTTATAATATTAGCTATGTCCACAGTGTACATTAATTAAGCATTAACTCCCCATTCCATATCCCTGCCCCTGTCCTGGGTAAACTGTATGCCAGCTCATGAGTCTATGAATTTACATATTCAAATTATTTCATACATGTGAGATCATACAGTATTTGCCCTTTGTGTCTGTTTACTTCATACAACATTGTATCTTCAAGATTCATTTGTGTTGTTACATATGTCAGAAGTTCATTGCTTTTTATGGTTGGGTAATATTCCATTGGATGTATATAATACATTCTGTTTATTCATTCATCTGAAGATGGATACTTGCATTTTTTCTGTCTTTGGCAATTGTGCATGATGCTGCTATGAACACTGGCATAGCATTTGATCCATTTTGAGTTAATTTTTATATATGGTGTGAGATAGGGATCCTCCTTCATTCTTTTGCATATGGCTATCCAGTTCTCCCAGTACCCTTTGTTGAAGAGACTGTTCTTTCCTAATTGAATGGACTTGGTAGCCTTATCAAAATCAATTGGTGACTCAGCAGGCAGAGTTCTCGCTTGCCATGTTGGAGACCTGGGTTCAATTCCCGGTGACTACCCATGCCACCCCCCCCCCCCCCAAAAAAAATAAAATCAATTGGCCATTCCTGTGAGGGTTTATTTCTGAACTCTCAGTTTTATTCCATTGGTCTATATATCTGTTCATTTGTCGGTACCATGCCATTTTGACTATTGAAGCTTTATAATGAATTTTAAAGTCAGGAAGTGTGAGTCCTCCCACTTAGTTCTTCTTTTTCAAGACTGTTTTGGCTATTTAGGGTCCTTTGCCCTTCTATATAAATGCGTTGATTGGCTTTTCCATTTCTTCAAAGTTAACTTGGGATTTTTAGTGGGATTGCATCGAGTTTGCAAATCATTTTGGGTAAAATTGACATTTTGACAATGTTTCATCTTCCAATCTATGAGCATGGAATGTCCTTCCATTTATTTAGCTCCTCTGATTACTTTTAGCAAGTTTTTTACTTTTCCATGTATAAATCTTTTATATCCTTGGCTAAATTTATTCTGGGTTTTTTTTTTTTTTAGTTGCTATTGTAAATGGAATTTTTTCTTGACTTTTTCTTCAGAGTGCTTATTACTAAGCACTAAATCAGGTGTAGAAACACTACTGATTTTTGCATGTTGCTCTTGTACCCTACCATTTTGCTGAATTCATTTATTAGCTCTAGTAGCTTTGTTGTAGTTTTTTTTTTTTTGGGACTTTCTATGTATAGGATCATGTCAACTGCAATTAAGAATGTTTTACTTCTTTATTTCCAGTTTGAATGTCTTTTATTTCTTTTTCTTGCCTAATTGCTCTGGCTAGAACTTCCAGTACAATGTTGAATAACAGTGGTGACAGTGGGCATCCTTGTCTTGGTTGTGATCTTAGAGGGAAGATGTTCAGTATTTCACGATTGAGAATGATGTTAGCAGTGTTTTCTTTATGTATGCCCTTTGTCGTGTTGAGGAAATTTCCTTTTATGCCTATTTTTCGAAGTGTTTTTATCAAGAAAAGATATCGAATTTTGTCAAATGCCTTTTCTGCCTCAATTAAGATGATCATGTGTTTTCCCCCTTCTTTTTGTGTATTACGTTAATTGATTTTCTTTTGTAATCAATCTTGTATTCCAGGGATAAGTTCCACTTAATCACGGTGTATAATTCTTTTAATGTATTATTGGATTTGATTTCCTAGTATTAAAAATATTTTTATTGGGGCGGGCCACGGTGGCTCAGCAGGCAAGAATGCTTGCCTGCCATGCCAGAGGACATGGGTTCAATTTCCGGTGCCGGCCCATGTTAAAAAATATATATATTTTTATTGTACACAACAAACATGCAAACATTCTTGACATACAAACATTCTATACATGGTGCATAATCAATGGCTCACAATATCATCATGTAGTTATGTGTTCATCATCATGATCATTTTGTTTTTTCTTTTTTTTTAAATTTTATTAATTAAAAAAATTACAAGAAACAGACATTCCCTACGCATACACTCAGCAATTCACAATATCATTACATAGTTGCATATTCATCATCATAATCATTTTTTTAGAACATTTGCATTGCTCCAGCAAAAGAAATAAAAAAGAAAAGAGAAAAAACTCATACATGCCATACCCCTTACTCCTCCTTCTCACCGACCACCAGTATTTCAATCTACTCAATTTATTTTAACCTTTGTCTCCCTATTATTTATTTTTTATCCATATTTTTTACTCATCTGTCCATACCATAGATAAAAAGATAATTACGGTGTTTGAATAAGCTGGCCATACAAATTAAAGTAGCTATTGTGCTACCAAAGTATAAATTTTGCACCAAATAAACATCTCTTTCTTTGGTCTCATATAGAAGTTGAAGTTTTAATATGCAGTCAATATCATTCTTAACCCTTTAGTCCGATTTTCCTTAGTCCTAACCAGAACAGCTTCATCCATATCTCCAATGAAGTCTGATCACTTTTTCAGTGTTTTTAACAGTTGCTGTATAATGCTGGTGTAATGCTGACTTTCAGATCTGCAGAACTCTTGCTCTGAGTCTCAGATGTCACACAGATACCCGAAATTCCAGGGAATGACCAGGTTATACACAAAGAGCTCAGCATCTCGGAATTTAGAAATATCAGTTAACAATCCAGAATTGATGTGACTGCTGTTAAGAGTTTATAATCTAGGAACCTTTACAATAGGCCTTCCCCTGATAACCTATGCTCTCAAATTCAATTCTCAGAGTTTGCACATTATAGTTAGTCCATTTAGTAAGGTGTTGTAATATTTGTCTTTTAGTTTCTGGCTTATTTCACTCAACAAACTGTCCTCAAGGTTTGTTCACCTAGTTGCATGCCTCACAACTTCATTTTTTCTTACAGCTGCTCGATATTCCATTGTATGTGTGTGCCACAGTTCCACCTTCTATTCCTCAGTCAGTGTACTGTTAGGCCACCTCCATCCATTGCATATCAGAAAACTGCTGCCATAACACCATGTGCAAATGTCCATTTGTATCTCTGCTTTCAGTTCCTCCAAGTATACACGTAATGATGGGGTTGCAGGATCATATGGCAACCCCACACCCAGCCTCCTGTGGAACCACCACACTGCTCTCCAAAGGGGCTGCGCCACTCTACTTCCCTCCCAATAGTGAGTGGGTACATGTCTCTCTCCATATTTTCCCCAGCACTTGTATCTCTCTGTTCATTTTTAAACAGTTTTATTCACATAATATACATTCCAACCTAAATAAAAAAATCAGTGGTTCCCAGTAGAATCACATTTCTGTGCTTTCACCACCACAATCTATATGAGGACATTTCCATTTCTTCCATAAAGAATCTCATATATCTCTCCCATATCCCCCTGTATTTATATTTGGCTTTGGCATATTGCCTTTGTTATATTCAGTAGAAGCATATTACAGTGTTACTGATAACTATAGACCCTAGTTTGCACTGATTGTATTTTTTCCCTTATACCACCCTATTTTCAATGTCTTGCTATGTTGGCATTCATTTATTCTATAAGAAATTATTCTTATATTTGTACATTTAATCACCATCATTGTCCACCTAAACTTCATTAGGTTATACCATTTTAGTCTTTATCCTCTATCTTTCCTTCTGGTGTCATACATGCCCCCAGCCCTCCTCCCTCAACCATACGCTTAGCTCTATTCAGTGTACTTACATATTGTGCCACCATCAGATAATATTGGATTGTATCTTTACAGTCAGTCTTGTTGAATATTCTGTACTCCTTCAGCATCAAATGCCCAATCTTTACCCTCTTTCTATCTCCTGATAACCTGTGTTTTCAATTTTAATTCTCAAAGTTCACTCGTTAATGTTACTTCATATTGTTGAGACCACATAGTATTTATCCTTTTGTTTCTGGTGAATTTCACTTAACATACTGTCTTCAAGGTTCATCCATGTTGTTACATGCTTTCTGACTTTATTCTGTCTTAGAGCTGCATAATATTCCATCGTATGTATATACTGCAGTTTGTTTAGCCGCTCGTTGGTTGATGGGCATTTGGGCTGTTTCCGTTTCTTGGCAATCTTGAATAGTACCACTATTAACATCAGTGTGAAAATGTCCGTTTATGTCCTTGCCTTCAGTTCCTCTGAATATATACTTAGTAATGGGATTGGTGGATCATATGACGATTCTATACTTAAATTCCTGAGGAACTGCCAAACTGCCTTGTAGAGTGGTTACATCATTCTACATTTCCACCAACAGTGAATAAGTGTGCCTCTTTTTCCACATCTTTTCTAGCACTTCTAGTTTTCTGTTGTTGTTGTTGTTGTTTTATAATGGCCATTCTAGTAGGTATGAGATGATATCTCGTTGTGGTTTTGGCTTACATTTTCCTGATAGCCAGTGAGGTTGAGCGTGTTTTCAAGGCATTCGTCTTTCCTCTTCGGAAAGTGTCCATGTCTTTGGCCCATTTTCAGATTGGGTTGTTTGCTTTTTTATTAGTTGAGTTGTTGAATATTTTTATATATTCTGGATATTAAATCCTTGTCTGATATATGGTTTCCAAATATTGTCTCCCATTGCATAGGCTGCCTTTTTACTTTTCTGATAAAATCCTTTGATGTGCAAAAGTGTTTAATTTTGAGGAGATCCCATTTATGTATTTCTTTTTTCATTGCTCACACTTTGGGTGTAAGGTCTAGGAAGCCACCTCTTATCACAAGTTCTATAAGACATTTCCCTATATTTCTTCTATGATAGAAAGCTCTAATGTTCTAATGTTTGTAGCTCTAATGTTTAGGTCTTTGATCCATTTTTAGTTAATTTTTATGTAGGGTGTGAGATATGGGTCCTCTTTCATTCTTTTGACTATGGATATCCAGTTCTCCAAGCACCATTTATTGAAGAAGCTTCTCAGTCCCAATTGAGTTGACTTGACTCCCTTATCAAAGACCAGTTATGCATAGATGAGAGGGGCTATTTCTGAACACTCAATTTGATTCCATTGATCAGTATATCTGTCTTTATGCCTGTACCATGCAGTCACTTTGCAATATGCTTTAAGGTCAGGTAGTGTGAGACCTCTCACTTTATTCCTCTTTCTCAAGATAATTTTATCTCAAGATAATTTTAGCTATTCAGGGCACCCTCCCCTTCCAAATAAATTTGGTTACTGGCTTTTCTGTTTTTACAAAGTAAGTTGTTGACATTTTAATTGGTATTGCATTGAATCTAGAAATCGACTTGGGTAGAATTGACATCTTTAACCATATTTGGTCTTCTAATCTATGAACATGGTGTGTCCTTCCTTTTATTTAGGGCTTTTTGACTTCTTTTAGCAATTTCTGGTAGTTTTCTGTGTATAGGTCTTTTGTGGCCTTGGTTAAATTTATTCCTAAGTATTTTATTCCTTTGGTTGCTATTGTACCTGTGATTTTTTCCTTAATTTCCTGTTTATATTGCTCATTACTAGTATAAAGAAATACTACTGATTTTTGCATGTTTTTCTTGTACCCTGCCACTTTGCTATACTCATTTATTAGCTTTAGTAGCTCTTCTGTAGATTTTTTTGGGGGTTTTAGACATATAGTATCATGTCATCTGCAAACAATGAAAGTTTTACTTCTTCCTTTCCAATCTGGGTGCCTTTTATTTCTTTTTCTTGCCTGATTTCTCTAGCTAGAACTTCAAGGACAATATTGAATAACAGTGGAGATAGTAGGCATCCTTGCTCCTGATCTTAGAGGGAAAACTTTCAGTCTTTCCCTATTAAGTATAATATCAGCAGTGGGTTTTTCATATATTCCCTGTATCATGTTGAGGAAGTTCCTCCTATTCTTATCCTTTGGAGTGTTTTCATCAAGAAAGGATGTTTAATTTTGTCAAATGCCTTTTCTGCACCAACTGAGATGATCCTGTGGTTTTCCAGTTTGATTTACTGATGTGATATATTACATTAATTGATTTTCTTGTATTGAACCAACCTTGCATACCTGGAAAAAATCCCACTTGGTCATGGTGTATAATTCTTTTAATGTGATGCTGGGTTAAATTTGCAAATGTTTTGTTGAGGATTTTTGCATCTATATTCATTAAAGAGATTGGTCTATAATATTCTTTCTTGCAATATCTTTGTTTGGCTTTAGTATTAGTGTGATATTGGCTTCATAGAATGAGTTAGGTAGCTTTCTGTCCTCTTCATTTTTTTTTTTTTTAAGAAGAGTTTGAGCAGTCTTGGTTTTAGTTCTTCCTGGAATGTTTTGTAAAATTCCCCTGTGAATCCATCTTGCCCTGGGCTTTTTTTTATTGGAAGATTTTAATGACTGATTCAATCTCTTTACTTGTAATTGGTCCATTGATATCTTCTATATTTTCTAGGGTCAATGTAGGTAGTTTGTGTGTTTCTAGGAATTTGTTCATTTCATCTGGACAATCTAATTTGTCGGCATATGGTTTTTTATAGTATCCTCTTATCATCCAACTTATTTCTGTGGGGGTCAGTAATAATGCCCCCTTCTCATTTCTGCTTTTATTTGTTTGTGTGTTTCTCTTTTTTATTTGTCGGTCTAACTAAAGGTTTTCCAATTTTATTGGTCTTTCCTTTTTTTTAATTTATTAATTAAAAAAATAAAGAAACAAAATAAAACAACATACATAATCAGTAATTCACAGTATCGTCACTTAGTTGCATATTCATCATTTCTTAGAATATTTGCATTAATTCAGTAAAAGAAATAAAAAGACAATAGAAAAAGAAATAAAATGAACACAGGAAAGAAAAAAAAAGATTATACCTACCATACCCCTTACCCCTCGCTTTCATTGATCACTAGCATTTAAACTAAATTTATTTTAGCATTTATTCCCCCTATTATTTATTTTTATTCCATATGTTCTACTCCTTTGTTGACAAGGTAGATAAAAGGGGCATCAGACAAAAGGTTTTCACAGTCACACAGTCACATTGTGACAGCTGTATCATTATTCAGTCATCCTCAAGAAACATGGCTACTGGGACACAGCTCTACATTTTCAGGCAGTTCCCTCCAGCCTCTCCATTACATCTTGAATAACAAAATGGTATCTACTTGATACATAAGAATAATCTCCAGGATAACCTCTGGACTCTGTTTGGAATCTCTCAGCCATTGACACTTTGTCTCATTTCTCTCTTCCCCCTTTTGGTCGAGAAGGATTTCTCAATCCCTTGATGCTAAGTCTCAGCTCATTCTAGGGTTTTTCTCAATCCCATGATGCTGAGTCACCATTCATTCCAAGATCTCTGTCCCACGTTGCCAGGAAGGTCCACACCCCTGGGAGTCACGTCCCACGTAGAGAGGGGTAGGGTGGTGAGACTGCTCATTGTGTTGGCTGGAGAGAGGGGCCACATCTGAGCAACAAAAGAGGCTCTCTTGGGGGTGACTCTTAGGCCTAAATTTTAAGTAGACTTGACCTATCCTTTGTGGGGTTAAGTTTCATATGAACAAACCCCAAGACTGGGGGCTCTGCCTATAGCTTTGGTTGTCCACACTGCTTGTGAGAATATCAAGAATTCAACTTGGGGAAGTTGAATTTCTCCCCGTTCTCACCACTCCCCGAAGGGGGCTTTGAAGATACTTTTCCACTCACTGATCGAGTCACTCTGGGATTCATCGGGGCATCACTCTGGACAAACCAGCAAAATCTCATGTCCTACCTGAGATTCCAAGTACTTATGGCGTACTATCTACATAAGTTATATTAGGAAATGCTCTAGTCGAAATATAAATTTTGTAACTAATAAACATTTTTTGCTTTAGACTCACAAAGAAGGTGACATTTAAAAATATTAATTACCATCTATTTTCAGTACCCTGCAATAATGACATTCCTTTGTTCTTCCTCATGCAAAAACATTTTTAAAATTGTACCTTGTACATTTCACTATTATTATACACTCTAGGCATTCCTAGATTATAACATCTCAATCTTTAACATCTATCTTTCTTTCTGATTTCATTTATGTCCCCAGCACTCCTCCCTCTATCATTCTCACATGCAGCTTCATTCACTGTTTTAACGTAATTATATTACAGTTAGGTAGTATTGTGCTGTCCATTTCTGAGTATTTGTATCCAGTCCTGTTGCACAGTCTGTATCCCTTCAGCTCCAATTACCCAATATCTTACCCTATTTCTATCTCGTGATGGTCTCTGTTACGAACAAAATGTTCCAAGTTTATACACTAATGTCAGTTCATATCAATGAGACCATACAGTATTTGTCCTTTAGTTTTTGGCTATCTCACTCAGCATAATGTTCTCAAGGTCCATTCATGTTGTTACATACTTCATGGGTTTATTCTGTCTTAAAGCTGCATAATATTCCATCGTATGTATATACCAGTTTGTTTAGCCACTTGGCTGTTGATGGACATTTTGACTGTTTCCATCTCCTTGCAATTGTAAATAATGCTGCTATAAATGGTGTGCAAATGTCCGTTTGTGTCTTTGCCTTTATGTCCTCTGAGTAGATACCTAGCAATGGTATTGCTGGGTCATATGGCAATTCTATATTTAGCTTTTTGAGGAACCGCCAAACTGCCTTCCACAGTGGTTGCAACATTGACACTCCAACCAACAGTGAATAAGTGTGCCTCTTTCTCCACATCCTCTCCAGCACTTGTCATTTTCTGTTTTGTTGATAATGGCCATTCTGGTGGGTGTGAGATGATATCTCATTGTGGTTTTGATTTGCATTTCTCTAATGGCCAGGGACGTTGAACATCTCTTCATGTGCCTTTTGGCCATTTCTATTTCCTCTTCTGAGAGTTGTCTATTCAAGTCTTTTTCCCATTTTGCAATTGGATTGGCTGTCTTTTTGTTGTTGAGTTGAACAATCTCTTTATAAATTCTGGATACTAGACCTCTATCTGATATGTCATTTCCAAATATTGTCTCCCATTGTATAGGCTGTCTTTTTACTTTCTTGATGAAGTTCTTTGATGCACAAAAGTGTTTAATTTTTAGGAGTTCCCATTTCTTTCTTTCTTTCTTCAGTGCCCTTGCTTTAGGTGTAAGGTCTATAAAACCGCCTCCAATTATAAGATTTATAAGATATGTCCCTACATTTTCCTCTAACTGTTTTATGGTCTTAAACCTGATGTTTAGATCTTTGATCCATTTTGAGTTAACTTTTGTATAGGGTGTGAGATATGGGTCGTCTTTCATTCTTTTGCATATGGATATCCACCTCTCTAGGCACCATTTATTGAAGAGACTGTTCTGTCCCAGGTGAGTTGGCTTGACTGCCTTATCAAAGATCAAACGTCCATAGATGAGAGTGTCTATATTTGAACATTCTATTCGATTCCACTGGTCAACACATCTATCTTTGTGCCAGTACCATGCTGTTTTGACCAGGTGGCTTCATAATATGCCTTAAAGTCAGGCAGTGTGAGACCTCCAGCTTCGTTTTTTTTCCTCAAGATACTTTTAGCAATTCGGGGCACCCTGCCCTTCCAGATAAATTTGGTTATTGGTTTTTCTATTTCTGAAAAATAAGTTGTTGGGATTTTGATTGGTATTGCGTTGAATCTATAAATCAATTTAGGTAGAATTGACATCTTAACTATATTTAGTGTTCCAATCAATGAACACGGTATGCCCTTCCATCTATTTAGGTTTTCTGTGATTTCTTTTTACAGTTTCTTGTAGTTTTCTTTGTATAGGTCTTTTGTCTCTTTAGTTAAATTTATTCCTAAGTATTTTATTCTTTTGGTTGCGATTCTAAATGGAATTCGTTTCTTGATTTCCCCCTCAGATTGTTCATTACTAGTGTATAGAAACACTACAGATTTTTGAATATTGACCTTGTAACCTGCCAATTTGCTGTACTCATTTATTAGCTCTAGTAGTTTTGCTGTGGATTTTTCAGGGTTTTCGACATATAGTATCATATCATCTGTAAACAGTGATAGTTTTACTTCTTCCTTTCCAATTTTTATGCCTTGTATTTTTTTTTCTTGTCTAATTGCTATGGCTAGAACTTCCAACACAATGTTGAATAACAGTGGTGATAGTGGACATCCTTGTCTTGTTCCTGATTTTAGGGGGAAAGTTTTCAGTTTTTCCCCATTGAGGATGATATTAGCTGTGGGTTTTTCATATATTCCCTCTATCATTTTAAGGAAGTTCCCTTGTATTACTATCCTTTGAAGTGCTTTCAACAGGAAAGGATGTTGGATTTTGTCAAATGCCTTCTCTATATCAATTGAGATGATCATGTGATTTTTCTGCTTTGATTTGTTGATATGGTGTATTACATTAATTGATTTTCTTATGTTGAACCATCCTTGCATACCTGGGATGAATCCTACTTGGTCATGATGCATAATTCTTGTAATGTGTTGCTGGATTTGATTTGGTAGAATTTTGTTGAGGATTTTTGCATCTATATTCATGAGAGAGATTGGTCTGTAGTTTTCTTTTTTTGTAATATCTTTGCCTGGTTTTGGTATGAGGGTGATGTTGGCTTCATAGAATAAATTAGGTAGCTTTCCCTCCACTTCAATTTTTTTGAAGAGTTTGAGCAGCATTGGTACTAATTCTTTCTGGAATGTTTGGTAGAATTCACATGTGAAGCCATCTGGTCCTGGACTTTTCTTTTTGGGAAGCTTTTGAATGACTGATTCAATTTCTTTACTTGTGATTGGTTTGTTGAGGTCATCTATTTCTTCTTGAGTCAAAGTTGGTTGTTCATGCCTTTCTAGGAGCTTGTCCATTTCATCTACATTGTTGTATTTATTGGCATAAAGTTGTTCGTAGTATCTTGTTTTTACCTCCTTTATTTCTGTGGGGTCAGTGGTTATGTCTCCTCTTCCATTTCTGATCTTATTTATTTGCATCCTCTCTTTTCTTCTTTTTGTCAATCTTGCTAAGGGCCCATCAATCTTATTGATTTTCTCATAGAACCAACTTCTGGTTTTATTGATTTTCTCAATTGTTTTCATGTTCTCAATTTCATTTATTTCTGCTCTAATCTTTGTTATTTCTTTCCTTTTGCTTGCTTTGGGGTTAGTTTGCTGTTCTTTCTCCAGTTCTTCCAAGTGGACAATTAATTCCTGTATTTTTGCCCTTTCTTCTTTTTTGATATAGGCATTTAGGGCAATAAATTTCCCTCTTAGCACTGCCTTTGCTGCATCCTATAAGTTTTGTTATGCTGTGTTTTCATTTTCATTTGCCTCGAGATATTTATGATTTCTCTTGTAATTTCTTCCGTGACCCGCTGGTTGTTTAAGAGTGTGTTGTTGAGCCTCCACATATTTGTGAATTTTCTGGCGCTTTGCCTATTATTGATTTTCAGCTTCATTCCCTTATGATCTGAGAAAGTGTTTTTGTGATTTCAATCTTTTTAAATTTGTTAAGACTTGCTTTGTGACCCAGGATATGGTCTATCTTTGAGAATGATCCATGAGCACTTAAAAAAAATGTGTATTCTGCTGTTGTGGGGTATAATGTCCTATAAATGTCTGTTAAGTCTAGCTCATTTATTGTAATATTCAAATTCTCTATTTCTTTATTGATCCTCTGTCTAGATGTTCTGTCCATTGATGAGAGTGGGGAATTGAAGTCTCCCACTATTATGGTAGATGTGTCTATTTTCCTTTTCAGTGTTTGCAGTGTTTGCCTAATGTATTTTGGGGCATTCTGGTTCGGTGCATAAATATTTATGACTGTTATGTCTTCATGTTGAATTGTTCCTTTTATTAGTACATAGTATCCTTCTTTGTCTCTTTTAACTGTTTTACATTTGAAGTCTAATTTGTTGGATATTAGTATTGCTACTCCCGCTCTTTTCTGGTTGTTATTTGCATGAAATATCTTTTCCCAACCTTTCACTTTCAACCTATGTTTATCTTTGGGTCTAAGATGTGTTTCCTGTAGGCAGCATATAGAAGATCCTGTTTTTTAATCCATTCTGCCAGTCTATATCTTTTGATTGGGGAGTTCAGTCCATTTACATCTAGTGTTATTACTCTTTGGGTAGTACTTTCCTCTACCATTTTGCCTTTTGTATTTTATGTGTCATATCTAATTTTCTTTCTTTCTACACTGTTCTCCACACCTCTCTCTTCTGTCTTTTTGTATCTGTCTCTAGTGCTCCCTTTAATATTTCTTGCAGAGCTGGTCTCTTGGTCACAAATTCTCTCAGTGACTTTTTGTCTGAAAATGTTTTCATTTCTCCCTCATTTTTGAAGGACAATTTTGCTCGGTATAGAATTCTTGGTTGGCAGTTTTTCTCTTTTAGTAATTTAAATATATCATCCCACTGTCTTCTCACCTCCATGGTTTCTGCTGAGAAATCTACACATAGTCTTATCGGGTTTCCCTTGTATGATGGATTGCTTTTCTCTTGCTGCTTTCAAGATCCTCTCTTTCTCTTTGACCTCTGGCATTCTGACTAATAAGTGTCTTGGAGAACGTCTATTTGGATCTATTCTCTTTGGGGTACGCTGCACTTCTTGGATCTGTAATTTCAGGTCTTTCATAAGAGTTGGGAAATTTTCAGTGATATTTCTTCCATTAGTTTTTCTCCTCCTTTTCCCTTCTCTTCTCCTTCTGGGACACCCACAACACGTGTATTTGTGTGCTTCATATTATCATTCAGTTCCCTGAGTCCCTGCTCATATTTTTCCATTTTTTTCCCTATAGTTTCTGTATCTTGTAGGATTTCAGATGTTCCATCCTCCAGTTCACTAATCCTAACCTCTGTCTCTTGAAATCTACCATTGTAGGTTTCCATTGTTTTTTTCATCTCTTCTACTGTACCTTTCATCCACATAAGTTCCGTGATTTGTTTTTTCAGACTTTCCATTTCTTCTTTTTGTTCATTCCTTGCCTTCTTCATATCCTCCCTCAATTCATTGATTTGGTTTTTGATGAGGTTTTCCATGTCTGTTCGTACATTCTGAATTAGTTGTTTCAGCTCTTGTATCTCATTTGAACTATTCGTTTGTTCCTTTGACTGGGCCATATCTTCAGTTTTCCTCGTGTGATTTGTTTTTTTTTACTGGTGTCTATACATTTAATTACCTTAATTAGTTTATTCTGGAGATTGCTTTCACTTCTCTTACCTAGGGTTTTCTTGCTAGATGAATTTGTTTTCTATCTGTTCTTTGACCTTCAGTTCAGCTTTTTCTGGACCTCTAGCTTAGGTTTTGTTTAACAGAGGATAATTTTTCAGTTCTTGTTTTCTTGTTTCTTGCCCTGCTTGTATGGTGCCTTTTCCCTCCCCACCCTTAGGAGGGTCTGTGTAGCTATTATAGACTCCACCCGGGTTTTCCCGGACTTAACTGGCCTCCTATCAGGGGGAAGGAGTCACCTGCATCAGTTTTCCCTGAGGGTGAGACCCAGCAGGTTAAAAGACTTTCCTGTGAAGTCTCTGGGCTCTGTTTTTCTTATCCTGCCCAGTATGTGGCGTGTCTGCCTGCAGGTCACACCAACAAAAGATGTTGCGGCAGTTTTAACTTTGGAAGACTCTCTGCTGGAGGCGTGGTAGAGACAGGAGAGGTTGTAGGCTGGTTTTAATGGCTTCAAATTGCCAAGCCCTGGGGTCTGAATTCCTTGAGAGAGGGATTCCACCTGAGTTGGGCTTCACCCCTCCCCTGGGGAAGGCATAGGTGGGAGACAGCCCTGAAAGCAGCCCATTTCTGCCTATGCCTGGAGCAGTTGCAGTCTGAGGAGTCCCACTGCTGAATCCAGAGGCTGCCAAGTCTCCGTAGAGACACAGCCACTAAAGCCTCCATTTCCTCCCCTTTCCTCTTTTTCCATGAGCCCAATGAGCGACCTCTGCCTTGACCGGGTTTAGAGTCTCTTTCCTTTCCCTCTGGGAAGCCGCCTGTGGGGGAGGGGTGCCAGCCACCGGCCGCTGCGGCTTGGGGAACTCATGGTTTTGGGGAGTCTTCCAGCCGGTCCAACTGGTCCAGACTGGGGTACGCTGTGTGTTTGGTTACTGACGTGGCTCCGGGAGCTGTTCTGTACTGTTTCTGGTTATTTAGTAGTTGTTCTGGAGGACGAACTAAAACGTGCACATTGCTAAGCCGCCATCTTGGCCCCTTCTCTGCCCCAGTTTTATTGGTCTTTTCAAAGAACCAACTTTTGTTTTTGTTAATGTTCCCTGTTGTTTTTTATTCTCTATTTTCATTTATTTATAACTTTAATCTTCATTATTTCTTTCTTTAAACTTATTTTGGGTTTAATTTGATGTTATTTTTGTAGCTCTTCTAGGAGTGCAGTTAGGACGTAGATTTTAACTCTTTATTTTTTAATATAAGCACTTTAGGGTTATAGATTTCTGTCTCAGAACTGCCTTTACTGCATCCCATAAGTTTGTTATGTTGGGTTCTCATTTTTCATTCATATCAATATATTTACTAATTTCCCTTGTACTTTCTTCTTTGACCCATTTATTGTGTAAGAGTATGTTGTTTAACCTCCATTTAGTGTGAATTGATTTCTGGTTAATGATTTCCAGCTTCGTTCCATTATGATAAGAGAAAGTGCTTTGTATAATTTCAATCTTTTTAAATTTGTGAGACTTGTTTTGGACCTAACATGTGATCTATCCTAAAGAATGATCCATGTGCACGAGGGAAGAATATATATATATATCTGTCTGTTTTGGGGTATAGTATTCTATATATGTCTGTTAGGTTTAGTCCATTTACCATATTATTAAAGTTATCTGTTTTCTTATTGATTTTCTGTCTAGAGGGTCTATCTATTGATGAAAGTGGCATATTGAAGTCTCCAACTGTTGCTGTAGAGGTGTCTATTTTTCCCTTTAGTTTTGCTAGGGTTTTTTCCATATATTTTGGAGCACTGTGGTTAGGTACATAAATATTTATGGCTGTTATTTCTTCATCATCGATTGACCCTTTTATCAACATATAGTGTCCTTCTTTGTCTCTTGTAACAGTTTTTGACTTAAAGTCTACTTTGTCTAATATCGTTTTAGTATAGCTACCCCAGCCTCTTTTTGGTACTATTTGCATGGATTATCTTTTTTCTATCCTTTGACTTTCAATCTATTTGTGTCTTTGATTCTAAAGTGAGTTTCTGGTAAACAATATATAGTTAGATCATGCTTTTCATCCATTCTGCCAATCTGCATCTTTTGATTGGGGAATTTAATCTGTTAACATTCAGTGTTGTTACTGTAAAGGCAGTACTGACTTCAACTGTTTTGTCCTTTGTTTTTTATATCTCATATCTTTTTTCCTTTATTGTAACCACCATTTATGTATAGTTGATCTTTTGTGATATATCTGTCTGATCCCTTTGTTATTTCTGTTTCTGTATATTTTTAAAAGTGCTTTTTTTCTGTGGTTATTCTGAGGTTGGTATTAATTAACCTATATCTATAACCTACTAATTTGAAAAGCTACCAACTTAACTTCAATAGCATAAATGTTCTCTGATCCCGAAACCCTCAGTTTACCCTCTATATATTGCTTTTTTCACACATTACCTTTTTATATTTTGCATGTCCATTATCAGGAATTATGACTTTTTCCTGATCAATTGTATTCTGATTCTTATAGGAATTACAGAGTAGAACAATATATTGAGGATATAGTAGTGTTGGGTTTTGCATTTATCCTTTTAGTTACCTTTTTTGAAGAGCATCATTTCTTCACACAACTCCAAGACGCTTTATTTCCTGTCTTTTCCTTTCAACCTGAAAAACTACCTTTAGTAGTTCTTATAGGGCAGTTATTTTGTTGATGAACTCTTTCAGTTTCAGTTGTCTGTCAATATTTAAATCTCTCCCTCAGTTTTGAAGGGTAAAGAATTTTGATCAGCAGTTTTTATCTTTCAGTGCCTTAAGTATATCATACTACTGCCGTCTTGCCTTAGTGGTTTCTGATGAGAAATCAGCACTTTGTCTTATTGAGGTTCCCTTATATGTGATGAGTTGCTCTTCTCTTACTGCTTTCAGAATTCCCTCTTTATCTTTGGCATTTTGTATTCTGATTAGTATGTGTCTTGGAGTGGGTCTATTAGGGTTTATTCTGTTTGGAGTATGTTACACTTCTTGGACATGTATGTTTATATCTTTCATAAGAGTTGGAAAATTTTTGGTCATTAGTTTTTCAAATGTTCTTTCTGCCCCTTTCTCTTCTCCCCTGGGATACCCACTATGTGTTGTTTATACATTTCATCCTGTCACTGAAATCTCTGAGTCACTGCTCAATTTTTTATGTTTTTTTTCTCTCTCTTTTCTTCTGACTAGTTGATTTTTTTGTGTGTGAACTGATTAAAAAATATTTTTATTGGGAAATCTTTGCAAACATATAGTCCATACATGGCATACAATCAGTGGCTCATATTATCATCACATAGTTGTATATTCATCACCATGATCATTTTTAGAACATTTGCATCACTTCAGAAAAAGAAATAACGCATACATCCCATACTCCTTACCCCTCCCTCTCATTTAACACCAGTATTTTATCAATCTACCCAGTTTATTTTATCCCTTAGCCCCCATTATTATTATTATTATTATTATTTTGAAGAATAGCATATATACAAAAAAAGCAATACATTTCTAAGTATCCCACAAAAATTAGTTATAGAACAGATTTCAGAGTTTGGTATGGGTTACAGTTCCATGATTTTAGGTTTTTCCTTCTGGCTGCTCCAACACACTAGAGACTAAATGAAATATCAATATAATAATTCAACAATCATACTCATCAGTTAACTCCTATCTTCTCTTTTATAACTCCACCTTCTCCTTTGATCTTTTATTATTATTATTATTTATTTTTCCTGATCAATTGTATTCTGATTCTTATAGGAATTACAGAGTAGAGCTACGTATTATATTTTCACATACCATGTAATCATCAAGTGTGTACAATCAGTGGTTCATAATATTATCATATGACTGCGCATTTATCATAATTGACTTTTTTCTTTCTTTTTGTGAAAAATAACATATATACAAAAAAGCAATAAATCTTAAAGCACATCGCAGCAATTAGTTGTAGAACAGGTTTGGTATGGGCTACAATTCTGCAATTTTAGGTTTTTACTTCTAGCTGCTCTAGGATCTGGAGACTAAAAGAAATATCAATATAATGATTCAGCAATCATACTCATTTATTAAACCCTACTTTTCTGTATAACTCCTGCATCACCTTTGATCTTTCTCCTTCTCTTCAGGGGTATTTGGGCTATGCCCATTCTAACTTTTTCACATGACCATCAGTATTTCAATCTACCCATTTTTTTTACCCTTTATTCCTCCCTAGTATTTATTTATTTTGAATAATTTTTTTCACTCATCTGTCTATACCCTGGATAAAAAAGACTATGATTTTGATTGTCCTGCCTTCTATCTCATTGATTTTTTTCTTCTGCCTTTTCAAATGTATACCTCTAGTATTTTAATCTCCATTATTCTGCTTTTCATCTTCATAATTTCTGTTATGCTTCTTTTAAAATTTTCCAGTTCTTCCTTATGCTTATATGTTGTCTTAATATACTTTAACTCCATATTCATCATTACTTTATTTCCATCCATATTTTCCTTCATCTCTTTGAATTGATTTAGGAGATTTGTTTGAACTTGTTTGATTCGTTGTTTTAAATTCTGTCTCCTCTGAAGTTTTAATTTGTTCCCTCGACTGAACCATATCTTCCTGTTTCTTAGTATGGCTGATAATTTTTTGCTAATGCCTGGGCAGCTAATCATTTTGATGTGTTAACTTTGAAGGTCAGTATCTGCATCTTTCCTAGGGTTTTGTTGTTGATTGGCTATTTGTTAAGATTCTTCTTTAACACTCGATCCAACTTATTCTGGACCTTTCGAGTAGCCCATATTTATCTGTTCAGATTTTTCTCAGCTCTTCCGCACATAATTATTGTCCTGGATATGCAATACAATTTTTAAGATTGCCGTTTTTGTGTGAAATTGTTTACCACTAGGAGAAAGCTTTCTTTCGTCTGTTCTCTGGGAATCTTGATCTGTTCTGTTGTTTTTAATGCAGAGTTTTCTCCCCAGATCCTGTGATTTATTTAAATTATCTCCCTTATTCAGTGCCCCCCTTTCATTACACTTTTCAGTTCTGGGACCCATCCTGTCTTACAGTAGTTCAGTCCCCTCCCCCCGTTTTTTCCATGAGGGTTTTCTGCCTCTGGTTTCTTCCTGTTAGGGTATCCCACCCCGGGGAGTCAGATGGGCTCAGTCTAGGAAGATATGTTTTACATTTAGGAGGTCCAGCAAACAGAGACAGAATTGAGTGTGCACACCTCTTCCCGACAGTTCTGGCCGTCTCTTCTTCCCCTGGGGGCATTTTGTGTGCGCCCCTCCTCAGCCACCTGTGTTCTCCCCTCCTCAGCCACTGTGTTCTCTCTTCCTCAGCCACTGTGTTCTCCCCTCCTCAGCCACCTGTGTTCTCCCTGGGTCTCTGTGGACTTGGGCCCCTGTGCCTGGGTGTGAGTTGGGTTCTAATGCACGGCTGTGAGTGCGCTACACTCTGCACCCATGGCAGGGGGCCTCTGTGTGACCCCCGAGCTGGGCCCTGATGGAGTGACCCGGCGGGATGTGGACTGGCGCTTCCGGGAAGTGAATCTCCAACCTGATTTTGGTGTTTCTTTTCCTTTTTCTTTAACTCAGTGTTTGTAGAGTCCTTCTCCAGAAATACAAGCAAGTGGGATTTGTCCTTTTATTATAGATTCTGAGGGGAGACTCTTCCAGGGTGTGTCCTATGTCAACATGTTGGCGACACTGCCTGGACACCCCTCCTTGTCTCAAGTCTGAGACTTGCAGATCTTTCAGCTGTGTCCCTCTGTATTATGCAGGAGACCTGGTGAGGTGGAATAAGTTGTGGGGAGAGGGTAAGGATTCTGTAGCCAGTCTTTTGGGAAGCTGTGCTCCTGGGCTGTGACCGCTGAGATGCTTCTCAGCACTTTTTCTCCCTGGCTAGGAGAGAGAGGAAGCCTGCTGGGTCTGGGCTTGCGCATTCCTTACCTGCATGGTTAGGCACTGGTAATGTATTTCTCACTGAGGGCAGGCCTGTGCCGCGGGCAGCAGGGAGTATTTCAGAAAGGCTACTTTCCCCTGGGCATATTTCAGAATGGTCGCTTTTCCCTGTCCCCTGCTGGCAGCATGTGGCCTTCTCGCTAATGTTCTCGGTGAGGAAGCTGGTGGGCCCCTGACGACGAAACTCGGCGAGTGAGCCAGTCCTCCCCGGTGGACACTAGGCAACCAAGGAGCTTTGGCCTCACAAGCTAGTCCACGCTTGGCCTCCACCAGGTCATCGTTTACCATTTAACTTTTCCTTCCAGTTCCTGGCTCCACCAGTTTCTGCTCCTGGTAATCTGATTCTTTGTGTTTGCCTGTCTCACCAGTTTTCGGGTTGATAATTTGCCCAGTGACCTAAATTCTCTGATGGATCTAAGAGGAGTTGTTGATTTTCAGTTTGGTCAGTTTTTTGTTTTTCTTGTTGTAAGGATGGGAGTGAAGACTTCAGGCTCTTAAATGTGGTGGCTAAAATGGGAAGGCTGACAGTGGACACACTCATGTTGGCGGGCCCAGGTCCAGCACCACAGAATTATCTGCATCCCTCAGACATCCTGCTCAGGCACTGACTTCTCCCTCACAATAACCACTCTCCTGAGTTCTATCACCATCTAGTCCCATCTGTTTTTGAATTTTATATAAGTGGAAGTATTCAGTTTGTATTCTTTTAAATCTGGCTTATTTTGTTCAACTTTATCTTGTGAGATTCATCCATGTTGTTGAATATATTGCATTGTAACTCTATGCCAAAATTCAATTTTTTATTCTTTGATCGATAAACATTTACATTTTAAGTTTTGAGCTATTATAAGTAGTGCATCACAGAAGTTTTTGTACATGTTTTTTGAGGTCCATTTGTAGGTTTTTCTGTGGGGTATACACCTTCAAGTGAAAGTTTTGAGTCATAGAGTGTGTGGTGTTCAGCTTTTTCAGATACTGCTAAGCAGTTTTCCAAAGAAATTGTACCAATTCTACCTCGTCCCACCAGCAGGGTTTAAGAGTTCTAGTAGCTTCACGTTTTCATCAGTCTTGATATTGCTTATCTTTTAAAGTTAGCCACTGTGGTGGATGAGTGGGAGAGTAATGATATCTCATTGCGCTTTCAATCTGCGTTGCTCTTATTATCAATGGAATATAGCAGCCTTATATGTGTTTAATCACCTCTGTGCTTTTGAAGTGCCTTGGTCAATTTAATTCTGCTGAATTTTCTGCCTTTCACTTTTTAATTTGTAGGAGTTATTTTTATATTTTGGATATGAGTCCTTTATTAGACACATCTATAGAAAATATTTCCTCCACTTTTTGGCTCACTTTTAAATTTTCTTAATGGTGTTTTTGATGAGCAAAATTTCATAATTTTTAAGGGAGTAGAATTTATAAAATTTTCTTTAAGGTTAGCCCTTTTCTGTCTTATTTAAGAAATCTTTGCCTATTCCAAGACTACGAAGATATTTTAAAATGTTTTGTTCTAAAAAAATGTTTTGTTCTAAAATTTACCTGTTTTAGCTGTTATTTTTATATCTACAATTCATCTGGAATCAGCTTTTAAATATAGTGTGAGGTAGGGGAGAATCAAGAGATTTATTTATTTTTATATAATATCTATTTGATACAGTGCCATTTATTGAAAAAACTTTCCTTCTCCACTGCGCTGTAGTCTATCTTTCGTCATGATCAGGTGAGTGTAGATATGTGGGTCTGTTTCTGGAATCTCTAGTCTGTTGTACTGTGCTCTTTGTCTATTCTTTTGCCAATACCATGCTGTTTTTTTTTTTGGCGTGGGCAGGCTCCAGGAATCAAACCTGGGTCTCTGGCATGGCAGGTGAGAATTCTGCCACTGAACCACCATTGCACTGCCCAGTACCATACTGTTTTAACTGTTCTAGTTCCATAAATCCTGAAATCTGAGAGTTTACGTTCTCTAGCTTTGTTCTTCTTCAAAGAGCCTTGGCTATTCTTGGCCACTTGTATTTCCATATAAATTTTAGATTCAGTTTTTAACTATACACATGCACACACACACTCACATGCTTCTTGGATTTTGTTGGGATTATGTTGAATCTACAGCTCAATTTGGGGAGAATTGACGTTTTTACAATGTGAATCTTATGATCCATGGACATGCTGCATCCCTCCTTTTATTTTCTGATTTTGCAAAAAAAATTAGCCTAAAACCTTGTGGTTAAAAATAACAGATATTTATTATCTCACAGTTTCTGGGGTGCAGCTTAGTTGAGTGCCTCTCCTTTAAAGTCTCTCACAAGGCTGTGAACGAGGTATTGGCCGGATTGTGGTCTTCCCTCAGTAGAAGGCTCTACTGAGGGAAGACCCACTTCCAAGCTTAGACACATGGTTGTTGGCAGAAATCAGGTCCTTGTGGTGTTGCCTGGAGACAGCAGCTGCTTGCTGTGTGGACGTGTCCATAGGGCTACCTACAGAATGGCACCTTGTGTTTCCAAGAGCAAGGAAGGGGAGGAGTGAATCACGGTTTTTTCTGAAAACCTAATTTTGGAAGTGTCATCTCATTTCTTTTGATATATTTTATTTATTAGAAGTGAGTCATTAGGTCCAAACTACATTCAAAGTGAGGAGATTACGTAAGGGTGTGAAATCCAGGAGGTGGGGGTCATTGGGAGACCATTTCAGAGTTTGCCTACTGTACTCCTTTTACCTAGATCCTTGTTATTTTTATCTCAATGTTTTTTCAAAATTTTAATTTTGAAATAATTTAAAATTTACAAGATGGTTACAAAAAAAAACAGAATCCATATAGAGAAGTCAACATACCTCCAACCCAGATACCCAGATCCACAAACTCTGAACATCTTACCACATTTACTGTATTATCTGTCTGTCTGTCTATCTGTTTATCCATCTACCCATCCATCCATCCATCCATCCATCCATCCATCCATCCATCCATCCATCCATCTTTCTATCTACCTATTTGTCTTCTAAGTATTTGAGAGTAGTAGTATATATCATACTCCTTGAACACTTAGTACTTCTGTGTATATTTGCTAAGAAGTCGAGTGATCACCTTAAGTACAGTTATAAAATTCAAGAAATTTAACATTTGATATAAAGTTTATAGTCTTTGTATTAGTCAGGATCCTCTAGAGAAACAGAACCAACAGAAGAGATCTATAAATATGAGATTTATGAAGATATCTCATGCAACCATAGGAATGGAAAACTCCAAAACCGCAGGCAGGCTGTGAAGCTGGTGGCTCCATGAAGGGTCTCAACAGACTCCACAGGAAAGGCTCACTGGCTGAAGAAGCAATGAAAAGGTCTCTCTTCTTTAATAGCCTTCAAGTGATGGGATTATCTCATTGTGGGAGACCACCCTCAGATGATCACAGGCCTGGTCAGCCACAGGTGCAGTCGCCTGACTGATGATGTAATACACCAGCCTCCCAACTTATCAGCCAACCATGAAATGTCCTTGCAGCAATGGTCAGGCCAGTGGTTGCCTGACCACACAACTGGGCATATCACCTGGCCAGGTTGATGCCAGAAACTAACCATCACGGTCTATGTTCCATTTTTTTTCTTATGCCTCAATAATGTTCTTTTAGGCATTTTCTCCGTCATTATTAGATCCAGATCAGGATCTTGAACTGCATTTGTTCATCATTTTCTCTTCTCTTTCTTTTTTACTCTCTCTCACTGTGGAAACATATATAACCATAATATTTCCCATCTCAGTTATTCCCAAGCATACAATTCAGTGGGATTAATCACATCCACGAATTTGTACCCTCACCGCCATGCATCACCAGAACTTTCCCATCCCCTCAAACAGAACCCCTGCGCCCCTTGTGCGTTCGTCCTCCACGCTGCCCCGGTAACCTGCACTATTTTCTGTATCTGTGAATTTACATATTCTAGTTATTTCATATAAGTTGAATCATACAATATCTGTTTTTCTTTCTTACTTATTTCAGTCAACATGATGTCCTGAAGGTTTATCCATGTTATAGCATGCATATATCATGTTTTGTTTAGCCACTCATATGTTGACAGACGCTTGGGTTGCTTCCATCTTTGGCTATTGTGAATAATGCTGCTATGAACATTGGTGCTCAAATATTTATCTGAGCCCTGCTTTCAATTATCTTGGCTATATGCCTTGAAGTGGGATTGCTGGGTCATGCAGAAGTACTATGTTTAACCTTAAAAAATTATTTTCAAACTTACAGGATAGTTACCAAAATAATACAGACCTTATACTGAGAACTCACCTTGCACCTACCCACCCTAGGTACTCAGAGCCACCAATTTTTTTTTTTTTTTGCATGGGCAGGTGCTGGGAATCGACCCCAGGTCTCCGGCATGGCAGGTGAGTATTCTACCTGCTGAGCTGTCACACTGCCCAAGATCCACCAATTTCAACATTTGCTCCTCCTCCTTCCCTCTCACCCTCCTTTACTTCCATCTTTCCTTCCTTCCTCCCTCCTTCCCACCCCGGGCAACTTTTACTCTAATTTCTGTCTCTGTGAGCTTGCATATACCCAGTATTTTCTTTGTGGTTACCATGAGGGTTAAATTTAACATTTTTAATCTATAACAAGTTTGTTTTCTTTGATACCAATTTAATTCAGTAGTATAAAGAAACTTGTTCCTATACCTCTCTGAAACCCCTAAGTTATGTAGTTCTTGTCACAAATTATATGTTTATACATTATGAGTCAGAAACCACTGATTTATCATTATATTTTATGCATTTGCCTTTTAGATCCAGCAGGAAGTAAAAAGTGGAGCTGTAAACCAAAAATGCAGTAGTACTGGGATTTTTTTTTTTTGAAGTAAGCAGAAATTTTATTTAGAAACTCTTCACCGATTATTACAAACCAAATAAAGTATCCTTTTAAAAAGTGATACTTTCCAATTAAACTGAAAGGCACATCATCAAAATAAAACACTGTGACATTAAGAATTCTTTGAGCCTGTATTTTCACATTACTTTGTTTTTAACCATTTGAATGTAGGTTACATTTTAAATATTTATTAAAAACATGAAATAATGTAGTATTTGTTAAAGCACAATCATAAAAGAGAGGAGCTTAAGAAGACAAAGATCAAATCTGCTTCATGCACAGGACGGGGCAACTTCATATGTAACACAATACTAATCTTTCCCAAAAAAAGTTTGCTGAAACAGCTCCATGTTTAGTGTTTAAAAATAAAACTGTCTTGGGTGCAAAGGTGATTCAATGGTAGAATGCTTGCCTTCTATGCAGGAGATCCGGGTTTGAGTCCAAGACCATGCACCCTCCCCCGAGAAAGAGAGAGAGAGAGAGAGAGAGAGAGAGAGAGAGAGAGAGAGAGAGAGAGAGAGAAGTAGAACAGTCTTCTCACTTAGAAGTCAAGACGCCATTTGATTAGTAAAGCCTATTCTTCCCCTCAAGTTCATAGTTGCTTATCTTCATGTAGGAACTAAATTTATGAGATAAATTTTATTACAGTATAAAAATTTTAGGAACAACAAATTAGAATTATTCAATTTTTAAAAACAAAAATGTTTTCCTTCCTAAAATGTAAACATCCAGTAAATAAAATATATGTGGTATTCCAGGTATAGAAACACTGGTAATTCACTTATGAAAGAGATGTATTTTGTTATATTTGATGGTAGGATTTTTGTTTAAGTATAAAGCACTTTATCAAAAGAACCAGGTCATTATTATTTAAAAGATTCACTCCTTTTACCCAGTTTCCTTCTTTGAGCAGAAACATATCAATTTTTGTAGAATTGTGGCTATAGGACCAGGCCACAGGAAAAGAGTTTTCTTGAAAATAGGAGACAGCCATTCACTTTGTGCTTGAAGGCATTCCTCCATGAACTCCTTCTCAATTTTCAGAGTAAAGCACAGGATCTGGGCTCTCGGAAGGGGTTGCTCCCGGCTGGCACCCAAATCAGCAGGCCATCCTCGCAGGCATTCTGCATGCAGTACTGCTGCAGCTCTGCAGCTGCCTGAGAGACCTTGATCCTCTCCATACTGACCTCCAGCTTGAGCTGCTCCACCAGGCGCTGCAGAGTGTTCACGCTGGCCCCGGAAGACATAGCGGCGGCGCTGGGCTCCGCGGGTCAGTACTGGGATTTATATTTACCCATGTCATTGCCCTCACTAGAGATCTTTATTTCTTCATGCAGTGTTAATTTATTGTCTATTGTCCTTTCTTTTCAACCTTCAAAACTCTCTTTAGCATCACTTGTAGTGCCAATCTAATGGTGACAAAGTCCCTTAGCTTTTGTTTATCTGAGAATGTCTTAATCTCTTCCTCATTTTTGGAAGAAAGTTTTATCAGATATAGAATTCTTGGTTGGCAAAGTTTTGTACTCAGCCCTTTAAATATGTCATCCTACAGCCTTCTTGCCACCTTGGTTTCTAAGGCAAGAAATTGGGACCTAATATTATACAAGGTCCCTTCTATGTGACACATGCTTTTTTCTTGAAGCTTTCAGAATTCTTTTTTTGGCTTTGGCATTTGACTGTTTGATTATAATATATTATGGCATTATCTATTTGGGTTTATCCTGTTTGGAGTTCATTGAGCATCATGGATGTGTATATTCATGTCTTTCAGTATATTTGGGAAGTTTTCAGCTATTATTTCTTTGAATATTCTCTCTTTCCCTTTGTGTTAATTTGCAAGCTGCTGGAATGCGATGTACCAGAAATGGAATGGCTTTTTAAAAGAGAATTTAATAAGTTACAAGTTTATAGTTGTTAGAAAGTGAAAATGTCCAAATTAATGCACCAACAAGAGGTTACCTTCACTCAAGAAAGGCAGATGGGTAAGAAATACCTCTGTCAGCTGGAAATCACATGGCTGGCATCTGCTGCTCCTTTGCTCCTGGGCTCCATTGTTTTTAGCCTCTGTTCCTGTGGGGGTTTCTCACTTTGCTTCTCTGGGGCTGGCTTTCATCTTTTGGCTTCCCTTAGCCCTTTTCAGGTTCTGGCTTGCTTGGCATCTCATGGCAATGTCTGCTGGGCTCCAAGCATCTCCAAACATCTTCTCTGTTCTCTGAAGCAACTGTTCTCCACGCATCTACATCTGCTCTTTCTGTCAGCTCTGAGACTTCTGTCATTTCTGTCTCTCTAAAATGTTTCCTCTTTTAAAAGTTTTCAGTAAACTAATCAAGACCCACTGGGAATGGATGGAGTTACATTCCATCTAATCAAAGGTCATACCCATAATTGGGCATGTAACATCTCCATGAAGATAATCTAATTAGAAACTTCCAATTTATAGTATTGAATCAGGATTAAAAGAAATGGCTGCTCTCACAAGATTGAATCAGGATTAAAACATGGCTCCTCTGGGGTACATAATACTTTTAAGCCAGCACACCCTTTCTCTCTTTTTTCTCTTTCTAAGATACCCACAGTGCATATATTCGTATGCTTAATGGTGTCCTGCAGGTTACCAGTCTCTGTGTGCTTCTGTTTATTCTTTCTTCTTTCTTCTCAGATGGAATGATGTCAATTGTCTAATCTTCAGGTTCACTGATTCTTTCTCCTGCCAGCTCCAATTTGCCCATGAATACTTCAAAGGAATTTTTAATTTCTGATACTGTGGTTTCCAGCTTGTTAGCTTCCTTTTCATAATTTCTGTCTATGTATTGAGATTCTCTTTGTATTCACCTATCATTTTCCTGATTTCCTTTACTTATTTGTCCAGGTTTTCCATTAGCTCTTTGAGCATATTTAGGGCTATTTAAAAAGTTTTTGTCTAAAATCTCCTGCCCTGATCTTCTTCATTGATAGTTTCTAATGCTTTAATCTTGTCCTTTGCATGGACCACCAGTACTTGTTACTTTGCATGTTTTTTAATCTTTTGTTAAAACCTGGGCATTTTGATAATTTAGTGTGTTATTGCTGAGATTTAGACTCTGAGGTGTCTCTTCTTTGAACTTGCTTCTAGTTAATGTTATGACAGTTTTCCTTGATTGCCAGGAGCTAACAGAAAAAAAAAAGAAGACACCTTTTGTAGTCTTCTCAGATTGACTTGTGTGAATGCTCTCTTTCAGGGAGTTCTCATACGATGAGGTTAGAGAATAGCTCCTTGCTTTTGCATGGGGGCTTCTCGATCCTTTCTGTGCATATGTCTTGTCTGGGGCTGCTCTGTTGGACCTAGGAATTCCTCCATTTGCATGGATATGAATGTTCTTTCTTCCCTAGGAAACAGTTTCTTCATGGTCCAGGGAACTGCACTGAATGCCTAACAGCCAGCAATCCCTTCCTCCAGGCAGCATGATTTGACTACCCCACCCCTACCCCCCAGCATTCTGTAGGAGAGCTCAATGAGTTGCCTAGAACATGCAAGCCAAGTTTTCTTGTGATGATAAGTCCCTCAGGCCACCACCAGACAGATCGGGCCAGACGTACATGCTCCCAGCATGTGCGTTGAGAGTTACTCTAACACCTCCAGTACGAGGACCTGAGATTGCATGGGAGTTTGGGCCACCTCGGCACTGCACCACTGACAGGTAGTGGAGGTATCAGCCGAGGCACCACTTTTTTTTTTCTCATTGTGAAATATAACATACATACAAAAAAGCAATAAATTTCCAAGTACATTTTTTTTGTATGCTGTATGGAGGGGGCCACATTTTATTCTTTTTCCATGAGTATCCCTTTATTGCAGCACCATTTGTTGAATTTTTGTTTGTTTGCTTGTTTGTTTGGGAAGTGCGTGGGCTGGGAATCACACCCGGGTCTCCCACATGGCAGGTGAGAATTCTACCACTGAACTACTTTTGCACCCCTTCCGGGTACATTTTAACAAGTAGTTATAGAGCAGATTTTAAAGTTTGGAATGGATTACAGTTCCGCGATTATTCATTTTTTCTTCTAGCTGCTCCAAGACACTGGAGACTAACAGAAATATCAGTATAATGATTCAGCATTTGTTAAATCCTATCTTCTCTGTTATGCCCCTCCTTCTCTTTAAATAACATATATACATAAAAGCAATAAATTTCAAGGTACACTCTAATAATTAGTTGTAGAACAGATTTAAGAGTTTGATATGGGTTACAATTCCACAATTTTAGGTTTTTATTTTTAGCTGCCCTAAGGTACTGAAGGCTAAGGAAAAGAAATATCAGTATAATGATTCAGCAATCATACTCACTTGTTAAATCTGGCTTTCTTTGTATAACTCCGCCATTACCTTTGATCTTTCTCCCAATCATTAGGGGTATCTGGGCTATGCCCATTCTAACTTTTTCATGTTGGAAGGGGATGTCGATAATATGGGATAGGGGGATGGAACCAGTTGATGTTCTGGAAGGACTGGCCCCTCTGCATTTTTTTTTTTATTAATTAAAGAAAAAATGAAATTAGCACAACATTTAGAAATCATTCCATTCTACATATGCAATCAGTAATACTTAACATCATCATATAGATGCATGATCATCATTTCTTAGTACATTTGCATCGATTTAGGAAAAGAACTAGCAAAACAACAGAAAAAGATATAGAATGTTAATATAGAGAAAAAATAAAAATAATAATAATAGTAAAAAAAAAGAAAAGGAAAAAGAAAAAAAGACACAAACAAACAAACAAACAGACAAACAAACAAAAAAACCTATAGCTCAGATGCAGCTACATTCAGTGTTTTAACATGATTACTTTACAATTAGGTATTATTGTGCTGTCCATTTTTGAGTTTTTGTATCTAGTCCTATTGCACAGTCTGTATCCCTTCCACTCCAATTACCCATTATCTTACCCTATTTCTAACTCCTGATGGTCTCTGTGACCAATGATATATTCCAAGTTTATTCTCAAATGTCAGTTCACATCAGTGGGACCATACAGTATTTGTCCTTTAGTTTTTGGCTAGACTCAGCATAATGTTCTCTAGGTCCATCCATGTTATTACATGCTTCATAAGTTTATTCTGTCTTAAAGCTGCATAATATTCCATCGTATGTATATACCACAGTTTGTTTAGCCACTCGTCTGTTGATGGACATTTTGGCTGTTTCCATCTCTTTGCAATTGTAAATAATGCTGCTATAAACATTGGTGTGCAAATGTCCGTTTGTGTCTTTGCCCTTAAGTCCTTTGACTAGATACCCAGCAATGGTATTGCTGGGTCGTATGGCAATTCTATATTCAGTTTTTTGAGGAACCACCAAACTGCCTTCCACAGTAGTTGCACCATTTGACATTCCCACCAACAGTGGATAAGTGTGCCTCTTTCTCCGCATCCTCTCCAGCACTTGTCACTTTCTGTTTTGTTGATGATGGCCATTCTGGTGGGTGTGAGATGATATCTCATTGTGGTTTTGATTTGCATTTCTCTAATGGTCAGGGACATTGAGCATCTCTTCATGTGCCTTTTGGCCATTTCTATTTCCTCTTCTGAGAGGTGTCTGTTCAAGTCTTTTTCCCATTTTGTAATTGGGTTGGCTGTCTTTTTGTGGTTGAGTTGAACAATCTCTTTATAAATTCTGGATACTAGACCTTTATCTGATATGTCATTCCCAAATATTGTCTCCCATTGTGTAGGCTGTCTTTCTACTTTCTTGATGAAGTTCTTTGATGTACAAAAGTGTTTAATTTTGAGGAGCTCCCATTTATTTATTTATTTCTTCAGTGCTCTTGCTTTAGGTTTAAGATCCATAAAACCGCCTCCAATTGGAAGTTTCATAAAATATCTCCCTACATTGTCCTCTAACTGTTTTATGGTCTTAGACCTAATGTTTAGATCTTTGATCCATTTTGAGTTAACTTTTGTATAGGGTGTGAGATACGGGTCTTCTTTCATTCTTTTGCATATGGATATCCAGTTCTCTAGGCACCATTTATTGAAGAGACTGTTCTGTTCCAGGTGAGTTGGCTTGACTGCCTTATCAAAGATCAAATGTCCATAGATGAGAGGGTCTATATCTGAGCACTCTATTCAATTCCATTGGTCGATATATCTATCTTTATGCCAATACCATGCTGTTTTGACCACTGTGGCTTCATAATATGCCTTAAAGTCAGGCAGCGCGAGACCTCCAGCTTCGTTTTTTTTCCTCAAGATGTTTTTAGCAATTCGGGGCACCCTGCCCTTCCAGATAAATTTGGTTATTGGTTTTTCTATTTCTGAAAAATAAGTTGTTGGGATTTTGATTGGTATTGCATTGAATCTGTAAATCAATTTAGGTAGGATTGACATCTTAACTATATTTAGTCTTCCAATCCATGAACACGGTATGCCCTTCCATCTATTTAGGTCTTCTGTGATTTCTTTTAACAGTTTTTTGTAGTTTTCTTTGTATAGGTTTTTTGTCTCTTTAGTTAAATTTATTCCTAGGTATTTTATTCTTTTAGTTGCAATTGTAAATGGGATTCGTTTCTTGATTTCCCTCTCAGCTTGTTCATTACTAGTGTATAGAAATGCTACAGATTTTTGAATGTTGATCTTGTAACCTGCTACTTTGCTGTACTCATTTTTTAGCTCTAGTAGTTTTGTTTTGGATTTTTCCGGGTTTTCGACGTATAGTATCATATCGTCTGCAAACAGTGATAGTTTTACTTCTTCCTTTCCAATTTTGATGCCTTGTATTTCTTTTTCTTGTCTAATTGCTCTGGCTAGAACCTCCAACACGATGTTGAATAATAGTGGTGATAATGGACATCCTTGTCTTGTTCCTGATCTTAGAGGGAAAGTTTTCAATTTTTCCCCATTGAGGATGATATTAGCTGTGGGTTTTTCATATATTCCCTCTATCATTTTAAGGAAGTTCCCTTGTATTCCTATCTTTTGAAGTGTTTTCAACAGGAAAGGATGTTGAATCTTGTCAAATGCCTTCTCTGCATCAATTGAGATGATCATGTGATTTTTCTGCTTTGATTTGTTGATATGATGTATTACATTAATTGATTTTCTTAGGTTGAACCATTCTTGCATACCTGGGATGAATCCTACTTGGTCATGATGTATAATTCTTTTAATGTATTGTTGGATTTGATTTGGTAGAATTTTGTTGAGGTTTTTTGCATCTATATTCATTAGAGAGTTTGGTCTGTAGTTTTCTTTTTTGGTAATATCTTTGTCTGGTTTTGGTATGAGGGTGATGTTGGCTTCATAGAATGAATTAGGTAGCTTTCCCTCCACTTCGATTTTTTTGAAGAGTTTGAGCAGAGTTGGTACTAATTCTTTCTGGAATGTTTGATAGAATTCACATGTGAAGCCGTCTGGTCCTGGACTTTTCTTTTTAGGAAGCTTTTGAATGACTGATTCAATTTCTTTACTTGTGATTCGTTTGTTGAGGTCATCTATTTCTTCTTGAGTCAAAGTTGGTTGTTCATGTCTTTCCAGGAACCCGTCCATTTCATCTAAATTGTTGTATTTATTAGCGTAAAGTTGTTCATAGTATACTGTTATTACCTCCTTTATTTCTGTGAAGTCAGTGGTTATATCTCCTCTTCCATTTCTGATCTTATTTATTTGCATCCTCTCTTCTTCTTTTTGTCTATCTTGCTAAGGGCCCATCAATCTTATTGATTTTCTCATAGAACCAACTTCTGGTCTTACTGATTTTCTCTATTGTTTTCATGTTTTCAATTTCATTTATTTCTGCTCTAATCTTTGTTATTTCTTTCCTTTTGCTTGCTTTGGGGTTAGTTTGCTGTTCTTTCTCCAGTTCTTCCAAGTGGACAATTAATTCCTGCATTTTTGCCTTTTCTTCTTTTCTGATATAGGCATTTATGGCAATAAATCTCCCTCTGAGCACTGCCTTTGCTGCGTCCCATAGGTTTTGATATGTTGTGTTTTCATTTTCATTTGCCTCGAGGTATTTACTAATTTCTCTTGCAATTTCTTCTTTGACCCACTCGTTGTTTAAGAGTGTGTTGTTGAGCCTCCACGTATTTGTGAATTTTCTGGCACTCCGCCTATTATTGATTTCCAACTTCATTCCCTTATGATCTGAGAAAGTGTTTTGTGTGATTTCAATCTTTCTAAATTTGTTAAGACTTGCTTTGTGACCCAGCATATGGTCTATCTTTGAGAATGATCCATGAGCACTTGAGATAAAGGTGTATCCTGCTGTTGTGGGATGTAATGTCCTATAAATGTCTGTTAAGTCTAGCTCATTTATAGTAATATTCAGATTCTCTATTTCTTCATTGATCGTCTGTCTAGATGTTCTGTCCATTGATGAGAGTGGTGAATTGCACTCTCCAGCTATTATGGTATATGTGTCTATTTCCCTTTTCAGTGTTTGCAGTGTATTCCTCACGTATTTTGGGGCATTCTGGTTCGGTGCATAAATATTTATGATTGTTATGTCTTCTTGTTTAATTGTTGCTTTTATTAGTATATAGTGTCCTTCTTTGTCTCTTTTAACTGTTTTACATTTGAAGTCTAATTTGTTGGATATTAGTATAGCCACTCCTGCTCTTTTCTGGTTGTTATTTGCATGAAATATCTTTTCCCAACCTTTCACTTTCAACCTATGTTTATCTTTGGGTCTAAGATGTGTTTCCTGTAGACAGCATATAGAAGGATCCTGTTTTTTAATCCATTCTGCCAGTCTATGTCTTTTGATTGGGGAATTCAGTCCATTATCATTTAGTGTTATTACTGTTTGGATAATATTTTCCTCTACCGTTTGCCTTTTGTATTATATATATCATATCTGATTTTCCTTCTTTCTACACTCTTCTCTATACCTCTCTCTTTTGTCTTTTTTTATCTGACTCTAGTGCTCCCTTTAGTATTTCTTGCAGAGCTGGTCTCTTGGTCACAAATTCTCTCAGTGACTTTTTGTCTGAAAATGTTTTAATTTCTCCCTCATTTTTGAAGGACAATTTTGCTGGATATAGAAGTCTTGGATGGCAGTTTTTCTCTTTTAGTAATTTAAATATATCATCCCACTGTCTTCTAGCTTCCATGGTTTCTGCTGAGATATCTACACATAGTCTTATTGGGTTTCCCTTGTATGTGATGGATTGTTTTTCTCTTGCTGCTTTCAAGATCCTCTCTTTCTCTTTGACCTCTGACATTCTAACTAGTAAGTGTCTTGGAGAACGCCTATTTAGATCTATTCTCTTTGGGGCGCGCTGCACTCTTGGATCTGTAATTTTAGGTCTTTCATAAGAGTTGGGAAATTTTCAGTGATAATCTCTTCCATTAGTTTTTCTCCTCCTTTTCCCTTCTCTTCTCCTTCTGGGACACCCACAACATGTATATTTGTGCGCTTCATATTGTCATTCAGTTCCCTGATCCCCTGTTCGAATTTTTCCATTCTTTTCCCTATAGTTTCTGTTTCTTTTTGGAATTCAGATGTTCCATCCTCCAATTCACTAATTCTAGCTTCTGTCTCTTTAAATCTACCATTGTAGGTATCCATTGTTTTTTCCATCTTTTCTACTTTGTCCTTCACTCCCATAAGTTCTGTGATTTGTTTTTTCAGTTTTTCTATTTCTTCTTTTTGTTCAGCCCATGTCTTCTTCATGTCCTCCCTCAATTTATCAATTTGGTTTTTGAAGAGGTTTTCCATTTCTGTTCGTATATTCAGCATTAGTTGTCTCAGCTCCTGTATCTCATTTCAACTATTCGTTTGTTCCTTTGACTGGGCCATATCTTCAATTTTCTGAGCGTGATCCGTTTTCTTCTGCTGGCGTCTGGGCATTTAATCAGATTTCCCTGGGTGTGAGACCCAGCAGGTTGAAAGATTTTTCTGTGAAATCTCTGGGCTCTGTTTTTTTTTATCCTGCCCAGTAGGTGGCACTCGTGGCACTCATCTGTCTGCAGGTCCCACCAGTAAAAGATGCTGTGACTCCTTTAACTTTGGAAAACTCTCGCTGTGTGTGTGGGGGGGTCGCCAGCCGAATTGGCTTGGGGGAGTGCCAGTCCGAATCTCCTAGCTGGCCCGGGAATCTGTGCGCGGGGAGGGTCGCCGGCCTCCGCGGCTTGGGGGAGCGCCTGTCCAAATTTCCCAGCCGGCCTGGGGCGCCAAGCGTTGCGGGGGGGGTACCAGCCACCGCGGCTTGGGGGAGTGCCTGTCCACCGTTCCCGGCTGGACCGGGAAGCCATGTGTTTGGAAGGGACCCTGGTCGCCGTTCTCCGCGGCTTGGGGATCTCCGATCCAATTCTCCCAGCTGGTCCGAGGGGCTGCATGTTGTGGGGGGAGGCACCAGCCGCCGCAGCTTGATGGGACCACCTGTCCAATTCTCCCAGCCGGCCCGGGAAGGAGGGAGGGAGGGACTCCGGCCGCCTGCCGCCCCAGCCCAGGGAAGCCCGCGCCCCTCGGCGATCTCACCGGAGCGGTTCTCCTAGCCAGTCACCCATTCCAGAATGGGGTACGCTATCTTCTTGGTCTCTGTTGTGGCTCCGGGAGCTGTTCTGTATCGTTTCTACTTCCCTAGTAGCTGTTCTGGAGAAGGAACTAAGACCCGCGTGTCTTACTAAGCCGCCATCTTCTCCAGAAGTCCCCCTCCTCTGCATTTGAGGACTTATCTGGTCAAGGGACCCATTTGGAGGGTGTAGGTTTCTGGAAAGTTACTCTAGTACATGGAACCTTTTTAGAATCTTAGATAATGCAGTAGGCAGGAATGGTTTTGATTGGGGTTTGGTGAGTTATGCCAAACTGAAGCATAAGTCTACCAGTGTAGACTCTTGACTCTATTTGAACTGTCTTAGCCACTGATACCTTATTAGTTACACTTCTTTTCTCCTTTTTGGTCAAGATGACTTTGTTGATCCCATAGTGCTAGGGCCAGGCTCATCCCTGGGGGTCATCTCCCATTCCACCAGGGAGACTTTCACCCTTGGATGTCATATCCTACATAGTGGGGAGGGTACTGGTTTTATTTGCAGAGTTGAGCTTAAAGAGAGAAAGGCTACATCTGAGCAACAACAGAGGTCCTCTGGAGGTGACTGTTAGGCATACCTATAGGTAGGCTAAGCTTCTTCACTACATACATAAGCTTCACAAGAGCAAGCCTCAAGATCAAGGGCTTGGCTTATTGATTTGGGCTTCCCTAATGTTTGGCACAGTATCCAGGATTTCCCTAGTGGTAAAGTTTAATAGTTCCATAATTTTCTTCCATCCCTCTAGGGACATTGCCAATACTTTTTGATTATCTCCTTAATATATCCTGGGATGTATTCAGGCATTACATTAAACTATACAGATTAGAGACTCTCATTCTTATTTTGGGCTTCCTGTGTTTAGATTGTTTAAATGATCTATCCAGACAGGTTGAGTTAGATTATGTGCTACAGAAAACCTAGGTTCTGGACATAATAAAATTTTCTCCCTTTGATGTCAAAGAGTAGATGAAGTCCTAAAATACAGGCAATGTCTTCCTTACCCCTGTATTCTGAATTACCTTAATCCCAACCTGATCAGCTTCATTCTTATCTCTAAATACCAGGTTATGCATATATAAAACAGCCCCTCAAAATCCAGGAATAACAATTACCACTGCAGACTAAATGTGACTGCTATAAGAACTTACAATCTAGGCACTAGTTTTCTTATAAGTATTACATAAATGATATGATACAATACTTACCCTTTTGTTTCTGGATTATTTTGCCTCACCAAATGTCCCACAGGTTCATTCACATTATTGCATACCTCACAACTTCGTTCCTTTTTGTAGCAGCACCATGTTCCATCGTATGTTTGCACCATTGTTCCCCAGTCTTCTTCGCAGTCAGTGCATCTTTCAGCTCTCTCTAGCTACTGGGCCTTATGCATAACATCCAAAGTCAACAGTCCAGCAACACTTTTGGTCGTGGTGTATAATTAAAATTAATGCGCTGTTGGATTTGATTTGCCAATATTTTGTTGAGAATTTTTACATCTATCTTTATAAGGGAGATTGGTCTGTAGTTTTCCATTCTTGTGGCATCTTTACCCAATTTTGGTATTAAAGTAATATTTGCTTCAAAAATGCACTAGGTAGTGTTCCTTTTTCCTCAAGTTTTGGGAAAAGTTTGAGCAGGATTGGTGTTCTTTTTGAAATGCTTGCTAAAATTCCTCTGTGAAGGCATCGGCCCTGGGCTTTTCTTTGTAGAAAGATTTTTGATGATTGATTGAATCTCTTTACTTGTGATTGGTTTGATGAGATCTTCTACTTCTCCTTGAGTCAATGTAGGTTGTTTGGTGTTTCCAGAGATTTGTCCATTTCATTTAAGTTGTCTAGTTTGTTGGCATATAGTTGTTCATCGTATCCTCTTATGATTTTTTTTTTTATTTCTTCAGGATCTGTGGTAAGACTCCGCTCTCATTTCTGATTTTGTTTACTCACATCCTCTCTCTCTTTTTTTGATTTGTCAGCCTTGATAGTGGCCCATCGATTTTATTGATTTTCTCAAAGAAGCAACTTTTGGTTTTGTTGATTCTTTCTATTGTTCTTTTGTTCTCCCATTCATTTAACTCTGCTTTAATCTTTGTTATTTCTCTTTTCTGTTTTCTTTGGGGTTAGTTTGCTGTTCTTTCTCAAGTTCCTCCAGGTGAGCAGTTAAGTCTTCAATTTTTGCTCTTTCTTCTTTTTTAATATAGGTATTTAGGGCAATAAATTTCCCTCTCAGCACAGCTTTTGCTCCTTCCCATAAGTTCTGATATGTTGTATTCTCATTTTCATTTGTCTTCAGGTAGCTATGATTTCTCTAGAAACTTCTTCTTTGACCCACTTGTTGTTTAAGAGTGTGTTATTTAAACTCTATGAATCTGTGAAAGTTCTCATTCTTTGGTGGTTATTGATATCCCCCTTCATTCCATTGTGATCATAGAAAGTGCTTTGAATAATTTCAGTGTTTTTAAACTTATAAAGACCTGTTCTGTGCTACAGCATATGATCTATCCTGGATAATGTTCCATGAGCAGTAAAGAAGAATGTATATCCTGGTGTTTTGAGGTGTAATGACCTATATATGTCTGTTAGGTCTAATTCACTTATCTAATTCTTTAAGTTCTCTGTTTCCTTGTTGATCTTCTGTCTGGTTGTTCTGTCTACAGAGGAGGGTGCTGTATTGAAGTCACCTACTATTATTGTTGAAACATGTATCGCTCCCTTCAGTTTTCCCAGTGTCTGTCTCGTGTACTTTGGCGCTCCTTGATTGGGAGCATAGACATTTATCATTGTTGTTTCTTCTTGATTAGTTGTTCCTTTTACTAATATGTAGTGTCCTTCTTTGTCTCTTATGATGTCTTTACATTTAAAGTCTATTTTGTCTGATTCTAGTATAGCTACTCCTACTTTCTTATGGTTTCAACTTGAATGGAACATCTTTTTCCATCCTTTCACTTTCAGTCTATTTGTATCCTTGTATCTAAGATGAGTCTCTTGTAAGCAGTATATAGCTGGATTATATTTCATAATCCATTCTGCCATTCTGTATCTTTTAATTGGTAAGTTTTGTCCATTAACATTCAGAGTTTTTACTGTGAAGATATTTCTTGAATCCACCATCTTATCCTTTGAATTTTTTTTTTGTTTGTTTTTTGGCATGGGCAGGCTCCAGGAATTGAACCCAAATCTCTGGCATGGCAGGTGAGAATTCTGCCACTGAGCCACCACTGCTCTACCCTATCCTTTGGATTTTATCTGTGAGATCAGTATGTTCTTTTCCCTCTTTCTCTTTTTATCCTGAGGATACCCTTTCTGGTACTCTTCAATTCTGTGCCCTCCTCCAGATTTCTCTCTCCTATCTTTTTTTTTTTTAAATACCAGAAAACACCAAGAAAACGCAAACATTCCTATTTTGATCATTCTGTTCTACATATATAATCAGTAATTCACAATATCATCACATAGTTGCATATTCATTATCATGATCATTTCTTGGAACATTTGCATCTATTCAGAAAAAGAAATAAAATGAAAACAGAAAAAAAATTATACATACCATATCCCTTACCCCTCCTTTCATTGATCAGTAGCATTTCAAACTAAATTTCTTTTAACATTTGTCCGCCCTATTATTTATTTTTATTCCATATGTTCTACTCATCTGTTGACAAGGTAGATGAAAGAAGCATCAGACACAAAGTTTTCACAATCAGACACATTGTGAAAGCTGTATCATTATACAATCATCTTCAAGAAGCATGGCTATTGGACACAGCTCTAGATTTTCAGGCAGTTCCCACCAGCCTCTCCATTACATCTTTTTTTTTTTTTTTTATTAATTAAAAAAAGAATTAACAAAACAATTAGAAATCATTCCAATCTACATGTACAATCAGTAATTCTTAATAACATCACATAGTTGCATATTCATCATTTCTTAGTACATTTGCATCGATTTAGAAAAAGAAATAAAAAGACAACAGAATAAGAATTAAAACAATAATAGAAAGAAAAAAACAAAAAAAACAAAAACAAAAAACCTATACCTCACATGCAGCTTCATTCAGTGTTTTAACATAATTGCATTACAATTGGGTAGTATTGTGCTGTCCATTTCTGAGTTTTTATATCCAGTCCCGTTGTACAGTCTGTATCCCTTCATCTCCAATTATCCCTTCTCTTTTTTTTTTAATTAACGGAAAAAAAGAAATTAACCCAACATTTAGAGATCATACCATTCTACACATGCAATCATTAATTCTTAATATCATCACATAGATGCATGATCATCATTTCTTAGTACATTTGCATTGGTTTAGAAGAACTAGCAACATAACCGAAAAAGATATAGAATGTTAATATAGAGAAAAAAATAAAAGTAATAATAGTAAAATCAAAACAAAACAACACAAAACAAAACAAAAACCTATAGCTCAGATGCAGCTTCATTCAGTGTTTTAACATGATTACTTTACAATTAGGTATTATTGTGCTGTCCATTTTTGAGTTTTTGTATCTAGTCCTGTTGCACAGTCTGTATCCCTTCAGCTTCAATTACCCATTGTCTTACCCTGTTTCTAACTCCTGCTGAACTCTGTTACCAATGACATATTTCAAGTTTATTCTCGAATGTCCGTTCACATCAGTGGGACCATACAGTATTTGTCCTTTAGTTTTTGGCTGGATTCACTCAGCATAATATTCTCTAGGTCCATCCATGTTATTACATGGTTCATAAGTTTATCTTGTCTTAAGGCTGCATAATATTCCATCGTATGTATATACCACAGTTTGTTTAGCCACTCTTCTGTTGATGGAGATTTTGGCTGTTTCCATCTCTTTGCAATTGTAAATAATGCTGCTATAAACATTGGTGTGCAAATGTCCGTTTGTGTCTTTGCCCTTAAGTCCTTTGAGTAGATACCTAGCAATGGTATTGCTGTGTCGTATGGCAGTTCTATATTCAGCTTTTTGAGGAACCGCCAAACTGCCTTCCACAGTGGTTGCACCCTTTGACATTCCCACCAACAGTGGATAAGTGTGCCTCTTTCTCCGCATCCTCTCCAGCACTTGTCATTTTCTGTTTTGTTGATAATGGCCATTCTGGTGGGTGTGAGATGATATCTCATTGTGGTTTTGATTTGCATTTCTCTAATGGCCAGGGACATTGAGCATCTCTTCATGTGCCTCTTGGCCATCCGTATTTCCTCTTCTGAGAGGTGTCTGTTCAAGTCTTTTTCCCATTTTGTAATTGGGTTGGCTGTCTTTTTGTTGTTGAGATGAACAATCTCTTTATAAATTCTGGATACTAGACCTTTATCTGATATATCATTTCCAAATATTGTCTCCCATTGTGAAGGCTGTCTTTCTACTTTCTTGATGAAGTTCTTTGATGCACAAAAGTGTTTAATTTTGAGGAGTTCCCATTTATTTATTTCCTTCTTCAGTGCTCTTGCTTTAGGTTTAAGGTCCATAAAACCGCCTCCAGTTGTAAGATCCATAAGATATCTCCCAACATTTTCCTCTAACTGTTTTATGGTCTTAGACCTAATGTTTAGATCTTTGATCCATTTTGAGTTAACTTTTGTATAGGGTGTGAGAGATGGGTCTTCTTTCATTCTTTTGCATATGGATATCCAGTTCTCTAGGCACCATTTATTGAAGAGACTGCTCTGTCCCAGGTGAGTTGGCTTGACTGCGTTATCAAAGATCAAATGTCCATAGATGAGAGGGTCTATATCTGAGCACTCTATTCGATTCCATTGGTCGATATATCTATCTTTATGCCAATACCATGCTGTTTTGACCACTGTGGCTTCATAATATGCCTTAAAGTCAGGCAGCGCGAGACCTCCAGCTTCGTTTTTTTTCCTCAAGATGTTTTTAGCAATTCGGGGCACCCTGCCCTTCCAGATAAATTTGCTTATTGGTTTTTCTATTTCTGAAAAATAAGTTGTTGGGATTTTGATTGGTATTGCATTGAATCTGTAAATCAATTTAGGTAGGATTGACATCTTAACTATATTTAGTCTTCCAATCCATGAACACGGTATGCCCTTCCATCTATTTAGGTCTTCTGTGATTTCTTTTAACAGTTTTTTGTAGTTTTCTTTATATAGGTTTTTTGTCTCTTTAGTTAAATTTATTCCTAGGTATTTTATTCTTTTAGTTGCAATTGTAAATGGGATTCGTTTCTTGATTTCCCCCTCAGCTTGTTCATTACTAGTGTATAGAAATGCTACAGATTTTTGAATGTTGATCTTGTAACCTGCTACTTTGCTGTACTCATTTATTAGCTCTAGTAGTTTAGTTGTGGATTTTTCCGGGTTTTCGACGTATAGTATCATATCGTCTGCAAACAGTGATAGTTTTACTTCTTCCTTTCCAATTTTGATGCCTTGTATTTCTTTTTCTTGTCTAATTGCTCTGGCTAGAACCTCCAACACAATGTTGAATAATAGTGGTGATAGTGGACATCCTTGTCTTGTTCCTGATCTTAGGGGGAAAGTTTTCAATTTTTCCCCATTGAGGATGATATTAGCTGTGGGTTTTTCATATATTCCCTCTATCATTTTAAGGAAGTTCCCTTGTATTCCTATCTTTTGAAGTGTTTTCAACAGGAAAGGATGTTGAATCTTGTCGAATGCCTTCTCTGCATCAATTGAGATGATCATGTGATTTTTCTGCTTTGATTTGTTGATATGGTGTATTACATTAATTGATTTTCTTATGTTGAACCATCCTTGCATACCTGGGATGAATCCTACTTGGTCATGATGTATAATTCTTTTAATGTGTTGTTGGATACGATTTGCTAGAATTTTATTGAGGATTTTTGCATCTGTATTCATTAGAGAGATTGGTCTGTAGTTTTCTTTTTTTGTAATATCTTTGCCTGGTTTTGGTATGAGGGTGATGTTGGCTTCATAGAATGAATTAGGTAGTTTTCCCTCCCCTTCGATTTTCTTGAAGAGTTTGAAGAGAATTGGTACTAATTCTTTCTGGAACGTTTGGTAGAATTCACATGTGAAGCCATCTGGTCCTGGACTTTTCTTTTTAGGAAGCTTTTGAATGACTAATTCAATTTCTTTACTTGTGATTGGTTTGTTGAGGTCATCTATGTCTTCTTGAGTCAAAGTTGGTTGTTCATGTCTTTCCAGGAACCCGTCCATTTCCTCTAAATTGTTGTATTTATTAGCGTAAAGTTGTTCATAGTATCCTGTTATTACCTCCTTTATCTCTGTGAGGTCAGTGGTTATGTCTCCTCTTCCATTTCTGATCTTATTTATTTGCATCCTCTCTCTTCTTCTTTTTGTCAATCTTGCTAAGGGCCCATCAATCTTATTGATTTTCTCATAGAACCAACTTCTGGCCTTATTGATATTCTCTATTGTTTTCATGTTTTCAATTTCATTTATTTGTGCTCTAATCTTTGTTATTTCTTTCCTTTTGCTTGCTTTGGGGTTAGCTTGCTGTTCTTTCTCCAGTTCTTCCAAATGGATAGTTAATTCCTGAATTTTTGCCTTTTCTTCTTTTCTGATATAGGCATTTAGAGCAATAAATTTCCCTCTTAGCACTGCCTTTGCTGCGTCCCATAAGTTTTGATATGTTGTGTTTTCATTTTCATTCGCCTCGAGGTATTTGCTAATTTTCCTTGCAATTTCTTCTTTGACCCAGTCGTTGTTTAGGAGTGTGTTGTTGAGCCTCCACGTATTTGTGAATTTTCTGGCAATCTGCCTATTATTGATTTCCAACATCATTCCTTTATGGTCCGAGAAAGTGTTGTGTAAGATTTCAATCTTTTTAAATTTGTTAAGACTTGCTTTGTGACCCAGCATATGGTCTATCTTTGAGAATGATCCATGAGCACTTGAGAAAAAGGTGTATCCTGCTGTTGTGGGATGTAATGTCCTATAAATGTCTATTAAGTCTAGTTCATTTATAGTAATATTCAGATTCTCTATTTCTTTGTTGATCCTCTGTCTAGATGTTCTGTCCCTTGATGAGAGTGGTGAGTTGAAGTCTCCAACTATTATGGTATATGAGTCTATTTCCCTTTTCAATGTTTGCAGTATATTCCTCACGTATTTTGGGGCATTCTGGTTCGGTGCATAAATATTTATGATTGTTATGTCTTCTTGTTTAATTGTTGCTTTTATTAGTATATAGTGTCCTTCTTTGTCTCTTTTAACTGTTTTACATTTGAAGTCTAATTTGTTGGATATTAGTATAGCCACTCCTGCTCTTTTCTGGTTGTTATTTGCATGAAATATCTTTTCCCAACCTTTCACTTTCAACCTATGTTTATCTTTGGGTCTAAGATGTGTTTCCTGTAGACAGCATATAGAAGGATCCTGTTTTTTAATCCATTCTGCCAATCTATGTCTTTTGATTGGGGAATTCAGTCCATTGACATTTAGTGTTATTACTGTTTGGATAATATTTTCCTCTAACATTTTGCCTTTTGTATTATATATATCATATCTGATTTTCCTTCTTTCTACACTCTTTTCCATATCTCTCTCTTCTGTCTTTTTGTATCTGACTCTAGTGCTCCCTTTAGTATTTCTTGCAGAGCTGGTCTCTTGGTCACAAATTCTTTCAGTGACTTTTTGTCTGAGAATGTTTTAATTTCTCCCTCATTTTTGAAGGATAATTTTGCTGGATATAGGAGTCTTGGTTGGCAGTTTTTCTCTTTTAGTATTTTAAATATATCATCCCACTGTTCTAGCTTCCATGGTTTCTGCTGAGAAATCTACACAAAATCTTATTGGGTTTCCCTTGTATGTAATGGATTGTTTTTCTCTTGCTGCTTTCAAGATCTTCTCTTTCTCTTTGACCTCTGACATTCTAACTAGTAAGTGTCTTGGAGAACGCCTATTTGGGTCTAATCTCTTTGGGGTGCGCTGCACTTCTTGGATCTGTAATTTTAGGTCTTTCATAAGAGTTGGGAAATTTTCAGTGATAATTTCTTCCATTAGTTTTTCTCCTCCTTTTCCCTTCTCTTCTCCTTCTGGGACACCCACAACACGTATATTTGTGCGGTTCATATTGTCCTTGAGTTCCCTGATACCCTGTTCAAATTTTTCCATTCTTTTCCCTATAGTTTCTGTTTCTTTTTGGAATTCAGATGTTCCATCCTCCAAATCACTAATTCTATCTTCTGTCTCTTTAAATCTATCATTGTAGCTATCCATTATTTTTTCTATGTTTGCTACTTTATCCTTCACTTCCATAAGTTCTGCGATTTGTTTTTTCAGTTTTTCTATTTCTTCTTTATGTTCAGCCCATGTCCTCTTCATGTCCTCCCTCAATTTATCGATTTCATTTTTGAAGAGGTTTTCCATTTCTGTTCGTATATTCAGCATTAGTTGTCTCAGCTCTTGTGTCTCATTTGAGCTATTGGTTTGTTCCTTTGACTGAGCCATATTCTCAATCTTTTGAGCGTGGACAGTTATCTTCTGCTGCTGGCGTCTGGGCATTTATTCAGATTTCTCTTGGTGTTGGACCCAGCAAGGTTGTAATATTTTTCTGTGAAATCTCTGGGTTCTGTTTTTCTCATCCTGCCCAGTAGGTGGCGCTCGTGGCACACGTTTGTCTGTGGGTCCCACCAGTAAAAGGTGCTGTGGGACCTTAAACTTTGGAAAACTCTCGCCGTCCTGGGGGTTCGCTAGCCGAAACGGCTTGAGCCGGCCCAGGGTCCGAACGCAGGGAGGGTTGCTGGTCGCCGCAGCCAGGGAAAGAGCCCGTCCGAATTTCCTAGTCGGCCCTGGGCAACAAGCGTGGTGGGAGGGTGCCAGCGGCAGCGGCCCGCCCGAGAGAGTGCACGTTCCCCGGGAGTCACGGGTTTGGAAGGGGCCTCCCCCACCCGTCACCGTTCTCCGCGGCCTGGGGGTTTCCGATCCAATTCTCTCAGTTGTTCCGGGGGCTGCGCGTGGTGTGGGCGCCAGCCGTCTTTGTTTCAGGGGACCGCCTCTCCAATTCTCCCAGCCGGCCCGGGAAGGGGGAAGGGAGTAACTCCGGCCGCTTGCCACCCCGCCCGGTAAGGCCCGCGCGCCTCGGCGATCTCACCCAAGCTGCTTCTCTCAGCCATCCAGCCGTTCTAGGATGGGGTACGCTGTCTTTTTTATCTCTGTTGTGGCTTTGGGCGCTTTCTGTATTGTTTCTACTCCCCTAGTAGGTGTCCTGGAGAAGAAACTAAGATCCGCGCGTCTTACTAAGCCGCCATCTTCCAGGAAGTCCTCTCTCCATTACATCTTGAATAACAAGGTGATATCCAATTAATGCATTAAGAATAACCTCCAGGTTAACCTCTCGACCCTGGAATCTCTCAGCCATTGACACTTTGTCTCATTTCACTCTTCCCCCTTTTGGTGGAGAAGATTTTCTCAATCCCTTGATGCTGAGTCTCAGCTTATTCTAGGATTTCTGTCCCACATTGCCAGTAAGGTCCACACCCCTGGGAGTCATGACCCATGTAGACAGGGGGAGGGTGGTGAGTTTGCTTGTTGTGTTGGGTGGAGAGAGAGGCCACATCTGAGCAACAAAAGAGGTTCTCTTGGAGGTGACTCTTAGGCCTAATTTTAAGTAGGCTTGATACATCCTTTATGGGGTTAAGTTTCATATGAACAAACCCCAAGACTGGGGGCTTAGCCTATAGCTTTGGTTGTCCACACTGCTTGTGAAAATATCAGGAATTCAACTTGGGGAAATTGAATTTTCCCCCTTTCTCACCATTCCCTGAAGGGGACTTTGCAAATACTTTTTTTTATTCACTGTTCAAATCATTCTGGGATTTACTGGGGCATCACTCTGGATAAAGCAACAAAATCTTATGTCCTACTCAAAGTTCCATGTACTTATGGGGTTTAATTAAGCTGTCTACATAAGTTATATTAGGAAATGTACTAGTCAAATATAAATTTTGTACCAAATAAACATTTTTTGCTTTAGTCTCACACATAAGTTGAAGTTTTAAAATATTAATTACCATCCATTTTCAGCACCCTGCAGTAATGACATTCCTTTGTTCTTCCTCATGCACATTTTTAAAATTGTACATTTAGTCAGTATCATTATACACTCTAGGCATTCCTAGATTATACCATCTCAATCTTTATTGTCTATCTTTCTTTCTGATTTCATTTGTGCCCCCAGCCCTCCTCCCTCTATCATTCTCACATTCAGCTTCATTGAGTGTTTTAACATAATTGTATTACAGTTAGGTAATATTGTGCTGCCCATTTCTGAGTTTTTACATTCAGTCCTGTTGCACAATCTGTATCCCTTCAGCTCCAATTACTCAGTATCTTACCCTGTTTCTATCTCCTGATGGTCTCTGTTACCCATGAAATATTCCAAGTTTATTCACTAATGTCAGTTCATATCAGTGAGTTTCTGGCTAATCTCACTCAGCATAATATCCTTAAGGTCCATCCTTGTTGTTACATATTTCATAACTTCATTCTGTCTTAAAACTGCATAATGTTCCATCATATGTATATACCAGTTTGTTTAGCCACTCATCTGTTGATGGACATTTTGGCTGTTTCCATCTCTTCGCAATTGTAAATAATGCTGCTATAAACATTGGTGTGCAAATGTCCGTTTGTGTCTTTGCCCTTAAGTCCTTTGAGTAGATACCTAGCAATGGTATTGCTGGTTCATATGGTAATTCTATATTTAGCTTTTTGAGGAACCGCCAAACTGCCTTCCACAGCAGTTGTACCATTTGACATTCCCACCAACAGTGAATAAGTGTGCCTCTCTCTCCACATCCTCTCTAGCACTTGTCATTTTCTGTTTTATTAATAATGGCCATTCTGGTGGGTGTGAGATGATATCTCATTGTGGTTTTGATTTGCATTTCTCTAATAGCCAGGGAAGTTGAGCAACTCTTCATGTGCCTTTTGGCCATTTGTATTTCCTCTTCTGAGAAGTGTGTGTTCAAGTTTTTTCCCATTTTGTAATTGGGTTGGCTGTCTTTTTGTTGTTGAGTTGAACAATCTCTTTATAAATTCTGGATACTAGACCTTTATCTGATATGTCATTTCCAAATATTGTCTCCCATTGTATAGACTGTCTTTTTACTTTCTTGATGAAGTTCTTTGATGCACAAAAGTGTTTAATTTTGAGGAGTTACCATTTCTTTCTTTCTTTCTTCAATGCTCTTGCTTTGGGTATAAGGTCTAGAAAACCACCTCCAAGTATGAGATTTGTAAGATATTTCCCTACATTTTCTTCTAACAGTTTTATGGTCTTAGATCTAATGTTTAGGTCTTTGATCCATTTTGACTTAACTTTCATATAGAGTGAGGATATGGGTCCTCTTTCATTCTTTTGCATATGGATATACAGTTCTTTAGGTACCACTTATTGAAGAGACTGTTCTGTCCCAGGTGAGTTGGCTTGACTGCCTTGTCAAAGATCAATTGTCCATAGATGAGAGGGTCTATATCTGAACCCTCTATTTGATTCCATTGGTCAATATATCTATCTATATGCCAGTACCGTGCTGTTTTGATCACTGTAGCTTCATATTATGCCTTAAAATTAGGTAGCGTGAGACCTCTGACTTCATTTTTTTTTTCCTTAGGATACTTTTAGCTATTCAGGGCACACTGCCCTTCCAGATAAATTTCGTTATTGGTTTTTCTATTTCTGAAAAGTAAGTTGTTGGGATTTTGATTGGTATTGCGTTGAATCTGTAAATCAATTTAGGTAGAATTGACATCTTAACTATATTTAGTCTTCCAATCCATAAACATGGTATGCCCTTCCATCTATTTAGGTCTTCTGTGATTTCCTTTAACAATTTCTTGTGGTTTTCTTTGTGTAGGTGTTTTTGTCACTTTAGTTAAATTTATTCCTAAATATTTTATTCTTTTGGTTGCACTTGTAAATGGAATTCGTTTCTTGATTTCCCCCTCAGATTGTTCATTACTAGTATATAGAAACACTGCAAATTTTTGAGTGTTGATCTTGTAACCTGCCACTTTGCTGTACTCATTTATTAGCTCTAGTAGTTTTTCTGTAGATTTTTGGGGTTTTTGACATATAGTATCATATCATTTGCAAACAGTGAGAGTTTTACTTCTTCCTTTCCAATTTTGATACCTTGTATTTCTTTTTCTTGTCTAATTGCTCTGGCTAGAACTTCCAACACAATGTTGAATAACAGTGGTGATAGTGAACATCTTTGTTTTGTTCCTGATCTTAGGGGGAAAGTTTTCAGTTTTTCCCCATTAAAGATGATGTTAGCTGTGGGTTTTTCATATATTCCCTTTATCATTTTGAGGAAGTTCCCTTCTATTCCTATCCTTTGAAGTGTTTTCAACAGGAAAGGATGTTGAATTTTGTCAAATGCCTTTTCTGCATCAGTAGAGATGATCATGTGGTTTTTCTGCTTTGATTGTTGATATGGTGTATTACATTAATTGATTTTCTTATGTTGAACCATCCTTGCATACCTGGGATGAATCCTATTTGGTCATGATGTATAATTCTTTTAATGTGTTTCTGGATTCGATTTGCTAGAATTTTGTTGAGGATTTTTGCATCTATATTCATTAGAGAGATTGGTCTGTGGTTTTCTTTTTTTTGTAATATCTTTGCCTGGTTTTGGTATGAGGGTGATGTTGGCTTCATAGATTGAATTAGGTAGCTTTCCCTCCACTTCGAGTTTTTTGAAGAGTTTGAGGAGAGTTGGTACTAATTCTTTCTGGAGTATTTGGTAGAATTCACATGTGAGGCCGTCTGGTCCTGAACTTTTCTTTTTAGGAAGCTTTTGAATGACTGATTCAATTTCTTTACTTGTGATTGGTTTGTTGAGGTCATCTATTTCTTCTTGAGTCAAAGTTGGTTGTTCATGCCTTTCTAGGAACTTGTCCATTTCATCTACATTGTTGTATTTATTAGCGTAAAGTTGTTCATAGTATCCTGTTATTACCTCCTTTATCTCTGTGAGGTCAGTGGTTATGTCTCCTCTTCCATTTCTGATCTTATTTATTTGTGTCCTCTCTCTTCTTCTTTTTGTCAATCTTGCTAAGGGCCCATCAATCTTATTGATTTTCTCATAGAACCAACTTCTGGTCTTATTGAATTTCTCTATTGTTTTCATGTTCTCAATTTCATTTATTTGTGCTCTAATCTTTGTTATTTCTTTCCTTTTGCTTGCTTTGGGGTCAGTTTGCTGTTCTTTCTCCAGTTCTTCCAAGTGGACAGTTAATTCCTGAATTTTTGCCTTTTCTTCTTTTCTGATATAGGCATTTATGGCAATAAATTTCCCTCTTAGCACTGCCTTTGCTGTGTCCCATAGGTTTTGATATGTTGTGTTTTCATTTTCATTCGCCTCAAGATATTTATTAATTTCTCTTGTAATTTCTTCCTTTACCCACTCGTTGTTTAAGAATGTGTTGTTGAGTCTCCACGTATTTGTGAATTTTCTGGCACTCTGCCTATTATTGATTTCCAACTTCATTCCTTTAGGATCTGAGAAAGTGTTGTGTATGATTTCAATGTTTTTAAATTTGTTAAGACTTGCTTTGTGACCCAGCATATGGTCTATCTTTGAGAATGATCCATGAGCACTTGAGAAAAAGGTGTATCCTCTCTTCAGTTTTTTTGAAGAGTTTGAGCAGGATTGGTACTAATTCTTTCTGGAATGTTTGGCAGAATTCACATGTGAAGCCATGTCGTTCTGGACTTATCTTTTTTGGGAGCTTCTTAATGACTGATTCAGTTTCTTTGTTTGTGATTGGTTTTTTGAGGTCGTCTGTTTCTTCTCGAGTCAAAGTTGGTTGTTCATGCCTTTCTAGGAAGTTGTCCATTTGATCTACATTGTTGTATTTATTAGCAATAAGTTGTTCATAGTATCCTGTCATTACCTCCTTTATTTCTGTGGGGTCAGTGGTTCTGTCTCCTCTTCCATTTCTGATCTTATTTATTTACATCCTCTCTCTTCTTCTTTTTGTCAATCTTGTTAAGGGTTCATCACTCTTATTGATTTTCTCATAACACCAGAAGGTTTTGTTGATTTTCTCAGTTGTTTTCATGTTCTCAATTTCATTTATTTCTGCTCTAATCTTCATTATTTATTTCTATTGTTTGCTTTGGGGTCAGTTTGCTGTTCTTTCTCTACTTCTTCCAAGTGGACAGTTAATTCCTCAATTTTTGCCCTTTCTTCTTTTCTGATATAGACATTTAGGGCAATAAATTTCCCTCTTAGCACTGTCTTTGCTGCATCCCATAAGTTTTGATATGTTGTGTTTCATTTTCATTTGCCTCAAGATATTTACTGATTTCTCTTGTAATTTCTTCCTTGACCCACTGGTTGTTTAAGAGTGTGTTGTTGAGCGTCCACATATTTGTGAATTTTCTGGCACTCTGCCTATTATTGATTTCCAACTTCATTCCTTTATGATCTGAGAAAGTGTTTTGTATGATTTCAGTCTTTTTAAATTTATTGAGACTTGCTTTATGACCCAGGATATGGCCTATTCTTGAGAATGACCCATGAGCACTTGAGAAAAAGGTGTATCCTGCTGTTGTGGGGTGTAATGTCTTATAAATGTCTGTTAAGTCTAGCGCATTTATTATATTATTCAAATTCTCTATTTTTTTTTTTATTGATGCTCTGTCTAGATGTTCTGTCCATTGATGACAGTGGGGAATTGAAGTCTCCAACTATTATGGTAGATGTGTCTATTTCTCTTTTCAGTGTTTACCACATGTATTTTGGAGCATTCTGGTTCGGTGCAGAAATATTTATGATTGTTATCTTCTTGCTGAATTGTTCCTTTTATTAATACGTAGTATCCTTCTTTGTCTCTTTTTACTGTTTCACATTTGAAGCCTAATTTGTTGGATATTAGTATAGCTACTCCTACTCTTTTCTGATTGTTATTCACGTGAAATATGTTTTCTCAACCTTTCACATTCAACCTATGTTTATCCTTGGGTCTAAGGTGTGTTTCCTGTAGACAGCATATAGATGGGTCCTGTTTTTTAATCCGTTCTGCCAGTCTTTGTCTTTTCATTCGGGAGTTTAATCCATTAACATTTAGTGTTATTACTGTATGGGTAGTACTTTCTTCTCCCATTTTGCCTTTTGGATTTTATATGTCATATCTAATTTTCCTTCTTTTTACCTTTACTCATAGCCTTCATTTCTACACTCTTCTCCACATCTCTTTCTTCAGTCTTTTTGTATCTGTCTCTAGCACTCCCTTTAGTATTTCTTGCAGAGCTGGTCTCTTGGTCACAAATTCTCTCAGTGATTTTTTTGTCTGAAAATATTTTAATTTCTCCTTCATTTTTGAAGGACAATTTTGCTGGGTATAGAATTCTTGGTTGGCTGTTTTTCTCTTTTAGTAATTTAAACATATCATCCCACTGTCGTCCTGCCTCCCTGGTTTCTGTTGAGAAATCTATGCATAGGCTTATTGGGCTTCCATTGTATGTGATGGATTGCTTTTCTCTTAATGCTTTCAAGATTCTCTCTTTCCCTTTGACACCTGACATTCTGATTAGTAAGTGTGTTGGAATACCTCTATTTGCATCTACTCTCTTTGGGGTATGCTATATATCTTGAATCTGTAATTTTAAGTCTTTCATAAGGGTTGGGAAATTTTCAGTGATAATTTCCTCCATTAGTTTTTCTCCTCTTGTTCCCTTCTCTTCTCCTTCTGGGTCACTCACAACACATATATTCATGTGCTTCATATTGTCTTTCAATTCCTAGAATCCCTGCTCATATTTGTCCATTCTTTTCCCTATATTTTCTTTTTGCTTGTCAGATTTCAGATGTTCCCTCCTCCAGTTCACTTATCCTATCTTCTGCCTCTTGAAATCTACCATTGTAGGTTTCCATTGGTTTTTTCATCTCTTCTACTGTGCCTTTCATTCCTGTAAGTTCTGTGATTTGTTTTTTTAGACTTTCAATTCTTCTTTTTGTTCATTCCTTGTCTTCTTTTTTATATACTCCCTCAATTCATTGATTTGATTTTTGATGAGGTTTTCCTTGTCTGTTCGTATATTCTGAATTAATTGTTTCAACTCCTGTATCTCATTTGAATTGTTGGTTTGGTCCTTTGACTGGGCCATATCTTCAGTTTTCCTAGTGTGATTTGTTATTTTTTCTGGTGTCTAGGCATTTAGTTACCTTAATTAGTTTATTCTTGAGATTGTTTTCACTTCTTTTACCTAGGGTTTTCTTGTTGGATGAATTTGTTGTGTGTCTGTTCTTTGACATTCAGTTCAGCTTTTTGTGGACCTCTAGCTTAGGTTTTGTTTAACAGAGGAGAAATTTTCAGTTCTTGTTTTCTTCTTTCTTGCCCTGCCTGTATGGTGCCTTTCCCCCCCCCACCCTTAGAGGGTCTACTTAGGTATTAAAGACCCCAGCTGGATTTTCCCAGACCAAACTGGCCTCTTATCAGGAGGAAAGAGTAACCTGGGTCAGTTTTCCCTGAGGGTGAAACCCAGCAGGTTGAAAGACTTTCCTATGAAGTCTCTGGATTCTTGTTCTTCTTATCCTGCCCAGTATGTGGCACTTGTCTGTCTACAGGTCCCACCAGCATAAGATGATGTGGTACCTGTAGCTTTGGCAGACTCCCTGCTGGGGGCATGGTGGAGACAGAGGAGAGGTTGTAGGCTGGTTTTAATGGCTTCAAATTACCAAGCCCTTGTGTCTGAATTCCTTGATGGAGGGATTCTACCTGAGTTGGGCTTCACCCCTCCCCTGGGGAAGGCACAGGCTCCAGACAAGCCCTCAAACAAGCTTGTTTCTGCCTATGCCTGTGGCAGTTGCAGCCTGAGAAATCCTCCCACTGTATCCAAAGGCAGTCAAGCCTTTGTAGAAACACAGCCGCAAAAACCTCTGTTTCTTTTTTTTTCTTTCTTTTCCATCAGCCCCCCACCCCCTTGGCACGGGGCAAAAATGAGCAACCTCCACTTTGACCAGGTTCACCTGAGCTGGGGGCCTATTTTTAGTAGTCAGAATTTGTTAATTAATTCCATAATTGGCATTTAGTTGTGCTCAGCCCCTGCTGCTGGTAAAGTCTCTTTCCTTTCCCCTCTGGGAAGCAGCCTGTGGGGTTAGGGAGCTGGCCACTGTGGCTTGGTGAACTCACGGTTCTGGCAGGGCTCGCAGCCGGTTCAGCTGGTCCAGACTGGGGTATGCTGTGTGTCCGGTCACTGACGTGGCCCCAGGAGCTGTCCTGTACTGTTCCTGGTTATTTAGTAGCTGTTCTGGAGGAGAAACTAAATTGCGCACCTTGCTAAGCCACCATCTTGGCAACTCCTCTCTCTCTCTTTTTTTTTAACCAACCACATAACTCCCTTTATTATTTCTTGTAAGGCTGATCTCTTGTTGATATATTCTGTAGGCCTTTGTTTGTTTGTGAAAATTTTAATCTTGCCTTCAGTTTTGAAGCACAATTCGGCTGGGTACAGAACTCTTGGCTAGAAGTCTTTCTCTTTCAGGATCTTAAATATCATACCCTTGTCCTCTTACTTCCATAGTGGCAGTTGAGTAGTCTGAATTCAGTCATATGTGGTTTCCCTTGTACATAGTAGATTGTTTTTCTCTTGCTGCTTTCAGGGTTTTCTGCTTCTTTTCAACATTTAAGAGACTGATTAGTATGTGTCTTGGGGTAGGCCTATTTGGATTTATTCTATTTAGAGTTCATTGGGCTTCTTTGATTTGCATATTGTCTTTTACAAAGGTTGAGAAGATTCCCCCATTATATCCTCCACTAATCTTCCTAGCCCTTTAGTCTTCTCTTCTCTTTCTGGGACATTGATGATTCTTATATTGGTGTGCTTTGTTTTGTCCATCATTTTCCTGAAATTCAATTCAAAATTTTCTGTCTTTTTTGCCATTTTCTCTTTCGTGTGTTCAAAATCAGTTGTCCTGTCCTGTAGTTCATTTATTCTTTCATCTGCATCTTCAAATATTCTGTTGTTTGTCTCTAGTATATATATATATATTAACTTTTTTTGTTGTATAATATAACATATATACAACACAAAGAAAGAAAAAAGCAGTAGTTTTCAAAGCAGTCTTCAACAAGAAGTTGCAGGACAGATTCCAGACTTTGTCATGGGCTACCATACCATCATCTCAGATTTTTCCTTCTAGCTGTTCCAGAATATGGGAGGCTAGAAGGAATATGTATTTTTTTTAATCATTAAAATTGACTTTTTTTGCGTGTGAAAAATAACATATATACAAAAAAGCAATAAGTTTCAAAGCCCAGGACAACAGTAATTGTAGAACAGATTTCAGAGTTTGGTATGGGTTACAATTCCATAATTTTAGGCTCTTACTTCTAACTGCTCTAAAACTGGTGACTAAAAGAAATATCAATTTAATGATTCAGCAGTCATGCTCATTTGTTAAACCCTACCTTCTCTATATAACTCCATCATCACCTTTGATCTTTCTGTCCCATTCTTTAGGGATATTTGGGCTATGGCCATTCTAACTTTTTCATGTTGGAAGGGGCTGTCAATAATACGGGGTTGGGAGATGGAACTAGCTTATGTTCTGGGGAGGCTGGGCCCTTTAGGTTTCAGGACTTGTCTGGTCCAGGGACCCATCTGGAGATTTTAGTTTCTGGAAAGTTACCCTAGTGCATAGAACCTTTGTGAATCTTATATATTACCCTATGTATTCTTTAGGATTGGCTGGAATGGTTTTGGTTGGGGTTTGACAAGTTATGATAGGTAGCAATGTCTAACTGAAGCTTGTGTAAGAGTGACCCCCAGAGTAGCCTCTTGACTGTACTTGAACTCTCTCAGCCACTGATACTTTATTAGTTACATTTCTTTTCCCCCTTTTGGTCAGGAGGGAATTGGAGATCCCATGGTGTCAGGGCCAGACTCATCCCTGCGGGTCATCTCCCACCACCAGGGAGACTTCCACCCCTGGATGTCATGTCTCACATAGGGTGGAGGGCAATGATTTCACTTACAGAGTTGGGCTTAGAGAGAATGAGGCCACATCTGAGCAACAGAAGTGGTCCTCCAGAAGTAACTCTTAGGCATACCCATAGGTAGGCTAAGCTCCTCTGCTACCTACTTAAGCTTCATAAGAGTAAGCCCCAAGGTCAAGGTCTTGGCCTATTGATTTGGGTGTCCCTAATGTTTGGCACAGTATCAGGGAATTCCCTGATGGTAAAGTTTAATATTTCCATATTTATTCTCCCATCCCTCAAGGGACTTTGCCAATACTTTTTGATTTTCTGCTTAATGTATTCTGAGATGTATCCAGGCATTATATTAATCTATCCAGGTTTAAAGGCCCTCATTCTTATTCTGGGCTCCCTGTGTTTCAGTTGTTCAAATGAGCTACCCAGATAGATTGAGTTAGAGTATATGCTACAGAAAATTTAGGTTCTGGACAAAATAAATCTTTCTTCCTTTGGTCTCAAAGAGTAGGTTTGACTCTAAAATATAGACAATGTCTTCCTTACCCCAGTGTTCTGAATTACCTTAATCCCAACCTGATTGGCTTCATTCTTATCTCTAAATACCAAGTTATGGATATATAAAACATCCTCTTAAAATCCAGAAGTAATAATTTTCACTCCGGATTAAATGTGTCTGGTATAAGAGCTTACAATCTAGGCCCCTGATTTCTTATCAGCATTTTCTAAAGGAGACCATACAATAATTGTTCTCTCGTCTCTGGCTTGTTTTGCCTCACCAGATGTCCCACAGGTTCATTCACATGGTTGCATCCTTATGACATCATTCCTTTATTTGTAGCAGCACGATTTTTGATCATATGTATACATACCATAGTTCGCCAATCTATTTCTCAGTCAGTGCATCCTTCAGCCACCACTGTCAAAAAAGTTGAGTCATACAGTATCTATCCTGTTGTGTCTGGCTTATTTCGCTTGGCATATGTCCTCAAGGCTCATCCATCTTGTCATGTGTTTCAGGACGTCCTTTCATCTTATTGTTGTATAATATTCAATCATATGTATATACCGCATTTTGTTAATCCACTTGTCTGTTGATGGGCACTTGGATTGTTTCCATCTTTTGGCAATTGTGAATAAAGCTACTATGAACACCAGTGTGCAAATGTCTGTGTGTCACTGCTTTCAGCTCTTCTGGTTATATACCAAGTTGTGCTATTGCTGGGCCATAGGCCAACTTGATATTTAGCTTTCTGAGGAACCATCAGACTGTCTTCCGTAGTGGCTGTACTATTATACATTTTCACCAGCAGTGCATAAATGTCCCAATTTCTCCACATCCTCTCCAACATTTGTAGTTTCCTGCTTGTTTAATATCAGCCATTCTTATAGGCATGACATGGTATCTCATTAAAGTCTTTTTTTATTATTAATTAAAAAAAATTAACTAACACAACATTTAGAAATCATTACATTCTACATATGCAATCAGTAATTCTTAATATCATCACATAGATGTATGATCATCATTTCTTAGTACATTTGCATCAATTTAGAAAAAAATAGCAAGACAACAGAAAAAGAAATAAAATGATAATATAGAGAAAAAATAAAAATAAAAAATACAAAAAATAAAGCAAAAAAACAAAAAACTATAGCTCAGATGCAGCTTCATTCAGTGTTTTAACATAATTACATTACAATTAGGTAGTATTGTGCTGTCCATTTTTGAGTTTTTGTATCTAGTCCTGTTGCACAGTCTGTATCCCTTCAGCTCCAATTACCCATTATCTTACCCTATTTCTAACTCCTGATGGTCTCTGTTACCAATGACATATTCCAAGTTTATTCTTTAATGTCGGTTCACATCAGTGGGACCATACAGTATTTGTCCTTTAGTTTTTGGCTAGTCTCACTCAGCATAATGTTCTCTAGGTCCATCCATGTTATTACATGCTTCATAAGTTTATCCTGTCTTAAAGCTGCATAATATTCCATCGTATGTATATACCACAGTTTGTTTAGCCACTCATCTGTTAATGGACATTTTGGCTGTTTCCATCTCTTTGCAATTGTAAATAATGCTGCTATAAACATTGGTGTGCAAATGTCCGTTTGTGTCTTTGCCCTTAAGTCCTTTGAGTAGATACCTAGCAGTGGTATTGCTGGGTCGTATGGCAATTCTTTATTCAGTTTTTTGAGGAACCGCCAAACTGCCTTCCACAGTGGTTGCACCATTTGACATTCCCACCAACAGTGGATAAGTGTGCCTCTTTCTCCGCATCCTCTCCAGCACTTGTCATTTTCTGTTTTGTTGATAATGGCCATTCTGGTGGGTGTGAGATGATATCTCATTGTGGTTTTGATTTGCATTTCTCTAATGGCCAGGGACATTGAGCCTCTCTTCATGTGCCTTTTGGCCATTTGTATTTCCTCTTCTGAGAGGTGTCTGTTCAAGTCTTTTTCCCATTTTGTAATTGGATTGGCTGTCTTTTTGTTGTTGAGTTGAACAATCTCTTTATGAATTCTGGATACTAGGCCTTTATCTGATATGTCGTTTCCAAATATTGTCTCCCATTGTGTAGACTGTCTTTCTACTTTCTTGATGAAGTTCTTTGATGTACAAAAGTGTTTAATTTTGAGGAGCTCCCATTTATTTATTTATTTCTTCAGTGCTCTTGCTTTAGGTTTAAGGTCCATAAAACCACCTCCAAGTGTAAGATTCATAAGATATCTCCCTACATTTTCCTCTAACTGTTTTATGGTCTTAGACCTAATGTTTAGATCTTTGATCCATTTTGAGTTAACTTTTGTATAGGGTGTGAGATACGGGTCCTCTTTTATTCTTTTGCATATGGATATCCAGTTCTCTAAGCACCATTTATTGAAGAGACTGTTCTGTCCCAGGTGAGTTGGCTTGACTGCCTTATCAAAGATCAAATGTCCATAGATGAGAGGGTCTATATCTGAGCACTCTATTCAATTCCATTGGTCGATATATCTATCTTTATGCCAGTACCATGCTGTTTTGACCACTGTGGCTTCATAACATGCCTTAAAGTCTGGCAGCGTGAGACCTCCAGCTTCGTTTTTTTTCCTCAAGATACTTTTAGCAATTCGGGGCACCCTGCCCTTCCAGATAAATTTGCTTATTGGTTTTTCTATTTCCGAAAAATAAGTTGTTGGGATTTTGATTGGTATTGCATTGAATCTGTAAATTAATTTAGGTAGAATTGACATCTTAACTATATTTAGTCTTCCAGTCCATGAACACGGTATGCCCTTCCATCTGTTTAGGTCTTCTGTGATTTCTTTTAACAGTTTTTTGTAGTTTTCTTTGTATAGGTCTTTTGTCTCATTGAAGTCTTGATCTCTAGTTCCCTTATAGCTAATGAAAATGAGCATCTCTTCATGTGCTTTTGAGTCATCTGTATTTGTTCTTCAGAAAAATACCTATTTATATCTTTAGCCCATTTTATAATTGGGTTGTTCATTCTTTTGTTTTTGAGTTGTATGTTTTCTTTATGTATACAGGATATCAAACCTTTATCTGGGGACGGGCCACGGTGGCTTAGCAGGCAAGAACGCTTGCCTGCCGTGCCCGAGGACCTGGGTTCGATTCCCAGTGCCTGCCCATGTGAAAAAAAAAAACCTTTATCTGATATGTGATTTCCAAATATTTTCTCCCAGTGAATTGGCTGCCTCTGCACCTTTTTGACAAAGTGTTTTGAGGTTGCTAGCTGCTGGAATGCAATATACCAGAATCAGAATGCCTTTTAAAAAGGGGAATTTAATAAGTTGCTAGTTTACAATTCCTAGGCTGAGAAAATGTCCCAATTAAAACAAGTCTATAGAAATGTCCAATCAAAGGCATCCATTCAGGGAAAGATACTTTGGTTCAAGAAAGCCGATGAAGTTCAGGGTTTCTCTCTCAAATGGAAGGGCACATGGCAAACACAGTTAGGGCTCCCCTCTCATCTGGAAGGTCACATGGTGAACATGGCATCATCTGCTAGCTTCTTCTCCTGGCTTCCTGTTTCATGATGCTCCCCAGGAGGCATTTTCCTTCATTTCCAAAGGTCGCTGGCTGGTGGGCTCTCTGCTTCGTGGTGCTGCAGCATTCTCTGCTCTCTCCAAATCTCCTTCATTCTCTAAAATGTTTTCTCTTTTATAGGACTCCAGAAACTAATCAAGACCCACCCAAATGGGTGGAGACATGTGTCACCTAATCCAGCTTAACAACAACTCTTGATTAAATCACATCTCCAGGAAGATGATCTGATTACAGTTTCAAACATACAGTACTGAGTAGGGATAATTCTGCTTTTACGAAATGGGATTTTGATTAAAACATGGCTTTTCTAGGGTCCATATATCCTTTCAAACCAGCACAAACCCATTTTATAATTGGGTTGTTCATTCTTTTGTTTTTGAGTTGTATATTTTCTTTATGTATACGGGATATCAAACCTTTATCTGATATGTGATTTCCAAATATTTTCTCCTAGTGAATTGGCTGCCTCTGCACCTTTTTGACAAAGTCTTTTGAGGTGCATAAGCATTTGATTTTGAGGTGTTCCCTTTTGTCTATTTTTTATTTTGTTGCTTATATTTTGGGTGTAAAGTTTAGGAAGCGACCTCCTATTACTATGTCTTGAAGATGTTTCCCTGCATTTTATTCTAGAAGCTTTATGGTGCTAGTTCTTATATTTAGGTGTTTGATCCACTTTGATACAATTTTTGTGTAGGGTGTAAGGTAAGGGTCCTCTTTCATTCTTTTGGCTATTGATATCCAGTTGTCCCATGCCCATTTATTGGAAAGACTATTTTAATCCAGTTCAGTGGCTTTGGGGGGCCTTGTCAAAAATCAGTTGACCATTGATTTTTTGGTCTATTTCTGTACTCTCCATTCAATTCCATTGGTTAATACTTCTGTTTTCATGCCAGGACCATGCTGTTTTGTCCGCTGTGGCTTTATAGTAAGTTTTAAAGTCAGGAAGTGTTAATCCTCCCACTTCGTTCTTTTTTTTTTTAGGATGCTTTTAGCTATTTGGGGTCTCTTTCCCTTCCAGATGAATTTAGTAACTACCTTTTCCGAGCTCTAATATATTTGTTATTTGGTCTACAGCATCTTTCATCTCTGTGATGTCTGCTAGTTTTCTATTCATTCTTTCCTGTTACTCTTTTTGCTCTTCTCGCGTCTTCTTGTTCTCCACTATGGCATTGGCCATTGCGGTGATTTTATCCAGTAGAATATGTGAACATCTTTGCTTAGTTGTTCCAAAGTGTGTGTCTCCTCTGGTGTTTTAATTTGGTCATTATACTGGAGTGTCTGCATCTTCATATGGTTAGTGATCGTCTCTTGTCTTGGCAGTATGTAAATATCTTGATAGGGTTACTTTGGATATTGATTTTCTTCAGTAATCCAAAGCTTTTTATTTGTGGGATGGGTGTGGAGCAGGATGCAGGGCCTGGGGAGGGGCACGGCAGTGTGGGGACAGGTTGCAGTGCGAGTATATGCACGGATTGGGGACGCTACGCTGGTGCCTGTGAGTGTGGGGTGTGAGGCGTGGGGTTTTGGAGGTGTGGTATGGGGGCCTGGGGATCGAGGTGCAGCTCAGGCAGGCCTTGGAGCGCAGGAGCAGTGTGCAGTCTGGGGAACCCAGAGGCAGGGCACGGTGGAAGGCGGATCGGTAGGGCTAAATGGCTGCATGAGGTTGGTGCAGCAGGCAGGACGTGGGTGGACGTGGGGGTTGTGGGTGTCAGGGTCTGGGGTATAGGGCACAGATTGAGGTACAGGGAGGGCAGGGTGTGGGTGTGTCCTTGCACGGGGGAGGGGTCCAGGGGGGCCGTGATGTGGGTGAGTGAGTGTGTAGGGGCCAGGCACAGGTCATGGAAATTGCAGGATGTGTATCAGGGTGGATGATGCCCAGTGAATGGGGCCCTAGCACGGGTGTGCAGGTGCAGTAGTGGTGTGGGGCAGGGGTGCACATATATGCAGGGGGGGCTATGTAGCACAGATGTGCACGAGAGTACCTGCCAGATGTGGGAGAAGGGCACTTGTGCCAGGGGGCGGGGCAAGGGTGTACACATGTGTGGGGTAGGGCGTATAGGGTACAGTGGTCAAGAGGTCAGTGCACAGATACAGGATACATGGGCGTCCAGTTGGGAGGATGTGGCTGTGCACCTGCATGGGTTTGGGGGCAGGACCCTGGTGTGTGGTGGTGGGGGCATGATGGAGGTGGAGAGGTGTTGTCTGGGGGTGGGGCCCTGGTGTGTGGGGTGTGGGCGGTGGTGTCTGTGTGTGCAGTTGCGCCTGCATTGGCTGGTGTGTACGTGCGCAGTGGGGTGTGGTTGCGCCTGCTTTGGCTGGGTGAGTGTGGTTTAGATGTGCAGGTCAATGCTTGCTTGGTGTGTAGTGAGTATGTAGGGGTGAGTGGGTACATGCGTATGCCTGGGTCTAAGGGCCCCCCCCCCCAGATGCTGATGTGTGCATGTGCAGAGCTAGGGGGTGGGTGGTGTTGAGTGACTATATGGGCCAGTTGTGAGTGTGGCCCGGATATGAAGATGAGTGCTTGCAGTCCGGATGCGCAGGTGACCGACTGCAGGGGACAGGGAGGAGGAGGAGGAGGAGGGGATCAAGGGGCTGGAATGGCCGAGTGAGACTGTGCGCCAGTGTGGGAGAGGTAGGTTGGGCTGGGACAGGCTGGTGCACATGTGCAGGGCAGGGGTATGGGGCTGGGCTGCGCAGGAAGGGGGGTGGGGGTGGGGATGCCTGGAGCTCGGTAGGGGGGTGGGTGACAGCTTCAGCTGCTGGGATGTGGGGGAGTCGTGGGTCGCTGGGTGGGGGTTCAAGGAGCGCTGCTGGGCTGACTTCCTAGTCCCGGCATCCACGAGCGTGCACTCCTGAGGGCTGGGGCCTCCGTTTGGAAAGGGCCGCGCTAGGCTCTTTGCACCAGCTGGACAGTCTCCGGTGCTCAGTGTCTCGGTTCTTCAGCTTTTTCAACCAGGGCCTCCCTAGGTGGTGTAGAATCATTTTCTGTCCCTTCTCTAGCTGTTCCTTCATACAGGGGTGAACTCAATCCTTCTGTCTTCCTGGAACCGGTCTACCCACCGTTTGCTCTTAATAATGCTGCTATGAACATTTGTGGACAGGTTTTTGTGTCAGACCTATGTTTGCATTTCTCTTGAATGTATCCCCTAGGAGTGCAATTGCTAGGTCATATGATAACTCCTTAAGTTTTTGAGGGCCTGCCAGACTATTTTTCAACATGGCTGCACTATTTTACATTCCCAACAACAATGAATTTTCCAATGTCTCCACATCTCACCAACACGAGTCATCGCCTGTCTCTGATTACAGCCATCATAGTAGATGTGGAGTGGTATGTCATTGTGGTTTGATTTGTGTTTCCCTAATGGCTAATGATGTTAAAAAACCTTTTCATGTGTTTATTGGCCATTTCTACATCATGTTAGGAGAAATGTTTTTTGAAATCCTTTTCCCATTTTTAAATTGGGTTATTTATCTTTTAATTGTAAGTGTTCTTTTTATATTCTTGATACAGATAGATCCCTTATCAGATAGATACATGATTTACAAATATTTTCTTCCACTCTGAAGGTCGTCTTTTCACTTTCTTGATGTTTTTTTGAAGCAAAAATGTTTTTAATTTTGAAGTTCAATTTGCCTATTTTTCTTTTATTGCTTATACTTTTGGTGTCAAATATAAATTGAATGAATGTTTGAACAGTTTCTTAATCACTCTCCCCTCTCCTGCATCTGTCGTCTACATTGTAGCCAAAATGAGCATTCTAAAAACAAAACTTCATCACTTCCTATTTTAAATGCTCAGTTGGATTTCAGTGGCTTCCTATTGCTTCCAGGAAAAATCCAAATACTGTTCACAGCTATCCGGGTCTCCGTGATGTGGGCCTGTACCTGCTTCTTGGATCAACTTCTCTGGTTCATGTTCTTTCTCTCACTCTTCCTTTCTTATCAGGATCCATGGCTCTTTATATGAGAAAAAGTGTAACACTGTGGAGAGATGAAATCACATAGAACCCTGACAGCATGAAAAAACCCTTTAAAATGAACCTTGTGTAATAGAAATAACATTCAGTCCTGGAAATCCCTAGTGTGTGCTAATAAGACATGAGTTTATTTCAAAGGCAAAAGCTGCCTTAGATGGTGATCCGAATGACTTCTTATCAACTCGAATGCCTTTTCCTGTGCCGTGTGCAGTCACTCTCGGGTGAACACTTCTGAACTCCCTGGGAGAGCTGAAGCTTCTCTGGTTTCAGCCTAATTCAATTTAGGCAGCGCTGTCATAGCATCTGCAGCCCGAAGCCGTTTCCCACCCAGATACCGCAGCTCAGGGTAGACATGGAGGGGGCGGGGGGATCCCACACGACACGTACGTGATTGTTCTCCTTGGAGGGGGACGGGAGAAGGGAATTAGGAGCATTTACCGTGTGCCAGACCAAGTGCTGCCTGCGTTTTGCATATTCCAGCATCTGATTCCCCTAGCAGTCCAGTGAGGCAGGGACCGTTGTGCCTGTTCCTCAGGGAGCCTCTTTCTGTCGGCTGCCCAGACCTTTGGTTCCTTTGACCACAGTTGCCCCACTGAGGACAAGAGGGTGTGAGAAATGCCCCCAGCTCAGCCCTGCAGCCCGCTGGCTCAAAGCACTGTCCCAAGTGGGGGCCTGTGGATGGGGGGTGGCAGTTTGGGAAAGGCCAGGTCGGGGGTCGTGTCCCGGACTGGCTTCTAGGGCTGCTCCCCACCCTTCTGGAATGTTCCTATATCCAGCCCTTGGATCTCAGTCCCGCTGTGGGACATTGACCCACCTTGGGACTTGGGTTCCCTGCTGGGTCCAGTCCCTAGGGATGTCTGGCAGGGAGGGAGGAGAGTCTCTGCCGTCGTTCCCTCAACACCAGACACTTACTGGTCAGTGCTGGGGTGCGGTGGTGAAGGGCGGAGGTGTGGTTCCTGCCCTTGTGGGGCGTGCCTCCTAGGGCGAACACTGCCCACACGTACACAGACCTAAACAGTATCATCACAGATTCTGGTAAGAGCTGGGCCTGAAACAAATGGGGGATAGACGTTAGATGGAGTGGTTGGGACAGAGCTTCCTGCTGAGGTGGGAAGCTGTGCAGAATTCATTTGGGATTCCCGGGCAGGCATGGAGCAGGGGTCCTGAAGGAGGGAAGCCTGGTGCTGGAGGAGCTGGGAGAAGGCCTGGGTGAGGCACGGGAAAGCGTACGCAGGACGTCGTGGAGACGGGAGAGGGCCGACTTACGGGGCACGGGCATGTGCCAGCAAGGGGAGGGAGTCTGGATTTTTTTTCCAGGGTGTGCAGGAAGCCATTGAAGGGTTTCAAGCAGGGAAGTGTGTGATCAGGGTTGTGCTTAAGAGATCTTTCTGGAAGGAGCAGGGAGGCCAGTAGTGAGGCTGGCACAGTTGTTCATAGGAGAGAAAACAGTGACTGGAGCAGGTGGTGTGACGGGGAGAGTGGAGGAATTGGAAGGATAGTCAGGAAGTGGAAATGTCCAGAATGTGCTATTGGGCTGGGTGAAAGACCAGGCTTAGGCAAGAAAGATGAAGAGCAGAGTGTCCAGGGGCTTGGGGAGGAACCCCCGCAGCCCCAGGCTCCCTGGCTCTCCTTCTGCCCACAGCCTCGTGGGTTCCTCCGGCCTGTCCCCTCCCTGCAGGCAGGCACCCGGCAGCACCTGCCTCCCTCGCAGTGTCACCCCCCTCGCTGGTGACCCCTGCCCGGCTGCAGTGTGGCAACCTCCTTTTCCCTTTAGCTTGGCTGAGACAAGGTTTGTGTCTCCCTGTTATGGGAAGCTCATAGCATGAACCTAAGGAGAATGGGAGATAAGTGGCCTCACCAACATTAACACAAAAATGACAAAACCTTTGCAAAAGGATGAGTTTCAGAATGCACGTTCTTTCAAATAATTACAATTTCGCCAACATCTACTGCATCCCCAGGGAACCCTGAGGTCCAGCCTCTCTCCCTGGCTCCACGCTGGGAGGCAGCAGGGCCTGAGGAGAACCTCCCCCCTCCCGTGGAAAGGGTCCCGTCTCAGCATAACTGTGGGGACCCCACCCCCGCTTCCCCAGAGGGGAGGATACAGAGGCTGGGGAGCACCCAGAAGCCAGCAGGAGAACAGCGTGAGCCCCAGTTGCTCAGCGCTTCCTTGGCTCCGATGCTGCCTTTGCTGTGTCCCCAGAAGCACCCTGAGTCCTGGGGAGGGGTTTGAACCCATGGCCTGGACCTGCTTCTTGAACTTCAGCCCCTGTTCTCTGCAACCATGTGTCACAGTCCCTTCTGCTTAGTCCACAAAGTCCAGCCAGGGCGTGGGCACACAGGGCCAGCAGTGGTCACAGGGCTGTGACCAGAGGTGACATGCTCCTCCAGCCCCCTTGTGAGGACACAGGCAGCCTAAAGGGTCCGTCACCCCCTGCTCTTCCCTGCCCTGTCTCTGTCTCCTTTCCTGTTCGGCGGCGTCTAGTGTGTGGCATCTGGAGCCGGGCAGACTCGCGTTCTGATCTCGACTCTGTCTCTTCCTGGCGTTGTGATCTCTCCAGCTCTAGTCACTGAAAGAGACTTTCTTTCCCCATCTGATTATACTGGCACCAGAGTGTGACCATCTCTGGACTTCCTCTGCTGTCCCTCTCGCGTTTATGTCTGTCTTTGTGCTGATGCCGTTCTCCCTCGCTGATTGAAGCTTCTCAGTAAGTCTTAAAATCAGGTAACGTTAAGTCCTCCAACCTTGTTCTTTTCTCAGTGTTTGCCTATTCTGTGTCCTTTGCATTTCCATATAAATTTTAGAATCAGCTTGTCAAGTTAAAAAAAAAAATCCTTTTGGGGATTTGATAGGGGATTCCATTGAGGTAAATCAATTTGGGGAGAATTGCCGTTTTAACAATATTAAGACTTCCAATCCAGAATGTGGAATAGCTCTCTGTTTATTTAGGTTTTGCCATTTAACTTTGTTGTAAATGTTGATACAGGTTTTTGGTCTTGCTAACTAATTATACTGCCTGTTTCTCTTAGTGGGAACTCAGGAAAATTAAAAAAATAATGCTCTCATCACTTCTGCCAACATCTCTTACTAACTTCTTAAGAACAATGCCTAGTTAATTAATTTTCATTCTTTTTTCTTTACTAATATAAGCATTTGTGACTATAAGTTTCTCTCTAAGCACTAATTTAGCTGGGTCTGGCAATTTCTGATACATAGCGTTTTTGTTTTTCTTTAGTTCAAGAGTGTCCTTTTGCTGGGATTTCTTCCTTAACACATTGGTTATTTTGAAAAGCATTCCTTAATTTCCAAATGTGAGTATTTAAAATGCTTTTGTTACTGTTACTGATTTTTAACTTACCTTCATGTAGTCAAAAGAACATGCTGTTAAGATTTCAATCCTTTCTATTTGTTGATACTTGTTCTGTGGTCCAGTATATGGTCATTTTTGTCACTGTTTTGCGTGTTCTTAAAAATAATTTTATGCTCTAGTTGTTGGGTGTGGTGTTTTATACTTGTCCATTAGTTACATGTCATCAAAATATCTTTTGTCCTCACTGAGTTTTTGTCTGCTTGTTCTACCAGTCACTGATTGTGTTTTCAAATCTCTCACTTTGAGAATTTATCTTTTTCCCTTGTGTGCCCACCGTCACACCGCCCCTCACTGGTTTTAAAACTCCACTTCTCTAAAGTGAGACTCTTCTTTGCTGTCTTCATCTTTCACTAGCCTGTCCATGTACTGGCCACCATTGGGCCAGGGCCTACCGTGGTCTGGCCAGCTGGGACCCCAACTTAAGACTGGGCTGGTGGGATCACGGCTGGTACATGCCCTTAGAAGGGGTGGGCAGGCTCGGTGCGCTCCCCCCTGACCCGCTGCGCGCCCTTGGCACCCAGGCCTGGGGCTGCTGACCTGCCTGGGTCCCCTCCCCAGCCTGCACTGCAAATGGGATGTGGGCCCGCATCCCATTTGTGTTGGGATCTTCGGCGCTGAGCAGAGCACCAGCGAACCGAGAACCACAGAGCCACGTTGGTTCCCGTGGGGCTGGGCTGTGGGTTCTCCAGCTGGCCCACGGAAGAAGAGTCTGCTTCTGACAGTGTCCACCTGTCTGTAGGCAGGCAGAGGCCCCGCTTTGCTCTGCTGGCCTAGAAGTATCCAAAGCCCTGCTGCCCGGGAGAAGCTCATTGCTCGGAAGTTGTACCATTTCTCAACCTGCAAAGCATTCAGTGTCCCCCAGTCCCTCCCCCTGCTTGTGAGTGTGGGAGAGCGCCGAGGATAATCAGGGGGGCTGCTGGAGGAGCTCACCCCTCCACGGGGTCCTGGCTCACCGTGGCGTGTGGAAGGAAGAAGGCCCTAACTCTCTCATAGACGCTTCCCCTTTCAGCCTGCAAGTGTTGGCCGGGAGCTGCTAATTCTTGATGCCATTTGCAAGGAGAGGAAGGCAGTCTCTGCCCTGTAGCTTCTGCTCCTGCAGACATTTTCTCTCCTGCCTGCCCCATCATCCCACCCTCCTGCCACATGAGACGTTTTCTGGGAGACCTTCCCAAGTGCTTGCAGCTGTGCCTGGGTGGTCCTTTCATGAGAGAGTCCCTCAGAGGTGAACTTGGGTGAAAGGTTGGGAAGCTTGGGTTGGGGTAGGGGCCTTGGGTGTCTCACCCCCCTGATCCTCAGCAGTCTTCTTACACCCAGAGGGAGAGGCTCTGAAGCCAGTGCTCCCTGCAAGGGGAGGCAGGTTTACTGTATCCTTTGGATGAAGAGGTCAGGGTGCTGGAGAGGTCAAAACCCCCAGGCTTTGAACCTGGGCTCGGGTGACTAAGCCCACCCCTTTTGGAGCCTCAGCTTCCTCACTTAAGATGCTCTGGGCCTGCAGATGCAGAAGTTGTGTAAGGCTTTGTCTTAAGTTGGGGTAAGGGTAGGCTGCCCTGTGCTCTCGGGGTTGAAATCAGTAAATGTGGATGGGCAAAGGTGGGCTGAGACCCTTTTTTGAGGCCCTTCAGCCAAAATGTGAATTCTCTTCCAGGTGGAGTGGTCCACGGTGGAGGTCCTGGTTGGAAGGTGTAAAGGTAGGGACGGGGTGGCTCTGGGCCCTACGGGGCATGGCTGCTGGTGCCCCCAGGGATGACCAGATGGTCCTGCCTGCCAGGAGCACACCCGAGGAGGCCCCAGGTGGATCCTGGACACAGAAGGGCATCCTCGTGACGTAAAGCAGAGCCCTGTGCAGAAGTGTACATCACCAACATCATGTGCTGACTGCGTGCATCCGGGAGGAGGTTACTATAGCAACAGGCTGTAAATACACCACGGACCATGTCAGGTCGTCAGCAGGGGTGGGGCGGGGGGCGGCAGCAGGGTTCAAAGTCCAAAGGGTAGAGGGGACACCAAGCAAGTTGTTGTTTCCCAGAGGCTGGTTTCTGCGGCCCACTGGGGAAAAAAGCTTGAATGTGCAGGGCCAGGAGGGTGCTCGCTGTGACCCAGGAACGAGGTGAGGAGAGCAGGGGCCAGGCCAGCAGCAGGGGGGCAGAGAAGGCCGAGGAAGGCGAGGAATTTGAGAACAGGAGATGGTTCCTGGTTGCTTGAGCAGCGAGGGAGCGAGGGTGAGGCCAGCCTGAAGGCAGATGCCCACATGTTGTGTCTGTGTGGGGAGAGGCCAGGATAGGTGGTGCAGGGGGCACTCATGGGCAAGAGTGTGCCTGGTTCATCTTAGGCCTCGGTGCCACCCGTAAGGCCCGAGTGACGGACGCTCGGTCCCCCAGGATGGGGCAGCAGCCTGGCAGAAGGGCCTCTGGTCCAGCCTCACCACACCACTCATTAGCTGTGTGACCTTGGGAGCAATCCTTAACCTTTCTGAGCCTGACTATAAAATGCCAACTCCTCCCCCAACCTGGAGATGGCAATTACAGCAGAGAGTAAGGCCCCGTGAGCAGACCGAGCCAGAGTGGGCAGTTCCGTTTCACGGCCGGAGAACCGGGAGCCTGGGAGGTCACCCCCATGCAGCCCGCCCACTGGCGCCCGCGGGTCCCTGCCCAGGCAGCCTCCTGTGGGGCTGGCGGCCTTGTGGTGGCTGTTCCTGCCCCTATCAGCGGTTGACATGGAAATGCCCTGGTAAGGAAAATGTTTTCATTCTTTTATAGCAGCATTCTCAGACCTGCTTAATCATATTTTTCTTTATCTTTAAAAACAAGCTCCTATGTGGTTTTCTATCTCCTTGTACGTCTAAAGAAATTCAGACCCTCCTGGTTTGGTACCTAATGCCTTTTCATTGTTACTTTAGGTGGGGTAGGGTAGGTGGGCTGAGTGTACCGAGCCCCTCTCACTGCTCACCCCACACTTGACGCTTTGCAAACAGGGATCTCTTGCCAGTCTCACTCCTACTCTGGGAGAAAGCAGTCACTTCATTTTGTAGAAGAAACTGAAGTTCAGAGAGGTTAAACAACCTGCTTAAGGTCACACAGCCTATGTGGTAAAACCAGGGCTTGAAATGTGATTCAAGCCACGTTGGTTTCCAAGTCAGAGGTTATTCTGTCAACAAATCTGCTCTTCTTGTCCGCTCTTCCAGTCTTTGGCTCTAGCCTGCTGTGAGACTTCAAGCAATCTCTGCGCCCTCACACCTCCTCTGGTTCTGACAGTCCATTTTGAGCAGTGAGGGTTGAGGATGGCAGTGACTTTTGAGTGACTGCGTGAGTCATGCGTCCGGTCCTTGAGCAGATGTTTACTGAAGGCCTTCTCTGTGCTTACTGAAGATGTAGCTTGTCTCTCCACCCAGGCTGTCAGCCCGGCCCCCTCCCCCGGCGTCCTCCCTGACCTGGCAAACAGTGGCTCAGTGAAGCTGTGCTGCTCACTGGTCACTATCCCATGTGCTAGAGCCCAGTGGCGACTGAGAAGAATATATCGGAGTGTTTGCTGGAGGCCTGTTTGTGGGTGGGAAGGCGGTCAGCTTCACAGAAAGGAAGAGGTTGGAGCACCCTGAATGAAGCCTTACTGGGTGCTCGCTGCATGAACCTGTTTAGTTGTCTCAGCGGTCGGCTGAGGCAGGTCGCTGCCCCTGATGGACGGAGGAGGAGGCAGCAGCCGGCAGGTGTGCAGCCTGCGCTCACGTGCGGGTCTGCAGACCTCGGGGGCCTGGCGCTCTCCCCCAGCCTGTGGCCTCATGTGTCTTCTCTGCCACCGAACAGTGCTGGGTGGCCCTGCTCCAAGGGACTCAGGGGACTTGGCTTCTGGTCTCCTGACCACAGCCAAGATGGGGGAGGAGGCCCGGTCCCAGGTCACTGCGAGGGGGAGGCTCATCCGTGAGCCCACTCAGGACCCTGGGCCCCGGAATACCCTCTCAGCCCTGGAATGCCCAGTCTCTGGGGTGAGGGCTTGGGGTCTCAGCAGACACAGACACAATTTGCAGAGCTGTGTGGCCAAGCCCAAGCCTGGGACCCCGGCCTCATATCAGCCCTCCTGCACTCTGTGGCCGGGAGCAAAGTTCTTCCCTGCCTGGCCTCAATTTCCCTGGCAGTAAAAGGTGGGGCCTGGCCAAACCACCTGGACCCTTGGTTGATTTGTCTGGTTGATTTGTCCCCTTTGGGCACCCCTCTGTCTCTGCATCCTGACAGCCCTTCTGGGTGTCCTAGTAAGGTCTTTCTCCCTTCTCCCCATCAAACACTCACTGTCTGGAAAAGGGGACAGGACAGTAGAGGGCTCCCCTGTCCTCCTGTGTCCCTGCCCCCCCCCCCCCAGCTCTCTCCATGTGGGGAGGCAGGCAGTTCTGTGGAGGGTCAGGGGGAGGGAGCCATTATAGCCATACCAGGTTCCTCCAGTGACCTTCCCTCTGACCAGTGGAGCCCATGGGCCTGCTCTCTGCTTGGGGCTAGCTCTCCCACGCCCTTCTGCCACTGGGTACTCTGGTTTTGACCTGGCTAGTGACCAGAGCTGTGGGCGAACAGTGCGTGAACTCTGCTATCTTCGCCCCTGTCCCTTTATCCTCAAGGTCTCTTGGTTGTGAAGCAAGACCCAGGGCCTTGGCTGGCGAGATTGTGCGGGAGGGGTGGCTCCCCCCGTGCCCCGTGGTAGAAGCCAAGCGTGATGTCCTCCAACCGGTGTCAGAAGCTGTTCTGTGGCCTGTGCTTGCTGACAGGGAGAGCGCCTGATGGGACCTGCGGGGGAAGCGGTCCTGGGCCTGGGAAAGGGTGAGACTCAGTGGGCCTGGGTTTGAATCCAGACCCTGCCTCTCAATTAACCATGCCCTTTGGCAGGTGGTTTGACTTCTTTCGCCACAGGAGCCTCCTCTGTAAAGTGGAATAACACTGCTTTTGGCGTTGCATGAGGATTAGCTGTGCTGATGTGTACAAAATGTATAACACAGGCCCTGAACTGGGGAGATGATGTTAGGTAAAGGTGAAGTGGATTTTCTGTGCATATTTCCTTCTCTTTGTGTGCCCCTGCCCGGTCTCCTGGCACCTTCCTGCTGACCTCTCAGGCCCCTTCTAGGTACTCAGATTCTCATTTCCACTTTGAGCCTCATTCATGCTTGTCTTCTGCTTTGGCATTTTCGGATCTAGAACCCTCTCGCTGCCTTCTGCCAGGGTCCAAGCCCTCCTCTGAACTAGCTATCACTGTGGAAACTAACAGGCTAAACAAATTCCCCCAAGTATGTAAATAACAGATAATATCCTAGAGTTTTTTTTTTTTTAATTTATTTATTAACTAAAAAAATAAAGAAAATAAAACAACATACATAATCAGTAATTCACAGTATCGTCACTTAGTTGCATATTCATCATTTCTTAGAATATTTGCATTAATTCAGAAAAAGAAATAAAAAGACAATAGAAAAACAAATAAAACGAACACAGGAAAGAAAAAAAATAAAAGATTATACCTACCATACCCCTTACCCCTCGCTTTCATTGATCACTAGCATTTAAACTAAATTTATTTTAGCATTTGTTCCCCCTATTATTTATTTTTATTCCATATGTTCTACTCCTTTGTTGACAAGGTAGATAAAAGGAGCATCAGACAAAAGGTTTTCACAATCACACAGTCACATTGTGACAGCTGTATCATTATTTAATCATCCTCAAGAAACATGGCTGCTGGAACACAACTCTACATTTTCAGGCAGTTCCCTCCAGCCTCTCCATTGCATCTTGAATAACAAGATGATATCTACTTGATGCATAAGAATAACCTCCAGTATAAACTCTCAACTCTGTTTGGAATCTCTCAGCCATTGACACTTTGTCTCATTTCCCTCTTCCCCCTTTTGGTCGAAAAGGTTTTCTCAATCCCTTGATGCTAAGTCTCAGCTCATTCTAGGGTTTTTCTCAATCCCTTGATGCTGAGTCTCAGCTCATTCCAAGATCTCTGTCCCATGTTGCCAGGAAGGTCCACACCCCTGGGAGTCACGTCCTACGTAGAGAGGGGTAGGGTGGTGAGACTGCTCATTGTGTTGGCTGGAGAGAGGGGCCACATCTGAGCAACAAAAGAGGCTCTCTTGGGGGTGACTCTTAGGCCTAGATTTTAAGTAGACTTGACCTATCCTTTGTGGGGTTAAGTTTCATATGAACAAACCCCAAGACTGGGAGCTCTGCCTATAGCTTTGGTTGTCCACACTGCTTGTGAGAATATCAAGAATTCAACTTGGGGAAATTGAATTTCTCCCTGTTCTCACCACTCCCCGAAGGGGGCTTTGCAGATACTTTTCCACTCACTGATCGAGTCACCCTGGGATTCATCGGGGCATCACTCTGGACAAACCAGCAAAATCTCATGTCTTACCTGAGATTCCAAGTACTTATGGCGTTCAGACTATCTACATAAGTTACATTAGGAAATGCACTAGTCAAAATGTAAGCTTTGTAACTAATATTTTCAGCTTTAGTCTCACACATAAGGTGACGTTTTAAGATATTAATTACCATCTATTTTCAGCACCCTGCAATAATGACATTCCTTTGTTCTTCCTCATGCAAAAACATTTTTAAAATTGTACCTTCTACATTTCACTATTATTATACGCTCTAGACATTCCTAGATTATACCATCTCAATCTTTAACATCTATCTTTCTTTCTGATTTCATTTATGTCCCCAGCCCTCCTCCCTCTATCATTCTCACATGCAGCTTTTATGTTAAAACATAAAAATTATGTTTTAACATAATTATATTACAGTTAGGTAGTATTGTGCGGTCCATTTCTGAGTTTTTGTATCCAGTCCTGTTGCACAGTCTGGCTAAACAAATTCCCCCAAGTATGTAAATAACAGATTATATCCTAGAGTTTAACTGTCCCATGGGTGTTTGTATCTTAAAGTATGTATTTTTAAACCCCACTTTACCTAACTTTGGGTCTGGCACATAGAAGGTGCTCAGTAGAAGTTGACTGAATAAGTGAAAAGACCTAAGGAACCGTTCTGATGGTGGCCTGTCGGTCATGCATTCATGGACTCAGCCTCTCTGCAACACTCATTACATGTGCTAGGCATGGGAGACAGAGTGGTGGATAAAACAGCCACAGTGCTTGCCCTGCAGAGCTTCCAGTGCAGTGGGGATAATCAGATAACATTTCTGTTTACAAATTGTGGTAAATTCCTTGGCTCAAAACATAATGCAGATTCTGTAAAACAGTATAACAGGGAACCTAGCTAAACTTAGGTGTGGAATTTTGGAAACCCTTTTGGAGGAGGTAGACTTTAAGAGGAAAATGAATCAGGGCTGGGCAGGGGAGAGAATCTTCTGGTGTGGGGGCTTCCCTGGGCCCTGTGACTCTCCCTTATAGGCCAGGGCCCCCAGCCCATGCCCCTGCCCTGGCCACAGACTGCCCCCAGCCCAGTCTATGCTTGTGCTCAGTTTGTGCTCAGGGGAGCGCTCAGTCTATGCTCGGGCCCAAGCCTCAAGGCTCTAGGAGTTAATGCTGGGATGGCTGTTCCCAGCAGTGCTGCAGCAGTGCTCCCACTGCAGACTCCCGCCCTCTTCCCCAAGTCTCCAGGCTGCACATCCTGCCCTGGCCTGCCTGGGACCTGGTCCAGCACAGATCCATGATGCTTCAGAGGGAGAACAGGTGGCCCTCCACCCGCATAGGTGCTTTTTAAGCACTTGTCTGTCTGGCATGGAATGCCTGGCTTTGATTCCTAGATAGGCAGATTCCATTCAGAGATCAAACCTCTTCCTTCAAGCCAAAGTGGGTGTATTTTTTAGACAACAGACTATTACTTGAAAAATACTGCCTCATTCATAGTCATCTTAGCGCTTAGCCAGGAATTGTTGGCAGAATCTTCCAGCCCTTAGCCTTAGGCTGTCTGACCCCTTTGCACAGGCTGTTCCTCTACCCTCCAGGCTCTTTTTTCTCTCCCTCACCTGTCATAGCCTGTGGCCACATTGCTTCCTCCCGGTTTCCAGGATCTTCCCTGTTCTTGTCTGTGCTGCCTGAATAACCCTTTGCTCCTCTTTAAGGAAGCACCACCCGGATTTTTTGCCATCTGCCCTGCTCAAGGCTTTTTAATCCTTAAACCTGAGAAGGTTAGCCTTGGGGATCTGAGCCGGATCCTGGTTTGAATCCTATTTTAACCACTCACTGGACCTGGAGGTGGTGAGGCAGGATGATCATTTGATCTAATGGGGACACTTTGGAGAGTGGGTTGAGCAGTGACAAAGGCACACAGTACGCCTGTCCTGAGCATTGGGGGTTTATTCACCATCCATTAACACGTGAAGGGGCAGCAGCTTTCTGAGACACACTTTTAAGCACTTAATGCATTGCTTTTCTTAAAAAACATTTTTTTTTAATAGAGAAGTTGTTGGTTTGCAGAAAAATCATGTAGAAAATACAGAGTTTCCCTATGTAATGGTCGGGTTCAGGTGTTAGCTTGGCTAGGTGTTGGCAAGCGCTGGCCTAATGTTACTGCCAGGATATTTTGTGGCTGGTTGATAAACCAGAAGGCTGGTGTATTAGATCATCATTAAGGCTGGTGTATTAAATCATCAGTCAGTTGATTGCATCTGTGATTGATTACATCCTTGGTCAGGTAAGGGTATTTGATTCAGTCAGTGGAACTTTTAAGAGAGAAGAGAGAATTTTTACATCATCTTTAGCCAGTGAGCCTCCTCTGTGGAGTTTGTTTCATCAGAGCTGCCAGCTTCACAGTTTGCCCTTTGGATTTTGGACTGCTGCATCCCACGGTTGTAGAAGACACTTTTATAGATCTTCTATTTACATATATCTCATTTCTCGAGAGAATCCTGATTAATACAGTTTGGTACCAGGAGTCGTTCTTGAGAATCAGAATCTTAAAAGTGGGTTTTTGCAATTGGTTTTCTACTGTGATTAGACTCAAGGGCACGGTTTCCAATAACCAAGGTGGCACCAACAATCCGTGGTGTGAACAAAATATCACCATTTGATTCTGCTAATTGTGCACTGATGCAAGGCAAGGCTCCGGGTAAAAGTGTTTTTGACACCTTAACCGAGTTTTGTGGCATTAAGAAGTATAATGATGTTGGCAGGTTGTTCCCTCAGCTATGAGGGAAAGGGATGAGTTGAAGGCATCAAATTTTCGACTTGATTCCTGTATGAAAGATGTAAAAGTGTCTTGAGTGCCCTGAGAGGAAATCTTATTTCCTGTGGTGGCAGCGTTGAGATCTCTGATAAAAGTCCCTCATTGTGAGCAGCTGGGTTACACCAGAAACTAAAATCTCAACCTTGCAGGGTGTCTGCTGTTAAAGTGAGGCTTTGTCTAGAAAAGAACGGGACCCTGACACCTGGGGTGGTGATATATGGGTTGATAATGATGGCGGCAGGGGCATGGAAACCCTGGATTCTGCTGAGTCTTTACTAGATCAACTTGCAGTGGTCTGTCCTGAGGAAACAGTCACCCAATCTCCAGCCTGGCTGAGGAAACAGCTTCCCGGCCTCCAGGCCACCTGAGGAGTCTGTCATCCAGCCTCTACCTGAAGAAATTAACCCTTCTTTCCTGCTGACCCTGGAAGCACCTCCCCTGGGGAAACAGCCCTCACTCCTCTGTCTGGAGCAGTTGATCCTGTTTTACTAGATGAAACTGCAACAGAATGCCCTGAGGTAATCGGCTTGAAAGACACTTCTGTTTCTTTTCATGATCCATCCCCTTACTCCCTCTCTTTTTCAAGACCCATAATAGGCTAAAGTCCCAGCAGGCCCCAAAAGCTGAGGTACAAAGTGTGAGCCACGAGGAGGTACACTATACTCCAAAAGAACTGCATGAGTTTTCCTATCTATATAGACAGAGATCAGGGGAAGATGTGTAGGAATGGATATTGAGGGTGTGGGCTGATGGTGGAAGAACACAAAGTTGGATCAAGCTGATTTATTTTTATACGGGCCCACTAAGCAGAGATTCTGCATTCAGTGTTGTAGTTTGAGGGCTTAGAAAGGGCATTAACAGTTTGTTTGGATGGTTAAAACATGGATCAAAAGGTGGCCAACATTACCTGAGGTTGAAATGTGGGAACTGCCCTGGTATAATGTGGATAAGGGATCCAGAGGCTTAGAGAGATGGGAATGTTAGAGTAGATTTATCATGGAAGACCTGCTCACACACCCCAGGAATGTCCAGAGACACATCTTTTCACCAGAACCTTGAGAAATAAATTCATGAAACTAGCTCCACCATCCCTGCAGAGCTCTGTAGTTGCCCTCTCTGTAGGTCAGATATTACTGTGGGAACTGCTGCCACTGAGCTGGAATCCTTAAACACAGTGGGAATGATCAGATCCAAGTTGGCAGAAGCCATGTGGCGATAGTTAATCACCTTAGACAAGGTGGATGTGGACACCGTAATGGACAGCAGACTCAAAGCAGCAGTCAAAATAATCTGCTTTATAAAGACTTACGGCATTGGCTAGTAGATCATAGGGTGCCTGGAAGTAAAATTGTTTGAGCTGTATATGCAGAAGGGTTCTAGGTCAAATAAACAGAAGTCTAACTTGAATTGCAAAAACAGAGAGTCATGGCCCCCTCATCAATTCCCAGATTTGAGACAGTTTAAAGACCCAGAGCCCCTTGAACGAGGGGAAGGCCAGGTACCTTTGGGGAAGGACCCTGCTACACTGCCCAAAACTTATACTGTTCACCTTCCTCCAAGCCTTCCCCAAGGAGACCTACAGCCTTTTACCAGGGTGACTGTGCACTGGGGAAAAGCAAGTGATTAGTTATTTTGTGGGTTATTTGACACTGGCTCAGAAGTGACAGTAATTCCAGGGGACCCAAAATGTCCCTCTGGTCCACCAATCAGAGTAGGGACTTATGGAAGTCAGATGATTGATGGAGTTTTAGCTCAGGTCCATCTCACATGGGGTCCAGTGGGTCCCTGTACCCATTTTGTGGTTATTTCCCCAGTTCTAGACTGCGTAATTGGAATCGACATACTCAGCAACTGGCAGAATCCCCACATTGGTTCCTGACTGGTGGAGTGAGGGCTATTATGTTAGGAAAGGCCCAGTGGAAGCCCCTAGAACTGCCTGTACCCAGTCAAATGGTTAATCAGAAGCAATATAGTATTCCTGGAGGGATTGCAGAGATTAGTGCCACTCTTAAGGATTTGAAGGATGCAGGGGTGGTGATTCCCATCACATCCCTGTCAACTTTCCTCTTTGGGCTGTGTGGAAAATAGATGGGTCTTGGTGGATGGCAGTGGATTATCGTAAACTCTAATTGTAGCTGTTGTTCCAGATGTGGTATCATTGCTTGAGTAAATCGACACATTCCTTGGTACCTGGTATGCAGCTATTGATCTGACAAATGCTTTTGATTCAATAGCTGTCAGTAAGGATCACCAGAAATAGTTTGTGTTCAGCTGGCAAGGCCAGCAGTATGCCTTTACTGTCCTACCTCAGGAGTATATCAACTCTCCAGCTCTATGTCATAATCTTGTCCCTAGGGATCTTGATTGTTTCTCCCTCCCACAAGACATCACACAGGCATTATATCGATGATATCATGTTGATTGGACCTAGTGAGCAAGAAGAAGCAACTACTCTAGACATATTGATAAGGCATTTGCATGTCAGAGGATGGGAGATAAATCCAACAAAAATACGGGGGCCTTCACCTCAGTGAAATTTTAGGTGTCTGGTTGTGTGGGTCCAGATATCCCTTCTAAGGTGAAGGATAAGTTGCTGCATCTGGCTCCTTCTATGACCAAAAAGAAGCAGAATGCCTAGTTGGCCTCTTTGGATTTTGGAGACAACATATTCCTCATTTGGGTGTGCTTCTCTGGCCTGTTTGCTGAGTGATTAGAAAAGCTGCTAGTTTTGAGTGGGGACCTGAATAAGAGGAGGCTCTGCAACAGGTTCAGGCTGCTGTGCAAGCTTCTCTGCCACTTGGGCCATATGATCCAGCAGATCTAGTGGTGCTAGAACTGTCAGTGGCTGTCTGGAATCTTTGGCAGGCCTTTATAGGAAATTCACAATATAATCCCTTAGGATTTTGGACTAAAGCCGTACCATCTTCTGCAGATAACTACTCTCCTTTTGAGAAACAGCTTTTGGCCTGCTGCTGGGCCTTAGTAGAGACTGAACACTTAAACATGGGCCACCAAGTTATCATGAGACCTGAGTTGTCTATCATGAGCTAGGTGTTGTCTGACCCACTAAGCCATAAAGTTGGGCATGCACAGCAGCACTCCATCATAAAATGGAAATGGTATTTAAGAGATAGAGTGTAAGTAGGTCCTGAAGGCACAAGTAAGTGACATGAGGAAGTGACCCAAATGCCCATGGCCTCTACTTCTGCCACATTACCTTCTCTTTCCCAGTCCAGACCTATGATGTCTTGGGGATTTTCTTACAGTGAGTTGACTGAAGAAGAGAAAACTTGGGCCTGATTTACAAATGGTTCTGCAGAATATGGAGGACCACTCTTAAGTGGACAACGGCAGTACTACAGCCCCATTCTGGGATGTCCTTGAAGGTCAATGGTGAGGGGAAATCCTACCAGTGGGCAGAACTTCAAGTAGTGCACCTGGTTGTTTATTTGCTTGGAAGGAGAACTGGCCAGAGGTGCATTTGTATACTGATTCATAGGCTGTTGCTAATGGTTTGGCTGAATGGTCAGGGACTTGGAAGGAGCATGATTGGAAAATTGACAACAAAGAGATCTAGGAAAGAGGTATGTGGATAGATCTTTCTGAGTGGGCAAACCCCATGAAGATATTTGTGTCCCATGTGAATGCTCGCCAGAGGGTGACTTCAGCAGAGGGGTTTTAGTAATCGAGTGGATAAGATGACCTGTTCCCCAGTGTGCTGGTTTGAAATGATGTTTGTACCCTAGAAAAGCCATGTTTTAATCCTAATCCCATTTTGTAAAGGCAGCCTTTTCTTCTAATCCCTATTCAATACTGTATGTTTGAAACTGTAATCAGATCATCTCCTTGGAGATGTGATTTAATCAAGAGTGGTTGTTAAACTGGATTAGGTAGAGACCTGTCTCCACCCATTTAGGTGGGTCTTGATTAGTTTCTGAAGTCCTATAAAAGAGGAAACATTTTGGAGAATGAGAGATTCAGAGAGAGCAGAGAACGCTGCAGCACCACGAAGCAGAGAGTCCACCAGCCAGCGACTTTTAGAGATGAAGGAGGAAATGCCTCCTGGGGAGCTCATGAAACCAGAAGCCAGGAGAGAAGGCTAGTAGATGATGCTGTGTTCGCCATGTGCCCTTCCAGCTGAGAGAGAAACTCTGACTGTGCTCACCATGTGCCTTCTCACTTGAGAAAGAAACCCTGAACTTCATCGGCCTTCTTGAACCAAGGTATCTTTCCCTGGATGGATGCCTTTGATTGGACATTTCTATAGACTTGTTTTAATTGGAACATTTTCTTGGCCTTAGAACTGTAAACTAGCAACTCATTAAATTCCCCTCTTTAAAAGCCATTCTGTTTCTGGTATTTTGCATTCCGGCAGCTAGCAAACTAGAACACCCAGCCACTCCTGCCATTGCCCAATGGGCTCATGAATAAAATGGGCATGGTGGTAGGAAAAGAGGTTATGCATGGGCTCAGCAACATGGACTTCCCCTCACCAAGGCTATGGTCACTGCTGTGTGCCCAGTCTATCAGCAGAAGAGATCCACACTCAGTCCCCTATATGGCACCTGCTACCTGGTGGCAGGTTGATTACGTTAGAACACTTCCATCATGGAAGGGGCAGTGATTTGTTCTAACTGGAATAAACACTCGGACATGGGTTTGCCTTCTCTGCATGCAATGCTTCCACAAAGACTATCATCTGTAGATTTATGGAATGCCTTATCCACTGTCATGATATTCCATATAGCATCACTTCTTGATCAAGGAACCTACTTCCCAGCAAATGAAGTGTGGGAATGGGCACATGCTCATGGAATTCTTTGATCTTATCATGTTCCCCATCATCCAGAGGCAGCTGGGTTGATAGAATGGTAGAATGGTCTTTTGAAGACCCAAATATGGCACCAACTAGGTGGTAATAGCTTGCAGGGCTGGGGCAGTGGTTTCCAGGAAACTGTGTATATTCTGAATCAGTGTCCACTCTCTGGTGCCGTTTCTCCCATAGCCAGGATTCATGGGTCTAGGAATTAAGAGGTGGAAATGGGAGTGGCACCACTCACTATCACCCCTAGTGATCCACTAGAAAAATTTTTGCTTCCTGTCTCTGAAACCTTAAACTCTGCTGGTCTACAGGTCTTAGTTCCAAAAGGAGGAGTGCTCTTACCAAGAGGCACAACAATGATTCCACTGAAGAAGTCAAGTCTACCACCTGGCCCCCTTGGGCTTCTTATGACTCTGAATCAACAGCCAAGGAAGGGGATTACTGTACTGGCTGGGGTGATTGGTCCTGACTATCAAGGGGAAATAGGACTGCACCTACACAATGGAAGTAAAGAAGAGTTTTCCTGGAATACAGGAGACCCCTTAGGGCGCCTCTTAGTACTTCCATGCCCTGTGATTAAAGTCAGTGGAAAACTGTAACAACCCAATCCAGGCAGGACTACCAGTGGCTCTGAAACTTCAAGAATGAGGTCACCCCATCAGGCAAAGAACCACGACCAGTTGAAGTGCTTGCTGAGGGTGAAGGGAACCTGGAATGGGTAGTAGAAGAAGGTAGTGATAAATATGAACTATGGCCACGTGACCAGTTACAGAAACAAGGACTATGATGGTATGACTATTTCCTCCCTATTTTGTCATAAGTATATATTTGTATTTGTTCATAAAGCAAATATTTTGTTTTCTTCTTATCATACGGCATAAATTATACTGTTCAAAAGAGTGAATGTCACTGAAAGACTTGCACCCTATTCTGGAGAGACTTAGTGCATTTCTGGTTGTACGCAGGACAGTTGAGTATTGTTAGGTGAAACATACATCTGTTATCGTGTTCTATTTAGAGATTATGGTTTAAGGTGATGTGTATAGGTTCCAAATGTGCATAGTCCAGTTGAAGGACTATGATGTTTGGGTTCAGGTGTCTTGTCCATTTTGTTTATCCATTCATTGGTTGATGGACATCTGGGTTGCTTCCTTCTTTTGGCAGTTGTACATAATGCCTCTATGAGCACCCATGTGCAAATATCTGTTAGAGACCTTGCTCCCAATTCCTTTGGATATATACCAGGAGAAGGATTGTCAGGTCATACGGTAATTCTATACTTAGCTTTCTTAGGAACTGCCAAACTGTCTTCTACAGCAGCTACACCATTTTACATTCCCACCAGCAATGATGAGTGTTCCTGTTTCTCCACATCCTCTCCAACACTTGTGGTTTTATGTTTTTTTAATAGTGGCCATTCTAGTAGGTGTGAAATGATATCTTGTGGTTTTGATTTGCATTTCCCTAATCACTGTTGATGTTGAGCATCTTTTCAGGCACCTTTTAGTCATTTGTATATCCTCTTTGGAGAAATGTTTATTCAAGTCTTTTGCCCATTTTAAAATTGTGTTATTTGTCTTTTAATTGTTGAATTGTAAGATTTCTTTGTATATTCTGGATATTAAACCCTTGTCCGAGAAAGAATTTTTTTCATGGTCACTCCCCAGTGCTTTGTGCTGGTGATTGGATTCTGAGCTGTGTGATACTGGGGTCCAGCCCTTTTGTCCTTCACTCCATGCGTTGGGATCTGTCAGTGCTTTTCTGAGGCAGAGGAAAAGGTAGAGGTACTGGCCTGAGCAGGCTTTACCTGGGGACCCCAAAGAAGCATATGGATGAACTCCACAAGTGCCTTTTCTGCCAAAAGATGAGGCAGGAGAGTGAGCAGGGGACATGTGCAGGAATTAACAGATATGCTAGTTGAGTCTGGTTGAGGGACACTGGGGCTGCAGAGAAAGCCTGGAGGCCTGGGAGAGAGCTGCTTCAAGCAGGCAGAGTCCTTTGACCATTTCAATTTCCAGAGGTCTGCTGAAAGCCAGGCCAGGACCAGTCCCTGCTGCTGGGAGGTCCAAAGCTACCCCTACCCTCCTAGTGCAGTGAAGTTCCCTGCATTTCCAGTCCTATGGAGCAGTTTTCCCAAGGCTGAGGGCAGGCAGGGGGCTGGTCCTCTATCTGGGTTCAACCTGCCCAGCATCTGGGGGCTGTGCCCAAGGCCCAGGGCTTGCTCTGACCCCTGTGTCCCAAGGCAGAGTGGACTGAGCTGAATCTCTGGGAGTTAGCAGTGGGAGAAACTGCCGCCCAAGATTGTGGGGCCAGAAGTGGGGGAGAGGGCAGCGGGCCCAGCGGGCTTCTCCCATGTCTTTGATCACCATGAACACCTCCAGCCTGTGGCTGCCTGCTTTCTTGTTGTCAGGTGGGCCTGCAGATGTGAAGATCCATCTCAGAGGACTCCCAGAGATGAGGACACACCAAGGGAATGAGCTGGGAGGGTGACATTTTACTTATTCCTGCTTCTCTCCAAGACAAATGCCTTGTCTCACTTTGGCTGTCTCTGAACACCTGCCTTATCACCTGCCTTCCCCTTTCCGCCCCGCCTTCAAGGCTGGCCTCTCTTGGAAGCCTTTATGCCTTTTTCTGGCCCACCAAGACCTTTTCACACGAGGAGTTCCTTCTGTGTGGCGTGCTCAAGTGATAGACCGTTCAGGCATATGGCTCTGTGAAGCTCTCTCCCTCTCCCGCGGGGACATCCCGTCTCCACAGCCAGGCAGGAGCCCCTCCAGCACGGAGACTGGGCTGCTGCCTTCCCACTACCCCACAGCGGGAAGCGGAGGCCCCCCAGTGCTGGGTGCAGGCAGGCAGGAAGCTCTAGCTTGGGCTCAGGGAGGCCACAGGGCAGAGCTGTGAGCTGGGCTCATCCTCAAATACGACCTGTCAGAGGTGCCCACACCACTCAGGCTCCAGTCCCAGCAGTGTCAGGTTGTTTTTATTCCACCTAGCGTTTGACACTCAACCAGTTGGCTCGTGGGGGCAGCACGTCCCATCCCATCCCCATACAGTGCAGGGAGGCAGGAACCCACCCTTCCCCAGGCCTTCAGAGTGGCTATTTGTCCTCCTGTCCCGGTGCTGGCACTGCCCTCATTGTGGTGGCAGTGGCATCAAGGCTGCTGGCCACTCTGCCCTCGAGATGGTGGTCAGATCCCAGGGACAAGGAGCAACCTTGGAGAATGCTGCTCTGGCTGTTAGAGTTCAGGGTTTCTTGGCACAATTCAAGGAAAATAGATTGCCCCACTTAGGACAAATAATGCACATTCTCATGACTGTTTTTTTTTTTCCCCCGGTATTTATCAGTTGCTTCTTATTCATTGCCTTGATTTCTTCCCAGAAGACAACTACACTCCCCCTAAGATTCCAAGCTGGGAAGGAGGGGGGTCCTAAATGTCAAAGGGTCGGGCTCTGCTGTGTCCCAAGCGGTGTGCCTAAGTGTTTGGTCATTCAATCAGCCGTCTGGTGAAGTCTAGCAGGGGGGTGGCCAGGAGGCAGATGACTCATGGAGCCTGTCATCAGCGTGCTGCAATCACCCGAGGGCTGCCTGGCGGAGGAGCGCTTCTTAGCGGGCAGCCGGGAGCCTTGTCCCACCTGAGTTCTGTGGGCCAGGCTGCCTGGGCCCTGCTCTCTGCTCCTCTGCCCCCCACCGTGTGGACACGGCCCGTACCCCTTGCTTCGGGTGTCTGACTGTGCCCGACAGGCGTCCAGGCAGTCCCGGGCCGACTACGTGCACGGCTGTCTCTCCAGGTCTCTCCTGGTCTTGTCTCATGGCCACAGGCACTGGTGACAGATGCGCTGTGAGAAAGGCCAGCCTGCGTCGAGGTGTTGTTCTGTCCATCCCCGCTGTCCTTCCTTCTGGGAAGGCCCTCAAAGCACTCGCACACCCCAGACTAATTAGAAGAACTCTTGATGCCTGCTTTTGGAAAAGGGGGAGGAAAACACATTGTCCCTAACAGTGTTTCTCCAGGGGATGGTCACCTTGGTTAGATTTCAGTTGCTGAGCTGAAGACATTTCACTTTGTAATGTTGTAAAAGGCTTTTAAAAAAAAAACCCTCCTGTGGTATGTTTCTAATTTAATATAGAAAAAATATTTCTGTTGTGCCATATATAGTGTAACCTAAAACCCAATAAAAGCTCTGAATCAGGGTTGGACAGAATGGTTTGAATTAAGTTCAGGTAGAAGTGAGGACGCTGCATCTGTCGGCTGGGGCTGCTGGCTCTCGGGCCAGAAGGGGGTTCCAAATGGAGAGCCGGACCTTCCAAGGCCGGGGGGGACCCGCCTTTCCTGCCAGAGTCCTGTGCCCGCGGCGCCGCATGTTGTTGGCACCTGCCTCCAGCACTGGGGGGCCTCCCCCGCCGACGCACACATCACATCGACTGCTTTGCAGGCTTCTCACTGGAACTGAGTTTATTTGATTTGTTATTATTTTTTTTTTACCAGAGGCACCTGCTAACCTCCGCCTGGCACCTCCCTTGGAGAAGTTGCCCTGTGGCCTGGGCTTCTCTGCAGTGACTGAGTAGGCATTTGGCTGAGCTGCGGCTCACCTTGCCCCCTCCCATGTCTCGTGCTCCATGCAGAGTCTGGAAAGCAGGATGTGCTTAGTGAGTGAATAGTGACTTAGTAAGTCGGAGTGAGCCAGTGAGTGACAAACATGATTTCTAAAATGATAAACAGTACTGCAAGGGACATCCTTACATCTGTATACCGTTCCTTCCCTGCACACTCTGCTTTACTACCTGTCCGCTCTGGTCGCTGTCGGTGCCCCACAACTCAGCCCTGAGCGCCCCCACCCCTCCACCCTGGGGCCAGCCCTCGGCTCCTGGATCAGGAGGGCCACCTGACTCCGATGACCAAACCACAGGCTGAGGGTCTGCCTGTGGATTCTCTTGGGACTTGGACGTAGAAACAGAGGAAGGTTCTGGGGGAGCTTAAACAGGTAGGACACTAGAGTCAGAAGCTGAGGCTGGGTTCTGGGTTGGCCATGAAGGCGCCCCAGGCAAGCTGGTGTGTGAGCAGAAACAGCTCGAGAGAGATAGAGATGGAGATAGAGAGATAGAGAAATAGAGAGATCGAGATAGAGATGGAGAAAGAGACAGAGACAGGGAGATAGACACACACACGCACACACAGAGACAGAGAGAGATGGAAAGTTGAGAGGAGGCCACAGCCCAGAGATGTGGCCCGTGTAACCTTAGTCCCTGTGAGGTCTGCCTAAACTTTCTCCCCTTTCTGTGCTCAGATTCCACGAGAGACTCCTGTATCTTTCCACAAAACAAAACAAAACCATCCCTCCTTTTGTGCCGTCCCCTCCCTCCCTGGCCAGCATGCAGGCTGTCCTCCTGCCGCAGCTTTCCTGGCTGATGCTGGTAGCCTTGACCTCACGGGTCAGGTGGTGAGAGCCAGGGGAGGGAGCTGGGGGTGGTGTGCATGTGACCTGCACCCCCCGCCTGACCCCACGGTCCTGAGGCAGCAGCAGGGTGTCATGGCCCGTTCCCCCTGAGGAAGACCCTCAGTCCTTGCACCCCGTCTCAGACTTTGTCAGCGATGGCTCTGCTCTGCCCCGGGCGCCTCCCTGCTGGGGTGCCTCCAGCCTGGCCCACTCCCCCAGGCTCAGGCCCCCAGCACTGGCCCAAGTAGGAAGCAGTGCAGGGCCAGACAGGGCTGGGGCCCAGGCCGGGTTCCTGTACCTCCAGCTACGTGGCCCTGGGCGAGCCCCCTAGCTCCTGTGATCTTCAGGGGCTCACTGGGAGGCGGACAACCTGACTCAGTGCCCTTTAAAGGAGACAGACCATGTAGGTAAGGGGCCTGTCTGCCTCCGCGCTGCCACCCTCCCGGCCACCTCCCCACGTCGGGGCGCCACCCACTTTCCTCCCTTAGTGGCTCCTGCTGCCCACTCCCCTTCTCCAGCCCTGCTGGTGCCCTTCTGGTGACCTCTCATTGGGCCCCTGGGGTGGACATGGCCCTCCTCTTGTAGGAGGGGGTCCCGAGAGAGGTGGGAACGTGGGGAGGCAGGTGGCAGGGGGACTCAAGGCAGAAGGCACTGGGGAGGGGCCCGATGGAGCTGCCCCTGCTGCCGCCACCAGGCGGATGAGAGGACAGTCAAGAGCGCCTTTACACGTTGGTAAGGTGAAGGGAGCAAAGGGTTAGGATTTGAATGAAGTCCGGTGGCTGTGGGCGAGGCTTGGGGGCGGGATGGGGAGAGAGAGAGCGCGGGCCCGGTAGGGGTGCGGCCGCTGGAGAGCTGGGTCTCAGGGCTGGGTGGGGGGTGCAGGGCTCCCCCGAGGTGGCCCCCAGCCTTCCTCCTGCTGCGGGTCTCTAGGGTGCCAAGACCCAGAGAGCTTGGCTGTAGGTCCCGCGAGCCATTCTGGACCACGTTGTGAGGCTCTGCCCTCTTCCCGCCCGCTGGGTGGCCTGGTGCTCGGGGGTCCAGGGTGCTGCCTCCCAGAGCAGGGCCGCGTCCTCTGTTCAGCCTCACCCTCCTCCTTCCTCCAGCCTCGCAGGCCCGGCGGGGGAGGGGGGGCCTTGCTAAGGAGGGTCTAGTGCCCCCGTGCCCAGTCGTCTGGGATGACATTTCTGTTGGGTGATACAGCTGAACATCCAGACCAGAAATCATCGGATCACATTAAATTACCCCAAATGAGGTGTCCTCCTGCCCGCGGGAGGGGGAGGGGCGGCGCTGCAGTAGGCCCATCCGCTCTGGGAAATGGGTTTTCCAACACCCCCGAGCTGTGCCCCTCCTGGGAGCTGTGGGGCTGGCGGGGTCACCGCAGACAAAGCCCCCCTGAAAGGAAAAGGCTGTTGGATTCTATGACATAGAGGAGGAAACGGGCTGAGACGCGAGAGGCTGCGCACTGGGGGTGGCTGAGCCTGCATCTGGCTCATAGAGCCTCCCCGCACGTCTTGAAAATGTGTGTCTGGCATGGAGACGGTGTCCTGGGGTCGCGGGGCTGCAGCAGGACCCGGGCAGCACGACTTGACCCGGCTGGGGGCTTCGGGGCGTGGGTGGGAGCGGGCGGGGGTGGGGGCCGGGCAGTGAGCACCGTGGGGTGGAGGGATGGAGGGCTGCCGTTCGGTCCCGTGGCACGCGGGGTCTCCACGCCATCCATGCTTTTGGATTCTTCCCCATAAGAGGCGGCGAGGACCTGTCGTGCCGCTGACCTTGACACTGCCCTGGGCTCGGCGGGGAAATCTCCCTGGGCAGGACCAGCCCCGGCCCCACCAGGTGGCGCTGTCCAGATAGTTTCCACCGGCGTGCACAGGGTGCCAAGCTAGTGTGCACACGTGCACACACAGGCCCCTGAGCGTGGGGTGTGCGGGATGGCTGTGTAGTGTGCCCCTGTGTGTGTCAGCCCCAGCTCGGGGCGGCCAGAGCTCCAGCCCACCCCTGTGCCTCTGCTTCTCTGGAATCGGTCCTGACATGTTTGCCAGGCTCCCGTGGGCCCGGAACATGGGTGTCAGACCCCAGGGAGATCCCGAGTGGGCCTGGCACATCTGCTCACCTGGGGGCCCACTGTCTGGGGGAGGGGTACTGTGAGTCCTCTTGGAACCAGCCCAGAGGCGGTGCATTGCCCCCAGCAGGCCGCATACTCTCCATGGGCAGCTTTAGAGGATTCTGTCCCAGCACAAACAAATGTTATTTGCATGTCAGCTCTAGGAGTTTGGTAGTGGCTACTGGGGTGTTATGCTGAGAAAGCTGCTGAGGCTGTGTTAGGCTCAGAAGGGAAAAATGCCAGTGGTCTGGGGCAAGAGTAATACCCATGACATTTATTTCTTTTTGAGTAAGCGGTCACTTCTGTAGGAGGATGAATCTGCAGGTTAGAGAACCCTAGGTATTTAGGACTTTAGAAATCACCCAACTTGCTCATTTCAGAGATGGAGAGACTGAGGTCCACGTACACAGTGAGTTGCTCATAGTGACACAGTTGTGGTAGCAGAGAGAAGGCTGGAAGGCAGGTCTCTGCACCAGCTCAAGCCTCTTTCCTGAATATTCCTGCCTTTACCGTTGATCGAGTTCCCTATTCAAACGAGGTCCCAAATACAGTGAACGTCTTTTGTTTGGTGTTTCAGGGTCTTTAGGCATGGCTGAACCGGTAGATTCTGGTTAGGCTAGACTGAGGAGTGATTCATGGAAAAAAATTTGTAAGAGAGAAGAAAGGAAAGAAACGGGACTCTGTAGCATTTGAAAGAGGAGGGCAGGGACTTGGACGTGGCTCTGACCTGGGGACCTGGTCCCGCTCTGTGCGCAGACTTCAGGGCAGCTGTGAGGAAGGCCTCCCTGGCGGCAGCAGGCTGCCCAGGTCGCTGTCCGGGGCCAGCTGTGCGCGGGCCGCCTCCCTACCCGCCTCCCTGCCCGTCTCCCTGCCCAGCTGTACACCGAGTCCTGGCGGCCTGCGGGGTCCCAGCGCTCAGAGCCTGCTGAGTGCAGCGCGCTCAGGGGCCGCCAGCAGCCGCAGGGCCCAGGCTCATCACTGAGTTACCTGAGTCACATGCTGCCCCCTAGCTTCACCCCCGCCCCGCCCCACCCCGGGCACACGGGAGAGACGGAGCTCCCTAGTACTGCGCGTGCAATGAGGAAAGGGGAGGGCCCAGCCGACAAAGGTCAGTCTGTGAGGCAAAGGGGGTGATTGAAAAGGAAGGATGGACTTTCCTTCTGAGGCCTCCATGAAGAGAGCTGTGGGGCCTGCTTAATAGTCTTTATGTATAAAATGTGAGGCTGTGGACAGGGATGCATGCTGCAGATGAGGATAGTATTAAATTGTTGGAAATATCCTATTGGGAGTAGCCAGAAGCTCTGCTAGGCACTCTATCTTCTTTAATTCTCCCAGTAATCTCAGGAGACAGGTACAGTTGTCCCCATTTTCCAGAAGGAATCCCCATTTTGCAGCTTGTGTGGTTACACTGGTCAGGGCTGGGCTCTCAGGGCCTCAGAGCTTGTGGAACGTCCATCTCGCTTCGTAGGTAACTTGATTCCTGGACATGAGTGTTTACCTATTGGTCAAATTGGTTTTCCCTTCTGGTTCCAGAGTGAAGATAAGCCTGGCCCAGCTCAAAGGGCTACCAGGCTGCCTTTCTCCCTTGGGTGGCTACCTCCGCCATTCCCCTGGCCACCAGAGGCCCAGGTCTCACCTGTCCTGTCCCCACATTCTGGCTGGTCATCTTCTTAAACACACACCTGGGTGTGAGCTCATTAACCTGGCTACAAGAGACCAAGGCTTGCCCATGACTCTGACCTTGTGACTTCTGAGTCTTTGCTCATCTTGTTCCGTCTGTCTGGAAACTTCTCCTCTCATCCTCTGTCTCCTCCTCCAGGAAGCGTTCCCTGATGCTCCCTAAAGCACATCTCTCATTGTACCAATCAGGCTGCCCTGTGGTTACCTTTCCCTGTCTACTGACTCCCGTCAAGATGAGTTCCTTGAGAAGAAAGTCCATGTATCTTTGGAGCCCAACACAAGGCCTTGCACAGAGTGGGGTCTTAGGAAAGGTTTTCTGAACCAAACCCATCATGAATGGAAGCAAGGGGGCTGTGGGCTAGTCTTCTGCTGCTGGTAATTGCTGAGCTTCTAGGAGGAGGAGAATGTTCAGCATTACCAGTTCTTTACCTCTTCCAAAAGCCCTGGGCAAACCATGCCACTGAAGGCCCAATAGACTCAAAACCTACCCTGGAGTTGGAGGGCAGAGGGGAGTGCCTGTGAGTGTGCATGCAGAGCCCTACTGTGTGCCAGCCTTGCTCTCCAAGTTGTACATATCTTATCTCCAGCCCTGAGGCTCCGAGAGGTTCAGTGACTTTCCCAGGGTCCCACATTAGTAAGAGTCAGGGTCGGGATTAGAGTGCATTTTGGTTGCATCTCAAAGTCCATTTCTCCCCTGTCTCCACGCTGCGCCTTTGTAAGCCTTGCCTCGGGGCACAGGCCCGCTCCAGGAAAGCTCATTCCAGCCTGAAGAGCACGTGCTGCTTGGTTTCTTACCCAGCTTTCTGCCATGGTCCTGACCGAGCATCTGACAATGCAGGTAAATTCCCTCAGGTGTGAGCCCTGATGTCAGGCCCAGCTCCTCTGCTGGGTTCCTAATTGGTCTTATCTCAGCAGTTGCTTTAGAAATCAGCTCTGATGAAAAAAGTTTAATTACATAATGAATTACTTTTGTGTCATGGTTGAGCTGCGTGTGGGGTAGGGAGCCGGCTGAAGGGGAGTGTTTGGGATGAGCTGACATGCGTCCCCCCCAGTGTGCCTCTGCATTTTTCCGTGGTGACTACAGTCTGAGTCTTGGTACTTGAATGGCCCGCGGGAATAACACACAAGTATATGGGCCACAGAAAAACAGCTGCGCCATTTTGCCCCTAGTGGACCAGAGAAGGCTGAGTGGGCAGGAAGCCTTGTTTTGAAATGTGTTTTCAAAATAAAGGGTTTCATAACAACCGTGATTGCAGAAACAATTGCTATGGGAGTGACTTCCTGGAAAGCGGAGGCATCCATGACAGTCCGAATTTAAAAGTCCAGGCTAAGTGGAAGCTTAGCATTGCACGCTCCCTCTTTCTCTCTCTCCCCCCTCTCCCTTTCTTTCTCTTTCACATGCACACACACACACGCCTCCTCCGGGCTACTCCCTTCTTAGTTTCTGATGTTCTGTCTAGGACCACTGGGCCTTTATTTTAAGGTTAGGGTAACGAGGGGGCCTGAGGTGAACTCCCCACACCTCCACCCCCAAGACCCTGCTCTAAGTAGCGTGGCTGGAGGTGGCGCCTTCTGCCTCGGTTGCCTTGTGGTAACCTTTGTGTCCCTGCCCTCTGGCCACAACTGATTGGACCAGGGGTTGAGGCCCAGCCAAAGGCAGCTGTTGTGGGCCAACAAGTGGCCTGCGAGGTAGTTTGCTGCAGGATGCTGTCCAGTAGAGACTCAGTATTTTGTAGCATGTGCTCAATCAGATCCTCTCCTCCGTGGCACCTAAGAGGGGTGGAAGTCAGTAGAGAGAAGGCAGAAGTCAAGAGATTTAAGAAGCCATGGGATAGCAGGGTGGCAGGGACTATTTAAAGGGTTGTTGTTAGCAAGAGGGAATCAGACCCCTGAAGGCACAGTGACCTCCCGAGGGTAACTCCTGTTCTTTACAGGCCTGGCTGAGCACCCACCTGTCTACATGTATTCTTACAGTATACACCTGTTCTTGGAGGGCGTCTGAATCCATTTTGCTTTTTGCTCCCTAATAGAATCTGCCCAGCCAAGGAAGCACCCATGGATGTACTCTGCTGGGCACCGTGACAGGCCCAAAGAGAAGATTCCCAGACTTCACCTGGTCTCCATCCTACCATTCACTGCACCTTTGGGTGAGGGGAGGTGGCTGTGGGGCCATGTGCTTCCCTGTCAGAAGGAAGTGGTGGGAAGTGCTCTGCTGAGGCTGGGGACCCTTGGTGACCCCGGGAGGCCTGGTTTCCAGACCAGAAGAGTTTCCCACAGAGGTGGAAGGACACGGTTCTGCTTTGGATTTGGAAAGAGTCTTGTTGCATTTTTTCCAATGTTGGTTCAATGAAACTCAAAACTGTTTTTCCTCACGCTTTCTTCCTTCATTTTTAAGTCACTCTGCCTGCACAGAGAAAAGCAGTACATGTGCTTTTGATTCTTTTACCCTGCAATTATCACCCTTTCTCTCTTGAGAAATCCTGTTTCTCAGGTGCCCTTGGAGACACTTAAGCCCCTGCCCTTCCTCTTAAAACCCAGACCTTGCATGCTGCTAAGATGAATGTGGGGGGTTTCAGTGAAGACAAAAGGCCTTTCGTCCTGGCTGGTCCCAGTGCCGTGAGGGCAACCGAAGCAGCTGCCACTGGCCTAGGAAGCAAGGCCTTGGGGGAATCAGCTCCTTGTGTGAAGACACTGTACTCCGCAAAGAAGAGCAAGTTGTAAACGATTGCCGATGGTTGATTTACGTTTCACATCCTTCAGCAGTAACACGCTGTCTTGTCTCTCCCCAGCCCTGGGGACTGGAGGCTCCTGCCTTGGATGCTGTCCCCGTGTTCTGCCCTCAGCAGAGGCTTCAGGGCACCTCGGCGTCCACCTTCCCTGCTTTGAGTCTCAGGGACGGGGGCTCGTCTTAGGTTAGGCGATGGTGGTGGCGATGTGGCGGGGGCTGAGACGGGGCAGCAAAGACGGCAGGACACAGTGTGGGGGACGCATCCTCAGGCAGCTCTGTGGGGGGCGGAGATGTGCGCGTCAGATGCACCCACACCCAGAACCCGGGCCCACTCTGCTGAGAGACGCGTGGGGCCGGGTGCAGGTGGCTTGGATTTGCTTCAAAGTGTATGGGAGTTGGGAGATGGATTGGGGTCCTGGGTTAGCCATGAGTTGACAACCACTGAAGTTGGATGATGGGTACACAAGAGTTCATCCAACTTTTCCCTTTACTTCTGGTTTTGGAGTTTTCTTTAATGAAATGAAAAAAAATTCATAATAAAAGTTATATCTATGTGTGTATCCTGTATATGTGTGCGTATATATATATATAAAATGTGTGAGATGTATATGTATGTATGAGAAGGAATGATGTTTATAGGAGGGCTGCACTAGACTGTCAGGCGAAACTTAGATGAACTTTTACATTTCCATGACTATGTATTTTAAAGTTAATTGTGGCAAGTGATATGGGCTTTGATGGTACAAAAGGATTCCTATTAAACTAAATTGAAAATATGACTTGACGCGATGAAAGAATTAGCGTAATGTGGGTGGAAGGAGGAAGCCTGGGTACGGCAGACGCTGTGGGGGTGGAAGTCACGCTGCTGAAGCTTTGGGAACATCGTCAGAGCACCGATGAGAAAGGCTGCGTGGCCACTACCCTAGCCCAGGCTGTGGCAGCCTTCCGGGGCCGTGTGTCCAGCGGGCTCAGCACAGGGCCGGGCACTGAGAGGCAGGGACGGCCCTGGGCTTCGGGGGTGCACAGACCTCGTTTCAAATCTGGGCTCTGCTGCAAATAACTTACTTGCTCTGTGCCTCATTTCCTCGTCTGCCAAGCTGGATACTACTAAACTGTCCCTGTGAGAATTAAATGACACAAGGCCTGACCTGGAAGAGGCATTTAATGGTGGTAATCACCGAACAGAGAAGCCGAGGAGGAAAGGCAGGACCTCAGTGTCCACGGCCGTGGTCTGGCCGTAATCTCCCAGGTTCATGCCTTCATTCAAAACAACTTTATTCCTATTTTAGACATGATTCTAATGACTGTGCTTTTTTAAAAAGACATTTTTTTTTTGAAATTGTGAAATACAGACAAAAAAGCAATAGATTTCAAAGTACATTGTGACAACTTGTTATAGAACAGATTTCAGAGTTTGATCTGGTTATGGTTCTACAGCTTTAGGTTTTTCCATCTAGCTGCTCCAAGATACTGGAGACCAAAAGAAATATCAGTATGATGGTTCAGCAGCCATACCCATTTGTTAAATCCCAATTTCTCTGTTATAACTTCTCCTTCTCTTTTGATCCTTCTCCCAAAGTTTAGGGATATTTAGGTTATGCCCATTCTAACTTTTCTGTGTTGGAAAAGGGCGTCTACAGTATGGGATAGGGGATTGGAACTGGTTGATGTTCTTGGAGAAACCGGTACCTCTAGGTTTCAGGACTTATCTGGCCTAGGAACCAGCTGCAGGTTTTAGATTTCTGAAAACTAACCTTTTCAGAAGATTTCAGAAGGTGTGAAAAAAAGTTCTGTAGGATCTCAGAGAGAGCCCTGGGTGTTCTTCAGGGTTAGCAGGAATGATGTTGTTTGTGATCTGGCAAACCATGGCAATTAGCAATATCTAGCTGAGGTGTACGTAAGAGAAGCCTCCAAAATAGCCTCTTGATTCTGTTTGAACTCTCTCAGCCACTGATACCTCATTTTGTTACACTTCTTTTCCCCCTTTTGGTCAGGATGACATTGTCGATCCCACAGTGCCAGGGCCAGGCTCATCCCTGGGAGTCATGTCCCATGCCGCCAGGGAAAGTTTCACCCGTAGATGTCATGTCTCATGTAGGGGGCAATGATTTTACTTGCAGGGTTGGGCTTAGAGAGAGAGGCCACATCTGAGCAACAGTAGAGGTCTTCCAGAAGTAACTCTTTGACATACCTGTAGGAAGGCTAAGCTTCCCCACTATAGGAAGAACTTTCAAAAGAGCAAACCTCAAGATCAAGGGCTTGGCCTATTACCTTGGGATCCCTAGTGTTTGAGAGAGTATCAGGGTTTCCCAGGTGGAAAAGTTTAATAGTTTCATACCTTTTCTCTCATTCCTCAAGGGATTCTGCCAATACTTTTAAATCATCTTTCTGACTTACTCTGGGATGTATCGGGACTACATTAAGCCGTACAGGATTGCAGGTCCTCGTTCCCATTGTGGGCTCCATGCGTTGGGTTGTCTAAATGAGCTATCAGGTTGAGTCAGATTGTGTGCTACAGGAATTTTAGGTTTGTACAAAATAAAGCTGTCTTCCTTTGGTTTCATACAGTAGGTGAAGTTTTAAAATATAGATCCTGAATTGACTGTACTTTTGTTTATTTTGTTATTTTTTCCCCCAGTCTGTGGCTTCTGAGAAACAGGCAGGAGAAAACTGGGAGCGTCCTGAGCAGACGGAAGGGCACACCTGCCCATTGACAGTTAATACATCATTAGCTATAGGAGCAGTCTTGTGGCTTATTGGCTTGTTCTGGAACAGCATTGACAAACACCCGAATATCTCAGTTTGGCAATTTTGTTGCTTGAAACAGCTCCTATTTCCAAGCAAGCCAAATTTTGCTGTCTGTGATCGATAATGGTTGTTATTGAGTGTTTCCTGTGTGGCAGCCTGTGCTGAGCACTCCACATTCATTTTCTGATTTAATCTGCCGTGATAGCCGCCCAAGCAAGGTGATGTTAGTTCCACGTCCCAGCTTTGGAAGCAGAGGCTGCGACTTCCTGAGGCCCCCCAGCAGATGAGTGGAAGGTAAGGCTAGACCCCTGCCTGGTCACAGGACTCTATCACCCTGCTGTCCAAAGGGTCCTGTATTCTTCTAAGAGCCCGTTTAGTGCCTCAGGACCAGCACATCCTTCTTCGCACTCTGGGGATCCAGTCCTAGGATGGTGACCTGAGAGCCCATCAGACCACCTTGGGGTACAGCTGCCTGGTGGCGAGGGCACCAGCCGGAGTGAGCCTGCAGCCGCTGTGACTCTCCCCAGTCTGCAGCCCCTTTAGCTATTGCACTTAAAAGTGCAAGTCGGCTCTGCAGATCTTCAGAGAGGTAATGACAAGTAGGCTTTGAACAACTGCAAACTGTATTTTTAGGTTACAGAGTTCTTCCTTTATTGTGTGATGGGGGTTAGGGATGGAAAACATATGCCTTGGTTTCTGCCACTTGTGCCCGAATCCCAAAGATAATGGTTGTTTGAGTTTCATAGTAGTCTGCTAACAGATATTCAGATAGTTTCCCACCATTCCGGAAGGCCTCTGCAGACTCAGACATCTAGCATTTCTGAAAAGAAGACCAATAGCTCATGGTTTTGATATAGTAATGTCCATTTATTGAATTCACATCATTTTTGAAAGGAGCAGCCTCTTGTCCAGGGAGAAATGTTAGTATTTCTGACAGTCACCCTGGGAGATACTCAGCAAATATTAGGTATGACCACAGGTAAAGGGGCACATATGTCACCATTTACATGATCAAATGCAGGTGGTCTTTTTTCACATAGTTCCTCTGAGGGCCCTACACTTAAACTCCAAAGATGCTATTATTGCTCATGCTTTCAGGTGGCTTCTCCTAAGTGATGGCCTTTAGAACCTATGGAGTGCTCAAAAAATGTATTTTTTTTTCCGGGGGGGGGGGTGCGGGGGACAAATTTGGCGTTTAGAAAACCCCAAAGTCAATCCCAGCTCAGATCAATGAAGTTAGTTTGTGTGTGTGTGTGTGTAACTGTATCCATTATCAATTGTCACAATATTGCTGCATAAAAAAAACAACCACAGCAACTTCAGGGCCATACAACAATGAACATTAATTCGCTCATAAGTGTACAGGAGCTCAGCTGACCTGGGCTGGGTTTGGCTGATCATGGCTGGGCATTTTCACCCACCTGTGGTCAGTTAGGGATAACTTACTCAAGTGTTTAGAGTGTGGCTGGATGATGGATGATCTAGGATTGCGCCATCTGGGATATTTGGGGAATTTAGATAACTTAGATAAGTCTTTTCACTCTCCAGCAGGATAGCTGTGGTATTTTGTCATGGTGCTAATAGAGATATAAAGAGAAGGAATCCCCCTTGTGCAAGCCATTTCAAGCCTGTGTGTCATTTCTGCCTGTGTCCCATTGACCAAAGCAAGTCACATGGTAAGAGTTGTGGATATAAGGGGGAGTAACAAATTGTGACCTTTTCCTTTGCAATGTACTCCAGTGATCAAATTAGGGACCAGTGTTTTCATTCCAAAATGAATTGTGGCCTCAACATCTTGACACAATGAACTGCCCCAGACAGGTGTTGCAGACAGTTGTCCAGGACAATTCCAAATGACTGTAAGACCAGCAGCATCTTTAGGAAGGAAGGGTGTGGCCCTGAGCTGCTGTTGGCGAGCACAGCACCCTGCTGGCTGAAGGCAGGGAGGCCCGTCCTGGACTTGTTGGGTTAGACTGAATTCGCACTGACAACCTTACTCTGCAGTCTCCAAATGATAAAGTGGCTTCTGATGTGTAAAAGCTTTTTATTTCTCTTTGCAACAATCAAGCTCTCAACAGTGAGAATTCCAGCTCTTTCTAGAACTCTCATTTCATTGGGAACTTGAGAGAATTTTCTAAGCTGCACCAGTTAAGCCATAACCTTTTCCATTTTGGCTGGCCAAAGGAATCTGCAAGGACTGGAATGAAATAAGATGCATGATTGATTTGTCACCCATTGCCTGCACCCACTCACACTGCTGAGCACTCTTCTGCCTAAAGCACCGTGTTAGGTTCATGGCACACAGAGACTGATAGGAGAAGGGGAGGGGGTAGGAATGGGGATAAAGGGGAATGAACCAAGAAACTAAAGAGAGCCTTTCATGGACCAGTGATTCGATGATGAGTTTCCATGAAACTGAGAAGCTTGATTAACGCAGCCCTCTGCACCTGAGGTTAAATACACACACACAGGCACACAAACAAAAATGAAAATTCTCAAAGATAGATAAAGAGTCCCTACTTCCTAGAAGCTCAAAGAGTAATGGGGGAGGTTACACACACACAAACACACACACACACACACACACTAAACTATTATGTTATTCAGTGACCAAAGATACGAGAGAGGAGTAAATACAGGCTGCTGTAGGGGAAGAAGGAGGGGCTCTTAGCCCAGCATGGGAGGGGTGGGGAGGCCTTCTCAGAAGAGGTGACATTTAAACTGGATCTTGAAGGATGACCAGGCAGAGAACTGGACATATGACAGTTGTGAGGAAGTTCACTTAGGAAGGGGCAGGAGTAGTGCAGAGATGCAGAAAGTTTGGGAATTTGGGGAGAGGATGAAGTCACAATACTGAAGGGTCAGAGGCCAGAAGGGTATGATGGAAACTCAAGGAGAGATGGCAAGGATCATCCTAGGCAAGAGCGGTGGGAATGGAGAGGAGACTGATGGGAGAGGAACCGGAGAGGTGGGGGAGAAAGGACTCAGTGGCTGACCAGGGTGAAGGAAAGGTCAGGGTCAAGGTCACTGCCAGCTTGGGGTAAGTGAGGGGGAAGTAGATGGGTGTGATTGGAGGAGTTCTTGGTGCACACGAAGGCAGTGTGGTCAGTTATGTAGGACGTTTAATGCAGCAAGGGCAGAGTACCAGAAAGAGCGGGGGTCAGGCGTACCTGGGTTTGAATCCCGGTTTCACCGCTGTGTGCCTTCGGGCAAGTCACGTCACCTTTCTGAGGCTCAACTTCCTTACCTGTAAAATGGAGTTAGTGTACAGAGGGCTCTTTTAAACCCATGTAGTGGATTTAATGCACCTGCATAGCCATTGCAAGTGCCCAATCGCACGCTTGAGTCAACCCGGATGGGAAGGAGGTGGGGGGCGAGGAACAATTTGGGCTCGCGGGATGAAGGTCGGCACCAGGTGCAATCACCCCGAGCGCTCGCAGCTTCCCACCCTGCCCCCCTCCCCGGCTTAGGCTAAGCAGGATCCATATGCCACGGCCATCGGCTGATCAGGTAAAGAAGACAGGTCAGAGGAGCTGGCCAGCAGCGTGTGTGCGTGGGGGTGAGCAGTCCATGTGAAACAAGCCATCTAAGGAGGTACAGTCAAGGACTGCAGCACATTTTGAAGCCTCCACAGCTCACTGGGGTTCTCACTCTGTCTTCTAATCCCCATCTGAAACCAGGGGTGTGAAATTCGGCCCTGCCGATGCACATCCAGGCCAGTAAAGACTGCGGGGCACAGAAAGTTCAAAAGGCCATGAATGCTGTCAGCTCACTTAAGCACATTCGTGAATATTCCCCTCTCCTCTAGGTCCTTAGTGTCCTCTTTGCAAATATGGATGAGGCCTGGTGCCATCGGAGGGGCCACTGAGATGGGTGGGGAAGGGAGCAGGTGCAAGGGCTGGGGATGGCCCAAGACCGACAAGGCAGGTGCAGAGTGCAAGGGGAGCAGGGCAGGAGGTGCCGGGGTCTCCAGACACAGGCTCCGTTTCCGGTCAGCGTGCCCTCTGTGGGAAGTCCTCCAGGTCTGGTCATTCGCTTGCCCCATCACCTCTTCCCTCAGGCACAAGTTTGGCCTGCCAGACCGGGCTGGGTCCCTGGGCTCAAAGGCGGTTACCAATGCAAAGACCAGGGTGCAAAGCATTTTGGAAAGCTGCAGCCATATCAGCTGCGCCCTAGGGAGCCTGGGAAAGTTCACTGGCAGGCAGGAGGTGCCCTTAGGTATTTATTTTCAAAGGATGCACTGAGCGCCTACCGTGTACCCCACTGGGCGCGTGTGCTCAGATTCCGGGGAAGACCTAAGAATGTTTTCAGCAAGGTTGTGGTCTGGCTGGTGAGTCAGAAACTACACATGACTAAAGAGATAGGGAACAGAGACCAAATAAGGAAGATTGCGTACCATTCAGTCATTCATCTATTCATTCATTCAGCAAATGCCCTGGAGCCCCTTCTCTCAGCCAGGCTGAGGCAGAGGCTCTGTCCTCTTGGAGCTCATAGTCTGGCTTGGTCATGGGGGCGTGTGCATTGGTGTCGGAATAGATGGACGCACTGGATGTTTGGGTGATATGGGCGACCCAGCAGCTAGGGGTGCTGATACTTGAGTTGGAACTTAAAGGCTGAGCAAGATTTGGGTGGCAAAGAGCAGTGCCTGGGTTCAGGGGTCAGTGGTCTCCTTAACTGAGGCCAGTGTGTGTGTGTGTGTGTGTGTGTGTGTAAGAAAGAGCAGAGAATGCTGGTTCTGCTGCTCACTGCCTCGGGAGCAGTCGGCAAGTCACCTCACCTAACCTTCTGAGCTTCAGTTTCTTTATCTTGGAAATAGGAACAAAAATGACTCCTTAAGGGCTCATTGGGAGGGTTAAATGGGACCACATGTGCAGGCACTTTCCAGGCCCGGGCCAAGGTGGATGCCGCCTGGTGAGGAGGGTACTCGCTGCTGGGCTGAAGGGTGGGCCTTGTGCTGCAGGAGACAGGCCAAGGCAGTGCCCAGCTCGGTGTGAGCCATGGGTGCAGCGCGGCCTTGCCCGGGCCTTCTCACACCCCACTGCAGGCTGTGCAGGAAGGGCTAGTGCAGGAGGCTCTGTTCACCTAAGGGTGCAGGGACCGACCCTCACTCTCTGATTTGGCTCAGAGAGCAGTGGTGGGGCAAGGCCTCCGGTGCCAGGTGGGGTGGGATCTTTGAGGAAACAGGGTGAGGGAAACTGAAAAGTGGATGAGCCCTGGAGCAGCAATAGCAACTCATGCCCCCACCAACCCTTACTGGCATCATTGCAGTACCGTGGGTCCGATCTCCCCTTGGGGTAGGGAGGGGGCCGACGCACCCTCCCCCAGCCCCTCACTGGGCATTGCCCTCTGCAGCAGACAGCGGCCTCACCTAGGTTTTGTCCCTTCCCTGGGGGCAGCCCATGGACCAATATCTGGTTGGTGTGGGGATGACAAGGCCCAGCCAGCAGGACCAGCTGACACCCCAGCTGCAAACTGCATCGTAGGTCACCCTGTCCTTTTGCCCAGCCCCGTTTCCTTCCTTCCTGACTGGTGACTCTCTCAAGAGCGTCCCCAGGAGAACTTTTGTACACGCTCTCTGACTCAGAGTCTGGGTTTAGGGAAACCAATCGAAGGCACTTGGTACGCGGAGTGCTCCTGGGAGGCAGACCCTAAAATGTGGTCACTTGCCAGCCGACTGGGAATGAGGACCTCACAAGAGCTGGGGAGTGGGGCACAGACGGCCCCTGGCAGGCGGAGGGGGGGCAGTTGCTAAAACTCGCCCTGGTGAGCTGGCACAGGATACTGATAGCAGTCCACATGGGTGGGTTTATTGTTTCTCGCGCTTGAGCAGCATGAGGGAAATGGTAACTATTAAGACTATGGTGCCCTTGATGTGTTAAGGAGACATAATGGCAGACTCAGAGCGATCAAGCACCAATTTAAGGCAAAATGGGGAAGTAAGAAAACCCCGTTGGTACCATATAAGCGAACGTGAATCTTATGCAGCCGGAGGGCAGACCAGAAAACCAGCTCGGGAATTGATTCTAAGAGTAATAAAACGCCATGAAAGATCGAATTCTCAGCTCCGTTGGGTCTTGCGTGGCAAGTCTCGGGAATGTGAGATGAGGATAGCTGAGTGTATGCGACTGAGAACCTTGAACTCCCAGACTGTGTGGAACCTGCTGGGTCTGCAGAAGTGGCTCCCTCCCCAGTGTTGGAAGATGGCCCCCTGCACCCCCCTTGTTTGGCGCTCAGGCGGAGGTCTCAGATGAGGCAGGCGCTTTATAAGACGGTGCTTACTACTTCGGGTTCGTCCCCATGCCCCCTCTTGGCAACCAGACCAACAATGGGGATCAAATTCTGAAACAGCCTGGCTAGGGAGCGCTGGGCCTACTAGAGTTGTAGAGGGACTTAGGCTGAAGGAAGGCAGGGCCTGGCTCCCACGTGGTATGCCTGGGAGGAGCAGAGGGAGCACCCACAGGATTGCATCCAGGGAGGCAGAATGTAAAGCTAGATAAGAAGTAGCTTATTGAAATTAGTAGCTTGTACAGGATTTAATGTTTTGGCAAGAGCCCCAGGAGGCGGTGCTAATAGGTTGCTAGAATGACTTTTGGAAACTTAGCAGAAGTGATGGCCCACGCTAGGCAGAGCAGACCTGGCAGAACTGAGAGGGAAGGTTCAAACGGCTTAGGAAAGTGGGCGTAATAGAGCGGATATACTATGTATGGTTGGAAAAAGTCAAGTATATTTGTGGGACAGCCGAGAGGACATTCTGTTTACCAGAGTGATAAAGAATATGTTGGTAAGAGGGACAGTGGCCCTGGAGAAGCTCAGTGGGCGAGAGCTGACGTTATGAGATGCTGGAGTCCTTTGTAGCAATGGGAAGATAGGATTCCCAAATATTAGAGGTCAAATGGCAGAACTTAACTATCATAAGTAAGGGGGTGTGGCTATGCAATGAGACGCAAAGTCTGAGTGGCAGCAGGAGGGCCCCACCTGCATAATACCATAGAGATGGTGAGAAGATGAGAGTCTTCCCGACAAGACAGATGGGCCTCAAACAAGGGAATTGTTTAATATATAATCAAAATAAATCAAGGACTAATAATTAGGAGGTAGAGGGCAATCGACCCAATACAGAGTCTTGATCCCTGCCCATTCTCAGATTCCCCTGTTAGAATGGGGGCACGTGGGGTCCAGGTAGTAAGTGGACAACTGGCCCAGATCTTGCCTGCAGTGAGAACACTGGGTCCATGGCCTCATCTTCCGGTCATTGTTTCAGGTCCTGAATGTATCATTGGAATGGACCGACAATTAGGCAGCCTGGGCGGGGTCTGGGTGACATGAAATGGCAAGTAATTGTGCTGCTTGGATGTTTAGTGCCTCCTCAGTGATGCTGTGTGCCAGGGCATATGGCCTGATAGGCAGAGCTCAGCCCTCGTCTCAGATCCACTCACTCCTGTGCAGATGCCCTTGGAAAGTACACTCACCTGCACCCCCTTATCCTGCGCAAACGAGCTGCCCCCCTGTGCTCTGTGGCCCACCACACCTCAGCAGGGGAGGCACAGCAGAGGGCTGTGTGCAGGCTTGACAGGGAGGAAGTCTGAGACATGAGGATATGAGGGTCTTGGGAAGGGTCATCCAGCGAGTCATTCACTCATCTGTTTGCTAATTATATATTGAGTCTGTATTCCAGATTAAACACTGTCCAGTACCAAGGTGTCCTGGTGAACAAGACCAAGTCTCGGTTCTAAAGGAACTGATAATTGGATGGGGTGTAGAAGGAACAAGATGAGGGAGAGTTAACAGGTAGTTCCAACATTGAGGAATAAATGCTAGCAGTTGTGTAAGTACAGGGGGCTGAGTGAGCTTGGAGGAGATCCATTTACCAGGGAGAAGAAGGAGAGAGAGAAGATGAGAGGACAAGAGGGAGGGGGAGAGACAGAGATAGGGAGAGAGTTAATGTGTGTGTGTGTGTGTGTGTGTGTGTGTGAGAGAGAGAGAGAGAGAGAGAGAGAGAGCTACTGGGTCACCAGGGAACCTCAGCATGGTTCCATGGGCTGAGTCTAGCTCCACGGCTTGGAGGAGTAGAGCTGGGAGAACAGCCTTCCCGGTTCCAGGCACCTCTCCTGCTAGCAGCCCCTGCACCCAGGGCCGCTGTCCCCAGTGCTCCAGCAGTGGGTGAGGCCCCGGCCATTTCATTAGGAAAGTTTGTTCCCATGTCATCCCCTAAGCCTTATTAAGTCTTTTACTTAGTGAGAAAGCAGTACATCAAGATGACATTTCAAACGCGGGGGACCAGCCTGTTCCTGGAGGAACAGCTAAATCCTCACCCATATTAAATACCTTCTCCTCAACAGCAGCGTCTGGGCCATTTAGGAAAATTAAAAGAGGAAAGAAGAACAGAGAAGGGGGAGATTAAAAACAAGTGTAATAGTGTTTCCAGTTCTGTGGCAATTAAAGAGACCTCACAGATGGCCTTTTCGCTTTATCCTCTTCTTGGTTTATCCTGCATCTGCATCCATTCAGAGAGGTGGTCATTACGAAAGTGATTTTGCAAAGAGGTGCTCGGGTTTCCAGCTGTGCCATTAGAGGAGGCTGGGCGCTCGGCTGGGGCCCGTACAGGACTGTGTGTCTCACGGCACACATGCTCTGGAAACTACCCAGAAAAATCAACCTACAGAGAGGTTTTTGTAAGGCAGAAGATTTCGGGCTTTGGAGGAGTGGTTTTAAAACTCCAAGACAACACGCAGCAAAGGAACAGGAACAGGAACTGGCTTCTAAGGATTTACCTTCACTGTTCATCAAACAGTGCCAAATTAAAGGAACAACAAAGTATGATTTTTTACCCATTGGGTTAACAAAGGTTAAGAAAAGAGAACACTTAAGTGCTGCTAAAGGAATAGTGAAAAGTTTATGCTTGTACACAGATGGTGGAAGTATAAAATGCTGCCAACTTTTGAGAGAACACTTTTGCCAAATACATCAAGATTTTAGATATGTATTAAGAATTAAAGAACCTTGAAGAGATCATGTTGAGGGAAATAAGATAGACACAAAAGGACACATGCTGTATGATCTCACTGATTTGAAAGACTTAGAATAAGCAGATTCATAAAGTCAGAAGCTAGAATATGAGTTACCGGCAACCAGGGTGGAGGTAGGGAGTGGTGAGTTAAGGCTCAGTCGATACAGAATTCCTGTTTGGAGGATGGAAAATTTTTGGTAATGGTGGTAATGTTAAGAAAACACTGTGAACGTAATTAACAGCCCTGAATGATATATTTGAATGTGGCTAAAAGGGGGAAATTTTAGGTTGTATATATGTTACTATAATAAAAATTGAAAAGAAAACCTTACTCCCAGGGATGAGCCTGGCCCTTGCACCGTGGGATCAACAATGCCATCCTGACCACAAGGGGGAAAAGAAGTGCAACCAATAAGGTATCAGTGGCTGAGAGGGTTCAAATAGAGTCGAGAGGCCACTCTGGAGGTCACTCTTACACAAGCTTCGATTAGACATTGCTACCTATCATAACTTGCCAACCCCCAACCAAAACCATTCCAGCCAATCCTAAAGAACACCTAGGGCATTATACAAGATTCCATGCCTTAGGGTAACTTTCCAGAAACCTACAACCTCCAGGTGGGTCTCTGGACAAGAAAAGTCCTGAAATGCAGAGGGGCCAGCCTCTCCAGAACATCAGCTAGTTCCATCCCCCTATCCCATATTATCCACAGCACCTTCCAATATGAAAAAGTTAGAATGGCTATAGCCCAAATACTACTAAAGAGTGGGAAAAAGATCAAAGGTGATGGTGGAGTTATACAGAGAAGGTAGGGTTTAACAAATGAGATGGATGGCTGAATCATTATATTGATATTTCTTTTAGTCTCCAGTATCTTTGAGTAGCTAGAAGTAAAACCTAAATGGTGAAATTGTAACCCATACTGGTCTGAAATCTGTTCTACAAGTAATTGTTGCGATGTGCTTTGAAATTTATTGCTTTTTAGTATATATGTTAGTTTTCACAAAGAAAGAAAAAAATTTTCTTCTAGCCTCCAGGGTTTTGGAGCAGCTAGGAGGAAAAGTCTGAAATAGTAGAAACATAACCCATAACAAACTCTGAAATCTGTTCTGTATGTGCTTGTTGGAGTGTACTTTGAAAATCATTGCTTCTTTTTTTCTTTTCTTTGTATGTGTTATATTTAACAATAGAAAACATTTAAAAAAAGGGAAAAACTTAGGACTGTATAACACAACCAGTGAACCTTAATGGAAACAATGAAATATTGTGAATAGTACAATTATAATAACAATCTTTCATCAGTTGTAATGAATTATCACATTAATGCAAGGTAATAATAATAATAATAATGGGGATGGGGATGTATATGGGAACTCAGTATTTTCTGTATGTTTTTTTCAGTAAACCTACATCTTCCCTAATAAAAAAAATATTAAGAAAGAATTTTTAAAATGTTGCAACATTTGGTACAATAATCCTACTTCTAAAAATATGTCCTAAGGATATATTAGAAATGTGGACAGAGAATTAGGCAAGGATGTGTTCATTGCAGTATAATTTTAGCATTAAAAAGAGAGAAAACTTAAATTGCTATCAATAAACTTAGCTATGTTTATAATGGTACATCTACAGAAGATAACGTAATAAGCCATCTCAAGCGATCTTTATGAAGGATAAGCTTACATTAAAATATTAAACTAAAAAGAGTACAAGATGCTTTTTACACTATGAGCTCTTTCCTCTCTCTCTCTCTCTCTCTCTCACACACACACACACACACACACACAGACAGACAGACAGGTAAATCTGTCTTACTAGAGCTTCGCTTAACTGGCTAGTCAGTTGAGCTGACCAGTTGGATTAACTGATGTTCTCCATTTATTCGGTAAACCAAGCAGCTGCCCCGGGCCTGGGAGAGCCGGCGGCAAACTGACTTCTCACTTCCCCTTTCCCCAGCTCAGCGCTGTGCTTACTGAGAGTCCATCATTTATTACTTTTAATACTCTGCCAAATTGGGTTTGATAATCTGTTATTGAAGGGTTTATTTCTATATTCAAAAGTGTGATTGGTCTCTCTTTTTTTTTTTTCCTGGAGGGGAGGAGAATTGGTCTAAGTGTTAATCTAGCCTTGTAAAGGAGCTGAGAAACTATCTTTACTATGCTGTACTTATATGGATAGAATAATTTGTTTGGTTTAGACCTTTTTTAGGGGTAGATCATTAGCTATCTTTTTGGTAGTGTCTGTGGATATTGGTTTGTTAATGTCTTTTACATTTTCTTGAGCCAACTTTGTAGTTATAATTTACTAGAAAAGTACAGCCTTCTTTGTTCTAATTTTTGTTTTGTATTATATTATTCTGTACATTTTCCTACAGTAGCTTGTATTATATTTGTTATCAGAAAAGTGATTTTGTTTTCAGGTAATAATAAGCACACATTGTGTGTCAGGCCCCGAGCTAAGTGGTCTCAATGTATGTATGTCCTCCTTTACTTCTCACACCCCGCTGGTGTAAGAACTATTATCAGCCCTTCTTTACAAATGAGAAAAACTGAGGACACTAATTGTCCAAGGTCATGCAACTGGCAGGTGGTGGAGCTGGGTTTTGAGCCTTCATTTGTCTGATAAGAGCCTCTGCTCTTATTCATTAGGCTACACTCTTGAAAAAATATGGTCAAGCGCACGGCAGAGAAACAAATCACATGCTGCAATGGATTGCTCTGTATTTTTAGGGAACTGGCTCTTGTTTAAATCAGCCTCTGAATATTTTTGCCAAATCTTTCTTGGCCCCTTTCCTGAACAGGGGCTGAGTGGGGGCCTGTGCTGCCTGCGACATGACATGGACACTACATGTTTCCACCATTGTTAAGGCAGGATTTATTCTGCAGAAGTGGTTACTTCCCAGAGAAATGAAGCTCCCTCGGGAAAGCTCCAAAATATTTAGCCATTCTCAATGGAATTTTAAGAAAAGTGTTTTGCATAACTCTCAGTTTTCCTATTGAAGTTGAGAATATAATTTAATCTTTTCCAAATCTGAATTGAAATTTTATTGGGATAAACTGCAGATTCACATGCATTTGTGAGAAATAATATAAAGAGAACCCTTGTACATCTTGCCCCAGTTTTAAAAGCTGTATTATAATATTTCAACCAGGATGCTGACATTGACAGCAATCCTCCTATGTTATTCATATTTTCTGTTTTACTTGTGCGGTTTATGTGTGTGTTTTAAGTCCTACCTACCACCTGTGCAGATTCCTGTACCCGCCCCCAGTCACAACTCTGAACTTCACAGTGATGCCTTGTGTTGTTCTTTTACAACCACGTTCACCTTTCTCCCTCATCTTTCCCCTGCCATGTGGTTTTTTTTTTACTTTTTATTTTGAAATAATTTTAAATTTACAGGACAGTTTCAAAAATAATACAAAATCCACATAGAGAATTCCAGTATATCCCACCCAGATTACCAGCTTTTTACATCTTCCACATTTGTTTTGTCATTCTAGCTATCTGCCTTTCAATATCTCTCTACCATCTATCCATGTATCTATGTTCTAAACATTTGGGAGTAGGTTGCATGCACCATGCTCCTTGAATACCTAATATTTCCATGCGTGTTTCCTAAAAACAAGGGTATTCACTTCTATAGCCACATTAAATACAGTTAAGTTCAAGAAACTTAACATTGATATACAGCATACGACATATATTTTGATTTTTCAGTTGTCCTGGTAATATCCTTTTGGACATTTCCTCCAACAATTGCCCTTTTGAATATTTCCTTTTCCATTATTAGATCCAGTCCTGGATCATGTATTGCATTTAATTGTCATTGTCTCTTTAATTGGGGAAACAGATGTACAATGTAAAATTTCCCATTTCAGTCGCTCTCAAGCATACAATTCAATGCATTAATTACATTCATAATGTTATCTTCTCCTCACCACCATCCGTTACTAAAACTTTCCATCACCTCAAACAGAACTCTGTACCCATCATACATTAATTCCCCATTTCCCCCCTCCCCTGCTTCTGGCAACTTGTGCTCTCCTTTCTGACTTTATGAATTTGCATGTTCTAGTTATTTCATTTAAGTGGAATCATACAATACCCACTTTTTTGAGGTTCTGACATTTCACTCCACGTGATTTTTTCAAGGTTCATCCATGTGGTAGCATGTATTAGAACATCATTCTATTTTATGGCTGAGTAATGCATGTCTATGTCAGATTCGTTTATCCATTCATGTGTTGATGGACAGTTGGGTTTCTTCTACCTTTTGGCAATTGTATATAATGCTGCAATGAATATTGGTGTAAAATTTCTGTTCAGGTCCCAGCTTTCAATTTTGGGGTTGTATACCTAGAAGTGGGACTGCCATTATAAGGCAGTTCTATGTTCAGTTTTTTGAGGGACTGCAAAACTGTTTCCCAATTCATATTTTTAATTAAAAAATAATACAAAGTCATTAGATTATGTATTAATCTGATTGTCAGAAGGCTGAAGTCTGATTTAGTGGGACATCACTACTCTACATAACTATACATTGTATGTGTACACACACCCACATACACATTTGTACATGCATTTACAGGAAGCAGCATGGTACGATAGAGCATGTCTTAAATTGCTTTGTGTTAATAGGAGTTATAGAAAAGAGTTAAAAAAAAAAAAAGAGTTTGCCTATACCAAGTAATTTTGGGAATCTGTACTATAGTCCACTCTTGGATATCCACAAGTCACAATGGCATTTCCACAAGTCACATGGCATATTAAAGTCTCTAAGAAGTCCTATACTGAAAAAGTGTGGTTTCTTGCAGCATTTTCCACATTTGCTTGGCCAGAGAGCCTTTGGTTATGGAACTCTTATTTCAGCCCCACGAAATTTCCCACCAGACAAAGACTTGGGAAAGTTAGAATGGGGGAAAGACAAGGGCATGATTTGGGTCTGACTCATTTATTAGCTATGAGACCCAGGCAAACTATTTAAGGACCTATTAGAGCAGACTTTGGACACAGATTTAAGCAAGAGGCTATGGCGACTTGTTCTAGTTTGCTAGCTGCCGGAATGCAATATACCAGAAACAGAATGGCTTTTAAAAAGGGGACTTTAATAAGTTGCTGGTTTACAGTTCTAAGGCTGAGAAAATGTCCCAATTAAAATGAGTCTATAGAAATGTCCAATCTAAGGCATCCAGGGAAAGATACCTTGGTTCAAGAAGGCCGATGAAGTTCAGGGTTTCTCTCTCAAGTGGAAAGGCACATGGTAAACACAGTCAGTTTCTCTCTCATCTGGAAGGGCACATGGCAAACACGGCATCATCTGCTAGCTTCTTCTCCTGGCTTCCAATTTCATGAAGCTCCCCGGGAGGCATTTTCCTTCTTCATCTCCAAAGCGCTGACTGATGGACTCTGCTTCATGGTGCTGCAGCATTCTCTGTTCTCTCTGAATCTGTCATTCTCCAAAATGTTTAAATCACATCATCCAGGGAGATGATCCAATCACAGTTTCAAACATACAGTATTGGACAGGGATTATTCTACTTTTATGAAATGGGATTTTGATTAAAACATGGCTTTTCTAGGGGGCATACATCCTTTCAAACCAGCACACAACTCCTAGAAAATTTCTTAGAACCAAAGAGAAGTTATGAAACAGAGGGTTTTGTAAAACATAAAGCCCAGTCTTTGCAGAATGCACATTATTTTCAAGCATGTATAAGAAATTTGCAAAAATTACCAAACACTTTTTTTTGTGTTTTTTAGTCACTTAAACAGTAAACATTTATTATCTCAGATTTTCTGTGGGTCAGAGATCTGGGCCTGGTTTGGTTGGGTCCTTTAGTCTATAGTCTCTCAAAAGGCTGCAACTGAGGTATCAGCTAGCGTTATAGTCATCTCAAGGTTTGCTGAGGGAAGATATGCTTGTTTGTTTGTTTATTTTATTAAGTTATAGGTTTATAGAACAATCATGCATAAATGCAGGATTCCCTTGTATCACCCTATTATTAAAACCTTGCATTGGTGTGGAACATTTGTTGCAACTAATGACAGCACATTCTAATAATTGTACTGTTAACTATAGTCCATGGTTTAACTTAGGGTTTATTGTTTGTGTAGCAGAGTTTCATGATTTAAAATAAATTTATTCTGTTACCATATGTACAATCTAACTCACTTTTTAACCACATTCAGATATATATTTCTGTGCTGTTAATTATATTCACAATATAATTAACCATCACCACCATCCATTACCAAAACATTACCATCATTCCAGATGGGAATCCTGTACATTTTGTGCTCTAACTTTCCATTCCCTATCCCTACCCTCTCTCCTGGAAACCTATATTCTGGATTATGACTCTGAGTTTGCTTATTGGTTGCAATTATTTCACAATAATTGTGCAATTATTGCAATTATTGTGTGAGATCACACAATATTTGTTCTTTGTGTCTGCTTATTCATGCACCATGATGTCTTCAAGGTTCGTCCAGGTTGTCACATGTATCAGGACTTAATTCCTTTCTGTGGCTGAATAGTATTCTATTGCATGTGTAGACCACATTTTATTTATCCATTCATCAGTTGATGGACACTTGGGTTGCTTCCATCTTTCGGCAATTGTGAATAATGCCTATATGAAAATTGGTGTGCAAATGTCTGTTCAAGTCCCTGCTTTCAATTCTTTGGGGTATATACCTAGAAGAGGGATTGCTGGGTCATGTAGTTCTATACTTAGCTTTCTGAGGAATGGCCAAACCATCTTCCACAGTGGCTGCACCATTTTATATTGCCATCACCAATGATGGGTGTTTCTATTTCTCTGCATCCTCTCCAATATTCGTTGTTTTCCATTTAAAGAAAAATAGCAGTCATTCTAATGGATTTGAAATTCTATCTAACTGTGGTTTTGATTCATGCAAGAGTTTTTATGGCCAAGCCTGGATGGGATATACCACACTTTAACCCACATCCCCATCGAACATAACTAAGTCAAATCACTTGAACCCAATCAAATGTTTGGTAGAATTTTCCTGTGAAGCCATCTAGTCCTGGGCTTTTCTTTTTTGGGAGGTTTTTGATGACTGATTCAATCTCTTTACTTGTGATTGGTTTATTGAAGTCTCATATTTCTTCTTGAGTCATAGTAGGTAGTTTGTGTGGTTCTACACTGGGGTTTAAAGCAATTCTGAACAAACTTAAAAGGACTGGAATCCCTTAGAGAATGTTCTTTGATGACAATGATGTTAAACTTGTAATCAATAGCAAAAGGACTTAGTCTGGAAACTAGGTAATGTTTTTCTGAAAAAAGCAGAATCCATAATGGAAGTTAAACAAAATTTATTGAACTGAATGATAACAAAAACATTTCATTCAAAACTTGTGAAAGGCAGCTAAAGATACTGTATTTGTAGAGAAATTTATATCCTTAAATGCATATAAAGAGTGCAATGAGTACTCACCACAAGGAGTAAGGAAAACAACAAAACCAACAAAATAAGGACATGATAAAGATAAGAGTAGAAATTAATGAAAGAGAAGCCAAACACAAAATGAAAGGATCATTGAAGCCAAATTTGGTTTCTTAAAAAGATTAGCAGAATTGAAAATGTCCAGGTTTTTAAGAAAGCACATATAAGCAATATTAGAAATTAAAAAAGGATCATCAAGTATAGAGCCAAAGATGTGAAAGTAAAGAGGATTTCATGAATAACTTTATGATAAAATATTTGAAAGTTTAGATTGAATGGACAGAGTCTTATAAAATACAACTTTCCAAAATGGACATAAGAGGTAGAAATTCTGAATAGTCATGTTGTTATTAAAAATTGAATAATAAAAAAATACTCACAAAGAAAACATCACAGGTGACTCTACCAAACATTTAAGTAAGAAATTCCATCAATCTCTTTCAGATTATAGGAAAAGTGGGGACTCCTCCTCTCATTTAATGAGACTAGCATGGCCTTGATACTAAAACTAGACATGGTCAGCGTGAAAAATGAAAAAAAACAGACCAATTTTACTCATGAACTTAAATAAAAAAAACAACACAGTATTAGAAACTGAATTCTGTGTTTTGCAGCATGCATAAAGTATCTTGATGGAGTTGGGTTTATTCAAGATACAAGATGAGTCTAAAATTTAAAAACCAGCCAATATAGTTGAACAAGTTAATGGAAAGGAGAAAAAAGGTATAACCATCCCAATAGATACAGAAAAAGCATGTGATAAAATTCAGTACCTATTTGTGATGGTCAGTTTTATGTGTTAACCTGGCTAGCTATAGTACCCAGTTATTCAGTGAAACACTAGTTTAGGTGTTGCTGTAAAGGTATTTTTTTGTGTGTGAGTCAAATGAGATGATTTATATAAAAATGTTTTGCAAACCATAAATCCTAGACTAGTAGAAGGGGAAGGAGATGAACATTTACTGAGCAACTTCTTTGATACCAGATATATGCTCTGTGCTAGCAAACATCTCATTTAATCTCTTATTACCCTGTGAGGTAGAGATGGTATGATTATCCCTATTTTTACTGAAAATTAAGCTGAGACTCTTAAGGCTAATTAATTAACTCGCCGAAGGTTACACACAACCAGGTGTGTCGTTTGAATATGACAAAGTCAAGTTTCAAACACAGGACTGGTTCTTCCCAAAGACAGTGTTCTAGTTTGCTAGCTGCTGGAATGCAACACACCAGAGATGGATTGGCTTTTAATAAAAGAGGATTTATTTTGTTAGTTCTTCAGAGGAAAGGCAGCTAACTTTCCACTGAGGTTCTTTCTTACGTGGAAGGCACAGGATGGTCTCTGCTGGTCTTCTCTCCAGGCCCTTGGGTTCCAGCAACTTTCCCGAGGGTGACTTCTTTCTGCATCTCCAAAGGCCTGGGCTGAGCTGCGAGTGCCGAGATGAGGAATGCCGAGCTGCTTGGGCTGTGCTACGTTGCACTCTCTCATTTAAGCACCAGCCAATTAAGTCAAATGTCACTCATTGCAGCAGACACGCCTCCTAGCCGACTGCAGATGTAATTAGCAACAGATGAGGTTCACGTACCATTGGCTCATGGCCACAGCAACAAACTAGGCACCTTCACCTGGCCAAGTTGACAACTGAATCTAACTACCACAGACAGTATTTTTTTTTTTTTCAGTTTGGGTCAAGTTTTATGAACAGATTTTGGGTTTGCAGAGCTCTTGCCTTTCCCTTCTCTGTGTATGATGTACCCCAAGCAAGACTTCTTTCCCAAGGCAGGTGAGTCACGGGAACTCTCTACCAGTCCCTGTGACTGGTAAGTGGGCCTGAGTCTTTTCTGCAGACCCTGCAGAAAAGGTATTTTTAAGATGTGATTAGCATCTACAATCAGTTGATTTTATGTAAAGGAGATTATTCTGGATAATGTGGGTGGGGCTGATCCAACTAATTAAAAGGCCTTAAAGGCAGAATGGAGGTTTCCCTGAGAAAGAAGAAATTCTGCCTGTGGACTGCAGCACATCAGCTCCTGCCTGAGAATTTCCAGCCTGCCTTCCATATAGTTTCTTACAGAAATAAAGATATATCCCCACCCTGTTGGTGATGCTTCTCTGGTGGAACCCATATTGATAAACCATATGCAATAATAATAAAAAAAACCCATCAGCATGCTAGAATAGAAGGAAACTTCCTCAGTCTGATCAAGGGCATCAACCCCAAGTCTGCAGTCGGCATCATGCTCCCTGGTGAAGCCCTCAAGAGCAGTGATGGGGTAAGGAGACCCACACTCCCCACGTTTAGTCAACATTGTCTTGGAAGTCCTGTCCAGAGCAGTAGAGTAAGAACATAAATAAAATTTGTGATGACTAGAAAGGAATAAACAAAACTCTTAGTATTGAAAGATAAGATTGTATATGTAGAATATCCGAAAGACTCTTCTGTTAGAATTCTACCATGTTAGAATTAATAAGGAAGCTTAGCTGATGATAAAGACAATATAAAAAATTATGTTTCTATATATCAGCAGCAAACAGAAAATACAAATGTAAAAAAGATACCATTTAAAATATAGCAAGAAATACCAAATACCTAGAAATAGATTTAATAAAACATATGCAAAACCTTTATGGCAAAAACTATAAAATATTATCTTAAGAAACTAAAGAAGCCCTCAATAAGTATAGAGACATGCAATGTTCTTATACTGAACTGCTCAGTATTATAGAGATATCAGATTGATCTATAGATTTAATGCAATCCCAATTAAAGTCCCAGCCGATTTGCCTTGTGGACCTTTACAAGGTGATTCTAAAATTTCCGTGGAAATTCAGTAGGACAAGAACAGCAAAGACCATCTTGAAGGAAAAAACCCAAGGATACAGTACTTCCTCATGACTTCTAGAGCTACACTATTAAGGCAGCGTGCTGCTGGCACAAGGATAGACAAATGGATGAATGGAAGAGATCGAAGAACCCGGCAATGTCCACGCACACACGGCATTGATTTATAATGGTGGAACCACAGAGCAGTGGGGAGGGAAGTTCATCTCAGTGGATGGTGTGGAGAAAATCGAGTATTCATATTTAAAAAGCCCTTGACTTTTACGTTGTATAACACACAAAAGTAAAGTTCAGATGTGCTGTGCCTCTAGATGAGAAATATAAAAGAATGAAGCTTTGGAAATATAAGCTAGGACAGTATTTTTATGACTTTGGGATAAGAAGAGTTTCTGTATAGCTCACAAAACCCACTAAATATAGAATAAAAAGGCTACATTAAGAAATTCGGTTCATAAAAAGATATCATAAAGAGAGAAGGAAAAGTGAAGTGACAGAATGGAAGAAGTACTTGAAGCCTGTTACTGGACAAAGCTCATGTCCAGAATCGATCAAGGCCCCCTATGCATCATGAAGATAAAGACAAGCAACCCAATAAAAAACGGAGCCAAGAATTTAAATGGAGACCAGTTTTAGTTTCCTAGGCTGCTGGGAGCAGATACCATGAATTGGTTCAGCTTGAACAGTGGGAATTTATTAGCTTACAGTTTTGAGGCTGAGAAAATGTCCAAATCGGGATATGATGAAGGGGATGCTTTTTTCCCCAAATCTGGCTGCCCACGATCCTTGGCTCCTCTGCCACCTGGCAGGGTGGGGGGTGGTGTCTACTCGTCTCTCCCTTCTCTTCCTGGTTTCTTTGATCTCAGTTTCTTGATTCCCTGGCTTTCTCTGTCTTTCTGCTTCTCCCCCCACCCCTGTCTCCACTTTAACTGTAGTCATCTCATCAAAAGGTCCCACTTCCAATGGGCCCGCACCCACAGGCATGGATTGGATTTAAGAACATGTTTTTCTGGGGTACATACAGCCTCAGACCACCACAACACTTCACCAAAGATGACGGCCTAATAATAATTTCAGTTCTTCTATCAGTGCTTTGAAGAGTTTCTGAATGTGCGTTGTATTACACAATAAAAATGTTTCAAGAGTCCCAGTATTTTAGAAATAGCTATTTCTTTGGCTGAGCCAGGTGGATTTTAGGAAGTGAGGGGGTGGAGGTGGGATCAGGGGATTTTGCAAACATTTCATCTGCAAGTTGGGCATTGACCCAGACAGTTCATAGGTGCCTCTGCTGTGACTCGGAGAAGTTAAGACCCTGCCAGAGTTCACACGTCTCGTTTAGGCTGAGCCAGGATTGCACCTAGGTCTGCACCTGAGCCTGCTCTGCTGAGTCATTGGAAGTCTCCGTTCACTAAATACACTGCTACTGGGTAGCGACATAGTGACAACCGCAAGAAATGGGATGACTTTGGCTGGCTGGTTCCTGCTAATGGAAGGTGGTGTGTGCGAGAGCACTGCCTGCAGGTTCTGGGCTCTGTGCAGTTAGGGTGCCACGCCCGTCCTGACCTGCCTGCGCCTGGCCCCAGTTTCTGGGGTGTTGCATGGAGGCCTGTGCCGCTCTGCCTGTTCCCCTGCTGCACAGGCTCCAGGCGCATCTCAAGTCCGGCCGAGCCCCTGGCTTCCCCTGCCTCTTGTTTCCCAGAACTGACCCCAGATCAGTCTCGCTAAATGCCCTCCCGGGGGTGGGGCCTGCTCTGCGGGGATTATCCCCACCCCTGCAGTGCTGCTCACCCCCCCCCCAGCAGAGCCCTCCCCATGGACGCCTGCCCCTTGGCCCTTCTGTTTGTTTTGCTTTGCACTGACCTGAAATAGATACCCTCGCGGGTCCCCGCAGCAGGGTGGACGGCGGTCGGGACATGTGGGGACAATGGCGGTGCCCACCTGGAGGTCAGGGGTCGGGCTGAGCAGCGAGGCCCTGTCAGTGCTTCAAAGGCCGGGCCGGCCGGCTGGTCCGCAGGTGCGCAGGGCCCCTGGAGCCCGTGCCGGGGGGTGTCGGGGGGGCCCGGCTCCCCTCGGGATTAGGCGCAGGTGTACCCCAGCGCCCAGGCAGGAGGCTGCGGGTGGGGCCGGGGGCGGCCCAGGAGTGTGTCCCTGCCCTTGCAGGCATCCTGGTGCCGCGGTGCCTGGAACCACCTGCTAAGCCCTGGGTAGTGTTTTAGAGAAGAACTTCTGGAAGCTATACAAATTTGAATTTATTCTTTTTTAGACTAATGAATAAACATTTAAGCGTATGCTTTAGGAAGGATGGGGAGGGTGGAATGGGAGCTGTGTGTGTGTGTTTGTGTTTGTGTGTAGGAAGAGGCTGGAACTGAAAAATATCAGACGTGCAAGGCCAGTGGAGGGGCATTTTATTCATGCATTCACACAGGAAACATTCGTCGCGTTTCTACTACGTGCTGGGACCATCCGGGTCGCTAGGTTCACAGAACCATCCATTCGTTCATTCATTCATCCATTCATTCATTCATTCGTTCCATCATTCTGTCAATGGATCAACCAACTAACCCCATTTCCTGAGTGCCTGTTATGTCCCAGATTCTGGGCAAGGCACTGTGGATACAAAAGAAACAGGCCCTACCCTCAAGGCTTCTCAGTTCTGTGGTGGTGGAGAGAGAAATATAGGCAGATTATTGCAGGCAGCCACAAAACAGAGATGACACGGTGTCTGGGGAGGGATGCCTGTCTTAGCTGCGGTGCCGCACCCCCTTTTCCTTGGGAACCGCCCCCGCTTAACCCTCCTGGGTGCCCCCCAACACCTTCAGACCGATTTGCGAGTTCCCTGGCCTGCCCAGCAGCCTCCGCACGCCTGGCCCCATGGTCTGCCTGTGCCGCCGTCTCAGTCCGGCCCGCGCCTCCGCCTCTCGGCACCCCCCCCACTTTGCTCACAGCTCCCCATGCCTGTCGCCCTGTCCCCCAACATCCTGTCTTCAGCCCTGCTCTTTGTCTCTGCAGTGTTCTTTTGGGAAGGAGTGGGAGGCAGGTGGAGTCATCTCTCTGGGCCCAGCTCGTGTCCCGCCCCCTGAGGAGACCCTGCTGGTCTTTCCAGGCCGAGTTAAACTGTCCCCTTCTCTGAGCACCAGGGAAATTTGTTCGCCCGTAGTGAGGGCCCATTCTTACAGACGTCGCATGGGCTTGGGTCTGTGCCTCTGTCTTCCTCATTAAACCCTCAGTTTCTTGAGGGCCAGACTGAGTCTAACTCATCTCTGTGACATCTGTGGGTTTCAGCAATGTGCTAGCCAGCACAGAAAACTCAACAGTGAGTAATTATAGGATTACATCTAACAGCCAGCACGTTTTCCCATCATGTACCTATCATGTGCTCAGAAGGAATGGCCACCTATGTTAAACAGCATGGGCTTATGTTCACAGGTAATGACTGCTCCTGGGGGGACATTTTCCTGTTGTACAATTAGACAGCGAAGGCAAAGGAATGAGCCTTAAGTAACTTTCCCACGTTCACAGTGTGTGTATCCTTTTACTGTTGAAGCGTCTTCTGTCCCCAGGTGGCCAGCAGGTATCTGGCATACCATAGGTGCTTAGAGAAAGTGAAGTTGAGAGGAAAAATGAGCCTGAGAAGATGACTTGAATGGCGGAAAGGTCACCGTGGCAGAGGTCGGGGGACGGGTGGACAGGGCCTCTTTGCAAAGGGGCTGGGATGTCCTGGCTGGTCTGGTTGTTGGATGACAGAAAAGCAGAGCTCTCCCAGGGTGTGGAGCCATCTCTCACCCATCTCGGTATCTACTCAAGTGCTGAATGGGTGCTGCAGGCTGTAGGGACATTAGGATGGGAACGGCTTCACGGAGCACAGGACGGGCACGCAGAAATTTGGGTAGGGGTGACAGCAGGTAGGAAGGGCCATGAGAGGTGGGCTCTGGTGGAGGCAAGAGGGGGAGAGGGGGGACTCATGCTCAGAGCCCTTTGGGTCCTTGGGCTCCCCACCTCTCCTTCCTCTCTTACTGGGGGCAGCAGAGGCAGTTTCGGCCCCACCCATACCCCGGGACCTTTCCATTGCAGTGAGCTCCGGCCAACTTCCAACCACTCAGGCTTAATTCAGGAGAAGAACTGGCATGTTCTAGAACTGGCAACAAGATCAGCGATAGAAAACGTGAAACATAGTATCAGAGGGCTAGCACAGGCCAGCTTTTATAGGGCATTATGTCTTAACTCTGCGATGGAAACATTGGAGGGTTTTGGGCAGAGAGGAGCATTTTGATCTGAGTTATGGGTTCTGTAGATTCACCCTGTAGAGGTCAAGGGCAGAAGCAAGGGGACCTAGAGGCGGCTCTTGCAGTGATCCAGGTGACAGCTCGGTGGCTGGAGCCAGTGTGTATTCCAGACATATTTAGAAAATAGAGCCAGTGGGGTCTGATGACTATATGAGATTTCTGGCTTAAGCAAGCGAAAGAATGAAGAGGTCACTAACTAAGGTGGAAAAGACTGGAAATAAGCAGGTTTGGGGGTTATTTTGGATGTGTTAAGTTTGAGATGACAATCATGTTGTCAAATCTCTACAACTTCCTGTCAGGCGCGATTATACTTATTTTACCATGAGGAACCTGAAATTCAAGGTGGGGGGGCAGCTTCCCTAACACAGCTATTGAGTAGTTCAGATGAGACAGAATTTTAGGTCTGCTTTGTGCCAACGCCCTTGACACCCACCATATTTGTGCTATGCTGTGGGATGCCGCCTGTTCTAGTCTGCTAGCTGCCGGAATGCAATGTACCAGAAACAGAATGGCTTTTAAAAGGGGGAATTTAATAAGTTGCTCGTTTACAGTTCTAAAGTTGAGAAAATGTCCCAATTAAAACAAGTCTATAGAAATGTCCAATCAAAGGCATCCATCCAGGGAAAGATACCTTGGTTCAAGAAGGCCGATGAAGTTCAGGGTTTCTCTCTCAAATGAGAAAGTACGTGGCAAACACAGTCGGGGCTTCTCTCTCATCTGGAAGGGCACATGGCGATCATGGCGTCATCTGCTAGCTTTCTCTCCTGGCTTCCTGTTTCATGAAGCTCCCTGGGAGGCGTTTTCCTTCTTCATCTCCAAAGGTTGCTGGCTTGTGGACTCTCTGCTTTGTGGTGCTGCAGCATTCTCTGCTTTCTCTGAATCTCCCTCATTCTCCAAAATGTTTCCTCTTTTGTAGGACTCCAGAAACTAATCAAGGCCCACCCAAATGGGTGGAGACATGTCATCACCTAATCCAGTTTAACAACCACTCTTAATTAAATCACATCTCCAGGGAGATGATCTGATTACAGTTTCAAACATACAGTATTGAATAGGGGTTATTCTGCCTTTACGAAGTGGGATTTTGATTAAAACATGACTTTTCTAGGGGACATACATCCTTTCAAACCAGCACACCGTGTGCCTGTTTGAGGTTCCCAGTCTACTCAAGCAAATACCATGAATTGGCTCAGCTTAAACTATGGGAATTTATTGGTTCATGGTTTTAAGGCAAGGAAAACATCCAGAACAAGGCATCATCAAGGCGACACTTTCTTCCCGAAGCCCGGTGTTCTGGGGCTGGCTGTTGGTGACCCTTGTCTCCTCTGTGACATGGCAGGGCACATGATGGTGTCTTTTGGTCTCTTCCTCATTCTATTTCAGCTTCTTGCTTCCTGTGGCTTTCTTTCCCTCAATTCTATTAGTGGAGTCCTTTATAAGAGAACTTCAAACCATCACACTGGATTTCCTATTATTTATCCTAAACTTCCCCCTCTCAAGCTTCTTTTCCTATGCCAGTGCCCCTGTGGTATGGGCAGCCCCCTTTGAGCAGCTCTGCCATTGGCCTGCCCTGCTTCTCTGGCTCTACCCACGTGATGACTGGTACCTGAGTTTGAGACCCCATAAGGGGGGAGTGTTGGTTTTACTATGTTATGTGTTTATGGTTGATCTGTTCTGCTTCACCTAACTTGTTATTTGTCATGGATTTCTTGTATTTGATTCCTGATTCCAGCTGAGGAAGCCACTCTAATTTTAATACTATTCCTGCATGAGATGCTATTTCCATTGCAAGTCTCTTTTGCAACTAGTGTTCAAAATGCACCTGACAAATGCATTGCAATGGTGTGGCAGTTTGAAACCGTACGTACCCCAGAAAATCCATTCTCGTGGAGGTGAACCCATTGTAGCAGGATCTTTTGATGAGGCTACTTCAGTTAAGGTCTGGCCCATCTCAGTCAGGATTACTGGAGTCCTTTATAAATGGAATGAATTCAGAGAGAGAAGAAGAAAGCCACTGAAGCAAGAAACTGAAATCAGTGGAACCTGGAAGAGAAGGGAAAGACCAGCAGACGCTGCCATGTGCCTTGCCATGTGGCAGAGGAGCCAAGGGTTGCCGGCAGCCAGCCCCAGCATGCCACAGTTTTGGAGAGAAAGCATCACATTGATGATGCCCTGATATGGACTTTTTCTGGTCTCAAAGCAGTCAGAGAATAAATTCCCATAGCTTAAGCCAAACCATTTCATGGTGTTTTCTTGGGCAGTCTATGGAACACAAACAGTGGTGTATAAGGAACAAGCTGGTAGTCTTCCTCGTCACCCCTTGGCCTTTGCAGAGGCTTGACTTGTCCTTTATCTCCATGGAAAAGAGCTTGCCTCTTCCATATGGATCTAGAGGCTCTCAAGTTCTTAGGCCCTTTGTCAAGTCTAAAGGCTCTGCCAGTGATGGGAAAGAGAAAGAAATGAGTTACGCAGCTCACCTGCCAGCAAACAAGGAGCATTTTGGAGAACCTACTGTGTATGGCCTTAGATGGGTCACTGGGCAGGCAAGAGGAGAAGCTCTGGAGCCAGTCCCCTGGGAGAGCAGAACCTCCCAGAAGACTGGAGGAGAATAACAAAAGGCAGGACATTCTTGGTACTAGAACAGGGGATGAAGGCTGCAGAGCTGGGAGGGAGAGAGAGAGAGATATGGTTGATGCTGAGAGGTGGCTTTGGAAGAAAGCGCTTGAGCTGGGATGATTCAGACAGGTGGGCAGGAGAGCATTCACCTGGGGGCACAGCTTGAGCAAAGGCAGGGAGATACCTGCCAGTGACTGTAAGTCCTGCAGATACCTCTGAGATGTCCTCTGTTCCTGATTTTCTGTAATTTGGTAGTTAAACCTAAAGGTGGGGTCAGATTCAGGTTCAGACTTTTGGGAAGACTAATTCTTGATGCTGTGAAATACTCCTAGGAGAGACATAATGTTCGGTTGTCTCTCCCTTTGTGATCTTGAGCCATTGCTCAGATGCTAGGCTCACTATTTCCTTAGAGGTAGAAAATACTGACTTTCTAGTTCTGTCCTCCTTTCTGCATTTATGGGCTGGAGTACTTCTAGAAAGAGAAACTTCCCCTTATCAACTATCTGGTTACTCTGAGTTCATGTAAGTAAGGCAGGATAAATGCTTGATTTCGTTACCAGTTTTCAAAATAATGAGTTGGCTTTTAGCATCCTCCAAAGGGGTGACCTATGACTTTTTTCTGTCCTTATGATCTCATATATTTAAACGTATTTGATGGTTTGCTGTCCCATTGGAGTTGTTATTTTTACTAAGGTTCAGCTTGTTCCTTCTTTGGTCATTAGGTGTTTCCATTGTTGCCATAACTACCCAGCAAGAAACTATTTCTAGTGCCTTCAAAATATAGTAATTTGACTGTAATTCCTAATAGGATATACTTATGGACAAAAAACAAAAACAAAAACAAAAACAATAACTGAAAAAATATGCTTTAAATTATGTTCAGTATTTATATTGTGGTTGTCTTGTTAGTATTGCTAATCTAAAATCTCTGTGTTTGCATTGTGGGATAAACCAAATGAGTAATTAGAGTAATATTGATTTTTTCAGGAGCTACGAGTTTCAGCATGGGAGAGAAGAAAAATGAGATTAAATAGAACAGCTGTAGTTCTAAATTTGAATTAGAAGTATAGTAGTAGCTTATAACTTAACAATTAAAAAATTTTTTTGTTGCATAAGATAACATATATACAAAGCAAAGAAAGAAAAAAGCAATAGTTTGCAAAGCACTTTTCAACAATTAAGTTATACGACAGATCCCACAATTTCTCATGGGCTACCATACCATCATCCCAGATTTTTCCCGCTAGCTGCTACAGAACATTGGAGACCAGAAGGAATAAATACCTTAACAATTTTTTTGCAGCCCTGTCCTGTGAAACGATACAGAAGCAATGATCAAGCTGATAGCAATGACACCGTGATTACGGTCTCTGAAAAGAATCCCCTAAGGAGGGTCCACAGCCCCTTAGAGAATGGCTGATTCCACGGCTGGGACAGGAAATTCACAAGATGCCCCAGGGTCATCTTACGGAATCAGAAAGAAGGAAGGGCTCAAAGACGAATGAGGGTGTGTCAAAAGTATAAATTAACATTTTAAAATATTGCCATCAGGGAAGACAAAACCATTCCTGTATGCACCACTGGCTAATGGATAGGATGTGGTTGCGATAAATCTAACAGCTTTGAAAACATCAACAGAATTGAAGAAGACTGACATATGTAGGGGAAACAAGCACTTCGTTTACAGGTAGTTCCCCTCCCAGCTCTCCTTATCCAACTCTCTAATTACATTTTTTTTAAAGCAGTAAAATCATTTCTAAGCTTTGCCTTGCAGTTGTTGCCTTAGGAGATGTGAAAAAAATATTCTAAATAAAACATTTCTGAGAGTTACTTGTTGAATTTCTGTGAACCAAGAATTGATTCACCTTAGGTTTTTTCGCTGTTAGTCAGGGAACTGTTGATATTTTCCCTGGTGAGAAACATCAGCCTGGATTTTGAAAACCAAGATGAGCATTTTCTCCCTGTTAAGCAAGCTTTCAAAACAACTTTTCATTTCATTATAAACCAGTTCTAAAAGATAAGTATTCAAACTGTGAAGTTTTCCGTATTCTATAAATTTGAGGTTTACTATTTGGAACTCAAGAGGGGACCTTTTGGGGGTGAAGTTTATGCCCCACAAACAAGGCAGTGAAGAGTCGTGACCCTCAGAGCCACTGCTTCAGCCATTTGGTCCAGCAGAGTGTTGGCTCACTCGGACAGGTCTGTGCTGTTTTCTCCTCGCCACTACCCAGCTTTGCAGACACGCGCAGCTGGTTGAAATTATTTTTCACCTGTTACTTTACCATCACCCACTTTACAAATTAATGTCTTCATAGACAGTCACCTTAGAATTGTGGTGAAAGAAGGCTGATACATTGGCCAAACCATTAATATCTGTGTTTTCATAACAGTAGCCTGCCTTCCATTGTTCCAGTCTGTCTTTTGAGCCCATGAGAATGCATTGGTAGATGGCGCAGCTCAGCAGGATCGCCTTTTCCAGGCCAGCTGCCTCTCAATGCCTGTAGAGGTGCAGGCCTCTCCCCAGTGGAGTGTGAAAGCGAAAACTTCTGAGGCGCTTTTGAAACCATCTCAAAAAATCTTTGAGAACTTTTTTTTAGGGTGTGGCATTTATGTCTGTTTGTTTTGTTTTTGATCATAGCTTTCGATTAGTTTCTTTTTTTTTCTAATTAGAGAAGTTGTGGATTTACAGTAAAATCATATATAAAATTGAGAGTTCCTGTATACCACCCTATTAACAACACCTTAAATTAGCATGGTACATTGTACAATTCATGAAAGAACATTTTTAAAACTTTTTAATTATATATTGTAACATATATACAAAGCAAAGAAAGAAAAAAGCAATTGTTTTCGAAGCACTGTTCAACAAGTAGTTACAGACAGATCCCAGCGTTTGTCATGGGCTACCATTCCATCTTTTCAGATTTTTCCTTCTAGCTGCTGCAGGACATTGGAGGCTAGAAAGAATAATTTTTTTTTTTTTAATTATCACAATGAACTTTTTTCCTTTATTTTGAAAAATAGTGTATATACAAAAAAACAATAAATTTCAAAGCACAGCACAACAATTAGTTGTAGAACAGATTTCAGAGTTTGGTATAGGTTACAGTTCCACAATTTTAGGTTTTTACTTCTCGCTGCTCTAAGATACTGGAGACTAAAGGAAATATCAATATAATGATTCAGCAATCGTATTTGTTTGTTAAACCTGACCTTCTCTGTATAACTCCACCATCACCTTTGATCTTTCTCCCACCCGTTAGGAATATTTGGGCTATACCCATTCTAACTTTTTCATGTTGTCAGGGGCTATCGGTAATATGAAATAGGGGGATGGAACTAGTTGATGTTCTGGAGAGGCTGGGCCTCCTGCATTTCAGGACTTATCTGGTCCAAGCACCCATCTGGAGGTTGTAGGTTTCTGGAAAGTTACCCTAGTGCATGGATGAAAGAACATTTTTACAGTTGTTCTATTAACATTCCGTCATTTACAGCAGGGTTCATTTAAAGAGACCTTTTCATTTGCTTTTTGGATTTTGTTTCTTTCTGTATTGATTTAGTCAAGACTTCTTAATTTCATATCAAATTGTTTTGTGATGTTTGTTTTTGAAATTGCATATTTTAACTCTTCTATGTCATGCAAATAGAGATGGCTTCGTACTATTACTTCTAACCTCATTTGTGTCTCCACTAAAATCAAGCCCACCTAGACCCATCGGTGGTCTTTTAGGTGATTGCTTCCTTCCAGGTCACCAGCGGGGGGTGGGGTGGGCTCGGCGCCTGCTACTGCCGTGGCCGCCTGCACGTGCCCTGACCCCTGGTTTCGTGGATGTGCCTCGGGAGCGCCGTCTTTTCTTTGGTTATGAGCCTTTATTTCAGACTTCCCATTTTAACCACTGATCCATGTGCCAAGTAGAAAGCGTAGTCACAAAATCACTATACTTAAAAAAGGGAAATTAAAAATACCCTTAAAAATTGTCCAGAGATTCTGTTTTCTTTGTGTTTGGGGAAGATTGTGGCGGGGAGGGGCACGATGCCCAGGGATTTTTGTAGACAGAACCTGTGATCACGGGGTGGGGCGGGGGCAAGAACGGGGGCGGGGGGGGCAGATCTGGGAGGTGCATGGGTTTTTTATGTCATCAAAGTGAAAATAAAACTGGTTTCTAGGTTGGCAAACTTCTATTTCAGAACATTTCGGGGAATTGCTGAGAAAGCAGCTGTTTGCCCAGCTTGCCACTGGCCAAGCCTGTTTGGGCTGTATTGGCACGCCTACTCCCTTTAACTAGAGGACATGGCTTTCTCCATAGCCGGGACACTGGGCCTTCTCCATCTCTCACTGCACGTGCTGCTTTTCTGTTGTGTAATCTTTGGAAAAAATGACACAGATCAACAGAGATCAGTGGGATTTTGCTGATTTTACTTGTGCATATATGACACAACCCCTTTTCCTCTTGGAATTTGCTGAAACACATTTTTTAAATTATAAAAATAATAGTGCTCCCTGTGAAAACTAAAAAAATTTAGACCTTTGAAGCAAGAAATGGAAATTCTTCTCTCTCTACATACTCACTACCCTCTACTCCCCAACCACGATTAACCATTTGCTGTGTATTTTTGCAGGTCTTTCTTTTTATCTTTCTTTCTAATGGCATATACAAACACAGGCATGCGTGCCATTTTAACTTAAAAAATAAATATAAGATCATATTATTTTGCACCTTGCTTTTTTCATTCTTGGGTAACTCTTTTTATTGTCCGACATATTTCTGTACCTTAATTTAGCCATTCCTTTACTCATTTATAAATCTTTTCCAATCTGTTACTGTTACATCCTTTGTATGTCTTCCCTATATACTTTTGTGAATAATTCTATGGGGCAGAGTCTAGAAGTAGAATTGCCGTGTCAATGGGCTTGTATACTTAAAAAAAATCTTGATAGATGGCTTCAGAGTATCTTCTAAAAACATTGTATCTGTTTATATTTCCACCAACAAAGAATTGAGAATATCATTTTGCCCAACGTGTCGCCATCTGTAGTTATTATGAAATTTTAAAAAAATTCCCAATCTAAGAGAAAATGACATTTTATTGTTATTTTAATTTGCGGGTTTTTGCTTACTCGTAAGGCTAAGCATATTTTAATTTTTTATCTGCAGGGCTCTCATGTGGGTTTGGGGGGTGACTTTGTCCCTCACGGGATATTTGGCGATGTTTAGAGACATTTTGTCTCTAATAACTTGTGTCGGGAGGTGGTGGAGTGGGATGTGTGTTTGCTGCTGCTATTCAGTGTGGTTAGTGGCCAGGGACGCTGCTAAAAATCCTGTAATGCAGGGACCAGCTCCCTGTAACTGAGAGGTATCTGGCGCCAAACATCAATGGCACGGAGGTTCTGAGACTCTGGCTGATGAGCCACTTGTGTTCTTCTGTGAATTGCTTTCTGGTTGTCTTTTTGCTGGGAACTCTATATTTTGGAGATCTTAATCCTTTATTTATTGAATACATTACAAACATTTTGTCCCATATGATATTTAAGTTTTTTTTTTTTTTTTTGCATGGGCAGGCACTGGGAATCGAACCCGGGTCTCCAGCATGGCAGGCGAGAACTCTGCCTGCTGAGCCACCGTGGCCGCCCTAAATCTGTTTTTGATGCTTTTGGCACTAGAGAATTTAAAAAATTTACATAGACATATCTAATTATTTCTTTAGGGCATCGTAAATTTTAAGCCTTTCTCATTCCAAAGGCATCTAAGTAGTCTTCTACATTTTATTCTAGAGTTTTCACTGTTTTGTTTATTTCTGGGTGCGGTTCTTTAATTTACTTGGGGTTGATTTTTTGTGTAGGTGTATATAACAAAACTTTTAGGAACCCCGTACTTTAAAAACATTTCCTCTTCAAATCTGTATATGAGAGTGATGGAATAGACAGGTGAATGGAATCTACCTGATGGTAGCTGCTGAGGAAGCCATCAGCAGGTGAGAACTGAGGAGCTGCGGGCAAAGTTTAATTTCCCTACCGATGCCCTCCCAATTTGTCTCCAAATCTCTTTCTGATCCTTCCTAACTTGCTGCCTCTTACAGAAAGCCTTCCCAGATCTCCCAGCTCGCAATGATGCTTTTTGCCTTTAATCTGTCTGAGCACTCTACCGAGGTGTGCCTCTGCTGCCTCCTGCTCCACCTCATCCCTGGCTTTATAATTATTTTTAAGAAACCATCCAGTGGTCTGGGGAGGGCAGTCCCTGTGTGCCCAGTTGATAAGAGTATCATAGCATATAAGCTGTGTGTCTGTGCACACAGCTGCCCACGGTCTCCCCCCCCCCTCGCCCCGTGCCTGGCACTCACTGAGCCTTCGTAGAAGTAATGGACAGGCATAGCCCTTGTGGCCCCATCCCCTGCCGGGCACTGCCAATCAATTAGGACAGCCTTTCCTTGCAACTCATTGCAGCTCAGATGTTTTCTAGCTGGGGCTCCAGCAGGATCTGGTTATGAGTTGGTGTTGGTGGCGGGGGGAGGACAGGGGGGGCCTTCTGCCGGTTCTGGGTCAGGCTCTTGGGGTTCTGGTCCCAGAGAGGGGCAGAAGTGGGGGTGTGCGCCCGCTGCCCCAGACCCCTGCCCGTGGGTGACATGGACCTCAGGACCTGTTCTTCTTCGTGGGCTTAGAGTTCCCATAAAATCATCTCGCTGCAAGGGCCCCCTGGCCTGAGCTTTTAGAAGGGAAATGGGAGCAATTAATGAGCCTATCTGATGAAAAGTAGTGCTGCTAATGATTTATTAATTATCATGAGACTCATCTTTCCGCTTCTTATTAATCAAAGATTTCCTGGAGCTCTGGGGGTCCACATGCGGGGAGCAGACCTCGCTGTGGCCTGTGGCGGGGCGGTGGGTGGTGGTGGTGGAGGGGGGCTGTGGGTTCCCAGGGCCCAGCGTTTTGAGGGTTAAGCCCCCTGCATTGTGGGCTTGGGTTGAGCACCTACTATGTGCTAGATGCTTCATCTCGATTCATTCTGGTAAAGGGGGGGTGGTGTGGGGGGGTTAGTTATTTGCCTTATTTTTTCAGTTCAAGAAACCGAAGCCAAGAGATGCCAGAGAGGTTGCCCACAGTCACAGCTGGAAATGGTGGAGGTGGGATTTGAACCTGGGTGTGCCTCACCCCGCAGTGTCTGCCTTAACTGATAAGGCTGGAATGGAGTGGAATGAGTCGGGCAGCATCCCTGGGCAGAGCTGAGCCGAGGGGCCCAGCTCGGCAGCGTGTCCCAGCGCCCCAGGAGGAGGCCTGCCTAGCGTTGTCCCGGGGGCCCCGAGGCTTTTCCCATCTCAGGCGGGAGACAAGATTCACAGCCGAGAAACAGGCAGGGTCCCCCGAGGGCACACCTGATGGGAAACGGCCCTCCCAGGGTGCAGGCTGGCTTCTAGAGGTCAGTGTGTGCCAGGGCCGGGGACAGGGCCTTGTGGGTACAGGGGTTTGTCGGTTCTTGCTTATTGGGTAGATGGGACACTGCGGGGAAGGCATTTGGGCAAGGGCAGCCACTTGGGCAATGCTGAGGAGGGTCAGAAGTGACTGTGGGTTTTTTTTTTTATAGTGTCTCTTTTTTTCTTTGGTGCACAAGCTGGGAATGGAACCCAGGTCTCCCACGTGGCAGGGGAGAATTCTACCACTGAACTACCCGTAACCATGGTTTATTAATCGAGGTCACAGAGGAGCCCCGGCTCATTGCGGCGGCGGGAGGGGGTCCTGGGGAGGCGGCCACCGCAGGATGCCAGGAGGGGCCATTGGGGGTTGGCCTAGGACGTGGCTACTTCTGACCCTAACATGGCCAGCTGCGGATATCTTGAGTGGTCAGAAGCTCACGTGTGTGAATGTAGTTGGGTGTGGGCATGAGTGTGCTTGTGTGTGTGCACGCCTGAGTGAACATGCATGAGTGTTTATGAGTCTGTATGTGTATGGGAGTGTGTGTTCATATGTGAGAATCTGTGCAAGCATTTGAATAACTTGAGGTGGAAATGTTTTATGCGTAAGTATGGGAGAGTGTTCAAACATTTGTGTGTATTTACGTTTCTATAAGTGTGTTTGGGCGTGAAAATAGGTGTATTTGGGTGAGAGTGGGTTACATGGATGTGTGTGAGTGTGCTAGTCTGTGTCAGTGTGTGTTCTTAGGTGGAGTGTGGTTGGGTGTGTGCTGTGGGACTGTGGGCAATGTGAGCTCTTGCCTGGTGTGGCCCAGGGGCAGGTGGAGCTGTGGTTGGGCAGAGACGAGGGCACGGGGGCTCTGCTGGGACCTGGGGAGAAGAGCCGAGACCCTGAGCTTTCTGTTGCTTTGCTGAGTTGCTGACTCTGGACGTGGAGGCAGGGCAGGGTCGCTCAGCCAGGGGACTTTCAAGGGAGACCACTACCATGCCCAGCAGCTGGCAACCCTTGCAAGCGTTGACCTTTTGGGTGACTGATGGATACCCTGGGGGGCCCCAAGGAAGGGACAGAGTCTAGTCCCTGAGCTCAGAGCCAGCATCTGTGGGCTGTGAGCCAAACCATCCCTACCTCCCTTCCTGCCTGCCCCCCCACGGCTCGAGGCCGCCCCCTGCCCTCCTCCTTCAGTGTGTGCCATAACCTCTCGGCCTCGGTGGAGAGGGAGCTGCGTGGCGCTGGTGGCACAGGAGACCCACAAGCTCTAGTGCCAGGAGGTAAGCGTGGAGCCGAATGTGGGCCAGTGCCCTCCCCAGCCCCCGTCGGCCCACTGGGTCAAGGTCCTTTGTCCCTGAGGTCGCCTGTGTCAGCACATCCCTGTCCCAAGGGAGGTCAGCCGGGCCAAAGACCCACCTCAATGAATCCTGCTTTCTCAACAGCACTGCTTTCCATACCCCCCAGACATTTCCCAGGACATGAACCCCTTTTTATTCAGCCAAGTGCTTGGAAGCTTCCTAAGGGTTCATCTTTTGGAGAGGAATTGGCCCAGGAATCTGGGCTCTCCCACTCGGGATCCCAGGCAGGTCCCTGCCTTAAGCTCCCCTGAGGCCTGGGTCAAGGCTGTTCCCCTCCCCCCCACCGGAGGGCCCTCTGCATGTCTCATGCTTTCCTATGTGATCTGCCCTCGCGGCCGGGCAGGGGGCATAGGCGTCCCGCTCTGCATCCTGCCTCAGCTCTGCATCCTGCAGGGGCTGGCCTCATCGGCCCAGCACTGCGTCCGTTCCGGCTGGCGTGGGGGGGCTCCCGTGCCGAGCGGCCCCGTGCCTACCGCAGCCCCTGCTGGAGATGCCCCCCCCCGGCAGGCTCCGGCCTGCTGCCCTGCGCCCTGCTCAGGGGTGGGGTGCGGGGTGGGGGGGAGGGCTGCCGCCTGCTCGGCTGGGTGGGCCTGGCTCTCTTCAAGCAGTTGGGCTCCAGCTGCAAACTCCCAAACACATACTTTGTGAGGTCAGCCTGGCCCGCGCCTGGGGCATTCCATTATTTTGGTGACATATCATTGAACAGGCTGCAATTCCAGCACCCGCAGTGCAGGCCCCAGTCCCAGCCGCAGAGCAGGGCTGGTCCCAGCCCCTCACCCAGCTTCCTCACCCTTCCTGGAGCAGTGCTCTGGGGCCACTGCCAGAGACAGGAACGGGAGGTATGGATGGGGGTGGGGGCGGGGGGCACTGTGCCACAAGTGTCCCCGTTACAGCCTTTTGGCCTAAGCATTACCCTCAGCTCTTCTTTTCAAACAGAAGTTCCCTGGATGGGTAACCCGTGAGATCCCTGAGATCTGGGACTGGGAGACTTTTTCTGTCTTTTTCTTCGACAGTGGGGCTCTCAAGGAAGATGAGAGAGCTCTGGAGAGGGAAAAACAGTGCTGGCCTGCTTTATGATCTTTTTTACTTGCATAATCCAGCATTTCCCCTACTTCTGATTCTAACAACCCCAGCTACAAAAGGTTTTTTCCAGATGTTATGTTTGGCAGTATTGGAAATGGCTGCCAGAGAGCATGGCCAGGGTCAGGATCCTGGATAAAGATAAGCAGGGCTGCGATTTAGCCTCAGCCTGGCTATTACTTGCTGGATGACAATGAACAAGTCCCTTAACCTCTCTGAGCCCCAGTTTCCCAGGCTACCCTCATTACCACCTTCATCACCCAGCTCTTTTCTGGCCTAGGGGCTCTCGCGTGCTATCTGCCTGCACTCATGGGCTCAGAGCACCCTTGCCTGTGCTTGGGCTGGTGGAGAAGCGTGCTGCCTAACGTATGTGCAGTTGTACTAGTGGAGAATGATGGAGAGCGTGGATTCCAGCCAGGAGCTCCCGGCCAGAGCTGGTGACTGCCTAGTCTGTGGGATGCGGGAAGGTGAGGCCAGTAGGGAAGGCTCCCTAGGTCTCGCCGGGTGGGTGCTTCACCCAGGGAAGCAGCTCTTTCTCCCTGTCTTAGTTTCCAGGCTGTTTTGACAAAACCACACGTGGATTTGTTTTAAAAACAGGAATTTTATTATCTCGCAGTTTCAGGTTTGCTTTCTCCTGGGTCGGTAGAGCCCTGGCAGGTTGCAATCCTTGGAATTCCTTGGCTTTCCCATTACATGGCAGTGTCCTCTCATTTCTCTTCTGGGTTCTGTTGACTTCCAGCTTCCAGCAACCCCTGTGGCTTTTCTCTAGAAGATCTCCAGTAACAGGATGAAGACCCGTCCTGAGCCAGTTGGCCACACCTGAACTAAAAATAACATCTGTCTTGTTCACAATGGGTTTTCATCCACAGGAATGGATTAAGATTAAAGACATGTTGTTTTTTTCTGGTGTGTTTAACTCAATCTGCCCCTCTCCCCAAACTCATCATCTGTTGTATAGAAGAGCCAGAGTTCTGGAAATGGCCCACTACAGTAGAGATTCTTGCTTTCTTCTTTGGGGCAAAGGGAACTTATTTATTAAGCACTTGCTACTTGCTGGTCGCTTTACATGTTCTAGTTCATTTCATCCTCACAAGTTTGTGTTTTCATATCACGGATGAGGAAACCAGGGCTCCTGGCATTATCCAAGGAGGAATTGCTGGAATAAGATTTGAACCCAGGTCTGTCTCACATCAGGGAGTTTGTACCTCATCTCTCCTTATTTCTTTGGGAAAATCTGACACTCAGAGGATGTCTCTGTTCTCCCATGCCTTCTCTGCTTTCTTTATGGGCCTTGATGAGCTCCCCTTGCAGCACCTCCTCTGCACTAGTGCACCAGAGCTCAGGCTTCCCTGGGGTCAGGCTTCCCTGGGGAGAATGGAGCTGATTAAAGTCTTTGCATGGATATGGGATGCCGCTCCTGTCCAGAGACGTTACATTTTAGAAGAAACATCTAAAGAAGGCAATGCTTAACCTAGAGGTAAAGATACTTCATTGATGGAAATTCAGACAGCAGAGAAAGTAGAGAGATTGATTTGGTCACTGTGATCTTCCCAGACTCTCAGATGATACTCAAGCAGTCCTCCTTCCTGAGGGTAGGCTGGCTCTTTTGACTGAATTCCCAGATAGTTCTCACCAGGGTTTCGTCCCTGTCTAGTATTCTTTTTTTCCAGATGCAAAAGTCATAGTTTTCATCAATAAAAGAGGGCATGGACAGAAATGGAACAGCCAATCATCAAATTTACTTGGAAGGGTAATGGGCCCTGAATAGCTAAACCAAGTTGAAAAAGAACAGGGTTGGAGGGCTCACACTTCCCAGCCTTAAAACTTACTACAAAGCCACAGTAATCAAAACAGCCTGGTATGCCACAAGTACAGACCTACAAAACAATGGAATCAAATTGAGAGTTCAGAAATAAACTCTTACATGTATAGTCAGCAATTTTTGACAAGGTGCCAAGTCCACTCAATTGGAAAAGAATAACCTTTTCCCAGTTGAGAATCATCTCAATTCGGAAAGCTGGAAGTACATATTGCAAAAGAATGAAGGTGGCCCCCTACCTCTCACCACATACTAAAATCAGCTCAGAATGGATCAAAGACCTAAATATGAGAATCAGAACTATAAAACTCCTAGAAAAAAACATAGGAAAGCCTCTTCATAACCTTGTGTTAGGCAATGGCTTTACACCCAAGGCATAAACAACAAAAGAAAAAATAGGTAAGTGGGACCTTACCAAAATGAAAATCTTTTGTTCATCAAAGGACTTCATCATGATAGCAAAAGATAACCTACAGAATGGGAGAAAGTATTTGGAAAACCACATATATGATAAGGGTTTAATTATCCAGAAGATATTAAAAAAATCCTACAATTCAACAATAAAAAGACAACTCAGTTAACAAATGGACAAGAGACTTAGACATTTCTCCAAAGAAGATATACAAATGACAAAAAAAAAAAAAAAAAGACTAGGAACACTTATTTGTTGGTCATGGAGATGAAAAATTGTACAATCGCTGTGGAAAACTTGACAGTCCCTTGAAAACTCATCAATTCCGCTTCTAGGTACATACCCAGAAGAACTGAAAGTAGGGACTTGAACAGCTATTTGCACACCAGTGTTCATAGTGGCATTATTTACGTTGCTAAAAGATGGAAGGAACCCATCAACTGATGAATGAATAAACAAAATGTGGTATATATACACAATGGAGTATTATTTAGCTGTAAAAAGGAATGAAATCCTGATACATGTTGACGACATGGATGGTGACAGCATGTTCAATGAAATAAGCCAGATACAAAGGGCATATATTTTCTGATCTCACTGATATGAAATAATTAGAACAAAATTCATAGAGTCAGAAACTAGAATATAGGTTACCAGGGCCTGGGGTGGGGGTAGGGAATGAGGAGTTTATGCTTAAATTGTACATCCCTCTATTTGGGATGATGGAAAAGTTTTGGTGATGGATGGTGGTGATGGTGACACAACACTGTGAACATAATTCACCGCACTGAATTATATAACTGAATGTGGTTAAAGGGGAAAATTTAGGTTGCATATATGTTCGTTACTACCATAAAAATAAAAAACCCATAGTAAAACATAAAAAAGGAACACTAATGTAAATCATGGGCTGTAATTAATAGTACAATTATAATATTCTTTCATAAATTGTAACAAATACCACATTGATGCAAGGTGTAAATAGTGGGGAAATATACGGGAACACTATTTTCTGCATGTTTTTTCTGTAAACTGACAACTTCTCTAATTAAAAAAAAAAAGAAGACATGGAGAAGTTAAAAATTGCAAAAGTCATGGTTCATGTGGAAAGCTGGGTCCTAGAGCTGAGTCCGGACGTGTAGCCTCGGGGACTTGAGGAGAGCGTGTCCCCTCTCTGGGCTTTGGTGTCTTCATGTGTAAAATGTGTGGGTTGGACCAGAACCCTCTTATTGGCAAATGACAAAAATCCAACCAAATTAACCTAAATAGAGAAGGGAACAGAGATAAGCCTAAGGTAGTGCTGGCTCTGTGCATAGATCCAGGGCCCTCATGTGTGATTGGGGCTCAATGTCTTCCTGTTTGTCTCAAGTTTTTCTCCAAGCACATCTAAATATTTATAAGTTATAAAATCCAGCTAACAAAGTTAGGTGAAACATGCATCTTTTCTCCTACCTTGACGAATACACTTTGTAATGTCCAGGAAGGCAAAGTTTAAATTTAGAATTCTCAAATTGGAACACGTTAGTGACGGGGGAACCAGCCCCCCTCCCAGGGGCCCCCCTAGTCTTTTCCTGCCCTGGCCTTCCCTGCCCTGAGAGGGCATTGAATGTGCCCGAGCCACCACCCAAGCTCTGCATTCACCTTTGGTGGTTTGGAGCTATGTGCCCCAGTAAGACACGTTTTAGTGTTTTGTGGGTATGAACTCTTGTAAATATGAAGAGGTTTCTTCAGTTAAGGTGTGGCCCAGCTGAGTCAGCATGGGTCTGAATCCTATTACCAATGGTCTTATAGGGAAGGCCAGAGAGAGAGAGAGAAATAGAGAGAGCGAGCCAGAGGGGGCGGCTGGGGGAGGAAAGTCAGCAGAACCTGAAAGCGGAGGGAGAGGCCAGGAGAAGCCACCACGTGCATCACCACATGAAGGGGAGCCAGGACCGAGGGTCACCAGCAGCCAGCCCCAGAATGCCAGTCTTTGGGGAAAAAAGTATCAACTTGATGATGCCTTGATTTGGACTTCCCCTAGCTTCAAAACCACGGGCCAATAAATCCCCATTGTTTAAGCCAACCCACTGCATGGCATTAGAGCTGGCAGCCAGGAAACTGAACAACACCTTTCTCCCAACAGCCCCTTGGCCATCTCATGGCCTTGAGCTGCACGCCCAGTGGCTCCGTTTGCCTTTGGGAGGACAGATCCAAGGAAGAAGCTCTCACAGGCCCTGGAAGAAGGCTCAGGGAATTCCAAAGTCCTGGATGGCTGGGATGTGATCTGGGAAGTTGGTCATGTCCCATTGAGCCTGTGAATTCTCCACCCTGAGAGCAGGGGTGTGGCTGGAGAGGGGCTAGAGCAAGGCCATCTAAAATTTGGGGATCAGAGCATTAGCCCCACTTGCCTGGGTCTAAGAGTGGGTGAGTGAGGATGGACTTGGGGTCACAGGGCCCAGGCACCCTCCAAAACTGAGCCTCTGGGGTAGAGTCCCAGGAGCTATGGTGAGTGTCCGTTTTGGGGATCAACCCTCTCCCCGCCATTGGTTATTGATCTTACGAACTGTGTCAGGGGCTCAGATCACATATTTGCAGTAGCCCAAGGTAGCTCGGGCTCAGCCAGTCGCTGACAATAGCAGAATAGCAGGATGGTGGGTTGGAGGTTTCAGCTGAGGTGCCAAGATAAGATGGTGATCAAATACCGAAGTGAGTGGTGAGGCAGCCCAGGATGCATGTTCCCAAAGGGAATCCTGGAGAACTAGTTTCATGACTCTGAAGACCCCTCATCCTGGAGGGAGTTGGAGGTGAAAGGGACAGTTGGTGAGGAGGATTTTTGGAGAAAGCCTCTGGAGTGGATGAGTCCTGAGAGGGCAGGTGGGAGGTCTGCCCTCAAATCAGGTTGGTGGGAGGGCCTGGAAGGTTTACTCACAGAGCCCGGCAGGGTCGTGCGGCCTGTGGCAGCCAGTAGGGGACCGTGTCTGAGAAGTGTCTGTATTCTCAGGATTTGTGAGTGCGTCCCAGAGACCAGTATGAACCAGGCACAGAGAACTGGCCTGGGGCCATTTGGACTGTTGCCCTGGGGGAATGTCCAGAGTGGGGCTCTGAAGCCGTGCCTACCACATGTGAATCCAGACCTCTTCTCCTGGCTGGACTTGGAGAATTATCCCCTTCTGTCCCCAAATGTCCCTCCCCCTCCTTCCCAGGACTCCAGGCATAATCCTTTCCTGAACCTAGCGGAGCTGCCTTCCGTAACCACCACGTACCCTTCTTCCCCAGCAAAAAGATTTATAGTTGAGCACATGAGTGTACAGACAGAGACTAGATTTTGTAGTTTCTTTTGCAGGTAAGGAGTTACTTTGTTCCCAGGTTCTCCTCAATGGATTGTAAGAAGAAGGGAAGTAAAAGGGATGTGCTGGGAAATGTTTAACAACTGGCTTTCCAGGGAGCAGAAATAAAAGGCCAGATGGCAGGTTTTGCCAGTTACCATGGGGTAAATATTCCTATCACCAGTTTCAAGCTATGAGTGTGATGATACTGGCTGCGGGCGCTGGAAGAGAGCGCAGTGTACAGCCATCTCCTGCGCCAGTAGGAGCCGGCTCAGCTCTCCACTGCTTGTGGGCAGCTGCTGGCTTGTGCCCTTAAAAGGCACCGACGGGCCTGCCTTCCCCGTCCTCCCTCCATGCTGGCTGGAGTGCAGACGTGGGGGGCAGCCATCTGTGCCAAAAGACGAGGGCAACACTCCGGACCAGCAGACCAGCAAGAGAAAAGGAGCTGAGGTCCCCGGAACTGGAGGCCATTCCAGTTCAGGTATTTCCATGAGAGCAAGAGAGACCAGGTCTTGTTAGGCTGTTTTGATTTCGGATCTCCACCGTGTGGAGCTGAAGGCCTGAGCCCATAACAGCCAATAGGGATGTCACTAAGCAGCTCTGCTTCCTGGCTGACAACACACCTTGCCTGAGGGCAGGTGAAGAAGAGAAGGTAGACTTGCTCTACTTGCTTGTAGTCAGTCTCTCCACCAGGCTGGGTCTCTAGAGGGAGCTGATACCCAGAGAGCACAGCCGGGCACACCCCAGCCCTCCGAGATTAGCAGCAGATCCTGCGTTGGCCTCACTCTGCTTCATGGGGGAAGTAGGCTCAACCTTCCCTCTGTGCTGACAGCGTGCGGTGCCGTCCATTTTCCTACCGTCTGTCTTGTCCCTGTCTCATCTGTCTCTTCCTCAGGGCACGGCATCGCTGACTGAGGCCCCACAGCTCTCCCACTAACGTGGCCTCGTGGTCACCCAGGTGGGATGACTTAGGTGTGATGCATGAGCCAACCAGAGCCCAGCGAACCCATCGTGCTCATGCAATCTCTTGTTTGATGGTCTAACTTCCTTGGCCGACTGCGGGCTCTGGGGAAGCAGGGATCATGTTTGGTGTGCTTGTTGCTTTACCCCTAGCACCCAGCTCAGGGCCTGCTTAGAAGCTGGCACACGATCAGTGTTTGATGACTGCCTGATTGAGCAAACCCCACTTGTATCCTCATCACAGAGTGGGGTTTGCAGAGCTCTCAGCCTGGTGCGCCTCCTCTGGGGTGGGGGCGGGGAGGACCGCAGCCTCACGGGTGGGCTTTCAGGGCTGCTACCTGCCGTCTTCACCTGCTCCAGGATTGCCGGGCCGTCCCAGAAGTGGGTTAAGCCAGGTTCAAGATGCATTTGGTTCAATGCATGGAAATAAGTGTGTGAGACTATTCTGAGCATTTCACAAAGCCGATCATGCTCAAGGTCACAAGATAGCTGCTGCCCCTCCAGGTATCACTTTAGCATCCTAAAAAGAAAGGAAGGGCAAAAGACGCGACAAGGAGTCTATCCTTTTTTTTCAATAAATTTTACCAGAAGCCCTGCTCATTGATTTCTGTTTTCAAATATCGGCTAGAACTGTGTCACGTGGAGTCTGGCTTTCTGATCGGACTGAGGTTCCTTCTGGTCCTGAGACCAGCTGAGCTCTGGCTGCCCAACTTCTGCCACTCACGGACACACGTGACACACCGAGAGTTTAACGTGGCCCGCCCACCAGGGACTTATGTGGGCCTGTGGATATTGGCTTGAAAGTGGATTAACAACATTTTTTTGCAGTCAAAATTTAACCCATGGTCTGTCTGTTTGACCACCTTGTCATCCTTATAAATGCACTGGCCCTTCCTCCTTTCCCTTCAAAATTACCCTGGAGAAAAGACCCAGCTCATTCACATCAGATTTGACCCAAATAAAAAAATTCAAATAGTGGAATGCTGTGCTCTCCAGGGTGGTCTTAGGGGGCAGTTCTGGTTATTTGCTGCCCACCCTGGGCTCTGAGACTCAGCTGTTCCTCTCCCTCCTTCTTGGGTGGTGAGTAGGCAACCCAGTTCCCCGAGGGGATTTTGGAGCCCAGGTAGGGTGCCCTATCACAGACCCCCAGACGCCTCTCAGCTCAGGCTGTGCCCATTTATCAGCAAAAGCTCAGGCGTGCCAGCCGGACTCATGCCCAGAGTTGTGCCAGCCTGGCTGGTTGCTCCCTGATCTCGCCGACTGTCGCTCACAGAGGGCAGCTTCTCTCAGAAAGTCGGGACATCTGGGAAGGGCAGTAGACCTGCCGCGGAGAGGCTCAGGTCAGCTGGCTGGGGCCATCAGTCCTCTCGGCCTCAGGTTCTTTGAGAAGCCCAGCAGCAGGGTGGGGGGCTGGGGAGGACAGGGGAGCTACTAACGCCCCACCCCTCCCCAGCTCACCACACTGTGTGTCGCAATCCGGGTTCTCTTGGGAGAGTTTGGAAAGCTGAAAATACTTCTTACAGAAGGAAGGATGGGGTCTTCTCAGGAGCAGAGGGACACTGTGGTTTACAACATAGGACCCGAGGAGACTGCGGCCTTCAAGTCGCACAATGCCCACCTGGTACCAGTGTGACACTGAGCAGGTTGCTCGGTGCCTCAGTTTCCTCTTCTGGGGATAAAGTAGTGCCCTCCCTCATGGTCAGAGTTAATTGAGATAATTCAGCAAGAACATAACATGGTGAGAGCCCTGTAAATATCAGCTTTTCCAGTGTGATCACTATAGGCTGCATAAAAAGAGCTGGGCTGCAGCCGTGTACAGGCTTCACTCACGTTTGCCCTGCAGGGAACAGTGCCTCCTGGAACCACGCAATGCAGTGGCCCCGAGGGAGATGTGAACAGTGGCCCCAATCAGAGTCCTGATTCCCTGTTTTCCAGATGAGACCTGCTGAGTCAAACAGTGGGCAGGCATGTCCAGACACAGTCCCAGCCCTCCGCAGCCGCGGGGGGCACCTGGACCGCGCTGGGACCACTGCAGGGCTGACACGAGGTATGGCAGCAGCAGCCCGAGGCTGCTTGTGGGGCTGGATGTTCTTACCCTCCAGCCAGAAGGCACTGCCTGACTCAGACCTGGCCTGAGACGAGTTCTTTTGTCACTCCCAGTCCCTAGAGCGCCTGGGGTACTGCCTCCGCTTTCACACTGGTGTCCTTTCCAGCTCTAGCAAGGAGCACTGGGCCCTCCTGAGGCTCGGTCCCTGCACTGATAGTGACTCCTTCCCTAGGCACACCTTGCCAGGCCTCTGAGCTTGGGACTCTTGGAGGGGCACAGGAGCCCCGCTGCTCGTTCTCACACCTACTCAGACTCCTGCCTCTACGTTCCCAAAAGCCCCAGTTGGAAGAGCTTGGTTTTCCATGAGCTTTGGTGGCTCGGACTCTTCCAGGTTCCAGAGTGCTGGGTTCTGTCTCAGCTGGTGCGTCTCAATCACTTCTCTCTGAGTCTTACCTGGAGACAGGTCAGGTAAGTTCCGTGGTAGGCTGTTGTGAAGATTGGGTGGGAGTCCTGCACGTTAAGTGCCTGGGGTATGGCAGGGGGCTGTGATCGGAAGGAGGGACTGAAAGCTCCAGCTGGCTTCTTCTAACCGAGCAGGAGCTAAGCTGAAGTGGTCTTAGCCCCAAGGTCGCCCGTGGATTACTTTACCCAGAAGCCTAGAGGATTCCCTCTAACTGAAACCCTTCATTTCACTAGGTGTTAATTTTTAATTTATTTATATAACACCAAGTTTCTAAAGGGGTGGGGAAATAGGGATGGGAAATGACTTGAAAGGATTCATATAATGCGTGGACAGGCACAGGGAATTGAACCCGGGTCTCCGGCATGGAAGGCGAGAATTCTGCCACTGAACCACTGTGGCCCGCCCACTGCAGTAATATTTTATACAAGAAAGAAGGAGCTAGGATAAAGGAAAAATACACTCAGGCGGGTGAGTGAGGCCTGCAGGGAAGCTGAGTCCTTGCTGACGAATGCGGGAAGGTCCCACAAAGTCACTAAAAAAAGGTACCCTCTTTTTTTTTTTTTACATTTTTAAATTGTGAAATATAATGTATACACAAAAGAAGCAATACATTTCAAACTACATTTTAACAGGTAGCTTTAGAACACATTTCAGAATTTGGTATGGGTTACAGTTCTACAATGTTAGGTTTTTCCTTCTAGCTGCTCTAAGATACTGGAGACTAAAGGGAATATCAACATAATGATTCAGCAGTCACACTCATTTGTTAAATCCTATCTTCTCTATTATAGCGCCACCTTCTCCTTTGATCTTCTCCTAATTTTTAGGGGTATTGGACTCTGCCCATTCTAACTTTTTCATTTTGAAAAGGGCTGTTGCTCGTATATCAGGGGATGGAACAAGTTGATGTTCTGGAGAAGCTGATTCCTCTGGGTTTCAGGACTTATCTGGCCTAGGAACCATCTGGAGGTTGTAGAATTCTGGAAAGTAAATTTAGTGCGTGAAACTTTTGTAGAATCTCAGATAGAGCCCCAAGTGTTCTTTAGGGTTAAGTGGAATGATGTTGGTTGGGGTTTGGCAAACTGTAGCAACTGGGAATATCTAACTGAAGCAACTGGGAATATCTAACTGAAGCTTGCGTAAGCGTAGCCTCTTGACTCTGTGTGAACTCTCTTAGCCACTGATACCTTCTTTTTCTGAAACATTTCTTTTCCCTTTTTGGTCAGGATGGCATTGTTGATCCCACTGTGCCAGGGCCAGACTCATCCCTGGATCTCATGTCCCATGTAGGGGGGAGGGTAATGATTTCACTTGCAGAGTTGGGCTTAGAGAGAGAGAAGCCACATCTGAGTAACAAAAGAGGTTCTCCGGAAGTCATTCTTAGGCGTAATTATAGGGAGGCTTAGCTTCTCCACTACAGAAATAACCTTCATAAGAAAAAGCCGCAAGATTAAGGGCTGGCCTGTTAACTTGGGAGTCCCTAGTGTTTCAGAGAGCATCAGGGATCTCCCATGTGGGAAAGTTTAATAGTTCCATATTTTTTCCCCAGTCCCTCAAGGGACTTTGCCAATACTTTAAAATTATCTGCTCAACTTACTCTGGGATGCATCCTGGTATTACCTTAAGCTACACAGAATGACAAGTCCTCATTCCCACTCTGGGCTCCATGTGTTGGGTTGTTTAAATGAGCTATCCAGACAGGTTGAGTTAGATTATGTGCTACAGAAAGTTTAGGTTTTGGACAAAATAGACCTCTCTTCCTTTGGTCTTATACAGTAGGTGAAGTTCTAAAATACAGACACTGTCATCCTTTACCCTCTATTCTGATTTACTTTAGTCCCAACCAGATTGGCTTCGTTCTTATCTCTAAGCCTGTCTCTTTTTCTGTTTCTTTAACAACTGTTATTATATGTGGCAATGCTGACTTTCAAAGCTGGAGAACCCAACCTCTGAATCTTAGGTGTCATATGGGTACCCAAATTTCCGAGTACATACCAGATTATACACATACAGCACAACATCTCAGAATTTAGAAATAATACCTAAAGCTCAGGAATAAATGTGACTCCTATAAATGTGACAGTCTAGGCTCCAGTTTTCTTATCAAGTATCCTCTAAAGAAACCATGCAATATCTGTCCTTTTGTTTCTGGCTTATTTTGTGCAACATAATGTCCTCAAGGTGCATCCACCTCATTGTCTGCCTCACTACTTGGTTCCTTTTTGTGGCCACACAATATTCCATCGTGTGTGTACACCGCAGCTCACCTTTCTGTGTGTCAGTTGTTCCCTTTGGCCTCCTCCACCCACTGGGCATCATGGGTAACGTCCAAACCAAACACTCCGTGTCTCACAGTATCCTCACTTAGTTGTACAATCATCATAACTCTCCATTTTAGATATGTTCATTGCTCCAAAGAGAAAAATAGCAGATAAACACACCCTCACCAAATAGAGAACCCAAAGTTCCTCTTAACCCTTGTCCTTCTCTCCCAGTTATTTACCCATAGTGCTGCTTCGGTACTGGTGATGTCTTCCTGTTAGACAGGAGACTGGATTGTGTTCAGGCCTTTACTTTTAGGAGAGGTGGTCCCATTTCCAAGCTCTGGGGTGCTGGGGGTGGGGTGGGGATCTTGACCAGCCTGAGGCAAGCATGGTGGGCTCAGGCCCTTGCCGGCCAATGGTTTAGCCCAGGAATGTGAGGCAATTCTGGTCCTTGAGGTGCAGGAGGAATCTGCTGAGGGCTTCTGGGAAGGGACACACAGGAAGAGAAGGTTGTTTCTGCCTCTAGTCATGGTTGAGTTTGGATACAATGCTTGGAATAATGGCAGCTGACTCGCGAGGCATCTAGGGAATGAGACGATACAGAGAATGGATGGGCAGAGAGCTGAAAAGCACCTGAGCTTGATGTTGTGCTTCCCACTTGCCCACATTTGCTCATCTTTCCTGCCAAGTGAAATGCTGTCTCCCAATCTTGGCTTGCTTTAACCCTGCTGGTGGTTCAGGTCTCAGCTCCATCCTGCCTTTTATGTGTCGCCTTCCATGATCGCCTAGCAGAGAGGACCACTGACTCCGAGAGCATCCCAGACCCTCCACATGAGCATTCTTGGAATGTGGTTCTCTGTGTCCAGATCTGATGCCTTCCTAGACACACTGAGCTCTGTCTAACCCACCTTAGTACCCTTCCTGTGGGACTGTGTTTTATCTGGCAGCTCTCTGGGGTGGGGTCAGGGAATGGAAAGGGGAGAGTGGATGAGGGTGGCCATCCCCATAAGCAGGAAGGGCTTAGTTTTCTGTTGCTGCTGGTTGCCAGCCTGGGAGAGCGCACCCTCCAGTTGCTGGCCGCCATATTACTATGACTCAATGGCTGGAGCAATAATTGAGAAAATATCTGACAAAAGAATGTGCTTTTTCTTCTTCCACCCTAAATCACTCTACTCAGGGGCCTTGCACAGGGGCAATGAGGTGTGTCCCAGCCTCCTTTGCAGCCCCAGCCGTAGCTGATGGGAGCTGACAGGAGGCCTTTAAAACATGCAGCAGCCTGACGCCCCACTAATCTCCGCATCATCTGTGGGCGAACGTTTCCAATGGAAGTGGAGGAGACGATAAAAGAAGCAGTGTTCCTGCACGTAGTACTTCTAGTGAAGCGTGTTTGCACGATGATTCGCATCAGCACATTTTTAATATCCATAAACCATGCCGGAGAGGATGGGAGAAGCTTTGTGCCAAAGCTCCTAGCTTTGCAAATGTTCTGGCCTTAGGAGAGAGTGACCTGTAAACAGGCCGGCAGCCGGTCTTCCTGGCTGGTTCTCTGCCTGCTGTGTGCCAATGCAATGTCCATGCTGCACACCCCCATGGGGCTTCCTGAAGCCATTGGCCCAGCTTCTTGGAGCTGCCACGCACAGGCAAAGACTGATCATAGTCACTGTTGGGGTTTGGTTCTAGAAAACTTGTTTTCCTGGGGCAAAGTCGCTCCTCACCTGGACCTGGGCCAACAGCTTCTAACCACTTGATCAATGGGTCTGACCATCAGAGGACTCTGCTGCCTAGTAATGGGTGGACATCCAAAGTGCCCGCCCACAGGACATCCATGGGCATGGGGAGGGGCCAGGAACGGTCCAGGAGGCAGCAATAAGTCCACCAGTCTTCCCAAAATGTTGCTGGAAATGTTCAAGGAGCAGAAGATGCTACCAAGAATGGTAAACCCTGGTCTCAAGGAGCACACAGGTCAGCTGGAAAAAAAAGGGACAAAACAAATAGGCCAGTTACAAGATGGTGTGTGATATGTGAAGGAAGTGGCCATGGCCCCCAAATTCAATGGGGGTGTTGTCCCTCTAATCGAGGTGGTCAGAGAAGGCTTGTGGAGACAGGGACATCTGAAAGGTGGGCTACTTCCCTATGGCACGGTGGAGGGGTAGGGTGTAGGTGCTGGGATAGGCAATGACAAGTTGGGAGCCAAGTTGGTCCAGTGTGGGGATGGGATGGGATCCAGAAGAAGGTGGTGACGGTAGGAAGGAGAGTTCCTGCTGAAGGCTCTGAGTGTGAAGTGGCAGGCACACCGAGCAAGACTATCAGCAGAAGGAGGAGTTGCTTGTGTGGCTTGGTTCAGTTTGGACACCAGAATCTTCCCTGTAATACTCAGTAGTGTCCACCTGGTCAAGCATTTTAGTGAACAGTGTCTGAAATCTTAACTCACGATTTCACAAAGACCGCAAATGGTGTGTCTGGGAGTTGTTGAACATATGCTTTGTGGTACTGGGTTAACTCCCAGTGGCTCAAAGTGAGTTTGTGTCAACACTGGACCTCCCTCACTAAGTAACTTGTAGTGGACTTTGGCTAACAACTTCTAGAAAAGAACTCTGTCTGATCTGGGCTGGAAACCTCATTCTCTAAGTTATGGTGTCCATTTTGATCTCGATGGTAATAATTCGTGCCCAGGTTGCAGCATCTTCAGGTGTTAGGATATTTACTGTTTCTTTTTTTTTATTTTTGCAGCTTGTTCTCAAGCCATGCTAATGAGGTGGTTTGAAGTTCTCTCAAGTAAGGAGTGATTGCAGGGCAGAAGTGTTTAGGATCGTAGCTCTGGGGTCCCCTTTCAGGGTGGGGGGCACCCTGTGTTACTGGCTCCCCCTGCCTCCCGTTCACAGCTCAGCTATGCAACCCACCCCTCCCTTGCCCTGACCTCACGGAAATGATCCCCAACTCCTGTCTCCCGCTCTGGGGGGTGGTGCGGGAGGAGGTGAACAGGGTCCAGAACAGCGAAGGGAGTCCGTTTTGGCAGTGCTTTCTGGGAGCGGGCGAGGGGAGCATGGGCGGTTCGTATTCTAGGATTTGTAGGACCAAGGGAAGGGTCTGAGCACCTCCTACGTGCCAGGTGCTTCACCAGCATGGTCTTATCACATCCTACAGCAATTCCAGGAGGTGGGTATCCCGATCGCCACCCATAGGTGAGAAAAATGGGGTTCAGAGTCTGGGTCAGTGGTCCCAGATCCTGCTGGTCTTCCAGCCTGCACTTCCAAGGGCGTGTCTGTCTCCGGTGTCATTCTGGCAGCAGTATTAACAGGATGATGGTGGTGGAGGGCTAACAGCTTGGTTCCTGTTCCTCCTTCTCCAGAACTTCCTCCACAGAACTCATCCTTTCTTAGAAAACTCACAGCACCAGGATCAGAGCTGATTGGTCCTGCTCGGATGGCAGTGGGTAATTGGGTATTTCGTCTAGGTCGTCTTGTTTCTCCAGAGTTAGGCCTCCTGGGCTTCATCCAAGGTGTGTGCTTGGGGCTGAGTGCATAGTAGGTGCACAGGAGACACCTGCTGAGTGACCGGCATGCACCTTCCCCTGAGCCAGGGGTGGAGAGGAGTGTCAGGGCTGAGAGTTAAGTTCAACCAGAGGGAAGCACATGAGACGGTGACTCAGGAGAGGGGCACCTGGCTCAGCCCTGGGGTTTCAGAGAACACTTTGCAGGGTGGCTGGGACTGACTGAGCAAAGTTTTAAAGGCTGAGTGGGAGGAACCAGAGAGTTACGCAGTAAACAGAGATTTGGGTATTATAGGCAAGGGGAACATTTTACAAAAAAACCCCACATGCATGGTGAATGCTAACCAGTTTGGAAAAATCAGGAGGATGAAGTAGAAGAAAGAGGAGTGGGAGTCATATCCAGGATGCTGCTGATGCTGTGTAGAATTTGGGGACTTTGGTCTGCCCTGCCCTGGGGCAGGGAGTTAGCGATTCCCCAGGATTGGGGTTCATTTGGCATGCACATCTCCCAGAAGCCTGCAGGCTTGTGGGCCTCCCCTTGGCCAAGTTGTGAAAGGTCTTGTGAGTTGGACATCAGTGTGGAGATGCAGTGGAAGAGGGAGGCTGCCGAGGAGGGGGCTCGAAGCTGAGGTGACGAAGCCTAACCTTGAGGCAGCATCTGCTCAGCTCTGATGGCCGCCTCCAAAGGAGAACTTGCTGGGGCTTGCAGCATCCACCCTGAACGCTGACGTGGCAGCTGGAGGTGCCAGGGGCATTCTGAGAGGGAAGGAGGAAGAAGAGGTCCTTTCCTGTTCTTCTCCAGGCCCAGTTTTGCTGGTCAGTTAGACAATGCCCTCGTCCAAACGTGGCTTCTGAAGATGGGAAGGCGCTGGACAGAGGAGACAGCTGCTGTGCTCATGGCTACACAGTGGTGCTTTGAAGCTGTATGTACCCCAGAAAAACATGCTCTTAAATTTAACTCATTCCTGTGTGGGTATGAACCCATCGTAAGTAAGATTTTTTTCATGAAGCTATGTTGGTTAAAGTGTGACCCATCTTATTCAGCTTGGATCATAATCTTATTACTGGAGTCCTTTATAGATGGAATAAGTACACACACACACATACACACACACAGAGAGAGAGAGAGAGAGAGAGAGAGAGAGACAGAGACAGAGAGAGAGAATGAATGTCATGGAAACAAGAAGCTGAAATCAATGACAGCCAGATGAGAAGGGAGAAACCAGCAGATGCCACCAGGCATACAGCAGAGGAGCCAAGGGTCGCTGGCAGCCAGGCTTCAGGGAGAAAACATCACCTTGATGATGCCCTGATCTGGACATTTTCATGGCCTCAAAACTGGAAGCTAATAAATTCCTTTTGTTTAAACTGACCCATTTCATGTAATGTCTACGTTTTGGGAAACTAAAGGTCCACAGGTTCCTGAATTATCCCCAGTTTACTAATGAGGAAACAGAGCCTCTGAGAGTTGATGTAACACTTCCCAAACCATGCAGCTGTGATAGAACGAAGGGTACAACTGTGCATTCATAGAATGTTGGCACTTCAAATAGATCTGTTTTATAACCAGCTCAACATCATAAGGCCAATTAGAGGCAAAGCCTGGCTAGAACCCACATCTTTAGTTCCTGCAACAGTATTCCCTCTACCATTGTGGGTTTTTCAGGCACTTTTTGAGAATTTTTTCATTAATCCATTCTTTGGATAGGTATTACATTCACAAGGTTTAACACTCAAAAGGTATATAGAAAAGGGTATACAGTGAAAAATCTCTCTCTCTCTCCAGTCCTCCAAGTACCCAATTCCTTTCCCTGGAAGCAATCCATATTATTAGATTCTTGTGTATCTTAAAATAGACATTTTATGCATTCATATATATTTATATTAGCTGCCATCACCATCACTTAAAGCTTCTTTCACTCAACGGTAGATCTCAGAGCTTATTCTGTATCAGTGTACAAAGAGCATCCTTATTCCTTTTAACTCTTAACCATACTTTTATGTGGTTCTGCCATAGCTTATTTAACTAGTCCCCAAGTCAAAGACCTTGTGTATATGATATTGTGTGTAAAACATCGGTGGGATAATTTCTTAGAAGTGAAAAGCCTGGGTCCATTATGTCTGCCATTCTGGTAGACATCACCAAGCTGTCTTCTCGGGAGGTTTCCCACGCCAGCAGGGATCCTGCTGGCCCACACTCTTGCCAAATATGTGTGATCTTTCCTAGTGCAGTGGGTGAAAAAGTGTTTCTCAGTGTAGCTCCAATTTGTATTTCTCTTTTAGGAATGAGGTGCCCATTTCTTTAAGAATAATTTTTGTGTCTTTTTATGTGAGTAGACTGCCCATGTCCTTGGTTTTCTCTTTTGAGTTTGTACCCAGAAAAAAAGAGCCACAAGGAGCCCAAACCCCCCTCTCCAGTAGCACCCAGGCTCCTGACTCACACCCACAACTTCCTGTAGCCGTGACCTCTTCCCCAGTACGTAAGCTCACCAGGAAGATGAGGTCATGACGCTCAAAGAGATTAAACGGCTCATCCAAGATTACACAGCTAATAAGTCAGAGAGCTAGAATTCAGGGCCAGTCTTTTTGGGTCTGAAAGCTATAATCTTTCCACTGCTCCATACTGCTTAAGCAAATGGATAATATTTGGATAATATTATGGATATTAAGCTTCCTAATTGGGTGGTGGTGGGAACTCCCCGAGATCAGGCATGTCACTATCCGCTAGACTGTGGATGCCAAAGGGGAAGAACTCATTCCCAGGCTGGGACAGTGGCCGTGTGACGTGCCCCCGGGGCCATTTGCACTGGTGCTGAGATAATGGCCAATCCAAACTGGAATTTCCAATGACAGATCTCCAGGATATATTTTTGGGTGTGTGTACAAGGATGGTCCTCAAGCCTGACCGTTATCCCAAGTGGATGCTCCCCCCCCACCCCCCGCCCATGCTACTGGGAAGTTCAGTTAGTTCTGATTAGTGTAGCTGTTACTTTCCAGGTTCGCAGAAGTCCACATTCACAGTGTTAATGGACATCGCTTCCAGAGAAAGATATTCGAGTTTCTGCTTCCACCTCGGGTGTGAGAATGGGTGGGCTCCGATTAGAACTGGGAACTCTGATTAGAGCCAAGCCTGGCTTTGGGGTGCAGATGCCCCCCACCCATCAGCTTCCCCTACCTGAGAACCACCCAGCTCCCTACAAGAGAGAGAGGGCTCGGCCTCTGGGCAAAATGTCTCCTTGGGAAAGAAAGTCATGCTCTAAAAGGGGAAGAATGAGGGTTTGCCTTTGGGATTGACGCAGCCTTAAGCAAATGAAGAGTTTACACATTTAAAGAGTTACCTGAGATTTTTTTCAAAGAGCCACTCAGCAATTTGGCAACATCTGTCAACTTGTAAAATCCCTTATCTTTCAAGTCAGGAGTTCCCTTTGAAAAAATACTCACTCAGGGTAATAAAATGCATGCACATGTATGTACAGTGTTGTTTGGAAAAGTTGTAAAAACCCTAAATGTCCATCAATACAGGAATGAAACAGTAAATTACTATATATCCACATACTGGAAAATTATACAACTATGAAAAAGAATGATGTTGATGTGTATTTGTGGCTGTGGAAACATGCTCATAACCTCTTTTGAGTGAGAAAGCAAGGTAATGAGCAAAATTAGAGAAAGTCCCCAAGTTTACAAACAATGTACACATTCATATGTATACGCATACTGCATATATTAGCATGTACATGAAAAATGTCTTCAAGGTGATTGCTATTCAGAGCTGGGATTACAGGGGATGTGCTTTCTGCATTGTCTGTTTCTACAGTCCATGGATGTTTTACAAAAAAGCATGCATTATCCTTTTTTTTTTTATTTTAACATTTGTTCCCCCTATTATTTATTTATTTTTAACCCATATGTTTTATTTGTCCGTCGATAAGGTAGACAAAAGGAGCATCAGACACAAGGCTCTCACAGCCACATATTATACTTTTATAATAGAATTTTTTAAAAAATGAAACGTTTGTCTATAAGGGAGCCCCCTGATCAGATGACCCATTCCAGATCTCTGGGGGTTTGCAATGAGGGGCCTGTGGGCTGGTGACATCTGATGGGGAGTGTCTGGCTGGAAAGGGTGAAGGCTGGCAGCCCCCCACTGTCACCCCCACTCTCCTCCCACATACTAAGGGCGAAATAAGAACCAGAGGCCCGCGGTGCTCCTGGGAGGTCCGTCCTGGCAGCTTCCTCCCAGCACGGCGAGCTGACACTGGAGACTCTGCAATCACCCGCAGTCCTTCTTCCTGCCCCAGCTCAATCAGTGTGTCGGGGCCCAGGAAACGAGGCGGCTCTCTGGAGGTTCCGGTTCTGCTGGGACACCCTCAGGGTCCCTAAATGCATTCCAGCTCCCCCGGTTTGAGCTGATTGCTTTGCCGGCCTGATTTTAGAGGGATGCTTGGGGGGGGGGGGGGGGGAAGAGATGGCCAACCAAGCTCATTGGTTTCAATTTCCCTTGCCTAGAGATGTCACGGGTTTGATTATATCGGTGGCCTCCAGTGCCGGAGTGGCCGTTTCCCACGCAGCTGCTGTGGCCACGTGCGTGTTGGGAGAGATGGAACGACTGCTGGAGAACGCTCTCCCTGCACTGATGGCTTAGTTCTCTTCCCTAAGCTTTTATGTCGCTCCACCCAAGTCTCTGGTCTGTGCTGGGCCACAGCAGCGAAGGGACACAGCCCTGCCTCTCCTGCAAGGAGCCCATAGCTCTCACGGGCTAGGCGCACTTGATGATCACTACAGGCAGCCGAGGGGGTGCGGGGCAGTGGGCTGCGCAGGGGGCAGGCTCCTTCCTCTCTGGTTAAGGGGACAGAGCTCTGGCTGGGCAGAGGACCCCGGACACCTGCTGCTTTTGTATATCACTGCAAACTGGGACCCAAACCCTTCATCTGTGCTGGCCTCAGTGTTCACCTGCGTAAAGTGGGAGAGAAGACAATTTGTCCTGGAATCCCAAAGAACCATTTTGAGGGGCAGAAACAGCTGTGAAGGTGAACCTGGGGTGGGAGGAAGACACAGAAGTGACTTAGATGCTGTTGTTAATCAGTGCCCTGCGTGCTGCTGACAGCGAACGAAGTGCTGTGACGCTCACATGGCACCTGCGGAAATTGTGCCTCAAATGTCTCTGCTTCTCTGCATAGACCCAGGCGCCACCAGGCCCCAAGACCAACACAGGCAGCCCTCATGCCCCTTAGGATGAATATGTGGCCAGCAGTGCTGGCTGGGGGGCTCGCTGTCCAGGAGGAGCCCTCGTGGGAGTGGACAGGTCAGCAGATGCACGTTGGCTGGTGGGTTCGGACTTGATGGAGCCCACTGGGTAGATGGAAGCCTGGAGCGGGGGTGGGGAGAGGTCCCGCAGTGGGAGAGATTAAGTCCTACCCTATAACTGTCCTAATTCATAGGCGAGCCCGGTTGTTTTCCTGTTCATCTCCTGGTGCCACTGGTGAGAATTAGAGCATCCCTGCCTGGACCAAGCAGCATTCGGGAAGCTGGAGTTGGAGCTTCCTAGGCTAGCAGTGCTCCTGAGGGTGGAGCAAGGTGGGATGAGGAGCCAGGGACCCTAAAGGGGGTGGCTCTCAGGTCACTGGGGCCAGGAGCAGGGACTGGCCATCCTCTCTCTGGATGGTGTTCTCCACATTGGAAACCACATACTTCTCCTCTGCCTTCCTCGCCATTTTTTGCTCTCTTCTCCATTCCCCTCCTCTCTGCTTTCCCTTCTCTTCTGTTCCTCCCTCATGTCACAACCCCAACTCTGCACAGGTACCCCACCTAACCTACGTACACCTGGCCACAGACAGCCGACGAGCGTCTGTTGCCAGTGACCGTTTGTTGACTGTTCTCACCCTCTCTGTTTTTAATCACCTTGGGCTTCCCTTGTGGTGTCAATGGAGACAGGGTGAAGGGATGGCATAGGGAGAGGGGAGCCATGGGGAGTTAGGGGGTGCCCAGCAGATCCCCTCTAGACCCCATAGCTGGCACCACCCCAGTCTGTGGCTGGGAATCAAGGGGCTGAGCGTCCCACCTGTAAAAATGCTTCCTTTGGGTAGCAGATGCTCTTCTGAAATGTTGCCTGGGAAGTAATTTTCAGAATGCACCTTTTGCTAAAACTGTTTCCTTTGTAGATTTCCTAGCTCGTAGCACTCAGAGGTGAAAAGCTAGTGCCACCCTTATCACCTCCTTGCCCTCATTGCTTACATCCCATTAGCCACAAGCACTGTTCAATTACTTGGTATTGTTGGTGGTTGGATTCTCATAACAGCCCTGAACTGGGAGCCATTGTTCTCTCCATTTGACAGAGATGGAAACTGAGGCAAGTTAAGTGGCACTGTCCATAGAACTTGCCCATGGTGCTCATCTAGGTGATGGGGCCAGGTTTCTATCCCAGGCTTTCTAACCATGAGGCTGGCCTGCTTACCATGGGGAGATTTCTCTGGTCCTCGCCACTCCCCAGATGTGCTGAGGAGCCCTCCTTGCACTTTCACAATCCCTATGCTTCTTTCTTACTACTGTGATCCTTGGAGCACCCACATCCATGACCGCCCCCAGCCAGGTCTGCACCTGGGGGTGAGAGAGGATGAAGACAAATGTCCTGTTTAATTTCACTGCAAGCCCAACTCTGTGCCAGCAGCCTTAGCTCCTTGGCGATTGGATTGTCATCCCTGATCTATTACATATTAGGGGGTGACCATGAGAAAGTTATTTACTCACTCTTCCTCTATTTCTCCTCTTCAAAACGGGGATAAAACACATCTGATACAGTGCTCACCTGTATCAGGTAGGAATTGTGTTTGGGTGTTACATAAACACAGTGGCTAATAGAGGGTATAAGTTTATTTTTCTCTAGAGTAAAAAAAGCCCAAAGTAGGCAACCTGGAGCTGATACCGCCATGCCAACATGTTGTCAATGTTCTAGGCTCTTTCTATCTTTTAAAATAGTCATAACTCTCATATGTATCTTAAATAAATTAATAGAAAAAAGAAACCATTTCTGATTCTCTTCATTGCCTCCTGAAAATATGAATTTTCAGCTAATGTCATTTCATTTTTGCCTGAAGAACTTCCTTTAGCATTTCTTGTAGGACAGGTCACTGGATATGAATTATTTTAGTTTTCTTTTATCTGAAAATGAATTTATTTTCAGATAAAATAATGTCTTGAGGATATTTCACTTGATATAGAATTCTGGGTCGACAGTTTTTTCTTTTAGCATGTTGAAGATGTTGTTGCATTGCCCTCTGGCCTGCAGAGTTTCTGATGAAATCAGCCGTCATTTGAATGGATGCCCCCTATATGTACTATACTCTTTTTTTCTGACTGCTTTCAAGGTTTCTTATCTTTATGAGCAGTTTGATTGTGATGTACTTAGGTATGGTTTTATTTATATTTAACCTGCTTGGGATCCACTGAGCTTCTTCAATTTGTAAATTTATGTTTCTTACCATTTTGGGAAGACTTTTGGCCATCATTTCTCCAATGATTTTTCAACTTCATTCTCTCTCTCCTCTCCCTCTGGGACTCCAATTATATGTATGTTAGACTTTTTGTTTTTATCTCTCAGGTCCCTGATGTTCTGTTTATTGTTTAAATTTTTTCCTTTCTGTTCTTCAGGTTGTATAATTTCTATTGATCTATCTTCAAATTCACCAACCCTTTCATTTATCATCCCTATTTTTTCTAAGCCTGCTTAATGAATTTTTTATTTCAGAGATTGTATTTTTCAGTTTTGCAATCGTTTCTTTCTTTTTATAATCATTTCTGATTCCTTGCTGATATTTTCTATCTTCATTCATTACAAGCAAATTTTCTTTACATCCTTGATCAGGTTGTAAATTGCTACTTCAAAATCCTTGTCTGCATATTCCAACATCTGGATCTCCAATGACTGTCTTTCCTCTTGGAAAGAGGCCACATTTTCCTGGTTCTTCATATGTTGAGTAATTTTTTATTATATCCTGAATATTGTAAGTCTGACATGGTGGAGGCTTTGGACTCTGTTATATTCTTATGGAGACTGTTGATTTGTTACTTATATCTAATGATGAACTTGATTGGACTCAAACTGCAAACTCTGTCTCTGGGACTGCAATGCAGATCTCAGCTGAATACTTTTATCTTTAGCTGGATGACTTTGAAACTCTCCCATGACTGCATGAAGGAGACTTTGAGACTCTTGAGCAGTCAGCCAGAGGTTTCACAGAGTTTATACAAAGAATTTGGCATTTGCTCTGTTTGGCCCTCTGTTTTCTATGATTCTCAATTCATTTTCAGCAGCTGTCATTTCCCTGAGCTTTATGCCCTGTTTTGTAAAGCCATGAAGACTCTGGGTTTTCTATAAGTGCTTCAGCCATCCCCCGCAGTGTTCCTTGTGCACTCATACTGGCTTTGAGCTACCCTAAGTCTTAAAACCGCAAAAATAGGAAATACCCTATACTTTATCTTTTTTTCCAAATGTCGAGTCCTCTCCAGAATCTGCCTGCATTTGTTCACTCTCCAGTGCCTTTAGATAGTTGTATTTTTTATTTTGTCCAGAGTTTATAGTTATTATTGTAGGATGGGTGGTCCAGTAGGAGTTTACTTGACCATATCAGGGATAAGAACCCAGTTGCCAGGGGGTTAATGCTGTTGACACAGGGCTGGGCATGTAGAAGTGGTACTCCTTCTATTTTACTATTTCATCATTTTTAGGATGTGACCTCCTTTCTCAAGGTTGTCTCAAGGTTAGAGAAGGCTACTGCAGCTCCAGCCCTCATATCACCATGATAGCTGGGAAAAAGACAAAGGAAGAAAGACAAAAGATGCCTTCTAGCTGTGACAGCTACCCTTTTAGAAAATTTTCCCATAGTTTCCACCTAATAACTTCCAATTACATCCCATTGGCAAGAATTTAATTGCAAGGTTATGAATCAAATGAAATTATTATGCTGGATACCTTACTGCTTTTGACAGACTTAGTGTTACGTTATTAAAGAAGGAGGGAGAATGGCTATTAGAAGGTAGCTAGCAGTTATCCCATTTCATGTGAAAATTGAAAACTGATAATACACATAAACTGCTTAGTACCACTCATGGAACATAGGACATGCTCCCATAAATGTCAGTTTTTAATGTTGCTATAAATTTCACAAAAGAAGTATGCCCAAGGCATGATTGAAATTCTGAAGGGAAATGTCTAGCTCAGCTTGAACTGGAGGGATATCAGGGAGGACTTCCTGGAGGCAGTGACCCTTGAGCCAAAGCAGAAAGACAAGAGAGGAAGGCAGTCCCAGGTAAGGGGAATGACATTGAGTAAAAGGCTTGGAAGTGAGAACCAGTCTGTTGTGTGTAGGAATTCATTAGCATTTTGCATAAAGTATAGTATGGTGAGTGAAACGGTGGGAGATGTAGTCAAGGAAGAGGATAGGGAAGAGAGCTGATTCATCTCTGTCCCCAGCGTCCAAAAAAGTGCAGCACATAATGGGAGACAGTTTTATATGTGATCTTTGTTGCCGAGGAGGCAGCAGTCAAGTTAGAGAAGCGGCTGAACACTTTCTCTCTTACACACGCGCGTGCACACACACACACACACATACATGCCTGCACATTTACCTAAATTTTCAGACCCCCTGTGGGAAAGTGAGCCTCATGGCCCAGGCATTGCAGATGTCCTTCTCCCCGGACAGGGGAGACGCGGGGCGCTGTAGGCTGGGTGGTCGCTAAGAGATCCAGGACCCTCCTCCATAACTCTTCCCAAAGATAGGGGTTTTCAAAAACATACTTGACAAGTTTGGTCAAACAGGAAGGCAAGAGCTGATAGTGTGGGAAGGAGGAGAGGGTTGAGGCTCGGTCGTGGGCCTTTTCCAATCTTTTCTTTCTCCCCACACCCCACCCTGGGTTCCCCTCAGGGGTCCTGTGCACCCGCTATGCTCGTGAGAGCTCTGTGGGCTCCCTCTGCCCCTTCCAGCCAGGGACATCCTGCCCCTCTCTTAGTCCGCCTCTGTCCTAAATCACTCCACTTTGTGCATTTCAGTCCATTTTGGTTCAGTTCACGTTTACTGAGCCCCTCTGAATCGCGTGGCGCTCGGTCAGGCCTGGAAGAGCTTCTCCTGGGATGTGTGAGTGTGTGAGTGCGTGTGCGCACGTGTCAAGCAGCGTCTGACAGTAGATATTTGATAGCAGAATGCTGGGGCTCTATCCCATCCTCCTTTTTCCTGTGCAGAAATGTCTCTTTGAGTCTTTCCCTGGACTGTCCTTCTGGCCCATCCTTTCCCTTGGAGTGGAGTCCTTCAAGGGCCCCAGGTCCCTGTGCGTGGCCGCGGGTGGGGTGGGCATCCGAGGTTGTCCCAGGCCTCGTCTCCTCTGCGACCCTGAGATCCTGAGACTCCAGCGAATGCCGGAGAGGGGGCGCGGGGCGGCACAGGCTCTCAGCCTGGAGTCCTGTCTCCTCTTCACCTCGATGTCTGGAGGGTCCTTAGCCTCCTCCAAGTTCCGCTCTGCAGTTAAAAGCACCGTTTGATGTGCTCCATCGAGTATTTTGAAAATCGGGTTTGTGTGTCTATTTGTATATATTTATAGCATATCTACTAAATACTGTTAGGAACAGAAGTCCTTATCAGGATTTTGACGTATGAGGATGAGTTCGGTCCTGTCTATTTGTCCTAGCACTCAGCCGACCCTGTCTTTCAGTCTTCTGATTGCTGATGCTTTACTCAGCTTGTCTCAGCTCTTTGCAGATTCCTCAGACCTGGCACTTGGGCCAGCGCAGGCGGCCCACTCTCCCATGCAAGGTCATGGCATGCACGTGACCCTCCCAGCAGGGAGATGTCGTTACGTCTGCTCAGACGCCAGGTCCTGCCTTATCTCTGCACCTCCTCTGTCTCTGAGACCTGGGCCTTGGCCCAGGCCCTGCCTCCTTCCAGTACCTGGGATCCAGCCCAAAGCCTGCTCTAGCAGTTGAAATGCCATAGTTAGATATTTGTTCATTGGGGTTATCTCTTCTTAGAACCCTTCTAAAGGAGACCTGTGCATTTGCTGTTGGTTATTAGGACCTTAGTGTGAATAAGTTTATCTGGTACTATAATAATGATCATAGCCAACATTTATTGAGTTCCCACAGTGCACAAAGCAGTTTTCACTGGGACCCCCCACTGTGTGTGGGGGTGGGGAAAGACCCATCTACAGCTCTAGGTAATGGTCTGGAGGTGGGGGGACAGGCCAAGGGAGTACTAAGATGGGTTTCTAGGGGTGATGGAGCTCAAAGGACATGGGGGGCTAGAAGGGGGAGTCATCACTGCAGGGGAGAGGAACACTCATCATTCATTCAATCAACAAGTGCTCCCTAAGCATCGGTTGAGGCTTGTGCTGGGTGCTGGGGACAAGACTGAGCTTGACCTCTGCCCTCAGGGAGCTTAGAAGAGTCTGCACATGGCAAATCCCTGTGTGCCACCCGAGCTCAGCTACCCTGGTCCATCACTGAGTGATGAAGTTGCTGAGCCCCAGAGAGGGCAGGGGACTTACCCAACACTGCACAGCGAGTGCTGTCATCACAGAAGAGAGGATGGCACGAGGGATGCACATCTGAGATGAGGGATCCTGGGAAGTTACCTGCCCACCAGGTGGACTGGGCTGAGTGTCAGTGAACCTCCGCTTCTCCCCGGAAACCTGTAACAGGCACACAGTGGTCCCACAGGTGGGTGGGACTGGGTTGGGAGGGTGTCCCTTCGCCTCCCCTCAGTCCTGGGGCAGGGCGGGCCTCTGAGAAGGGCTGGCTGGAGTGCAGGGGGCGGGGGCAGGAGGCTGTCTCGCTCACCCGGTCAGAGCCCCCTGGGAGAGAGCCGGCTTTATCAGACCCCAGCTGTGGCCGCCTTGGGCTTGCTGGGAGGTACTGGAGCTGGGAGCAAGGCTCAGGACGGGCTGACACGGCTGGGAGCAGATAATTTCCAATCTGCAGCCTCCAGAATGAGGGAGAAATGTAAACATAAGCTGCTGAGCCAGCAGTCCTGCGGGGATGGGGGGCCAGTGTGGGCAATGGGCACTACTGGCCAGCCTCCCCCACAGAGCCCGCCTTAAGGGGAGCGGGCTTTGGTTTTTGTATGACCTGGTCCCAGGCATGTAATGGGGTGGCTGATTTGGCTTTCAAGGTCCCTGCAGGCCAGCCTCACCCTTAGCTGTCTGGAGCGGTGAGCCGGGCGGCGGCAGGTGGCTGCGGCGAGAGGCCCAGCCCCACGGCGCCCGCAGAGCGCCTCCTCTCCTAGCTCCGCTTCCGAAGCAGCTGCGGGGCTCCTGCTGCAAACCATTCTTATCTCTGCACGTCAGTCTCCTGACTATAAAGAGGGCGATCCTATTAGAACCAGCCTACAGGGGTGTTGGATCATTCATTCATCCTGCCAGTGTTTGTCAGGCGCCATTCGCGGCAGTGAGGACACAGTCTGCCTAGCACACAAAGCAGAGACGTTGTCGCATGCTGTTGAGCGGACAGCGAGGCTGCAATGCGATAAAGCAGGTGAAACACCTGACATGGGCCCCGGCATGGAAAATGCTCAGTAAACGGTAGTGATTGGTTATGGTGGTGGTTATTACTATTAATTAATTCGCGCCAGTGCAGCCTGGGTCCACCCTCCCAGCCCCTTCGCACGGCTAACTGGTACTCAGCTTTCAGTACTTAGATATTTCCTCCTGTAAGAAAGAAGTGTCCTTGACCTCCCAAGGCTGGGCTGTCACCCCCTGGTTCCCTATGCACCCCTTCATTATGACACTTATCTCAGACCTTTGTCACCATTGACCCCACCTCTGCACTCCCTTCTAACTGTCTGTCTTCCAGGCAGGGCTGGATCTGTTCCCCAGAGCCCAGTCCATTGTAGATGCCTATTAAATGTTTGCTGAATGAACGAATGACTGTGAGTCCTAGTCATAACTTCTACTCTCAGAACGCTCTGGGTTTATAAGAGTCTGGGAAGAGAACTTCTTGACCATGATGGAGACCCACTTACGGGGTGATGCAGATGCCACGAGGTCAGCAATGCCGATTTGTGTATTAAATTATACATGATAATGATTGCTGACATTTACTGAGTGCTCACGATATCTGAGCACTGTTCAGAGTTCTTTACGTAGCTTTATTTCTTCAGCCCACCCCTATGAGATAAGAAGTCCTATTTTTTTTTTTCTCATTTTGCAGATAAGTGGGAACACAGAGTAGTTAAATATCTGGCCCAAAGTCACACAGCTAATAAATGTGGGTGGCGTCGGGGTGGAGGCCAGGTGGGCATCTCCAGAGCTGCTGCTCTCTGCCCCCATGCTCTGTAGGCCCTCTTGCCGCGTGTGTTGGCAGGTGGGCACGTCACGCTTGGCTTGTGAAAGTGTATCCTGGCATGCTCCTGCCTGCTGGGCAGGCTCTGGCCCCAAGCAAGCCCTGGAGCTGGGGCAGCGGAGGGGAAAGAGCATTGCTTTAGGTCCAAGTGACAAAAGAAGGTAGGCTGGAAGCATGTGCTGTCATGAAGACCACAACCAACAGCTGGGGTGGTCTGGAGGCCACCTGCCTGCCTGTGGGGGGACCTGGTGAAGTGGGGGGCGCAGCCCTCAAACCTGGCAGTGTGGGGGACTGCTGCAGGTCTGAGAGGCCCCAGGCAGTGTGCCTGGCATGGCAGGTTTATTTCCTGGCTAATTGAATATTTCCCAGGTCATGTATCTCCAGAGACCTTGATGGCATGCGGAGAGGTGCAATGCCTTTCACCGATTCCTCAGATTCCTAATTCTGATGATTTCTTTTTCCCCTGTCTGTGGTCAGAATGATTCTTAGGAAGTTGGTGAAGGCCTTTTGGTCAGAGGAGAGGACCCCGTGTGTCTTTGTGGATGCTTCTGTCTGGGGGTGCCCTTATGTCATTCTCAGGAGCCCCTCTGTGTGTGCTTGGCTCTGTATGTTCTTGGCGTGATATTTCATTACTCAGGAAGAAAGAAACTTCTGTGATGCAAGTTGCCATTCGTTCATTCAACAAGCACTGCCCAAGAACCCACTCTGTGCCAGGCTTGTGCTGGGTGTTGGGATAAAAAGGAGAGTGAGAGTCTGAGGCGCTGCCCTTGAGGTGCTAACAGTCTAGGGGGAGAGTCAGGCCAAAAAACAGAGGGTCACACCCCTGGGTGATGAGGACTGAGCTGGAGGGACCACAGGGGCCTAGCAGGGAGCAGCAGCTGGCAGCCTGGGGAGGGGCAGGGAGGAAAAGCTTCTGGAGGCAGTGACCGGGCTGAATTTTGAAGGATACATTTAGGAACAAAGCAGAACAAAGTTGGGGAAATGTACATCGTGTAAGTGCCTGGTGCCTGGTGGGGAGAGTGGGTCCATGATTCTCAAGAAATACCTACTTTGGTTTGAACGGGGAGTCATGTGAAAGTCTGTGTGTAGTGACTGAGGATTTGCATTGAACATTTCTGTATACAGGTTTTCTGAGAAAAGTTCTATGAAGTGTTATGCATGAAGTACAGTTAGTCATTCACATTTTAGTATGAACAAGTTTACCCACTTCTTTCTTTCAGGACCTTGGACCCTTGAACGGGAATGAGTGCTGAAACAGGGCCACCCTGTTCACATCTAGGCATCTCCCTACTCTGTCACATCCATGTAATTCTCAAAACCCTCTTGGAACCTGTTGATATTTTCAGCTTGCATCTCTTCTGATAATGATCTTCGTGTCTGCTCCACACTGCAGGAAACCGAGAAACCTGATGTTTGCCCCATGCTCGCCTCTGACTAGCCCTGGGGAGGAAGGAGCTCTCCTTGCCCAGAGAGGCGTGGCCTGGGCAGGCTTCAGGTGTCCAGGGAGTGTGGGTGGGGGGCGTGCTGGACAGGCAGCCCACCAGACCATCCTGGCCCAGCTCCTGCTCGCTGTCCCTGGACTCGGACCTTGCCTGCGCCCAGCTCGGGTGTCCTTTCCTTGACAGATGACAACAATAGACAGGGCAGTGATAACATGAACTGCGTTGCCATGTGGGCTCCATGGGATAGGGGTGGGGGTGGGGGGGACACAGCCTGCAGGGCAAGAGGAAGCACAGGGAAGATTTGTCATCTCCAGAGTGTGCGTCCTGCCTGCAGAGGCCCAGACCTCCAGGCCCGCTGGCTGCTTGATTGACTAACTGACCGGCTGCCGGCTTGGCCTCACCAGCGGGGCTGCAGGCACAGCTCGGATGGGGACTTGGAGGTGGACAGTCCCTGGAAGTAGCAGGTCCTGCAAAGTGCTGTGCCTCCATCAGGTCCTGGGGACTTGAGGTCCCAGCAGGTGGTCTGTCTTAGAGCTGGGCAGGCCTTTGGAGGGACTGGAATCAAAGCCAGGTCCTGAGCTGCTAAGACAGGGCATGAGGGGAAGGACAGGGGATGGCAGGCTCCAGGCGAGGCTGGGCAGCCTTTTCCTGGGGACACAGTGGAGGAGCCACTGGCATGTGGGACTGTTGCCACCAACTCATTAAGAAACTGTGCTTCGGGGCCCTGCCTTATAGGACACCTGCACATACGCTGCCCCTTTTGACCCTAGAAGCAGCCTGGGTCCTGCGTTGGGAATTAAATTATTCAGGTAGGAAGGGGTGGAGGTGGACTTTGAATCTAGGCTTAATGCCCATTCCCTCCCCGTAGACCAGGTGCTTTTATTTCTAGAGTCATCTACAAGGTGGGGGGCTCAAAGCCTGGCATGGCCACTTGTAAGGCAGACCGAACTTTGGTAGATTACTCCGTGCCTCAGTTTCCCTATCTGTGAGTGTTAACAGTAGTACTTACCCAATAGGAGCCCGGAGAGGCTCAAATGCAGTAAGAACTGTGAGACCCTGAGTGCAGGACCCTGTGCGTGGTTGCTGCTCACAGGTGGCAGCTGCCCAGGCTGTCAGGGGATGTGCTGAGACCCACCTGGGGTAGAAGAAGCTCTGGGGACAGCCGTGGTCTGGGAGCCGATGCCTTGGCCTGAGGCTGTGCTAAGCCTGGGTTCCTGGCCCTCGGCAGGGCCCTCTCCTCCCTAGGTCCCAGGAGACGATGTCGACACTTGGCTCCACCATCCCTTCTCCACATCAGCCACCCAGAGGGACAGTGACCGGAAGCAGAAAAGACTGGACGTTGGAACGTGAGGCTAAGGGCCTGGCCACGCAGGGGCCTGCCAGACTGCCTTGCGCCCGGGCGGTCAGGCGTCCGCCGGAAGTTCTCCTTGCAGATGCGGACTCAGCGTGGGCCACGGGAAAGGACAGTTGTTTCATTTCTGAGCTGGGGTGCGGGTATCAGATCCTGGGTGCCAGGACAGTACTGGTGGCGTGTGCTGTGTTAGAGTAACTATTACCAGGGGCCCTGTCGCTTTTTTTTATATTAGAGCATTTTTATTGTTCAAACATTTTCACTTTTTTTTTTTTTTTTATTTTTTTTTTAAAGAGGGAGGAAGGGAAGGAAAGACAGAGAGAAGGAAGGAAGGATGGAAGGAAGGGAAACATCTTTAAACATTTTCTTGTTTTATTGTATTTTGTTTGTTTGTTTGTTTTTTACATGGGCTGGGGCCGGGAATCGAACCAAGGTCCTCCGGCATGGCAGGCAAGCACTTTGCCCGCTGAGCCACCGCGGCCCGCCCCAAACATTTTCACTTTTATGTATAATATTGTAAATGGTAAGGAGATGAAAAACTCTTGAAAGCAATCAAATATCTAAGAAACTAAGCAAATCCGTGTCATAAAAGGTGGGTTCTTTTTGGAATTCTTCCTCTCCCAGGCACATGGTGGGCAGAGCTACTCAAGGATACTTGTGCCACTGCTTTCTTCTTTTTCAGAGTAGTTGTAGGTTTGCAAAAAAATCAGGCAGGAAATGCAGAGTTCCCATACCTCCCCGTGCAGTCGCTCACCCTCACCTGAGCCCAGACCAGGCTCCACCCAGCAGCGTGGTGAGCTCCCTCGCCTGAAGGGGTGCTAGGGAATGCCCCCTTCTCCCCGGCAAGGCGGCCACCGAGGTGCACGCTGGGCCTGGCGGGGCGCCGCGCAGGAGGCTCCCACGCGGGGACCTGGCACTCGGGAGGGAGTGGGGAGGCACAGTGCTGTGGCCCAGCCCGACCCTGCAGGGTAGACGTGGGTGGACAGGGCTTTGGATTCAAGCCAGTGGTGCATGGGGGGTCCTGGGCTGAAGCCGACACCCACACTGCTTTGTCACCTGGGTAGGAGTTAGGGAGATGTTCAGTCAGAGAGATATGAGACATTGGTCTGACTTTGCTTTTTCATTTTTCTGATAGTAATAATGACAGTCATTACCACGACTACCTTTAATTAAGCTCCAGGCCTGTATGTCCACACGCATGAGCGTCTGTGTGTTATATATTATATTATAGATGTAGGTTGTGTGTTGTACATTATGTGCATGTGTTACATATCATGTGATGTAGTTATGTATTATGCATCGTGTTGTCTCTGTGTCTCACACACACACACACGCACACAGATGTATGCACAGGCTCCTTAGAGTAGTCCGTGATGCAGGGTGAGACACAGAAGGGAAAGGGGGCTGCTCAGCTCACACCACAAGCAGGCGGCAGAGCTGGGATTGGACCGGGCTGTGTTTGATGCAGAGCCAGTCTTCTTGGCCGGTCACCCCTCATCGCCGGTGCACAGGGAGCCCCTGTGTCGCGTGCACAACCTCGCAGCCCAGGCTGGGCCTGGAAGATGAGGTGGAGGAGGGGGTTTGCTGGGGACCTCTGTCCCCGCCTGTCCCTCCCCGGGCAGGCTCCGCTGAGGAGAGGCCACGCTCGAGGCCCCACGAGGCACTCCTAAGCTGTCTTTCATCGGGCCCGCAGTTATTTGTTCAGCATGCAGTGCAAATTTCCCTGTCTCAGGACATGGAATCTGGTACAGCTTTGCCTGGATCAATGTCCAACCCCTTTCAAGTTCCGAGGAAAGTTATTCCTCTGCAAAGTTCAGACCTGCCAGACTCAATAACTCCACAAAAATGCTTGGAGGAGAATTGCTCCGAGCAATCCCAGTGGAAAGGCAGCACCTCACCCCTCGTTTAAAGTTATGATCCTTATCATAATTAATTCAATAAAGAAGTAATGTGCTTCAACCTAGGCAGAGAGAATAATTTTCTGTCCTGACTGGTATAAATTTTCAACTAGGGACATTTAAACTCTGGGTCTGAGCTCTGGCAGCGAGTAATAAATTGCAGACCCTGGCAGTCTGCTGAACCGCAGTTTAAACTGCGGTAAATAGGCCGCTATTGAAGAGAGGAAGATCTGGATTTGGATGGGCAGCTGCAATAAATAGCAGGGCGTTGTTTATAAACCCTGCAGTCCCCACTGGCCCCCGCCTTGAGGCAGGCAGTAGCATTTGCCTGCTGAAAGCACCAAAGCGTTTGATCTTCACACTGGAAAGACCTACCTTGAGTCTTGAATTTAAAATTCATTTCCTTCTGTAATTGAAAGGTAGGATTAGCCTGGCTTCTAAACAGACTAACACATTCGCAAGCGGAGAGTTTGACTTGGAGATCAAGCCAGCCTTTCCCAGACTTGCATTTCCCACTCCTACCTCCGAGTCGGCAGTGATTAGCGCTCATTCTGAATTTGTTTTGAACATGTTCAGAGTAAAGAAGCTCCTGTGTTGTCCCAAAGCCGGCCGAGTTTATCGAAATTACAGGTTTAGCCGCCAGAGTGTTTAGAAAGAAGTGAAAACAGAAAGTCGCTGGAAATCAAAACAACTTTCAGATTGCACAGTATGGGCAGAGGCGAATTCAGCATCCATTGCTTCCTGAAAATAATCCAGCGAGGGTGAGGCGGGATTCTTTCAAGTGATTACATTTGGGAACATCAAGGCAGTTGTCTGACTTGTATTCTTTGGTTCCTGGCTTAGGATTTCGGAGACCTCTTTTGTGAACCGACAGCAAGCACGCATTCCAAAACTCAAGAGCGCCTTTCGCTTCACTTTTCTGGGGTTTAAAACAATTGTGCTAGGGGCCCCACATTCCCCTCCCTCGGCTTCCAGCTCTCGCCCAGACGCCCCCGGACAAGGCTTCCCGCAGCGCAAACCCGTCCAAACCGCCCCGGGCGGGCGCGGCCCCGGCTCCAAGACAAATAGCCGGTTCTGGGGCAGTGATTGAGTCTGTTCATGGATGTTATTCATCAAAACACACACATAGCCAGCCTGGACCCTTTTTTTTTGTATCATAAAAAATGTGAAGGGCTGCCCTGGGGGAAGGGGGGTGGTGGCCCTTGGAACCCTATATGAAGAGGATGACCTGGTCTGGGCACCACCCCTTTTAAAAGGTGGAGCTATATAAATAAACCCATGGATCATAGTAATGGTGAGGACGGGTGCTGCACGTATCGACATTTTTTGTTTGTAAAGAAAAATATGTATATCGTGTTCTTTCCTGTCTGTGTCTTGCCTGTGTTTGTGTTACCAGTTCAAGGCACAGAGTGCAAAAAATCGAAGCTGCTGTTATTTCAGCTCTTGATGTAGCCAGATATCTCCAGTGCCGATGTCTCTGGGTCACTTTCTTTTTTTTAGGCGAGGATGACATCCGGTGCATGATTTGTGATGCTGGATGACTGGTTATCAAGAGAGAGAAAGAAGAACTGAACCACAGGGAAGTAATCGGTGCTGTTAGTCGTTGGGGGTTTCCTTTCTGAGCCCCCCACGAGCGTTGCCCTCCCCCAGCTCTGGGGCAGCCTGTCTGGGTGAGAGGCGGGAGGGGTTGTTTTCCCGGCCCCCCCGAATGGCCTGGGAGTCTGGGGCGCTGCTTCCCCGGCATTGCCTCCCAAAGGAGAAATGGCCTTTCAGGCTTTCTGAGGCCCCCTTGTTCACTGCTCGCAGTTTCCAGCGAGCCCCGTGATGGGGCCGAGACCCAGCCCGAGGGACACCCCCAGATGCAAGCACATGTCAGAGTGGCCGCGGTAACCCAGAGGGCCGGGACCCGGCGGCTCTAGTGACACTCGCGTCCCCGCCAGCACGCCTGACCGACGCGCACAGCCTGGGCCCGTGCCCCTTCCACCCTCACCCCCCCAATCCCTCTTGGATTGATTAAATTGGCTCAAGATGACACCAATAATTGGCTCAAGATGGGGCTTCGACAGGCCCAATGATCCATATCTTCACATTCCCTAAAATCAGTCCTTTCAGCTCTGGGTTGGATTTAGGATGGTTTACATTGGCTCCGTCACAAACATTTTAATAAAGTCCCAGAGAAACCGCAAACGGGTGACATCATTGGATGGTGTTAAAAAAAAAAAAAAGGAGTCCCGTTTTGTAAGAGAGAGGCTGTTCCTCCCTGTGTGATCCGTGCGCCTTCCCCGTTTGGTCATCCAATAATCATCTGCTGTAATTAGGACCATAATACTTACCATGGGGGTAGGGGAGGGGGTGGTGGCCGGCTAAGGACATTAGCTAATAAGCTAAAAACAAATATGACTATTTTGACATAAAGTAGCCAAGAAGATGAGCGGTTGTGGGGCAGGTCTGCGGCCCCCAGGCCGAGGGGCTTGCAGCCTGGACAAGGCGGAGACGCCTGGAGCACTGAGTAAGGAGAACCCCTGGGTCCCCATTCCTGGACGCAGAAATGACTTGGCGGTGTCCGGTGCCAGGACGCCAGGGCCGGCGAGGGAACCCCACTCAGGGGGCTTCTGGCTGAGGGGGTGGTCTCTAGAGGCTCTCCTTTTCTTCTTTATATTATTCTGTTTACTTAACACTTATCTTTCCATAAGGACTTGTATCTGTTTTATAATAAGAAAAGAATCAACTATGCTCTTGAAAAAATCAGAGTAGCAATTTTAATCACGTCCAAACGATTACAATTATATATTAGGCTGAAAATGTTTGGAATAAAATGTACTAATTGTTAATGGTGCTTCTCGCTGGGCGGTAGGACGTTTTGTCTTCTACTCTACTGCAAATGATTTTTATAATAGCTAAACAAATTTTAAGGAAAGTGAAACCTCAAGAAAAGGAATTTGAATTGTTTGGACAGGGATTAGCACATATCCCCCCAAATCCAAATTACTCTTTTATTTTTCTATTTTAAAAAGTACGTTTCACCCTCTTGATTATGAACTTACAAGAAGTGAGATATTTTTAAATGGCAGAGTCGCATTTCCCCGCCGAGAAGGGGGCATATGCCCAACTCTGTGTGTTGAGGTCACGCTCTCCCGTGTGAGTGGGTGTGTTGGGGGGGGGTTCCCTCATCTGCTTGTTGCTGTTTTAGAAAAGACTGGAGCATTTGACGTGCATTTCCCTGTCAGGCTGCAGGTCTGAAGCATGTCGCAGATTTCTCAGGATAATCGATCCATTATGGCTATCACAATTAATTGACTTTTCTGTGACTCAGGGTCAATCTGATGCCAGAACCTACCTTGATCACTTCTTCTGGTAAGAGACTTCAGGATTGTTTTGTTTCATTTCCTTTGTAAATGTAACCATACTTTTATGGTTCACACTGGAAGGGGAACCTGGGGACCTTACAATCCTTGTGAAAAACAAAAGAGTGTAACAGATACTATGTGCTCTGTATGTGTGTGTGACTGTATTTTTATTTTTTTACTAGCAGTGACTCTTTTAAGGGCCGCGTCTGCCCATGACTGCTTGTTCACCTGGGACTTGCTGCTCCGACTGGGATCAGGCCCGTGAAAAATACCTGTTGGATTAACTAAACACACCTAACGTGAGAAATTCAATCCTGTTCTCATTTGAAACAAATGCACTAACACGTTTGCAGAGGGTAAATTCACTGCTTTAACTCCTGCGTGGCCCCAAAATATTGATGGGGTTATTCTTTCCTCCCAGCCTTATTTTCCCTCAGACAGCGAGTGGGAAGGAGAATGGACTCGGGAATAAAACTTGAGGTCAGATCCCTTTTCTGCTTCTCGCCGTGTGACTACGGGCAGTTGCCTGAGCTCTCCTAGACCTCGGCTCCTCTGATCTGTGCGTGGAAACCCTGTCCGCGTTGGAGGGCCCTTTACACATCGCAGGACATGGAGGCTGCAGGCCTCGGGCCTGGGCCGGCCGGAGGAGGACGGCGAGGCTAAGCGGCTGCTCTGCGGGGTGAGAGCAGACCCCGGAGATGCCCAGTGAAAGGGGGCCACTGCCCAGCTGGCTGTGGTCTCCGATGCCGACTCACTTCGGGAGCGCCCCATCTTCTCTCCGAAACCCCACTTTCCCTGCGGTAGCCCTGAGGGGACAGAGCGAGGCGCGGTGGGGAGACTTGGCCTGGGAGCCCCGCTGCCCTGGTTCCAACCTGGACTCCCGCCCGCGCTGTGAACTGCAGCCAGCCTGAGGCTAAAGGCATCGACACCCTTACGGGGTGCCCAAAGTGCTGGCTTTTGCCGCGAGTCTCACCACGGTGTCTCTTAGGGCCCCGCTGGCTCTGGCAGGTTTTGATTTCTGCTTCTTTTGCCCTCACATTTTTAGGGAAAGGCTGATACTTTATTTTTTCTTTAACATTAAGGTAACTACAAACATATTGTTGAAAGAAAATTTAAAAAGGTACTTTTCAGGCTTTAGTCTGCAATAACTTAAAGAAAAGGATCAGGAAAAAAAAAAATCCAAGGACCCAGCGCTGTCTTGATTCTGTACAAATGTTTGCCTCCTTCAAAGAGGCAAGAAGGCCAGTCCTGCCAGATCTGATTGTGCAGAGCTGGGGGATCTGATCGCCTGTCACTAAGGCTACTAATCAAATTTCCATTCAATATGCTCACGCAGGATTTCCTGATCAAACACTTAAGTCTGCCCCCCTGCACCCCCATTAGCTAACATGTTTTATATGCAGAGGGGTCATCAAAAGTGTAATTGCCTTAAAGAAACTTAATCCTGCATTCTTGTCAACTTGCAGATAGCTAATAATGCTTGCTAGCTGATATTTTTCCAACATCAAGAGCGCACCAGAAATTAGAATCTTGTTTTTAATGCACCTCACAGCAGATGTGGAGACTTAGGTGTGCTGATGTTTCTCACAGGCCAGGTAAAGAAGACAAGTTTTCGCTTCAGTTGGTTGGCTCTTCTGAGAAAGCACGGTGCTTGCACACACTGCGAGAAGAACAAAACAGATCACGCAAACCCAGGTCCAGTGGTTTCAGCAAGTCAATGCAACATTTATTCAAACCAGACACCGGACATGTGGACATGAAGGGGATACTGCAACCATTTTACATCCCGATTCATTCGATCCACCAACAGCTTCCAGAGACAGCAGGAGGTTTGCTAGACACTCGATGACAATGTCTTACAAAGCGAAAGTGCAGCACAAGCGAAAGGAGTGATGCGATTACTGATTTTTAATGTTACTTCTTGTACTTAATAAAGGCAATTAAAGGCATTGTGTGGTTATGTTGATGGATCATGTGCATATATCCTAAACATACTGCATGCCTGACATTTCAGTATATTTCCATGCTTTACAGCTGCTTGGTCAGTCGCTCAGAAAGTGATTTTTTTGAAAATTGAGATATTTTTAGTTCTTATTTTACAAAGGTGTTTCTCCTATTTGAAGCGGGTTTTCTATTTCCATTTTCAAATAATCAGTAATTGCAAATGTGTTTTGGGTCAGTTTTGCTGTTTCTCTCTCTGTCCCTTTTGTTGTTAACAGGTTGAAACTAGCTTTGGCCTGAGAAGATGTGTTTGTTGTGCCCACACGCACACGTGTGGGTGTGTCTGCCTGTCCACGTGTGTCGGCACACGCGCACACACACGCAGGCCGTGCCTCGACGGGGTCTGTGGTTTGATGAGAAACCGCTTCAGTCAGGCTGGAAGGAGCAGGTCAGGGAATTCCACCCGCCGCAGCCCAGACCTGCGCGGCCGGGGCCGCAGGGTCCAGGGTTGTCGGGCCTGGGGCTCCTGGTGTCCGCGCGGCAAAACCGGTTTCAGGCCCTGTCTGTTCTTCCCTAACCTTCGCCCCGACGCCTCCCACGGCACGAACCCTGCCCTGCTCCGCCGCGCGGGGCCCTGGCCCGGTGTGATGACCCCTGACCCCACGCCGGGCTAAGGTCAGAGGTCATCTACGTGGACCTATTTGACGGCTTCAGGAGGACAAAGGAAATGTGTTCCTTGTGCTCCCGGGGAGAACAGAGCCTGCCGCGAGGGCCTGCAGAGGCCCGTGACTGACAGCCCCGTCCAACGAAGCGCCGAGGGCTGCAGCACCTGGTGCAGGTGACATGACTGCACGTCTGGGCTCCGCCGACGGACAGGGAAGCCCTCGGGAGAAAGACGAGCGCTTCCCCCTCTGTCCTGCACGGGAGGAAGGCTTCAGACAGCCTGGCATCAACGGTCCTCGGGGGCGTCGGGAGGAAGGCCCCAAATCCTCAGCTCCCTCCAAGCCTAGGCGAAGTGTGGGCTGAGGAAACTCAGTCCCCTGGTGAGAACTTGCAGCCCTGAGCCCAACCCCTGGAGACCCGCTGTGCGTCTCCTCTGCAGGAGCCTCGAGGTGTCGCCTGCGAACGGTGTCTGAACCACAACTCTTGTATCCAGTCCGCTGCCACTATGCCCTCGGCCAGGCTGGGGTTCAGGATCTGGGCACACGGAGGGCGACAAGACGTGGGGCCTGATCCCAGAGGTTTCCCGGGAGGTGACCGCTCGGGTCTGCCCTTGGGTTCAAAGGAAATCAGAGGGCTACCCTCAAGTTTATATGTGCAGCAAGGACGTGCCTGGTGTCGAGTGACCATTAGGAAGCAACTCCAGGCGAATTTTCATCACAGAGAGGTGTCTCTGTCCTTCGTGACAACAACCTTTGAATTGGGCACCTCTCAGCCTGGGTGGACAGAGGCGGAGAGAAAGTCCAATTCCAGTCAGGGGCTGCTCGTGAGAGCTGGTTGTTACTTGATTCTGCCAGATGAGCCATGTCTGAGTTGAGAAATCACCTATCAATCTGATATTTCACTGACTTTAAAAAAATGTTTCCTAACAGTGGAATGCAAACCCGTTTCATATGTTAATGAACCATTTGAAACGTCAGCACAGAGAAGACTTGAGCTGGAAGTGTCCCTGCTGGTGTGAGGCAAGGCCTCTCATTGACAAGGGGAAACAGAGGTCCCCACAGGAAAGGACTTGCCCAAAGTCTCTGTGACTCAGCACGTGGCACATGATTGCTTCTATTTCTGGAGACTTTTCCGATATGATTGCCCCAAGTAGGATGGTCTCAGCTACCCCAGGCAACCACGTTGCTGGACACAACTTAGAAAGTTATTCCAACGTCAAGAGTTTCACATATTTTTCAACCTTGTTTTACCAAGTCGCATCTGCTGTTCAGGACCGTCCTCACGTCTTCTGGGAGAAACCTCTCAAGAGGCCAATGGGAACATTTTCTATTTGTATAATGACGTCGGATCTTTTACCTTGGGGAGATTTGTACTCAAACCAACCCAGCTTGCCAACTTCCCTTAAAGAAAAAAAGCCATTAAATTTCCCATTGGAAATTTGAGCATAAATGAGAGATTTCAAATGAAAACAGCAAGGAATTCTGCAAAACCATCTGATCCTGCATTACACTTACAAATCTTCTTTAAATTAGTTCGATGTCAAAAGGCTACATGGAAAGACCTTTTCTTTTGTCTGATGAAGGAAAAATTGGAACAATATCGCTTCACTTTAGGATCCAAGCGATCATTTGGTTTCACTCCAAGGAGAGTTCTTTTTTTTTCCCTTCCCAAACTTTGGTCTCTAACTGCACGTGTATGACTTTAATCAGTCTCTCCCATAGCTTTTTTTTTTTTTTTTTTTTTTTGCCGTTTAAGCCATTCTCTGCTTAGTGACCTCCCCTCAGAGTGGATGTGTGGATCTCGTCTATGATAAGCAGTTTAGCTCCATCAGCAGAGAAATAGCTGAATGTATATAACATTGCTTTGTTAGAAGAAAATACACGGTTCTTCTGAAAAGGCAGCTGGAGAGCAAGATGAGTCCATTGCCCCCGTGCCTTTGGGGGCTATTCCTTATCAAAGCATGTGATTCCGTATCAAAAAAACGTGACCATGGAGAAACACTTAAAGACCCACATCTCCATTCGAATCTCCTCCAGTCTCACCCATTGCTTTCTTCTGGGGTCTCAGTGGCCTTTATCAAGACTTAGAGCTTGAATCTGTTCCCCAAGGGAAGCCCTCCCTGTGTTCCTCTGGCCCTGGGACCCTAATGCCATGTCCCATCCCAAGATCAGCCTGACCCTTTGGTCCCTCCGGAGATGTGAGTGTCTCTGAGGCAGGGCTCAAACCATCTGAATTTTAAATAAGAACCAAAGAGTCAGTGCTCAGGCAAGCTTCTGGCATTTATTTCCGTGCGCTTATGAGTGCATGAAAGCAAACTCTCCTCAGTCCCAGGGGATGGAGAGGGACGTTTTCTGGTGGGGGAATCTTCTTGGTATCTACACTGTATGAGACATTGCCTTCTCCTCCTGCTGTCGACTGTGGGCTCCCTGAGAGCTGCGATTGTGCCGTGTTCACAGTTGTGTCCCCTGGGTACACGTAGGTGCTCAGAGCCGGCTCTCGGGGACGAAGAAGGAGTTTGTGCAGCGTCTGCTTTCCTACACGCTCACACTAGGCTATGGCAAAACCTCTGTTCCCTCCTTCTCCTCCCACTTCTCCACCATCTGCACTTCCTCACTTGCTTTTCAGTGACTGGTGTACTATGAATGAGATCCAGTGTGATTTTGATTTTTTTGGAATTTGGAACTTTTCTGTAGCATGATTGCTTTTCCCAAATGGTTCGTGTGTGTTTGGGGGAAATGTTTGTTGAGTTTTAAGTTTTATATATAGTTATTAGAGCTAGATTGTTCATCATCGATGCCCTTACTTGTTTTTCTACTTGATTTGTTGGTTGCTGAGAGAATTTTAAAGTCTCCCATTTTGATTGTAGATTTGTCTATTTCTCCTACGGTTTCTATTCAGGTTTTGCTTTATGTTCTTTTAAGTTTTGTTTAGGTGTGTAAAGAGCATAATTTTTATATCTTCTAGGTGTTCCTTCATCAGTACAAAATATCCTTCTTTGTCCCTTTTACTTTTTTTTTTGGTCAGCTACTCTATATTTTCTGGTATTAACGCGGTTACCTTTTCTAATGTAAAAATCATTTGCCTCGTGTATTTTTGAGAAGTTATTTTTTAAAAAGAAGAACGCATAGATCTAATGAATACACATATTTACATGACCAAGGACTCAAAACTGTTGATGTTTTCTTCCTCTTTTTCTTTTATTAAGAAATAAAACATCACAGGTAAAGCTAAGGGGGGGTCTTAACCAACGCTCCCCTAGAAGACTTTCCTGAAGCACCCAGCACCCCAAGGTTGGTGGCTGTGCTTCCTGCCTATTCCTCATGTTTTTACATTCATACCTGGAATTCCTAAACAGACAGTAGGGTTTTTATGGTATTAAATTTACATAAATGATGTCATACTTTATGTAGAATTCTGCACATTTCTTTTTAAATTCAACAGTGTTTTAAAAAATTCCAACCTGGTTGCTGCATCTTTTTCCTTTAATGCTTCATAGAATTCTATCATATAATTATCTACCGTATTTTGTGTATGTATTTACTCATGGGTGGGCATTTAGGTAGTTTCCCTTTCTCCACGGTTCCAAACAATGCTGCAGAGTTAACGCTTGAACAGGCCTTGTATCTAGGAACCACTAGCTCTCTCTCCGGACTGGCTGTGCCATTCACATCCTCGGTAGCATGTGAGCCTTTCTCTTAAGGATCTACCCGTGAGTGGAATCCATGAATTGTGGAATATGTGCATTTGCACTTTTACTGGATTCTGCCAGTGTTTCTCCAGTGTGGCTGTCCCATGTCCACACGCCCCCACCCCTACTTCTTTGGTAATAATGAGAGGACCCTTCTTTTCACTTCCTCACCATCCTTGACATTGTCAATACTATAAAATGTTTTCCCATCTGGCAGGTGAAAAATAGAATATTGTTTGTTGTTGCATTTCCAAGGAGTCGAGCATGTTTTTTGGCCTTTAAATGTTCCTCCTTGGAGGCAGAATATGTGTATATGTGTGACAGTATTATTTTTTTGCTTCTTTAAATATCTATTTTTTAAACAAATCTGAGCCTCATTATCTTTTAAGAGGAAATTTTAATCTATTAAATTATTTTAACTTTTGAGACATTTCAATCCATTTGTGACATCTTATGTTTTCTTTTACATTATTTTTCACATTGTCTTTTTTTGTGCTTCTCTTTCCTGCTCTTTGTTATATTGATGAAGTTTACTCTGTTCTGTTTTTATTCTGTGATTGTCTGTAAATTTTTACTGCCAATATTTAAAGATATTACTCCATTTATGTAGAGAATTAGTAACATATTTCTTTTGGAGTCATTTTTCCTTTGATCTGGACTCTCTCCTGAAGCCATTATTATTTTTTTTTTATTGTTTTGTTGCTGTTGTGGTTCTTTATTTAATCAAGGTGACATAAAAGTTTGAAAGTAAATAGAGGAGTTAACATGATTTTAAAAAGACAATTTTATTTTAAAGTGAGACGGCATTGTCTGAAACAATAAGGAAGGAGATGGTCCACATACATATCAATAAGTATATTGGTCTGATAAGACGTAGAATCTTTGTCATCTAGGCAGATTACTCAGATGGTTGAAAACCTTTTATAGCTTCTCACTAAGAGCAAACAAATAATCCAAGAGAACATTGTCATTTCAGCAGAGTGTAAACCCAATTCTCGTTTTGCATGAAGATACATCTGATAAGAAAACTATTAAAAATCTATAAAACTATAAAATCTTAGGCAACCTTAACCACGACCAATAAAATTCAATTCCAACAAGACTTCTACAACTTTTTATGTCTGTCCATTTTGTCCCACACATTCCTGTTTCTCATTCTGCAACAAGCAGTTATTTTACTTTAAGGGAAAAAGTACTCTCTTCTTCCTCAACGAAAACACTGCTTGCATACTTTACATATTTAAATTACCAAAAGACGATCTTGAAATCAGTCTTCAAGCCAACGTACCACAAAACACAATTCTTCTTTCTGTTTTTTTCCTTTTTTGTGAAAAATAATAGCTAGACAAGAAAGCAATAATTTTCAAAGCACATCACAACAATTAGTTGTAGAGCAGATTTCAGAGTTTGGTATGGGTTACAATTCCACAGTTTTAGGTTTTTACTTCTAGCTGCTCTAAGATACTGGAGACTAAAATAAATATCAATATAACTATTTGGCACTCATATTCATTTGTTAAGCCTTACCTTCTCTGTATGACTCCATCATCACCTTTGATCTTTCTCCCCCTCTTTAGGGGTATTTGGGCTATGCCCATTCTAACTTTTTCATGTTGGCAGGAGCCCTTGATAATATGGGGTAGGGGACAGGAACTAGTTGAGTTCTGGAGAGGCTGGGCCCTCTGCATTTCAGGACTTAGCTGGTTCAGGGACCCATCTAGAGGTTGGAGGTTTCCGGAAAGTTACCCTAGAGCATGGAACCTTTGCAGAATATTATATAATGCCTTAGGTGTTCTTTAGGATTGGCAGGAATGGTTTTGGTTAGAGTTTGGCAAGCTATAATAGGTAGTAAGGTCTACCTGAAGTTTGCATAACAGCAACCTCCAGAGTAGCCCCTCAACTCTGTTTGAACTCTCTCAGCCACTGATACCTTATTTGCTGCACTTCTTTTCCCCATTTTGGTCAGGATGGAATTGTTGATCTCACGGTGCCAGGTCTGGATTCATCCCTGGGAGTCATCTCCCATGTCACCAGGGAAACTTTCACGCCTGGATGTCATGTCCCACATAGGGGGGAGGGCAATGGTTTCACTTGCAGAGTTGGGCTTAGAGAGAGTGAGGCCACCTCTGAGCAATAGAAGAGATCCTCCAGAAGTAACTCTTAGGCATGCCTATAGGGAGCTTAGCTGTTATTTAGAGAAACTTTGTAGGTGAAAAGCTTTCTGAATCTTTGAATTTCTGAAAATGCCTTTTGTTTGTTTTCACATCTGAGTAACCACTTGGTTAGGTATAGAACTGTAAGTTCAAAATCTTTAATTTATTTTTTAAACCTTTAAAACATTAGATATATTTCTCCACTGTTTTCTTGCATTTAGTCGCTCGGAAAAACCTCCTGTTAATATGATTTTTGTTCCTCTCTGTATTACCTATTTTTCTCCTCTCTGGAAGTGTCTAGGTTTAAAAGAAATCTTTGCTATAATAATAATTCTTAAGAATATGAGGAATAAATTAGTTATCATTTATTTGTTATTTATCTCTGTAATAACTGATACTCATTTTCAGTCAATTTAGTGCTTGGTTTATTCTTTTAATTAGAAAATGTTGGAGTCTTACACTTTGGGAAGCTGTCTTTTCCTTTTCTTTGAACTTTTGGTGCAGAGTCAAGTTTAGCATTCTCCTCAATTCCTAGCCTTTTATGCACAGCCTTCTGTGCATAACCTTCTCTTAATTTTGCCATCTTTCTCCCTTATCTTTAGTCCTCACTTCCATTCACCAGCTCCCTCCAATGGTGCCCTCTCTAATGTTTTTGCCACATATCCTTGTACTACATTGTATTTTCATTTGTATACATGTTTTTCTTTTCTGTCTTCTTTTTCTAGACCTGAGGTGCAGAAGGCTGAGTTACTCACACTCCTCAGTTCATGATCATTTCCATTATTTGTCTATCCTAGGCTGCTCTCTTATTTTATTTATCTATTGCATTTTGTTTTCCTATCTACTCCAATCCCCTTCCCTCCCATCCCTGGACGTTTGTGTGTACTCGTGTAACGAAAATATATAAGGTTGTAATCTGTGAAGTTATTTTCCATTTATACGCATGGTCTTTTGCTACAGAGCTCATTATGCTTCTTTTCACTGATCAGTGGTTTTAAAAGATCCTTCCATGCTGCTGTTGTGTGTGTGTGTGTGTGTGTGCACGCGTGTGCACAGTTCTGGGATGGGGTACCAAGTGCTTTACTTGCTGCCTAGAGATTGATCCCCCAGAGAAAGACACTTAGGTTGCCTCCATCCCCTGCCATCTCAAACACCGTGACCATGAACATTGCACACATGTCCCCTTATGAAACCCTGAGGGATGTTCTTGAACTATACGGCTAGATGTGCAATTTGTGGATGATGGGATATATGTTTTCTTAGTTTGGTTAACTACTGCCAAATTTATCCCCAAAATGCATGTACCACTGCATCCTCCCATGATCAGTGAGTGAAAGAAAGTTGTTATATTCTAACATTTTGTCAAAAGTTGGCATTATCCAGCCTTCTTGTTTTTTTTTTTTTTTTTTTTTTAGAGAGAGGGAGGAAAGGAAGGAAAGACAGAGAGAAGGAAGGAAGGATGGAAGGAAGGGAAACATCTTTAAACATTTTCTTGTATTTTGTTTGTTTGTTTGTTTTTTACATGGGCTGGGGCCGGGAATCGAACCGAGGTCCTCTGGCATGGCAGGCAAGCACTTTGCCCGCTGAGCCACCGCGGCCCGCCCATTTTTTTTTTTTTTTTAAAGACAGAGAAGGAAGGAAGGATAGAAGGAAGGAAAGGAGGAAGAAAGGGAAACATCTTTAAACATTTTCTTATTTTATTATATTTTGTTTGTTTGTTTGTTTTTTACATGGGCTGGGGCCGGGAATCGAACCGGGGTCCTCCGGCATGGCAGGCAAGCACTCTTGCCCGCTGAGCCACCGCGGCCCTCCCCAGCCTTCTTGTTTTTAACAATCTAGTAAGATACAGGAGTCTTGATGTTTTACTTTGCATTTTTCTAAACACTGAACATAGTTGTTTCAGTTTTCTCTTTGAAATTGCCTGTTCATGTTATTGCTCATATTTTTTTTCATTGGGTTTCTTGTTTCGTTCTTGATTTTTAGGACTTCCTTGCATAATCTAGAAGTGACACCCATGTCAGTTTAATATATTGCAAATATTTTCTCCCAATCTGCCTATAATTTTCTATAATTTTATTTAGCCAAATACATCTTTGTCTATTTATGGCTTGTGGTTTGTGATTTGGGGGTTCTAGGAAGTCCTTTTCCGCCTCTTGCGTACAGAAGGTCCTTATCTATTGTGAATGTTATAGTTTACTTTTCGCTTGTAAGCCTTTAACCCACCTGAGTCCTACTCTGTGTGTTCTATTAGCTGAGGATCCAGGTTAAACTTTTCCCTGAAATGAACCATGTTTTTCCAGGGCCATCGTCCAAAGAGACGATCTTTCTCCTGCTAACTTGTGATGCCACCTGGCTCTGCTGATTTTCCAAGACCCAGCCCACACGACTGCAGCTGTGGCCGTCGGGGTATAAAGAGTAGTGGGGAGGAGAGAATGCGGGAGTAACCTGTGTTAGCTGCTGCACATCCCAGTGGGACCTGGGAGGGTAGCCAGCTACTGCCTTTCTGCTTCATCGAAACCAAGGGAAACCAGGGAAGTCCCAAAGCAATTTCAGGGAGAGAAAAAGGCAGACCAAAGCACTCTCCCTTACCCGTCTCCCACCCAGGGGCTTGGTTCTCTTATGTGCTGAGCTGCCACTCCCCCCTCCTCACCCACAACATACTGCCACTGCCCTGGAACAGTGGGGTCCCTGCAGAATTTATGTATGGGTTTGGCAGGCTTGTCACCCTCCCTTTGGTTTCTGAGAATGAACCAGTGAATATGCTGGTTTGCTTTCTCAGAGGGATGTTGGTGCTTTTTACTTCCTCTGTAGTTTCCCCCTCTCTTTTTATTTTCTCTGCTCACTTCTCCTGGAACACCTATTAGAACACAAATACTGGAATTTCTAAATCCATATATCTCTTAATTATTCTTTTGTGCTTACCAGACATTATACCTCTGCACTGAATTTTAAAGAAATTAAAACAATCTTTTAGCACATTACTTACTCCTCAGCTTTTCTCTTTCTGACACTTAATGCATTTAATTTAGTTTTTAAATTCTGATGACTGCATTTTTCATTTTCCAGACCTTTGATTGCTGTTTCTTTTAGGGGAGCTTTTTCATGGATGGGTTATCCTCTCTTATTCCTCTTAGGACATTAGTATACTCTAACATTGCTTTCAGATTGTTTTCTAAATCTCTTTCCTTAGCTGTTGGTATTATTTGTTGAATTTGGTGATTCTTCGGTGTGTCCTTTCCTTTGTTTCTGAGATTCCCTGTGTTCCCAGCTGGAGGTGCTGTTTTGTTTACTGTCAGAAGCCTGGTTCTAGTGTTTGTTTCCAGAGGGAGGGGGCATGGTGAGTGTGGGGGAGCAGAGGTGTGGTGGGCTGAACTGGACTCCAGTGGACACATGTTCTTAATCTTACTCCAGTCCCTGCGAGTGAGAACCCATGACAAAGGGAACCCTTTGAAGATGTGATTTTAAATTAGGGGGTGGCCCACAGACCCAGGGTGGGTCTTAATGCATTCTACCAGAGGCCTTATAAAGAGAAGAGAAACGGAAGTCAAGAAGGTCCAGGAAGAAGCAGGAACTCAGCAGAAATGGAAGAGAAAGAAGAGGACGTGGTCAGGTGACAGGAGTCTAAGACCCACGTCAGGGTCCCCAAGGATGCAGGTGACAGGCGCCAGAGTGCTGCGTACGCTGCGTGCGTGAGAGCTAACCTTGCTGATATTTGATTTTGGACTTCTTCTGGCCTCCAAACTGCGAGCCAGTAAATTCCTGTTGTTAAGCCAAAACCAGTGTGGTATTTGTGGCAGCAGCTCTGGAAAACTAAGACGAGAGGCTCATGAAAATGTGCGCACTCTAGGCAGGGCTGTCAGGACTCATCTTTGAATTCTCTGCTCTGAGCTCCTGGCTTCACCTTACAGGCTGCTGCTTGGCACAGGGATGGGGAAAAGGATTCTCTTGCGGTGTTCCAGACACCACATCCAAACAACCATCCTGATGGTCACCCCTTCCTGCTCGCGTGCCAGCTACTTCTGAGCTTAGAAGCCCCCAGGGTTGTACCGTATTTCACCGCGACCCCCAGCTGAGTGTCTTTGGGTGGTGTTGCTTCCAACGGCCCAGTCCCATCTGTGTTCTGTCTTTCAAGAATTCCTCATCATTTCTGGTCACCACTAGAACTGCTTCTTGAACTTAGTTGTTTGTTTTGTCATTTTAAGGATTTACGCAGGAACAGGCAGACATACGTGCTCAGTATGCCATCTCCATGGACTATTTTTATTAATTGTAAAATCAATTTATTGTTCAGAAAAATATTTTTATTAAGTGTCAAGTAGATAAAAATTGCACATACCAGCAACCCAGGAACTGGCAGTTACCGAATAGCTGTGAATTGTGCTACAAAACTGGACCAAAAAAGGTCACTTTTCATGGATGGAGGCTTCCTTTCTCATCTTTGAGAGATGTAGACCCCAAGGCTCTGGCAACCCTGGAAGCACATGGGGACAAGCCTCTTGTCTGCAGCCCCCCACGGCGGCTGTCCAGACCCCCTCTGCAAATTCACCAGCTCTGTTCAAAGGCAGGCATTCTGCTGCTTGCACTGACTGTGTCCTAGCCCTCTACGCCAAGCTTGGCCGTGGGGACTTGTCTGTGGCTGGCACTGACACAGGGCTAACGGTCCAAAGTTTGGACGGCCCCACAGTCACTCTAGCTGGAGGCCTCTTACTCTCAGAGCTTTGTGCACCTGTGGGCCAGTGTCCCCTACCCACAGATCTCTGACCTCTCAGTCTCAGGGTCTTTCCTCCCCACTTGTCTTGCTCTCTTCATCCTCCTTCTCCTCACCCTTTCGCTGTCACCATTGATGTTGATCTTTAAAAATGAAGCTTATTTGTAGTTGACTCCAGACTTCTCTCTCTTTATTTTTCCTACCATGAAACTCTAAAATACCTGGGAGGAAGAAGTCCAGAACTGAAAAGCTAAAGGCCTGGCTTCCCTGCCTGTGACAGGCAAAGGCTAAATTCCTTCATTCCTTTTCTGATGGCCTCACCCCAGCCAAGGTGGACGCACGCCCTCAGCTGCTCAGCCACGCCCCTGCCACACCCACTGCGGTTGCTGTTAGTGTTGGGTATGGGTTTCAGGGCTGTTTCCAGAGGCAGGAGGCACCTCCGTGGGCCCAGCCCTGCCCTCTGGCCTTCGGTAGTCTGTCCCTCTGCCCAGTCTCTCAAGGTAATGTCCCTTTGGAGGAGAATGGTGTGCCCTTCATCTCTCCCCTGGGTTAAGTGAATAGGCATAGTGAGGAGAAGGGGTCTGCCAAGGGAGATCCAAGGACAGACAGACAGACAGCCTTGTCAGCACCTGAGATGCCCATGGAGAAACTTCCGCAGGCACAGGAGACATTCCCTGGGAGTGCAGCAGCATCTGGGTCTGTGCGCCCACCCCATGCCTGGACGTCTAACCCGGGCTCCTCAGGCCTCTGCAATGGGGCCTGCCGTCTTCTCAGACATAGGCAATCCGAGAGGGGAAGCTGAGGAAGCCTTCAACCTCTGGGGAGGAGATGTGACGGCGCTGAGATTCCACTAAGTCAGGGACGCTGATGAGGTCCGGAAAGGTGAGAGGAGCCAAGGCCAAGCGTCCCCACAGGAGCCCTCTCCCTTCCACCCAGGCAGGCCACGCTGCTCAGAAATGCCAGAGCTGCCCTCACCAGGACTGCACCTGCAGTGGCACAGACTCCCGAGGTGGACAGACCTATGGGTCAGCTACTGCCCCTTGACTGCCACCATATCCGATGTCTGCTCCTGGAAGGCAGGCCTCAGGGCTCCTCACCCAGGTCCTTTGTGCCCATCTCAGCACAAGCCAGGCCCCTGGTCCTTCCACCCCCCGTTCAGATGGGACTCAAGGCGGTGGCTCCTGTTTACCCATCTTTGTGTCTCCTAATCCCAGGCAGACTCTGGGCCCTGCTAGGCGTGACAGGTGTTTGGTGGCTGAAGGAGCCCAGCTATCAGCGCGTGTTTGCCGAACCCAGCTGTGTGCTGAGCTCCGGGCCGTGGGAACCTTTGAGCAGAGATCTGGAGCATGGCCCCTTGGAGCCAGAATCGGTGCCAGAGGGTGCCGCTTCACAGGTGTGACCTCTGCAGAACCCCTCGGCCTCCTCCCACCCTGTGCCGTCCCAGCCCCTCTCCTCGGGCAGCTCAGCAGCACCCATGGGAATGTGAGGCTCTCGGGCTCTTGTTTGTCTCAGCTAATCTGAAAAATGCACTTGTTTTCCCTGTTGGTTTGGGAAGTCCTCAGCAACGCTCCTTCATGTCGATAGAGCTGGGGGCAGAGGCCGTGGGAGCCAGAGGGCCATGAACTGCAGCGTGTTCGCTTGCTTTCTTGCTCTTTCCAATTGTTTCTGTTACCTCTAGGCATCCCAGCAACCATGGAAGTAAATGTCCTGCATTTCAGAGCTGCCTCCACCCCTTCTGCTTCTCCTCACGGTAAGCAGCATCTGGGCAGGTGCCGTTATCTCCACTTTACAGAGGAACCCAGAGCTCACAGAGGCAGGGGCTGTTCATGCCACACAGCAAGTGAGAGCAGAGCTGGCGGAGAGCCCAGGACCCCCCTCCTAGCTCCCAGGACCCTTCCTCCAGTTCGAAGCTCCCCCTCCTCCTGTCAGGGTGCTAATCTCCCAGGAGCCGCTCTGTGTCACTTGCTGTCTCTTTCACTGGATTGTGAGTTCCTTGAGGGAGGGGGCTCTTCAATAATCACCTTCAGATTCCCAGACCTTGTGCTATGGATTGAATCATGTCCCTGCAAAGACATGTCCAAGTTGTAACCCCTGGTCCTGTAGATGCGAAACCATTTGTAAATAGAGTATTTGAAGATATTATTAATTAAGGTGAGGCCAAAGTGAACTGGGGTGGGCTTTAATCCAATGTAACTAGAGTCCTTATAAGCAGATAGGGAAAGAGTCAGCAGGGGACAGATAGGGAGAGAGAAGGCTACGTGGCAGAGACAAAAACGGAGCTCTGCATTGCAAGCAAGCCACCACCAAACACCACAGACTTCAGGAAGATGGTGGAGAAGGAAAGTCCAGGAATCAGTCCCTCCCCCAGAACAGCTATTGACCAGGCAGGAATTCTCTGAATCAACTGTTCTGAAACTCCGGAGCCAAGTGGAACACTGTACAGTGTAGAGGGAAGAGCGGAAGGAAGAGGCTGCTAGACTACCGTAAAGACCAGTAAGTTGCTCCCTCCTCGCAGTGGTCACTGATGACCATCTGCACTGTTGCAGCAGGCAGAAGTGGATCTGGCACTGGCATAGCTTGCTGGCCCTTGCCAGAAAGGGACCTACAAATCCACTTCCCCAAGATCTGGGTGGGCCCAGGCCAATTGCTGATCACGGCTTTGCTTAGTGTTCTGGTTTGCTAGCTGCCGGAATGCGACACACCAGAGACGGACTGGCTGTTAATAAAAGGGGATTTATTTTGTTGGTGCTTCAGAGGAAAGGCAGCTAACTTTCCACTGAGGTTCTTTCTTACGTGGAAGGCACAGGATGGTCTCTGCTGGTCTTCTCTCCAGGCCCCTGGGTTCCAACAACTTTCCCCAGGGTGACTTCTTTCTACATCTCCAAAGGCCTGGGCTGAGCTGCAAGTGCTGAGATGAGGAATGCCGAGCTGCTTAGCTGTGCTACGTTGTGATCTCTCATTTAAGCACCAGCCAATTAAGTCAAACATCACTCATTGCAGCAGACACACCTCCTAGCCGACTGCAGATGTAATTAGCAACAGATGAGGTTCACGTACCATTGGCTTATGTCCGCAGCAACAAGACTAGGTATGCTCACCTGGCCAAGTTGACAACTGAATCTAACTAACACACTTAGTGACATTGGATCAGTGGGGGCCTGGCTCTGACGTGGCCATTGTTCCAACCTGCCTCAGACAAAGGAGGGGCGGAGACTCAGAGACAGTGTTTCCTCAGAACTGCAGAGGGCAGCTGAGGGGCTGCGTTTGTTGGGTAGGTCAAGAAGATCAGCATTGGGGACCCATGGAGGAAGCTCTTGGTGCTTTTCCTGGCCCCTCCCTCGTCTGCTCCGGGGCAGTTTGGAGCCAGCTGGCCATCCCTTTGTGGGCTACTGGCCTTGTTCTGGCTGGGAAAGACTGACTTGGGATACTCTCCTCCAGTGATGCTCCTCCCAGAATTTCCTACCGAGGAAAAGCAACTTAAGACAACAAAAGCAGTATAAGAAACAATTAAGGCAGATGACCTGGGGCAAAGGCTTACCTGCTTTTAGACTAACGGGGAGCACGCAGGAGAAGGTCTGTTCCCTGGGAAGTAGAAGGGGCATCTAAACTGTGAACTGGGGAATTCCTAAGGCTACTGGCAAGAATAAACCCAGGTCAAGACTCAGGTCCAGAAGAGACAGGGAGGCCCCATAATTTGTATTTGCCATGGGTGGGCTTTCCTGAAAGGAGCACACTCAAGAAAATATTTCTCATTATTACCAGCTGTTTACAAACTCAAGAAGCAGACATCTCAGGGAATGAATTTCAGAGTTAACATTTAAAAATATTAAAATGTACAGTGTGCAACAAAAGATAATAAGACAAACAAAGAAACAGGGAATGATGGCTCATTCAAAGAAATAGGATAAAAATTCAGAAAAACATCAGTGAAGAAGACCAGACTGTGGATATACTGTACAAAGACTTTAAAGAAATTATCTTCAGTCTGCTCAAGGAAATGAAGGAAAATACAGAGAAAGAACTAAAGGATATCAGGAAAACGATGAATGAAGAGTATGAGAATTTAGCATTAAATCTCTCAATCTTAGTAGAGAGATAGATATTTGTAAAAGGAACCAAACAGAACTATAGGAGTTGGAGACTGCAATTACTGAAATGAAAAATTCCCTGTCTGTTTTAATAGCAGATTGGAGAGGTCAGAAGAAAGAATCAGTGAACTCGAAGACAAGTCAATTGAAATTGTCAGTCAGGCTGAGGAAGAGAAAGAAAAAAAGAATTATGAAACTTGAAAATAGCCTAAGAGACTCTGGGATACCATCAAGCATACCAATATTAACATTATGGGGTCCCAGAAGGAGAGGAAAGGAGCAGAAGTAATGTTCAAAAAAATAGTAACAGAAAACTTTCCAAACTTAGTGAAAGATATGAATATACACATCCAAGCAGCCCAGAGAACACCAAACAAGGTAAACTTGAAGAAAAATATGCTCCATCATATATTGCTTAAACGGCCAAATGCAGAAGACAAAGAGAGAGTTCTGAAGCTGCAAGAGTAAAGTCACATATCATGTGCAAGGGAACCCCACCTAGACTGAGTGCTGATTTCTCATGAGAAACCATGGAGGCAAGAAGGCAATGGGTTGAAATACTTGAAGTGCTGAAAGAAAACATTTTCCAAGCAAGAATTTTATATTTGGTCAGATTTTCCTTCCCAAATGAGGATGAGATGAAGGCATTTCCAGATAAACAAAAGCTGATGGAGTTTACCACTATTAGACCAACCCTATAAGCAATTCCAAATGGAGTTCTTCAGACTTACAGGAAAGGACACTAGACAGCGATTTAAAACAGCATAAAGAAATAAAGACCTTCAGAAAAGGTAACCATTTGGGTAATTATAAATTCCAGTGCTATTGTATTGCATGTTTTGGTATATAAGTCCATTACTTCCTACAGGTGCTAAAATGCAAATATATAAAAAGTAATGCTAAATCTGTGGCTTTTGACATACAATGTGCAAAGATATTGCAATGGTTCATGTGTCAATTTAGCCAGGTGATGGTGTCCAGTTTTCTGGCCAAGCAAGCACTGTCCTATCTGTTGTATCTGTTGCTGTGAGGACATTTCATGGACTTAAGTCCTGAGCACATTGGTTGCATCCACAGCTGATTACATCTGCAGTCAGCTAAGGAGAGTGTCTTTTGCAATGAGTCATGCTTAATCTAATTACCCAGAGGTTTTTAAGAAGAATTCAGATGAGAGAATCTCTCTTTCCATTTCAGCCAGCCAGCCTCTCCTAGGGAGTTCATTGAGGACCTTCATTGGAGCTTCCAGCTTGCACCCTGCCCTGAAGATTTTGGACCTTTATGTCCCCACAGTTGTGTGAGACACTTTTTATAAATCTCATATTTACGGATATCTCCTGTTGGTTTTGTTTCTCAAGAGAACTCTGACTAATACAGATATAATTTGCAGTGAGTACGAAAAAGGTGGGGGTGCAGAGGAGTATAAGAACAATAGTTGTGTATGCTATAAGGTTGTGGTTTAACTTAATCCATTCCTGTGGGTATGACCCATTGTTAGTAGGATCTTCTGATGAGGTTACTCAGTTAAGAGGTGGCCCAACTCAATCAGGATGGGTTTTAATCCTATTACTGGAGTCCTGTATAAGCATAATGGAGTTCAGACAGACAGAAGGAAAGCCACAGAAGTAGAAGTCAGAAGCCAAACACCAAAAGAACCTGGAAGAGGAGGGAGAGGCCAGGAGAGGCTGCCATGCATATTGCCAGATGACAGAGGAGCCCAGGACCAAGGATCACCAGCAGCCAGTCCTAGGAGAGGAAGGGGAATGTGTTTTACCCTCTCTGAAGTCTGATGGGGCAACATTTTTCCTGAGCAATGAAGTAGAAGGCCCACCCTCTGCTTCTGGAGCAAACTCACCCTCTCCACATGCATGGATGGATCTGCTCTCCTGGGCCAAGATTTCCTGACTCCAGAGCTTAGCTTTCACGGTTCTACTTTCAAAGTAATTTCCCCTTTTCTGTCCCTTTTAGTCCAGACTGGCAGTAGTTCCATTTATGCAGATCCTGCAACACTCTTGTCAGTTTTTCATGCAGTATATTGGGATCACAACTGTCAGACAATAGAACTTTCTCCAATCCTGGCTTATGCTGAATGGCTGACTGGTTCCATGTTTGGTTAAATTCTCACATGGGGCATTAGTCTTTGGGGTCTCATTTTTCTGGAAGCACAGAATTTTCCAGAACATCAATTTCTGGTTTCTTTATACCCAAGGGTTCAGTTCTCAGCTTATGTCTTTCCTCTCACATTTTACTATAAGCTACATGGAGAAACCAGGTTGCATTTTCCACATTTACTTTGGAAATTCCTCAGTGTTTTGGCTTGTGAAAGCTGACAGAATGCAATATACCAGTAATAGAGAACCTTTTAAAAAAGGGAATTTATTAAGTTACAACTTTACAGTTCTGAGGCCATAAAAATGTCCAAACTGAGGCATCCAGGGGAAGATATCTTGACTGAAGAAAGGCTGATGGGTCCAGAAATCCTGTCAGCTGGGAAGGCATGTGACTGGCATCTCCTGGTTATTTGGCTTCTGGTTTCAGTTTCCCTAGGGAATTTTCTTTTTGCATCTCCAAATGTCTGAGTCTCATATTGGCTCTGAGCTTTCTCCAAAATGTTTCCCCTTTTAAAGGACTTGAGAAAACTAATCAAAGCCTTCTCTGAATGGGTGGAGTCACATCTCCATCTAATCAAAAAGCCATACTCACAATTGGGCATGCCACATCTCATTGGAAGTAATCTAATCAAAAGATCACACCCACAACTGTGTGTGTCACATCTCCATGGAAACAATCCAATCAAAGTTTCCCACTCTAAACAATAGGCCTGGCCCTACAAGATTGGGTCAGGATTAAAACATGGCTTTTCTGAGATACATAATTGTTTCAAATTGGCACCCTCAGCTAGATATCTAACATTGCCATGTGCCTTCCTATGTGACAGAGAAACCCCAGATGCAATTGGCCTTTCCTGTGTGAAGGTATCCTCTTCTTGCTGCCTTAATTTGGACATTTTCACAGCCTTAGAGTTGTAACTTTTAACTTAATAAATCCCCTTTATAAATCCAGTCCATTTCTGTTATACTGCATTCCAGCAGCTTTAGCAAACTGAAACAGATTTTGGTACCAGAGAAGTGGGGTGCTGCTGAGTTTACAAATACCAAAAATGTTGGAATGGATTTCTAAATGAATAAGGGGAATATTCTGAAAGAATTGTGAGACACATGAAAGGAAAGGTCTAGAATGCTTTGAAGGGACTGTTGATAGAAATAGAGGTGCTAAAGATTGTTTCAATAAGGCTTTAGACAGAGATGATGAGTGTGTTGTTGCAAACCGGAAGAAAGACAATCCTTATTTTAAAGTGGCAGAGAATTTGGCAAAATTGAATACTAGTGTTCTATGGAAGGCAGAATTTGAAAGTGATGAGCTCAGGTATGTCTGCTGTCCTTCTCTCTGGGCTTCTGATTTCAAATGGCTCTCTCAGCATCTCCAAGTGTCTGTGTCTTGGTTTCTTCTCTCTGTTCTCTGTAATGGCTCTTTGAGCATCTGTCTGCTTTCTTCAAAATGTCTTCTTCTTAAAGGGCTCCAGTAAGTAGATTAAGACCTACCTTGAATGGGTGGAGTCACATCTCCATGGACATAATCTAATCAAAACGGTGGGTGGATCACATCTCCGTGGAAACAACTTAATCAAAGATCCCATCCAATAATGGGTCTGCCCCCACAAAATTGGATTAGAAGAATATGGCTTTTCTGGGGAACATAATGGTTTCAAGTCAGAACACTCTCTCTAATTTTTAAAATTCTCTAGTTCATTGATCTGTGCTCTAATCTTGGTTATTTCTTTTCTTCTGCTTGCCTTGGGTTTAGTTTGTGCTTCTTTTTCTAGTTCTTCCAGTTTTGAGATAAGGTCTTTAGTTTGAAATCTTTCTTCTTTTTAATGGAAGCATTTAGAACAATAAATTTACCTTTTAGTGCTTCCTCTCCTGCATCCCATAAGTTTTCCTATGTTTTTAAAACATTTTTATTGTGAAAAATAATATATATACAAAAAAGCAATAAATTTCAAAGTGCGTTTTAGCAAGTAAGTATAGAACAGATTTCAAAGTTTGATATGGGTTACAGTTCCACAATTTCAGGTGATTCCTTCTACTCCAAAACACTGAAGACCAATATAATGATTCAGCAGTCATACTTATTTGTCGAATCCTAACTTCTCTGTTATAACTCCTCCTTCTCCGATCCTTCTTCTAATCTTTAGGGATATTTAGGCTATGCCCATTCTAACTGTTCATGTTGAGAAGGATGTCAACAATAATGGGATGGGGGTGGAGCTGGTTGATGTTCTTGGAGAGATGGCTATGCTGTTTTTCTTAAATTTTCATTTGCCTTAGGATATATCCTACTTTCCCTATGATTTCCTCTTTAATCTATTGGTTGTTAAAGCATACATTATTTAATTTCCATCTATTTGCTGTATATTTGTGAATTTTCATTTACTCCTATTATTGATTTCTAGCTTTGTTCCATTGTGCTTGGAGAAGATGCCTTGTATGACCTCAATATTTTTTAAACTTATTGAGACTTGTTTTGTGACCTAACATATGGTCTATCCTGGAGAATATTCCATGTGTACTTGAGAAGAGTGTGTATCCTGTTGTGTTATATGAAATGTTCTCTATATGTCTAGTTGGTTTAGAGTATTGTTCAAGTTTTCTATTTCTTTATTGATCTTCTGTCTAGATGTTCTTTCCATTATGGAAAGTGGCATATTAAAGTTTCCTACTATTTATATAATCACTGTTTTTCTCCCCTCAAATCTGGCAGTATTTGCTTCATGTATTTTGGGCATCTGCTGTTACATCCATATTTATTTATAATTGTTATATGTTCTTATTGAATTGACCCCTTTATCAATATTTATTGACTCTCTTTGTCCCTCAAACTGTTTTTGACTTAAAATCCATTTTATCTGATGTTGGTATAGCTACCCCAGCTCCCTTTTGGTTACTTCTTGCATGATATATTTTTTTCCCATCCTTTCACTTTTAACCTACTTACGTCTTTGAATTTAAGGTGAGTCTCATGTAGATAGTGCATAGTTGAGTCGTGCTCTTTTATCCATTCTGCCAGTCTCTGCTTTTTGACTGGAGAGTTTAATCCATTTTCATTTAAAGCCACAACTGACAATGCAAGACTTTATTCTGCAATTTTGCTGTTTAGTCTTTGTAAGCCTTATACATTTTTTGTCCTTCAATTCTTCTGCTAACGCCTACTTTCATCTTTATTTGCTTTTTTAAAATATAGTATTATATTGAGTGCTCTTCCATTTCTATCTGGATATATTTTTCTTGTGGTTACCCTGGGGTTAAAATTTAAGATCCTAAATATATAAAATATGTTGCTTTGACCCTTGGTCTTTGGCTTCTCTGTTGGACAGCACATGGTGACCTCTCCTGGTCGCTTCCTTCTTTTCCAGTTTCTCTTGATGTACAGCTTCTACTACTTCCTCCATGGCATTCTATTCTTCTTCCTGAATTTTATTCCATTCATAATTTATTCCAGTAATCCAGTTAAGATCCATACTGATTGAAGTGGGCCATACCTTTACTGAAGTATTTATAATGGTTACTTAATCTGCAGGACTGGATTAAGTTTAAGGACATGTTTTTCTAGGGTACATACAGCTCCAAACCACTACACCAACAACAACAAAAAGGGAGAGGACACAAATAACTAAAATCAGACATTTAAAGGGGGACATTAATAATAACCCCACTGAGATAAAAGGACTATAAGAAGATAGTGTGAAAAGGTAAACTAGATGAAATGAGCAAATTCCTAGCAATATACAAACTACCTACACTGACTTAAGAACAAATAGAAGATCTCAACAAACCAATAACTAGTAAAGAGATTGAATCAATAATCAAAAATCTCCCAACAAAGAAAAACCCAGCACCAAATGGCTTCACAGGGAATTTTACCAAATATTCCAAGAAGAATTGACAGCAATTCTGTTCAACCTCTTCCAAAAAATTAAATGAGAAGGAGCACTCCCTAACTCATCCTACGAAGACGGCATCAACTTCATACCACAGCTAGATAAAGATACCACAAGTAAAGAAAATTACAGATCACTATCTCCTATGAACATAGATGCAACAATCTCTCAAGAAAATAACACCAAACTGGATCCAATCACATCTCCTCTAGCCTGTGGTGGTCACCTCTTCCCAGAGGCCCTCTATGACTACATCAGTCCTCAGAGCAAGTCAGGAAGCACGTGTCCCAAGATCCTTGGAGAACTCTCCATGTACAGTGCCTCACCCAACCACACTGAGGCCATAAACTCATTTCTTAGGACTTAAGAATTTTCCCTGGGAAGTTGAAGATGAATATTACACATCGAATTCCCTGAAGAGAAAGAACATCTAAGTTAACTTATCTTGGAGTAGGTATGCACACATGGGGCGCTGCCAGGAGCAGGAGTTCTCTGGCTGCATAAAAGGGAGTGAAAACCCACAGGGGAGGGAAGGGACAGCATCAGACTACCTGGCCTCTGCCGTTCAATGGGCACTCAGTTCTCCCATGCTCACTCATTGACTCATATGTATGTATGTTTGTGTGTATGTGTGTATATATGTATGTATGTGTGTGTGTTTCCTCCAATATGACTCCTGGAAGAAGAAAAATTTTCTTGTTGGTCCCACAACTTCAGCAAGGAATTAGGTACACACTTGGTGCCCAATAAGGGCTTGTAGTTGGCTTGTTGCCCCAGGCAGGAAGGGTTGAGGCAAGAGAGCATCTTCCTGGTTTCCTGTGCTGCTCCGATGAGCTCCTTTCCCATGAACTCCATGTCCTTCTGGCGTATGAACTAATAATCTAATCGAGCAGCTTCCCAGGCTGCAGGAAGTAGTTGAGGGGCAAGGAAGCCTGGACATGCTTTCAGGGTCCCACAGTCCCTTTCTAGGGCCGGAGTCCCTCTTGGGAACTGTGAACTTGCTGCAAATGGTGGGAGACCTTTTCTTCAACCTCACCCAACCCTTGTTCCTTACATTCATTCAACAAGTATTTATATATGTGGGAAGCACTTGCCTGGGTGCTGGAGATGCAGGGTTAAACAAAACCGACAGAAACCTCTGTGCTTATTGAGTTCATATTCTAGTTTTTTTTGAAGGGGGCAGGGGAGGTGGGGTCAAGGGGAGGCAGCAATAAAAAAGGAAATAAAATATAACACCACATTAGGGATGAGCCTTAAGGAGGAAAAGATAAAGCAAGGAAAAGAGATGTGAAATGTCTAGCGGGGGAGAGTTGACATTTTAGAGAGAGTAGGCAGAGTAGACCTTTTGGAGAAGGTAATTTTTGAGTAAAGATCTGGAGGAAATGGGGACACTAGGCATGTGGAAGAGCACTTGGGGTAAGGAAAAGCCAATGCAAAAGCTCTGAGGAGACATAATGGTGGGTAGGTCTGGCTGGGAGTGAGGAGGGTAGATGAGGTCAGAGAGGTAGAGGAAGGGGAGTGACAAATCACGGAGGGCCTGGAGTTTGGAGAGGATTTTGTGTTTACCCTGCATGAGATTGGAAGCCATTGGAGGGATGTGGGCAAAGGAGTGATATAATCTTACTAATGTCTACCCCCCCCCCCCCCCGGTGACTGTGTTGAGAATAGATTTAGGGGTCTGGGGCAAAACCAGGAGGCCAGTGAGGAGGCCACCCAGGAGAGAGAAGATGGTGGCCTGGACCAGGGGGTGGCAGGTGGTGAGAATCTGGACAACAGGATTTGAAGAGAGACTGAATGCAGGGGTGAGCGAGACAGCCAAAGATGATACCAAACTATTTGATCTGAGTAATTGGACAAATGGAGCTGAGTAATTGGAGGGAGGAAGATTGCTTCAGGAACAGGTTTTGGGGAAAGATCAGGATTTCAGTTTTGGACATGTTCTAAGTTTGGGGCATCCATCAGGCATCCCTGTGGGCAGTTGGAGATGGGCCTGGAGTTCAGAGGAGAGGTCCTGGTTGGAGTCATAGAGCAGTCAAGGAGATTCCTACATCACTGTGTGACCTTAGGTCAATCCCTTTTCCTCTCTGGGCCTCAGTTTTCCATGAGCAAATAAGGTGGCTGTGGGCAATGGCTTCTAGTTTTGGTATTTCCTGATTCTAATTGGAGAGAAATGGAAGCAGGTGCTCTAGGCTGCCCCCACCTCTTCCAAACACTTGTCTCCCTTCCCTAGATGATGTCCCACCTGTCTGGAGACCTCTTAAGATCACCTTCTCAAATAGACGTCCCAGCAATTAAGACCCGGATTTCAGATCTTGGAAAGCATTGCAGAGAAGGAGCACAGCCGGTCAAATGCTCACTCAATGATATTAAGTCCCAGTTCTCATCAGAAACCATAGAGGAAAGAAGGCAGTGGGCAGATTTATTTAAAGTGCCGAGAGCAATGGGGAGGTAATGCAAAATGAGTGTAAGTTTTCTGTTTGGGGTGAGGGAAATTTCTAGTAGTAGAAATGTCTGTTTGGGGGAAGGGAGCTTTCTAGTAGTGGAGGTGATGAAAGGATTGTGACATTGTGACTGATTAATCTCGCCAAGAGTAGGCGTGGGAGGGGCTGGAATGGGATGTGTGTTGGATGTATGTTTCTACAACTAAGAAAGAAAAACCGAAGAGATAATGACATGATTCATGATACTGCATGGGTTCTAAGAATGGAGGAGAAAAGGCTCAAAAGGACTATAAGAAGAAATGGAATAGAGAAAGGGAGCTTTATGTCAACGTTAAATTTCTTGCACTTGATAACTGCTCTTAAGTTGATTACATAAGTGACTCTGTTCATAGGAAATGCCTGTAGAAGAGTTGTGTGTGTTCAAGGAGGATGCTGTGTGCAACCTGCTCTCAAATGTTCAGAAAATACATAGGGAGGTGGAGAGATAGACACATGTATTAGAGATAGATAGATAGATAGATATAGAATGATAAGGCAACGTTTACAAAATGCTAACATTTGTGAATCTGGGTATTTGGGGGAGGAGGATGGTGGAGGTAATTTGGGGTTCTCTGTATGTGGTTTGTATTATTTTTGCAACTGTCCTGTAAATTCGAAAGTATTTCAAAATAGAAAGTAAAACAACAACAATTAACCAGTTTGGAAGAAACTGGGGTGTTCCTGGCGCCGGGGCTGAGGACTGTCAGAGGAGGTCAGTTGCCATGGGGTGAGGCCTGATGTGACACACAGTGCACTGCACGGTGACATCCTTCGGAGCAAGGACAGCCTCTCCCGGGGCCCCTCACGGCGCCCTTGCCGTAGGTCGGGGCTGAGCTCAGTAAAGGCGCTTGTCAGGAGGGGTAAACAGGGGCCCGGATCAGACCGTAGGGTGGCGGCTGCTGTGCTGCCAGGGCGCCATATGGTAGCACCAGAGACACCCTGGCTGGAGATGCGGGGACCCCAGCAGTGCTAGAATGCCAGGGAGGGGGGCCATTTATTGCTCTACAGCCCCCTAAGCCCCCCAAAGGACTTAGCCCCCCCTCCCACCCTCCTGTTCAGGGCAGGGCTGATAGCATTCCCTGAGGGCAGCTACTGCTGAAAGAACCCGGGGCCATGTCCCCCCAGTCAGTCCAGAGCTGGGGAGCAGGGCCCAGGAGCCCTCCCGGCCCTGCCGACCGGGGAGCAGCTTCCAGCATGGCTGTGCCCACCGCTGCTCCCAGGCACACCTGCTCCCGGAACTGCAGCTCTGGGAGCAGTTCACCAGAAAGTGCTTTCCTGGGACCCAGGCAGTGGTCTTGTCTTGCTGAAGCACAGAGGGAAATAGGGCCAGGTCCCGCCTTGCACAAAGATCGGCTCCATGGATGTCCTGAAAGGAAGGAATGGAAAGACTATCAGAGGAGGTTTCACATCCCGAATGCCTCTGTGCGAGGACTCTGGGGATGGGTTTCTGAACCCCCATGCGCACGTCCAGAACGGTACAGAATCCCCAGGGAGCCAGGCTGGAGCCTTGAGAATGGGGTTGCCCTGTAATTCGGAGAGAGCCCCCTACCTCTGGGGCTGTGTGGGATGGGGTGAAGGGAGGCGTGGGTCTGTGAGTCAGCAAGTCTGGTGTGATATTCACCCGATGTATTGGCTGAGAAGCTGTGAGATGCCACTTCTCTGGGCCTTTGCTTCTGCAAATTGTGGCTTGCACCATCCACCTCCGGGCACTAATGAAGCATGCAAGGGCCCGAGCCCTGCCTGCAGCAGCAGAGACTCTGAAAAGGGCATTCCTGAATGTGGGGAGATCTCGCATTCTGGTTCAGTTGTTCCAAGTTGTGCAACCTTGGGACGGCAGCTTAACTTTCTGAGCCTCAGTTTCCTCGTCTATAAAGTGGGGAGAATAACACCTTGCAGGATGCTGGGAGGAATGAAGGAAATGGCACATAGCGCGTCAACCACAGCGCCTGGGACATCACAGGCGCTCAGTAAAGGCGGTCATGGTGGTGGTTATTATTATCAGGTGCCAGACTGTGTTTCACAGGGTTGGAAGTCCAGAGAAGAGCTGGGCAATGGGAGGCCACGGCTGTCACGGAAGTCTTCCTGGGGAGGCAGCGTTTGTGCTCAGCCAGATAGGTTTCGGTTTGGGAGTTCTCAAGGAAGAGAGCTCTCGCCCCAGAGCAGGGCCGACAGTGAACAAAGACAGAGCTGCGTATTTGGTCAGGTGAGGGGCTGACCAAAAAGGTAAGGGAGGGGGGTGCAAGGGTATTTCTGTGGTAGGATTTTCGCCTGCCATGAGGGAGACCCAGGTTCAATTACCAGTCCATGCACTTCCCACCCCACCCCCCAAAACAAGCAAAACAAATAGAAGACAGACAAACAAAAATTCAGCAAATGATGCTGCAATAATGAGCTGCTCACGTGGAAAAATAATGAAATCTGACCCCGCCATACAGCATACAAAAAAAAATTAAGGGAGAATTTTGGGGGAGCAGCAAGAGAAAAGCCATTTCTGCTCAGGTGTAAAAGATCACAGAGTCGGGGGGCCTGAAAGGACAGCGGAGGAGAGCAGGGGGCCCCTTGGGCAGGGCAAGAATTCACCCCATTCTACAGATGTCAAAACTGAGGTCCAGGGAGAAGAGATGAAATGACTGCACAGAGTGAACGAAGATCTTGGCACTGGAATACAGGTCTCCGGACAGGTGGCTCAGGGCTGGGTGTTTGTGCTTTCCTGAATCTTTCATTGGAAGGAAGAAGCAGCCACAGTGGGCAGCTGCCTGCTGAGATATATCCGGAAGAACAGGGGGAAATAACAAATGGGTGTGGGGCTCAACCTGCGACATTTGGAGAAGAACCCAGACAAGCCTGCTTCTCTCTCTGTTACGGAGATTAATAGCCACAGACAAGGGCCCTCATGCATCACAAGGGAGAGGATTGCAAAGACCCTTAAAAATCATTGGGAAACATTTTAAAGAGAAACCGCTGGCAGTGCAGCCAGAGCGCCAAATGCGATGGCCTATATCTGCCCGGGAGATGCTTGTAATCTAATTGCCCATGAGCAAGAGTTTAAAACAATATTTATGATGTGGAAAAATAGCTCGTGATTTGATTTGTACAGAAGAAACACTCCTAATGAGTAAATTAGATTTTGATCTTTCTGGCTCAGGTCCTGGGGGTGGAGCCTAGGCCTCTGGGGAGGGGCTGCAAGGCTGTCCCAGCTGCACCCCCACCCCCAACTTCCCTCCCAATCCTTCATCTTCCCAGGGTGGGCCCAGGAGCTGCTCTGGGCCCTGGTGTGATGTCTGAAGCCAGCACCAGCCCCTGACGTCCATGCAGGGCCCAGCTGGCCAGAGCAGCCGGGAAAACCTGTCCCCCCTTTTTCTTTGGCCTGCCAGTCCTGTAAGCCCTACCTCCTCCTCCAGGAAGCTTTCCCGACTGCCCAGCCCTCTCTTTTTTCACCCAGCACAGCCCCAAGAGCCCATGGCATACAGTTTGGTTTAGATGAACTGCAGCTTGGCTCTTAATTAGCTGTTCCCTCACTTGCATAGCTCTTGCTCGGTGTGTTGTCTCCTGAGGCTGCCGCTCATTCCTCGGCTGCCACGTTCCTTCCTTGCCATATGCAGTGGAGGAGCGCTGGGGGATACTCACTGTTTGTGTCTGTCCAGGGCCCATTTCCCAGCTTTTGGCCAGAGCTTGCTGATTTCCTTGGTCTGGGCTGGGTGGACTACAGTCCACCCTGGGCACATGGCCCCTGCCTGGCCAAGCAGAGCAGCTCTCATTTCAGCCACGGTCCCCTGACCTGCCCCAGGCCAGTGACAGGCCTTGTTGGGATGGTGACTGGACAGTCAGAGGAGAAAGGGAGCTGTGGGACATATAGATCCCGGGGTCACGGTCAAGCCCCTGAAACCAGCTTCACTCCAGAACCTTCTCCCTTATTTTTTTCGTTTGTTTGTTTCAGCCCATTTGAGTTGGGGTGTTTTACAGCGAGACCAGTCGTTCTGATTTCCCTGCCTGGCACAGGACAGGTGCCTGGGGGTGGTGAGCACAGATAATCCAGGACAGAATGAAATGTAGAGACTGTCAAAGTGATTAAACCATTTCTTGACGTAATCTGGGCGTCTGTGACTGAAGCCAATTTGCCAGACTTTTCCGGAATGCCTGCTCTGTGCGGGCTGTTTCTCTGGATGCTGGGGACACAGAGGAGAATCAGAGCAGGTCCAGCCCTGAGGGAGCCTGCCTTATGGGGAGATGAGGGGAGCTCCAGCTCACTGCAGCCGGGTGAAGGGCGGAAGCGGTGCTGGGGGCTCTGGGGAACCTTTCCACGCGCGGGGCTGTGGGAGCCCTCAGCAGCAGAGCAGGGGCGAGACTAGGAAGGTATGCGAGCTCCCGGGGGAAGGAGATGGGGCCCAGGAGAGGGTGACAGACAAATGGTGAGGTCGGCAGCAGTGCCAGGACTGCCAGGGTGAGGAGCATGGAGTCGCCTTGCCCGGGCCTCTGGGGCCCAAAGTTGATGCAGCACCTGCTCCAGGCCTCTTGGCTGTGTCTCCCCCCTTGCGCCACAGCAGCCCCTGCAGCTGGGGGATGTGCTTGTCTGGGGGGCATGTGTGGGCATCTGGGGACAGCTGGCAGGACATGGGGCTTTCTACCTGCACGGACCCCCAGGCGGAGAGGCACGTGTGCGTGATGCGCGTGATGAAGGCCTTTGCAGCAGCAGCAGCGGCAGTTGTGACTCTGACGTTGGCCGGGCACTGCCCTGTGGCTTTGCTTTCAGCCCTGTGTGTCCTCACTTCTTAAAGGCGACTGCCCGTCTTGCCTCTCGCTTTTTGGCCACGAAATGAGATGGTGCTTAGGAAAGCGGCAAGTCCTGAACCGGGCAGCGTTGTCTCGCCCTGGTGAGAGGGTCTGCCTGGCTCCTCGGTGGGTGGTTTAGTAGGAAGTAAGTCAAGCTGAACTCGACCGGTTCCCTCACCAGGTGCCTGTTTCCTGAGCCTGCCTCCTTCTCCAGTCAGCGGGCAAAACCAGAATCTGAAGCAGCCCGAGATGAAAACACAGACACTTCACCATCAGCTCAACAGCTCAACAGTCAATGCTGGAAGGATGACAGGGTTCAGAAATACACACAGAAAAGGGCAGCTAATTGTGTTGCAGCGATCAGGAAGAGTGCGCGGCACGTGCGGAGGTGCTGAGTCAAGCTGGGAAGAAAGTGGGAAGGGGAATTGGCCTTCGGGCAGCAGCTTGTTATGCAGTCAAATCCTAATGGCGGCAGGTCCCCATTTAGTATGGTCCACGCGGCGCCACTCCTAAGAAGTACATGCCATCACCCCATTTTACGGAAGAAGCAGTTGAGGCTCAACACGACTGAGAAAGCTGCCAGGGCAAGCACAGCAGGGCTAGGATCCAATCCCAGGCTGCTTACGGCCAAAACTTAGACTGTTTTCTCTTATGGCTTATTGCCCCTTGAGTATCTGTGGCTTCTGCCACCCCTCAGTGAATCTGCAGAGTGGCGCCTCCTGTCACTCTGCAGGGCTGGCACTTTCCACTCCTCAGTGGATGCCGAGTGTCACAGCCCTGGAAAGGATGGCAGAAGTACTTTCATCTGTCCCCTTCCCCCCCCCTTCACAGGTAGAGAAACTGATCTGGGAGAGACACAGGCTCCTGCCTCTGAGCTTGGCTCTCCCCAGCGTCCCTCTCCTCCGATTGTGGGGATGGATGTCAGACTTCAAAGGCTGCAGCGCCGTGTCTCTCCAATCCCAGGCCCCTGAGAAAGTGCCCAAGTCCCAGAACAAAGGTCAGTCCCGACTCATCACCTGCTGGGCACTCAGCACGGGGCTTAATGAGAGGAAGCAGCTTCTCGGGGAGAGAGCGAGAAGTGAGTGAGGACGTCCACAACCCTACAGGCACGGCCATTAATAGAGCCAGACTCACTGCGAGTAGCCCACTTGAATTCTAAACAGGACACATAATTGGGAATCTGAGCAGGGTGAGTGGTGGGGCCGGTGGGGTGGATGACAGAGGTCTGGCAGCTGCGGGAGACCCTCTGTACTGGGCGACATGGCCAGGGCCAGGGTTCCTGAAGTAACTCAGCCCCGGTGGCCGGTGACCTCTCGGCCGACACCCAAAGACTAGGCCCCAGGTGATGGCGATAGTTGACGCTCAATGCACTTGAAATGCTTTGAGGACACTGCTCTCGGTTCTTCACAAATGTTAGTTCATTTAATCCACATATGTGTGTGTCCATCTATCTGTCTATCTTTCCATCCATCCATCCATCCATCATCCATCCATCATCCACCCATCCATCCATTCATCCATCATCCGTCTGTTCATCCGTCCATCCATCCATCCATCCATTGATCCATCATCCATCCGTCCGTCCATCCATCCATCCATCATCCATCCATCCGTCTGTCTGTCTGTCCATCCATCCGTCCATCCATCCATCCATCCATCGATCCATCATCCATCCATCCGTCCGTCTGTCTGTCCATCCATCCTTTCATCCATCCATCCATCCACTTACCTACCTGAGGAACAAGGAGTTTCATAATTTTCCCAGGATCCCTAGATTGCAAATGGCTGAGCTAGGGTTGTGAACCTCGATGAGATGGTCTGAAAGAACCTGCTCATGACCCCTAACCCCACTGCCCCCCGAGCGGGCTGCCCTCTCATGCCTGCTTTGTTGGATGGAGTGGGCAAGGCCCACCACTCTCTCCATCAGCAAATGTCTATCAGGCACAGGGCAGATGTGACAGCAACAGCAGTGGCCACTGTGTATGGCCACTCCTTGCCCAGCACTGAGCATTTTACACGCAGCATCTCCCTTAACCCCCTACAACCCATTAGGCAGGTACTTTTACTGTCTCTGTTTTATAAGAGAGGCTAGGTAACTTCCCCGGTCCCCTGGCTAGTGTGGAGTCAGAATTCAAACCACATCTTTTAGTTCTAAGTTCAGTCACTGTTGCTGTCCAGTGCTTATCCTCAAAGCATCCTCACGTGGAGCCTGGGCGGGTGTGCTCGCGGGCAGGGAGGACACGGCTCGGCTGATAGGTGCGGCACACACCCAGACCTCAGCACCCCTGGAGATGAGCCAGACCCAGGGATGGCCCCCGAGTCCATTTATGGCCTTGAGGCCATAACCCTGGGACACTGCCTGACCCCCACCAGCCCTGCCTCTAGCCTGCTGCCACCTGCTCATTCCCAACAGCCCGAAAGCTGGGGGCGACTGCCCCAGGGATTCTGTGCCATCCTGGCGCTTGTGGGGGAAGGCTGGGTGCCTGCTAGATGAGCGCCTGGCTCCATTCGGGCAGGAGACAGAACCTGATACCTACTCAAAAGGCACCATAGCAGAGCAAAATGGGCATCCCTGTGGGAGGCACAGGCCTGGGTCTGACTCCTGATTTGTGAGCCTCGGTTTCCCTATCTGTGAAATGGGCCCAAGCATCCAGAGACGGGGTGGTGGGGGCTGGCTGTATGGGAGCCCACTGAAACCTACGGCACCTTCCCTGGGGAGGAGGAAGAGAGTCTACGTCTGTGACCTGGAGAACACAGGGAGAGGACGAAGCCTTCCTCCCCCAGCCCATCGTACGGGGCTGAGGAGACCCCTTGGAACAGGAGGTGAGAACAGTTAGGGCAAGTGGGAGGAGTGGTGAGCGCCGAGGAGGAAACTCAGGCCTTGCTGCCCACAGAGCACCTTAGGCTGGAAACGTGGATGGGCCCAGGGCACGTGGGTCCCTGCAGGCGCAGGCCAAGGGGTCCTTGTGATGGATCAGGGCACAGCGTCGTCTTGAGGGCCATCAGCCAGGAGTCTTGCCCCAGGAGGAGCGCGGAGGGTCTCGCCACCGCCCTGTCCCCCACCCCCCCCACGGGGCCTGGAGAAAGTTCTGCTTGGAGGCTTTGTCACATTGCCGAGGCTGGCAGGGCTCCTGGGCTTCTTTAGGTGGGCGAGGGGCACGCAGGGTGAGCGGTGGTGCGGGTGCAGAGGGAGGCAGCGTCTGTGGGCGCTGGGCGGGTCTGGGGCGGTGCCCTGCATGTTCTCCCCCAGCCTGACACCGAGTCTATGACTCTGACCTCTGGGTCTTCCCACAGCGATTACCGATGACCGTGACCGTGCCAAGGATGAGAGCTGAACCGGCACTCCACGTTAGCTGCAGATAGCAATGGATTCAGGGGGATACTAGCCAGCGTGGGGCAACAGCCCTGAGTTGTCGCATTGCTGATTTCTGAGAACTGCACCTCTGAACCACCCAAAGTGCGCCCCGAGCAATTCATCAGGCGGCTCGAGGCCCGCACTTCAGGCCCCCCCACGGGCAGGCCCCTCCCAAGGCTCGGGCACTGTGCTTGTGGGGCAGTGTGACCGTTACTGTTTGCAAGAGTGATATATGTTAACTGCAACTGCCTAAGACTGCGGCCCCTTTCCACCTGCCCAGCTCATGCTCTCTTGGATTGAGTGGTTTGGAGTGGTCTTGGGCATAGTGTAATTTGTTGTCATTGTTTTTCTCGTTTTAAATAAATATTCGTTTTGAACCTAATTTTGCTTTCTTTTACTTAAAGAAGGCTTCGAAAATTATATATGCTTCCAGCTGCAAAATCTCAATTCAGGGTGGGCAATGGTGGCTCAGTGATAGAGTTCTCACCTGCCATACCAGAGACCTGGGTTCGATTCCTGGAGCCTGCCCATGTAAAAAAAAAAAAAAAAGAAAAAAGCCAGAAAATCTCAATTCAACCTGGGAGTGAGTTAGATTAGAAATTATCCTCCAGAAAGTCTTACAGATTGTTACTCTGTGCCTTGGAGTCACATTGACGCGTGCAAGTTCATGATTCGGTCCAGTTTCACTGCCTAAAATTCCTCTTTCGTTATGCCAAAGCTCTGCTCAAAATCCGCATGGCTCCCCTTGAGCCCTGAAACTGGCATTCAGCAATTTACAGGTTAACTCCCATCTCCTTGCCAAAAATACCTCCTTTACTCCCTGCACATCTCCTAAATAAAACTTGCTCCCCTTGTACCTTTGCTGAGCTTATTTCCCTGGCCTGGAGAACATTTTCTGTCTCTTCCTTTCGGCATTTTGTTAAATGCTTCTTCTTTATGTATTGAGATGATTATGTGTTTTTTGTCCTTTATTCTATTAATTGAATTTTGGATACTAAATGATCTTGCATTCCTGGGATAAATCCCATTCGGTCAGGGTCTATAATCCTTTTTTATGTGTTGTTGGATTTAGTTTACTAATATTTGTAGAGGACTTTTGTCTTTATATTCATAAGGGCTATTGGTTTATAGATTTCTTTTCTTGTGAGGTCTTTATCTCACTTTAGTATCAGACTAATACTGGCATTACAGAATGAGTTGGGAAATGTTTTCTCCTCTTTTATTTTTGGAGGAGTATGTGACAAATTGGTATGAATTCTATTTTAAATGTTTACCATTTCACCAACTCAGGAAGTCATTTGGTCCCAAGTTTTTCTTTGTGGAAAGTTTTTAAATTATTCAATCTTTTTACATGCTGTAAGTTTATTCAGACTTTCTATTTCTTCTCGAGTCAGTTTTGTTAGTTTGTGTCTTTCTAGGAATTTGTCCGTTTCATCCGAGTCATCTCATTGGTTGGCATAGCGTTGTTCATAGTACCCCTTTATAGTCCTTTTTGTTCTGTAGCGTCAGAAATGATGGGCCCTCTTTGATTCCTGATTTTAGTGATTTAAGTCTTCTCTCTCTCTCTCTCTTCCCCCCTTGTCTATCTAGCTAAAAGTTCGTCAATTTTGATGATTTTTTTCAAAGGACAAACTTTAGGTTTGGTTGATTTTGTCTCTTGTTTTTCTGTTCTCTATTTCATTAATTCCCACTCTAATCTCTATTTCATTAATGCCCATTCTAATCTTTACTAGTTCTTTTCCTCCACTTGCTTTAGATTTAGTTTGCTCTTTTTCTTCTAGGAGAAAGTATGGGGAAAACTCCTGAAAGTTAAATAACCTAATATTGAAGTTTTAGGAGATTGGCTGGAGATGTAACGCAGGATGCTGGCCACATTTGTTATACAAGGCAGCAGAAGCGGCCCGGTGACAACTCACCCCCACTGCCCACCTCCAGCTGCTTAGAGAAAACAGAGATTTGAAAGGGATTCAAGAGTTCTGGAGTTCTCCCATCTCTGCTGCCCCACAGGGAAGAAAGGGGATGTTCCCACCGCAGACAGGCTAATAGGGCTCCATGTGAGCGTCTCACAGGAGTCTGGAGAAGGCCAGCAGGAGGGGGGTCTGCACAGACCCCAGGCAGGTATTTGTGGCGCTTAAGGGGTGATCGTGGAGACCATGGCACACACCTCCTGGGGCTTGGGAGCGTGTGTGACCATGGAAACTACAGACTCCTCCTTTCTAGGCACTAAGGATGGAGGGTGGCTGCAGTGGCCTGGGGTGGCAGGGGACGGGCAAGGTATGGCAGTGAGGCTACCACGCATGAGAGCTGTCCGTGTCCGTGGCCATGTGGACACCATGGAAATATCGGGCTTCGAACTGTCGCGACATGACCTGCATGCTGGGGGTTGGGGGTGGGCTGGACCATAAGCCTAAGAGGCCATGAGGAGGGTCGCACAGCGTGGGCAGAGGGGAGCGCCCTGAGAGGTCGGCCCGGGGTGCACAGCTGCCACTAGGGAACTGGGCTGCACAGTGACAGGGCCCCATGGCGCCTCTAAGAGCCCACAGATGCATCCTCTGTGGGCAGGGGGAGGTCAGCGTTTGGATGCCTGACTTTACAGAGGGCAAAACGCCAGTCAGCGATACCCTGCAGGGAACCATGAGCATGATTTGGCTCCTCCTTTCTTTAGTCCCTTCTCCACACACCCACCCCCAACCATGGAACGTTCTGGAACAGCGGCGACGAGCGGTAGAGAAGGACCACATGCGTCCCCCACTTCAGGCTCCTGAGTCAGGAAGGTGTCACAGGTGAGGGCGGCGGAGGAAACAAGTGTCAGCTGGAGGTGAGTTTGAAGTTGTAAATCAGATAGGCCTGGTGTTTTTATTACCTGAAAGGTTTAACTCCTGGCTGTGGGATCCACTGGAACGTTTTGGAGGTAAAGAGAGATGTGGGAGGATTTCTCCTGCAGCGCATCAGACCCTTCTGTGCACAGGCAGATGCTGTAAGACCATCAGCAGGACCCCTTCTGAGCGCCAGGTGACAGAGCATCACACCTGGGCAGGCTGACCGCCGCCAGTCCCCTGTGGCCCACCCCCTACCGAACATGGAGCGACACACAGGAGATCCTCAGGCCTCCCTAATGCACAGGTTTGGGAGCTAAAGTCCACAGAGGGGAAATTTTGTCCAAGATGACAGTGCTGGGAAGTGTGAGGGGCTCCTGACCCCCCAAAATATCAGGAAGTAGGAAGCTAGGACACTTTCCTATTCATCCTTTTCATTCAATCCAAAGAACTTAAATGATAAAAGGACATGGAAGGGAAAAAAAACAAACAAGGAGAGGATAAAATGTAGACACTCTGAATTTCATTTCCATCATTAAATGTTCCTCGGGGGGAAAAAAAAACCAGGCCAGATGGGGAAGTGGAAATGGCCTGCACTAGCGTCTAGAAGCTATAGAGAAGGCATTATTTTAACTCCATTCCCCCTGAATTCGTATTCATCTCTAGGAAGCTGCCAATCAACCTTCCAGCAAAGGAAAACACACACACACACCTCTGCACGAATGGCTTTGATTAGACTTAGCTGTAGGTTTAAGAAAATTTAATCATCTTAACCTGTTTAGTCTTTTTCCCTGATGAAAATCATCAGTCAGATTCCAGCATGAGCCGGTTAGAGCTGAGCTGCTGTCAGCACTGTTGTTTATGTTAATACGTTATAGGCATGAAATGGAGGAAAGGAGAATTATGAGAAAAAGTCCTGAGTGAATTAGGAGAGTGGGCTCTGCAGCAGGCGCCCGGGGCCGGCAGGCGGGGGCTGTGAAAGGATTGTTTATTTATGAGTCTCCAGCTAGAACCTCCTCCTACCTGCTAAAAGGAGGTTGAGAAGCTCTAAAGTGTGTTCTCCCTGTGGTCAGGACTTGGTGCAGCAGCGCCAGCAACCGTGTAGGCGTTTGCTCGCTGTGTGACCTTGGACTAGTTACTTACCCTCTCTAAACATCAGTTTCCCCAGTGGAGAAATGGGGCTGATAGGAGTGACGGGTGACTGGATGGTGTTGGGTCAGCGGACACATCCAGTAGAGGGACGGGCCCAGGGCCTGTCACCCTGCTCTCCTGTCCCACGAGGAGGCGGCAGGCAGTCCCAGCCTCAGATGCCCCCACGTCTGTCTTTCTGCTCACAGGGGCCTTCCTAACCTTCAGTAACCATAGCTACCACCTCTGTGCACCGACTGTGTGCCGGGCTCTGGCCCTGAGATCATCCTCCTTCCACAGGTGAAGAACTGAGGCACAGAGAGGGCAAGTAGTCTGCCTGGGGTCACTCAGCTTGGGAAGAGTCAGAGCCAGAATTCTAACCCTCGTGTGGCCAGTGCCAAACCTCTTGCTTCCCTCCTTAGTCTTTGCTGAGTGAAGTGGCTGTGGCTGTGGCTGTGCCGGTGGCTCTGGGGGTCAGCAGGAAGCTGGGGCTACCTTCAGATCTCTGGGTGTTCTGGGCTCTGATTCCCTGCGTGAGACTCCATGGCCACTGGTAGATGTCACAAGGGGTACAGAATACAGAGGGCCCTTTGAATTCAGGCTTCCAAGGCCACTCTTGTATAATGTCCTGTATGAGCTAAGTGGGCAGCATACCTGGTCCCCACTGACAGCGGTGGAACTCAGAGAGGCTCAAAGAGGCCAGGCAGCTTGCCAAAGGCATGCGGGAAATATTGCTCTCTAGGGAATGTGAGAAAGCCTGAAATAGCCAAACTTAATAGCCTTTTTGAAGTCCTATCCTTGTAGTCACTCCTGCCTTCTTTCCCCTTTCCAAATCACCACTCCCACCCTCCATACCCTGCCTTAGCAATGTCCATTTCCTTAGTGGTCTGCTGTCAGGGCTGTTCCACCTGAAAGGGCTGATAAACTAATTTATACTAGAGTGTGAATGACTCTCACTGCCTTTCTAGGGGTCTGTACTTTCTGGAAGATGAGATACCAAAGCAGTAAATCTCTAATTGTAAAATATCAGTTACCAGGACGAGAAGAGATTTGAGAAAAGGCAAAGGATCTCCCTGGAGTATATACATCACATTAAATATTAGACTGAACATAAGAAATGACTGAGTATTTTACAATTTTTGACTTACAAAAATGGCAGGTCATATGGATCAACTTAGTAAATGCCCACATCCTTGCCGAGATGTGCCCTGATGAGGTTTTCAGTGGAAAAAATCTAGGCCCCTAACCAGTGTGCCAGTGGGCTCTGGAGTCTCCCCTCCCTCTCCTTGTGGTGTGATGTTGGACAAATCATTGAGTGCCTCTGAGTTTCAGATTTTTCATCTGATTATGGGGCTCAGAAGCCCCTAACACCCCCAGAGTGGACACAGGAGCTAGTGTGATAGGCTGGTGTGAGTTGGCGCGGAAATTCCTGCAGCTGGCTGCATGTCTGGACCTTCTGCTCTGTGCAGCCCACTTTGGGGTTTCTATTTCCAAGTTTGTCGGCTCCGGTTGGCTTGGGGGGATCCGGCCTTTGTTTCTCCCTGTTCTGGGTTGGGCCTTGGCTTGGGCTTTGCTGGGCTCCCAGAGACAGATCAGCTGTGTGCCTCACCAGGACTGGCTAGGCAGCCTTTCTGGGTGACACGTGCCACCCAGCAGGGTGTCTTGAGCAGCACATCCTCTGCCCCCATCTGGCACTCCCTCTTGCCACCCCACAGGCCCATGGAGGCTGCTTCTGACTAATCTGGAAATCTGCCCCCAGAGCAGCCCCAGCCTCGGCAGCTTGGAGAGGAGGTGCTTTGCACTCACGTCCCACAGACATCGGAGCCCAGGCTGCCGTGTTTCTGGGTGACAGCTTGGTCCCCTGGACCCTGCCCCCTCCTTGTGGGGTGATGTTGGCAGAGGAGGTGCTTTGCACTCACGTCCCACAGATATCGGAGTCCAGGCTGCCGTGTTTCTGGGTCCCCCTGGACCCTGCCCCACATGGCAGAGGGCTTTATGCAAACCCTTGGCAGTGGTTCCTCCCTTCCTGTATGTAGCTATTTTCTAAGCTGGACTAGAAAGCTGTATTTCTGAGATGACATAAAAAAGGCTACTTTCACCCAGTGGGTTTATCTTTCCAAGAGGGAGAAGGGAATTTGGGGGTGGAAGTGAGTTGGGGGGGATGGGAATTAGATGGGTGGGAGGAGGTACGGGGTGGAAGGGAGAATAGTGGCAAGTTGCTGACAGAGCAAGTTCCCCCCCGAGGGCAGCTGGACATCTGTGTAAAGGGGTCTGACTTCTCTCAGGGGCCCCTTGGTCCTTCCATTGCCTGATTTTTGGCCCCCCCCTCTCAGCACCCCACTTTGGGGTGATCCCGCCGGTGGCGAGTGCCAAGGGTACCAGCCGGGATGAGTGTGCCAAAGCTCGTTCTGGACACGAGTCCATGAAACCCGGCCCTGGCAGATCACGGTTTCCAAGTGGCGATGCCTCTGCCGGGGCCCGCAGGCGGCACTCACCCCGCCCGGTCCTCAGAGGGACGCTGCGTCTTCCCGGGCGGACTTGAGGATGCTGAGGCTTGAAGACGGGAAAGAGCACGTCCAAGGCCCATGTGAGGGGCTGAGTTGGGATTTGAACTTTAAGCCCACACCTTAAAAAATAATTATTGTAGCAACACATATAACACAGTTTCCCATGGGAACCTTTGTAAGTGTACGATTCAGTAGATTTGATCGCGTTCGCAGTATTATGCTACCATCACCTCTACCCATTACCGGGACTTTGTCATCACCCAGAGCTTGTGATTTCCATTCTCCCCACACCTTGGCCCCTGGTGACCTCTAAGCTACTTTCTGTCTTTATGAATAGGCTTATTCTGGATATTTCCTATAGATGTAATAATATAGTATTTGTTCTTCTGTGTCGAGCTCATTTCACTCAACATGACGTCCTCAAGGTTCGTCCATGCTGTCACACGTATCAGAAATTCTTTTGTGGTTTAATAATATTGTGTTGGACGGATGAGCCGCATTTTCTTTATCCAGGCGTCGGTTCAGGGACACCTGGGTTGGTCCCATCTTGGGCTCTTGTGAATAGCACTGCTGGGAGCATTGGTGTGAAGTGTCTGTTCCAGTCCCTGCTTTCGATGCTTTGGGGTCCACAGCCAGAGGTGGGATTCCTGGGCCACATGGTAATACGTGTTCTACTTTCTGAGGGACCCACCAACCTGTTTTCTAGAGCGGCTGCACCATTTTCACATCCCGGCCACAATGTAAAGAGTTTCAATGTCTCTGTCTCCTCACCAAAACTTGTTATTTTTCATTTGTTAAATAATTGCCACCATGTGGGTGTGACGTGGCCTCTCCATGGGGTGAGCGCCCACGCTTCTGACCACCGCCTACCACCCAAACCTCCTTCCTGGCGAGGGGGCTGCCTGCACTCCTCCAGGACTGCCTTCTTTATCTTAAAAAGAAAATCAGAAAGGCTTAAAAATCACAAATGAAGAGCAGGCTGCCTTTACTCCAAGAGCCTCAGCGAACACCAGAGGGTGTGAAGGTCTCAGATCACAGTCCCGACCCCGCCCAGGGAGCACAGCCTGGCCTAGGGAGAAAAGCCGGTGGTCCCGTGGCTGCCCTCAGGGCTTCCCCGGTGGGCGGCTGGGTCGGCTGTGTGGGACAGGAGAGAACCCGAGGCCAGGGCCAGCGCCCAATGCCCAGCATCTGAGCCAGCGCCCAATGCCCCGTGCCCAGCACCCAAGCCAGTGCCCAGCGCCCAGCGCCCGAGCCAGCGCCCAGCACCAGAGCCCAGCGTCTGAGCCAGCGCCCAACACCTGAGCCAGTGCCAAGTGCCCAGCACCCAGCACCCAGCACCCAGTGTCTGAGCTAGCGCCCAACGCCCAATGCCCAGCGCCCAAGCCAGTGCCCAGTGCCCAACGCCCAGTGCCCAGCTCCCGAGCCAGCACCCAATGCCCAATGCCCAGCACCCAAGCCAGTGCCCAATGCCCAACGCCCAATGCCCAGCACCAGAGCCAGTGGGAGCCGGGTCGGAGAAGGCCTCTGAAGAAGGAGTCCTGAGGGCTGAGGGCCTTCCATGTGTGCAGGGAAGGAAAGCGACGTGGGGCAGGGGATACCAAGAATCTCCTAGGGGTGGCGTGGGGGGGATCCCGGGGGTGGGGAGAGGCCGAGACCGCACAGGCAGATTGGGAGGCGCCTGGCGTCAGTGCAGGAGGGGCTGCGCGAGCCGTGTGGGCGTGGGGTGCTGGGGGCGGGCAGCGGGGTCACAGAGGCAGCTGGACGGGGAGGTGTGGGCCCCTCCTCCCACCCCCTCCGCTGGGGACCTGGGATGGAAAGAGAGGGAAGGAGTGCTGGATTCACTAGGAATTGACCTGAAGGCGGTTGAGAAAGGCCCATGGCGACTGGGTGTCCTGCGAGAAGGCTGGAGGGTCCCTGCTAAGCCGGCCTGGGAAGTGCGAAGGGCTCGGCGTTGCCCACTGGGTCTGCGAGGGAACTTCGCACTCCGTAAGTAGTGCAGCGTCTCCCCCGGGGTGGGCCTTCGCCCTTGGGCCGCTGGCACCTGAAGCACCGAAGGGCGAAGCAAGGCGCCTTAACCACGGTGAGCGGCCGGATCGGTGGGGAGGGGTCTGAGCCCGCGTCTGTCTGTCCGCGAGGCCCATGTCTGTCCGCTTGGCCCCACGTTTGCAGCCGGCCTCCAGGGGCCCCGGGACAGCCTACCCGCTGCGTTCCCAGCAAACCGACCCGCAGCCCCGAGATGCACCGGTTCCCCGGCCCCGCGGCGCCGGCTCCTGCAGGCATAAAAACCCGGCCCCAGGGTGCCGGACCGCGTGGCCTCTCCACCCTTCCAGCGCCGCCCGGAGCTCTCTACGGCCACTTCTGCAGGCGACTGCAGGGCCCAGCCCCTTGCACAAACACACCGCCGTGATCTGTCACCCGGAAGCCGGAGAGCATGGCGCAGAAACCGTGATGAGTCGACCACGGGAGATGATGCAACCCCCCCGGCCTCTGGCGCAGACATCTCCATCCGAAGGATACCACGTCCAGATGTGGCACCTTCTAAAAATAGCGGGTGGAGTCATCGGCCCTGGCAGATCAGCCTAAGTGGTCCCTCAGTGCCATCTGGAAGTGAGTCTCGTGGATGTACCAGGACGTCGCCCCAATTATCAGCGCGACGGCTCTGCAGCGCGGGTCCCACAACAGAGGGACGGCAGCTGTTCCCGCTTACCCTCCCCCCGCCGGCCCCCACGGAAGCCGACCGGGGGAGCCCCTGGGAGGCAAGGATCGGGCAGGACGAGGCCACTTCCCTCTCCCCGCACCCCTGGCCATGGGGAGGGAGGAGGTGTGCGCCGTGTGTCCACTGGGCTGCGGACCGAGGGCAGGACCCACCACGGGCAGGGGCCGCATGGGAACCAGGCTTGCTGGTGGCCGTGGGCAGGCTCCTCCTGCCGGATTAGCTGACACCTCTGCTCTGTCCCCCGGTCACTTCCGAGGAGCGCTGGATGGCCGTGTCCTCCTGGCCACCTGGCTAGGTGCGTGCACGACCCGGGGGTGCATCCTGGAAGGGGTAAGGCCCCAATCATGGACTTAGAGCAGCGCGGGACAGGAGGGCGCGGCAAGCGTCCCGTTCCTAACGTGTGGTCCTTCCCTTTTGTGCCTGTCCAGCGCACGTGTGAGTGCACACATCACACACACAGCCTCCACACACTAGGCTTCCCTCTGTCGGGACACGCTGTCTGTCTCCTCGCCAGGCTATGAGCCCCTGTGCTGATTATTTGGCCAGCACCGTGTCTGTCAAGCAGAGATACCCAGTGGAGGTTTGTTGAATGAATATTCGGAAAAAGGAATCAGCTGTCCTTTTTCTCACTGTAATCGCAGCAATCTTAAATTGCACCATGTGGGTTTCCCGTGATCCAGGGGGCCCCTCCTGCCAGTGAAGGAGTGGCTTTCACAGGGACAGTCCTGGGGCTGAGGTTTCCTGGCCGACAGGATCGGACAGACCCTGCCTGGGCTGTGGAGGTGTGTAAGCTGTCACTTCTCTCATCAGGCCCCGTGTGGTCTGGGGGTGGCCAGAAGCCAGGTCATGGGCGGTGGCCGCCAAAGGCCGCTCCAGGTGGCCGAGGGCCTGGGTGGGGGGAGCCGAGGCAGCTGCTTTCCCGGGGAGGGGGCGTCAGTGGGGTTGTGACCGGCTTGGGATGAAAGGAAAGGATGTTCCCGGGCAGAGAGGCAGGAGCCTTTGGCATCAGGGAAGCCACGTGGGACTCAGCCTACCCCATCCTGGAGAAGAGAGTGGGGAAAAGACGCAGGGGCTGGCGTGGAGGCTGCAGCTGCAGACCTGGGCCCCTCAGAGGCAGCCCATGCAAGACTGCTTTCTGCGGAGCGGGACACGGAGGGCAGGGGGACGCCAGGACGCAGGCCAGGGCCTGGGCCGGGTGGGACAGGGCTTCGAGTGCCCCATCCAGGCTGCTTAAGCTCCGCCCCATGGAAGGGGCATCCTCCCACAGGACAGGTGGGCAGGCCCGACACGCATTAGGTGGGGGGTGGGGGGAGCCTCTGCAGGGCCCCTCGGCGCTTGGGAGGCCTCTGTGACCCCGCACATCTCCACCCCACCACGATGCCCCAAGTTCCCTTTTCCTTTGGGTGAAGGCGCTGCCTCCTCTGATGATGCCAGAAAGGGCAGTGCATCAGACCTCACACACCACAGCAGGGTGCGGGCTCCTGCACCAGCAGCGCCCGGACGGGGGCCTGGGCCCCTGGTCTTGGCTGAGCGCGCGTCGGTCGGGCAGGGGACAGGCCGGGGGTCACTCCATCTGCCCCGCAACATGGCTGGGACCTGGCTGCAGCCCGGGCTGGCCTGCGTGACGGCACTGACCAGGGAATCCCCTCCCAGGACAGCCTCAGCAGACGGGCTTCACGCACGGTCACAGAGCCTTTCCAAAGCTTGGTGTTGAGCGTTAACTAACGAGTCACAGAGCGACACACACAGCGTTAGAAAGAAAGCCCAGTGGCTCGGAGCAGGTACACGCCTCCATGGAAAGCTCTAGAAGGAACCGCAGCAATCTTGTAGCCGTGGTTACCCGTGGAGGCCGGTGGGCTCGGCCAGGAGATGTGCATATTTACTCTGTGCTTCTGAACTAGGAGATTTACAACTAATTTCAAATAAAGTTGGCTAACACTTGAAGACACAGCGTGTCCTTGCTCCCACCTCACGACCCCCGGTCTCTATCTCACGTCTCACTGCCTGTGACCACGAGGCACCCGTCCCAGCTTTCCCACGCGCCAAGGGGGCGAGCAGGGTGGACCTCAGGTTCCCCACCTCTGCGAGTGGGCATGAGGACGTTGTCAGCCTCTCCTCACGGGCTCATCTCGGAGGTGGGGGCGCATGCGGGATCCGCAGACAGTCAGGGGCTGCCGGGACGATGCACGGGTGACACGGGCTGGGCAGGTGCCTGGTCCCCGCAGGAGTAGTCACAGCTGCTGCCCGCAGAGGCCATTTCTGTTGCTTCTTGACCACGGCAGAGGCTAGTGGGGAACACTGAAGCTTTGGAGCCAGGCAAGGATCGACTCCTGGCATTCCCGGTTTTTAGCTATGACAATTTGGGCCCCACCGCAGCCTCCCTTTCCTCTTTATAAATGGGGGAAATGGACACCTGCCTTGAAAGATGATTCTGAGTGTTAAACAAGGTAATGTGCTTAGCACCCAGCAGCGTCAGTAGCCGTCTGCTCTGCGGGCCCCTGGGGCAGCCCTGCTCCTCCCAACTTGCCCCTCCAAGGCAGCTCTGGCTTGCCTACCGGCCATCACCACATATACCGTTTTGGGGGCTACCCTCGCACATTGTTCCCCCACACTGCCCTCCATGGTTCTGCTCTTTTAAAATGGGATGCAGAGACACGTACCCATTCACCTGCCCTGGGGGTCCTCCCGCAATGTAATGGGGAGGGGTCCTGGGGTTCAGACGTGGCCATGGCGGTGCAGGGAAGCCACCTTGGTGGGCAGGGAGGACAAGGGCAGCTCCCCGCAGCAGAGTGGGGAGGCACCTGTGCCGGACGCCTGTGTCCCCACTGGCTCTGCTGCGCTCCCGCCTGGCCGTTACCTCCTGAGGCTCACTCAAGAGCATAACCAGGCATGCTCCCAGCTCTGAGCAAGGGTTAATGCTGAGGGGAAATGCAGGGCAGTGCAGCAGGACAGATGCAGCCAAATCTAGGCCACGGGTGGGAACTCGACTCAGGCCTACCCAAAGGGTGCCTGACCCGGTGCCCTGGCAGCCGGGAGGGCCCCTTCCCAGATGTCTGTAGAAACAAGCCCCGGCCCCCTTTCCTCTGCTGGCATTCCCGACTGCCTCCCCCATACACACATTTTCTGGCCGAATTGTTCCTTGGTTTATCTCTGACCTCCACTGCAAACCAGGCTCACTCTGACAAGGCTTTGAAGTCAGCCTGAGTCTCCCCCTCTGGGGCTGGGCCCAGCCCAGCTGGCTTCGGGCTGACAGTAGGACAGAGGTTGGGTCCGTGTGGCTGGAGGCAGGAGCAGGGAAGGCCCTGCCGTGGTGGAGTGTGGGGAGGGGCGGATGGGAGGGAGCGGGCAGGGGAGCAGGGCTGGGCGGGCTGGGTGGAGGTGGGACAGCTGCAGGAGGGGGAGGCTGGTGCTGCCAGCGGTCTAGTGACGGAGCTCGGTGGAGGGTAGCAGCCCTAACAGGCTGGCACTGGGCAGGAAAAGCCAGACTGAGTCCACTAAAGGAGGTGACGGGAGCCTCAAAACTCAATTTCCCAGGATTGACTAAAGGAGTGATAACATTCGTTGAGCTTTTATTGCGTGCTTTTCTCTTTGCCCATGTTACCTCAGTGGATTGTTTCAAGGCCCTGGTAAACTGAGATTATCATTCCCATTGCAGAGAAGGGAAAGTTGAGTCTCACAACAGTCCTCCCCAGTTATCTGCTGACCGGTAGCAGAGCCGGGACTTGAACCCGGGCAGCTTGTCCCCAGAGCCCAGGCTCTGGGCCACACACTCTGTGCACTCAGGACGGACAGAAAAAGAGCAGCGGTGGAGCAGCTCGGAGAACACTGTGTGCGAGGGGGGTCAGGGAGGCTCGCTCGTCCCTGCCACCGGACCCCTGGCCTAGCCCAAGGCACAAGGAGCTCACCCTGCCTCAAACTGCTGAATAGGCCTGAATTATGGGATAGACAGCAAGTGGGGGGGCAAGAAGGAGAGGTGAGGAGTGAGGAGGCAGGTTATGCCCTGACGTGCTGGGCTGCATTGCAGCCCCCACCCTCTCTGGGCCTTTCCATTTGTAAAGCCAGGGCTGGAGGGGCCAGTCCTGCCAAATGCCTAAGGGGGCTCCAGACAAAACCTGGGCCTGGGGGTCCCGGATGGCCAGCGGGCCTCCTCCTGAAGCTAGGTCACTCCTCCTCTTCTGGGGCCACAGCCACAGGAGGAGAAGGGGACTGCGGCCAACCCCAGCGCATTGCCTGCCCCGGGCTCCCACTTTTGAGCCCTGCCAGGGCAGAGGGGAACAATTTTCCGAGGAACAGGGCTGAGCTCAGTCCTGTCTGATAGTATCGGGAGTGCTAAGATGTTGGCTTAGCTCCTTCCTTTTTTTTTCTATTAAAGTTGTTTCTGAACCTCCTCAGCCTGTATTTTATTTTTCAGTTGAAAGAGCTCCTCCCGCCCTCTCTGATCCTCTTGGCTGTGTAATTCTGGGGCTGAACACATCCTCAGTGATGTGAGTGTGTGTGAGCTTACGCATGTGCACACGGATGTGTGAACACATGTGGGTCACTGTGTCTCTGCAGGCATATGTGGTGTGCAGGTGTGCATGTGCTCTAGTGTGCCTGCAACCACACATATTTGGGGGGCAGGCATGCCTGGGGGTGCATCCATATCTGAGGTACACATATACCCAGGGATTCAGGACTATTTTGGGGTGCGTGCATATCTGGGATACACATATACCTGGGGATTCAGGACTATTTGGGGGTGCATGCATATCCAGGGACAAAGGCATATCTGGGGGCACGCATACATGGGGGTGCACGAATATCTGTAGGTGCATGAATAACTGAGGGTACATATATACCTGGGTACATGCATGACTGGGGGGTGCACAGATATCTGGGGGTACATGCATGCCCATGGGTGCAGGAATATCTGGTGGTACCTACGTACCGGGGGGCACGTGGGTGGGGGTCTCAGCGCATGCTGCCTCACTGTGCTTCCTGGATGGGCACTGACCCCTGACTGGGAACAGATGTTCTCGCAGGGCCAGGCAGGGTTTGCAGCTGTTTGCTGCCAGAAGGCAGCCCGTTCTGGGACCCAGAAAGGAGGCTGGAGCACCTTGACCCAGCAGAGGAGCACCTTACCCTGGGTGTTGCTGCCCGCCGGGAGGCCGCCTTTCCCAGCCTGTGCCGTGGCGTAGGGTGTGGGGGAGACAAGGCCGCCAGGCTGTTTATCAAGCCCTTTGAAATGGTTGGGGGCTGCCGGCCAGGCCAGCGGGGTAGGCGGGGCTCTACGGGCCTGCCTCAGGGTAAACGCGCCTCTGCTTCCTCTCTGCGCCTCTCCTCGCCTCTCTGGCCAGCCACCATCCCATCATGTCCATGGGAGAAAGGAGGCTCTCCCCCCTCCCCATCTGCTTTGCAACCCTGGGGGACAGAAACAGCTCCAGGAAGACAGGGGTAGGGAGGGAGGGTGCCTCTGCATGCCAGGCTGGACCTGCGGGGCTCAAGGAAGGAAAGTGAGGCTCAGCTCTGTGTGCTCCCCTCTGTGGTTACAGGACAGCCCTGGTCCCCCTCCTAGCCCAAGACAGACTCCCAAGAGGAGATAGAAAAGGATGGAGAGTGAGAGGGCATAACTGGAACAGCCCTGTATCAGTCTATTCCCAGCGTCTAGGACAGCTCTTGGTACATAGCAGACACTTAAAAATATTGACTGACGTATTTGATAAGTGTTTTTGAATGTAAAGGGAAAGGACTAGAAGCTTGGGGGGTAGGGACTGGTGGAGAAAAAGAAGCCAGAGGATGGTCAAAGAGAGATGTGAGGAGTCATCTCTTGCTGTCTATGAGATACTACTGGAGGTCAGAGAAGGGGAGGAAGAGAGGGAGAGAAGGGAGAAGAGATAAAGGAAGCAGTGAGCAAGGAAGGGTGGTGCGGGAGGAGGGGGCAATTTGCCTCCAAGCCCCCCCCCACCTGAGTGCCAGCACCAGCAAGGTCAAGTCCAAGCCCGCGGAAGCTTTATCTCCACCTTGCCTGAAGCAAGGAGTGGTGAGAATGGGTGGTTGGAACTAGGAGGCTGGTCTGGGCATCTGGGTTCTGTTTTGAGGTGAAAGAGAACGCTCAAAGGAGAAAACCAGGGACCTGGCTGAAGCTTCAGACAAGAGTGTCACGCGTGGCAGGAGTGGGGGGGATGGGGCAGCAAAGTGGCCGTCTGTGTTTACCAGCCAGGCTCACTCTGAGAGGCCAAGGGCCGCACCGAGCCAGGGGCTCTCCACCAGCGTCTCCTAGGACGGTCAGCACGTCCCTGCCATGGCAGTGCTGCCTGTCCATTCTGTAGTCAGAGAAATTGGGTCTGAGCGGCTAAGAGGCTTGCTGGGGGCTGGTGGGGAAAGGGGACAGTGTGGGGCAGGAACTCAGATGTGTCAGATGTCAGAGACCAGGGGTGAGGACAAGGCTGGAAGGCTTCTTGGAGTAGGCGGAATTTGATCAGTCAAGACTTCAGTAACAATCAATCGCATTAGCTGTAAGAAGCAGTTGCTGGAAAGAAAGTGCCTGTGTTTTCTTTGCCAGGAGAGGCGTCCTGTCCCGCGCTGCCACGGCTGCCACCCCGCATTAGGCTGTCCTCGGGCCCCCTGCGTGGAGCAAGGGAAATTAGAGCCAATCAGTACGATTTCAAGCCAGCAGCTCCTTCCCGGCAGCCCTTGGCCAAGCCTGTTAACCAGCGCACAACCCCCCCCTGGCCTGAGACCACAAGCAAATGGTCCCTAATGGGGACCAGACCTCCGCGGGCCTTCCCACCTGCCCGCCTGAGTGCCTGCGTGCCTGTACGCTGAGCTGAAAGCTCTGACCTCCGGGACCTGTGCCCACCAGCCCCAGGACCCTTGCTCCTACTGGGCCAGACCGGGGGAGGCTTGACCCGGGTAGAGCCTTGCAGGGGACCCTACTCAGAAGGGAACAGGGCAGCTGCTGCCTGTGGGGTGGGCACTGCAGGGCTCTTTGGGCCCTGGGCAGCTGCGTTTTGGTTACCTGATCTCTCTAACCCCCACCACCTTCCTCTGCCTTCAGCAGGGACCAAGAATCTTCTACTCACCAAGGGCAGTCCGGGAAGGCTGGGTGCTAGAACTGCTGGGGAGATCCATGCACGACTGCTCCCGTCCAGGCCCTCCTTGAGCCCGGGTTCCCAGCCCTGGGTCCAGCCCTTATGTCTCTCACTGGCTCCTGGCAGTCTCCCTGCTTCCAATCGCTTCTCCTCCTGATGCCCCTTCCACCCTGCTGCTGCTGGGGGATTTTCTAAAATACATCTGAGGGCATGACTCCCCCACCTTCACCACCCTCAGTGACTCCCCGCTGCTTTCAGAGTGAGATGCAAACTCTTGTGCTCAAGGGGTTATCCTGGGGCCCCTGTCCTGCCAGCATCCCAAACCTCCTTTCCTGAATGGGCCAGGACTAGGGTGAGGCAAGTGAGGCATTTACACTGAATGCGAAATTTAAGTGACTACCAAAAATCTTCAGGAATCAAGATAACATACTTTAAGGCAATTTTTTTAAAAATAAAAATTGAGACACGTGCAAAAAACACCACAATAAACAAAATATCAACATTTTCAATAAAAACATGGACCAACAGGACCAGAATCAGAGTAAGGCAAGCGAGGTGCATCAAGCAGGGCCTCACCCCAGCCTGGACCTGCACCTAATGCGCCAGCTCTTCTGCCATCCAGCTGTGCCCCCGTAACTGCCGAGAATCCCCCAGACACCCAGCACAGGTCTTTGCATGTGCTGTCCTCTCTGCCTGGAATACTCTCCTGCCTCCCTGCTTCTCTTCTTTACCTGGATCCTTCTAAACTCCCGGAAAACAGTTCTGGTGGTCTCTCCATCACTCCCAGGCCGGTTCAGAGCCCCTCTTGGTGACCCCCATTCTCAGGCTTCCCGCGGCCACCGTGCTGAGTGCACTGGGCTGTGACTGCCCCTCATGTGGGCCCCATGGCCAGGTGCGGGCTCCTGGAGAGCAGGGCGGTGACTCATGCATCTCGTAGGGCCTGGCACCCACCAGGCTCCCACCATCTCTGACGGACAGGCCACCTGAGCGGCTGAACCAAGGAACGCGTGAAAGAGCAGCATGGCTGCGGATTATATCCCATATCCACCAACACTTCAATGAACCAGCCCGAGAAGACACTCAGACTCAGACGGATCCATGAGCTACCAGCACCAGTAATTAAACATCACAACATTTCAGTCCAACAAAGAGGTTCTAACAGTCTCTGAAATTCCTGGCAACGGAATATACTTTTCAAAAACATTCTTTTTCTCATGAATAAAGCCCTTCAACTTACACTAAAAGATAACATAGGAAGGGGGAGAGAATGCAGACCAGTCTTCTCCAAATAAGGCAAAATCCAACTTTCCTTTATTTTTCCAAACTGCAAGAAAGGCACAATTCCATGGACCAGCCTTGCAGAAACCCATCGACTTCCAGAAAAGTTTTAACAGCCCATAAAGGTTCACATGTGGAAGAAAAGACAGTGACCTCTTTCAGGGAAGCCCCCACCTCCGGCCGAGTTGGGGCCCCGTTACTCCCCAGGAAATGTGCCTGGTCCCCATGACAGCCCCCCAGCCAGCCTGGCCACGGACGCCCCTGACCAAGCCCGGCTCTGCGGGATTGGGCCGACCCGCCTCTCCTCGAACGCCTGGATGTATATATATATTTTTACACTTTGATGTTTGGTGGCTCCAACACCAGAGCATCCTTGGAAAGCCACATTCCCTGGAGAAAAATCTGACTCAACTCTTAGAAAGCAGAGACTATTAATTAAATTCACGGAAGTCCCTGACATCAAGTCCTAAGCAGAGATGCTGGAGGGAGAGACACCTCAACGAGTTCACCATTGCTGTCCATGCCAACGCTGTCCTCAGCCTGCTCCACTTTTAATCCTAAGCAGGAGCAGCCTGTAAGTAGGGCGACTGGCAGAGACCCCTGGCTCCCCTCTGTCAAGCCAAGAGCTCTCAATGTCTGTTGACTTATCTGTAGAATGGGGATAACATCAGGATGAGCTAATCGATGCAAGAGCCAGAAAGCTTGCTGCCTTGCCGTGTCTCTGTTTCCAATAGGGTTTTTATGACCTCAAAGATGGTGTCTCCTTGTAAGCTTTTGCCTGCAACAGGCTTGTTTTTCTCCTCAAATTCCCCCACGTTTGGCTAAGGACAATCTGTTTCTCCTACATTTGTCAAGTTGCTCCAAATTCTGAATGCCCATTCCTGTTCTTTCCAAGGATTAACAGAGCATCCCTTGCTCGTCTTTCATCACACCCCCTCCGCGTGTGGGGTGAACACTGCATTTGAGTGGAGCCCTGGCTATCGATGCCTGCAAAGTGGGGACTTCGATGGGGCTCAGTTGCACGGGTCGGAGTGGGAATGTGGCGGGAAAGCAGGCCCGTGCACCTTTAACGACGTGCAGAAAGAGAGGGGCCTCTGCCCGTCCGGGCAGATGTGCACAGCTGTTGACGGAGAAGCCCCTAATACTGCGGCCAGTGCAGAGAAACGGATCCCCCCGAATGTTTCCTCGTGAAGTTAAGAATTTTTTGTTGCTCATGCCTTTGAACTAAGGTCATTTAAGTATACAACAGATGTTCCTCCCAGGGAAACAGACTTATAAAGTCAGGAACACAGAAGGGACCTAATGGTTTACGGGGGGTGGCGCATTAAGTTCATAGCAGTTTAACTCCTTTCAATGCTAAACAAAACAATGACGCAATTTTATGCACAATAAAAACCTGTCAAAACAATCATCCTGGGCAGCGGAGGTCCTTTCAGTCATTCTTCTAAAGACCCACGGAGGGCACAAATGACAGACACTTCTGGCTTCTCGGTGTGGTTGAAGCAGTTGACGTGGCAGCCTCAGCAATTCAAGGCTGGAAGGTCCAGCATGGCCAAAAACTGAGGCCTGGGAGTAGAGGGAGGGCGCAAGAATAAAAGTAGAAGACAGAAAGTTCAAGGTCTGAGTGGCTTACTTGCCGAGCTAGCCTTCCACGGTGGACTGAGTGGTCACGGGTGAGGTGAGATGGGGAGGGGGAGTGGGCAGGTCCCACTGCCCACCCAGTAGGTCCTCTGCCATCCACCCCCACATGTTTAACTCCACCGTCAGCGTTTTCTTGGTCAGATCACAGATATCTGTGGAGTGTCTGCTGGGTACCAGGAACAGCCGTTGGGGTTAAGCATTGCCCTCTCCATGGTCCTCTCTACAACTGTTTTTCTCCATGAGAAGGATCTTGGAGCATGGCAGAAGAGGACTGGATTTAAATTCAGGTAGTTCTGAATCTGAATCCTTCCCTGACATTTTTAGCTGTGTGACCTTCGACAAGTTACTTAAACTCTCTGAGCCTCAATTCCCTCATTTATAAAATGGAAATGGTCATACTCAGTGTCATGGGTTGTTGTCAGGCTTGAGGAATAGAGTGGAGGGGACTTCCCAGCACAGTTCCTGACACAGAGTAAGTATCTATGAGTGTTAGTTCACTTTCCTTTCTCAAGGGAAGAATAAGGCAGACTTTAAGGAGTCCAGATGGGTAGACAGGTTTCACATGCCCTAAATGCAAGTGACTTTTCTGGGCCTTAAAAAAGTAGCTGATGAAAGCCACAACGAGGCACTATAGAAGTCCAGGAGAAAGCAGCTGCTCGAACGGGGTGATCAGGCATGGGTTTTGGGAGCAGGTAAGCCTTGAGTTGGGGCTAGGAGAAAAGAGTGTTCCCCCAGTTGGGGGAACCGAGAGAGCCAAGATATGGAGATGGGAAAACTGAAGTCATGTTTGAGGCCCGCAGAGGGGCGGCTGAAGCAGAGGCCTCAGTGGGAAACTGGCAGGAAAGAAGATGGGCGAGAGAGGTGGGATAGAGATTGTAAAGGGCTTGACCAACAAGCTGGACTTTTTCTGGAAGCAGTAGAGAACAGCACAGTTTTTGAGCTAAAAACCACTAATAAAATGTACATTCTAAGAAAATTTGTCCAGCCCATGGATAAGGAAAACAAGGCAAAGACCCACCTTCTGTGCCCACGGCAGACATCGCTAATCAATCTCAGCCTGGCAGCCAGGAGACAATGTGGAAGCTGTTGTGTTCCGTGTAAGTGGTGGTGAGGGTGTGCTCTGGGTGAATTTGTCCACAGTTACCTAAGTGCACGTATCTCTCTAGTTTTCACTTGAGGACAGACGGAGAGGAAGGGCTTGCTGTATGCAATGGCCACCTCTTCTGAGACCAGCGGCTCTTTCTCCCAGGCGGCCCGGCTGTCGGCGTTCCCGGTCCAGAGCAGTCTCTGGTGCCCCCTGCGGGATTCCGAAGCAGAGTCAGCCGGTGTCGGCAGGAGCCGCCCAGCCCTGGCCGCGGGGACAGCCTGGGCCCCAGGCCCAGCAATAAGCGGTCGGTCGCCGGTTCCCGCCCGCGCCCTCCCCGGCAATGACGCCCACCCCCGCTGTCTGACTGGGCAGGGGTTGGCCAGCATGGCCTCATCCTGGAGGTGGGGGGTGGGTGGGAATGTTCTTGCAACGACAAACCATTTAGATCCCTCTGGACTTTCTCAAGTTACCAAGGTGCCGGAAACAGAAGGCAAGTCTGCTGCACCGTGCTGTAATTTTCTTCTCGATTTGATTTAGAGGGCACTTTGATGCCTGGAGATGGCACCTCCACGTCTTCACGGAATCCCTGGCTGATGTCTGCCTCCGCGGGAAACGGAGGCGTGGAGGGGGCTGGGGTTGGTGGGTGGTGGCCTGTGTCAGCCTCCATGCCACTCGGCCCCTTCCAGCTCCCTTCCGCCTGCTGGGGACGCTTCGGGAGCAGGCTGGAGGGGGGGACTGTCAGTTCTCACTTCTCCCATAGCCCCGAGCATCACCAAGTGCCTTGAGTCCAGCCACTTTCCTTCACCCCCACAGAGGCCCTCATCCCTCACCTGGGAGATTGCAGCAGCCTCTCTCTGCCTCCTCTCTTGCTCCCCTCCCCTCTCCCACCTCTCTATATAGCAGTCAGGGTGACCTGTTTATACAGAAGTACTGATCACAGCCAAGATTGAGCTGACCAGCCTCCTGGGTGCTTTGCATGCAACAGCCTTGTGGGGCAGGGCCATCATTTCATTGTGCCCATTTCACAGATGGGGAAATGGAGGCACAGATGCTTAATATCTCACCTGGGACCACACAGCTAGCAGTGGCAGGGCCAGGACCAGAACCCAGCCTGTCTGGGTCCGGAGGCCACGCAGTTTGCAGCACATGGTACCGGCTCCGTGACAGCCCCGCGCTGCTTAAAGCTGACCTCTGCCTTCTCGCCGCCTGGCACTGCTGGGCTCCTGGGCTGCCGTCTCCTCGGGCTGCCTTTCTCTTGCTTGCTCTGCTCTGATCAGCCTGGACTAAGGTTGCAGGATGAAATAGAAGACGGGAGGTGGCATGTGTCCCACTGCAATGTTTGGGACATACTTCCACTGAAGAAGCCTTTGCTGTCTGTCTGAAATTCACATGAACTGGTGTCATTGTGTACTGTGCACGCGTACCCCAGCCTGCACACTTCCCTCCCTCCAGCCGCAGAGTCCATCCCCAGCTTGCCAAATTTTCCCTCCTTGTGCCCGGCCCAGGGAGGCCGTCCGGGCTGCCAGTCCGAGGCTGGCTCCCTGCACCTGCCTGGGAGCAGCCGCATCTTTTCCCACAATTTGTAACGACATGTACAGCTGGGCGTGCGCGCTCTGTACTGCCTGCTGTTGTCCCAGGCGGGGAGCTGCTTTGCTTACCTCTGATGCACAGTGCTGGCCAATGCACATTGCATCTCAATACAACACCCTCCTCTACGTGTGCCCTCCTCCCAGGAGCCCTCTCCTTCAGCCTGCACGCCATTCTCCACCAGCTCTCACTGCCTTTCCGGTTTGGTTTAGTCACTGTGGTTGGTGAGCCCAGGTGTGTCTGAGGCTGGGCCAGGTGGGTTCTCTGGGTATAAAGGTGAGACTGGGCTGGAGTGAGGAGTAGAGACACTGGGACACGTGCTCTGGTATAAAGTGCTAAGGGCCAGGGCGAGGCCTGGGTGACGTGTGGGGAGCAGACAGAGGCTCCTCTGCTGACTGCCTCCCCCTCGCCCAGGAAGAGCTGCCCCTACCCCCCGTCCTGGCCCAGGAGACCCTCCCCAGGCTTAGCTCCAGGGGCGTCTTGGCAATTTCCCCCCCTTCCATGACTCCTCAAGGGCAGAGGCTCTGTCTCGCTGCTTTGCATACCCCCCCACTCCTCGAGCACGGCTGGAATCACAGCAAATCCGTTTATCACTCAGAATGCTTTTGGGTAGCTCAAAACCACCTTAGACCCTGAGGAAAATATCTCGCAGTACAGGAAGCCCAGAGGCAAGGTGGGCAGACCCAGCGGCTCGGTGATGGCACCGGGGACCGGGTCTCCCTGTCTCTCCGCCCTGCTTTTACTCAACACGGGCGCCTTGCTGAGACGGCAGGGTGCCACTGGGGTGCCGCTCTGGTGCCCCTCTCCCCGCTCAGCCTGAAAGGGAGAGGCTCAATTCCCCCCACCCATGGCCTGTGTGTCCTGTTCTCAGCCATGTAGGGACAATGGAAAGTTGCTAGGGAAACACTAGGTTCTGATTAGATTAGGGCAGAGGTTCCCAAACTTTCTCAGTTTACGGCACCCTTCCATGCTTCAGTAATTTTTTGCAGCACCCTTGTTGGTAAGAAATACCTAACAGTTCCGTTTATTAAGTAGTTCGGTCCAAACAATTTAACGAGTATTTGTGTCCCAACAACTTAGCAGCCTTTGAAAAATTACTACACACCAATTGAAAGAAAATATTTTTAGTTCATTATTAATTAACCACAATTATTTACTAATGGGATGTGTTTGTGTTGAGCACTGTGAAAACTTCCCTAACCTGGGATTTAGATTGGGCACCACCACCTTTTTTCCTGCTACACTGAGTTTTTCACTGTACTTGCTTTTTATTTTTTTCAGGTGTGAGGTCCGGGAATTGAGGCCAGGGCTCCCACCTGGAAGGCAAACATTCCTCCACCGAATCACTGGTGCGTCCTCTACTTGCTTTGTTTTAAATGCAATTTTAATGCGCTATAGTCACATACCATATAATCCACCCAAAGTGTACAATCGATGGCTTGCAGTATCATCCTATAGTTGTGCATAAAATCAGCATAATTTTAGAATATTTTCATTATTCCAAAAAAACCTAATAAAATAACATAAAAGTAACAGAGTACTCGAAGCATCCCATACCCCTTCTCCCACTTACTATGTTTAATTTGTCTTTGTTTTATTACTCATCTGTGCATACACTGGTTAAAAGGAGTGTCAGTTACCTGTACTTGCTTTTTAATGACAGCAATCACTGAAAACTCATCTTCCCAAAGATATGATGTCACTAATGTTAAATCTGTGCAGCCCCTTGAGTAGTTCACATGCCGTCGGACAGAGGTCACCATGTTTCCCTTGAAATCTTATGATACCCCTGGGTGCTGCTGTGAGCTCATGCCGGCACCCCTGTGCACTGCTGGGGAGCCCGGGCCTTGTGCCTCTATGGAGCTGGGCGTGAAGGAGATAAAGACTTGAACAAAATCAGGGTTCTGTTCGGAAAGAGAGCGCAGGAGCAGGTGGTGCGCGGGCAGTCGGATGTGCCGCAGTGACCGTCCTTGGCTATTGCGTGGATGCTGAATCTCGAGGCCATCGGGAGAGGAGAAATTCCTTCTACATCTGACGCTCCAGATCGAGACAGAGGTGCAAAGTGTGCTGTGGAAACCTAATTCCTGTTACATGGATTGTTTTCTCTGTTTTTGTAGTATGGTTTAGTTCAGCAAATCAGTAACTAGTTCAGGGGTTCTTAATCTCTTTTTTGCCAGGCCATGGAAGTCCATGATGAGCCTTTCCCTGAACAAATGGGACATAAGAGACACATGTTCCCATGTTGGTTCAGTCCCTCGTTCACTTATTATTTTAGGCACATTTTCTGACTGCTCTCAACCTCACTTTCTGGTTGAGACCCATAAACTATGATTGGACATTCTCACCCAAACTCCCCCCAGAAGGATGTCCTGTCCCAGAATTAGGGGTTCCTATTGCTCCTGAGCAAAACTGGGGCGCTCGGGGCAGCTGTCCACCAGCATGGTGACCCCTTCCTCCTGAGCGCTGCCCCCTGCACTGACCATCTACCGTCCTGGGGCACCCTGGCCCTGCCCTGCAGCTCGAAGCTGGCCCCTGCAAGGAGGTGCACCTCTGCCCCTGGCTTTCCCTCCACCCTCAGCCCGGAGAGAGCGAGAGAGAAATGCGTCCTGATGCTGGCCTCTGCCCTGCTCTGCCCCCGCCACCCCCGCTGGAGGAGATCTGGTGTCTACTCACCATGGCCCCACAAGAAACATCTGCGGGTGAGTCAGCAGGGCCCTCCCCAGGTCCCAGGTACAGTCCCTCCTGGGCTACTGCGCGGGCTTATCGGAACCCAGCGACCTTGTTCCCCAGAAGCTCAACTTCAGGCAATCTCTTGTGGGAGATTAAGTTCTCAGGCCTCTGTGGCGGCCGGGAGCTTTGCTAGCCACCTGGTGTGGTGTCCTTCAGCTTTCCCCCGGGGCAGCGTCATGTTGCAGAGCTGCCTTGCCCGAGGGAGGCAGCACGGCTGGACTTCAGGCCAAATGGGGAACAAGTGCCGGGCACTGGTGGGCGGTCAGCAAGGCAACCGGGGAACTGGGGCCCCCAGGCCTGGGGTGCCTGCTTGCTCCCCTGTCCCTGTGTGCACCTTACAGGGCCCCTTCCGTTTCATTGATGTGCTTGGCCCAAAGCAAGCAGATATGATAGCATCAAGCCCTCCCTTGTAAGAATTTTCGATAGACAGTCGCTTTCACCCCTCCTGATAACCTGACAGCATGGTCCTTTGGTTTCCCTTCATGCCCATGTAACAGGTAAGATGATTGATGAGGACAGTTAAATGACTTGCCCAAGATCATACTGCAGGCAAGTGGTAAAGCTGGGACGTGAACGAAGGCAACCTGACACCCCAGTCCTGGACCCTTAATCCTGCACTGCCATGCCACCTCGCGGGCACCATAAGTTCTGAGCTCACCCTGCTCATTAGTGACAGAGAGTTCTGGAACCTTATCTTCTTATCTCCTGGGCCCAGAGCTCCTTCCAAACATGCACAGAGACTTTTACTTTGTGGGGAGGGTGGCTGGGGATTGAGGGGCCATTTGGCGCCTGGAAATCCTTGAACCCACAGCAGTGGTCAGGTAACTGAGTCCCCAGCAGCAAGTGCCGTGGTTGAGGGAGGTGCTGCCACAGTGCTGGGCACAGGGCATGGGAACCTCTATTCATCAAGTGTGAACTGGTGGCTACTCCACTGATGACTGGGGAACAGGGACCAAGAGCCCTAAAAGTGTTCCTGCACAATGCCAGTTCTAGGAATGTCTCCCAGGGAAAGATTTTGAAATGCAAGCAATGCTTCTTATGTCCTTACCTTTGTAACCCCATGAGACAGACAAACCGAGCACACGCTAGGAGAAAACTTCTGCAAGCACTGGCTCAGCCCAGTGAAGGAAGACTACGCAGCCTGTAAAAGTGGGGTTTACAAACGGAGTTGGAGGAAGTGAGAAAACGCCTTCAGATCTAACACTAAGCCACAGAGGTAGGGGGTGGACAGGGGAGGGGGACAGAATGATAAATATTTTATGTTCTCAATTATGCAAAGACAATGAGCAGGAGTGGGGGAAAGACAGGAAGGAAAAATACCTTAATGTCAATTGTCACTCTGCAATTTTCTGCATTTGTCAAATTTCCTACAGATTAAGCACTATTTGCACAGCTGGAAAAAAACAACCAACTGAGCAGCCATAACAATAAACAGAAGCGATATGTCCCTGGGACTGGTGTCCCTGCAGACTGGGAGGCAGGGGCAGCTTGGGCTCTGGGCTACCGTGGGGCTGGCCCAAGGGCAGGGGGAGGCTTGGGGAGCATCAGGGGCGCTGGTGTCCCGAATTGACCTGGGAACCCTCACTGCCTCGGCCTGTGCCTGAGGGCAGGGTTGCAGAACATGTGCCCATGAGGGAGGGGTGTGGGGGTGGTGGGGAGGGGTGCAGGGGCCACTTCTCAGGCCAGGGCACCTCTTCCCTGCAGAGGCGGCTGAGCAGAACTTGTCAGTGGCTCCAGGGAAAGTGCAGCCCTCAAAGCTGGAGGAAGGAGAAGGCTTGCCAAGAGGGCAACCTAGCTGGCCAACAGTTGATGCTCAGCCGAGCTTCCCCCTGTCTCTTCTGCAAAGCAAAGTGAAGTCTTTGTTGTCTTTTAAGGGTGCCAAGGTCTTGAGTGGGTAGGAAAGAGCAGGGCCTCCGGCCCAGAAGAGATCTGCATTTGGGTCCAGGTTTGAAGTCCTGAGGGATGACCGGGAGCTCAGGAGAAACCCTGCCAAGTATGGTCCAGGACGCTCAGTTGGACTTTGATGGGCACACTAAAACCAGGCCATGCTTCTCCTGGACACAGCCTCCCATACCCCAGGCAGACCAAGACTGGCTCAGGGGGTGATGGACAGAATCTGCACACAGGATACTGGGGTGCCCAGACAAGTGGGCTCTCGAAAAGTCCAGCCGCATCAGCCAGTTGTAGTAGCTGCTATTTGTTGAGTGCTTGCCCTGCCATTGTAGGTCCCGACCAGGGAAATACTCACACGTCCACATGTTGGGCAGCAGGATGAACCATCAGAGCAGCTCATGAATCTAGAGTGAATAAGCAGGGGTGAGTGCAGGAGTTGGTCCCCAAGGAGAGACAAAGGTCCCTGAGCAAGTGGGCAAAGCAGACATATCTGTGTGAGTGAGCAAAGCAATTATTCTCATGTGACTCGTTGACAATGGAGCTCTACCACGTGGAAACCTGAGCTCGCCGTGGCCTTTCTCTGATTTTCTGTGTTCTGGAGCATGGATCTGGTTCACTCCTGAAGCCCCACAGCACTGTCCTCCGTCTCACCCCCTCACTGACTCATGAGCTGTGTCTTTAGCACAGGTGTGTGCAAGTGTGCACACGGGGCTTGCACTGGCATGCCAAGTCCCGGCCGTGCCTGGAGTCCAGCCCCTGCTCACACTGGCTGCCTTGGTTTCCACATTGGGGTCTGACTTACCCCACAGGAACGTTTCTTGGGTTTTCCTTCCTGGATCTCATAAGGACGCGTCTTCCTCTGTGGTGGCTGGACCAGCCCCCCTAAGCCGTGTTTCATATCTGTGTGTGGCCACAGGCAAGAATTATTGAGCTACTTGCTACTGGTTGCTTTTCTTGGGGGTGGGGGTGGTGTGTTTATTTGCTTATTATTTATTAATAATGCTTAGGTAAGATAGAGGGATGGTTGTGCAAGAAAAGTAAGAAATTTCTGCTACAAACCACAAGAAAACTCACAGTGCAATGTTTCAGCCTTTCCGTCAAGCGACTGTTGATTGAGCGCTTACTGTGTACTAAGCTCCCTCCTCCTCATATCTCCACGAATCTTCAGAAAAACCTACAAGGCATGTCCTAGTTATGCAGTACTTCATTCGTGCCACAACCCTTTAATGAGCTGTTGCTATAATGCCAGGTATGGTCACCTCTCTTCTCAAAGAGGGTAAGTGAGTTGCCTTTAGAGTCAGGGTAGGGAGTGGTACGAGGGAAGTTGGGACTACTGGAAGGGACCATGTGTGCCAGGCTAAGGAGTCTGCTGCTAGTGAGAATGCGCTTGGAACAGGTGGTGTGCGTGTGAGGGTGTGGAGGTGTGGGGGCATTGTGGAGAGGGGAGCTGGAACCGGGAGAGGGCAGGAGTGCTGCAGATAACCCTGGGTCATGTTATAGGTTCCCCAGACTTTGAGTCAACAAGTACACACAGAAAGAAGCATTGAGAACCTAGGAACCATTGAGACTCTGAATTTGGAGACATCAGATTGGCCTCATTGGATTTGACTTTCTAAACACCTCCCTATAAGACTCAGGTTATTTTTTTGGCCACTTCAGCTCATGGCAAGGTGCTCTTGGTTGCCACCTACCATGTGTTGGGCAGGGCTGGCTGCCCCAGGGGAGAGAGAGAGAGAAGGTGTGGTCCCTGCCCATAGGGAGTTACAGTGTGTGGGGGGCACAGGACGAGTGGCGGGCCACAGTGCCCACGGTGACTCCTTGGGGAAGGTGGCGTCCGAGTTGAGCCTTAAAAGAAGGTAAAAATTGGATTGGTGGTCAGAGGAAGCAGCAGCCCGGGGAGAAAGCACGGCACGGCTGCTAGAGGGACGAGCAGCAAGCTTGCCAGGTAGGGGAGAGCCTGGCTAGAATGGAAGACAGGAGGGCGCATGTTCTTTGACAGCTTTAACTAATCTAAGATGTTCCCACTGACAAGGAAAAGCAGAGCCCTGGGCCCCCTCTGGAGCCCTCTGGACTTGGAGACCCCCTGTCCTAGATCTCCAGCCCACCCCACTTCCACCTGGGAACTAATTCCTGAAACCCCTTTTTGGGAAAATGCCTGTGCCCTTCCAATTAGATGCAGAGTTCAAGCTGAGATGGGTTATGACCTGGTGGTTGAGGGTCGGGAAGACTGGGATTCTGTCCTGTTTGGCCATGTCTCGGTGCCATGGCCTTCAGCTTAGAGCTGACATGCTCTGCTCAGCTATGTAAGGACACGGTGAGAATTTCTATCTCATCACCTTGTTGTGGGGAGTGAGTGAAATGTAACCCTTGTAAGGTGCAGACTCTGCACAGAAGCCCTGCTCAAGAGCTGAGAGTAACTCAGAAGGTGTTTCATCTACACTACATCTCTTGAAGAACATCACAGGAAATCCACTCCAGAGATCTCCTTGACGATGACTCTCCTCTCCTCCTCTGTTCCTCCATAACTTTCGTTCTTCTCCAAATCCTCCCTGGAAAAGGGCTTTTCTATCCTCTCCCCACTGAATAGCTGATTTGCACCATAACACGTTAAGCGGCTCACACATTTTTTCCCTGTTACAGAAATTTCCCGTATAAAGCCCTTAGCATAGAGCCTGGCACTTAGTACGGTCTTAATAATTCTAGTATTATTAATAAGAGAAGCTCCTTGACAGCATGTAGTAATTGTTTCAAAACCAGAACTCAAAAACTATAACTGGATAGCACAAATAACACTTTTTCTCCTAACAAGATTAAATCACTGAAGACAGTTGTTCAACTTGCACATCTCTTCAAAAGAAACTTTTCTCCAGTGCCCTAGTTCTATAACTCTGCTTCTTGAAGCCAAGTCTGCTCTGGCAGCCTGTCTAGCTCCTGTCACCTTCCTCCTGCTTCTTGGGACGCACGAGCGTCACTGAAACTCTCTGGGGACAATCCTAAGGGCTCTGACGCAGGAAGGAATGTCACGCCCCTTAGTCTCCAGAAGGAGGGGCTGTGATGTGCCACTTGGGCTCGTCAGAGTTGGTGGAGTGTAAATTGAGAAGAATCCTGTGAGAACAGAATGGAGCGATGGATGGTAAGGAACAAGAGTCATTTGTTCATTCATTTGTTCATCGATTCATTCATTCAGCATCTGCTAGGACCAGACTGTGGCAGACTGTAATCTTCAGAGATGGCCATACTTCTTGTGTTTATTTCACCCTGCATGCTTTTCTTACAGTGTGCTGGAAACTGTTCCCACCAAGAAATGGGGTCCTATGTCTACTCCCCTTGAATCTGGAAGGTAGTCTGTGTGACTACCTTGACCAACAGGGTATGACAGAAGGCATGGCTACGTGACAGCATGACTACCAGTTTTGCCTCTGCTCTTTCTCTCTTGAGATGCTTGCCCTGGAAATCCAGCCACCGTCTTGGGAGGAAGCCCAGGCCACATGGAGAGGACCAGCGTGTCACCTTCAGAGACAAGACATGGTGCTGGGCTGGATTCCTGACCTCCAGAAGCCTTGGCGGTAGTAAGTGACTGTTGCAGTCTTGAGTCACTACGTTTTGGGCTGATTTGTTACGCGGTCGTAGGTAACTAATGCGTGTAGCCTGGTGGGGAAGCTGGCCCACAGAGATGAAGAGCTCTCAGGTTCTCTGGGGAGATGTCTAAGGAAGCAGACAAGCACTGGGCTGTTTGATAAGTCTACAGAGGGAAGCGCTGAGGAAGCATATCTACCACTTCTGGGGGTTCACAAAGACTTCTTGGAAGAGGTGACACCTCATCTCGGTCTAAAAGGGCAATTAAGAGTTAGCCAGATGAAGGGGAGGGGGAGAATCGGGAAGAGGACACTCCAGGGAGACCCGCACTAGGGGCCGAGCCCCTGGGAAGTGGCCGTGCAGGGGGGTGTTCGGCTCTCAGAGCACAGGAATGACAGATCCCTCTAAGACCTGGCCCTTTAACTGGACATAGTTGGTGTGCCGGTTTGAAAGGATTTATGTGCCCTAGGAAGCCATGTTTTAATCCTAATCAATCTCATGGGAGCAAGGATTATAGTATTGAATAATCCCTATTCAGTACTATGGGCTGGAAACTTGATTAGGTTATCTCCATGGAGACGTGACTGAATCAGCTGTGGGTATTCAACCTGATTAGGTGGAGACGTGTCTCCACCCATTTGACGTGGGTCTTGATTAGTCTACTGGAATCCTATAAAAGAGGAGACATTTTGGAGAGAGGCCCTTTTGAGAACCAGGAGAGAGCTGCAGAGCCACGACAGAATGGTGAGAGATCCACAGAGTCCACCAGTCAGTGACCTTTGGAGATGGAGAAGGAGAACGCTGCCAGGGGAGCTTCATGAAGCAAGAGGCCTGGAGAGGAAGCCAGCAGATGTGGCCATGCACACCATGTGTCTTTCCACTTGAGAGAGAAACCCTGAAGGTCATCGGCCTTCTGGAACCAAGGTATCTTTCTCTGGATGTCTTAGATTGGACATTTCTATATTCTTGCTCTAATTTGGACATTTTTATAGACTTGCTTTAATTAGAACATTTTCTCGGCCTTAGAACTGTAAACTAGCAACTTATTAAATTCACTTTTTAAAAAAATTACAAGAAACAAACATTCCCAACACATACACTCAGCAATTCACAATATCATCACATAGTTGCATATTCATCATCATGATCATTTCCCAGAACATTAGCATCAATTCAGAAAAAGAAATAAAAAGACAACAGAAAAATATAACAAACAGAAAAAAAAATTTTACAGCCCATACCCCTTACTGATCCCTTTCATTGATCACTAGCATTTCATTTCAAAAATAAATAAAAAAATTTATTTTTATTCCATATGTTCCTCTCATCTATTGACAAGGTAGATAAAAGGAGTATCAGACACAAGGCTTTCACAATCACACAGTCACATTGTGAAAGCTGTACCATTATACAATCATCATCAAGAAACATGGCTACTGGAACACAGTACATTTTCTACATTTTCAGGCAGTTCCCTCCAGCCTCTCCATTACATCTTGGATAACAAGGTGATATCTACTTAATGCATAAGAATAACCTCCAGGATAACCTCTCGACTCTTTTTGGAATCTCTTAGCCATTGACACTTTGTCTCATTTCACTCTTCCCCCTTTTGGCTGAGAAGGTTTTCCCAATCCCTTGATGCTGGGTCTCAGCTCATTCTAGAGTTTTTCTCAATCCCTTGATGCTGAATCTCAGCTCATTCTGGGATTTCTGTCCCATGCTGCCAGGAAGATCCACACCCCTGGTAGTCATGTCCCACATAGACAGGGGGAGGTTGGTGAGTCTGCTTGCTGTGTTGGCTAGAGAGAGAGGCCACATCTGAGCAACAAAAGAGGTTCTCTTGGGGGTGACTCTTAGGCCTAATTTTAAGTAGACTTGACCTATCCTTTGTGGGGTTAAGTTTCATATGAACAAACCCCAAGACTGGGGGCTCAGCCTATAGCTTTGGTTGCCCACACTGCTTGTGAGAATATCAAGAATTCAACCTGGGGAAGTTGAGTTTTCCCCCATTCTCGCCATTCCCTGAAGAGGACTTTGCAAATACTTTTCCACTCACTGAGCAAATCACTCTGGGATTCATCAGGGCATCACCTGGACAAACCAACAAAATCTCATGTCCTGTACAAAGTTCCATGTAATTAAGGTGTTCAATCAACTATCTACATAAGTTGTATTAGGAGATGCCTAGTCAAAGTATAGATTTGTACCAAATAACATTTTTTGCTTTAGTCTCACACATTGGTTGAAATTTTAAAATATTAAGTTCCATCTATTTTCAGCACACTGCAGTAATGACATTCTTTTGTTCTTCCTCATGCAAACACATTTTTTAAATTTGTACATTTAGTCACTATCATTATACACTCTAGGCATTCCTAGATTACACCATCTCAATCTTTATTGTCTATCTTTCTTTGTGATTTCATTTATTCCCCAGCCCTCCTCCCTCTATCATTCTCATATGCAGCTTCATTCAGTGTTTTAGCATAATTACATTACTGTTAGGTAGTATTGTGCTGTCCATATCTGAGATTTTATATTCAGTCCTGTTGCACAATCTGTATCCCTTCAGCTCCAATTATTCAATATCTCACCCTATTTCTATCTCCTGATAGTCTCTGTTACCAAGGAAATATTCCAAGTTTATTCACTAATGTCAGTTCATGTCAGTGAGACCATACAGTATTTGTTCTTTTGTTTCTGGCTAGTCACACTCAGCATAATGTCCTTAAGGTCCATTCATGTTGTTACATATTTCATAACTTTATTCTGTCTTACAGCTGCATAATATTCCACCTTATGTAAATGTCACAGTTTGTTTAGCCAACTGTCTGTTGATGGACATTTTGGCTGTTTCCATTTCTTGGTAATTGTTAATAATGCTGCTATAAACACTGGTGTGTAAATGTCCATTTGTGTCCTTGGCCTTGTGTCCTTTGAGTAGAGACAGCATATAGATGGGTCCTGTTTTTTAATCCATTCTGCCAGACTATGTCTTTTGATTGGAGAGTTTAATCCATTAACATTCAGTGTTATTACTGCATGGGTAGTACTTTCTTCTACTATTTTGCCTTCTGGATTTTATATGTCATATCTAATTTTCCTTCTTTTTACCTTTACTCATAGTCTTCCTTTCTACACTCTTTTCCACACCTCTCTCTTCTGTCTTCATATCTGTCTCTAGTGCTCCCTTTAGTATTTCTTGCAGAGCTGGTCTCTTGGTCACAAATTCTCTCAGTGATTTTTTTGTCTGAAAATGTTTTAATTGCGCCCTCATTTTTGAAGGGCAATTTTGCTGGATATAGAATTCTTGGTTGGCAGTTTTTCTCTTTTAATAATTTAAATATATTATCCCACTGTCTTCTCGCCTCCATGGTTTCTGCTGAGAGATCTGTGGGCTTCCCTTGTATGTGATGGATTGCTTTTCTCTTGCTGCTTTCAAGATCCTCTCTTTCTCTTTGACCTCTGACATTCTGATTATTAAATGTCTTGGAGTATGTCTATTTGGATCTATTCTCTTTGGGGTACACTGCACTTCTTGGATCTGTAATTTTAAGTCTTTCATAAGAGTTGGGAAATTTTCAGTGATAATTTCCTCCGTTAGTGTTTTTCCTTCTCTTCTCCTTCTGGGACACCCACAACACGTATATTCGTGCGCTTTGTATTGTCTTTCAATTCCCTGAGTTCCTGCTCATATTTTTCCATTTTTTCCCTATAGTTTCTGTTTCTTGTTGGATTTCAGATGTTCCGTCCTCCAGTTCAGAAATCCTATGTTCTGTCTCTCGAAATCTACCATTGTAGGTTTCCATTGTTTTTTTCATCTCTTCTACTGTGTCTTTCATTCCCATAAGTTCTGTGATTTGTTTTTTCAGACTTTCAGTTTCTTCTTTTTGTTCTTTCCTTGCCTTCTTTATATTCTTCCTCAATTCATTGATTTGGTTTTTGATGAGGTTTTCCATGTCTGTTCGTACATTCTGAATTAATTGTTTCAGCTCCTGTATGTCATTTGAATTGTTGGTTTGTTCCTTTGACTGGACCATATCTTCAATTTTCCTGGTGTGATTTGTTATTTTTTGCTGGTGTCTAGGCATTTAATTACCTTAATTAGTTTATTCTGGAGATTGCTTGCACTTCTTTTACCTAGGGTTTTCTTGCTGGATGAATTTATTGTCTATCTGTTCTTTGACATTATGTTCAGCTTTATCTGGACCTTTAGCTTAAGTTTTGTTTAACAGAGGAGAATTTTTCAGTTCTTGTTTTCTTGTTTCTTGCCCTGCTTATGTGGTGCCTTTCCCCCACACACACTTAGGAAGGTCTACTTAGATATTATAGACCCCAGCCAGATTTTCCCAGACCAAACTGGCCTCCTATCAGGAGGAAAGAGTCACCTGTGTCGGTTTTCCCTGCGGGTGAGACCCAGCAGGTTGAAAGACTTTCCTGTGAAGTCTCTGGACTCTGTTTTTCTTATCCTGCCCAGTATGTGGTGCTTGTCTGACTGCAGGTCCCACCAGCATAAGATGATGCAGTACCTTTAACTTTGGCAGACTCTCCATGCTGGGGGCGTGGTGGAGACAGAGGAGAGGTTGTAGGCTGGTTTTAATGGCTTCAAATTACCAATCCCTGGTGTCTGAATTCCTTGATGGAGGGATTCCACCTGGGTGGGCCTTCACCCCTTCCCTGGGGAAGGCACAAGCTCCAGATAAGCCCCCAAAAGAGCTCACTTCTGCCTATGCCTGGGGCAGTTGCAGCCTGAAAAGTCCTGCTGCTGTATCCAGAGGCAGTCAAGCCTTTGTAGATACACAGCCACAAAAACCTCTGTTTCCTTCTTTTTTTTTCCCCCCTTTTTCTGTCAGTCCTACCCCCTTGGTGCCGGGGCAAAAATGAGCAACTTCCACTTTGACCAGGTTCACATAAGCTGGGGGCCTAGTTTTAGTAGTCAGCATTTGTTAATTAATTCCACAATTGGCGTTTGATTGTGCCCAGTCCCTGCTGCTGGTAAAGTCCTTTCCTTTCCCCTCTGGGAAGTGGCCTGTGGGGGAGGGGCACTGGCCGCCGCAGCTTTGGGAACTCACAGTCCTGGGGGGTGCTCACAGGCAGTCCAGCTGGTCCGGACTGGGGTACGCTGTGTGTCTGGTCACTGACATGGCCCCAGGAGCTGTTCTGTACTGTTTCTGGTTATTTAGTAGTTGTTCTGGAGGATGAACTAAAATGCGCACGTTGTTAAGCCGCCATCTTGACCCAGAAGTCTAAATTCACCTTTTAAAAAGCCATTCTGTTTCTAGTATATTGCATTCCTGCAGCTAGCAAATGAGAACAGTTGGTGTGTTGGCTTGAAAGGATTATGCTTCGTAGAAAAACCATGTTTTGACTCTGATTCATCTCATGGGGCAGTCATTTCTTCTCATCTCTGTTCAGTGCTGTGGGTTGGAAACTTGATTAGGTTATCTCCAGGAGATGTGATGCATCGAACTGTGGGTATTATTAACCTTTGATTAGAGGGAGATGTGACTCCACCCATTCCAGGTGGGTCTTGACTGGTTTACTGGAATCCCTTAAAAAAGGAAGCATTTTGAAAAAAGCTTCAGAGCCACGAGAGAGCCACGAGAACCACGAGAGCCCACTCAGCCAGAGACCGTTGGAGATGAGGAAGGAAAATGCCCCCAGGGGAGCTTTATGAAACAAGAAGTTTGGAGAGGAAGCTAGCAGATGCTACCATGTTCACCATGTGCCTTTCCAGTTGAGAGAGAAACCCTGATCACCACTGGTCTTTCTTGAGTGAAGGTAACCTCTTGTTGGGGCCTTAAATTGGATATCTCTATTAACTTGCTTTAATTGGGACATTTTCATTGTCTTAGAATTGTGAACTTGCAACTTATTAAATTCCCCCTTTTAGAATCCATCTTGCTTCTGGTATATCGCATTTCAGCAGCTAGCAAACTAGAGCAGTTAGCCAAGTCCCTGCGTCTGTCCAGGGCAGATGAAATAAAGACCATGGGCTCTAAGCCCTGTTTCCAGCCAGGCTCTGGGCTCCGGCAGGCCAGGAGGTAGCTGTGGGCCACAGTGTGTCCCCCTGGGCGGCAGTGGAGTGGGCTCCCCCAGCATACTCTTTCCCTTGGGCTCGCCTGGCCATGTTCCTGGTCAGCCTCTGAAAGGACTGGAAACTGATAGTGGAGGGGTCAGGAGCCTTGGCCAGTGTGGCTGGCCAGCACTGGGGTTCCTGAAGGAGGCACCCATGCAGAGGGGAAAGCTGCTTTTAATGCCAATCACACGAGGCTGACTTGGAAGCTACTTCGGGGGCAGCAAGACCGATCTGATCCCATCTGATGCGTCCCTGCCACCCCCCGCCCGGCCACTCCCTGTACCCTGTCCATGCTGCAAGACCTGCCCTTCTTGGAACATGGCTTCTCCGTAGTGTCCTTGGTTCTCTGCTCAGGCTGCTCCTTAGGCCTAGAATGTGAGTTCCTGCCATTTATCTAATCCCCACCTCAGGTGGCCCCTCCTCCAGGCAGACCTCCTGGAATCCCTAGAGACTTGAGGGCTCCCCAGTCCCCTTGCCATAGCCCTGACCCGTGGTGACACAATGGCCTGCTTTTCTGGGTGCCTCCCAAGCTAGTCCAGGAGTTCTCAGAAGGCACGGACCATGTCGGTTTGTCTCATAGTCCAGAATCCAGCACAGAGAAGGTCTTTTTCAAAGTCCTGTCTCCAGTTGCCTTAGTTTCCTGTGGCTACATAACCAAGTACCACAAACTGGGGGACTTAAAACTGCAGGAACGTCCTCTCTTACGGTTCTGGAGACGAGGAGTCTGAAATCAGACATCAGCAGGGCCTCCAGCCTCTTGGCAGTCCCAGGATTTCCTTGGCTTTCGGCTGCATCACTCCATCTTCTCATGCCCATGTCCCTCTGTGCCTGTGTCTGTATCGAGTCTTCCTTTCTCATGAGGACAGCGGTCTTATCGGATTTAGGCCCCACCCTCATCTAGTATAACCCCACCTTGGCTAATGCCATCTGCAAAGACCCCCTTTCCAAATAAGGGCACATTCTGCGGTTCTGGGTGGACAGGAACCTGGGGGGACATTATGGACCCTGTATGTCAGGTGAAGTGATGGGAGTGGGGTACGTCCTTTATTTCTCCCATTCTGTCCGTGAGGACAGGCCCTGGGACACCCTGTACCGCGGGGCCTTCCACGCAGGGGCTGCCCTCTCGCCCCGTTGAACGGACCGTCAGTGGGTGTGATGACCTGGCCCACGGCAAAGGTCTTTCTGAGTCTGATAACTTGGTTCTCACCATGACAGCACGCGACAAGCGGCTGTTGGATTGAGCTGAGTGTGATTCCAGGCCTACGAGGGGATGTTTGAGCAGAGGGGTGGGAGTGGCTCTCTGCATCCGTGTGCTTTGCTTCGCGTCTGGGTTTGTGTGTCTGTGGTGCCTCAGCCTGGCTGCATCCTGTGCGTGTCGGGATATGCTGGGTATCTGTGTGGGGTCCCTGCAGGCTGGGAGCAGGGGACAGAGGCCCTCACTGCCCAGGCCGGACCCCGCCAGCTACGGCTCCACGGGCCTGCTCGCTGCCAGGGTCCAGCACAGCTGCCCAGCCAAGCAGGCCTCTCTGGGCCATTCTTTCAAGTCCATGGTGCTGCCTGCTCCGGCCGCCCTGCCTGGGTGGCATGCACGGGGGTGCTGCTGGCATCTTCCCGGCCTCCTTGCTGCTCAGTAAGGAATGGATTATAATTCCCAGGCAGGCTGCATCTGCAACCAACTTGAGTGACATACTTGTTGAGTGAGTTGAAAGGAAAAAATTGTAGCAAGGAACTTCAATCCAGCCAGCCAGCCAGCCGTGTCATTAAATTAGGCTAATCTAAATCCTCAGAGCCTAATTTAGCAATTTCCAAGGCGAACTGCCTTACCCTATATGGCTCTCAGGAATTTCCACTGCAAACTTCCCAGCACAGGAGAGTTTCCATGGGCATGGCGGGCAGTGGCCCCACTGCCTGGAGACACCGCGAGCCTGTAAAAGGCACTGGCCGCTCCTCAGGAACCCCGGCCTCGGGCTGCCTCTGACTCTGTGTCACCCAACCAACCGCTCCAGGCCTCAGCTGTTCTTGCCCACATCCCAGCTGCTGTTGGGAAAATCACTTGGGCCAAAAAGGAAAGTGAAAGAGTTTCCCAAATCCAAGATGTTGGCATGCAGAGGAGGCATGAGTTCCCCCAAATTTGCCTTAGTGTGTCTCCTCCAAGGAGTATGATGGAGGGGGGAAAGAAAGAGAGAGGAACGTGTGCTATAAAACCTGACTTTTGCAAAGAGTGCAGTGAACCATTAATTCATCCTCCCATTCAGATATTTAATCATTCATTAATTCTGTCATTCCTCCTCTCCTTTACTCATTCGTTCTTACCTTCCTCACTCACGTGCCTCTCTCTGATTTATTCATTTATTTGTTGACTCCAGCTCCTCTCCATCCCTCTCTCCCTTCCTCCTTTGGGGAATTGCCTGGTGGACGCTCATTCCAGTGGCTGCCCAGAAATGGAAGGAACTTGGAGCAGTGTGCCCACACTCCAGTGTGCTCCCCACTGCCCCTACCTGAAGCCCTGTTTCCTCTCTGCCCCCTTCCCAGTGAGCTGCTGGTGGGCTGCGAGGGAGCCCTTTGTCACGGGCACTCAGGAGGTGCTGAACTGACCTGATACATGAACCAACAGGGATGTGTGGCCTGGCTCCCCTGTTCCCTTTGATCAGAAGCCTCTGAACCCCTGATGACATCCCCTGGCATATCCCTCTATTAATCAGAAAAGCCTTGACAGATGTAAGCAATTTGTCTTTGGGGAGGACCAGGGGAGGGGGAGGGGAGAAAGCCCCCGCTCCAGACCCGTCAGGATGGGGAAGAGGCTGAGCGGAGGGCTGCATACATGCATACTAAAGAAGCCAGGAGCCAGGCAGATCAGAAAAGGACGTGTTTTCATTTCAAAGCATATTTCTTCCTTGATTGAATACCACCCCACTCCCCCTGTGCCCCCCCCCAAACCAAGGAGGCTGGAACAAGGATGGGGTCCAGGGGTGACTCAGATGCTTGAAGCAATGGAGGCTAAGCGGGTGGGTCCAGGTGTGGCTTTCTCGGACACAACGGCACTCAATGCTCTCACAATGTCACGTGTTTATGTCAGCTTTTGTCTGCAGGTGACAGCGATGCTTAGCTTATAAATATCACCCAACACCCAGTGAGCCTACTGCGTGGCAGGTTGGGAGCTGAGCACCAGAGAGGCAGAGGAAAAGAAATAATGCCAACCTCCGAGACTTCCAGCCTGGACCGCCAAACACATAAACAAGCCCGGAAAGGAGCTTTGGCATGGGGGTGGGAAGCCACAGTGTGGAGACACACAAACGGTGACCAAATCAACAAAAGGAGGATATGCAAGCTGGGTCTTGAAGTATGCGTAGAAGTTCTCCAAAGGCGCAAAGAAGGGAAGGGCATTCTCCTCGTCCGTCTCCCTCACTAATTCCTTGAGGTCATGAACTGTATCTGATTCTTCTGTGTCCGCATTGCCCAGCCCAGGGCCTGGCACAGAGTAACTACAGATGCTTCCTGGAGTGACTGGAGCAGAGTCGTGGGTCGGGGGAACAGTGCGTACACAGGCACAGAGGCAGGCATGAGTCAGCACGGGTGTGTGCAGAGAGCTGTGGCCTGTGGGATTTGTGTGAGTGGGGCTGCGCCTGGACTGTTTCAATAGGGAAACCGAAAGCTGACTCGCCTTGCTCAGTTTTCATTCAGATAACCCGGCACCCCACGAAGGCGGCCCAGAGAACTGGCTCCGATGGAGAATAGTTTACAATCTTATTCTGACTGTGGTTTAATAATAATAAAAAAAAGTGCCTCATGAATCTGTTTAGATGCCTCAAACATAGGTTTTAAAACTTGCTCTTGCAAGTTTCAGAGATCAGAGCCACGGCCAATGTTTTTATCATTTGCCTCCTTCCCCTTCCAATAAACACCTCATGCACTTGGCCAAGCTTTCTGCGGTCAGGATTTACAGATCTGTGATTCACCCAAGTGAGCCAGGGAACATGAAAAGATGTCGCCGGGGAGAAGTATGCAGGGAAGGATGGGAGAGGTCAGCGCCTGCACCAAGCGGGACAGACTCCCACAGCTTTTCCTAATAAACAAGGTTCCAGGGCCCTTTGAATTCTTCCGGAGAGGAACATGGGCATTCGCAGGGAGGCCGGACCAGCAGGGACAGTGACCCCACGGCCCTGACCGCAGAAAGGAGAGGCACAAGCCCCGGCAGGAGACAGGACAGGAGGCGGCTGGTGCCGGGGTCGCGGCTGTGGACACTGAGCTCGAGCACCAGTGGTCTGCAGCCTCTGTGCGGGGCCTGTCCAGAAAAGGGGGCCCAGTGGGGCCTATGGGCCTTGTCAGGGTCACATGGCCGGGGAAGGGGGCCCTGGGGTCAAAGCTGGGTGTGTTGGCTCCAGAGCTTCTGCCTCTCCAGGCTGCAGCGTGACTTGTGCTGTGTCTCTTCCCGGAGCTCAGGCCCAGGGCCGACGCCCTGACCGCCCAGCCCAGCAGACAACGCTCCTCGCTCTAACCCACCCCGGGGTGCCCGCTGACACCAGCGCCCCCAAACCACCTCCCAAAGGGTTCAGGTCTGCGGGTTTTTAGTAGGATTTCCTCTGAGCTCCCTCCAACCTGCAAGATGAAACCTCTGCCAACCAGGACCACACGTGCAAATTCCATTTCCGGTGCCCCCGCCGTTCCACGCCGACCCCCGACCCCTCCGGGAGGCCCAGTGCGACGCCCGCCCCCGCCCCCAGGCCCTCCCCGGCTCCTCTGGCCTGCATTTATTGCCCCGCCTTCCAGTGTCTGATAATGATGATAGCAGGCTGTCCGGCTTCTTTGCGTTTGTCACGAGCAGCTCTGGGCTCGGGGTTTTCTATACATTATCTTGATTGAGTCTCCCAATCTCAGAGTGGGGCACCGGTGTCTTCATTTTCAGACGAGGCAGTGGAGACTCAGGGAGGGTAAGTAACTTGCGCAGGGTCACACAGCTCAGAAGCAGTGGAGCCAGGATGTGAGCCCTGGGATGGCCTGAAGCTGTGTGCACACCAGAAGAGATGTTGTTCTTAAAGCTAATCTGTTCCTGTGGTGTGGACCCGTTGTCGGAGGGACCTTTTGTTTAGGTTGTTTCGGTTGGGGCTGCCCCAGCTGGGTCTTACTTCTCTTACTGGAGTCCTTTAGAAGAGGATAAAAGACAGGAGCCCAGAGGGAAAAGCCAGAGAAGCCGAGAGGGAAGGGCCCAGAGAAAGCGGAAAGAAGCCACAGCCCCAGAGGCTGGCAGCGAGGACACCGGAGAGAATGGCCTGCAGGCGTGCCACATGCCCGGCCAGGTAACCGGGGGCCGGGAGTCACCGGTACCCGGTCTTTGGGGAGGAGCTTCATTCTGATGCCTTGATCTGGACATTTTCACGCCCTCAGAATTGTGAGCTTGTAAGTTAATCCCCATCGTAAAAGCCAACCTGGTCCTGATGTATCGTGTTCCCGCAACCTTGGATAACTAAAACAAGCCGTTAGCCGCCAGACTGGCGAGCCGATGGCACTGACCGCCCAGCTCTCCTACCTGTAGCTATGGCACGGAGGCTAACTTCTCATTATCCTGTCTTGTGAAGGTCTCTGCACCATTCAGTGAATCCTGGCTTCCCAGGTGCAAGGGGAGTGACCTCCTCACCCCCCACTGCCATTTAGAGCTGTTGATTCACTGTGCGTCTGAGGCATTTTGGCACAGTCAGCCCTTGGTGTGCACTTCTGGAAGGTCATTCTGTGCATGAACGGACCTGTGGCTGTGTGCGTGTGTGTGCATGTGCGAGAACATGCATGCATGTGATCGTATGTGTGTGTGTATGTGAGTGTGCATGTGTGAGTACATGGGTGGGTTGGGGGGGGCAGTGGGAAACAGGAGCAGGGAGGTGAGTCAAAAAGAATTTAGAGTGGTGGGCAGGGTGTGTCTCCAGGAGACAAGAGGGGCTGAGTGTTCCCAGGACTCTCAGGGGGACTCCACAAGGGAGAAGAGAGGAGCAAGCATGAGGAGTCTGAGAAGGGATGCAAATCCTAAAATGGAAAAAGAGGCAGGAGCCCCTGGGGAGGTGGAGGGCTCTGCAATTTAGACACACTCCTCAAGCACTTGGTAATGATTGCCAGGAGGCCTGGCGCAGACTTGTGTGAACTCACAGGGGAAAAAGTAACCCACTTTAACAAATGGGATTTGAAGAAATGTAGTTATAATTCCATTAACTGAGTACTTCCTGTGAGCCAAGTGCATTAAGTACATAAGTGTATATAAACCTCATATCATGATTGAGGAGACTGACCCAGAGGGGTTAAGAGAGTTGCCAAGGTCACACAGCAGATTGGGAGTAGAGAAACATGGATCAGGGCAAGGATGGGCCTGCCTTCCCGTGGCCAGAGCCTGAGCGCCCTCCTGGGGCAGCAGGGTCAACCAGTGTGAAGCCCCGTTTTCGCGAGCCACAGAGGGGTCTCCTTACTCAGCTCTAAGGGAGCGGGTCTGCATGCTAGGGCATTAGGGCAACTGCAGAGTGGACCTGAGGACCTGCCAGCGACCAAGCTGAAGGAGGTGTCCCGTGCCCTTGATCAGAGAGGGTTTCTGTCTCACGTTCTGGCTCAGAGCACCCGGCAACAATGTCGACAGAACTCTGGAGACCTTTGAAGCTGAGTATCAGAGGTCACATAGTGGTTTAGTAGGAAACCCCAGGGCAAGCACGTGTCCTCAGCAAGCTCATTCCTGCCTTGGAGTCACTGGACAAGCCGTCCACATCTTCCCCCAGTTTGATTCTTCCCCACCCTTTGGGGCTGAGTTCCTCCAGGAAGTCTTCTTGTCTAGCCAGGTCATGTTGTTCAGATCCTCAGGGTGGCCCTGCCCCAGCCTGTGGCCAAGGTGCTTGTGACCCAAGCTGGCCTTCTCTGGAGGAAGCAGCACAGGTTGGAGGTCCAGCAGGCAAAGGGAGGTTGGCTGATATGCAGAGGAGAGGGAGGAGGGCAATGTCATCTGATGAACAAGCCCAGCAAGAGGCTTCTCATTTGGAAATAAATTCTAGCAAAAGAACTGGAAGAGTACTGGGAAAAAGCAGGTTTTGCCTCTGCAGCAACTAGGAAGGTCCTTGAAGTGTGTGCAGACACAAATGTAACCAGGATGGTATTTTCAAAATATCCCCTCGACATATAGTCTGAGACAGGTAAGCTGGCTTTTATCTCTGAAGTCCCACCTACTCTCTGAGGCAAAGCTGTGAGGTCAGTGTGCCAGTGGAAGACAGCAGGTGCAGCCTAGAGGGCTGATATCTCTAGTGATGGGAAATAACTAGAGGAAGTCTACATCAGGCTGCAAGGGGAAGGAAAACCTCTTCCAGTATGGGAGTAGGAGAGGAGAGGAGGGCAGGGGAAATGGCTGGAGTGTGTCATCCAGTTTCCCCCACACCATGCCTCCCATAAAACACCAGAGAGATGTAGTTTGACATCTGTAGGCAATACAGGTAAGTTTGAGCATATTTCTGATTTCAGGAGGTTTAAAGTGGGTCATTGCTAAGTTGCTGTGTAGATGATGATAATGATGGTGATGGCAGTGGTGATAGTGGTGATGGTGGTGATGATGGTGGTGATGGTGATGATGGTGGTGATGGCGGTGATGATGGTGTCGGTGGTGGTGATGGTGATGATGGTGGTGATGGTGATGATGGTGATGGTGATGGTGGTGATGACAGTGATGGTGATGGTGGTGATGGTGGTGGTGGTGACGGTGATGACACTGATGGTGGTGGTGGTGGTGATGATAGTGATGACAGTGATGGTGATGGTGGTGGTGATGATGATGGTGATGGTGGTGATGGTAGTGGTGATGGTGATGGTGATGGTGGTGATGACAGTGATGGTGATGATGGTGGTGACAATGGTGATGGTGGTGGTGATGATGGTGGTGATGATGGTGACAATGGTGATGGTGGTGGTGATGATGGTGGTGATGGTGGTGGTGGTGATGACAGTGATGGTGATGGTGATGATGGTGGTGGTGATGGTGATGCTGATGATGACAGTGATGGTGATGGTGGTGGTGATGATGATGGTGATGGTGGTGATGGTGGTGATGGTAGTGGTGATGGTGGTGGTGATGGTGGTGATGACAGTGATGGTGATGATGGTGGTGACAATGGTGATGGTGGTGGTGATGATGGTGGTGATGGTGGTGACAATGGTGATGGTGGTGGTGATGATGGTGGTGATGGTGGTGGTGGTGATGACAGTGATGGTGATGGTGATGATGGTGGTGGTGATGGTGATGCTGATGATGACAGTGATGGTGATGGTGGTGGTGATGATGGTGGTGATGGTGGTGATGGTGATGACAGTGATGGTGATGGTGGTGATGGTGATGGTGGTGCTGACAGTGATGGTGACTGTGATGATGGTGGTGATGGTGGTGATGACAGTGATGGTGATGGTGGTGGTGATGATGGTGATGGTGGTGGTGGTGACGGTGATGACAGTGATGACAGTGATGGTGATTCGAAGAACAAAGAGGAAATCACCAGGGTTGGAACCCAATTGTGCAGAGGCTGCAGGATCTTGGCAAGAAGGCTGGATTTTTTTTTTCCAAGTAAGGTGACGTGCATTTGAGCAACTTCAGCAGGAGAATGCATAATACAAGTTATGTTTTTAGCAGTGAGTGCCTGTGGACAGGATTCTCCCTTTTCCATGGTGCACATGGACACTCCTCATTCCAGGGGCATCTGTCCTGTCTCCCCCTGGAGGAGTGCAAGTGTCCAGAGGTGAGAACTGAATTTGTCCTTCCTGCACCTGCCTGACACCACCAGTGGTGAGCCAGCCACAGAGATGCCAATCGCCACAAGTCGGTATTGAAAAGTTCCTGCTCTTACCTGAAGGGATCTGAGAAACAACTGTCCCAGGGTGGGGGGGAATGCAGCACAAAGGCATCTGTTTCTCTGAAGTGCCTGGGGTCAGCCATTCCACACAATAAAGCAGACTCTGAAGAGAACACCCTTTGCCCCTTGGAGATGTTTCTCCAAGTTAGGGTGGGGGGAGTGCTCTCCATGCAGCCTCCCCCCCAGCTCGGGCGCAGCCCTGGGCCTCATTAGGAGCCTGTCAGATGATCTCAGCGTCCGGAGGGCTGTTCCCCTGGTGCAGGCTGATAGGGAGCAGACGTGTGTGCTGGGGATGACCCGGTGAGTCGCCGCCCCTCTGCCCCCGCCTGCCAACCGGGGGCTCCCGCCTCCCCCGCAAGGTGCTGTGCGGAACGTGAGGCCATCCCCCCTAATCAGAGCTGACTTCTGGGAAAATTAAACACAGAAGGACACGCCAGCTCCAGGGAAGGCTCCTTCTCAGCCTTCCCGGAGGCCCAGTGTGGCTCCAAGCACTTTCAGGGAGAGGGGCTGACCCTGCAGGCAGCCAGGGCTGTGACCTGAGGGTGGCAGTGGCCTGGAGATGACGTGTTCACATCTTCTGGAACGGGAGGACTGGCAACAAAGGGAGAAGAAAAGGGCGAAACCTGTTGCTTTGGCATGTTCTGTCCATGCTCTGAGGCCTCGTGGCTGTACACCATTTATTTCTCAGAAGTACTTGAGCTGAAATCTCATGAATCTCATTTTTATTGAGTGGAAATCTCATTAAGAGTTTCCAGTTGAGCCCTCTGCAAACCTCCTAACTCCTCCCAAAGCCGGGAGAAGGAAGGCTGGGCCTGCCTGAGGTGGTCTCAGGTGGGCAGCCAAGGGGGCCTGGCTGAGGGGGGCCACTGAAGTGGGGGGTCAAGGAAACCCAGAGAAAGGTTTCAGGAGACTGTCTCCCGTGGAGGTGAGACTAGGCGAGGCCACCACTCGATCCCACTGCCACCCGTTTGGACAGACACGCTAGAAGTCCCCTCTCTTGACCCTCACTGAGCTTGCCCACTGGGCAAGGGTGATGAGTCACAGTCAGGGTTCATCTGCGGGCACCGAAGTTGTCCAGAGAGCCCTTGGAAGCCAGCCGTGGGGTCCCCTTCCACTTAGGAAGACGCTCTCTCAACAGGATTTAAAGCATATGCTAGGTCAAGGCTGTCAAAATACATCACAGGCATGGTCCCAAACCAACATCTGAGCACCCCCTGTCCTGATCAAAGTGGAGGATGCAGAGTCCCCACTGCCCGCAGACATAATGGTGGAGCTTGGGAGAGCCAGCTGGGGTGACAGTCTGCAGCCCCCCACCCCACCCCCACCCCTGGGCCAGGAGCCTGTCCAGCTGTGATGGCTCAGTAGCTCCTCTGGCTGAAGCCAGGTCGTGGGGCTTGCACTGGGCCCTGGGCACCGGGGTCGGGCACCCTGGCTGGCAGGGCGGGTTGGAGCAAGGCTGCGGACGTGGGGCACAGCCCCCTGCAGGGCTGTGGGGGGAGGGGGAGACCCTGACGACCCCGAATCTGAAGCTAAGGTTAAATACAACAGCCACCTGGCTGGAAGACTGGCACGATGCCTGCGCCTTCATGCTCGACCCCATTTGATCCTCCCAACAAGCCTCTGGGGTGGGGTAGGAGGTGGGAGGAGGGAGGTTCTTGAGTTCACTCAGTTGGACAACCAAAACCATAGAGCTCAGAAAGACTGAGTCATGTGACCAAATTCACAGCTGGCGTGACGGCAGAGCTAGGATTTGAACCCACAGCTGCCTGAGCTCCAAGTCGGAGGCCCAAATCTCTGGGCGTGGTGCTGTTCAGGGATCAGGCCAGGTGTGACCCCAGCACAGAGAGGAGAGGTGGGGAGCAGGGGGCCTGAGGGCCTGGTGGGCCCAGCACCCCCAGGGAGGGGGGCTGGCTGGGAGGAGCCCTGCGTGTGGACGTGGGGTGTGGGGAGACACCAGCTCAGCGCCGCAGGAAGGCTGCAAGGGGAGAGGCAGAGCCAACAGCTGGGGTGGGGGGTCCTGGCTAGTTCTGCCTGGGGGGATGGGGAGGTGTGTCAGGAGCAGGGGTCAGGGTGGGGGTGGGGAGAGCAGCCCACACTCTCCATCTCAACAGCCCCTCCCAACACTCTGAGTCAGGGGTGTGGCCCCACTCTGGGGGAACAGGTAAGAAAAGGGAACTCAGGGACGGTTGGAGCCTGGGGTGGCTGGCTCATTTTCATGACAATAAAGGGAGCAGTTTCAGAAGAAAATTGCAAATAGACGTGTGAGATGTTCCATCTGGAGCCAAAATGACCTTGCCCTGGGAAGACTCCGGCTGGAGAAGAGGGTGCTGTGTCTGGAAGAAGTGTGCACTGCCGGGCTCCCCGCACCCTCCTGCTTGGCTGCAGCCCCCGGTGTGGTGCAGGATGTCTCTGGCCGGGCCTCCTGGGCCCGAGCGGGCAGAGCCCAGGGGCAGGGTGCTAGGCCGCTCCTGCTCCCTTGCTGCCTTGTCCAGGCTGGGGCGCCGCCCCGCGTACCCCCATCCCCAGCCCCAGAGCCGGCTCCAGCCTGGCTTCACCGGCAGCCCCGGCTCTGCCTTCAGGTCCCGCGGCTGCCCCGGCTGCCACCCGGAGCTCTGGAGCTGCCCTCCTGGCCACCTGCCTGTGCCCATCTGGCAGCCCGGTGCAGTGCCCGACGCGTCTGACTTCAGGCCCCAGTCGGCCTCCGGGGCTGGCACCTGTCAGGTGTGTCCAGGTGTGTCCAGTTGTGTCCTCCCCACCCTGGCTGTGCCTGGGCCTCAGAGCCAGCCGCTTCTGGATGAAAATCCCAACTGCATTGCTTGCTAGCCCTGTAACCTGGGCAAGCACCTTTGTCCTCTGTGCTGTTTGCTAAGCTCTTGTCTCAGTGCCAAACCCCAGAAGGCAAGAGGCTTGCTCCCCGCGCTCAGCCAGCGAGGCAGCATGGCTGGCGCCTTCCATGCCCTGTCCTGTGATGCCCTGCCACTCTGGGAACCACATTTCTGCAGGGCCCGCCCATCAGGGTCTAAGTTTTTATAATCCCAAACTCTCACCTCTGTCCCCCACCCCTAGGGCTTATTATGGTACCGAGCAGCTCTTCATGTGCTTGCTTACCCTTCATAGATTGATTTATTTGACGTGTATGTTCAAATGGTCTGCCTGTATATTTCTATCTAATTGTTTTCCTACTGTTGAGTTGCAAGAATTCTATATATATTCCCGCTGTTACAACTGCTGTGCTGCCTCAGTGTTCCCTTCCAGCATTTTCAGCTCCACAATTCCCACTTATGTGAAATTCACTCTGTCAAAAAAAAAGGTTTCTGTCTCCCCCTGGAGACATCTGCCAGTGCCTCGGAGCCCTTATCTGTCAGACGGCCTGGGGGGTTCAGAGAGGAGGGGCGCCGGGGTCGGGGTGAGGGTGCTGGGGTGGGAGGGGGCGCTGGGGCAGGAGGACCGGGCCATGGCATGGAGCACCCCACGAGGGAGGGAGCCTGGTGCTGTCACCACCCCCAATTTAGCAACAAAGGAGGGGCGGCCCCAAGAAGGCAAGGGCTCACTCCAAGATGCTCGGACAGCAAGGGGCACGGCTGGCGCCAGCACCCAAGGCCACCCTGACTCCAAGCCCACAGCTGCCACGTCAGAGAGCACATTGCTGGATGGAGCTGCAGCCTGACGTCGGGGGCATGTGTCAAACCACAACAGAGCGTGTCTTCCCTTTCATCGGGGTGGGGGCGCGGGGGGGCTGCCAGAGTCCTTGACGGCTGGAGGAGGGGCGACTGCTCTCTTCAAAGGCCTCCTTGCAGAAATTTCCAGCCACAGCCCTCCACGTTTGCTTCTGGCCTCATTTTTTCAGATTCATTTGGTTCTAGAGACTGAGGTTTTATATATCTATTAAGAAGCGATTGCTTTTCCTCCCCACCCCAGAGGGCAAATATCACCTTCTCTAAGTGGCCTGTGACCCCTTTCCAATTCTTTGACATTAATTAATCAATCCTCATGGCAACCCAGTGAGGCTTTGGTGTTGGGTTATCCCCATACTGCAGATGGGGAGCTGGGCACCGAGGGCTTTGGGGACTGACAGCAGGTGGGGCTGGCTTCTCAGCCCCTCTGCCAGTTCAGCGGTCTCAGTAGGCGGCCACAGGAAGGGCAAAAATCACGTGACATATGAACTTGTTCCCAAGTGTCAGGGCATGAATCCTGCTAAGCCAGAGCCCAGTAGACCAAGTTTCCTGTCGCTCCCGCTTCCCTCTTCCTCTGGCTTCTCCCTGCAGGAGGAAGGAGTGTAACATAGGAAATAAGTAGAGATTGAAGATATTGTGCAAAGAGCTAACCCCAATGTCTTCTGCTCCCTCCCCCGCCCCAACTCCTTCCCATGCTCTGCCTTCGCCTTCTCGGCCCTTCTGCTGCTGGGCGTCTGAGCTAACATTTGCGAGCTGTTTCATCAAAAGCCACCAACAGTGACAGGAACTGTGTGACTGCTGGCATGTCGAGAGAGGGTCGGCCACAGGCAGAGAAAGAAAAGTGATTTCAGATGTCCCCAGAGAAGCGCCTGCTGCCCCTAGACCTCCGGCCAGCCAAGGCTTCCGCGCCTGCAGCGCCCGGGAACTGGGGTGGGGTGGGGTTGCTGTGGATGTGACAATGGCCACGACAGTCCCAGTGCGCTCCTAGGGAGGGCCCACGTCCCCCTGCAGGTGTGCGGCTGAGGAGACGGTGCAGTCCTGCCCGGCCGCCCTGCGGGGGGGAGCAGCCTGCCCACCACCCAGCTCACTCCGCAGTTGTGCCCGGGGGCATGCCTGGGGGCTGCTGGGGCTGCATCACCTGGTCTCTCTCCTTGAGACGGCTCAGCCAGGCTTCACGGGGCTTCCTGCCTCGCTGGGGAGAGGCGGGTAGTGATGCCTTGGGGACACTCTTGATGGCGTCAGTGTAGACGGGGCCACGTGCATGAACAGCTTGTGTGAAGTGTGCCTGCTGCAGCCTGGTCGGTCCTGCCCTCCAGAGACAGAGAATGAGAGAGCCTCAAGCCCCAAGGCCATTCCCATAAGGCGGGAAAGGCTAGGGAAAAACAGGCTTTCCAAATCACTGCGTAGGCAGGGGGAGATGCACAGCGGTCACAATCGCCTCCAGGCCCTGACCTTAGATCTTTTTATCTGTCCAAGGGCTGCCCCTTCCTGGGTGGACTGAGAATCCAAAGAGCTTCCCAACGGCTGCCCTGTGAGATTGAGGCCCTCAGCCCCTTGCCTGACCTGGCTCTGGCTCCTCTCTCCAGCCAGCCAGCCCATGCCTGGGTCACCTGCGTCTCTATCCGGTCCCCACTAGAATTGCAGCCTGCGGAGCCTCAGGCTCAAAGCCCGTGGCTCCTGCTGCTCCTTCTGGCACTGGCTGCCACACCGGCCATTTCCTGCGTGTCCCAAGGCTGTTCAGGTTTGTTATCTTTTTGCAATAACCACACTTCACAGGCATCTAGCACTTTCCAATGGATAAAGTAAGACGCTCATGTATTCCTCACTCAGCTCTGCATAGCAGGGATTCTGCTCCCCAGCTTGCAGGTGAGCCTCAGAGAAGTTATGAGAATGACTTTCACTCCTCCGTGCTGGGGAGGCGGGGCTGAGGCCGGTGCCGTGGGGGCGGGTCTGCCCGACGCTTCCCCCCCCCCCCCCGGCTCTCTCCCCTAGCCCGCTGGGGAAGGGATCCACAGCTAAGACTTGGGGCCCTAAGTGCCAGATGGGAGGCAGACGCAACTCTCGGCCTCTGGCCCCATTAACCGGACTGTTTTAGGAAAACAAGTCGCCCTAAAGACGGGCTTGCAGAGATTTATCACAAAGGTCTGCAGATTTGGCAACAGGCGGTTGCATGCGGGGGGCGTGCGCGTTCGGTCGATGGAAGGTGGATCGGGTCCCTCCCAGACGGGGCTGCTCCTGTCCACTTCCCGACCCCCTTCCATCAGGGTGACGGGGCGCCTCCGTGGTGAGGAGGGAGGGGTCGGGGCGCTCTCTGCCCGGGGGCCGTGGGAAAAGGCCAGGAGGCGGCACGAAAGGGAGGGCGCGCGCTGTCTCGGCGTCGGCGACAGACACTTAACGCGGAAGAGGGAGACCCTCCCCCGGGGGTCTAGCAGGGAGGAGCCCCCCGGGAGCGGGACGGCCAGGCCGGACTCGTGCGCCCAGGTCCCGGCCCGCCAGCGGTCCTCCAGCGCCACCCAGCGTCGCGCCGGGAGAACACACGCTGCGCCGGGAGAACACGCGGCGCGGGGGGCGTCCCTGGACCCACAGCCCCGCGCCGGTGCGGGCACCTGCCCCCCGCGCCTTCACGTCCGAAGTGGCCGAATCACCTCGTTAAGTCCTCCCTGGGCCATCCCGCCCCTTCCGAGAGCAGCTCTTCACCTGCAAGGCCGTCTGCTCTCCGCGGCCCCACCTGCGCCCGCGCTGCCCTGTGGGCTGATCTCCACTCGCGCGCTGGGTGCTCAGCCCTGCCGTCCTCTCTCCAGGTCGTGGGCGGGGCAACGAAAAGACCATGATGCAAAACGGCGCAGCGCCTCACAAAACCACTAAGAGCTGCCCACCCGAGGACCTACTGTGTGCCTGACGCTGCTAGTCACTTGAGGGTGGTGGAAGCCCCACAGCACCTTGAAGTGGGCGTTACCAAACCCATTGACAGAAGAGAAACTGAGGCTCAGAGAAATGGAGCAACTGGGCGCTGCTAGTAGGAGACAGAGCTGGGGTTCACAGGAATCCCCAAGCCCCCGCCTCAGAAGGAGTCATCGCCATGACCATCCCATCCTCTTTAGAGCTGGTCCCTGCATCAGCTCTCTGCAGGTTCAGCACCAGCCCTACCACTGAGCAGCTGTGTGAGCCGGGGTGGGTCACAGCAGACCTCAGCCTCATTTGCGCCGGCTGCCCACTAGTGCACGTCCTTCCTGCTGGCTCTGTCACTGTGCTTCTCCCTGTCCACAGCCCTGGCAGGGACCGCAAGCCATCTGACACCAGACTGAGTTGCTCTTCTGCTGTAGCCATCTTCACCCCACCCCTGTGTCAGCATCTCCTGTCCTCGGCTGGGCTGGACAGGTACACCGCCTGGTGGTTTGTGAACATGTCCACCAATTCACTCTCCTCCCATCGAAAGATGGAGTCCGGTTCACCTCTCCCAGAATATGGACTGGCTTTAGTAACTTATCCTCACGAATAAAACAAGATTGAAGTGCTGCTGTGTGATTTCCAAGACTAGGTTAGAAAAGTCAATAACAGCTTCTGACCGTCTCTCTCTCTCCGAGGATTTCCACCCTTGGAGTCGGGCCACCAGGACGTGAATGAGCTCAGACCAAGGAAAGTCTGTGCATAGGTGTTCTGGGTTGCAGTCTCCACTGGTGTCCCTGCTGACAGCCAGCAGCAGCTGTCAGACATGCAAAAACAGCCTCAGATGATTCCAGACTGTCTTGGAGTCCCCCAGCGGATGCCACAGAGAGCAGAGATGAGCCGTCCCTTCCAAGCCCTGCCCAAAGTGCAGATGTGTGAGCAAAATAAGTGCTGTCACCAAGTTTTGGGGAGTTGCTTACACTGCAGTGGATAACTGAAACAGTTTATTAACTTGTGAGACACCTGTGAGCACCCACTAAATATTGAGGCCAGGCAAAAGAGGTACAAAGTGAAAAGAGACAGAAAGAAAAAGAAAACCATAGAAAGTCATACTGATCTACTATTGGCATTTACTTGGACTGACGATTTAGGACTGTGTGTTCACTGACCTCCCTGCTCTTCTCCCCAGGGAACTGGTGAATGGGGGGAAGGGGGAAGGGGCATTATCATTTTATCCAGTTTCAACAGATGATCCTGCTGAGTGAGTGGCACCTGTTGGCTGCAGGATCTGTAAGGTGACAGTGCCATCTTTGTTTGTGGGACTCCAATTCATACAGTCAGCTCTCTCAGAGTAGTCATTTCCATAAGTAATAAAAACAAAGCCTACCATTAATTGAGTTTATGTTATGAACCAAATGTTAGAATTAGCTGAAATGACATTAAATATTATGATAACTATGTTTTCATCTTTCAAAAAAGTTTTAAGGAAAGATGGAAGATATTTTAAGAGGCTTCAACCAAACTTCAGGAAATGAAACATACAATGTCTGGGATGGAAATTACACTGGGTGGATTTAACAACAAATTAGATATGACAGAAGAAAAGATTAGAGAACTTGAAGTCATAGCAATAGAAAATATTCAGAATGAAACACACAGAGAAAAAAGAAATTTAAAAATAAGGAAAGCATCAGTGAGTTGTGAACAACTTTGGTTGGCCTGTGTCAGTTTGAAACTGTTGTGTACCCCAGAAAAGTCATGCTCTTTAATCCTCATTCAGTATTGCTTGGTGGGATCTTTTTTTATTGTTTCCATGGAGATGAGACCCACACAATTGTGGGTAGAAACTTTTGATTAGATGGTACCCATGGATATGTGTCTTCACCCATTCAAGGTGGGGTTACTTATTGGAATCTTTTAAGAGGAAGCTATTTTGGAGAAAGCATCAAAACCAACAGAGACCACACAGCTGGAGACCTTTGGAGATATCCAAGGAAAATACCTCTGAGAAGCCTTATGAAATGAGGAAAGAAAGCTAGCAGACATGCCCTCCCAGCTGAGAGAGAAATCTGGAACTTCATTGGCCCTTTCTTTGGAATTAAGGTATCTTTCTCTGGATGCCTTAATTTGGACATTTTCATTGCCTGAGAACTGTAAGTTTGCAACTTAATAAATTCCTTTTTTTTTTTTTTAAAAAAAACAAGCTGCTCCATTTCTTGTATATTGCATTCCAGTGGCTTACGAACTAAAGCAGATTTTGGTACCAGAGAAGTGAGGTGCTGCAGTTTGCAAATACCAAACATGTTGAAATGGCTTTTTAAATGGATAAGGGAAAGATTCTGGAAAAGTTGTGAGGAGCTTGATAGAGAAGGCCTAGAATGCTTTAAAGGAGACTGTTCGTAGAAATGTGGGCTCTAAAGATACATCTGGTGAGGCCTTAGATAGAAATGATATACCTGTTATTGCAAACTGGAAGGAAGATGATCCTTGTTTTAAAGTGGCAGAAAATTTAGCAAAATTGACTACTGGTTTTGGCAGGAAGGTAGATTTTAAAAGCCATGAACTTGGATATTTAGCAATAGAGATTTCTAAATTAAATATGGAAAATGCACCCTGGTTTATCCTTGCAGCTTATAGTGAAATGCAACAAGAAAGAGATAAGCTGAGAACTGAACTCTTGGGTACAAAGAAACCAGAAATTGATGGTCTGTGAAATTCTGAGTTTCCAGAAAGGGAGGCTCCAGAGAATAGTGCCCCACGTGAGGATTTAACCAAACATAGAAGCAGTCAGCCATTACAGGACAAGCCAGGATTGGAGATGGAGTTATCCAGGAAAGATTTTTAGAAAGTCCTACTGTCTGATGGTTATGATACCCATCTACTACATAGAAAACTAGTAAAAATGTTATGGGATCTGTATAAACAATTACTGCCAGTATAGACTAAAAGGGACAAATTGAAGGGAAAAAAACCTTCAGAGGCAGAATTATGGAAACTAAGGTCTGAAGCCTAGAAACCTCAGGCCAAGAGAGATGACCCGCACAAGTACTTGGAGAGGGTGGGCAAGAGTGGGCCTTCCACCTCAGTGTTCTGGAAGGGTTGTACCCCAGGTCTTGGAGAGAGTGGAGCACTTTCCTTGGGGATTGGGAAGAGCCTGGCTGTCACCACATTGTTCGAGGGGGTTGAGAAGGTGCCCCAGAGATGGCAGAGAGCCCAGGTGCTGCCCCAATGCTTGGAGAGGGTGGAGAGAATGAGAAAACGGTGGTCTCCTCAGTGTCCTCCAAGGTTGCATTTGGATAGAGCCAGGCCACCATGTAGGCCCTTGGAAAGGGTAGAACTTCCACTTTCTAAAGCCCTGAGGATAAATGACTCTCAGACTTTGGAATGTAGTGGAGTTTGCCCTGCTGTTTTCAGAAGGGTTTGGGTCCAGTGACCCCTGTGTTCCTTCCAGTTTCTCCCTCTGGAAATGGGAATATGTATCCCATGACTGTCTCTCCTTTTTATATTGGCAGCAGCTAACTTGTTCTGAGTTTTGCTGGTCCAGAGCCAGAGGAGAGTTTTGCCTTAGGGCAGACCATGCCTGTGGCTGTCTTTGATGAGATTGTGTACTGTTTTTGACTGGGTACTGCGTTTGTATTGTTACTGAAATGTTTTAAGGCTTTATGATATTGTAATGGGATGAATGTATTTTGCATTTTGGGAAGAATATGTCTTTTTGGGTGTCCAAAGGGTGGAATGTCTTTTTAGGGTCCAAAGGGTGGAATATGCCAGTTTGAAACTGTCATGTATCCCAGAAAAGCCATGCTCTTTAATCCTCATTCAGTATGGCTGGGTGAGATCTTTTTTATTGTTTCCATGGAGATGTGACCCACCTAATTGTGGGTGAGATCTTTTGATTTGGTGTCTCCATCCATTCAAGGTGGGTTGCTTACTGGAGCCCTTTAAGAGGGAACCATTTTGGAGAGTGTTGACAGAGCCCACATAGGCAGAGACCTTTGGAGGTGCAGAAGGAAAACACCCCCAGGGAAGTATATCACCATGTGTCCTCCCAGCTGAGAGAGAAACTCTGCAATTCTTCAGCCCTTTCCTTGGCGTTAAGGTATCTTCCTATGGATGTCTTAACTTGGACAGTTTCACTGCCCGAGAACTGTAAACATGCAATTCAATAAATTCCCTTTTTAAAAGCCATTCCATTTCTGGTATATTGCATTCTGGCAGCTTACAAACTAAAACATGGTCTAATGTTTTATTGGAGTCCCCACAGGAGAATTGGGAGATAGGGGCAGATAGAAAGAAATATTTGAAGATGTAATGGCCCAAATTAGTCTAACATTGATGAAAATTATACCAGAAACATGAATGAAACTATATGAAAGCACATCATGATCAAATTGCTCAAAACCAATGATAAAGAAAGAAATCTTAAAAGCAGTTAGAGAAAAAATGGCATATTATATACAGAGTAACAGAGATAAGGATGACAGCAGATCTCTCATCAGAAACAATGAATGAAAAAAATCAGACAACCTAGATTTTTATACCCAGCAAAAGTGTCTTTCAAAAAAATGAAGGTAATATAAAGCTGTGTTTTGACAAACAAAAGCTAAAAAAAATCATCACCTGCAGATCCACACTATAAGAAACATTAAAGAAAGTCCTTCAGACAGAAGGAAAATGGTACTAGATACTGATTTTCAAAATGATACTAGATGAAAATCAGGATATACACAAGTGAATGATGAACACTGGAAATTGTATCTGCATGAGTAAATATTTATTATATTTTAAATTTCTTTAAAACAGACTGCTCAAACAAAAGTAGTGACAATGTACTGTGGGGTTTATAATATATTTATAAGTAAAATATATGATAAAATAGCATAAAGGCTAGAGGGTAAAAATGGATGTATGCTTTTGTCAGGTTTGTATAATATGTTGACATGATATAACATCATTTGGAGATAGACTGTGTTATAGGTTGTGATGGTTAATTTCATGTGTCAATTTAACCAGATTATGGTGTCCAGTTGTCTGTGATGATATTTTTGATTGTTACTGTGAGGATATTTCCTGGATTTAGATCTTGCTTGGTTGTTTGCACCTGTAGCTTAAAATATCTGCAATCAACAAAGGAGGTTGCCTTCAGCAATGAGAAAAGTCCCATAGAATCAATTGAAGGCCTTAAAAGGAAAACTAATGATTTCAGCAATCAGATAGAAGTATTTCTATCTTTACTTCAGTCAGCCTTCTTCATTGGCAGAATTCAATGTCACCTTCATCAGGTTTCCAACTTGTGGCCTGCCCTACAGAATTTGGACTTGCCAATCCCCATGCTTGTGTGAGTCAATTCCTATAATAATCTCTCTCTCTCTCTCTCTCTCTCTCTTCCTCTCCATACATATATATATACATAGGTATATATAATTTTATAATATCATATTTATGTTTCTCCAGAGAAATCTGACTGATACAGATTTTGGTACCGAGAGTATTCTTGAGAAACAGAACATTTTTTCTTTTATTTTTTTTTGGAGGCACCAGGAATCAAACCCAAGTTTCCAGCATTGCAGGTGAGAACTCTTCCTGCTGAGCCACCATGGCCCACCCAAGAAACAGAATTTTAAGGATGAGAGATTTTTGAGTTGGCTCTGGGAATTTGGGGATTGGCGGTTGTTCTAGTTTGCTAGCTGCCAGAAAGTAATATACTAGAAACAGAATGGCTTTTCAAAAGGGGAATTTAATAAGTTGCTAGTTTACAGTTCTAAGGCCAAGAAAATGTCCAATTAAAAGAAGTCTATAGAAATGTCCAATCAAAGGCATCCATCCAGGGAAAAATACCTTGGTTCAAGAAGGCTGATGAAGTTCAGGGTTTCTCTCTCAAGTGAGAAGGCACATAATGAACACAGTCCGGGCTTCTCTCTCAGTTGGAGGGGCACATGGCAAATAAGGCGTCATCTGCTAGCTTTCTCTCCTGGCTTCCAGTTTCATGAAGCTCCCCGGGAGGTGTTTTTCTTCTTTATCTCCAAAGGTCTCTGGCTCATGGACTCTCTGCTTCATGGTGCTGCAGCACTCTCTGCTTTCTCTGAATCTCTCACTCTCCAAAATCTTTCCTCTTTTATAGGACTCCAGAAACTTATCAAGACCCACGCAAGTAGGTGGAGACATGTCGTCACCTAATTCAGCTTAACAACCACTCCTGATTAGGTTACATCTCCAAGGAGATGATCTAATTACCTACAGTATTGAATAGGGATGATTCTGCCTCTAGTAAATGGGATTTTGATTAAAACATGGTTTTTCTAGGGTCCATACATCCTTACAAGCCAGAACAGCTGTCTAATATGATTAGATTAGAAGGCTTTAATGACTCTATTTCCAGTGATCAAGAAGGCACTGAGAGTCCATAGCATAAATTGGCAATAGAGATATGCAAAGTATTACCATTGGATGCTGGTATTAAAAAGTTTCTAAGAGGCAAGGCTCTGAGTGACAGTGGATTTGATACCTTGACAGTTTTGTGGTGTTAGAAAGTAGAATGGTGTTGGCTGGGTGATCTTAAATATGCTGGATATAGTTGTTAAAGAAAGGGATGAACTCAGGGCTTCAAATTCTTATCAAATGGGCTTTATTCCAGAGAAGTAATTCAATGTACATCACCAAATTGACAAAATATAAAAGAAAACTACCTGGTCATCTCAATTAATGCAGAAAAAGCATTTGAGAAAGCCAACATCCATTCCCAATAAAAGTCTCTGCAAATTAGGAATAGAAAGGAACTTCTGTAACCTGACAGAGGACTATGAAAAATGTACAGTAACATGAGAGTTAATGTGAAAGACTGAATATTTTCTTTCTAAGATAAGGAATAAGACAAGATGTCACTCTCATCACTTCATTCAACATTGTACTGCAGGTTCTAGTCAGAGCTGTCATACAAGAGAAGGAATAGAAGGCATCCATATTTAAAAAGAAGAATTAAAATGGTCTGTATTTGCAGATGACATGATTGTCTATCTAAAACATCTGATGGATTCTACGAACAAGTTACTAGAACTAATAAGTGAGTTTTGCAACAAACAACCAAACTGAAATTAAAATAGCAATACCATTTACAATAGCATCAAAAAAAGAGGAAACCTTTAGGACTAATTCTGACAAAAAACAAAACAAAACAAAAAGACAAATCGTGGCCAGTACAATGAAAATGATAAAACATTGCTGAAAGAAACTAAAGATGACATAAATAAAAAGAGAGATAAGTTTCGTTCATAGGTTGGTAGACTCAATATTGTTAAGATATCAGTTCTCTACAAATTGATCCATAGATGTCATATAATCTCAATCAAAATCCCAGCTGACTTTTTGTAGAAATTGGAAACCTGATTCAAAAATGTATATCAAAATCCAGTATCCTGGATTATCCAAAACACTTGGGGAAGAAACAGAGCAAAGGTGGAGGACACATAATTCCTTTTATATAAAACTCTGGAAAATTCAATTAATCTCTAGTGAAATAAAGCAGTGATTTCTTGAGGGGTCAGGGGTTCGCAGGAGCAGGAGAAAGGGGCATGAAGAAACCTGGGGGGATGGAAATGTTTAATATCTTGACTGTGGAGATGCTTTCACAGGTGTGTATATATGTCAAAACATCCAACTGTATACTTTAAATATGTGCAGTTTATTGGATAACAGTTTTACCTAAATGAGCCTGTCAAATTTTAATTTATTTATTTAAAAAAAAACAATCCAAATAAACTCCACTGGGAAATCCTTGAGGTTAGGGCTGTGCATTTCTCGTATTTTCCCCAGAGTACATCCCCAATATGGGTGTAGATAGGCTGCCCAATGAAGGGTTCTTTACTTTCATCCTTACGAGACATACCTGCATAGAAAGGAAACTCGCCAAGCAAGGATGTTTACTGGTTCCATTAAACTGATGGGGTAAGCCTGGTTTCCTGACGGTGCCAAAGTCATAGGGGTGAGGGGAGGTGGTGAGGTCACAAATTTCTCAGGAATGCTAGTTCAAGTTAATTTATTTTTATCTGAAATATTTGCAGTCCTGGAAGGATTTTAAAGGAGACAATTCAACCACCCAGGCAGAGAACAAGATGAGATGAGACAAAAATGATGATGATGATGCTACTATCTGCCAGTCGAGGGGCACTGACCATGAACCATCTGTTTCATGTCTTTAACCCTCACCCCAGCCCTTTGCAGAAGCTGTCCCCATCCCATCTTACAGAGCAGGAAACCCAGAGGTGGTAAGTAACAAGGACTCATCCAATTAATAAGTTGTGGAGCTAGAATTTGAACCTATGTCTGTTGGATTCCAAACCTTAGCCTCTTACCACTAAACTGCCCCATTCCCAGGCCAGTACACACTTGCCTACTTACCTACATACAGCACATACAAGGCCGTGCAAATACACACACATGCACAAGGGTCATCTGTTTATACACACATGCACACACATATTTGCATACACACATTTGCAGGGCACACATGGCCACGTGTACATGCCCTTGCACATACAATACACACACACACACACACACACACACACACACTTAGGGCATCATCAGAGCACACGTTCTCCCCTTTTGGTTCTGGCTTCTCCCCAGCAGTGGCCCACACATCCTGCTGCCAGCCTCTCCCAGCCCAGGCCCCAGGAGTCCTTAGGACGCTACAGACCTGAGTCTAAAGTGAAATTATGCTCAGGTCCTTGATCTGAGAACCGCTGGCAAGTCAGGACAATCAGATGCATCACATATTCTCATGAAAAAAATTTCTGACGGGCTTATTAACCTTTGAAAATATCAGCTCTCAGTTCAAAAGACTTCCTGAGCCCAGATCGAACTGAAAAATAACCTTAAGACAGACCACCCGGTTCCAGGCTGAGGGGAATTACTTTCAACCCAGGCCAGCACGTCCCTCAGACAAAATGTTCCACATACCGAACCTGACAGCAACCAGCTCTCGGGAGCAGGGGAGCCAAGTGTCAGCAGTTAGATTCTATCCACTGTGGTGTGACACGAGGCCGTTGTTCGGGACCACGTCCCTGTGGGGGCGACGGGTCGCAGGGAAGGAGCTGGCCAAGTGCCTTTGACATTTCTGCCACTGTGTTAGAGGACAGAGGGAGGGTCTACTTAGTAGTGCAGACAGTCACAGCCTTGGCCTCGTTCTGACCATCACTTTCTGCTGCAAATATTCGGTGTGGGGAAGAATCTCAGTGGGTGCTCTCAGAAGAAAAGAGATGGCGTGTCATGCTGAAAATCGGAGATAAACTGATAAATGAGGGTTGGAGGAATTGACTCATCTATGCCCACTATTTCCTGGTGGGGGCAGACTCCCCTCCTGCCTTCTTTTGGGTCACATTCTGGGCTCAGAAGACCACCTGTATTGTTTCTGAAAGTCTCGGTGTTCTTTCCCATCCCATGAAACTTATTTGACACAAAGCTTTTCCCCCAGAACAGCTGTCACGGACCACCAAGGCTAGCCTTGCCTCCGCTTGGAATAAACTGGGCAGTCTTGGGCAAGACCTTTAACTTGTGAGCCTCAGCTTATGCACGCATAGATGCGTACACTGGCGCCTGGCTGTGTACCTCAACAGTTGGCCATGAAGCTCAGCAGGACTAATGAGAAGATTGTGCAGAGTGAGAAGGAAGGTGACTATGCTTTGTCCCATTTTTCACCATTCTCCCCATTTGCTCAAGACTGCTGCATGGGTGCAGCCTTGCACAGGCCTCCAGGCATGTCCTCAAATGTTTTCTCTCTTCATGTACACCCATGAGAAATAGCATCCTGGCCTCCAGGTCCTGGATTCCTCTTCTCTTGCACTGCTGTAGTCAATCCCACCATTAGTGGTCTGGTGGGGCTTGAAATTCTAGCATCTCAGCCATCTGCCCAGCACCCAGCAACTACTTCAAACATCTCACTCCTGTAGCACCCAACACGATCCTCGCTCTTCTCATCTGGTCACTTTCCTTTTGATTATTCAGAGAAAATAAAGTTAGAGAGACATAAAGGCCCCATGATTGTCTCCCCCAAATTTCATCCTCTACTTCGTTCTACCCCTCTTCAACTCCTTCCTTCCTAGTACAAAGATTCCTTCTCATCCGTGATCAATTTCTCTATTTATCATCCCACCCCCTGCAGCCTTCTTGGGGACCACACATCACCACTGTCACTGCTGGAGCTTTGCTCCTTCCCTTGCTACTGGTCCCTTTGCAGCACATAAAGGGATTTTAGCCATGAGATGTGTGTTTCTGTAGAAACTTCTGTAGAAATTTGGACCTTGAGTTAGGCCAGAGGAAAAACACTATGTGAGGACAAGAATGGGGGAGGTACAGATATTGAGTAAGCTTCAAGGATAAGACTTTGAAGAATACAGTTGATTTACATTATGCACAGTAATTATGTTCTGTAAAGTTTCCATGAACACTGAATTAGCACACACGGAGCCATTGCTCCTAGGGAAAACACAGGGTTGCATTCCTGTGTACCTTTGGTCACACCTAGTCAATGCATAACCTAGTTGTTTTAGTCTGTTAAAGCTACCAGAATGCAATATACCAGAAGTGGCATGGCTTTTAAAAAAGGAATTTATTAAGGTGCAAGCTTACAGTTCTAAGGCTGTGAAAAAATCCAAATTAAGGCAACAATAAGGGGTTGCTTGAGCAACCTCTTGAAGGTTGCTCAAGAAAGGCTGATGCTGTCCGGAACACCTCTGTCAGCTGGAAAGACACATGGCTGCTGTCTGCTGGGGTCTTTGGTTTCTGGATACCTGTCTCAGCATGGAGGGCATGTGGCAATGTCTTCTGGCTTTCTCTCCTCATCTCATAAGGCTTCCCCAAGGCACTTTCCTTCTGCGTCTCCAAAGGTCTCTGGCTGTGTGGGCTCCAAAGCTTTTTCCAAATGATTCCCTCTTAAAGGACTCCTGTAAGGAACCCCACCTTGAATGGGTGGAGACACATCTCCTTGGAAACCACCTAATCAGAAGGTCCCACCTACAACTGGGTGGGTTACATCTCCATGGAAACAATAAAAAAGACCCCACCTAGCAATAATGAAAGAGGATTAAAGAGCATGGATTTTCCAGGGTACACGACACATTCACACTAGCACACTTGTCTTTTGTATGTTTCTATTTAGCAACACATTATTTAATATACTAGTAAGTTCACTAACATTGAACTTGCAGCCAACAACACTGTAATTCATGCCTGTATGAAATTTATCCAATATACATGTGTTTATTCCTTAGGTACATCACAGCCTTCTTGAGCTCAGGGACACTAGACAGCACTTCTACACTACTCTTGGGGGCCATTTTAATCAGCAAAATCACCAATAAAAGGCATAAAAATGTGGAAAATGTGACCTTAAATATATTGTGAAAAGGACGCTGTGTACAGTGTGAGAGCTGAAACAAGATGGCAGTGCATGGCCTTGCTTACCTTCAGCTGGGAACATGTATGTCACGTGGTTCGACTTTTTTGAAGACATTTTGCATGTCTGCAAATGACCAGAGAAGTGTCATGAGGATTGATTTTGGGGGCTACAAATAAATTTTAGTAAGGAGACAAATCCTTAAATACACAACCCCTGAATAATGAGGATTGAACTGTATATAGAAGTTGCCGTAGTGTTGCTGGAGAAGGGTCCTTGGATTGTGCAGACACTACATCCTCAGGCCCGTCATTCCCACCCACTCTACACCCCCATCTTGAAGAATTCTAAATCCCCAGGGCAACCAGACCCTTTAGAGGAACAATGAAAATTCAGGCCCTTGTAAAATCGCTGACAGTTGGGTAACTGACACATCACTATACTTTTGTTTTACAAATGCTAAGAAACCATCCTTCCCCCATAGAGCTGGCATCGTTCTCCCAGGTGTGACCTGATGGGTGCTACCTCTAGCTGCAGTCAGGTGGTCTCAGGACTTGCAAGCAGAGGGCCACACTCCCCATCTGCCAGAAGCACCTAGAACCCAGGCTGATCAACCTCTCACACCAGGAACTTGAATTTGATGGAAAGCATGTGGTTGAAACTAAGTCATTGTGTGAGCAGCCTCCTGGAGAAATTTCTCACGAGTTTATGCCTCTGGGGCCCCTGAGCTGCCCTCTTTCAAGCCTGAGGTTTGGCTGTTCAGTTTTTTCTTAAACTCTGTGAGCTATTCAAATCCTTCCAGTCACTCCCATTTCTGTTTTAGTCAAGACTTCAGTTGCCTGCAACCAGAGAACTTTGACGAATATAGGACTCTATAAAGCATTTCTTCTAAAAGCCCCCACCTCACTGCCACATGACCCCCCCCCCTCCTTCATAAAACGCCAGGCATCATGTCCTGTGCGGCTTTATCCTCAAAGTCGAAAGGGTAAGTGCTCTCATATCTACTTTGCAGGGGAGGTACCCGGCTCTGAAAGATGTGGGGATCTGTCCGGGGTTACAGAGTCTTGGTTATTCCCTGTTGGTAAACTCCTCCCAAGTAAAGGAAGTTAATGAAGGAAAGTGGAGGCTTTATGTCCAAGGCGGCACCTTTCTTCATTTCTTTCCTTCTCAGACTGCATAGTTTCCCATACGTGGAGGGAAGATATTCTTCCTTTTCCTGCTTTTTTCTGCAGATCAGCTTTTTCTTTTCACTCTTCAATGAACACCTTGCTAAAAAGGGCTCTTTCAGCCCCAACTCTAGACAGTGATTAACTTCAAGTTTCCATCTCTAACTACAGTTTCTGTTTCCCTTAGTTTGAATTATTAAAAAAAATTCTGCTTAGTGTCTGACCAGCTGTGGTGGAGTGAAAGATGGCCCCTGTATTAGCTAGGGTTCTCTAGAGAAACAGAATCAGCAAGAAATATCCATAGATATAAAATTTATAAAAGTGTCTCATGTAAACATGGGAATGTAGAGTCCAAAATCCATAGGACAGGCTGTGAAGCTGACGATTCCAATGGAGGGTCTGGATGAACTCCACAGGTGAGGCTCGCCAGCCAAAATAGGAAGAGACTGCCTCTTCTGAATCTTCCTTAAAAGCCTTCCAGTGCTTTGCTTAAGCATCACTCATTGCAGAAGACACTCCCCTTGGCTAATTACAACTGCAATCAGCTGATTACAACTCAATCAGCTGTGGATGCAGCCAACATGATCATGATTTAATTCTATGAAAAGTTTTCATATCAACAGACAGACCAACACTTGCCCAACCAGACAAACGGGCACCACCACCTGGCCAAGTTGACCCATGAACCTGACCATGACAAGCCCCTCAAATTCCTGGGACCTGTGCATATTACCTTATATGGAAACAGGGTGTTTGCAGATGTAATTATGTTAAGGATTTTTCGGGGGGGGGGGGGGAGATTATCCTAGATTATGAAAGTGGGCCCTAAATGCAGTCTCAAGCATCTTCATAAGAGGGAGACAGAAGCATATTTGGTACAGCTAGAAGAGGATAAGGGGATATGAAAATGGAGGCAGAGATTGGACTGATGTGGCCACAAGCCAAGGAATGCCTCCAGTCACTAGAAGTTGGAAGAGGCAAGGAAAAGAGTCTCCCCAAGACCCTCCAATAGGAGCATGGCCCTGCTGGCACCTTGGTTTCAGTCTAGTGATACTGACTTCAGATGTCTGGCCTCCAGAACTGCAAGAGAATAGTTACCCATCATTTTAAGCCACCAGATTTGTGGTAATTTGCAACCACAGGGAACTAATACAGCAAGTGTCCTTACATCGTTCAATCAACTGTGTGCAGGGACATGTTTACAGCAAAAATATGGCCGCTGAGTCCTGCCCTTTCAGCAGGGACTGTGGGAAGGGGGTGGATGGTTGATTCTAAAAGAAGGACTGGGGCTTGGAGACACCTACATGGGTTCCACTACAATTCCCTGACATCTGGCATCACAAAGGTATTAGAAGATGTGATAGAAAGCAAGATACAAGTCATGCCTGAAGCTAGTACCAAGCCTAGGACTTTCTCTTCCCCTGCTCAAATGGGGAATGAGTTCATTAACGGGCACTGGAGGGAAAGGGGAGAGGTTAGAAGTCTACCTGACCAGCAATTCAAACAAGTCAAACAAGAATTTGCGTAGTACTCTCCTTTTACCAGGCCTTGGGATAAGTGCTTGGTATAGGCACCAACCTGCCGTCTAGGGAAGACTAACCCCTGCATACCCAGGATAGTTAGGAAAGAATGTAACAGAATAATCTAATCATTCATTCATTCAACAACTGTTTGCTGTACACAAAGATGTATAAGATTAGGTGATATTATAATATGTAGAAAATATAAATAAAATATTTTCCTCACTCATGGGGTGAGGAAAACATGTAAGAAAACAAGCAAAAACAACCACAAATTTTGAAAAGCGCTGTGACGGAAAGGAGTACTGTGCTGAGACAGAGAATAAGGTGTGAGGAGTGGTGGGGCTGATCAGGGCTTGGAATCAGGAGTTGTGTCGGGGGTGGGGAGCGAGAAGTCGAATGGGCAATTGGATTTAAACCTTGGACTGCGAGGAAAGGTTTGCGCAAAAAAAGTGGAAATATGTTATTTAGAACCAAAGGAACAAGTAAAATGGTTCAGGAAAATAGTATATACAGAAGAAGGTATAAGTCTTAACTTTAGCTCAGTGTACAGAGAGGGACATGAACATCTACTTGTGAACAAGCAGTTTGGAAGAAACCAGGTACGAAAAGCCCAGCAACCGCGTTGCTTCCGCCTTCTCTGTGCTCAGACTACATTTCCCAGAATGCCGCACGAGCCGCGCGTGACCCGGAAGTTGTTCTTAGCCGCTTCCGACACAGGTTGACTCTGGACTATCATGGCGACCTACAGGGCTTGCGTGCCGCTTTGGCGTTGCCTGACAAGTTCCTGGGACGCGGAACGGGTCTGTTTCCGCGCCCGAGTCCGTCTCCGCCTCGGCGGCCTGCTTCGGCCGCTGCCCGGACCCTGCGGAGCGGGGCCGCCATGCCGTCAGCTCGGCTCCGAGGCGGGTAAGTGACCTGCCGGCTGTCGCTGAGACGCCCTCCTGCGAGACCTAGAACTTGTTCTGGCTGGAGAGAACCCCCTGGCTTGTCCTGCAGCACATTCTCACACCCGTCCAACTCCCCTCTGTACCTGCAGGATATGTTTGCCACTGTGTGTTCATTCATTCACCCAGCTAATAGCGCCTGAACTCCGATCGTTGCAAAGCCCCGCCGTAGGCTAGGGGCTATGGCAAATTGAAACGGGCTTTTCCTTGAGGGAACTCATGGCTCAATGGGAAAGTGGCAATGGTGTGTGACCCGGGCTGTGATAGGGAGATGTACGTAGGAGAGACACCTAAGCTAACTTAGAAGGTCAGAGAAGGCTTCCAGGAAAATAGGATCAAAACTGAGACCTGGTAACCATGGAACACTTTGCCAGCATTCCAAGCAGAGGGAACAGCATAGGCAAAGGTTCAGAAGTGAGACTGAACACAGGTAGTTTGGGAACGCATTTTGGTGTCTGAGTTGATGTGACCTGGTGATAGTTTTGTATCTGTATTTAGAGGAGAAATCACAGTTGCGTCTCAAGTTTCTGTTTTGAACACTTGAGTGAAGAATAGGCCCGTTTATGCCAAGATGGTGAGGATTAATTGTAGGGACTGTTTTTGTTTTTGTTTTTTTTGGCGGGAAAGGGAGCAGGAGTAGGAGATGGGGTGGGGAGATGGAAAGGGAGGCAGAATTAATCGTTATATTATGAACACGTGAAATTTGAGATATCTTTACGATTCAAGTGGGAATTTCTGGTATGCAGTTAGACATAAATTGAGAAATATCTGAGTAAAGATAGTATATGAAAGTGGGGGTTTGGGTAAGTTTGCCTGAGGGCATAGTGCTAAGTACCTACTGTATGCTGGGCACTTTGAGGGACCCTTGTTGCCAGAAAGAAGGGCAAGATAGGGTTCTAGTTTTCGGGGAGCACACTTTGGTGGGGGACACAGAGAAGTAAACAGACCCTCTTAGCTTTTTTCTAAGTGATGTTGGAAGCCATTGGTGAGTTGTAATCTTGGAAGTGATGCTGACTACATTTTGGAGAGATTATTGTGTTTGGGAGAATGGTCTATAGTGGGGCCAGAATGGAGGTAGGGAGACCACTTAAGAGGATGAGGATGAGGATGGCCCTGACTAGGGTGATGGCAGTGGGAAACGGAGAAGAGGTTTATGAGGTGTAACTGACAGCATGCTCTAAGCCTGTGTCTATGTCTCTTTGTAAAATGGGGATAATCATCCCCCCGTGGGGTTATTGTGAGGATTAAATGTGTTAATTCTATAACATACTTTGCTCAGTGAATACTGGCACATAATAAATATCTAATAAATATTAGCTGTAACCATTACTGTTCTCTTCACTACAGCTACTGAGTAGATGTGGAGGATAAGGGAGATGCCAGGGATGACTGAGGTTTCTGCCCGCATGACCTGCTGGACGAGGCTGAGACAGAGCAGTAGGAAGAGCAGGCTTCAGAGGAGAGAAAGTTGATGAATTCTGATTTGGTAATGTGGTTGTGCATATGAGATGTTCATTGGGTAAGCGGACGGAAGATGCTTCCGGTTGGTGACTCAGGTTGTAGAGTCTCCAGCAGCTAGAGATAACATAGGAGGCTGGGGATCATCCAGCAAGAATGTGGAAAGGGAGAAGAGAAAGCACAGTGTAGAATCCTGAGGGACACCACTAGATGAAGAGGTACTGGGAAGGAATGGCATTTTCGTCTTTTTTCCAGTGGGAGAGGAAATAGAGCTGAGGCAAAGGGATAGGCACGCTCCCTGAGAGTGCAGGGACAGAGGTTTCCTCTTCTGCCTGAGGCCCTCCCAGGACACTGCATGGATCATGTCCAGTGATCCAGTCCCCCTTTTCTACTTGCAATGCTTCACTCTAGGATTTCCTTTCCTTTTTTCTCTACCCCACTCAGTCTCCTGAGAAGCCTTTTCTGATCCTGGCGTGCCTTTCCCTGCTGCCAGGCTATCATTAGTTACTTCCTCTGTAATCACACAGGTCCCTGGGCTTCCCTTCTATGTAGCACATATGGTGAGGAGTACCAGGGTGGATTTGAAATGATCTAGGCTCTAGAATCAGACAAACTTTGATTTAAATCCTGGCTCTATCACTTAATAACTAGTTATTTCAGGGTAAACGTCAGCATCCTTATTTATAAAATTGGAATATCAGTATTTATTTTGTGGGTTATTCTAAGCATTTCTGAAATTATATGTAATGCCTGCTATATAGAAGACACTGAAAATGGTAGCAACCATTATTATTACTACATTACTTTTTTTCCTTGTTCCCTCTCTCACTAGATTTTGAATGTCTCAACACAGTGAGTATTCGGTAAATTTTAAATGAAGGACAATGAATGAGTGAATCTCATAGGTACTGATGTTAAGCAGTGTTGAGGCCAATATTTTGTCAGTTGTGTTTATCAGTAACTTACTTTTCTATTTAGAGGTTTGTTGGCTTGTCATTTTTGCCACCTTCTTATTTACAAAATTCATTTTAGCAGATTCTGGTAGCTCAGAAATCAAGAAACCTACATTTATGGATGAGGAAGTCCAAAGCATACTCATCAAGATGACAGGTTTGAATCTGCAGAAGATTTTTAAACCAGTTGTGCAGGAACTGAAGCCACCAACCTATAAATTAATGACCCAGGCACAGCTGGAAGAGGTATGTGAACGCGGCCGTAATGGTAGAATGCTGTTCTTTAAGGGGCCACATATGATTTCCAGAGGTTCCTTTAGATGCTCAGAGTGGCCCTTCCGCAAGCACTTGTGAAAGAAAGGAGCGCGGAGCATGGCCAGAATTAGGCAGGGCGGGGCACGTAGGTCAGGCCTGGGTGTCCAAGCGGAGCCTCCTGCCTGCTCGCAAACCAGCCTGGACATCCCTCCTTTTTCTTGCTGTTCCAGCTTCCTTCCTGGAGAAACAGCTGCCATGAGCTGCTTTGGGGCTAAAGGGTTGATGAGACCATGAAAGGTTCTGCTAAATAGCAATCAACTCTAAGGCTAGTGTTCTGTAGCCATGGTTACTGAGTGCTTTGTGGTAAACTCATTGATGCATGAATCTTTGAAGCATTATTGCTCTTATTTTCTAATTCAGAAGTCGCTTATAGTCACAGTAAATATTTCAAATATCTAGTAGTGTATCACGTGAAGAGTGAAAGTCCCCTTTCGCAGAGGAGGTGACTGCTGTTAAAAGAACAGCAGGAAGTAATGTATGTGGTAGTGAAGGGCATGGGTCCTGGAGTTGGGCTTCCTGGGCTTAAATCCCAGTACTACCACTTCCTAGCAATTTACTTAACACTTGTGTGCCTCTGTTTTCTCTCCCATAAAATAGAAATAATAACAGCACCTCAGTCACAGGCTTGTAGAGGGCATTAAATGAGCCAAGTATATTTGGAACAATACTAGGCACCCAGTAAATGCAATGCTTTACTCTATTTAAAGCAGGCTTTGTAGCCTGGCTCTGCTTCCAGTGCATTCATTGCTGTTCTGGCGATGGCTGACCCTGCAGCGGTTGTCTCAGCCACACGACAGAGGCAAAGGCCAGGAACCAGGAACCCACGCCTGGCTTTTTACTCACAGATTCATGGCTGCAGCTTCTTTTTCAGCCTTTAACATTTTTTTATTAATATCTGCTTTTGTAAGATGATCTTTTTGGCTCTGTAACCCTGTGGCTTTCTTTAAGAAACATTTTATTTCATTAGGCTACAAGACAGGCAGTTGAGGCAGCTAAAGTACGATTAAAAATGCCACCAGTTCTGGAAGAACGAGTGCCAATAAATGACGTATTGGCTGAAGATAAGATTTTGGAAGGAACAGAAACGGTCAAATACGTGTTTACTGATATATCATACAGCATCCCCCACCGGGTGAGTATGCCTGACAGCAAAATGACCTGTGTTGGAAATACCATGTGAAGATGGGCCTGAGGGATGAGGGTCATGTCCTCATCCACAGCCGTCTTTGATACTTCCAAACCAGGATTCGAGAAGATGTCATTTAAGGAGGAAGACAAAAGCAGCACAACCCCACGTCAACCTGTTACCATTTCTATATAGATCACGGACATACAGTGTTCCAGATTGAGACAGAATAAGGGCTTTACAGAGAGAAACAGACAGACACTCATACACACATGCACACCCCAAAACCACAAATGATAAGAACCTTCAGGGCAATGGGAGAAGGGAGAGTCTTCCTATCTAAGGTATAATGACTTCCTTAGGTGAAGCTTTTTGAGAAGATGGAGTGTTTCTTTCGTATAAACTCACTGATGGTGTCCACAATTCTCAACCTTCCCAAAGAACTTTTACTTCCAGAATGGCAAGTGTTTCTCAGATAATTTTCATTCAGTACTGCCGCCTTCTGTTGTCGTTTTTATTGCCTGGCTCCTCTTCCCTTGATTCCCAATTCCAGAGTAATGCTCTGGCACCTTAAAAATATGTTATCAGTTTCCTGCTTCAGCTTTTAAGTAAAGAGTAAACAGTATACCACACAATGCTGGGTTTGGGAGAACGACCACCCCATATTAATTGGTCTTTTATCCTAGTGATTGTTGGTTGGAGGACTTATTTGAGTCGTATCCATGTCTGTTTACCTGCCATCTGCTTTTGTGACATAACGAGGGATCACAAAGATTTCATTTTAATTAGAACTTAAGTTTTGAGGTTCTTTAATATTTGTTTACAGTGCTGTGAAGGCTGGTTGTTTAACATTGTATAACCTGAAAGAGATAAAGGAATGTGGAATTCAGTTTTCTCAAATTACCAAAAATCTTGAAGAACAGTTGTATTATTTTGGTATCTGCTATTTTTTTTTCTCTTCAATTTACAGTTCTTGATAAAGTTTTAATTATATCATCCTCAAGATACATCCAGAGACTCTTAAACCTCTGAAAAGTTGGGAGTCAGTACCATCTGATTATTTAAACATTAATTAGATGTGTATCAATTATCTTCTATGTGCAAGACTCTGTGTAAGTCACTCTGGGTGTTGCAAAGAATTATAACCCCAGTTCCTGCCCCTTCCAGTTATATAACGATATCTAAGAGGTGTCAAGTATTTAGCACAAGGTAAATTGCCAATAAACAGTAGGCGGATGCAGAGGAAGCCACTGCCACGGCCTAGGATTCGACAGTGGGAGAGTGAAGGGGTCAGAGGCAGGAGGGCCGGGCAGTCTCTGTGAGGCATTTATGGCCATATGAAAAATCCTAGTGGTGCAGAGTCAGAAGTCCACTTCCTTGGGTACTTTTTTTTGCCCCAAGGACTTTAAATGTAGATCATAAAGTAGTAAAATCTGTTTAGGTGAGACTTTGGGGTGGGGAAATGAAACAATTCAGAGCAGGCTTATGGCACATCTTTCCTCTGAAAAGGATTCAGATAAATTTAAGATCAGCTTTTTTTAGTTGACCTGTGTTATCTATTGAACCTACCTTAGCACCATTGTCAGTACTTAATAACTTTTCATTTTAGATTTGATTGTCAGACACACAGCAAGTGATTAGTGAAAGAAGTATCAAAACTTATCAAGTCGTTAAGGTTTAAAATTATCATTGAAGGCATCTAAGAGTGATTGCATTTTACATTTGCAAGTTGTGTTTTTATATCGTTGATTGCAAATTATTCTTATAATGGTGCTTAATGGGGTACTGGAACTAAAAATAAGTGCTCACACACTCATCCTTGATTACGTTTCTATTTTAGGAGCGTTTTATTGTTGTCAGAGAACCAAGTGGCACACTACGCAAGGCCTCTTGGGAAGAACGGGACAGGATGATACAAGTTTATTTCCCGAAAGAAGGTCGTAGAATTTTGACACCAGTAATTTTCAAGGAAGAAAATCTTAAGGTAAGGTGATTTGGGTTTCATATACTACAGTTAGTAGTGATAATTTCGTTGTTGAACCAAGTTGACCCTGGTTCTGCCTGGCACTGTGCCTTGGTAGACACAGATAAGCATTTCTGCTGTCACTGTAATGGGCTTAGCTGGTCTTTGAATCTGGGTGTGAGTCACAAAGCCCGTGTTGTTTCCATATACCTCTTGATGGGCACAGACGTGGCATGCATGTGGATGGGCCAGCTGTGGTGATGGCAGGACAGCTGCTGAACTTGCGTGTTCTTCTCATCTAATCCCAACCCCGTATGTCTGTGGTTTTAGGCCATGTATGGCCAGGACCGGCATGCTGATGTCCTCAATCTTTGTGTTGCCCAGTTTGAGCCAGATTCCACAGAGTATATCAAGGTGAGTGTGTTTTATAGTTTCTAAAACATGGTCTTAAGTACAGTTATTGTATACAATTTTTAAATCCAGCACAGTGAGCCTGGTTGTAAGCTTTGATACAAGAGGACGGAAGGAAAATAACTGAACACCTGAAATGTACCAGATGCATCTTCTCTCCTCACAGTAACCTTTGAGTGAAGGATCAGAGAATTTAATCTTTGAGAGTTAAGGAGTTTGCTGAAACTCGCACAACTAGAGCTTGTAGGGTTAGGACCCAAATTTGATGGCAAAGCCTTGTCGCTTTTCATTTTATCGTAGAGGAACGTTTTTTACTTAAAATTTGCCAGTATCCAATGTGTGTGTGTTGCTGTTCACCGTGGTGAGTAACCGTGTATGTTTAAGGTATTGTGTCCCTGTGTAAGACGGTGGTGTGAGGATGAGGATAGGGGGCACTTGGGGCACTGTGTAAAAACATGCCATCCAGACATGATTGTGGGGAAGGGTGCTGGATAAGTATTTGGATAATTGTCCCCTTTGGTCTAAAGTGTTAGGTGCTGAGAGAAGGTTGCAAAGTGCTCTCAGGAAAGGCTTCACAGGTTCCTTGATGGGCCTCTAGAAGGACAGGGAACACTGCAGCTGGTGGCATCGGGTGAGGAGAGGTGTTTCAGGCAGAGGGAACAATAGGAACCCCAGGCAGGAAGTAACAAGTATGTTTGAGAAATGGCCAATTGTCCCGTTTGCTCATACATGCAGTATATATGTTCAGATTAAGCTGGAATGGTGGGCCACAGAACAGGTGACCTCAGGTGCTGGGCTGAGGAATCTGGACTTAATTCAGCAGAAAATACTCTAATCAGAGTTCTCCTTTAGGAAGATCAGCTTAGTGCCTAATAAATAATGCTTGGCTGCTGAAAAGTAATTGATAGGGTTATAGATGTTCGTCATAACTTTTCCCTCAGTGGAGAAGGTACAGATTTGCTATCATTTAAGAAAATTCTTCTTTAATAGGACCTTTCTTCCCACCTAAGGTGGGTTGTACAAGGATTAGCTAGATCATAACTATTGGTTAATGATGTGGAGGTGGCTGGAAGTATACTGGGCTTTACTGGTGCTTTGTCTTGGGCAGCACTGATTCTAAGAAGTGTATATTGAGTAATGCTGCTTATTTCCTCTATTTTTATGTATCTGAAGATTGCATTTTATTTTGATAGGTTCATCACCAGACCTACGAAGATATAGATAAACATGGAAAATATGACCTTTTGCGTTCAACAAGACACTTTGGTGGGATGGTTTGGTATCTTGTAAATAAGAAAAAGATTGATGGCCTGCTGATTGACCAGATTCAGAGAGATTTGTAAGTGTGACCTTCGTAAGAAAAGGAATAATTCTTATTGCTGTTAACTGTATCTGTATCTAAGTTATGATGTTTTCCCAGTGATAGTGTCCTGCCCAGTGATAGCGTACTGCCCAGTGATAGCGTCCTGCCCTGTGATAGCGTCCTGCCCGGTGATAGCGTCCTGCCCTGTGATAGTGTCCTGCCCGGTGATAGTGTCCTGCCCGGTGATAGCGTCCTGCCCTGTGATAGCGTCCTGCCCGGTGATAGCGTACTGCCCAGTGATAGTGTCCTGCCCTGTGATAGCGTCCTGCCCTGTGATAGCGTCCTGCCCTGTGATAGTGTCCTGCCCGGTGATAGCGTCCTGCCCGGTGATAGCGTCCTGCCCGGTGATAGCGTCCTACCCTGTGATAGTGTCCTGCCCGGTGATAGTGTCCTGCCCGGTGATAGTGTCCTGCCCGGTGATAGCGTCCCGCCCGGTGATAGCGTCCTGCCCGGTGATAGTGTCCTGTCCAGTGATGAACTGAAGCTGCTGCTTCCCTTAATGTGTAGGTTTGCTGCTCCTGGCATAACCCAGCTTTCTCAGTCTTCGCTTTTGTGTTGCATGAACAGGGCTAGATTCCTTGAAAGAGCAGTGACTTTGGATCCATACTATATACCCTGGTCTTGGACTTATTCATGGGACATCCAGTGCTTGTCTTGTGTGTGTCAGGGACTGTGCCTCAGGATTAAATAGGAAGTGTAAGGAAGTGGACATAAGCTCTGCAAGGTGATTGTTTTCTGGTGTGACTGTTCCTAGGGCTTGTTTCAGTAAAAGTCATTTAGTTTATAGACATACTTTTGCTTTGATATTTCATGCTTTTGCAAGATTTTTACATCAGAAGAATTGGTTTGTCTTTTTTTTTTTTTTCAAATTACCTTGAAACAAAGAATGTCTTATTTTTAGTATGCAAGGTGGAGTGCTCCCAAGCTTCTAGCAGAAATAATACTGTTCTTTACAATTTATGATAAAACTGAAGAGTTATTTGGTTATGAGCATCTTTCTATCCGTGGCGTTAGGAAGGCCAAAATGACAAGAAACAGAAACTCATGGCTATAATAAAAAAGCCAGCCTTCCAAAAAAAGCCCTGGACTAAAAAGTCTGAACTAGAAGAGGGTTTAATGATTATATTACCTTCACAGAGCTAGCAGAATCAAGGTTTTTTGACTTACAGAGTCTCTTATAAGTAATCTGAATCATACATACCAAGGTAAGCATTTGGAATTAGAAGTTTCCATAGGCACTGTCTAAGGAGTACAGCCCTCGTTTCTCATACAAACAGCATTCCCAACGGTAGATGACTTAAGGTCAGCCCACTTCCCCAGCATGTGATAGTGTAATCCAACTCAGAAGCCAGAAGTATATTCCATCAGGTTAAGGAGGGGCCTGGGGGTGGTGGGGATGCTCATAAGTGTCCTCCTTGCCTTTTGGTGATTAATCAGCAGTGACATCTGCAAATAAATTTTCTGCTTGTAGAATTTCCCAAATATAATCATCCTGAAATTATTAGTATAAAAACAATATAACATTTTTGTAAAATTAAAAGCAACACAGAAATGTATCTTTTGAAATTAAATTGCTTTATCAAGGTGTACTATTCCATGATATTATATCATTATCACTTATAAAGGTTACATCTGAAGTGGTTCATTTGCACATGGGAGGGAGCTTTGGGTGCGCCCCCTTTACTCCCTGCTGGCAATGTGGACAGGACCGTGAGCTCGCTGCAGATCCCAGGCTGGACAGCAGGGTGGCTCTTCCTTACCACTTGGAGTTGGGCAAGCCTCAGTTCAGTTGGTTCAAAACTGAAATCTTTTTAAAATGCTCTTAAAACTGTAAAATGATTTTGCTCTCAATTTCAAATATGGGTTTGATGTGAAGCTAAATTGTTCTCAGACCCAAGCATAATACTTTAGCATGAACCATGATTCTAATATATAGAAACCCAGTTAAACACTTTATATGAAGACTACATGCCTAAGCTTTAAAGGGAATTACATTAAACTTTTACTTGGGGAGATACTTTGTTGCCATGCTTATTGGACTTTTTTTAGATTATAACAGGTACAACAAATTTGTAATGCACATTTTAGAATTTTCCCCCTAGAAAACTTCATGTATGAGCAGCTCTGGTTTCCTGTCGGTTCTCAGGATATGGCCTTGTTGGTAGGTGGGCCTTGTGATACACCAGAGCAGTTCTCTAACGCTACCATGGCTTGAGGAATTCTTTACCTACTTCCACTGCCACCCCCCTCTTTATCCCCCGATTCAGCTGAGAGAGCACTGAATTAGGGTGTCTTCACTTTCCCACCCCAAGGTCAGAAGCCAGTAGCTTGCTAAATAAGTGTCCCTAGCAGAGGAAGGGTTATTTTTATGTAGTCCCTAGCTTTGAGGTGCAAATGGTCAGAAGGTGTTGCCTGTGTGAGAAGGTAATGTGATAGTTTGAGAAAAGCTAGGAAGTTTTTAATAAAAATTGTTCATAAGTTTCTAGAAAGGTAAGTACAGACCAGAATGGAATTCTTGTCCTAGCTTTGTTGTAAGTAGTTTTGTGAATTTGCTAAAGTAGAACCTGAGTTTCCTTCTGTCTGATCTGAATAATTTCAAATTTGCTTGATGAGGATGCTGATTTTTAACTATTGGGTTCCTGTGAGTATTCAGATGGCCTAGCAGTCTTTCCTCGGCGTCTAGGAAGCCTCTTGTAAGGGCAGCTGAGGTATTTATTTATTCACTCATTCACACTCTCACTGAAATCCCATTAGCAGGTCATTTTGAGCATCCCCAACCATGAATCTCCTGCTATATATTATGGGGTGCAGGTGTATTTCTGCCCTCGGATTGGATTACCCTGTCACATGCTGGGGAAGTTGAGCTGGTTTGAAATCATAAACCATTCTGTGTGCTGTTTCTACAAAAAAAAATGATGTCCTTTTTCCAAAAAGAACATAGCCACATTTGGAATGTAGTCACTGTGATAAAACTAGGTACTGCCTTCAGTGACTCCTGCATTACCTGACACACAGAGTTGGGGAGGTCACATTAACCAGTTTTCCTAAAAATGCTTTTGAAAATACAAAGCAGAAGGTATTTACGTTTTTTTGAATTAGCTGGCCTGAGGAAAGTTCAGAAAGTAATTTAGTTTCAGGTTTTAACAGGACTGTAAAGCACATAAAAATAATCCTTCAATAATAGTAAGCCCTTTTCTCAGAGTTGATGATGCCACCAGCTTGGTCCAGCTCTATCACATGCTCCATCCAGATGGCCAGTCGGCTCAAGAGGCCAAAGAAAAGGCTGCAGAGGGATTAAACTTAGTTAAGGTAAAGAGTCTTTTCTCACGTTGTCTGTTTTTTGTTGGTAATAGAGTTGGGAAGAATTCAGAAGTCAGTCATACTTAATGGTAACCAAACAAAATCTGTGAATATGGAAACTTTGTGGTCTTGACAACATCAGTGTGATTTATGCCCCTATTATTTCTTCAACCCAGACAACTGTAACACAGAGGGGGTGGGGTGGGGATGGGGGGTGTGCAGTAAGATAGGTCTGGCAGTGCTGGTGCAGCTGAAATCCAGGAGTTCTGAGAGTGGGGGCAGTAGCCCACGCATTCTTTGGAGCACTGGCAGGGCCGAGCAGCATCTGAGGTGGTGAAGTCACCAGCAGAAAAGGGCAGAGGACTAAGTAGCACATGTCCCAAGAGCAGCTTCCTGTCCCTGGGAAGATGGCTGGTTCAGCAGTGATCACATCCCCATGGGGGAAGTGGGTGAGTGTGAGGAAGGGGAGAGGATGATGCATTTGTGTTTCCAAGCCTTAGCTGTGCTACCCTTTTGGAACTGCTTATCTCTCAAAACCATAGGCTTAGATTCTTCTGTAAATGTTGAGAGCTCAGGTGAATTTTTTTCTGGAAGGAAGGGAGAAGAGTTTACTGTATAATTTCATCTCCTAATGTTCAGAACAGGCATGATTTGGTGGATTGGCTTCCATCCCAGCAGTATTTTTTGCACACTGCAAGAGCAGCTCTAAGGCTTACTAAGGATAAAAATGGCCACTGATAAAACCCTAGGAGTAGAGAGAAATTAAATCTGATTTCCTCTAATAAGCCAGATAAAGCAAAATGCTTTTGGAGAAAATATTCTTGAAAGTGAAAAATTTGTTTGCCAATTCCAAATTTCTGTTGAACTAATGGTTTCCATTTTGCTCTAACAGGAGGTGCAATGCCAGGTTTTAATTTTTTTCTGAAGACAGGCTAAAACACATGATGGCCGTACTTCTGGTGTTTACAATAGTACTCTTGAACTGAGCTGGATACTGTTTTTCTGTCCATATGGATGTTTATTGTTTTATAAGTAAAAAAAAATTACTGTGAAACTTGGAAGTTTCAGATTTAAATGGGACTTTTGTTTGCTACCACAGGAATGTTAATGAGATCTCAAGACTGAAAATGCTATAAAAGAGTATATGTTCTATTGCTTAAACTTTTTTTTTAATTTGAACAGGTTTTTGCAAAAACAGAGGCACAGAAGGGACCATATATAGAATTAACACTGCAGACTTATCAAGAAGCATTCATTAGTCATTCTGCAGCTTCCTGAAAGTGTTTTTTAAATAAATTTCATTTTACTAAATACAAGATTTCTTTGTTAATATTGAACTAAATATTTTAAAATGTCAAGATTAAAAGGTATTGATATATAGTTTTCTATAAGGTTCTGTAAGTTCCAGGTAGTGGCTCTATAACAATCACAAAGAAAAACTTGGTAACTTATTTTCTTAGGCTACAAGTGGATAATTGCAAAATACCATGAGTGTGTTTATGAATTTCTCTAATTACATTAGATTAATTCATAGATTTTTTAAAAAAAGGTCCTACGCCTTTCTGAATGGGTAATTCAGACAGAGCCCCAGTTAATGAGGTAGTAACAAAGATCAGGGCATGGCATAAGAGCTCATATAGGCTGAGGGAAGAGATGCAATGACATTAAGGAAAAAGGCTTAGAGAATCATCACATAATTGAGTTCTAACAAAAATATGACTGATAATATCTGAAAAGACAAATTTAGCTTTATAAAGAATTAAAGCTTAGTCTTCTATAACTAGAAGCCTTCCCATTATTCAGAAAGCAAACAGTAAAGCATCATTAATTCAAGCTTTTATGAGATACAGTCTAATGACAGTATGAAAAAATGAAAAAAATCAAAGCGCATGTCTGCTATAGTTAACAAGGAAAACACAGTGATTTAAATGCTGTGCATGAATTCCCCTTAGAAGAGGGGGGTGCTCTGCTCCCTGTGGTCCACAGCTTCTGGGTATAAAAACCTAAGGGGTTTCTCATAGTCCAAAACACTGGTCAGAGTAAAGACCAACACCTGTACATAATGATCTGCTTAGTCCAGGTACATGGAAAACATTAATTCAGTATTCCAAAATATCTTCATCCAGATTGATATCTGTTGTGTCAATATCTTCTAAATCCAAATTATCCAACTCTACGTCCAGTTCGAGTAAACTCTACAAGGAAAAGGAGAGGGTGATGACGTTATAAAGAATGTGGCTCATGATCCAAAGTGAGAACTGAAATTCTGTTAATGGTTGATCAAAGGGCATCTTCCCATTTCAAAGACCCTGCTCTGAAGCTGATTACATCACTTAAGTCAAGTGTGGGGGCCTGCACATCCCGCAGACATCATGGTGACTTGTGAAGGGAGGGCCGGGGTGGAGGGGGGTCCCAGAGGGAACTCAGGGCCGAGGTCTGACCAACCTTCTCTTCTTTGTTGGCTGTATGGGAGGCCACTATAACTGTGGGAGGAGAAGCAGGCTTCCCTTCAAGTTCCTGAAAATCAAATGGAGATACATATGAAGACAAAGGAATTTGTTGTGGAGTTTAAAATTCCCCCCCAAGGGAAGGATGGTCAAGATTAGGAAGCCAGAGATGTTACTTAAAATTAATAAATCTCAAATCAAATTATCAAACTAAGAAGTTCACATGCAGTGTTCTACTGACCTGTTGGGGTGCAGGTCTTGAGGGTTGAAAGCCTTTAGCCTCTTCCATAACATTTCTTTCTTCATTTGGCTATCAGAGCATTAAGGCAATGATGAAATAAAATATTCTGAAACATAATTCAACTATGAACTTAACCCAACAATGATGTATTTAACTTAATTCAAAACCTGAAGTCCTGAGCACATTCTTTCCCTTGTCACATTAAGTGAAGCTTGATAGCCCAACCACTCACCGTGACAAGTGGGTACTGTTTGGCTGGGCAAAGATCAGCATGTGTTTCCTTCACCCATTCTTCAACGACAAATGCTTCTTTTAATCCAGGGAAAAGGTTTTCATACTCTGTTGGGTCAGCAAGGGACTCCGCTGCTTTCTGGTTGACTTTTGAAAGATTCTCTCTCCAGAGTTTCACCACCCTATTACAGATACCATGGGACCCAAGAGAGACTCAATACATACGCTCTGTTTTTATTTGGAAAGTTTCCTTCTAAAAGTAAAAGTCTGTACCTTGAAACTTGACTGGGTAAGTAAGTTCGGGCCAGGAAGGCAGCTTCTGGCAGCCGTCCAGTTCTAATCAAGAGTTCTAGGCAAGCATCAAGCCTAAAAATTAAAAGCAAGAAATACTGTTATCAAGAGTAAACACCGTAATAGTGACACACTATAGAAATCTGGATTTAGTGCAAAGTCAGGAAGTATTGCAGAAGTATTTCCGAGTCAAAATTCTCCCCACACATATACACCTAATTTCTGTCACTGGGCCACTTAACTGTCATGATGTGTTATACTCAATGGACTCCAGGGGATAAGACATCTGTGATCATTTCCAGTCCACTTAACTTAGTTTTAACAACTCTTAAGAATAATCTAAAGGGGTTTTTCAAGACAAGTTAAGGAATCTTAAGTAAGCAAGTTTTACAAGCTTCAGGATAAATATGTAACCAGAAGCTCAGTTTCACAAGTGGAAACACCGAGGCCAGCATCTCCCACACAAGAAGTGCCAGACGATACAGTGGTGCCCAAAAGGGAAATATGAGAGTGTCTAAAATGTTTCTTTCCTCTGTTCTTAATTCTATTTTTTCTATGTAAAATTTTATAATGTGGATGATTAAAATGCAGCCATGTGTGTTTAAGAATTAGGTATATTTTGGATTTTAGAAAGATAATACAATGCATATATTATACCTTTCATAACATACCCAGCCTCAAACAAAAATCACACATTAGTGTTTCTGCAATAACATACATACTAAGGGGGGGGGGGAGATTAAAACATCTAATTTTATATTTAAAACAATATAAAAAAGGTCAAGTGAGGTGAAAACAAATAATAGTGCTACCTCAGAGTTTGGGTCAGTTTTTGCCATCCAATTAAAGGAACTTTTCAGAATTATTTTGAATTTTTGAATTATGGATAAGAATAGTGGACCTATTCCCACACATATCTAAATCTATAAAAAATTTACATATATCTATTAGGGTACATATTTAAAGTGGGATTTACAACATACGGAAGTTTGGGATTTTAAAAGGTGTTTAGGGCAAGGTTAATGACTATGTTTATGTTTTATTTCATAATGTGGTCAACTGATGTCCATAATACTAATTCTTCTGGACTATAAAAAATATGTGACCTCATGCTTTATGGTTGGACTCAAATCTAAAAGTAACTAAGATCCTCATCTCTCTTTATTCTTGCTATGAACACATCAAAATTATCCAATGTGGGTACAATCACCTGCTGTTCAGTTACCAAATGCAGCAGCATAACAGCCTCTTGCCTTTATAAAATGTCTCAGCCATTAAGTGGCAGGGCTGTTGGGAAAGGAGTTGAACGTTTCTCCAACTTAGCCTCCCTGAGCAGCTCATTGGCTCCAACATACAGACCAAAAGTGCTAAGAGCATCCTTTGTCAAAGGTAAGTGCCATCAAGGTAGCCCTGTCCTTTTTTGGATGTGAAGCACCAACTGGCCTTCCCTCAGTTCTCTGTCCAGGGTTCGTTCCTCACACTCCTCTCCAAAACCCATCCTCAAAGTCCATACAGGAATGACTGGTTTTAGTACCACGCACACCTCTTTCAGAACCTGGGAGTGATACTTACTTGCCCTGTAAAAAGTAGCTCATGAAGGCCACGTTATTCTTGCCATCCTTCTCGGCACCCTCTGCCAGCTTGTTCACCATGGTGGCGTTTCCAGAGGCAGTGGCCAAAAGCAGCAGACCCCCATAATCCTGTGCGTGGTGCAGGCACTCCTGGGCTAGGCCAAACTGGCACTTACTGATGGCAAGCTCGGCAAGCTGTTTCCACTTCTGTTCTGACTATAAGGAAGAGTTTCCAAGTCAAAATACCTTTGGAAATAAACACTGAAATTTCTAATACCAACATTATTCTGTTAAGCTGTGCATTACTGTGTTGACAATGGAAGATACTGCAGCCTGTCAGAAATCAAAGAAAATACTGCGCATTCGATCATCTTAATAGAGCTAAAATCCATTTTGCACATCTCAAATGGATTTATTAGTAAACACTAGATTTAAATAACAATTGGGAGCCCTTACGATACAAACATCCATACAGTGTCATTAAACTGTCTTTTGAAATGTCAGAGTCCTTCCTTAAAACCAAAAACTTTATCACTAGTTTGGGATATTGGCAAATTACTGCTACATCTGCACTCTTTTAAGAATTCCTAGACTAGTTTCTTAGATCTTTCCTTCACTTCCAAAATACACGTCATACAGGATATGAAAATACATTTTCTTAACAAATTACAGTGCTAAGAATATCGCCAATATGATCCATTTAATGTATGCAAGGGTTAGCATAATGCATCTTTAAAAAAGACCAAAGACAGATAATTACCTCACCAAAATGGGTCACTAATTTGTATTTCAGAAAACTTTCATAACATCATTATGCCAAACATAGTGCAGTACCCACTGACCTTTCCATCACTTAAGAAAAATTATTAATTAGTACGTACCTCTGCTTCCACTGCCAACTGGTATGCAATTTTTAACTCTCCAAGCTGAAGTGCAAGCTCAAAGCGATGCTCAGGGTCTGTGGATACTGTAAGAGCTTGCTGCTTGAAGCCCTAAACAGATTAAAAACAAAGCAAAACACCATTTATATATGAAGGGGTATGTATCTATGCACACAAAATTGTGCGTGTGTGTGCTGTTTTACAGAGAATGCATACACACAAACACAGCAAATTATCCATTTCCATCACAAACTAAAAATACTCAGCTGACACAGAAACCCCACCCTGTAAAAAATTGAGTCATAAAATACCTAGTTTTCCTAAGATAACGAAAGCTGGCTGATGCTAGATAAACTCATGTAAAACAACAATCAACAAAATTAGAAATGTAAACAGGAAAAGAAATGTCAAAAAGAAAAGGACTTTTGGGAGGTTGCTTGAACAAAAGCCATTTGAAAATCAAAAAATTAGGTATGGGGTACAGACCTAGCTGTTGATAATCTACTCAGTCCAGTCCCCTGTTTCACAGAGGGGGAAACGGAAGAACAGACAGCTTTTAAATCACATGGCCAAAGTGAGTCGTCAGTGCACGATTATATGGCACGTCACTTACCTGGTTAGTGGCAGTATACGGGCAAAGAAATGAAAGTCAAACATAATACCTTCCAACCTGCTATCACTGTAGGTCATTTAGGAAAGCTAGACTGGGTCTGTTGTGAAAGTTATCACAGCCACAGTAAACACTGAATACCGATCTAACCAAAGTGCCGACATAACTGTTTTGAGAGGATAAAGGACAGGAAAGTGGTACATGTGTGGTAGGGGCAGGAGGTAAAAGAAAGCTCAATCCTTATCTTCTACAGAATTGGACGTCAAAAGTAAAAACTAAAACTAAAAAATGAAAAAAATAACAGCAATATACACATGTTACTTGGAGATGTGGAAATAAATATTAAAAACCTAAAAGAATTAAGTGATTACCTCTGGAGAAGAGAAATGGGAGAGAAGTGAGGGAGGGTGGGGATGCTTTTTTCCTTAAGACTTGCAGAATTTACTTTATGCTCCTAAAAAAGTGCATATATAACTTTGACTACAAAACACTATATTAAGAATATAGAGAAAACTCACTGTAGAAATGAAAATATTAATAGTATGGAAAAGGAAGACTGACAGTCACCTCCAGCATTTAAAGGGCACACACAGTACACAGGGAGAGGAAAAGGAAGAGCAGAAGGAGAGCGTGCCAACCTGAAGCAGGTGGCTTACACTTGCAGGAGAAATCAGAGGCAACTGAGAAACAAACTTATCCAAATCCATGCTAACATTCTTTCAAACTGCTGGCTTTAAAAAACAAAGAAAAAGAAAAAAAGAAACCAAAAACCCTCTCTACCTGCTTTTCCAAAAAGTGGGCAACTCTGGTCCTCTGCTCTTTGGGAATGGTGGGCAGGACCCTGTCAGCCATGCTGAAGTCCCTGCGCATGACGGCCGTCTGGTACTCCAGCACGGACACCAGCAGGGCGTAACTCACGATGCTCAGCTCCTTATCCCCCAGGTAAAGCCTGTTGTCCTTAGGAATGTAGCCCAGCAGATACATAGTTCTACAACAGAAACAGAAACTAGTTTACAAGCCTAAACTGCATGCGCGCACGCGCACACACACACACACACACACACACCAGCAGATACATAGTTCTACAACAGAAACAGAAACTAGTTTACAAGCCTAAACTGCATGTGCGCACGCGCACACACACACACACCAGCAGATACATAGTTCTACAACAGAAACAGAAACTAGTTTACAAGCCTAAACTGCATGCGCGCACGCGCACACACACACACACACACACACACACCAGCAGATACATAGTTCTACAACAGAAACAGAAACTAGTTTACAAGCCTAAACTGCATGTGCGCACGCGCACACACACACACACACACACACACACCAGCAGATACATAGTTCTACAACAGAAACAGAAACTAGTTTACAAGCCTAAACTGCATGTGCGCACGCGCACACACACACACACACACACACACACACACACACCAGCAGATACATAGTTCTACAACAGAAACAGAAACTAGTTTACAAGCCTAAACTGCATGCGCGCACGCGCACACACACACACACACACACACACACCAGCAGATACATAGTTCTACAACAGAAACAGAAACTAGTTTACAAGCCTAAACTGCATGTGCGCACGCGCACACACACACACACCAGCAGATACATAGTTCTACAACAGAAACAGAAACTAGTTTAGAAGCCTAAACTGCATGTGCGCACGCGCGCGCACACACACACACACACACACACACACCATAGTTCTACAACAGAAACAGAAACTAGTTTACAAGCCTAAACTGCATGCGCTCACGCACACACACACACACACACACACACACACACCAGCAGATACATAGTTCTACAACAGAAACAGAAACTAGTTTACAAGCCTAAACTGCATGCGCACATGCGCACACACACACGCCTCTAGCTCAAAACTTTTCCACTCGATTGATTCAATTTGGTTAGCAACAGCCAACCTAAAACAACAGCACACACAAATCAGGCTACTGTTCTACAAGCCAGCAACAGGTTTTATTTAAAAAGAACTCTTTTAATTTACAATGTTTAAGACAAAAACAAAAAGAGACTCAGCTACCTGTCCAAGTGGGCAATGGTGACGATCTCTCCTCCAACATAATAATTTAATCTGTTCACAGAACTTGTGTAAATGAAGCAATCGCCTACCCACAGCCCTGTTTTCACAATTTCCTGAATCTCACCAAGGACCTACAGAAAGAAAATAAAAACTGTTACCTTAGTCAACATAATAATACGGCACCTACAGAAAGAAAATAAAAACTATTACCTTATCCAACGTTATAATTACTGGCAATAACAAAAAGCTGAATATAATTAGAGATCATAAGAGATTATAGGGAATGCAAAGTATAACCCTATTTCAAGAAATAAAATCTTTCCTTAGAATTTCTCTCTCCTTTTTTCAAAAATTTAAGAAGATTCCCGGATAATTATTTTTAATGTGAAGTCTCATTGTTGGGTCAAATTATTTTAATGTGAAGTCTCATTGCTTACTGTGATGTAAACCCCTAACACATGTGATACTGGAACAATAAGTATTATCTTCCAGGACATCTCCACAACAGATGTCGTTATTATTTGGGAGCTTATTTAAACAACTCTGGCTAAAGAGCGTAAAACTTTTTAATTTCCTTTCTGAAGGGTATCAAAGTTAGTACCAAAGATTTCCTAAACACATTCTTTTAAATATATATTTGTTCAGACCCTAATCTTTGAGCCAAGATTTTAGTTTTCACATTTCACCAGAACTCCTTCTTAAAGGTTTAGTTTCCCCAAACCCAATTTATAATGAAGTGGTAAAATCAGTGGTGTTTTGTCAAATATAAGAACACAAATTGGTTAAGAAAGCTAAAGTTGTGCTGATAAAATTACCTCAAAGGCATCTTCAATGCCATCTTCAGTAACTCCCTCATGTGTTTCTTGTGCAGCCAGGACTTTTTCTGACAGATACTTAAGGATAAAAAATGATTCTTCAGTAGCAATACAGACAAGCTCTCCAGAGTCAGACCAGAAAATCTGCAATACAACAAACAAGGACAACCAATTTTTGGATTTCTGTGTGGATATAACAAACTTCATATACTTACTTCATTTCTTACAAGACCTATGTTCTTGTATTAAGATAGTAAGTATGCACTAATATATATATATATATTTTTTTGCATGGGCAGGACACTGGGAACTGAACCTGGGTCTCCAGCATTGCATTAATTTCATGTCATGGATATATATATATATACATATATGGGGATGGGGTGTGGTAGCAAGGAAGTCCTTAGTGGTGGAAAGACCAAGGGAAGCAGGAAGGAAAGCTGTCCTTAAACACTGGACACACTGTAATTTAAAGGAACAGCAGCCTATTTCCTGATACTCTAGAACAGTATTTCTCAAACATTTTTTCATTATCATTTCCCTAAAGACCCTCTGTCGACACTTTTTTCCTAACCTCCTATCGTCATAAAATTTAAATACTACAGATATATTACAATATTTATACACATGCAACATATATGAATAACACATGTATACACATGCACAAAATATAGCCTACGTGTATCTGTGCTTTATTCATAAAATTAGTAAGATTTTTTTACCCCCCCCACCACCCTCCAAACTAATTTTTACCCCTGTCAAGGTGACAGTGCCCCTGTTGAGAATGCATATTCTAGAAGACAGAACAAGGACAAACAAGTATGAGTTCCAATAAGGACACTTTGTCTCCAAAGGTAATTTCCTAAAGATGAAGCTGCAAACAAAGAAGCAGTCAGCTCTGAAAGATACAAAACTTTCTGTCAAGGGTGACATTCAGCTAAAGTTTTAACAGCCATCATCAGGCAGAGTTAAGAAAAGGCTTTCTGAACTGTGTAAGAGCTTCTTGGGCCTTTCCAAGTCAAGAGTTATTTGATTTCTTGTCTTCAGAGTATGCTTTCTTTTACTCTGTCAAAGACCACTTAAAATATGAATAGTACTTGGCATCAAAATATCCCAATGTCTACTGCCTCCTTCCAATACCACAATCCTGTTTTTCTAGGCAACCCTGAGTTAAATGTTAGTGAATCCAACACAACGGAACAGGGACAGCAGGGTACAAAGACATTCCTTGGTTCAGGGACCCAGAGACCATCACAATGATGTATACTATAAAAACAACAATGGGAGAAAACGCACGTGTTTGGGCTGAATTTCAATTCTGCGTATGAGTTCCGTGTTGTCCCAGTCATAAAAGGCTAAGCCATTTACAGATCTGACTCCCAATAAGAAACCTCCATAGATACCTAAAAAGAACGAAAAGGATTTAGTTGTTTTTGAACCATACCTAGTTTCTAAAAATGTATCATATGGAAAACAGCACTCACTTTCAGCTCCAAAATCTGGTTTAAATGATTTCTTTTCTTTGAAGTTCTTAAATATCTTTACAACACTGTTGCTCTCTCTTATTGCATACCTGGGAGCGGGGGGAGGCAGGCAAACATAGCACATTACATACTAAAACCATACTTCTGCCAAATGTTAGAAATATCTTAAAATATTTCTGAGTAATGAATTATGCAAAAACACAAAAAGATTTAAAGATTCAATGATGTATTTTTTTTCCTAAGATATCACTGAACTCCTTACAGTTGAATAAATACTGAATGGGTTTTACTCTATTAATCAAAATTACTAGGGCTTACAAACCATTTCAGAACAACCCAAATGTCTATCAATAGGCAAATGATTAAATAAACCACGGTACAGTCATACAATGGTATATTTCTCAGCAAGAAAAGGAACCAATTACTGATAGATGTGACAAAATGAATGATTTCAAAAATTATTCTGCTGAGCAAAAGAAGCCAGCTATAAGACTGCATACTGTATGATTCATTTTTATGAAACTGCAAAGACAAATTTAATCTACATATTGTTAAAAAGTGGATCAGTGATTGCCTGGGCCAGAGATTAGAGGCAGGGGAGCCGACTGATAAGAGGAACAAAGGGATCCGGGGGAATGACACAACTGTTCTATATCTTGATTCCACTGGTAGAAATACACTGTAGGCATTTGTCCAAATTCACTGAAATGGACATTTAAAATGGTGCATTTTATTGTGTATTAATTATACTTCAGTAAAGGTGATTTTTAAAAAAAAGAAAGAAAATCTTTTACAAGTGGCTCATGAGGCAGTTATGCTTGGCAGGGGCTCATGGAAGTGCCTATACTCAGGCCTCTGCTTGACAAGAGAGGCTGCGGCTCTCTGTGAAGGAAGTGACCTGACAGATGAATACTTCGCTTATGGCAGGGAAGATGCTGAGCAGAGCCCTGGCTGGATAGAAGTGAAAGGAGAGAGCTATCCAAATAGAGAGAGGTATGTTTAGAGCAGTGAAGCAACTCATGAACTATAATTTTACGTAAGATGATAAAGTATCTTAAAGCATATGGAACTGGATGTATGTACGAGTGTATTTGGGAAATTAATGAAAAGATCAAAACAATTCCTGACTTCTCAGAAATCTCATTGCTGAGGTATCCCATTGTTGGGGATGGAGGAAGCAAAATATACGGGGAAAACAAAACAAAGGAACTATGAAGATATAATTGAGTTGTGTGTTCTGAAAACACCAAAATCCTAATGTTTATCACACACCAAACTAGGAATCAAAATAACACCAGAATCAGTAACTCTCTAACAAAAATCCAGAGTTAAATGATTTTCCTGTTTTTAATGCAAACAGTTCATGAACATATTTGATTCAGACAGAAATTTGTTCTGTTAAGAAAAACAAAGGGGGAAGGGGCACCACCATAAAAATGAGTTTAAAAAAGATTCAATAAAGCTTTCACCAAAATGACATCAGACTGCAGCGTCTTCCCCAACTAGCTGGCAGAGGGCAGCAGCATCTTTGCATGCAGACCCAGGAGAAAAAGCCCATCCAGAAGGGCCTGGCTAACGACCTGACGTGGGGGCCTACTCGGCCTGCAACCCAAAAGCATGGGTTCCATCAAAGAAATGGGTACTGAGTCCCTACCTGAACGATTACTAGACTGGCCTGAGGGAGCCACCTTAGCACAGCTGTCTCTGACGCTAACCTTCCAGCAGGCAGCTCTGGAGAGAACTGTTCTTAAACATGGAGACACACAACCCACACTGAGCCTTGAGAGCCTCTTGAACACACCTGCACACAGAATACTCATCTGCAATCAGGGCAAGCTGAGCACCACAGAGCCACAACTTACTCTGAAGAATCGTGGGCCCATGCAAACTCCTGGGCAGACCCAAAGCTCTTGTTCCTCAATGCCATCGCAGTATAGATGATATACTCACCATCGCCGCACACCACAACAAACCTAGAATTAAAGAACCCAGGGAGGGAAGTAAGAAGGGCTGATGGCAAGTAAAAGTTTACGAATGATGACTCAGCTTTATGGGAAAGTAATTTTAATAACAAATAGTATTTCAGTTGATTGTTACAATCTAATCTAATTATCTTTTAAAAGTTATACATTTCTTTAAATACAGAGCTAGATATAAATATTCTAGCTAACAAATCCAAGCGCAAATTATGAGAGTGGAGTTATTGGTGAAAATGTTATTGCAATGGCCTTCTCCTATACACAAAGGACTCTAGGGACAGGAAGATGAGAATGGCTGAAAAGGTACAGGGGGAGGATTCTATTATTCAATTAGCAGTTGCTGAGTACCATTCGCCCAGCAGTTGGCTCATGACATTTATACCAGAGAAGGCACTATCTTGCTGCAGCTCTATCTTCATTTTAAAGCTGCGCATTCAAACGAATAAAAACTTTTACTCCAGTTTTTAACAGCTGTTAAATTTATAAAAATAAAAAGGATATCTTAACATACAAATAATGAGTACAAACAGAATGTTGCTTATTCAAATAAAATTTTCTCAACAGACATAAGATAACTCTCTCTAAAGTTATCATTGAGAACTCCTTAATGGCTGCTACCAAAAGCGTGCCAAAGGTAGCTGCAAAATATACAGCAAAGAATGTTTATGATATTAAGGGAAAAATATATAATGCATTCTTTTTTTTTTTTTGGCATGAGCAGGAACCGGGAATTGAACCTGGGTCTCTGGCATGGCAGGCAAGAATTCTGCCACCGAGCCACCACCACACCACCCTATATAGTACATTCTTAATCTTCATAAGATAATTATATTACATATCATTATGGGTATGACTGACTGAATTAGGCAGAACATCTTCTTTACATTTTGTCTTTTTTAATAATTGGGAGAGAATCATAAGATGCCCAGGCCTTTAAAAAGCTCCACAGGTTTAAACCCATTGTGCCAGAAATTCCTCTCTCTAGATGTTCAGTGCTTTATAAACTTAGGGGAGAAACAGAACTGACAGTTCAAATTCCAAATAAGAAGCGAGTTATTATCAATTCCCAACTTTTAAAAGTGAAACATGCCTTAAGAGCAATGTATCAGCAAGAATTTAGAGTACCTATTAAGTCTCAGGATAAGGCATGCTCCTTGCCCTCAAAGAAGCACAAAGGACACAAACCCATCACACTTGAAATACGAGTAAACACAAAATTCTTTAACTGTTCAAAATCGTGTGGTCTAAGAACAGGTCGGGAGGGAAAACGCTCTTTGCCTTGCCTGTCAACCCGCTCAGCTGGCACGGCCACCCCAGGCGTGCCGAGAACTGCGAAGCCAGAGCAAAAGCTCAGCGGGGAGCATGACCTGGACTGCGGAGAGACGCACGCCACAGGCAGGGGTGGCACAGACCTAGATGTCCAGGCCCCGCCCCAACACACACAGACGCGCAGAGGGATTCCTGAGAGTCCTTACCGCCCATTAGGATTGTGCTGAATAGTCTGAGGATATATCTCACAACTGCCCATATCCTTTACTGCCAGTGGCAATCTCTCTCCATCTTTAATTTCAGCATCTCCCATGGCTTTTAAGTTGGCCTGCTGCACTTCTGAGTGCTTGGCCCAAATGATCTTCCCATTGGCGTCCATGGACATGGCAGGTTCCTCCCGACCAAGCTGGAAGAATGGCAAATAGCTCTCAGCAGCGGAAAGGAGAGGAAACAAAACCTTAACAAAACAGACGCTCTACTACTTCAGTTACGGGAGTGCCCTGTTTACCAAACCTCCAGTACTGAATCTCTATTGCTTACTGAAAGAAACTCCAATTTAACAAAATCCTTGACTTGGAAAATGACCACATTGAGATACAAGGAGAACTGCGTCCCCTACGTCCACCGTCTAGACAGACTGGGCAATGCAGGGATCACCTTGATGATGATGCTGCCTTCATCATATCCCAAGGCGACGTTGTTGGACCCTCTCAGACTGGCCACGCACCAGACCCTCTCCATTCCATAATTTAGCGTGCTCTCCAGACGATAGGTACTTGAATGCCAAATACGCACTGTTCCTAAAAAGAACAATATAAATATTCCCTTTGGATTTGAACATCCAACAATGAAGTGTATCAGAACCAGTCAGATGAAAACCTTTCTATTCGAATGGAAAATAATACTTGGCAGCTTAATAACCAGTTTTTAAAATTTATAGTCTATAAGTAATTTTATAAAGCAACATAAATAGACATAAAATATTTATAAAAAAACGCAAAAACTAAGAAGTAAGATTTTCTGGGTAGAATGCTGACTCTGTGCCAGGTGTTTTATATAAAGTGATCTCTTTTCACTCACACAATAACTCCTATGAGATAGATATGTCTGTTCCCATTTCATAATTTTCCCAAATCACTATCCCTGAAGTGGCAGAACCTGAAGTTGAGCCCAAATTTGTTCAACTCCAAAGTACATGCTTTTTCTGTTTTTCTCTAGAACATCTGGTATCCCTTTATGTAGGTGACAGAATCAAAACACATTAAAATGATAATGATGATGATGATGATATCAATGATGCCCTTTTATTGTTCTATAGCTTAAGTTCACTACTCTAACAAAAACACCAAAATTCTTGGAAACCTCCAATCACAAAGCAGGAACACTACCTCACTTAGAAATCTACTTAGCAATTATAAGCATAGGAGAAAAAGTGCACTTATAACTTACCATCTTCTGAACCTGTGATAATGATTGGCAACTCAGGATGAAAACTGGCACACGACACATTTTGGGCATGCCCCTCCAATGTCTGCACACATGTTTTGTTCTGTAATCAAGACACAGAAAACATTTTTATTAGTGAAAAACAAGTAAGCCATCCTTAACCCCCCCAAAACCAGATATGTTGTAAAAATAGTGGTTATGACAATTTAAATAGTGTTCAATACAGAAGCTTTTGAAATAGAGTTCTCTTGTTGTATACATGAATATTTTCTCTAATTATTTCAGGCAACATGCAGACAAATGTAAATGTAACAATCAAAATTTCTTTAATCTTTAAAGAAAGGGGGGGGGAACCCACCCTGGAAGATTATGGTGTTCATTTGCATATCATTTCCCAAGTTCCAAAATAACGAATTTCCACCTTAATACCCATACCCTCCACCTGTGGACTCAGTAGAACAATGCAGCTTTCGCCTTTAATATTTGGATTCTGTATTTAAATACAGCTTTGAAGAAGTTTCAAATTAAAATGGTTTTCTAGTCCTCATTTTATTAACTGCTTGTGGAAGCTTTCCCATGTAAGAAGAAAAAAACAAACATAAGAAAATCTTGGCAGAGTAACAAGAGTTCATATTATGTCTACAAGAGTTCTGTGTGACAACAGGGTTGTACCATGGCTATGTCATGACATTATTCATTGACGTGCTAGTTTTCAAATATAAATAGAAGTGTGTACTGAGGATACCAGCAGATATTAGAATTCATTGTAATTAAAACGTTAACATTTCTAGTTTCTACTATTAAAGAAAAAATAAACATACTGGCATTTTATTTTTAAAAATCTTGATATGCATTTGTTTTTATCTTCAGGAAGAGTTCTAGAACTGCAGTTTAGGTTCAAACAGGGAGGCCTTAAGTATTATGCTATGAAGAGAGTGTAACAACCCAAGTTTTAACTCACCTATAAGAAAGAGTAAGAACAATATTGCATGTATGGCAAGTGAGGTTATGAAAACACTGTACCTGATAGTCCCATATTTTAACAAGACGGTCATCTGCCCCGGAAATGAGGTATGGTTTGTCACCACCACTGTAGTAGTCAATGCAATTCACACCTTTCTCATGTCCCTCCAGAGTGAAGTTTGGCGAAGAGGAGCCAAGCTGCCATACCTGCAGAGGTCAACACAGGGCATCTGCTTTCAAAAGGCAGCACCTTACATCTAGTAAATGCCAACGTCTGGGAAAGAGAAGCTAAAGAGCAGATTTTTTCACTTGTTTAGTTTTTTTCTTTCTCACTTCACTTGAACTTCCAGGGAACAGAGTTTTCAGAATCACTATGACATTTAATAAAAATGCCAATTTCCAGGCTGTACCTCTAGAGATTATAATTTGGTGGATCTACAAGCCCAGGAATCTGGATTTTTAACAGCCACCCTAGGTAATCTACAGGTTACACCTTCAGAAATATTACTTTAAAGTTAGAAGTGATTTTTACAAGAGATTGAATATAAAGCCAAAAAGTGGATTTAGCAAGATGAAAAGGGGGAAAATTACCACTCATATTTAAAAAATTTAAAGTCTGAAAAAATAGTCAAATATTCCTAAAATATTGGAGATCAAGTTTAATCTTTACAAATTATTACCTAGGGAGATCCTGTGGGGAGTGCAAAGGTATATAAACAAACATTTACCCCTTACTATATACAACAAATTTTATGGGAGCCAAAGATAAGACAATTCTTGCTCTCAAGATAAACCTAATTTAGTGAGGAAAGTTTAAAACTAATTACAACGTTTCTAACCCACGTAAGAAAAAAAAGGACAATGTGACTAAAGGAGAAAAGTAAGGTCAAAACTCTAAGATAATCAGAGAGATAATACTTTATATAAGTTAAAGAAAAACTAAAAAAGTGTTATGCAGATGTAACATACATGCGTTAAAAAAGTTAGTGTGAGACAATTTTAAATTTATGCATGTAGAGATAATTTAAACACTACAATGGAAAAAAAAATATGAATGCTTTCACTGCAACATATCTTAAGCATCTGATAGATAAGGCACTATGCTGTTTGCAACTGGGTGTCTGGGGAGGGAGGGTGACAAACAGTTCTTGCCCCTAACATCCCAACATTTCAGGGGATAAAGATTTCCAGCACAGTCAGTCAGGATGCAATGTGAGGAAGGCTACAGGAGAGGACAAAAGCAACTGAAGGAATGGGAGGAGCATGACAGGCTCTGCCTACAGGTGAAGGAGAAGTCTAAGGAGAGCTGCTCAGAGTAAACACTTGTGCTAATCCCTGAAAGATAAGTAGTTCTCCAGAGGAAAATAAACCAGAGACTGAAGAGTATTGCAGGCAGAGGGAACAGCTGAATAAGGCCAAGTTCTGCCATCATCCATAACATCTCTGGAAGACGGTAACTGGACCAAGGTCATAAGAGCTATCTCATAATATTAACTGAGACTAGTCTTGGAAAATCCTGTATGCCACATTAATGCATGTGGACTTTTTCCTTAGTTTGGGAACTGAAAAGATGGGATTTATGATTTAGAAAGCAAACTGGTAGCAGAACAGAGGAAAGCATTAAGAAAGAGGAAATGGAGGCATAGATTAACAATGAGGAGAGGTCAACAATGAATATTATACTAAAAGGAAAGGAAAGTTAGAAAAGATACTAACATCTTTCTTTTTTTTTTTTTATACATGGGCAGGCACCGGCAATCGAACCCAGGTCCTCTGGCATGGCAGGCAAGTGTTCTTGCCTGCTGAGCCACCGTGGCCCACCCCTAACATCTTTCTTAATGTGACTTTCCAGAGGCTAAAAAATTTCACATAGTATTGTCTCCTTTATGAAGGGTACTGAGTTGCCAAAGTATTTTTTGAAACAAAATATGCCCTTTGGGATTAAAATGAGAAGTTCTATTTTGACTCTAAACAAGCTTCTGATAGAAACTCTTCAGACAAGAATAACTTTCCAGGCAGCCAGCAGTAGGACACCTAGAACAACTACGTTTCACCAATCATCACAACTGACATACACAGTGGACACCCTACCTTGATGGTCCTGTCCAAAGAGGCACTGGCAAACTGATTGTTATCCTTGGGGTTGATCACAATCTGCATGACATAGTGGGTGTGTCCTTCAAACACTTGAGAGCAAGACCATTTTTTATCCCAGTCCCATAGCTTAATAAGCATGTCATCTAGGCCAAAAGAAAGTCTCAAGTTAGTTGGAATTTCTATTTTTTTCATTTCAGAACGAAGACAAAGAGTCTTTATGCCTATAAGCCAGCAAACCTAACACAAATCCTACATTCTGTGACTTACAGAAATAGAATCAGAACTGAATGCACTTTTCAAAATTCTCATCTATCCTAAGAATAAACATGACTCTCTACAGAAGGACACAAATAAAAGAGAAATTATTAACTAATAGCAAATATACAAATTCCGTGGGAAAATTTAAGGAAAACAGTGGGTTTTAAGGAATGACAAAATATCAATACATTTGATTATTGAATATGCCTACATATGACCGAATGTTGGCAATGACTAGAGAACAAGTACTTGCTCTTTTGATAAAAGATGAGTTTAAAGAGCTTCTGAATTACTTCTCAATTTTTAATTTAAAATGGCCTCAAAACACTTATGAATTCAGTACTTCTTGTTTTAATTGCCTTCCAAAAGACCCACCATTTTATATATTATAGAAGAAGCAAACTAGTATGGGCATAAAGATAGGACTAAGGTATGGCAACCTGCTCAAAACTCACTCATCAGCATGGAGATGAGTTTTCTGTTCAGCAGATGTTTAAGCATCTAGACTTTTAGGTCTTGTCTGCAGGAATCTGAGCATTGCTATACAAATCCTAAGTAGAGTTGATATTTCATTAAAACATGAAAGCAGCAGCACAGATAGCATGTTAATGGATTTAAATAGTTTAAAGGCTGCTTGGCATTAGAACTCCACTTGTAACAGCAGTAAAAGAATAGCATGTCTCACTGAATGAAAATAAATTACCTGAAGAGATGTACATGACAAAAAAGGGTCACCACTTACCACTGCTGGTTAGAATGAAAGGCTGGGTTGGATGAACAGCAATACAACGAATGTAGTCCGAGTGTGCCTCGAACATATGAACTCTCTCCAGAGTATTGTAATTGAACACTCTAATCTGCATGTCATCCTAGAAATGGAGATTTAAAAACCATCATCATTGTTATGAAGTTAAGCTGAATAAAAGATTATATCATAGGCTAAGGAATGAAGCACACGCTTTTGAACATTGCACTAATTAAAAAACAAATCAAGAATTAAAATTCTGTAATTCATTTATGAAATCATGACCAATCCAGAAAATGGGATTACAAATTCATATAATTACTTACTGCTCCTGTCACAACCCAATTCTTCCTTGCAACAAACTTTGCAGCTCGAACAGGAAGATCACACACTTCAAATGTCTTCACCAATGTCTTAAAATTTAATAAGAATATATGTTTTGAGTTATGAGAAAAATAACTGAAAAATCTATTCTGCTATATTTAAAACATTCATTTATTTAGATATCTTTGAATTTAAAAATGTCCTCAGGCTAAAATATGAAAGCTCAATATTCAAATGAAAAATAAAGGGCCAATTATTATTTCTTTAACAGTTCAAAATTAAAATGTTTTAAAAAGATAACAGAAAGCAAATGGCCATAAAATGGTATTTCAGATACTTTGTGCTCTGGCTGCTCTCTATGTCTACAGCCCCTTCTTTGGCTACTCCCAGCTTCACCGTGCTCCTCTTTTTCTCTCTTGTCTGGAAAACCCACCCATAGAATTTTGTACTCCCCTTTCATAATGTAGCATCTTCATGATTATTTGTTTAATGTCTACCTTTTCTACTAAGCTCCCTGAAGGCAACCGTGGGCAGTCTTGTTCACCGCTGTCTCCCCAGACCTTAGCACAGTAGCTGGCACACAACTGAAGTATAAGTACTGTTGATGAATTATTTCTTAGTTTCTTTTCTTTCAGTTAATCCCACAGAAGTGCCCAAAGAACAAGGTGTGATTCTTTTGAATGCTTTAGCAGTATGTTCCATGCAAATGCATTTATTTCTTTTTGGTGAATTATGACAACACAATTATTCAGGTGTTCCTTTAAGCTGCTCAGAATGGAATTACTAACATAGGATAAAAATAGAAAACGAGAAGACCCTCCTGGAAAGAGCAGAGATGAATGCACCTTTTTGTTTTCTTATTTTGAAGCCTATTCTTTAAAATTATAAAAACCCAACTATCATTTTTCAATCCCTCCTTTTGTACCAGGTGGCAATAATGAAAACAATCATACTGATTAATGAACTATGTGTACTCTTGCTTTAAAAAAAAAAAGGACAGTGACCGGTTCACAAGACTGTTGAACCTACTCTGGCTTCCCAAGCCAAACTTCACTCCAGAAACTGAGGGCAGACAGTTTTCAGCAAGAATATGTAATCTACAAGATGGCAGTAAGTCCAGGGACGCTCATGAAGAACCAACAAACACTGCGGTCATCTGAGCAGTAAAAAGAAGGCAGCTGTAGAACAAGTCAAGGTTCAGCATCCTGGTAGGTGCTGTGGCTACTACAAATGATAAAAGACATGGTCTCTGCCCTCAAGGAGTTAAACAATCTAAAGGGGAGGAGAAAGCTATGCACAGAAAATATACCGACATCCAATGTAAGTTAGGAAAATACTGATATTTGTATAGTATTTAAAGGTCTCATATACAATTTCACCTAGTTTGACTTGGCCTTTTCAACAATCCTGAGATGGAAGGAAAGCAAGCATTGTTATCTTCATTTTATATAAGTAAACTGAGGCTTACTTAGCATGGTTAAAAGCCTTGGTCATATCATTTAATCAGAAAGTTGGCTTCGAATTCATATTTTTTTCTTTTTTTTAAAATAATTTCATCCACCAAAGAATACATATCTCCTTATCTGAAACTCAAGCATATTTGAATTTACTTTCAAAACTCCTTTGGGAAGAAAGGCAGGGGAAGGGGCGCTCTCAAAAATTTTGATCTCAGTATATGTAAGCAGCAAATAACTCCTGTTGGGGATAATTAGAAGAAAAAACAGATAGCTCAATCATTCAACAAAACATACCGAGTATCTACTCTGAGTCTCACACTGTGTCAGGCTGTGTGCCAAGCACTGGAGCAACAGTTGGAAATGAGATTGGTATAATCTCTGCCTGCACAGAACCTTCAGTCTCAGAGGAAAGAATATATTAAATTAAATTACTAATGAGATGAGTCATGAAAGGGGAAGTACACAGGAGGGCACAGAAGAATACAAAAGAGAAAAGGGAGGAAAAAAGAACGATCCAGATAAAGTGGAGGTTTTCCTAGGATGCCTAGGAAAAGAGAAGGGAAATATATCTGAGTTTTAGGTCATATTATTGTGAAGTGACAGAACTGAAATGGAGCTGACCGAGGGAATCACTGGGAAGGTTCAGGTTAGAGCTGGATTGTGGAGACACCAACATATGAGAAGGCATAAAATTAGAAAGATTTTAAATATTTGGATGGAGAACTAGACAGAAAAAAATGCTTCTTAGCATGCATACCATCTGATCAAGGCAAAATTTACCAGCTAAAGATTTAAACTGCAGAAGACAGAAATCCTGAAAGGTTTGTAGTGACAGATGGAACGCTTATTATTTTTTAGTTGAAAATAAAATTACTGAGCAATTACCAGGTACTATTAAAGGTACTGGATTACAGCAATGACCAAAATGTTAATGTGTGTAGAGTCACTGACAGAGGTCTTGATTTAGTGTGCAGTTGTTACTGTCTCACTATAATGAGGAAGAAAATGTAAGGGTGTTTTTAGGGTTTCTATGTTTAAGGGTGTTCTTAAATTTTTCAAATGTGAATTTCATCTGGATTTATATGTTGAGGATAATTACATTTTAAACAGATGACTAAACTATATGGTATAGTGTTGACTAAATGATCTGTGGTTTGAAAGAAAAAGAATAAGACTGTAAAGACTGGAAAATACGGGATATAAACTAATTTGAGGGATTTATTATTTACACAGGTGAAAGAGCGTGAGGTAAGATTTAAGGTAGAACAGCTGCAGGATGGGTCAAAAGCTGACTACAGATATTTTCCTGACATAATCTATCATCTATGGCTGATTAAAATTGATCTGCATGCCACTATGTTGAGCATTTGGAGGAAAAAAAACCAAAAATCCCATTTTTAAGATTTAATATTCATTAAATGGAAAATTAATTATTAAATGTTAACTATTTTATTGAGAGCAAGGGATCTTCTATGACTTTCTATTTCCTTAATTTCAGGGAAGAGCTAATTCTACCTATATCAAAAGTTGCTATGGTTTTTTAATATTGTATATACAATGCTCAGAATAGTTTCTCCCACAAGCTATACCCTGATAAATGTTAGTTCCTCTTTATTTAAAATACTTTCTTCCAATTTACTTAAGAAAGAAGTTTGCACATGACTACAAGATCCTGTTATATTTCTTCTCTTTTATTATAAAGTCTAATGCAGTATTTTATTATTTCTAACAAAATCCTTAAAATTTCCTACCTGGGTTTCATGATTCCAAACACACACACTGCCGTTGTAAAGGCTTGCCAACATCCACGGCTCTGCAGGATGCAAATCCACACTTTTGACTCGATCAGATCGAGCAGTTAGTTTTCTCTTGATATCAAGTCGCAGAGGCTAAAGAGAAACAAACAAAGCACTGAAACTAAGCCAAGTAAGACAAATTTGAGATCCTAACCAAAAACTGTGCATTAACCAATTTGTACTTTGCTAAACTGCAAACAGAGTTTCAAGTCTAAAGCACCTATTTCTTCATGCATATATTTTAAAAAGAATAATTAAAATTTCAAAAAATGTATAGTAGCAGTTCTCAAATTTCTTTTGCTTTAGCACCCTTTACACTCTTAAAACATTTTGAGGGCCCAAATATTTTTGTTTATGAGGGTTATATCTTTTTATATTGACCACATTGAACATTAAAACTGAGAAAAGTTTAAATATTTAAGTATTAATTCATCTTAACATGTCAAAATATCAGCAGAGTGAAAAAGACACATAACATTCTATTTTTAGGAAACGTTTAAATAGTTTTAAATTCATAGACCTCTGGGAAGGATCTCAGGGACCCCTAGGGAATTGGGGACATTTTGAAGCTCTCCGGTTTACAGAATATCTGGTGAATAGATATAAATGACCTACTACATCATAAATTTGCTCCTGAGTCATTAGAGTCATATAAAAAAATTGTAAAGAAGTGTTATTCACGAAGTGTTAGTACCCCTAAACCATAATATTAAACTGAGTTCTTCAGAGAAAGTAGATTTATCTTGGTGAAAATGTTAGTAAATGCTAGGTAATGACATCCGTGATCAATCAGGATTATAACCATGGTGGCCTTTGAAATCAAATGGGAACATCTGTAACATTTTAATGGATTTAAACTACACAAGATAACTTCATGAAAACTAGAACAATTTGAATTGAAAAAGTACAAAACTATCCTGAGTCAGAAAATAACAACGGTTTCAAACAGCCTTGCTCAATTCAGATTCCTCATCTGAACCAAAGAACAAAGAAAATGATCTGAGTGTCTACTTCCCAATTCTCCCAAGGAGGAAAGCTGTCATTATGGGATCCAGAGTGATGTCTTACGGCAGCTGGGCTTAATTCTCCCTTGGAAGCATGCTGAGAAAGGCTGAGTTAAAATATATTTCCTCTTCAACAGATCTTAAATACAAGTTTAACTGGCAAGTTGAGTTTCTGTCAAATCTTAAGTTTTGTGGTCTTCAATGAGGCTCATGAATGGGACAAAAAATGTAAGGTTATTTTTCAACATAAAACAAAGATATAGCAGAGAAAATTTCCTGAGACAAAGTAAATATTTTTTCGTTCACCTCTTTTGTATCTTTACCATATCTGGGTTGCTGACTGTGTTAGTTAGATTCAGTTGTCAACTTGGCCAGGTGAGCATACCTAGTCTTGTTGCTGCAGACATGAACCAATGGTACCTGAACATCATCTGTTGCTAATTACATCTGCAGTCGGCTAGGAGGCGTGTCTGCTGCAATGAGTGACGTTTGACTTAATTGGCTGGTGCTTAAATGAGAGAGCTCAATATAGCACAGCCCAAGCAGCTCAGCATACCTTGTCTCAGCACTTGCAGCTCAGCCCAGGCCTTTGGAGATGCAGAAAGAAGTCACCCCGGGGAAAGTTGTTGGAACCCAGGGGCCTGGAGAGAAGACCAGCAGAGACCATCCTGTGCCTTCCACGTAAGAAAGAACCTCAGTGGAAAGTGAGCTGCCTTTCCTCTGAAGAACTAACAAAATAAACCCTCTTTTATTAAAAGCCAATCCATCTCTGGTGTGTTGCATTCCAGCAGCTAGCAAACTAGAACACTGACTATTCAAAATTCATGTTACTTTTGGATCTGACTCCCTCACTTTTGGCAACCACTTCTACCTCTTCCTTTACTTTAAAAGATCAGAGTTCTCTGGTTCTTCTCTCTACTACCACAAAATGTTTCCACTGTGATAACTACCACTCCATCTCAAACTTTCTATATTCAAACCATCTTCTTCTAATTCAAGGAAGCAGGCTCTTTTATTTCATCCATTTCTTAATTATGCCTTGTTCATTAACATTACACACTTTAATTCCTTTTTTCTGGTTCCTTCATAGTCAACAAACACAAGATGCCTATATATCCCAGAAACCATTTGGGGATAAACCATAAGCCAGCACATCACACACTCTTCCTTCGATAACTGGAGGAAATTGGACACCTATAGGTTGTGTAAATTTTATCATAAAAACATTTTTAATGATTTATTATTCAGTAAAAGTGATGTTCTAGGAAGGTGGACCAGAGGATTCTGAACCACTTCAGCTCATATATACCCCAACACAAATCCCAGGTTAAAAAGCATAGATATTGGCTTTTGCTATGATATTTCTCCCACAATTTAAGTGTCTACCTTGAATATGAGCTTGTACTAAATGCTCTACAAAGTACAAAGATGAGTAAGATGCCAGACCTGTGCAAGAGGTACAGATTAGGGAAGCAATACAAAATATAATGATTAAGCACATAAAATCATTAAGTGTAACGGTTAAGTGATACAAAAGTGACAAGGTGAGTAATTGACAAAGGTGTTCTACGTAGGTAAGGATCACTTTTGGCTATGAGGAACCAGTGAAGTCTTTATGGAAGAAGCATTTGAATTGGGCTTCGAAGAACAAGTATAATTGAGCACTGAATATTTTCTACAGGCAAAGCAAATATGCTTGGTGTTGCAGGGACTACAGGGTGAATAAATATCCCTTGAGGAGTTTACAATCTGGTGAGAAAGGTAAAAAAACTAGATAAATAATGCAACACAAGGCAGAATGTGGAAATGCCAAAAGAGGTAGCAAATGTCACAAATGTTTTAAAAGGGAAGCAAAAGAAAATTCAGATGGTTACATTAGTAAATGTGTCAGACTGAAGGTGACATTTCAATAAGATTTTAGTGACATGTAAGTGTCTGTATGTATAAGAGAGAGATTATAAGTAGCCTGATTATTTGTCTGCTTTTCTGATCAGAATCTAAGCTCTTTGAGGGCAAGATCAGTTTTGCTTTCATTTTACTGGGGATGGAAGTGGGGGTCTCCTAGTCAAAGGACGGCAAAGTCTCCGAGGTCAGAGAAGGCTGAAGGTGGGATGAACAGCTCATTTTGACAAGGGCTTACAGGTACGAGCTTCATTCAATACCTTCTTCCTTCCACCAAACAACCAGTTTTCAAATCGTTTTCATAATTACAACCATCTTGCTCTTCAATCTTACTGTCACTATCCCCAGCAGGGTTCTCATAGCTCCCAAACTGCCCCTTCCCCCAATTTCCATCTCCCAATCATCTAAGCAATCTTTCTCATGTGCCGGAGGACCCTTCCCAAAACACCTGAATCCTCTCTTGCTCAAACTCCCAAAGGTTTCATAGCAATCAAATAAAAATAACACTTCTTTCCTAATACGCAAGGTCCTGGACAATCTATTCCTAATTACCTTTCTAGATTTATCTCCCACCATACTCTTGGATAAATTTTAATCTCTAATCAAATTAAACTACTCAATATTCCTTGGTCCCTGAATATGCTGGGCCATTTCCTTCCTCTACACTTTATTCATTGTATTATTTCCACAAAGCAAATATCTGTCACAAATCATTAGCGATGCAAACGTAGACATCTCCCCAGGTTACAAAGAAAAGCAGCCTACTCTCCGTGAGGAGAGTAGAGGCCAGATGCACTAAGAAAGTCTTACGGCCTTGCTCATATTGTGCGTTCAACTCTAAATGCCTCTCACTGTTTCCATCTTCCAAAAACTGAATACATTCAGACTTAGCTTAAATGGCACTGCCACTAATAAGACCCTTCTGGTGACCTCAGCCAGAAGTATCCCTTCCTTACTTAACTTAAATTCCTACAGCATTTCATTTTGATCATTCATGGTACATTTGCGTACATGTTTCTTCTTGTTTACTACTCCAGACACTCCTTGAGGGCAGGGTCATTATGTAGACATGTCTTTTATCTCCACAGCACCATATATATTTGGTGGGATCTAGAAATCAGGTCTAGAAAATTACTCGGACCAGAAAGAAATTACAGTTTAGTGGGCATGTTTACTTAACCTTTCTCAAGTTTGACAGATGTAAATTAAGGCTATGCTATCATCTATTGCTTAGTGTTATGAGAATTAAATTAAATGTTAAGTACTTAGAACGTGCCTGGCCTGCAGTAAGTACTTAATAAACATTATTTATAATTCTATCTCTCAGTTGTTGTGAGATTAGGAAATATGGGCAAGTGTTTTGCACAGTAAATGCTCTATGGTAATGAACATTTTACATCTTTTACAAAAAAATTTGCAAATGTGTAAAGAATGAAAGAAATGCTCCTTCATTAAGAACATGCATCCTTAACTGTAAAGACTGCAAAAGAAACTACATCAGGCAGATCAAAGCTCCTTTTCTGAAAATGTCCATCATTGCAAGCATGGCAGACCCTAAACCACAGGTCATAGCAGTATGTAGTATCTTTAAGAGATTTGAGACCTCCTTCAGGGACTCTTAAACTGGGGACCCAAATAAGTTCATGGATGAGACTGGCGATGGGTGTCAATATGCTGCTGCCTGTGAGCCCACTGAAATAAATTCTAATGCAAGACTGGGTATGCTCCTTTAGGCACCTTCCTGGAAGTATCCATCACTTTTACCAGTTTCTTCAAGGGATCGATAATCCATACAAAAATGATAAGAATTTCTGCTCTAGTTCCAGCTAGGCTTCAATTAGCTAAACAAACTTAATTTTAGGTTGTTTTTTTAAAATGCAAGATGAAGGATTTGGATTCATTAATTCATAAGTTCTTCACACTCCAAAGTCTTTTGATGTTGTGCTTCAAAATGAGCAAAAAGATAGAAAACATTTAAATATAAATATAAAATCCTCTCTTAAGTTTTTTTTTTTTAAAGGGCATTATTTTCACACTACTGTTTTCCAATTAAAATACATAACGGACGCAGTGTTCCAAATTATTTTCGGTCATTTTCAATGGTGGGATGATAAGAAAAGTGCCGTCATGATTGCCATTCTTACCAGACACTGCTCTGCAAATGCAGAAATGTACACTAACCAATTTTACTCAAGACTCCAATCCTTTGCCCACTAGAAACCTCAGGGCTGGCACCCCAAAGCACTTAAAATTTCACTTTTAACTCCACACACACTTTAATTTTTTTTGCATCTCTCCTTAAGCTCGTAAGTTTGTGGAAGGCACACCTTATCCCAGAACAAACACAATTTGATTAGCGGTCTCCGTTTTAAGGGCATAGTAAGTAACTCTGTCAAAACCTCCTACGGAGTCCAACACCGTCTGCCTCTTAGATTCCACCGGACAGTGGACCCCGCTGACGACCGCGCGGTTCTAGGAAGCTCCGTAAGCACCGAGGGACTCAAGGATCCCTCGCTCGCAGCAGCAAACCACCGCGGCCTCCTGGGCCCCTCCGCCTCCCTCTCCGGGTTCAAGCTGCACCAGGACGTGGCAAGGCCGGAGGCAGCGGCGCGGCTGGAGACCGGGCCACTGCTCACTGCCGTCCCCAGTCCAGGAGCCCCGACACTCGGCCGCAGCCGGCGGGGCCCCGCTCCCACCTGCGGGGACCGGGCCTACCATGGCTCTCTCCGTCCGGCTCCGAGCGCCCTCGCCTGCGAACAGCTACTCCGGCTCGGCCAGACCCACCGACCCTCGTACCGGGAGACTGACTGACGTGGAACTTCCGGGAGGGAATTCTCGCGATAGTCAGAGGCCACGGCCGGGGCGCCTGCGCAGAGCCGTCGTTTCCCAAGCCGCGCCCCCGTTTCCTAGGCAATGCGGCCTTCTACGCGGGGGTGTGGCCTCGGCCCCAGAGGGAGGCGGCCCTGGGGTCCTCAGTGTGGCCAAGTCCTCCTGAATCGGGAGGTGCGGGAGAGAGAAAAACGCAGTGCTCAACCCCTGTCGGACGCTAAGGGCAGGGAAACCCCGCAAGCTGAGAGGCTGAGGAGCCGTGGGGCGGCCCCTGATGCCGTCTGTGAGGAGGAGAAAGGGAGAGGGACACGAGGGCGCTCTGCGCGCCCGGGCCGGACACTGACCCGGCCGGCATCCCGCCGAGCCGAAGAGCCTTCCGCCCTGGAGCTCCCCAGGGGGCAGGGACACGCCGCGCTGGACCCGATGCCCATTTATTGAGCCCTGACGGTTACTTCTTCCACATGTTCTTCTCCGTCTTGCGTTGTGTGCCCGACGAGCTTTCCTCCCAAACCCGAGACCCGAAGAAGTGAAATGCCCCACATAGTAAGAAGTAGAGTCAGGATTCTGAACCCAGGGCTGTAGAAAGGTCCTCCACGTCCCGTGCGGCTTCTCGGACGTCAGAAAGCATCTCCCGGGAAGACAGTTGAACCCGGAACGCGGACCTGGGCCCCCGGCGCTACGGCGTGAAGTGCGGGGCCTCTGCCAACCCCCCTCATCCCCCTCGGCTGGCTTTTCTTTTCTTTTTTTCTCAAACAGTAAAACTCGCCTCCGGCGACATATAAATGTGGTCTTAAAACTCGCTTTACAGTTTTTAAGACTTCCGGATTTTCAAGAAGGGAAAAAAAGTGTGCATATGTGTTTCTGTGTAGAGTGATATTCAGAGATCAGGTTATCTGGCTTCCGACCTTTGCCACTGGTTAGTCGTGTCACTTCTTTCTGGGCCTCTGTTTTCCTCATTAAGGAAAACAAACAAACAGCTTGGATGATTAAGAATTATCCATGGGGTGCACGGGGGTTCAGTGGGAGAATGAATGCCCGCGGTCCATACCGGAGACCCGGTTCGATTCCCGACCATGCACCCCACCCCCCCAAAAAAAAATCCATTTAAAAATTATTCCATTTTTACCATCCTGTGTCTCTGTGACATTCAATAGTAGAAAAAAGAACGGATCCTGTACCTGGTTTTAGGGCAAGCAGTGTGATCCCGTGATGTATAAATTGTGACTAATAATGACATACTTTGCCTACTCCATGGAGCAGTTGATGATCACAAGAGCTCGTTGAAAAATTAACAGATATGAACTGTATCTGATTTGCTTGAATGTTGGAGGCTTTCAATATGTCTGATTCCTGGATACTCTATATTTGAGGACGTATCTTCAAACTGTGTATTACTTAATACAGTAATATAGAATAAAATGATATACCATCTCTGTTGTGTCAGTTTGAATCTGTGGTGGATCCCAGAAAAGCATGTCCTTTAATCCTCATTCAATATTGCTGGGTAGAAGCATTTTGATGGTTCCCACGGAGCTGTGACCCACCCAATTGTAGGTAGTAACTTTTGATTAGATGATTTCCATGGAGGTGTGTCTCCACTCACTGAAGGTGGAGTTGCTTACTGGAATTCTTTAAAAGAGGAAACATTTTGGAGACAGTCCCTTTTGTAGAGCCATAAGAAAACCAGGAGACACTGCAATGTTCGCCATGTGCCCTTCCAGCTGAGAGAGAAACGTTGAACTTCATCAGCCTTCTTGAACCAAGGTATCTTTCCCTGGATGCCTTTGATTGGACATTTCTATAGACTTGTTTTAATTGGGACATTTTCTCAGCCTTAGAACTATACACTAGCAAATTATTAAATTCCTCTTTTTAAAAGGCATTCTGTTTCTGGTATTTTGCATTCTGGCAGCTAGCAGACTAGAACATCTGTTCTCAAGGTTGGGGATTATTAAATCCTTACATATTGTTAGGCATCCAAGGATTAATCTAACTGGCGTAGAGGTAGGGGCTGGGTTGCCAAGTATTATTCTCACTTTGTATCTTTCCTCATTTTTCCCACTGTAATTATCCAATATTAATTCTGCAATTGTAGGCTATAAATTCATTCTTCATTCTTTCACCCCTTACACACTGAATTTTCACTGTATACAAAGCACTATATAATAAGTGCTTAAGATAATATCCAGAAAAATTTGGTTTTGGGGTTTGGTTGAAAGAAATTTCTTTTTAAAGAAATAATATTCTCAAACATAATCTAATACATAAATATATCTCTTTTTGCTCGAGTTTAAAGTAAATTAAATCTTTTGCTTACTCTCTGGTTTAGAGGAGACTGGAAGGTTGGAAAAATAGCTCTGGGAAAGGAAGGAAATATGGACAAGTTTAGCAAATTGTAGAAGTTTAGCAAATTGTTAAAGGGTTTTCCAAGAGGTTGATTGCAATTGATCAACAGACCTCAAAGCCCTACCTTGTCAATCTCTGAGATGGCTGTTTCAACTCTGTGTTTGTGCTGCTGCTGGACGAATTCCAAGTGGAAGTTCAGCCAGCAGTGATTCTTATTGTACTCTGGGATATCCTTCCTTCTTATCCTATTCACACCCCTTTGTAAGAAGTTGAAAAAGTGAAAATAATTCCTTGAGGAAGAATCAATTAGCCTTGCTTAGCCTTGTCACTTAGCAAAGTGTCAAGTAGAAGCATGAAGAACTGACTTTCTCCCCTCCTACGTGTTATAATCTATAAGCAGAAAGGGTCAATTATGTACAAATACTGAATACCAGGCAGAATATGGGTACCCTGAGAGGATGTCCCAATAAATACCGTGGTAGGGGGGATAACAGGTTTCATAAAGGAGGCAGAATTTGAGCTGGATATTGAGGTGAAGAATGTATGGTGTGTTTAAGGACCAGAAAAGGTCCAGTTTGCTTGGAGAATGGCTTTCATTTAGAACAGCAGTGAATGAGATTGGGCTAGAACCTGCAGAGTTTTGAATGATAGGAGGAATTAGATTTTGATGGCTTTGATTCAGTAAGCAATTAGGAACCATTGGGCTAGAAAAGAAACTTGTTCATATCCAGGTTCTAGGAGATTCAGCTTTTGTTGATGTGTATGGTCCCCTGGAAGAAATGGATTGGGACAGTGAGGGACTACAAGTTTTGGGGAGGTAGGTATGGAAATAACAGTAATAATGAGTAACTTTGAGTGTCCACTATGTATCCGACATTGGGATATGCACTTTGCATACTGCAAACCTTTTGATGATCCTAATGATAGGTGTTATTTTATCCAACTTATAGATGAGAAACTGAGGCTCAGATGATTTAAGTAATATGCTCCATGTTACACTGTTTGAGAATGAGGGACAAAATTGAGATGGACTCAAGTCTATTGCCAAAACTAATGCTCTTTTTTTCTAGACCGTGATTTCTTCCTTTTTCCCTGAGAAGCTAGAATCAATAGGATATACAAATGACTTGTTCGTTGTGAGGTAAGGGAGAAGCATCCAAATGCTGATGTTTTGAATCTAATGAAACCAGAGGAATATCCTTTTTTTATTTTTGCATGGGCAGGCACCGGGAATTGAACCTGGGTCTCTGGCATGGCAGGTGAAAATTCTGCCACTGAGCCACCATCACACTGCCCAGGAATATCTTTAATTAGAGAATGGGTGGAAGAAATGGTGCCAGTAAATGACATAAAGAAGGAACGCTCAAAGTGGGAATACCAGGGAAACTCTCTGCCACGGATATACAGGGAAGTCAGAACATAGAGCTATTAGCAGTGTTAATGGCTGTAGAGAACTCAAGGAGGCTTAGCATTTGGAAAAATATTGCCAGTGAATTAAATGATTAGGGCACTGGTAGCCTTCAAAACATTTCAGCTGAGTACTGCTAAGAGAAGCAAGTTTCTAAGAAATTATTGGATGATAAAGAAATGGAAGTGATGAATATGCCTCATTTTTACCGAAAGATTAGTGTTGAAGGGCAAATGCTGATGTTAGCAATGTTGCACTGAAAGTGGATTAATTTGCTGCCTGCCAGAATGCCATATACCAGAAATGGAACAGCTTTTATAATGGGGAATTTAATAAGCTACAAGTTTACATTCTAAGGAAGTGAGAGTATCCAAATTAAGGCACCAACAAGAGGTTACCTTCACTCAAAAAAGGCCGATGGGTCAGGAGCACCTCTGTCAGCTGGGTAGTCACGTGGCTGGCATCTGTTGGTGCCTGGCTCCTGGGCTCCACTGCTTTCAGCCTTTGTTCCTGTGGGGGCTCCTCACTTTGCTTTTAGGGGGCTGGCTTTAATCTCTTGGCTTCCCTTAGCTCTCTCCAGGTTCTGGCTTGCTTCACATCTCATGGCAACATCTCAGCTCCGAGCATCTCCAAATATCTGTGTCTCTGTTCTCTCTGCTGTGAAGTTTCTGTTGGGTCTGAGGCTTCTGTCATTTCTCACTCTCTCCAAAATGTTTCCTCTTTTAAAGGATTCCAGTCTTAATCTAAAGACCCACCTGGAAGGGGTGGAGTCACATCTCCATCTAATCAACGGTCATACCCATAATTGGTGCATCCTATCTTCATGGGGATAATCTACTCAAAAGTTTCCACTTCCAATTTTGGATCAGGATTAAAAGAAACGGCTGCCTCCACGGATTGAATCAGGATTAAAACATGGCTTTTCTGAGGGTACAAAATACTTTCAAACTGGCACATTGTTCCTGTATTTAAGATATTAATGATTTCACAAATACACTCCAAATGGACATTTGTAGGATGAATAGGAATTCGCCAGACAAATGTCAAGAGGGCATTCTAGATGGAGGGAAGGAGAATTGGCTGTCTTCAGAGGAATAAAAGTAGCTCAGCATGCCTGCTCCAGAGTTTGAGAAATGGGGAGAGGAAGATGGATGCGGCTCAGATCCTGAAGGTGCACGACTGCCAGTTTAAGGAGTCTGGACTTTTTGTTGAAGGCTCTGGGGAACCACTGAAGAATGTTAAGTAGGGTAATATTTCATACTCCATTACTCAGTCATTGTTGCATGTCAGTTACTCTATTAAAGGAAATGTTAAAGATATCAGCTGATTTCTGCTTGAAGGGCGTGAAAGTGAGGGTTTTGACCACATAGTCATATACCTACCCATCAGCAGATTAAATCGAGTTGGAGAACCATTGAGCTGTCTTTAGAGAAGAACGAAGTTTGTGGCTGCCTGACACTTAGAAGCAAAGCTTTGACTGGTCAACCATAATGTACTGTGCATTTCATAGCATTACCTTCTAAGAACTTAAAATCTGTTAAAACAAAAAAACACACAACTTTCTCTATTCTCTATCTGAAAGTGCAACAATCCAAATTGTTAGTCACATTTTTGACATGGGTACACTTTTAGCTTTTGGGAAAAAATTACATTACCTTCATGATTCTTTAATAAAAATGTTTAAAGAAGGTAGGGTTTAAAATGAGCTTTGAATAAAATGAAGGAGGTGATTTCACAGATGGAAATTGTGAGACGTTATGAACATGGCAGGAGAGGTTTAGAAGTTTGTCATGTAGTGACCTTCACAGCATTCCACAGGTCTGGGCATTCTGTACCCAGGGGGCACCAAGACCACCCCATGGGAAATCATGTCCAGCCAGCTCTGTGGCTTTCTCTTTCCCAGGGGGTGGTCTTGTTGAAGTCTCCTCTCTGGGTCTCATTTTCCTTACCTGCTAAATAATGTCAAACAGCATGAGCTCTGAGGCCCATTCTTACCCCCGATTCTTTAGACTCTTGAGTCTATGATTCTATATGCTTATCAGACGAAGCTGGTGAGAAGAATAGCTGTGGGATGTAAGGGATGCTTAGCGTTTTTGACCTCATGTGTGGCACAGTAGCTCCTGCATATTTTATGGCATGTATTGCTGTTTTTTCTCTGAAAGTTAACTTCAATCAGGAAATTGTTGAGGTTTCATTATTCTTGGAACAATACAAACCTGAGAGTCCTGTGGCTCATGGCAAGGAGCTGGTGGGCAATGAGGGGTCAAGGGTGGAGGCCCTGCATATATGGTATACGGGGGCCCCAGTGTACATTCTCGGATAACCAACTCTTAAACTTTCTTTCCAGGGAAAGGATTTTGCAAGTTTCACATAAGCAACTTGATACATTTAGAACAAAAATGTTTCCTTAAGAATTATGTCCTTATAAATGACAGTGGTGCATATAAATAAATGAATAATAGATGATAAATGGCCTGGAATTCTGGCATATAACTTACCTTTAAATTAACTGAAAAAAAATTAATGTAAAAGTGAAATATCTGAAGTAACAAAGCCCTGCACTGTTGGGTAGCTGATGGCTGGTTAGCTGATGGCTTGGGGTAAGTGGCCGTACTATTTTATGGCTTCTCCAACACTGCACAATATAATTCCTATTAAATTGCCTTAATCCATTTCCTTCTAAAGAATTTGTCAGCTCAGGTTGATCAAAGAGCATTAAGGAATTTTAATTCAAATGCAGGTCTCACCTTAAGGTTTACAAACGTAGCCCTTGAGTTCTGAGCTCATGTTATGTTTTTGTACCTGAAGATCTTAATCTAAATCATATTGAGCTGCACTGCTATAGGGGTTTTCATTTGATGTCAAAGCAACTTCACATTTATGGTACTTGATGCAATCACTAAAATCCAAATAAAGGTATTATCTCTAGACAAAATAAATTGTTTCTTTTGCTAACTATGGTCATACCTTGATGCATCTGACACTGACAATGAATACAGATATATTTATCCTGTAAAGGTTTATATAAAGTTAATGTTAGTTTATTGGAATTTAATATCTCTAATTCTCTTTCTCATGTATCTCATTTATCTATCTATCTATCTATTATCTTTCATCTGTCTATAAATAGATAGGTAAAGTCTGAAAGGATATACACCAATATCTGGAGGAGGGGAAGGTATTACAGGTGATTTTGTTTATTTGAATTTTCTATTGTAAACATTATATATTAGTATAATAAAGAAAATGGGTTATTTTAAGCTAAATATAAAATATATCAAAGGAGCTTTCCATTTGGTGAAAACCTATTTGGATCTGACTGTAAAGCAAATAAATAGTTCTTGTTTTCTGCATGAATCTGAATTTTAATTTTATAAAGCCCACTTAGGGTGTAACAAAATGATATAGACACGTCCAGGAATGAACAGTTTGCCAAAAGAGAATATGAATCCCTTTCTGATTATTCTGGGAAACCAAGAATCAGGTGTGGAAAAAGGAAGTTGTCATGAATTTTTTGTTAAGGGTATTCCTGGTAGGCCTAGAGGAGGAAACAGCTTTCTTGGAAGGTTTAAGGGTGCAAGTGAAAAGATGGGGCAGATGTTAAGGGATCAGATGAAGGCTGGATGGACACTCCCAGGAGGCTGGTGGAAGGGCTGTAAGTAGGGCTGTTCTTCAGCTAGTAATGTACTAACATCGCCAACACGTATATTAAAGTATGGAGATTCATTCTTACTAGTTAAACAGTGGCTGCCTTGAATGCTTCTACCGCCCTCACCGATCAGGTCTCTTCTCCTTGGCTTCTCCACAGTCCAGCCTCTATGGGGGCAGCGCGGTACATACACCACAGTGGTCCCGTGGACCCTGATCCAGTGCAGCAGCCGGGGTCTGATCTGACACTGGGACTCTTTCCTGATTGATGAGTAACTTTGCCCTAGCATAGTAAAATATTTTGAATATCATCCCTTCCTTGTAAAGTAAAAAAAAAAAAAAAGATAAGGAATAAGTCCTTGATGTTTCAGGATACACAGAGTCACCCAGGGATGAGTCTGGCCCAGGCACCATGGCACTGACCATGCCTTCCAGACCAAAAGGGGAAAGAAGTGTTATAAGCAAGGCATCAGGGGCTAAGAGAGATCAAATAGAGTTGAGAGGCTATTCTGGAGGCTACTCTTATGCAAGCTTCAGCTAGTTATTGCTAATTGCCATGGTTTGCCAAACTCCAACCAACATCGCTCCTGTTAACTCTTTTTTTTTAAAGTTTTTTTTAATTGTGAAATACAACATATATACAAAGAAAAAGTAATAATTTTCAAAGTATACTTCAGCAAGTCATTACAGAAAAGCTTTCAGAGATTTGTCCTCCTAGCTGCTCCAAGACACTGACGGCTGGGAGGAATACCAGCATAGCGATTCAGCAGTCATACTCATCTGTTAAATCCCATTTTCTCTCTTAGAACTCCTCCTCTCCTCTGATCCTTCTCCCAATCTACAGGGATCTTCAGGCAATGCCCACTCTTTTTTTATGTTGAGAAGGGGTGTTGACAATAAAGGATAGGAGGTGCAATTATATGAAAACCTTGGAGAGGCTGTGTCTCTGGGTTCCCGGATTTATCTGACCTAGGAACCCTCTGGAAATTATAGGTTCCAGGAAAGTAAATTTAGTGCATGAAACTTTTAGAGTCTCAGTTCAAGCCCTAGGTGTTCTTAGAGTTAACGGGAGTAATGTTGGTTGGAGTTTAGCAAACCATGGCAATTAGCCCTATCTAGCTGGAGCTTGCATAATAGTATCCTTCAGAATAGACTCTTGACTCTCTGATCCTTCTTAGTCACTGATGCCTTATTTTATTATACTTCTTTTCCCTGCTTTTGTCAGGAAAGCGTAGTCAATCCCACATTGCCAAGGTGAGACACAACCACAGGAGTCAAGCCCCATGTTGTCAGGGAGATTTTCACCCCTGAATGTCATGTTCCATGTAGAAGGAGGGTAATGATTTTCCTCCTTTCCGAGAGAGAGAGAACACATCTGATCAACAAAGGAGGCTTCCTGGAAGCAACTCTCAGGCCTTGTTATATGTAGTCTTAGCTTCTTCATTACAGAAATAAATTTCACAAGGGCAAGCCTCAAAATCAAGGGCTTGATCTATTTTGTTGGGAGTCCCCAGTGGTTGAGAGGATACCCAGGGTTTCCCAGATGGGAAAGTTTAATACCTTTTTTTCTTTTCCTTTGAACCCTCCACCATATTCTGAGATATATACTGGTATTAAATTAAGCTGTACAGAATTACAAGGCTTCGTTCCCATTCTGGACTCCAGGAGTTTGGGTTATTTAAAAGAGCTATCCAGAAAGGGTCATTTAGGTGTTAAAGAAAATTTGGGTTCTAGACATAATAAATCTCTTTGCTTTTGGTCTCATACAATAGATAAAGGTCTACGGTATATAGACTATCATTTTTTATCCTGATTTACTTTAGTACCAGTCAGATTAGCTTTGTTTTTATCTCTAATTGAGGCCTGATGTCTTTATCAGTTACTTTAACTGCTATTGTATCCAGCTATGCTAACTTTCAGGGCTGCAGCATTCCATTTCTGGATCTTAGGTGTCACAAAGTTACTCAAAGTTCCAGGGAAATACCAGCTCATGCACATAAAGCTCAGTGTCTCAGAATCTAGAAATACACTTCAGACTGGGTGTGGCTGCTCTAACGGCTTACAATCTGGGCTCCCATTTTCTTAGAAGTATTTTCTGAAATAGACCTTAGCATATTTGTTCTTTTGTTTCTGGCTTATTTTGCACAGTACGTTGTCCCCAAGGTTTGTTCAGTTCACTGTGTGCTTCCTGATGGCCTTCCTTTTTTTTGTAGCCACACCACATTCCATCATATAAATGTAGCACAGTTCAACATTCTACTTTTGTCATTGTATTTTTAGGCTCCCTCCATCTATCATGACATCATGGGTACGGTCCAAAATAAAAAAAACATTTATTACATTATCCTCACTTGGTTGTACAATTAGCAACACTTTCACTTTAGACAATTCCCACTGGTCCATAGCAACAAAGAACTGACAAACACAATGTTGCCAAATATCAAATCAAAACCATCCCTTGTCACTTGTCCCTTCCCCCTAATTTGTTGCCCCTGGTAGTGCTGGGGTACTGTTGATGTCTTCCTGTTAACTATTGGCCATTGCATGCATTTTTAGTTTTGCCCCTATACCCTCAACTATTGATGTCTCCAATATCAATTGTTTGAAATAGTTCATGTCAGAACTTATTTATAATTATAGATTTCATCATGGATACTTGGCATTATATATTCCCTTCTGATCATATTCACCTTCAATATGGCAATGTGACGTATAATCCCAAAATTAGTTACCATCATTTCTATCTGTTCCCTTGCATTTAAGCTCAACCTCTTTGAGTAGCCTCTCCCCAGTCTCTAGTTTCTGTGTACCTCTAAGTCTGTTTTATTCTATAATGTAACCTCTGAAATTATCTTTACTAGAGTCATAGTAGTGAAATCATATAGTATCTGTCCTTTTGCGCCTGACTTCCTTCACTCAGCATTACGTCTGCAAGGTTAATCTATGTCATCATATCCTTTGGAACCTCCTTTTGTCTTACTACTGTATAATATTCCATAGTATACCACATTTTGTTTATCCACTTGTCTGTTGATGGGGTCTTGGATGGTTTCCATTTTTTGACAATTGTGAATAGTGCCACTATAACATTGGTGTGCAAATGTTTGTTCATGTCACTGCTTTCAGCTTTCTGGGTTTATACCGATTATTGGTATTGGCAGGCCATAGGGCAACTCAATATTTAGCTTTCTGAGGAATCACCAAACTGTCTTCCACAGGTGCTGTACCATTATACATTCCCACCAACAGTGCAACAGTGCATAATTCAATTCTTCCATTTCCTCTCCAACATTTGTTGTTTAATAGCAGTCACTCTTATAGGTGTGAGGTGATATTCATGGTCTTGATTTGCATTTCCCTTGTAGCTAATGAAAATGAGCATCTCTTCATGTGCTTTTTAGCCATTTGTATTTGCTCTTCAGAAAAGTGTCTGTTTATACCCTTTGCCCATTAAATAATTGGGTTGAGCTGTATAATTTCTTCATGTACACAGGATATCAAGCCTTTACCCAATATATGGTTTCCAAATATTTTCTCCCATTGAGTTGGCTGCCTCTTCACCTTTTTGACAAAGTCCTTTGAGGCACAAAAGCTCTTGTTCATATGGAGTTCCTGTTTATTTATTTTTTCACTGCTTGTGCTTTAAGTTTAAAAGTTAAGAAGCTACTTCCTAGTACTAGATCTTGATGTTTCCTTGCATTTTCTTCTAGAAGTTTTTTTTACTGACTCTTACATTTAGGTCTTTAATCCACTTTGAATTAATTTTTGTATAGTGTGTAAGGTAGGGGGTCCTCTTTCATTCTTTTGCCTATTGATATCTGATTCTCAATGCCCATTTATTGAAAAGAATGTTCTGCACCATTTCAAAGGATTTGGGGGTCTTATCAAAGATCAATTGTCCATTGATTTGGTTGTCCATCTCCACACTCTTGATTTGACTCCATTTGTTGATACTTCTGTCTTGGTGCCAGTACCATGCTGTTTTGACCACTATGGCTTTATAGTAAGCTTTAAAGTCAGGACATATTAGTATTCCTACCTAGCTCTTCTCTTTTAGATATCTTTAGATATTTGGGGGTGTCTTTCCCTTCCAAATAAATTTGATAATGAGCATTTCCAAGTCTTCAAAGTAGGTTGCTGAGATTTTAATTGGTATTGCCTTGAATTTGTAGACCAATTTGGGCAGAACTGACATCTTAATGATATTCATTCTTCCCATACATGAGTGTGGAATGTCATTCCATGTATTTAGGTCATTTTAAAATTTCTTTTAGCAATGTTTTCTGGTTTGTGTATACAAGTCCTTGGCATCTCTGATTAGGCTTAGTCCTAGATACCTGATTCTTTTGGTCACTATTTTGAGTGGAATTTTTTCCTCAATTGTTTCCTCAGATAGGCTGTTACTTGTCTATAGAAACAGTACTGATTTTTGTACATTTATTTTGTATCCTGCCACTTTGCTGAATTTGTTTATTAGCTCAAGAAACTTTGTCGTAGATTTCTCAGGGTTTTCTAAAGTATAGCATCATGTCATCTGAAAATGAGGAAAGTTTTATTTCTTCTTTTCCTATTTGGATGCCTTTTATTTCCTTCCCCTGTCAAATCATTCCAGCTAGGACTTCTAGCACAATGTTGAACAATACTGGTAGCAGTGGACATCCTTGTCTTGTTTCTGATCTTAGGGGAAAGCTTTCAGTCTCTGGCCATGAAGTATGATGCTGCCTATGGGTTTTTCACATATGCCCTTTATGATGCTGAGGAAGTTTCCTTTGATTCCTACCTTTTAAAGTGTTTTTGTCAGGGAAGGATGCTGAATTTTGTCAAATGCTTTTTCAGCATCAATTGATATGATCATGTGATTTTCTTCCCTTTGATTTCTTAATGTGCTGTATTATGTTGATTGATTTTCACGTGTTGAACCCCCCTTGCATTCCTGGTATAAACCCACTTGGTTGTGATATATCATTCTTTTAATCTGGATTTGATTTAGATTTGTGAAAATAAAATTTTATGGTAACATATATACAACATTAAGCTTCCCATTTTAACCATTTTCAAGTATAAATTCAGTGGTGTTAATTACATTCACAATTGTGTGCTCCCAGCAGGTTAACACTTTGATATTCTGTTAATTTTCTCCCCGCATCTTTTAGCCCTGACTCTCTGGAAGTCTCTGCTCAATCATCTGTCTCAACTTCTCTCTCCATTTTCTCTCCCATCGCTTCCTTCCTCACCTGAATTAGAACAAGAGAGAAAGGTACACAGTAGCCACCAGTATTCCCAATTTGGATCAGGATCTTTCTCCACATGTGTACTTTTTAATACAATTTCAAGGCTTCATGAACCCTGTGCTGGTTTGAAAAGGCTTATGTCCCCTAGAAAAGCCATGTTTCACTCCTAATCCCATTTTGTAAAGGCAGCCATTTCTTTTAATCCCTATTCAGCACTGTATGTCTGAAACATTGATTAGATTATCTTCCTGGAGTTGTGACTCAATCAAGAGTGGTTGGTAAACTGGATTAGGTGGAGACATGGCTCCAGCTATTCCAGGTGGGTCTTGATCAGTTTACTGGAATCCTATAAGAGAGGAAACATCTTGTAGAAAGCAGGAGATTCAGAGAGAGCAGAGAAGAATGACAGAGCCATGAGAAATTCACAACAGAGAACGCCACAGAACCACGAAGCAGAGAGTCCACCAGACAGTGACTCTGGGAGATGAAGAAGGAAAGTGCCTCTTGGGGAGCTGGAGAGGAAGCTAGCAGATGACGCTGTGTTCCTCATGTGCCCTTCCAGCTGAGAGAGAAGCCCTAAGCATGTTCACCGTGTGTCTGTCCACTTGAGAGAGAAACCCTCAACGTCATCAGCCTCCTTGAACCAAGGTATCCTTCCCTGGATGCCTTAGATTGTACATTTCTACAGACTTGTTTTAATTGGAACATTTTCTTGGCCTTAGAACTGTAAACTAGCAACTTATTAAATTCCCCCTTTAAAAAGCCATTCTGTTCCTGGTATATTGCATTCCTGCAGCTAGCAAACTAGAACAGACCCCATGTTAAAAAGCCAAGTACCAAGCCTATGACATAGACAGTGCAATTAAATTCCATAGCATTTCCCAATGTGCTACAAGTCATTTAAGGCTCTGGGGATAGAAAGATAAAAAGGCACCATCTCTTATCTTAAGGAGCTTATTAAGATAATATAAAAAATCCCATAAATAGAGTAATTTTGCTCTCGCAAACACATCCAAGGTGATTACTCCTTGGACAATATGATAAAATAATTCTGCCTGGTAAAAAAGTAGGAAGATTGGGTGAGCTGAAAATTCCAATTGCAGCATTAAGGGTGGAGACCTAGTTTCAGATTTTAGTGGCCTGTAACCAAATGGCCAAACAAATGAAACATGAAGGGCACAGTGCTGTGGTCACCTGCAGGCGTCAGGAGCACTTCCCCCTGTGCAGTGGGTGAGCACCACCGTGTTCCCACTGGGAGCTGGGACCAGCTGCAAAGGCTAGAGGGCGTGCATGGGAAACCAAGGAGAAAGCAGGCTGCACACGGCCACTTCTGAGCTCTGCATAAGAAGAAGCATCAATCTTGCTTTAGGCATTGGGGGAGAAGGCAGAAAGACCAGAAATTTAGCTCCATCTTCCAGTTGTCAAGACTACAGCGAGGAGGGCTCTTAATGCAGCTTCAGGACATTTTTCACGCCTCAGATATGTTCCCATTATTTTATCCCCTACCACTCCCAGCTGCAATTTGCTGAAAAGCTCATATGCACAACAAAACCCTGAGTGGAAATCACCAGTCAGCTAAGGCTGGGGGAGTCCCTTAGCCTGTGACTATATTGTGGAATTATGTAATACATTTAAATTTATACAAATTCAGCTATTTGAAATTTAAAAAAAAAGAAGAAAAATAATTTAAACAGATTAAGTAGATCTTCTTTCCTTATCATGGAATGAGACCGAATTAAAAGTGAACTGCTCTTCTGCAGAGTGTTTCAGCTCCTTTGTTCCCCCTTCACCTCACTGAATGAGATTCTGGGGTTCAACATAGGTCATTTTCCTATCACATGCCCATAAATGCAATCCACCTTTGTCATCTAGTGCTTAAGCCAAGAAACAATAATCAAAGAGAAAAAATGGCTGTGTTGGTCTTACTGAAAGACAGCACATCCATCTCTAGCGTGGATCCTTCCTGAGAATGTTTCTAAGGGTTATTTTATTGTGAGTTTTGCATGGCACACTAAATGTAGAACCCAAACCTTGCTTGTGTGGCTCTGCTAGGAAATCAAAATATCTCTATTTCTCCTGTTGAGAAAGGACAATTTAGACAGCTAACTAGCAAATTTAGGATGCTAAATGGATCGTTTACAATGAAGAATGTAGTTGGGCTATTTCAATTCAATGACCTGTTATAGAAGGTTTGTGGATACAGTGAAAATTCCTGCTACCCATGAGCCTTCACCCCTTCTCTTGAGCGCTAGAAAGAAGATGCAAACCCAGCACAAAGGCGCACAATCTGCTTTAGGAGATTGAAGAAGGCTTCATGGAAGAGGGGGTACTTAAAAATGGGCCAGATCTCAGCAAGTGGAAATAGTAACAACAGTTGACATTTATTGAGGTTTGGCCATGTGCCACAGGCTTTGGTGCTTTCATCAAACAACTCTGAAGGTAATTCCATTTTATAGATGAGAAATCTCGTGGTCACATAGGTTAAACCACTTGCCCAAGACTGCAATATATGATAGAGCTGAGCCTGCAGGGCCAATGAATATTGTAAGATAAAAACCCTACATGTTATAAGGATAAGCTTAAGCAATAAATGAGCACTCTGTCAATGTTAGTTCCCCTCCTGTCTTTCTATATTGTATATCTCTATAGCACCTAGCTCAGAATTAATAAAAGGGCCAAGAAGAAACAAGAGGACTGGGGGATGGGGCTGAAGTAGGGAGGGCAGGAAACTGGCACAAGTCCCTGGGGCCTGGCAGGCTAGAAAAAACCCAGTGCAAATCCTACATAAGATTTTTAGCTGGTCTGTTATTGCGGAAGAATTGAAAATAGCATCTTCACCAGGATCCAGATTTATTCATGGCAACTGTGCTTATAAATATTTGTTGATTGATTTCCAGAAGCCACAAACCTATCAATCTATCTATTCATCAATGAACAAACCACATACATACATACACACACACATAAATGCACATAATTATATTAATTTAATATATATTAAATATTAGAAATTTGGGCAGCATATGGGAGTAGTTCTTTTCCTTTATCTTCTGACCCATCTATGCGGCCGGCCGTTGCTGTGTTGGCTGCCCAGCATGCCCTCCCTGCAGAGAAGAAGCCCCTCCCCTGGCAGCTCGAGCTTGAGTGTGGCCAGGTGGCCTCGGTGCTCCTGTAAGGTGCTGCAGCCCACACCGAATCTTGAGGGTCCCGTCGGCTTGTGATAACTCGCAGTGGAGTCCAGCTGCACAGGTGGGGTGACCGAGGACAGTGAGATGCATCGTTCAGGGTGGCAGCTGAGCAAACAGGGCCTGTGGCCAGATGGCAGCTCTGCCTGGTTCCCCCGCTAACGTGCAGCTGATACATTCCTTTGGAATTTAAGTTACCCGGAATCAGCCCTGCCTGGCACAATATCCAATATTGTGCCAGACACATGAAAAGATGTTATGGTGCGTTCAATGGTGATTGTAGCCTGAAGGAAGGCCCCAAGTGTCATGTCTGCTTTAATAAGAGCCAAAGTGAATTTGGAATAGCCAGTAACTGTTTGAAATTGGACTTGGGTTTGATTATCATTTAAGGAAACCGTGCTCTTTTCTCTCTTGATATATGGTGGCAAGAAAACTGTCGGAATCAGTCATCAAACTGGGCCTGACCCGTGGCTTTGGGCTGCACGGTGGACTTCTTGGCTCATTCCTTATTTAATCTGAAGCCAGGTCAGACTATCCAGGTGGAGTGTTCATAAAAACCAAAGCCTTAGTGTGAACATTTTCTTTAAGGTCAGGGTAATTTACAGTTTGTCCGGAGAAGCTTTTAGAGTCGTTGAATGTGACTGTAATCCACAATGCAGTCTCATTACCCTTCCCTGCTATTAGGAATTGATTCTGGCACGGTTCCTTCAGGTGGAAGTGACTCTGTCAGCAATTGCTGTTTCTTTTTTCACACATCGGGGTCCCCTCCACTGAAGTATTAAAGTCTCTTTAATGTTCCTTTAGGAAAGGTTAAATAAAGTCATCACCACAATTTGGAATTTCATATCTGCAGCTATTTCTACTCTGCTTTATTCCTTGAGCAATTAGCAATCATGCAGAGTGGAAGACTTTTCCTGACATTACTTGAGCTTGCCACTCTGGGGGCAGGGTGGACCTGGAGGAAAATGCAGCATACAAGGCACTTAGCTCCTGTTCTCTATATCCTTGTGGACTTCCCGTGCACTTTAGGAACAGATAACACTGTCACCAAACTCTTTCCAGCCTCTTGCGGCTTAACTTGAGACATCTCAGAGACCTGACTCCTTTCAGTAAATGAGCAGGAGCTGACAAAAGAATGTGGTTCACTCATTTTATTTATGAACACTGGAGTTCCTGTAGCTTCCAGGGAATAGGAAAATGCCTCTTAGTAGTGCCCATTGTGTTCAATTCCTGATACCATGCTTTTTAACCAGTTTGCATTCACACCCCTTTGGTTAAATATAACAGTTCCCCAACCTCATATATTGCATGCTGCTAAAACAAACACCATACAATTGTTAGCTTAACAACAGGAAGTTATTGGTTCACAGTTACAGAGGCTGGGAGGCTTACTTTCTCTGGGGGAGTCAGTGATCTTTAGGGCTCCTTGGCTTTTCAGCCTCAAGGCAATGCATATGGCCTTGTTTTCTCTTTTCTCTTCTGGATTCCATTGATTTCTAGCCTCTTGTTTGTCCCATGGCTTCTCTTTCTGTGTCAAATTTCCTTTGCTTATAAGGACTTCAGCCCTATTGGATTAAGACCCACCTGCATTCAATCTGGGCACCCCTTAACTAATGACATCTTCAAATATCCTGTTTACAAATGGGTTCACACCCATGGGACCGGGGGTCAGACCTGAACATGCCTTTTATGGGGGACATGATTCAATTACAGACTTACCAGAAGTCAAGTAGATGCTGTTAATTTTCTTTAAATTTATTATTGATTTTTTAAAGTTACCAAATATGAAACCGTATTGTAATATTGAATATACTTTTTAAAATAAAGGAGGCTCCCTGGGGGTGTTGGTCAGGCTCTGTTGGGAGGAAGCCCCTGGTTGTCAGTCCAGAGCTATGGCAGACCTGCAGGGTGACAGACCCAATAGCACTCCGCCTTCTCCTTCTTGTCATCCACTTTAAACATCCATTTGTTTTCCCAGACTTCCTTGCAGTGAGGGATGGCCATGTGCTATGGTTGTTATAGCAATGATATACAAGCAGAATTCTGCTGGTTGGGAGTTTTTGGAAAACTTCGCATCCCTTATGAAGGGGACAAAGGATCTGACTCCATCCTTCATTCTTCCTTCCTGCCTTGGGGCTGTGTGCCACCTCCAGCCACCTGTCTTTTCAACATAAAATGATAACAATACCTAACTCATGGATTGTCACAAAGATTATAGATATATTTGGATTAGAGTTATTTTTCAAAAATATCAACCCCAATTTTTTGCACTTGGATTTCCTTTTACCCTTTGTATTGTGACTCCCCTATTCTCATCTCTCATATTCATGGTCAGCCATTTAGTGGTTACTGCCCCAGTGGTGAGACGTACTGGTAAAGCTGGCTGAACGAGGACTCACTTCTAGCCACTGAGTAGGTGGGGGTGGGAACAGAAAGAACTCGAGGCACAGACTAAAGTAATCTTAAAGATTCAAGATGATTTGAAATCTATAAATCTCAAAGTCATATCGAGGAAGATGGAGAAGATGTACTCTCCCCTATTCGTTCTCCTGATTTCAACTAAAAATCCAGAACAGTATATATAATACAAACATAAGAAAACTCTTGAGATTTGAAGAGAGGAAGGCAGATGATAGAGCCCTCAGGACTCAAAAAACGACACGGTGGCGAGTTCCCTAGGTTTTCCTTTTGCCTCATATATCCCAGACTTGGAGCTGAAGAAGCCAGCAACACAGAAATACCAACAGATGTGGACCCAAGAACTCCAACAAAAGCCTGCTCTCACAATCAAAGGACCGGGAAAGGGGCCCCCTAGCAATATAGAAATCTCTTAGACAGTAGTTACTCTACTCCAACGAGATATCACAGATTAAAACTGTGACCCCACCCAGTCAATGCCAGGAGAGACTAACTGGGCAGACTAGACGTCTACCCACCAGGCTATGAAAAGCCATCCTGATCCCATACAGCCCCCAGTAAGGAGGTGTCAGCCAAGGCTGAATAAGGAGCGGACACTTGTCCCCACTGAGCCAGGATGGGGACCGGCCTCTCCCCCACAGCGTCAGTGGAGGTCACGTATGAGAGGCCTAGACCTTCACCCCTAACTGGCAGCGATGACACATCTCTCCCCCACCCTCCCAGCGTGGTATCAGAAGAGGCAGAGTGGAGAGTTGGGACTTTTGTCAGCGATAACAAGGCCACCCTCCACAACTTCTCCTTCCCTGTAGTGTTAGTGGGGTCTTGTTGGGGAGCTGGAACTCCACCCTCATTTACCAGTGACCAGGAGTTCTCTACTTAGGGTGTCAGAAGAGAGTTAGGGGGGAACCTGGACTTCTAGTGGCATCTGGAAGCAATGATGCAGTGACCTCCTTCCCTAACGGGAGGAAGCCAGCTAAAAAAGAAGGTTTAAATAAGATCAGAATCTCAAAACACCATCCAAAATGTCCAGATTTTAATAAAAAATCACTCATCAGGAAGATTTCACACTGAATGAAAAAGGACATTTGAAAGATGCCAACCTCAAGATGACAGAAATGTTAGAATTATCTGATAAATGTTTTAAAGCAGTTATCAAAAAAAAAAAAAAAGGTTTCAGGGCAGGCCATGGTGGCTCAGCAGGCAGAGTTCTCACCTGCCATGCTGGAGACGCAGGTTTGATTCCCAGTGCCTGCCCATGCAAAAGAAAAAAAAAAAAGAATGTTTCAGACACATTTGAAATTGCAAACTTATTTGAAACAAATGAAAAGAAAAGAGAAGTCTTGACAAATGAATAGAAGATAGAAAGACGAACCAAATGGAAATTTTAGAACTGAAAAAAAAAAACAACCCAACAGATGGATTCAAAATGGATGTGACAGAGGAGAGAACTAGTGAACTGAAAGACAACAATAGAAATTACCCAATCTGAACAATAGAGAGAACAGAGATTACAAAAGTGAACAGATCTGCCTTGCGGGAGACCAGGGTTCGGTTCTTAGTTCATAAACTTCCCCCAAACAAACAAACAAACAAACAAAAATTCAACAAATGGTGCTCCAATAATGGGATATCACATGGAAAAGTGATGACATGTGACCCTGCCATCCAGCATACAAAAACATCCCAGAAACAGTGACGAGACCCTCAGGGTCCTGTGGAACTGTAGGAAAAGATCTAAAATTGGTGCCATCAGAGCCCAAGAAGGAGAGTAGGAAAAAGTGGGTTTGAAGAAGTATTCAAGGAAATAGTGACTGGAAATTTCCCAAATTTGGCTAAAGACATAAACCCACAGATTTAAGAAGGTGAAAGAACCCCAAACAAATGCAAAGAAACCACACCAGTATATATCATAGTCAAACTTCTGAAAAGTAAACATAAGGAATGAAATCTTGAAAGCAGTGAGAAGGAAATGACACTTTATCGAGGATATGGGAAAATATAACTAAAATGACAGCAGATTTCACATCCAAAACCATGGAATCCAGGAGGAGGTAGCACAACATTTTTCAAGTGTTGAAAGAAAGAACTGTCAACCCATAATCCTAGATCCAGCAAAACTAACCTGCAGGAATGAAGGGAAAATCCAGACATTCTCAGATGAAGGTAAACTCAGATTATTTGTTACTGTCAGATCTGCTCTAAAAGAATGGGAGAAGTAAGTTTGCTAAACACAAAAGAAGAAATAAAAAAGGAAACTCAAGACATCAAAAAGGAAGAAAGAGCACAACAAACAAAAATATATGTAAATACAACAGGACATCCTTTTCTTCTTCAGTTTTCTAAATTATGTTTGATGGTTTAAGCAAAAATTATAGTGCAATATGATGTGGTTCTAAATGTTTGGAGAGGAAGTATTTAAGACAATTGTATCATAAATAAGAGACATAAAGGGAGATCAAACTTTATACTTCACTAGAATTGGTAAAATGACACCACCATTAAATTGTGATTAGTTATTTTTTAAAAAATGTAAGATAATACCCAGAGCAACCACTAAGAAACCTTTATAAAGAAATACACTAAAAATATTAAAGATATATCAATATAGAATCTAAAAAATTTCAAGTACACCAAAGGAAGGCAAGAAAACTAGAACAGAGAAATGAAAATGGGACAAAAAGAAATTAAAAATTAAATGACAGAAGTATCAATAATTGCATTAAATGTAAATGGTCTAACTACACTATTATAAGACAACGACTAGCAGATGGATTAAAAAATATGACCCTACTATATAACAATATAGGCAGGTTGAATGTAAAAGGATAAAATAAGAGATGTAATGCATACAGTAGTCAAAAGAAGAAGTGCCAATATTACTACGAGATAAACTAAACTTCAGAACAAAGAAAATTACCAGAGACAGAGAGGGACATATGCCAATTCACAAATAAGACGTAGTAGTACTAAGTGTATAGAGTTGCAAAATATGGGAAGCAAAAACTGATGGAGCGGAAGGAGAAACAGGACAGATTCACAATTTTAGTTGGAGACTCACCACTCCTCTCTCAACAATAGATAAAACAGTTAGAGAGAAAATCAGCAAGGACTCAATAGCATCAACCAACAGGATCTAGTGATCATTTATAGACTGCACCACCGAGCAACACTGGAATAAATGCTCTTTTCAAGTGCCCGTGAAACATATAGCAAAGATAGACCATACACATCTTGGAGTGTACAGCAAACTTCAAAGAGTTGGAATCATACAGTGTGTGTTCTCATGTAACAGTGGAATCGCACTAGCCATCAAAGCAGAAGAGAAAAATCTCCAAATACTTGAAAACTAAGCAATATTGTTCTAAATAATCCATGAGTCAGAGAAGTAGTATCAAGGGAAAGACAAAATATATTGGGCTGAATGAAAATGAAAACAGAGCATATTGAAATCTGTGAGACACAGCTACACAGAGGTGAGAAGGAAATTATAGCACTAAATGCATACAGTTAGAAAAGAAGAAAAGTCTCAAATCTCCTAAAGAACCTAGCGCAAAGAAGAGCAAAATGGGGCTAAAGTAAGGGGAAAATAAACAAAAAATAGTAGAAATTAATGAAACAAAACCAGAAAACAAGAGGGAAAATAGAAGAAACAGAGTTGCTTCTTTGCAAAGGTCAAAATAGGCAAACCTCTAGCAGACTGGAAAAAAAAAGAGGGGACTCAAATTACCAACGTCAGGAGTATATAAAAAGAATCCTACATGATGACCCAGTGGGGTTTATTCCAGGGATGCTACCCCACTTAGTCGTGATGTAGAATTCTTTTCATATATTGCTGAATTTTTTTTTTGCATGGGCAGGCACCAGGAATCGAACCCGGGTCTCCGGCATGGCAGGTGAGAACTCTGCCTGCTGAGCCACCGTGGCCTGCCCTATACTGCTGAATTTTATTTTTCTAATATTTGCTTGAAAATGAATCAATAATGACAAAGACACCTAAGACCTCATTCCCGGAGTCTATGGATGCTACCTTATACAGCAAAAGAGACTTGACAGCTGTGATTAAGTTAAGGATCTTGAGATGGGGAGAGCATTTTGGATTTTCCAGGTGGGCCCTAAATGTAATTACCAGTGCCCTCAAAAGAGGAAGACAGGGGTTCACTCAAGCGAGGAGGAGGTGCCGTGAAGACAGAGCTAGAGACTGGAGTGGGTGCTACTCGGGAATCACTGCACCCGTCAGGAGCTGGAAGGGCCAAGGGACAACGCTCCCCAGATGCTTCAGAAGGAATTGGCCCTGCTGGCACCTCTGACGTCAGCCAGGTGAAACTGATTCCAGGCTTCTGGTTTCTAGAACTGTAAGAGAATAAATCTGTACTGTTTTGATTTATTGCGGTAGCAATGAGGAAACAAATACAGTTATCCACCATATCAATAGGCCAAAGAAAACCACACGATCATATCAATTGTTGCAAAAACAAAATTGTTTGATAAATCTCAACACCCATTCATAATAAAAACTCTCAGAAAACTAGGAGTACAGGAGAATTTCCTCAAGCTGATAAAGAGCAGCTACAAAAATCCCTAAAGCTAGCACTATATTTAACGATTAAAGAATGAATTGCTTTTCTCCTAAGATTGGGAACAAGGCAAAGAGATCCTTTCTCATCATTACTTTTATTCAGCATAGCGCTGGAAGTTCTAACCAGTGCAACAAAACAAGACAAGGAAGTAAAATGGGTTGAAAGGTAAACAGATTGGAAATGAATATTAAAACTGTCCCTAATTTGCAGATGATATGATTATCTATTTAGAAGCATCCAAAAGAAATCTCAAAAAAAAAAAAAAAACCCCAAACTTCCCAAAAACTAATAAATGAGCTCATCAAAGGTTCAGGATATAAAGAAAGCATACAAAGATAAATTCAGTTATATCTACTAGCAGTAAACACATGGGCACCAATATTAAAAATACAATAGCATTTACAATTCCTCAAAAAATAAAACACTTCAGTGTAAATCTAACAAAGCATGCACAGAGTTTGTATGCTGAAAACTACACAATGCTGAGGAAAGAAATTAAAGAAAATCTATATAAATTTAGAGATATACCTACCATTCTTTTGGATTTGAAAACTCAACATAGTAAAGATGTCAATTCTCTCTAAATTGACATACAGATGTAATTCAATTCCTATCAAAATTTCAGAAAGATACAAATAAGATTATTTAAAAGTTATATGGAAAGTTAAAGAAAATAGAATAGCTAAAATAATTTCAGAAAAAAAGAGTAAAGTAGGAGGAATCAATCTACCTGATTTCAAGACTTATTATTTATGGCTATAGTAATCAAAGACAAGTGGCACTGGAGGAAAGTGCACACAAAGATCAATGAAACAGAATAAAGACGACAAAAATAGAGCCACAAAAATGCGTCCAACTAATTTTTGACAAAGCTGCAAAAGCATTTCAATGGAAGAAAGAGAAGTCTTTTCAACAAATTGTGCTGGAGCAAGTGGACATCAATAGGGGGAAATAAAAGAACTGTGACCTAATTCTCACATCTTATGCAAAAAATAACTCAAGAAGAAAAACGAATCACAGACAATGTAAAACTATAAAACTTTTAGAGAAAAACAGAAGAAAATCTTCAGAATCTAGGACTTGGCAAAGAGTTCTTAGACTCAATATCCAAAGCACAATCCATAAAAAGAAAATTTGATAAACTGAATTTCATCAAAGTAAAAAACTTTGATCTAAACAAAACCCTATTGAGAAGATGAAATGATAAGCTACAGACTGGGAGAAAATGCAAATATTAGCAGTTGCCAGGAGTTTACTACATATTTGATCCAGCGCATGAACTCTCAAAATTCAACAGTAATAAATGAACAATCCAATTAGACAATGTGCGAAAGACATGAAGTGACATTTCTCCAAAATAGGACATACGGATGGAAATTAAGCACATGAAAAGACGTACAACATCACTAGCCATTAAGGAAAATGCAAGTTAAAACCACAGTGAAATACCTCTACACACCTATCAAAATGGCTAAAATAAAAAAAATGACAAAAAGCAAATACTAAGAGGAGGCAGAGAAATGGAATCACTTGTACATTGCTGGTGGAAATATAAAATAGTGAGGTCATTCTGGAAAACAGTATGTCAGTTTCTTAAAAGAACAAAAACTAATCACGCAACTCTCATATGATCTAGAAACTGTCCTCCTGAGCTTTTACCCCACAGAAATGAAAATTCATATTTGTACAAAACTACACATAAATGCTTATGGCAACTTTATTCATAGTAACCCAGAATTGGAAATAGACAGATGTCCTTCAGTGGGTGAAAAGTTAAGCAAACTGTGGCACATCCATGCCATGGAATATTACTCAGCAGGAAAAAGGGAAGAACTACTGACATAGACAATGGCCTGGATGAACCTCCAGAGAATTATGCTTACTGAGGATAAGACAATGGTGAAAGGTTACATACTGTATGCTTCTAATTATATTCACACAACTAAACCACAGGAGGATAGATTGGTTAAGGAGGGAGGCAGGGCGGGAGGGAGAGGGACCTGGCTAAAAGGGCGGCAAGAGGAATCCTTGCAGTGATGGAAATTATATCCTGGTTGTGATGTGCTGTAGTTTTGCACGAGGTTACCACTGGCGGAAACTGTGTAAAGGGTATGTGACATCTCTCTGTATTATTTTTTTTAATGGCTGGATAATGAATCTAAAATTTACATCAAAATAAAGAGTTTAATTTAAAATACCAGTACTTTATTATCTGTCCAAATAATGTGCTTTATTATTTGTAAACCAACTTACATTGACTGTGGACTACTGCCCGAGATGTTTAAGCAGATGGTTTTTTAAAAAATTTATTTATTAATTAAAAAAAATTAAGAACAAACAAACAAAATCATTAACATATCATTCCTTTCTACATATATAATCAGTAAGTCTCAATATCATCACATAGTTGCATATTCTTCATTTCTTAGAACATTTGCATCAATTCAGAAAAAGAAATAAAAAGACAACCGAAAAAGAAATAAAAGGATAACAGAAAAAAAAAGATTATTCATACCATACCTTTTACCCCTCACTTTCATTGATCACTAGCATTTCAAACTAAATTTATTTTAACATTTGTTCCCCCTATTCCTTATTTTTATTCCATATGTTCTACTCGTCTGTTGACATGGTAGATAAAAGGAGCATCAGACACAAGTTTTTCACAATCACACAGTCACATTGTGGAAGCTATATCATTTTTCAATCATCATCAAGAAACATGGTTGACTTCTGGAGAAGATGGCGGCTTAGTAAGACGCGCGGGTCTTAGTTCCTCCTCCAGAAAAGCAACTAAAGAAACAGAAACAATACGAAACAGCTCCCGGAGTCACGACAGAGACCAAAAAGACAGCGTACCCCATTCTGGAACAGCTGAACGGGCAGGGAGAATCTGCTGCGGTGAGATACCCAAGGGGCGCGCGTTTTCCCGGCCGGGGCGGCTGGCGACTGGGGTCCCCTCCACGCACGTGGCTCCCAGGTCTGACTGGGAACGTTAGATAGCGGGGCCCTCCCGTCACACTTGGCGTTTCGGGCCAGCTGGGCAATTAGGACCGGCACTCTCCCAAGCCGCAGCGGCCAGCGACCCCCGCCTCCACACGCGGTTTCCTGGGCCGACTGCCGTGCAGACAGATGAGCGCCACGAGCGCCACCTACTGGGCAGGAAAAGAAAAACAGAGCCCAGAGATTTCACAGAAAAACCTTTCAACCAGCTGGGTCCCACACCCAGGGAAATCTGATCAAATGCCCAGACACCAGCAGAAAATAATGGATGACGCTCGGAAAATTGAAGATATGGCCCAGTCAAAGGAACAAACCAATAGTTCAAATGAGATACAGGAGCTGAGACAACTAATGCTGAATATACGAACAGAAATGGAAGAAGTCTTCAAAAACCAAATCAATAAATTGAGGGAGGACATGAAGAAGACATGGGCTGAACAAAAAGAAGGAATAGAAAATCTGAAAAAACAAATCACAGAACTTATGGGAGTGAAGGACAAAGAAGAAAAAATGGAAAAAACAATGGATGCCTACAATAGTAGATCTAAAGAGACAGAAGCTACAATTAGTGAACTGGAGGATAGAACATCTGAATTCCAAAAAGAAACAGAAACTATAGGGAAAAGAATGGAAAAACTTGAGCAGGGGATCAGGGAACTGAATGACAATATGAAGCGCACAAATATACGTGTTGTGGGTGTCCCAGAAGGAGAAGAGAAGGGAAAAGGAGGAGAAAAACTAATGGAAGAAATTATCACTGAAAATTTCCCAACTCTTATGAAAGACCTAAATTTGCAGATCCAAGAAGTGCAGCGCACCCCAAAGAGAATAGACCCAAATAGGCGTTCTCCAAGACACTTACTAGTTAGAATGTCAGAGGTCAAAGAGAAAGAGAGGCTCTTGAAAGCAGCAAGAGAAAAACAATCTGTCACATACAAGGGAAACCCAATAAGACTATGTGTAGATTTCTCAGCAGAAACCATGGAAGCTAGAAGACAGTGGGATGATATATTTAAATTACTAAAAGAGAAAAACTGCCAACCAAGACTCCTATATCCAGCAAAATTGTCCTTCAAAAATGAAGGAGAAATTAAAACATTTATAGACAAAAAGTCACTGAGAGAATTTGTGACTAAGAGACCAGCTCTGCAAGAAATACTAAAGGGAGCACTAGAGTCAGATACGAAAAGACAGAAGAGAGAGGTATGGAGTAAAGTGTAGAAAGAAGGAAAATCAGATATGATACATATAATACAAAAGCCAAAATGGTAGAGGAAAATATTATCCAAACAGTAATAATACTAAAAGTTAATGGACTGAATTTCCCAATCAAAAGATATAGAATGGCAGAATGGATTACGACCCAGCAATACCACTGCTAGGTATCTACTCAAGGGACTTAAGGGCAAAGACACAGACGGACATTTGCACACCAGTGTTTATAGCAGCATTATCTACAATTGCAAAGAGATGGAAACAGCCAAAATGTTCATCAACAGACGAGTGGCTAAACAAACTGTGGCGTATACCTACGATGGAATATTATGCAGCTTTAAGACAGACTAAACTTATGAAGCATGTAATAACATGGATGGACCTAGAGAACATTATGCTGAGTGAGTCTAGCCAAAAACTAAAGGACAAATACTGTAAGGTCCCACTGATGTGAACCGACATTCGAGAATCAGCTTGGAATATATCATTGGTAACAGAGACCAGCAGGAGTTAGAAACAGGGTAAGATAATGGGTAATTGGAGCTGAAGGGATACAGACTGTGCAACGGGACTAGATACAAAAACTCAGAAATGGACAGCACAATAATACCTAAGTGTAATGTAACTAGGTTGGAACACTGAATGAAGCTGCACCTGAAATATGGTTTTTTGTTTGTTTGTTTGTGTGTTTGTATCTTTTGTTTTTGTTTTTTTCTTTTTCCTTTTTATATATATATATATATTATTAGTATTATTATTTTAATTCTCTTCTCTATATTAACATTCTATATCTTTTTCTGCTGTTTTGCTAGTTCTTTTCCTAAATCGATGCAAATGTACTAAGAAATGATGATCATACATCTATGTGATGATACTAAGAATTACTGAGTGCATTTGTAGAATGGAATGATTTCTAAATGTTGTGTTAATTTCTTTTCTTTTTTTTGATTAATAAAAAAATTTAAAAAAAAAAAAAAAAAAAAGAAACATGGTTACTGGAACACAGCTCTACATTTTCAGACAGTTCCCTCCAGCCTCTCCATTACATCTTGAATAACAAGGTGATATCTACTTAATGGGTAAGAATAACCTCCAGGATAACCTCTTGACTCTGTTTGGAATCTCTGAGCCATTGCCACTTTGTCTCATTTCACTCTTCCCCCTTTTGGTAGAGTCAATTCCTTGATGCTGAGTCTCAGTTCATTCTAGGGTTTTTCTCAATCCCTTGATGCTGAGTCTCAGCTCATTCCAGGATCTCTGTTCCATGTTGCCAGGAAGGTCCACACCCCTGGGAGTCATGTCCCACGTAGACGGGGGAGGGTGGTGAGTTTGCTTGTTGTGTTGGCTGGAGAGAGAGGCCACATCTGAGCAACAAAAGAGGTTCTCCTGGGGGTGACTGTTAGGCCTAATTTTAAGTAGGCTTGACCTATCCTTTGTGGGGTTAAGTTTCATATGAACAAACCCCAAGACTGGGGACTCAGCCTATAGCTTTGGTTGCCCACACTGCTTGTGAGAATATCAAGAATTCAACTTGGGGAAGTTGAGTTTTCCCCCCCGTTCTCACCATTCCCTGAAGGGGACTTTGCAAGTACTTTTCCACTCACTGATCAAGTCACTCTGTGATACATCGGGGCATCACTCTGGACAAACCAACAAAATCTCATGTCCTACCTAAGGTTCCATGTACTTACGGTGTTCAATCAAGCTATCTACATAAGTTACGTTAGGAGATGCACTAGTCAAAATATAAATTTTGTATCAAATAAATATTTTTTAAAAAGATGATTTTTAAAAACTTTGTTTTTAACTCCTTCCTGAGTTATAGAAAGGTGACAAAAATAGTGCAGTTTCCATCTATTCATTACCAGTCTGCTGCAACATTAAGATCTTGTGTAACGAAGTTAAATGATCAGAACCAGAAAATGGAACTGAAGTTGACACAAGACTGTTAGCCAGGCTCAGGACCCCATTCAAACTTTACCAGGTGTGTTGCAAGCTGCTGGCCTCAGGATGGCGGCGGTAAACTGTGGAGATTGTTATGTAGAGCAGTCTGGGAGGAAGAGAATGTTTACCCCAAACAGTTATGTTAAGTATAAAGAACACTGTAAGATAAGAATCTTGCTCCCTCAGGAAATGCCTGCATATCTATTGACATCCTGTGGTATATAACTAGGATCAGGTGTCCCCACTAATGTTCTGTGTGTGTGTGTATGCGCCTGTGTGTGCGCGCACATGCCATGACCCCATTAAGGGTCCCCTATGGTATTTCATTGTCATTTCTCCATGTTCTCTAACAGCCTGCAGCTGACTCGTCTTTCATGACACTGACACCTCCAAAAATCCGTTCTTTGGTGGAATATCCCTCGATTCACACCTGTCTGGTATCTTCTCAAGATCAGGCTGAGGTCACCAGCAGTGAAGGCATCTGAAAGCCTCCAGCTTCTGAAATAGGAAAGGGCTCCTCGGGAGAGGAAGGGGTGGGGAGGGAGAGACCACGGCCGCAGGGGTCCCAGAGAACAAGGCCCTCCCCTTTCTGAGCTTTCAGCTGTGACCCCAGGAAAGAGAACACAGGACCCCAGATAGACTGTGGCGCCCAGGAGCTACAGGAAAACTGTGCCCCCATTAGCTTCCTATCGCCTGTGGTCCTATATGGACTATGACTCGGTTTACATTTTCAAAACCAAAGAATGACAGAATTTTAGACCAAAAAGTTCTTAGAGTAGCTGTTCCAGTTTGCAAGCTGCCGGAATGTGACATACCGGGAATGGAGTGGCTTTTAAAAAGGGGAATTTACCAAGTTGCAAGTTTGCAATTCTAAAGCAATGAAAATGTCCAAATTAAAGCAAGGCTATAGTAATGTCCAGTCTAAGGCATCCAGGGAAAGATACCTTGGTTTAAGAAGGCTGATGATGTTCAGGGTTCCTCTCTCAACGGGAAAGGCACATGGTGAACATGGCGACATCTGCTAGCTTCCTCTCCAGGCCTCTTGTTTCATGAAGCTCTCCAGGGGCGTTTGTCTTCTTCATCTCCAAAGCTCTCTGGCTGCATGGGCTCTCGTGGCTCTCCAGCTTTTTCCAAAATGGTTTCCTCTTAAAGGGCTGCAGTAAGCAACCCCACCATGACTGGGTGGAGACACACGTCCATGGAAACAATTTAATCAGAATTACCGCTTACACCTACAACTGGGTGGGTCACATCTCCATGGGAAAAACCAAAAAGCTCTCTGCCCACAATATTGAGTGAGGATTAAATGACATGGCTTTTCTGGGGTATACAACAGATTCAAACGGGCACAGGACCCAACTTCTTCATTTTGCAGATGAGGAGACTGAGGCACAAAGAGGAAGTGAAGCCTTGTCTAAGCATTCTGAACAAGTCAGTGACTGGATCTCCGGGTCCTCAGGCTGCTACTTCCATGCAGTACTGCCACCCCCGAAAGGACCACCCGCCTCTCTAACCCACCTAAATTCTATTAGGCTTTCAAAACACAGCTAGCTCAAACCTCCCCTCTGAGTTGACCTCCCCCATGGCAATTCTTGTCCATACTATTTGGCAATTAAACAGGCATTGCCTAATGGGCATCCTCTAAGGTAATTCTACCAACTTAGATATTTTATTGCTACTTAACTTTTTACGTCTTTATTCATTGTCTTATTTTAATAAAACTATTAAGCTCTTGAGTTTCAGCATCACAGTGGTTTTATAGGCTCCCCCAACAGCGCCAAGCACCATACCACGTATATAGAAGGCACTAATAAATATTACTGGATTAGATGCTGTCGGCACAAACTCAGTGCAAATGACACAAGGCAGGGCTGCGTGATGGCTGAGAACATGGGCTGAGGACCAGCAGGCCTGGCTTTGCCTGGCTGTGTGGCCTTGGGCAAGTTGCTTAAGTTCTCTGAGCCTCAGCTTTCTTATCTGCTACATGAGATAAAGATACCAATGGACTGACAAGAGGATCAAATAGGATCATGTTTGCATTATATATTCTTATATATAATATGATATGGCATCAACATACTTAAATATCACTACTAGAGTCATAGGCCTTCAGGAGGTGGCAGCTATTATTTCTCTTGATGTCATGGGTTGGGAATCATTGAAGTTCTGTCAATGCCATGGAGTTCCATGACCTTAAAACATAACCTTCCACAAGCACAATCACCCATGGGTCCAGACCGCAGCAGGTGGGTATGCCCCTATGCAAATTCTCCCCCACTCCCATCCTCACCCCAACCCTACAAAACAGCAGCACCTAACACACGGGCTATGCACCATTGAATTTGGTTTGGAAAACTTATTTACATATGAATGCGATGTTTACAGGGCACTCCTCGCAAAAAAACAAAAAAACCACAGAAACAGGCATCCTGCCCTGAATTCTCTCCTTGCATCAATCCTTTCAACCACTAGGCAGCGCCTTCACTCTTCCTGGAGGCGGCAGTTTTGCAGGTAACGCCAGGGAGTCAGCGCTAAGTGCTTAAATGAAATCTTTCTTCCTCAACCCACTGCAGAGTGTGCAAATCACTCCCTCAGCTGATTCAGATGTATCATGATGTGCTGGGAAACCTGAGCATTCTCTCACCCCGTGGAGATTAATTACCTTGAAATATTCATCGGATTAAATGTATTTAAACATGCACTGTTTAAAGCTCAGTGCTGCAAAATGTCATTCTCAAGATATAGATTATGGGCATTAAATAATTAACTTTAGTGTATGACAGGGAAGAGAAAATGAGAGAAGGAGAGGGGCGGAGTGAGAAGGAGGGGGAGGGAGGAAGGGAAGAGAAGAGGGGAGAGGAAGGGGCAGGTGGAAGGAGAGGTGCAGAGAGATGGGGAGAGAGGCCAGAAATCTTACACAGTGCTGAGCCGAAGGGGAAACCGATGGCCAAGGTCAAAGCTTTTACAGATCAGCTAAATGATGACCAGGGCCGGCGCGGCCCTCAAAGACAAAAGGCGGTTCCAGCAAGAGAGACAGTAGAGCTAGTGGTTGCAATCTCGAGCTCTAGGTTTGCATCCTGAACCCACCTGTTTATAGCTCTGTGACCCTGGGCAAAATGCTTCATCCCTGTCAGCCTCAGCATCCTCGTCTGCAAGACAGGAAGGAGGGTCCCTCAGGAGGATGACTTTTACATGACTGCCAGAGGGAAAGCAGTGGGCAGCATGCCTCACACCTCGCAGGCATGCACACCAGGCGAGACCCGGCTTCTCCGAGCTTCTCTAGCCTGGAGACCAGGGCAGTGGAGCCTCTGGTCTGCCGCGTACCAGCCGTATGATCCTGGGCAACTTTCTTAAATGCTCAGTGCCTCAGTTTCCTCATTCAGAAAAGGGAATAATAATAGTACCTTGCCTCCTAGGGTTGATGTAAGGTTGACTGAGTTATCACTTAACGTTGTGTGAACAGCACCTGGCTGGTACTCAGTGCCATCCAGGCTATTGTCGTTCTTTCAGATTCAGTGCAGACCTCACCTGCCCTCGAGGGTGCCGAGGGCTGTGCCACCTGCCCAGCGCCCATCCCGTATGCCCTGATCCTGTGTCTGCTTCCTGGACAAAATCCCTATGCAGGCCAAGTGGCACCTGTTCCAGGCTCCAAGCCCATGGTCCCCTTTTCATTAATTTACCTTTTCTTCAGACCCTGACTGTGGCTCCGGTAGGAAATAGAGAGAACCACCTAATTCGTACTAAGATGCTCATGGCTGAGTATAAGCTCTAGGGACAGAGGTCTGTCTTATTCACTGCTCCTCCTCAGAACCCAGCAGGGTACCTGGCGTAGGAGGTGCTCTCTAAATACGGTCCTTTGAGGACCAGAAACCTTACTTGAAAGCGATGCATCTTCGATAGTGGGATTTCCGACATCTTGACAGGCTGGAGAGGCAAATGTTGGAGTGAACGCCCACCTCTTCCCTCAGATGACAGTGGTGGGGGGGTCTTCTACCTCAGTATACACACAGACATATTTTTACCTTTTTATTTTGAAATAATTTTTCACTTACGGAAGAGTTACAAAAATAGCACAGAACAAGATCATATACCCGTGACCCAGCTTCCCCGAATGCCAACATCTTACATAACCATGGCACAATGATCAAAACCACAAAATTGACATTGATTGAATTACTGTTACTAATGCTATTAATTGAATTACAGACCTTATTTGCATTTCACCAGATCTCCCACTGATATGGATTTCGTGTTGCATTTAGTCGCCCGCGTTGCAGACGGGAGAGCTCCAATCCATGACAATGCCTCAGTCCTTCTGTTTTCGTGACCTGGACACTTTGGGAGAATACTTGTCAGATGCATCCTACAATGCCTGCCAGTTGGGGTTTGCTTGATGTTCCTCACAATCAGATGGTGGTTAAGCATTTTTAGGAATATCATAGTGATACGTCCTTCACAGTCCAGATACCAGGGTACATGACGTCATTAGCATTAGTACTAGCGAGAGGCTGCCCCTTGGTGACGGGGTGCCTGCTGTTTCTCCGCTGTGGAGCCACGACTTCTCTTTTTTAGAGTTAGTAAGCGTCTTCAGGGAGATACTTTCTTTGAGTCAATGCAAATATCCTGCTGCTTCTCAAAAATTTTCACACTAATTTGAGCATCTATCTGTAAATTTTTCCTGTAGTAATTATTATAGTGATGTTGGCCTAAAAAATGTTCAATATTCCTCATTTCTTCTACATTTATTAATTGGAATTCTTCTGTATTAATAAATGCTGTTCCTCCTTGCCCATTATTTAATTTTTTTATGCAATTAGAAATTTTTATCAGTATAGATTCATGAATATTTATTTTATTTTTTGGGTTATAACCCAATTTTCTTTCTCTCTTGCTTTCCTTCTTTCCTTCTTTCTGTCTGTCTGTCTCTCCCTCCCTCCCTCCTTTCTCTTTCTCTTTCCTTTTCTTGTCTGTCTCTAGTTCTCTCTCTCTCTTTCTCAGTTTGCCCCAGCATTGGTTAATGGGAGTTCCTTCTGGTTGGCATTTTTGTCTTTTCAACGTGCCCCATCCTTTTTGCGCACTTCCATCAGGCTGCATTTGCTACTCACATAGGTGCCCCTGGCAGGTCCCCACGGCATACTGAGGGGCAGACCCCAGGAAGCAGACAGCTGTTAGGTGCCAGTTTGGGCTTAGAAACCAGGTCTCCTCACCTGTCCGGCTCTCAGCGGGGGCACCGGCACCGTGCTGCCGGGGCCGCCTCTCCTCCCTTTATGCAATTTGTTTACTATGAAATTTACATTCCTTGCACATCCCCCTTGCCTCTGATTCCTGGGCTCAGCCAGTCAGTGGGAAGCTGCGCTCTCTCCCCTCTTCCAGCATCCCAAGCGCTCCTGCCGGAACAGTTCTGGAGCCGCCCCGGCGTGGAGCCTCCTGTCGCGGAGGCCGAGCCTGACTCTCCGTTGGAGGGTCCCTGTGTCCTCCCCGGCCGCAGCAGGACGCGTGGGGACTTGGGGCCCGAACCGCGCGACCGGCAGTCAGGGTCAGTGCGAGGGGTCAACGCGTAGCTTACTGCGGCTGCTGTAAGAGAAACCGTCTCCTTTTGCAGTCAATATGATAAAAGTGTAGAAGAGCGCTTTCTTGTTTTCCACGCAGGAGTGGCTTGAATGCAAATGAGGCTGTGTTAGTCTGGAAGCTGCAGGAATGCGATACAGCAGAACTGGAATGGCGGTTTTTGTTTGGCATGGGGCAGGCACCGGGACGCAAACCCGGGTCTCCCGCATGGCAGGCGAGAACTCTACCACTGAGCCATGTCCTACCGCCCTGGACCAGCTTTTAAAAAGGGAAATTTAATGTTACAAGTTTACAGTTCTAAGGAAGTGGAAGTGTTCAAACTAAGGCACCAACAAGAGGTTACCTTCACTTAAGAAAGGCCGATGGGTCAGGAGCACCTCTGTCAGCTGGGAAGTCACGTGGCTGGCATCTGCTGGTCCCTTGCTCCTGGGCTCCATTGCTTTTAGCCTCTGTTTCTGTGGGGGTTTGCTTTCTGGGTCCTTTGCTTCTCTGGGGCTGGCTTTCATCTCTTGGCTTCCCTTGGCTCTCTCCAGGTTCTGGCTTGCTTAGCATTTCATGGCAACATCTGCTGGGCTCCAGGCATCTCCAAACATCTGTCTCTGTTATCCACATATCCACATCTGTGTCAGCTCTGCTGTGACGTTTCTGTCAACTCTGAGGCATCTGTCGTTACTCTAGGCTTTGCCTTTTCTGTCATTTCTGACTCTCTCCAAAATGTTTCCTCTTTTAAAGGATTCCAGTAAACTAATCAAGACCCACCCTAATGGGTGGAGTCACATCTCCATCTAATCAAAAGGTCACACCCACAATTGGGCATGCCACATCTCCATGGAGATAATCGAATCAGAATGGCTTACTCTGCAGTATCGAATCAGAATTAGAAAGAAAAAAAAACAGCAAAAAACAGCTGCTCTCCCAAGACTGAATCAGGATTAAAACATGGCTTTTCTGGTGTACATAATACGTTTAAACCAGCATGAGGCTTATTAAAGGAGTCAGGACATTTAAGTAAAACTTTCCTGTGGGGGGGGGGGGCAGGGGGGAAGAAGAAAGAGAGACAGAGACAGAGAGAGATTGAGAGAGAGAGAGAGAGAAACAGGTGAAAAGAAACCCCTAGGATCAGTCAGCCGTCTCTAGAACTCCAGAATGTGAACTGCTCTCTGAGAAAATTGCCCTGGAGTCTTTACAAAGTCAATGTCCTAAAAACAAGAACAAAAACAGAACAGAAGTGCGTGGAGAGAGGTGGTAGATGAAGAGAGACGGAACCAAATACAACGTGTCCGTGCTGGATGGGACCCTGGTTTTAAATTAAAAAAAGCTTTTGAAGCCATTTTGGAGAAAACTGAAGAAATTCGGATTTGGACTGGATGTGAGACCCTAGGGCATTATTATTAGCTTGGGTACGAAGGGACATTACCGCCCTGTAGGAGAAAGCTCTTGCCCCTAGGACATGCAGGCGACCCATTTAGGGCTGAAGCCTCTTGACATCTGCAACTTACCCTCAAATAATTCTGAAAAAGAAAAGGCCATAGAGTAAAGCAAATGTGATGACATGCTAACTGTGGTTAAATCTCGGTGTATGATATAAGTGTTTTGCTTTCAACATTCTGAATGACTGAAGAATTTCAAGATGAAAAGTCTGAGGGAAAATTACTCCTGCAGTCTCGTTTCATACCCTTCATTTACTGAGGGAACACCCTCTCCCTTTCACTCCCATAAAAATGACAACCGTCAGTCCCATGCAACTCAAATGATCACCAACAGGGTTCTGGAACCTACACCAAGAGTACCACAAGCAGCGAGCCGGGCTCCGCTCCGAGTCGGCCCCGGGGACGAAGAGAGGGGCCCTGGTCTCTCCATCCCTGAGCTCAAGTCCCAGCCCCTCTGCTGTTTCACCTTAAGCCCCCAGGGCCCAGTTTCCTCTGTTCTAAAATGAGCATGGTAACACGTGATTTTTGTTGTGAGAATCAAATACTGCATTTGTATGCATCCTGTGATGACGCACCTGTGTGACACTGCAGGTAAAGCAGTGGGCCTGCCACAAGAGGTGGTGGCCATGGGGCTGGGTATAAAGATCGCCTGTGAGCCCCACAGCTTCCTTCCAGGGCGCGCACGAGGGGCAGAGGTGACAGCCAGGTCCCCAGGAGCTAGCAGCCTCCTGTGGGAGGCAGGTGTTGGGGGGCAAGGGCGGGTGTCTGTCTCCAGGGGTCATTGGGCTCATTTTATGAAATGAGATGACACATACGATTACTGTATATTTATGCCATTTTAACGCATTTACTTGTTATATATTAACATTTACACTATGCTACAACATTCATAATTCTGTTTTGACCTAGCTTCATTTCTTACAAGTATATCAAAAGCCTCAAAAAATAGAAGGGTTGACAATTAGATGTCTGCATGCGGAAACATGAGTATTGACCCTTATCTCATGCCATATAAGAAATTAAGGCAAAATGGGTTATGGATCTAAATGTGAGAGTCAAAGGCATAAAGCTTCTAGAACGGAAGAAAATCTTAGTGATCTAAGCATGAAAGATAAAAGAAAAACATGATAAACTGGACTTCATCAAAATTTAAAACTTTTCCCTTAAAAAAATACTGTTAAGAAAATGAAAAGACAAGCCCCAGACTGGGAGAAAATGTTGTCAAAACACATATACAAAGGAATTGTATCCAGAATTTATGAAAGAATTCTTACAACTCAGTAATGAGAAGAAAACTTAATACAAATATAGGCAAAATATTTAAACAGACACTTCACCAAAGAACATATACAGGTGGCAAAAAGCACATGAAATGATGCTCAAAATCATTAGAACCAAAATGAACTAGCACCACACACTCACTAGATAACTAAAATTGAAAAGACAATACCAAGTGTTGGTGAGGATATGGAGTCACTGGAACTTTCATTCGGTGCTGCTAGGAATGCAAAATGGTAAGGACACTTTGGAAAGCAAACTGTAGTTTCTTATGAAGTTAAGCAGGCACTTAACATAATTCCAAGCAATTCCACTGCTAGATATTTACCCAGGAGAAATGAAAATAGATGTCCGTACAGAGACTTTGTGAATGTTCAAAGCAGCTTTATTCATAATAGCTGAAAATGGAAAGCAACCCAAATGTTTATCAGCTGGTGAATGGGCAAATAAACGATGGTGTGTCCATACAATGCAGTGTTACTCAGCAATTAAAAAAAAAGGATGAGTGTGTAAAACGGATGAATCTCAAAAGCATTACGGTACATGAAAGAAGGAAGGCATAAAAGGCTACACATTACATGATTCCATTTATATGACATCTGGCAACTTTAAACAGGGGTGTTTTGGGAAGAATAATCCAGTGTTGATGTGGAGGGGCCTGACTCGTGGAGAGCCCCATGGTGGGGTGCCTGCTAGGAGGCTGGTGTGGTGACCCAAACCACAACTCCTGTGGACCTGGGCTGGGTGGGGATAGAGAGGAAGGCGTGAGCATCAAGGGGGGCTGCAGAGAGACCCGGCTTCCCACCCTGCCTCCCCTAGGGGTGAGCTCTGTGTCCTGGGGCAAGTCAATTTACTTCTCTGGGCCTCAGTTTTCTCATCAGTGAAGCAGAGATACAAATCTACTTCCAAGAAGAGTGAGGTGAGCTGAGATCACAGGTAAAGTGTGTTCCATCCAGAACAGAGGTGCTCCCTGTGAAGACTCGTTCCCTTCCCTGCCGGGCCAACATGTGTCCCCAAGCCAGCTCTACTGCAGCTCCAGCCCTCAGTGGGTCTCTCCTCAGCCTACTTATGTGCCCTTCCCTGTCTCTTCCCTAAACAAAAAGAGCCCCAGGGGATCTGCTCCTTTTACCTACACAGAAGGCGTGCCAAGCCCTCTTCCTAACGTTGTAAGTCCTGCCCCCCTACTCAGGTGCCCCGTTGCACAAACAGGAGGCCTGCATGAGCCGAGGACTGGGGGAAATGATCCATTTAAAGATAAGATCAAATGTCCTCTTACAAATGGACCAAAGCACACCAAGAGTTCACAATAACACTTGAAAAGAAAAAAAGCCTGATCGTTATTAAAAAAAAAAAAGGCCCTATAGTTATCTTCAGACCAGAGGTTGCTAGCAAACCAACTCATTTTTAAAATAACTATAAATAAAAGGAGAGAATCAAACACTTACTCTGCATTTCCTGTATAAATTTCCCTCAGGGTAACCGAATAGTTGATGAGAGGACGTTTCTCTTTTTAGAAGTTTTTGGCTAATAATCATTTTGCAAATCCCTAATGATCTAAAGGATCCAAGCAGTGATTATATGTGGCTGTTACCATCCCTAAAAAGAGTCCATCAGGCGTATGTGCCTCCTGACGGAAGATTCCTGCTCCACCAGTGAAGAGCTCTTGCCACAAACTCAAACTTGAATCTGATCAGAACTCTGGGTCTAATACCAACTTACGGAGCGAGATGGGACAGAGAGAGCGTGAAATAGCACCACAGGTAATGCACTGAGCAGCGTCAGACTGCGAGGAATTCTGCAGGGAAAACAACCTAGTTCCTTTAGGAACAAAAATGTGGCAATGAGGGAGAGGGGGCGGGGAGGCAGAGGGGCAGAGAGTCCCAGAGCGGGGTGGGGGGGGGGGGGGAGGGGGGGGGGACGACCTACAGACCCAAAGAAGCTTGAGACATGTTAGGATCTTTAGATCGCGATTCAGACAAACTATACAATTTAAAACGTTATAAGAAAGTTAAGGAAATATGTATATTTGGGGGATATTGCTGACATTAAGGTGTTACAGTTACTTTTAAAAATGTGATAATGATTCTATGTTTGTTTTCTTAAAGTTACCTATGTTTTTAAGCTGAGATTCGGAGATATTTTCTATAGGGTGCAGAGTGCGGGAAGGGACAAGATGGATAGGCCACAGGTGAGGCAGGACCGGCCACGTATCCCAAATCCATGATGTTCAAATTCAGGATGGTCAATTTTGGGGAGACATACAGGCTTCTGGGGTGCTGGTGAAACAATTTTAAATGTGTGAAAATCTACATGCTGTATAATTAACGATTTATATGCTCTCCTATAGCTATACATTTGTGTGTTCTCATTCAACAAAAAGTTTCCTTAAAGAAGTTACCTTGAACAATCATTCAAGCCGGGTTAGGGGTACATGCGAGCTTCTCCTACAACCGCCTCTGTTTGTATATGTTTTAGCTTTTCTGTAAGTTAAAATTCTTCTTGTAACAGTGGGGGTGGGGGAGTGTTGCTTAGAAAGTCCCGGGGAGGCGCGGTGCCTGGGCTGCAGCTGCGGGTGGGTGGCGCGCCTCGGGCAGGGGCTGTCTGGAGACGGGGCTGGGTTTAGGGTGCGCCTGCCGCCCTCCCACACAACCTGCCCTCGGCAGCACGCGGGCCCCGCGCCTTTGCAAAGGAGACCCCACGGGCGGCCCGAGTGCCCCAGCCAGCGGCACTGCCCCCCTCTCTCCCCTGGCACCTGGCACTCATCAGCGGTTTCCGATGAATAAGGGCACTGGGCCGTATCCCATCTTCTTGAATTTCGGGTTTTCAAAGAAATAATGCCCCGTGATTTCCATCCAGCTCAGCTGCCAAAGCAGTGGGAGGAACAGATCTACCTTCTCATCCGCCTCCTTGCAGGGGTGGAGGCAGGGCTGCGCGTCTGGGGACGGGTTTGCTGAAAGGAGAAGTACCGCGTGGCCTGGGCTCCATCTCCGCCTGCGCTCCTGGTGACGGTCCTGGAGACGGTGGTCGTGCGGGACTTCACCGTCCGCTCGGGGAATGTGCAGACACTGGGGCTCACCGGCACACGTGCTCTGCCTTCAAACTCTTCCCGCCGCTCCGCCAGGTTTCAGGAACAGCGGCCTGGTCTCTGCCGCCAAACACGAGGCCCAGCTTCCGCTGCAGTGGAGCGAGGGGCAGGGCGACCTCAGGATCCCTGGGGAGCAGGCCGGCTGCACGGGCCCCTCCGGCAGCAGCAGCGAGAACAAGCAGGGCCCTCTGCCAACCGCGCGGCTTCAAGGAGGGGGCCCGAGCGGCTTGGGAGTGCAGAACCATTTACCTCCCCTGGGCGGAGGGTGCCTGATTCCATCAGAGAAGACCCTTTTCTTCAGGACTCGATGTGCAGGGCCTTCAGATCCCCTCGTGCAGCAGCCCCCAGCTCCAGCTGGGCTGGTATTTTGTTTCCGGTGGGCACACCTGTTTAAGGAGACCGCACTGCGCTGGGTTCAGGTCCTGGTTCTTGTCCTTAGGCGGGTGACTTTCCTCCGCATGCCTCGGTTTCTCCATCTGTGCATGAGACCGACACACCCGCTTCTAGGAGCCGCCACGACACGTAAAGGAAATGAATGCAGATGTCCAGCGCGGTTCCCCGAGCACGGTGGATGCCCCTAAAGCTAGGACTGTCTTTATGATTGTCCCACACAGCCAGGGCCACACACACAGAACTGGGGTGGATGCGGCGAGGGTCACATCAAGTGCAATTGCTGGGCCGGTCACATCGGGGGACCGGTTCCAATGCAGGTTCTCAGGCCCCACCTCAGACCAACTGAGTCAGAAACCCTCGGGTGGGGCCCAGTGATTTGTTTCAATAAGGTCTCCGAGCGGTTCTAATGCACACTTGAGTGTGAGAACAATGGCACTCTTTGTTTCTTTTTGCAAATTTGAGCTAAGAGACTTTAAAATGGTGTTGTGCAATATATTAATTGGGCTAACTCTATGCCCCATATTTGAGATAATGCAAGCCCCCCCATATAAAATCATCATCTTGATTTGCATTGTTTCAAAGCTGGTGGGCTGAAAGAATGTTGAACAATATTTACGCTATACCCGTTTGGCCCACGGGTGGATGTATCTGGGAAGAGTTCATGAGCGGCTGCAGTGTGATTCTCTTTGGGCACGTCTACGTGTTGCTCACGATGGCTGCAGCCGCTCCGGGCATCACACCCAGACTTGACGACACGCTGAGGAAGAAGTCTGTTTTTATTCCTCTTGCTCTAGGAACCAGGAAGCCTTTCTTTCGGTCTGGGAAGTCTTGCCCCGAAGCCTCATTGGCTATTACTGAATCATAACAAACAAAAGTCGTCAAACCAAACAAAAAAATTAAAACAGCCTCTTTCCCACCGTCCCTCCAAAATAAACCAAATAAACCAGCAGCAGCCAATCAGGGAAAGGGCTACAATTTCATACCAAAAATTCCCAAAAAACAAGGGCTGAGGAATGAAAGAGAGAGGTCTGCTCTGACTTGCAAAATGCCTAAACTTTCCCCTATCAGCCATTCTGATGGAATGAAAGAGAAAAAGATCTGACAGTTGCTACAACTATGCCTCAGTGTAGAGACAAAGGGAATGAGACAGGCTTTCCAAGCAAAGTAGAGGACACTTAGGTAAATTTGAATTTCACATAAACAATGAGTAATTTTTCAGTGGAAGTATATCCCATAAAATAACTGGGAAGACATACCAAACAATTGTTTATCTGAATTTCAAATTGAAGTAGTATATTGTTTACTGGTTTGTTTTCTAAATCTGTCAACCCTACACTGAGGGAATGAGCAGGCATTCTGCAGAAAAATCTCAAAAAAAAAAAAAAAAGAGCCTTCAGTAAAGGCCAACTGCTCCGGAAAGTTCTCATTGGAATCAGGACTCACAATTCCTTGGGCTCCTTTCTGAGTTGGGGTGCTGTTCTAAAGCCTGAAGGGAGCTGCCTGTGGGATTTACCAAGATCGCGGTAGAGGAGAGTCAAAGTACAGGAGTCAGGAGTGAGCTCCCCTTCCTCCTGCACCCCCACGCTGCAGAATTGGATAGAACTGCCCCCGCTTCTAGAGCTTGGCAAGGAGGACAAGCAGGCTTTGGGTACAATAGAATGGAGTCCATAAAAATAAAAGTTTTTTCAGAATCACCTACATTATAAAGAGGAAAATAAAAAGAAACGCATCTCAATTAAGAGCGCAAACAATATGTAGAAGGCACAGGACACATGAAGGACCCAGCTGGAAGAAAACTCAAGGAGCAAAAGGAAATTCCCTCTGTCCATTTGGCAGCAGCTGTTTTTGTCAAGTTGGCTGTTCACCAGATGTTTTATCCTAATTTGGGGGGAAAGAAAAAGCCTCAGCTTTTTAATTAATTTTCTACTTCTGGGATTAATGTTTAAGGAGATAATCACAGAAATGCAACAAACAAATATGACGTATGTTCAAGAACATTTGTTCTGCTGTTGTTTGTAACAGAAAACAAGCAGAAACTAGATGGTTGGAGATTGGTTGAATAAATGGTGGGAGTGTGCTCAGTGAAATACCACGCAGTGTTAAAAAATGAAGATTTAGATCTGCATTTTCTATTTCTAACTGAAAATAATTAGGTTATGGAATAGCATGTAAAGGAAAATGTCTTTGCTATTCTATAATACCTGTGACCATGTGCTTGTGTGCAGAAAAGTGCCCAAAAGGATGTTTTCCAATACGTTATTCATGATTGCCTTCTGGATGGTGGGATTTCTGATTTGATTGCCTTTTGATGCACTTCTCTGTTTGGAGTAGAATTTTTTCTTTTACACCAAATACGTTTTGCTTTTATTTTAAAGAAAGAAGCTTTGTGCTCTGAAAATTTGTACCCATGTTTTCCTTGAGCTCAGGGGACAGCTGATTCCAAATTTTCAAATTTGAAAATTGTTTCAAAAAGCACAATGGAGCCATGGAGGCGTAAGAGCCCAGCAGCTTATTGACCAGGCAATCTAGGGCGGTTGTTTCTCCTCTCTAGTCTCAGTTTCCTTGTCCATAAAATGGACTTAATAGACTCTACATCATAGGGTCATTATGGGAATCAAATAGAATGATGTAGTGAGAGATACTTGATAAATACCAGTCGTCTCCTCAAAGTCTTCCCATTGGCCTGTTAAAATTAGGTTTTCATTTTAATTGATGATTGGACCTTGGGTCAAGGGAAAATTTATTTAGAAATGCTTGTGGCAATAGGATTGTCCTCCCTGTCACCCCAACCTTTCCCCATGCACCTTGTCCGCAGCGCACTTGAGGATTTCACTGTCAGTCTGAGTTTTATACTTAGATTATTTGTTTCCAGGACTTGTTTTCCCTTGCATTGTCTTATTTCATATGTGGCAAATAATAGAATTCTACTGTAAGTTCTATGAATAGAACATGATTAAATAGACATCAGGAAATCAGCACGAAAGGGACTACTTTGTGCTGGAAAGGCTGGCAATCAGCAATGAAAGGTCAGAGTGACAGCTCTCATCTGGGATGGAAATAGTGTTCTGACTTCTCCCTCATGGGAACAGGCCCAGGTTCCCAGCTCTCCCCCTCTGGGGTTCAGCTCAATTAAACAGCGGAGGCAGCCTGTCTCCTTGGGCTGAAGCACAAGTTAAGCACATTTGGTTAATTCCACTTTATTCGGAGCAGCAATTTAGATTTTAAGAAATAATTAAGATGAGTTAACAAGCCCTCGTGCTGTTCTTAGGGGACAGTCTGTCCTACGTATGGCAAAAGCATTCTCTCTGAAGTTAACACAGGAACCCAGCAACATGTAACCATCTACCAGGACAGAATTCTGGAAAAGAGGCTTAAAATGAAAAAAAAAAATTGTTGGACAAATACATATCAAAGCAGTGAACTCAAGGAACTGGGCTCCAGTTCAGGCACCAAGCATGTAGCCATGAAATCTAGAATTAAATCAGGGCAAAAACAACACCCCCACACATTCAGGCGATGTCCCCCCAGATGACAACACTTACTTATGCACTGAGGTCAGTGTTTAAAATTCAGGCATATGCAAGCGAACCTGGATGGGTGCTTAGGCCAGGAACTTTGGAATTTGGAATTGTATGGAGAGCCTTGGCATAATTTTCCCATGTCAGGGTGATTCCATCTCTGTTGCTGTGGGCATGCATCAGCACCGTGACTTGACACATTTTGCCCATCACAAACGTCCTTTGCACGTGCGGAGGGGAAAGCGGAAGCTACTAGGGGCTGCGTACGAGTAGGCCAGGACGACGCTGATGAGTCAACAGTCACCAAATGGCCAAACACTGAGGTCGTTGGTATCCGCGGGATTAGGAACTTGGCCCATCTTGTGAGTGACTATGTGTGTGTGTGTGAGTGTGTGTGCATGTGTGTGCACACGCACAGAGGCACACATTCGGCGGAATGAGAGAACAGAAATGAAAGCTTCAGAACAATTGCCCAATTAGCCGTCCTCGCAATTATGGGAATGTGACATTCAGTTAAAACCGCAATGATCGTTTTGTATTCAATGACCCATTTTGAAAGTGTCTTCCTGGCTCAGTTGCCATGCCAACTGGCTCTTAGAGGGGTGCCCGTTGCTTTTAACTGGCAGGACACAATAGTCTCCCTCCGAACAAGCCTGAGACTGCTTTCTTAATTAACAAAGTTAAAACCAGGGAGGGAAGGGGTTGTGGTTGGCAGCTGGGGGCTCGGGCAGACGCCCTTTTCTGTGGCTTCTCAAGCCTGTGGATATGCCAGAGAAAACATCGCAGGGGGGATGGTGGGACAGAGCTGGGAAAACTGCACAAATAAAGTCATCATTGTGTCATCAGCTAAAGGTCTTTCTTCAAAGCAGGGTGATGTACTGGCCAAAATGAAAGACGAGTGAGTGTGAGCAATATGCAGCATTACTGACTGTCCTGCGGGCTCCTTACCAACATCTCCTCCTGGCAACCAGACAAACGAGAGGGGGCCAGAGCCGAAAAACTCTTCTTCCAAGTCGTTTTCGAGTGTCTGGTCTCATGGACTGACCTGCTGGCCCACCCAGGGCCCAGCTCCTGGACACAAAAGGACCTCAGTTTCCTCCAGCATCGTTTCTTCTGGCGTCATGCCCACCTACTGCCCATGGAAAGAGAACAAAAACCTGGAGCCAGTGGGGTCGGCGGTTCCCACACATATCACTTTCACATCCCTGAGTTCAGAAAGAAGGGGCTGCGGGGGACTGAGGACTTGAAGGGCTGTATTTATATGCATGCTATGCAGTGAGGCCATCTCCCGGACAGGCCAGGCATCTCCGAGCTCAGAGTGTGGGGAAGGCTCTGCACCCAGTGAGTGCTTCACAAATGCACACGGATCTGACACGTGCTCCTGTGGGAGCCCACTGGCCCATGCTTCTTCTCTGCAGCTCTGTGAAATGTGACGGTCTCAGTGGACATGGCGTGGGACATGGGCCAGCACTGTGCCAGCTTAAGAGCAAGGGGGCTGTGAGACCTGGGTTTGACTCTAGGCTCTGCTGTCTCCCCACTGGGGAACATGGACAAGTTACTTAAACATTCTGAGCATTGTGGAGCCTTGTCTGTCAAATGTGGGAAAAACAGTAGAAAACTAAGCAAACGCATGGGAGGAGACTAGTACAGTTTACAGTGCATGGAAAGAACTAAAAAAAAAATGGCAGCCCATATGCATTTATTTGTATCCTTATTATCCCTTTCAAAAGGATGGTTCTGTGTCAAAGCGGGGAGAGAATCCAGAGAGGATCCACAAGCCCTGAACGCTGGCTGCAGACCCTGCCTGGGGCCTGGATGCTGAGGCACGGGCAGACTGGGCCCACCTGGTGGTCCTCCCTCCACACAGGCCCCAGCTGGGTCTTTCCAGGACTGGAGCTCTAAAGCATAGCTCTCACTCGACTGGAATCCCTTCAGTGGCCACCGCTGACCTCAGGATACAGCCTGGGTCTCTTGCAGGACAAGAGGATTCCTCAGAGCCTGAAGGCCTGGGCTGGGCTCAAGTATTCTCAGAGCTGGTTAGTGCCTGGGGCCGGGCAGGGGCCCGAGCAGAGGCAAAATGGACAGGTTCAACAGAGGCCCCTGCCAGTCAGGGAAAGGTCTGGGGGCCTGCATGGACCAGAGCTCAATCCAGGTCCAGGGAAGACTCAGGAATAGAATGGAAACAGATTTGGGGCAAGCATTTCTGGACCTACGCAGGCTGGAAGGGGGGGCGGGTCTGCATGACAGCTGGCCCCGGGACCAACTGCTGTTCCTGGAGCGCTGGGACATGCTGACCTCCCTCTGTCCCACCGTCCGGCTGCCGTGCTCCCTAGTGTGTGTGTGGAGAAGGTGTGGCAGGCTCCGGCAGCACCTGTGATGACTTCCAATGCTGGCTCGTGGGAGAAGGCCTCACCATCTGCAGTTAAGGTGCTTCTGGCCACGAGTAACAGAAACCTCAACTTAAACAGGCTTGTCAAATAGGGATTTTTGTTTTCTCACAACTCTATATGTCAAGAGGTAAGACACACTCCAGGTGAGGGACTATCAGTGGCTCAACGATGCCATCGAGAATGCAGTGTCTTCTTGTGTCTCAGCTGTGCCCTCCTTGCGGTGTCCATCTTCTCAAAACACTTTCCTTCCTGGTCCCAGGGTGGCTACCAGGGAAGATGGTAGGCACCCACTTCCTTGTGGGAACCATGAATAGTAAATCTTTCAGACTGCCTGGTCCAATACAGTTGCCAGAGAATGCCATGGTTCCCTCTGGAGCTAGGTAGGTCCCAGAATAATTTGAGGCTCTGTTGCAAAGGGGACAGGGGAGAAATTTGTGTTATATAGGAAGCCACCTTTGAACACTATGCTAACACACCCACACCTCACACTGGCACATGGTGAGCATCCCATGGCACTGTGACATCCTCTAGCTTCCTAAAGAGGTGGCCAACCTTGTGAGGTAGGCAAAAAAAGAACTCCCTCTTTCTTTCCCCTCCCTGCCACCCAAAGCCTGGTTACAGTCTAGCAGAGAGGCCGGAGGGGGCCCACGGTTGACTGGTTTGTTTGCTCTGTGTATAACTGGTTCATAACTGCTCACACAGGGGCAACCCTACAATGTGGACATCCTAGAACTTTGATGCCTGACTCCTCTCCACCCCCTGGCCCATTAGCCAGCCAGCAAACTGCCCTCTTGCACTCTGGCTTTTCCCTGGCATCATCTCTGTTTCCTGCCCATGGCCCTGTTTTTTCCACACTTTATGCAAACTTTGTCCCAAGACTCCCCAGTGATATCAGTTAATCATGAAGTCCTCACAATGTGGGAATGCCAGGCATGGGAGAAAGGGACAGGACAGAGGCTGCAGCAGCTCTCTCAAGCTGGAGTGGCCGCGGAAGCCCATCTGAGCAGATCTGCACTGACTGATCCAGCTGTTAGTTGCAAAGAGTCAAATCTTTTAAGGTAAACACACTGATTTGTGCATTGGCAGATGTGTTTCCTTCCAAGCAATTTCCCTGTTGATGTTGGGTACAAAATCAGGGATCGGAAACAGGGCATTGGATGAACAGGCTTTCAATGAAGCCAAGGAGTAGAGTCCATTTTTGGGCTGGTGGAGTCTAACCTTTGCTCCTTGAGGGGAAGGGTGCGGTGGTTTTCTTTCTCTCTCTCTTCTTCTTGTTTTAATAGGGGAATGAGAGTCAAGGGAAATCCAGTCCACCTCCACTGCCCTTGATGAGGAGGTCCCTTCCCAGGGGACAGCCAGAGACTGAGGGCACTTCTGGCCCATGGGAAGCCCACCAGTGGCAGCGTTTGGCTTTTGGCTTTCCTCGGAGAAGGGAAATCTCCTAAACTTGAGTGGGCCCAGCAGTAGTTTGTGGGCACCCTTTTTTCTCCTGTGTTTTAGATTTCCAGGGTCTGCACTGGTGAGCCCCAAAGGAGTGAAGGAAGATAGGAGGCACAGTTAGAAGAGCTGGGTGGAGTGCTAGTTCTGCCATTAGCTGCCAGCTGACCTGTGGTCAATCAATCAATCTCTTTGTGCCTCAGTTTCCTCATCTGCCAATGGATGTTTTTTTTTTTAAGAGAAGTTGTGAGTTTACAGATGATCATGCATAACATGCAGGATTCCCCATCAACACCTTGCATTGGTGAGGAACATTTGTAACAATTGACAGCATATTTTTATAATTGTCCTATTAATTAAAGTTCACAGTTTAACTTAGCGTTCACTGTTTGTGTAGGGTAATTTCATGGATTAAAATTTTTTTTTATTCTGTTACTATATGTATAATCTAACATTTCACCCTTTACTCATATTCAGATTTATATTTCAGTGCTATTAATTTCCTTCACAATGTTCTGTCATCACCACCATCCATTACCAAAACATTTCCATCATTCCAAATAGGAACTCTGTACATTTTAAGCCTTAACTTCCCATTCCCTATCCCTATCCCTGGTAACCTATATTCTAGATTCTGACTCTAGGCGTTTGTTTATTCTCATTGTTTCAAGCCAGTGATAACATACAATATTTGTCCTTTTGTGTCTGGCTTATTTCAGGCAACACAATGTCTTCAAAGTTCACCTGTGTTGCCACATGTATCAGGACTTCATTCCTTTTACAGCTACATAATATTTCATTGAATGTGTAGACCACATTTTATTTATTCATTCCTCGGCTGATGGAAGCTTGGGTTGCTTCCAGCATTTGGCACTTGTGAATATAGCACTATCAACATCAATGTGTAAATATCTGTTCTAGTCCACACTTCTTGTTCTTTGGAGTATATACCTAGCGGTGGGATTGCTGGGTCATGTGGTAATTCTATATTTAATGTGCTGGTTTGAAAGTATTCTGTCCCCAGAAAAGCCATGTTTTAATCCTGATCCAATTGTATGGAGCAGCCTTTTCTTTTAAACCCTATTCACCACGGTGGGTTGGGAACTTGATTAGATTATCTTCACAGAGATGTGACATGCCCAGTTGATTAGATGGAGATGTGACTCCACCCATCCCAGGTGGGTATTGATTAGTTTACTGGAATCCTTTAAAAGAGGAAACATTTGGGAGAAATGAGAGAAACAACAGAAGCCTCAGAGCCAACAGAAACCTCACAAAGATGTGGATGTGTGGAGAACAGAGACAGGGATGTTTGGAAATGCCTGGAGCCCAGCAGACGTTGCCATGAGATATTAAGCAAGCCAGAACCTGGAAAGAGCCAAGGGAAGCCAAGAGAGGAAAGCCAGCCCTGGAGAAGCAAAGTGAGGAGCCGTCACAGGAACAGAGGCTGAAAACAACAGAACCCAGGAGCAAGGGACCAGCAGTGCCAGCCATGTGACTTCCCCGTTAGCAGAGGCGTTCCTGACCCATCAGCCTTTCTTGAGTGAAGGTAACCTCTTGTTGGTGCCTTAATCTGAACACTTTAACTCCCTTAGAATTATAAACTTGTAACTTAAAAATAGCCTTTTTAAAAGCCATTCCAGTTCTGTTATATTGCATTCCAGCAACTTGCAAAGTAACACACTTAATTTTTGAGGAACCACCAAACTGTCTGGCACAGTAGCAGCACCATTTTACGTTGCCACTGGCAATGTATGAGTGTTCCTATTTCTCTGCATCCTCACCAATACTTGTTACTTTCCATTTTTTTAATAGCAGCCATTTTATTGGGTGTGAAATGGTATATCATTGTGGTTTTGATTTGCATTTCCCTGATGGCTCATGATGTTGAACGTCTTTTCACGTGCTTTCCTGCCATGTGTATATCTTCTTTGTAGAGATGTTTGCTCAAGCCTTTTGCCAATTTTTAAATTGTGTTATCTTTTTGTTATTAAGTCATCTCATCTCAGCACTTGCAGCTCAGCCCAGGCCTTTGGAGATGCAGAAAGGAATCCCCTGGGGAAAGATGTTAGAACCCAGAGGCCTGGAGAGAAGGCCAGCAGAGATCACCCCATGCCTTCCCAGATAAGAAAGGACTTCAGTTGAAAGTTACTGCCTTTCCTCTGAAGAATTATATGTTAACTAAATAAATCCCCTTTTATTGAAAGCCAATCCATCTCTGGTGTGCTGCATTCTGGCAGCTAGCAAACCAGAACATGTGGTTTCCAAATAATTTTTCCCATTGTATAGGTTGTTGTTATATTTTCCTGATAAAGTCCTTTGAGGCACAAAGGTTTTTTATTTTGATAAGGTCCCATTTATTTATTTTTTTCTTTTGTTGCTTATGCTTTGGGCGTAAAATCTAGGTAACCAATCCCTAAGACAAGATCTTGAAGATGCTTCCCTATGCTTTCCTCTAGAACTTTGATGGTTCTCACTTATATATTTAGATCTTTGATCCATTTTAAGCTGATTTTTTGTATATGCTCTGAAGTAGGTCCACCTTTCTTTTCTTGCAAATGAAGATCCAGTTTTCCTAGCACTATTTGCAGAAGAGACTGTTCTTTACCATTTGAGTGGTCTTTGTTACCGTGTTAAAAATTGGTTGGTAGGGGGTGCAAGGGTGGTCCACTGGTAGAATGCTTGCCTTCCATGTGGAAGACCTGGGGTTCAATTCCCAGACCGTGCACCGCCTCCACCCCCCCCCCCCCAAATCAGCTGGTCATAAAACAAAAAATAAAAAAACAAAGCAAGAAATACAAACAAAGCTCAGTAGGCCATAAACGTGAGGATTGATTTCTGAGCTCTCATTTCGATTAAGGAAGTTTCCTTCTATTCTTAGTGTTCTAAGTTTTATCATGAAGTGGTGCTGGATTTTGTCAAATGCCTTTTCTGCATCAATTGATATTATTACGTGTTTTTTTCCTTCATTCTGTTAATATGGTGTATTACATTCATTGATTGTCTTATGATGAACCACTCTTGCATACCAGGGATAACTCCCAATTGATCACAGTGTATAATTCTTTTAATATGCTGTTGAGTTTGGTTTGCTGGTATTTTGTTGAGGACTTTTGCATCAATATTCATAAGAAATATTGGTCTGTAGTTTTCTTTTTTATGGTATCTTTATGTGGCATTGGTATGAGGGTGATACTGGCTTCATAGCATGAATTAGGGAATGTTCCTTCCTCTTTTATTTTTTTTGTAGAATTGGAATTAAGTCTTCTTGAATATTTGGTAGAATTCCCCTGTGAAACCATCTGACCCTGGGCTTTTATTTATTGGGAGATTTTTGATGACTGTTTCAATCTCTTTACTGGTAATTGATTTGTTGAGATCTTGTATTTTTCTTGAGTCAATGTAGGTACTTTCTAAGAATTTGTCCATTTCGTCTAGGTTAATTAATTTATTGGCTTACGGTTGTTCATAGAATCATTTTGTAGTCCTTTTTATTTCAACAGGATCAATAGGAATGCCCCTCTTTTCATTTCTGATTTCAACTATTCATATCCTCTCTATTTCTTTGTCATCCTAGCTAAAAGCTGCCAATTTTACCCATCTTTTCAAAGAACCAACTTTTAGTTTTATTGACTCTATTGTTCTTTTGTTTTCTATTTCATTTCTCACCATTCTAATCTTCATTATTTCCTTTCTTCTGCACACTTTGGGTTTAGCTTGCCCTTCTTTTTCTAGTTCATCCAGTTTTAAGGTTAGGACTCTGATTTGAAGTCTTTCTTCTTTTTTATTGTCAGCATGTAGAGTTATAAATTTCCCCTCTCAGCCCTGGCTTTCCTGTATCCCATAAGTTTTCATACTTTGCATTCTCATTTTCATTCACCTAAAGATAGTTCCTGATAATAATACAGGACTTTCTTCTGCAATTTTAGTATTTAGCCCTTGTAAGTCTTATATGTTTTTTGTCTCTCACTTCAGTTAATGCCTACTTTTATATTTATTTGTTTCTTGTGTGTGTTATACAATATTGACTGCTTTCTATCATTTCTTTCTGGATATATTTTCCATCTACTTTCTTTGTGGTTTCCATGGGGTTAAAATTTAACATCCTACATATATAACAATCATATTTGGTTTAATACCACCATAACTTTGATAGCATATACTTGTCCTATAGCCCTCTATCCACCAACATTTTTTTTGTACTTGTTACCACCTATATCTTTGTGCATTTTATGTCCTAAAACATAGTCTTATCATTACCTTCTATGCATTTGCATTTTAGCATTTGTAGGAAGTAAGAAATGGAGTTACAAACCAAACAATACTTTATAATAATCATGGCATTTATAATTACCGAGATGGCTACCTTTGCCACCAGCCTTTACTTCTTTATGCTGCTGTGAACCACTGTCTAATGGTCTCCCCTTTTGGTCTGAAGAGCTCCCTTTAGCACTGCTTGTAGGCAGGTCTACTGGTAATGAGCTCCTTCAGCTTTTGTTTATTTGAGACTGTCTTAATTGCGCCCTCATTTCTGAAGGAAAGCCTCACTGGATATAAAATTCTTGGCTGGCAGTAGTTTTCTTTTGGCAATTAAAGTATTTCAACCCACTACCTTCTTGTTTATTTGGTTTCTGATGAAAAATTGTTACTTAATATTATTGTATGTAACATGTTGCATTTCTTTTGCAGCTTTCAGGACTCTCTTCTTGTCCTTTGCCTTCCATAATGTGATCAATAGATGACAAGGTGTATTCTTCTTCATGTTTATCCTGTTTGGTGTTCTTTGGACTTCTTGGATGTGCATATTCATGTCTTTTACTAAGTTTGAGAAGTTCTCTGTTATTATTTCTTTGAATTTCCTTCTGCCCCTTTCTTTCTCCTTCTGGGACTCCCATATGTGTATATTGGTGTGCATGGTTGTATCCTTTAGGTGACTTTGGCTATTTTTGCTTTTAATATTTCTTTTTTCTTTCTGCACCTCAGCCTAACTAATTTCTATTGTCCTGTCTTCCAGTTCACTGATTCTTTCTTCTGCCAGCTCTACCCTGTTCTTGAAACCCCCTGGGCATTTTTCATTTCAGATTGTAGTCTTCAAGTCCAGTAGTTGTTTGGTTCCTTTTTCATTTTTTTTCTCTTTACTAAGACTCTCATTTAGTCCATTCATTGTTTTCTTGATATCCTTTTAGCTCTTTCTCTGTATTTTCCTTCATCTCCTTGAGCATTTTTAAGATTATTTTTTAAAGGCCTTGTTTGGTATGTCCATATTCTCATCTTCTTCATTGGCGTTTTCTGGATGTTTATCATCTTCCTTTGGTTGGCCATCATTTCTTATTTCTCTGTCATGTTCTCATTGCACATGGTACATTTTAATATTTCAAAATGTTAACTCTGGGTTTTATTCCCTAAGATGTCTGTTTCTTGGTTTTGTAACCAGCTGGTGATAAACAGAGATTTTCTTGAGCTTTAGCTTTTCCATCAGGAAGGTCTGCCCAAGGCAAGCGCAGTGTGCAGGGTCCTCCCTGCCTTTCTGGGAGATCTTGTCCTGGGCTTTTGGTAACTGCTTTGGAGTTACTGAAAGAGTCTGGTTGTCCCCTGTGCTTCCAGGACATGGGCCTCCCTCTCCTGGGTGTCTACAGGAGTCTGGCTGTCCCCTGTGCTTCCAGAACATGGACCTCCCTCTCCTGGGTGCTTACAGGAGTCTGGTTGTCCCCTGTGCTTCCAGGACACAGACCTCCCTCTCCTGGGTGTTTGAAGCTGACAAGCGTTTGTCTGGACTGCCATCCTCTATAGTTTCTTATACTCCTTTCTGTCTCAAGCTGCTTTTGCCTGGAGGGCAGATTCTGTGTGGAGTGCACACAGGGTGGGGGACTTTCCCAAGTCAGTTTTTCTCTGTCCAAAGAGGACAAGGGACCCATGAAGGTGGCACAGACTGGCTCCCAACTGCCTTGGAGTAGGGGTGGGGGTAGGAAAGGTGCCAAGAGCTGCACTGATGGCTTCCCAGAGCTGAGCTTTTCTGGCCTGCCCAGCAAAGGCAGCCCTTCCGCTAAGTGCCCCACAGCCCTGGGGAAGCACAGTGCCTCAAGTCTCCATGGCCATTGCCCCTGTCCAGGACAGGCCAAAACAATGGCTGCCCTCAGAAGCAGGCTCCCAGTAACATGACACTGCTACGCAAAGCCATGCAGGGACTGGCTGTGCCCACCCCCATGAGGAAGAGGATATTTACATGCCTACCCCTGGCCATGAGGGAGAGGATATTTACATCCCTTTCGGTCATGAGTGAGCCGGCCAGGGGCTGGACCCCATGGTGGCCTGCTGTGAGAGTGGGCAATAGGTGCCAACAGCTGCCACATGGAGAGCACAGTGCACCATTCTTTATGGTGATTGGTCAGCTTCTTCCTCCTGATCTACTCTGGGTGCTGTGCAGGGGTCTTCTGGCCTCTGCAGTTTCTACGTAGCTGATTCAGACAGTTCCTGCCTGTTTAATAGCTGTTTGGGTGGAAGGACTGGGTGCTGGAGCACCCTACTCACCTCCCCACATGCCTCCCTTGCCAGTAGGATTTTAATTACACCTGCCCTTCCTTCCTGGCTCTTGTGAAGATTACACAAGGCATAAAAGTGCCCTGAAAACTGAAAGGTGCTTCATCAATGCGAGACAGACCTTTCACTAAAATCCACTTACGCCAGTCCAATGCCGTGCTTTGTACTTTCTCCGTATATGGAAATAATAGTGTGGAGGGGGCAGCTTAACCTTTGATGAGGTGGTTATTTTCCTCAGGCCCCACAGTCATCGGGAAGAGTTCTGGAGTGAAGTCGGGAATACTTGAGTTTGAGTCCCAGGTTCTCCATCACTAACTAGATGATCCTAAGGAGTCCCCCCTCCAGGCCCTGGCTTCCTGCTGTGCAGCGTGGTGGAGGAGGGGGCAGGTGGCCACTAGGACCCCCTGTGGCCTCAGTTACGTGGATCCTTATTCCTACAGCCAGACATGACCAGGTTCCTACTATAGAGTCTTGGCTTTAAAAAAAACAGTTTTTTTTTTACCATTCAACCTACTTTAACATCAGCTCTGGTGAAACAGAGCCTCCAAAAATTTCGTACAAGAATGTTTGTATGTTAAGAATTACAATAAAAAAAAAACAGTTTTTATGGTGTATAATTGATATATGACAAACCAGGTGTCTTCTGCTTCTAGCCAAGATGGAGTAAAAGGGACCAGAGTTTAGACTTTTATAGATTTTTTTGGACCATGCTTTCGAGGAAATGTAACTGCTTTCCAACACGGATGCCTCTGCAGTCATCAGAACCTCACTCACCCTGATTAGAGAAAGCAGCACTAAAGGGCTTTGAAGGTGGCTGGGTTCATGTCACAAGCCTCCAGGGCTCCAGTTAGCTCCTAAAGGTCACAGAAGTCTGAAGGAGGAGACCCCAGACTCACGGTTTGGTGGAGGAGGAACTTTGAGGGCATGATTATTTAAAGATATCAATGCAGACTTCTTGTCTTCTGTGACTAAACTCAACTGACTGAACCCTCACTCCTGCAGGTAAGCAGGTTGGGCCCGACTCTCCTGTGTTCCCCTGGAGAGCCAGCGAGACCATGGGGGCACGAGGAGTCAACAGCAGCGACACCCCAAAGCCAAACGCAACCCCCGAGGCAGCTGCAACTGTTCTGGAGCCTCTTAAGTTAGGGTAAAGCATATTAATCCTGTACTCAATTAAAAGAAACAAGTCTTCTGACTTACTCTAGGAAATCATCAATCATGTGGTCAATCACTCTATCTCCACTGAAAATAATGTATGAAAGAATAATTAATGACATAGGAAAAGTTCCCATGACAGCAGAGTTTCTCAACTGTGGCACAATAGACGTTCTGAATTACTCTGTCCTGGGGGACTGTCCTGTGTGTTTAGGTTGTTTTCCAGCATTCCTGGACTCTACCCACTAGATGCCAGTAGCACCCTACCTCCCAGATAAGGTGACTAGAGATGTCTCCAGAATTGTCAAATGTCCCCTGGGAAGCAAAATCACCTTTGGTTGAGAAACACCACCCTAGAGTGACCCCATCCCATTTCAGTTACATGCCAGCTGTGCGCTAAGGGCACTGCAGACAGGATCCTATTTATCTGTTGCTAGTGGGTTACAAGGGATTTTTCTTCTTTTATTATCAGACATGCAGAGTGTTTATAAATAAAAATCTTTTACAAAAGAGAGAGAAACCTAAAACCAGCAACAAGGTTTACCAGTTTGTCTAGTTAATGTGCAGGCTTTCCCTCTGCTTACACCTGCCCAACAAGAGGGAGAGACCATGCCTCCGAGTCCTGGCCCTGTCGCTTCTGAGTAGTGTGATTTTGGAGTTGCTTCTTACCAGTTCTGAGCCTCAGTCTTTCCATTTAGAAGATGAGGATGAGGATATCTGCCTTGCAGGTCGTGAGGCTTAACGTGGGAGGTGAGAGGGAGCGCACCTGCTTTGCTTACCACGATAGCCCCAATTCCTGGCTGGTGGGCCTGGTTCATAGCAGATGATCAATAAATGCTCTAGCATGAAGAGGGCGACGAAGAAAAATGACTGGCATCCAGCACAAGCACTAGCACCAATTACGTGCCTGACAAAAACACTGGCTGACCACGAGTGTCCGGGACGCAGACAGGTGAAGGAGAGACCTACCACGCTGGATGCTATGGAGAGCAGGACACAAAACAGAATCGCCTCTGGCCTTGTGGAGTTTATGATCCAGGAGAATGCGAGCAACAAAGAACATTGTTAGGAATCATTAAATACTTGCAGATGTGAGAGGTACTGCAAAGTGGAGGTTCAGATTTACCCACAGGCTCCCACTCACACATGCACACACCCCCGCACCCACACACTGGCCATGGACAAGTAAGGCCACCTTCCCAGAAGCAGGCTGGCCTGCGGGTCTGTGGCTGGACCGAGCACCTATGCTCTGGGGAAGTCTTAGGGAGATTTTCATTGCTTTTTAAGCATAAAACAGTGAACTTTAATAAAAGAAAACATCTCCACTGGGCTTTAAACACTCACTAGGAGTTAAAAGCAATTAGGCTAAAAAAATAGTCTGTTTTCTTCTAATTCAATAAGTGCTTTCTTTTATTCACTTCATTGTCTTTTACGATTTGGATTAAGGTTTGTCTGCATTCAGGAAAGGTCACATTTGCCCAAAGACTGACGGGCAGAACCATAAGGTAATCCCTTATACCAGGGAGCGCCAGCAAGGAAATGGACTTTATAAGACGGCATTCAAATTGGGCCCCGCTCTGTCCCGGCTGGGCCACTCTGGGCGCGTCATCGCACCCATCCCAGGCTCGGTTTCCTCATTTGTAAAATGGGGATAATAGCTCGTAAGGTCATAATGACACTATGAGAGCTAAGGTTAGGTACATAAAGCACCGACCGGCACAGGGCATAGCATGGGCAGAGGCTGAGTCGTGGCCACGCCCTCTCCTCTTCCCTTTCCTTCAGGGAAGTCTCTCCCGATCACTTTCACTCTTTAGAACGCAGGTCGGGCAACAGCGCTGTGGAGGCCGTGCCACCCCAGGCTGAGCTCGGAGCTCTCCTTGGGCTCCCTCCTGGTCCTGCCCTGGGGGTCCATGAGGGCAGAGGCTGCACCCACTCCCCCGTGGGCCGTCTCCCACCCTACTCGGTGCCAGCCTGTCCGCAGATGTGTCCCCTCCCTCCCTTCTCTGATCCGCTCTGCCTGGCAGGGAACTCCATTTCCCAGGTTCCCTGGCAGGGGCCCTCTGGCCAGGCGCTACTTTTAAGGGGGCACTGAGGTGAGACTGGAAAACGGGAAGAAAGAAGAAGGAAGGCTGTTTGCCTCTCCCTCCCTTTTTTGTTTTAGGAGTGATTTTTGGCAATGGCTGTTTCTCCTGTGAAACCCTCTCCCACTCCCCACCTGGGAGCAGCCCTGCCCTCTGGGTGCTGAAAACCCCACTTCCTCCCCATTCACCTCTACCCTGGTGGGACCGCCAGCTTCCTGCTGGTGCTGAGCTGTGAGCTGCTCCACTCATCTATAAAATGGGCACCTACATCACAGTGCTGTGAGAAGGAAAAGAATTCATAGGAGGACAGAGATGGCACATAACAAAGTGGGGGGGGGGGGAGTTCACTTGCTGTGCATTGGCTTGCCTGGTTTGTCACCAAAGCTGACTTCTCAGCTTTTCTATCTTCCATGGAACCAATTCCCTGCATTAAACTCCCTCCATGTGAAATGCCTGGTGTGGTTTCCATTTTTCTGATAGACTCAGACCGATATATTTATTTATCCCCAGCCTCTCTTGATTTAGGGTAGGACCTCAGCAATGTCTTGTCAGTTGAGTGTATTTTCCATTCTAATATTCCAAAATGCTAGGATTCTGTCCACCTTCTCCAGGGATTTCCCTTGGTTCCCCTTCACTTTCCAAAACCACAGCGATCCAGAAGCACCAGGAGAAAGTAAAGTGAAGGCAAACCCCAGAAAACACATGACACATCTTTAAAGTTCTTGAAATTCTGTCTAATTCATTTGTTTCATTTTCTCAGCCCCAGCTTCAAACTGTATCTATCCACATAGCAACTGTCATCAGTGAGCCAAAATTAAAGATCCCCAACCTCTGCCCTTCTCATCAATCACAAACCATGAGTGAAAAGAGCAGGTTCAAGAGGAATAATCAGCTCCAGGAGGCCAGCTCTGTCCATCAGTTCTGTTAGGCTGTCCATAGAGGCACGGCCTGAATCCCCTGGCCAGGGGAGGACAAATGAGTTACTCCCCGTGACGCCCTGTCTGCAGCAGACTTGGTCTCAGAGGAGACCTAAAGTGAATGCTGATTTAAGAAAAATTAAGTCTGATTTCAACAGTTGGGAAGAAACGGGATCAGAGGACTTGTGAACATGCCGGGGCAGCTTTGGACATCCAGCGGAAGAGGAAGGGCCACCCTGTCCCTTTCAGGGACCACTAGCCTCATGGAGGGGCTCAGGCTGCAGAGACAGACCTGCCTGGGCTCAAATTCTGCCTCTGCTACTTACCAGCTTCTGGGCCTTGGTTGAGCGATTGAACTGTTTCAAGCTTCGGTCTTCTCATCTGTAAAATGGGCACCTACGTCACCGTGCTGTGAGAAGGAAAAGAATTCCTAGGAGGACAGAGGAAGCGGTTAACAAAGGGGGTTCCCTCTCTCTGCTTTGGCTTGCCTGGTTTGTATGTAAATAAACCTTCCTGTGCTTTGAAAATCAAAAAACAAAAACAAACTAGAGAAAGCCCCTGGGGCCTATCTCTGTTGCTATGGCAGTTGGTTCCTCCACACACCTGCTTCTCTCCCTTGCTTTTGCCCATACGACTAGGAGTTCTGCTTAAACCTCTCCTCCTTCCCTCTCCTCTCCTTTCTCTTCCTCCTCTCTTCGGTTCTTTCCCCTTCTCACCCTTCTCCCCACCTCTTCCTGGCACATTTTCCCTTAATACCTGATATTCTCTCCTCCTCCTCTCTCCTCTCTCCTCTCTTCCCTCTTTCCTCTTTTTTCCTCTCCTCTCCCCTCTTCTCTTCCTCCTCTCCGTCCTCCCTTCATCTCCTCTCCCCTCCCCAGTAGGGACTGGAAGGTTCACGCAGGAGGCAGCATTTGGCCATAGGAGGTGGCAGTGGTGATGGGAAGAGAGCACGCAGCCTTTACAAGGCTCCTGGGCCACCGGGCCACAGGGCCACAGGGCCACAGGGCCACAGGCCCTCCGGCATCCGCTCCTCCCCCTGCAGCTGCTGACCTGCGTGGAGGACCAAACTCAGACCATCTGCAGGCGCTTCTCTCCTGTGAGCCTCCTCCGGGCTCCCTCGAGCACCTCGCACCTCCTTGCCTTCCATTCTGCGACCACTGCCCGGCCCTGCTCTGGGCCCCTCACTCTTCCTTTCCCAACTGCTTATCACAGGTGACCCCGCGCCGGGCTGCCCCCTCCCGCTGTCCCGCAGCGGTGGCCGAGCCGTTCCCGGGTCCGCGTCTCGGATGACGTCACTCTGCGCAGCGGCCCGACGCCCAACCAGGCGCTGTCACCCGACTCCAGCCCCGCCGCCCCTCCCCCCCCCGCCCATTACCCTTCCTCGCCGCCCTGCCCCACCCCCGCCGCCCTGCCCCCCCGCACCATTACCCCTCCTCGCACCCCCGCCCCGCCCTGTCCCCGCCCATTGCCCCTCCTCGCGCCCCCGCCGCCCTGCCCCCCCCGCACCATTACCCCTCCTCGCACCCCCGACCCGCCCTGTCCCCGCCCATTACCCCTCCTCGCGCCCCCGCCGCCCTGCCCCCCCCCCGCACCCATTGCCCCTCCTCGCGCCCCCGCCGCCCTGCCCCCCCCGCACCATTACCCCTCCTCGCACCCCCGCCCCGCCCTGTCCCCGCCCATTGCCCCTCCTCGCGCCCCCGCCGCCCTGCCCCCCCCCCGCACCATTACCCCTCCTCGCACCCCCGACCCGCCCTGTCCCCGCCCATTACCCCTCCTCGCGCCCCCGCCGCCCTGCCCCCCCCCCGCACCCATTGCCCCTCCTCGCGCCCCCGCCGCCCTGCCCCCCCCCCCCCCCCCCCGCACCATTACCCCTCCTCGCACCCCCGCCCCGCCCTGTCCCCGCCCATTGCCCCTCCTCGCGCCCGCCCGCTGCCCTCTAGAGCCCAGACGCCTGGGGGTGATGACGCTACGGGTGTGACGTCACTCCTGTCGGCCTGTCCTGACCTGGCCTCTGTCCTTGTCCTCGGGGGCCCGTCAGCCACCCGCGGGCCTGGACCAGCAGCAGCCAGAAGGGCAGGCGGTGACTCACCCGGCCCTTGACGACCCGACTGCTCGGCCTTACCCTCCTGCGGAGGTGGACTGGGATCTTGGTGGGGGAAGTGCGTGCGTGCCTTCGTGGGTGGACGCGCATTTGAAATGAACCACCTTAGAAACAAGGCGGCGGGTGTCCGTGTTGGCCAAGTGCCCGCAGGAGAATCACCTGGGAGCTTGTGGCCGCACAGATTCCTGGGCCCGGGAGGTGGGTGGGAATCCGTACCAGTGGGTGCGCCTGCAGATCTGACAGCCGGGAACATCTGCAGTGAGGGACCTCAGTGTTAGAGGTCTTGGAAGGCAAGGAGTTCGAATGACGCTAATCACGACATCATCATATATGTATGCATGAACACGTGCGATTGTGTGGTATTGAGTGTTGTTTCAGGCGCTGTGCTAGGACCGTCTTCAATCCTTACTAGCCCTGTGAAAGAGGTTCCAGTCTTCATGGTACAGACGAAAGGAAGGTACAGAGACGGTCACTTAGAGGGGGGCGGAGGCAGAAGCCCATGCTCAGACCACTCTGCAAAGCTGCTCATTTGTGAACCTGGATTTTCGAAGGCCAGTTTGTTTGTTGTAACTTCCCAGATGGGGTCTCCTGGTTTGTAGCTGGCAGGAACCCCTCTCCTGGGGCCTGGAGGCTGGGGCAATACAGTTCTGCAAGTCCTTCCTGTAGGCCCCTCCCCTCCTCAGATGGGCCTCAGGTGGCCGTGAAAGGGAAACCCTCCACTCTGCTCCCAAAGTGGTCCCTGTGGGTGCTGGTGGGAAGCAGCCTGTCATGGTTTGGTGTTGAGACAGATGGAGGAGGAGAAATATGGGGCAGGTGACTGACTAGGTTATCCACAGGGAGGAAAGGAATGGAGGGCAGGTGCTGGCACCAAATCTCTGCCCTTGCTTTGAAATGAGTACCTCAAATTCTACCACATCTGAGATGCATCTTCTTTGAAAAAGAGTCTCTAGTGGGAAAGTGATATAGACATTATTAGTCTTTCACACTATAGTGTAAACTAATTCAGTTTTTGTTTCTGTGTATGGAAAAATATACTGAGGATGTATCACTTGGAAAATGAGAGTTTTAAATTATGTTGGTTATTATCAATAATTTAAAAAGTGCTATGCAAATGTCAGGAATGAACATGGTGTTTCCAGAACAAAGGGGATCCCATGGTTTCAGGTCGGCCTTCTTGGCTATAGGACTTCTCTTGGCTTTAAAAACATTAATTCTCATTATGACTTTCTAAAAAGGAGGTAAAGTTCTCAGCATTTCCCAAATCCGTTTGACATGAATCTTTTCACATCTCCTAGAATACTCTGCAAAACCCAGGATCGAAAATTACTAATCTACTCAACCTGTGCAGAATACTTTAGTGTTAGTCTGAAAAAGGCTTTCAGACATGATCTCATCCAAGAGGGTTTTCTTGAGGCTTGGTCATTCGAAACAGTGGTGGCAAAGCAGGACAGGGGTGCAGCAATTTGGGGACATGGGGCTCCAGGGGAAAGTCTGGGTAAAGGGCTCACTTGGTTAGTTCCTCCACTCAGTTCCCAGGCTGCCCCTGGAGATGGGACCTGCACCTCCTCAGGAAGCCCCCTTCTGCCCTATCACTCTCCCTTGCTTGCTAAAAGGACTGAGCCTATGGGAAAATCACCCACTTCCCCCAGTTGCCCCACCCAGCTGAAGCTCCAGCCAGGCTTCTCTGGCCTTCCTGCCATAGGAATAGGGACCTGGCCTTTGGAGCGCAGCTTTGCATGGATGCCCAGTTAGGGGGACTTGAATCAAGCCTGGTCCTGGGATTGCAGCCCTTCTATCCACCCCCAATCCCATTTAGGATGCCCAGGATCAATGAAAGGATCCGATCAATCAAATAATACCTAAGGGTGCTCACCCCTTTGCCACCCCTCTTGGGGTGAGCCTGCTTTTCAAAGGCGCTGCATGTCGAGTGAAGGGATTCCAGGCACTGTGCAGAGGAGTGAAGGAGATGGTTTTGCCCCACCGTGTCCTCCCAGCACCTCATGAATGCACCACTGTATGTCCACATCCTCCACGTGCTCCGTCCTTGCAGGTATATCCAGCAGGAATGCAATTCTGTTCAGAATAACGAGCCTGATGTTCAGAGGGCAGCAGGAGGCCTTGGAGGTGTTAACTCACTGCTGCTTAGCACCTGTTCCTCTGGCTCCTTGGGATTATGGAGAGAGGAGCTCAGCGTAATAGCCAGAGCTAATTTACTGAGCCCTCACCATGTCCAGGCCTTGGTATCTTAGGTCACTTGCTGTATATTAGCTCACTTAATCCACATGGTGACTCAGTCGAGAAGATGCGATTTTTGTCTTCCCATTTTATAGAAGGGAGAAATGAGGACAGAGAGGCTGAATAGGTTATCCATGGTCTCATGAGTAAAAAGTGGAATGGCAGGACTTGAACTCAGGCCACATGCCCTGGAGCCTGCAGCTCTCTCAGGGAAGTGGATGAGAGCCCCGCTGAGGCTGGACGGCCCTGAACTGAGCGACCCCTCTGCAGGGGGCCAGCCTGCCCGGTGCTGAAGGACAGAGGGCTGGTCTGGCTGAGGGCGGCTGGCACTGCAGACCCACCAGAGGCCTTTAGGGCTGCTCTGCCCAGGCCACTCAAGGTCAGGGGCCAGTGGAAGATGTACACATCAAGAGAATCTTGGAGAAATGCTCCCCATGGGAATGAATCCCAAATGGGAGGTGTTCAAGAATCAGTGGGGGATGCTGTGTTGGGCAGAGAGTGTTTCTAGGTAAAACAGCCCACCAAACAAACAAAAACAAGTAAAAGTAAATAAATAAACAAAAAAGTCATGCAAAAAGCCCCGATGAGGGGGCCATCTCTTCTGCCTGTGGGTAAAATGGACACAGCTCTAGAAATAAAAGAAGATCCATACGAAGGGCTTCAGAGGGTAGGAGTGAGTTGTTTTGGTTTTTATTTAATGCCAGGTTTGAAAGAAGGAAGAATATGTCTGCCATTTGTTACACACTCATTCTATTAAAAATCCGTCCAGATGCCTCCACGGGGCTCTGTCAGGACTGGAGGGTCCCTATGGCTTCTTCCCAAAGCTAGTAGAGAGCTAATGGGTGGGGAGGGAGGTGCTGGGCAGGCATCGTGCGTGCGGCCATCACTTCTTTTTGAACACTTGGTGGCACACCTGGTCACCGCAGGTCAGATCCTGCAAAATCAAGAAAGTGGATGAGTAGGTAACGAGCCAGGCTTTCCTTCTGCCTAGTCCCCTGCCCCTCTTGCTTTCTTGGGGGTGGGGCAGCAGGGTTAATGGGGGCCCTTAGCCGGGGCAAAATACACCTGACAGACCCAATCAGCTGGCACGCCCTGCAGGTAGCAGTGATTTGATTTTGGCATGTGAATTGAGCTTGAACAACTATAAAAATGAAAAATGCAATGAAATTATCCTCTTGGGCAGGATTTCTCCTGCTCCCATGATTAAAGCAATATTTAATTTATAAAAGGCAGTGAAGCCACAAAGGAGGGAACAATCTAGTGGGGAGACATGTTTGCAAGTCCAGAGCCTGGGACGATACAGCTGGTGAGTTGTCCGTCCACCCCATGGACTCTTGGCCTCTGGGGATTAGAACATTGGTTGGAGGCTGCACAGCGAGTTGGGGTGTGCACGGCAGAAGGGCGCCCTGTGCACGCTCGTGTGCTGCTTTTCACTCTCCTTGGAGACCACCAGGCTTATCTGCATCTCACTGACTCTTTTTTTTTAAATTTTTATTAATAAACCCAATCAACATAATATGAACATTGTTTTTTTAATCACATAGTTGTATCATCATCATGATCATTTCTTAGAACATTTGCTTCAATTCAGAAAAAGAAATAAAAAGAAAACAGAAAAAAAAATTCATACATACCAAACCCCTTACCCCTCCCATTCATTGATCACTAGCATTTCAATCTACTACGTTTATTTTGACATTTGTTCCCCCTATTATTTATTTATTTTTAATCCGTATGTTTTACTCATCTGTCCGTAAGGCTCTCACTGACCGTTTGAAGGAGGAGAGAAAGGTGTGAGAGTGGGGACAACCACCATCCTCATGCAAATGAGGATAAATCCATTGTCTTAGCCACTGGGACCCTTGGGGATTGTGCTACAATTTAAAAAAATCCATCCTCCAATGTGGAGGAAGTAGGGAAAACCAGCAATGGAGAGGGTGGTGAGGGTCTCACATTCATCACCAGTGACACTGCCTCTGAAAACAAGGATCTCAGCTGAAGCAAGGCTGGCTCTGAAGGGCACGGGGGTGACCTGAATACTGATTTTGGAGCCAGGTACCTGCCTAACCCCATGGGTGGGTGAATGAATGAATGAATGAAGAGGCATTCATCGAATAGGCCATTCATTTAATGGATGAGTGACTGAATGCATGAGGGAATGAACGATTTTTCACTCTTTGAAGGCTGGATCTGAAATGGTGCCTTGAAGATTGAAGAATGAAAAATTAAGCTGTCTAGCCAGATATAATTTATTTAAGGATATCAGCATTTTTTCCTACTGCTCTATTCTACTACCAAATTAACCTAAAATATTTTGGGGTCATGTGGACTTGCCTAATGATGGGAGGTCAGTGCCTGTTTACAGGCAGTTCCCTCTGCACCTCACTCTCCCTCTTTCTTCCAGGATCCCAAAGTTGCATCTTGAACCCTGGGTTTATGTTTCTCCCCAGCTGGTCTTCAACTCCCTGCATTTCTCCTTGGATCTCAGCCTCCTAAGTCAGCATTTTGAACTTTCTTTTTAATTGCATCTGTTCACAGAAACAGCCATATAGATTTCTTCCTCAAGTCCCCTGAGCCGGATGGGAATGGCTTTCCGACTATATGACCACATGCATTTGGCTACAGCTCAGGGGAAGAGAGCAGGACCGTTTTTCTTGTCAAACACCTGGCGAGGTGAACATGGTAGCTTGTTTCAGGACCGCGGATAGGCGCCAAGTGGGTCCCAGGACTCACCAAGTACAGCTTGTTCCCCTCAACCCACTGCCTCCAGCCGCGGTTCTCCTTTTCCCCCTTCTGCACGCACACAAGGACGTCGCCTTCCCAGATCACCAGCGTCTGCAATGACAGATTCCCAGGCAAATCACACGTGTGGTCTGGAGACCCTGAACGAACCTAAACCTGAAGCTGCCGTTCCTGAAGCCCTTCCCTGGCTCTGGCTTGTCCTTAGGGCTGACCCCTCAGCCAGCCTGGGCCAAACCAAGGCTGTTGCATCCAATTTTCCACATGCGCCCGCGATTCCAGCCAGACCGGCGGATTGTGGCTCCCTGTCTCCTGAGTGAAGAATCCTTAAATTTTGTTCTCTCTTAACTAATTCTACGCTTCCATTTTACCATATGGTAAAGATAGCATTTCACATCAATGGGGGACAAGATGATAGATTGGACTATATAACAGAGTAAAATTTCTGGAAGGGGAAAATATATAAAGTTCGTAGATAACTAAATTTGGAAAAAAATAGTCGTAACATATCCTGGACTAAGACCAGATTTTTTATGTATAAAGGGCTCCTGTAAATCAATAAGAAAAAGATTATCAACCTAAGAGGTAAATCAACAAAGGATGTGAACCAACAGCTTAGTTGGGGTGGGGGCGGGGGAAGGACCCAACAACACACACAAACCAAAACCCTGGCAGATGGCTTTCAAACGTAAGAAAAGATATTCAACCTCACTCACAGTAAGAGAAGTGCAAATTAAGCCTTTTTTCAGATCGCTTCATCGTATGGTCAAGGGTAAAGGAGTTTGATGGCACACTGAGTTGGAGAAGGTGTGGGAAGGTACGCGCCCTCATTGGTGGCTGCTGGGAGAATAAATTAGTATAAACCTTTGGGAACGGCAATGATATATTCCTTGTCGAAACATAAAGTGGCATATACTTGCCGACTCGGGGAACTGACACTGACCCTACGGGGTGGTTGTTGTGAGCCCTGCCTGCTGCAGGGAGGTGACAGAGGCGGGGATGCTGCCGAATCAAGCAGGGGACCGACCTGATGGCTTGGTCCCGGTCTTCCCTCCAGCCCCGGGAAGGCGGGGCTCCTCCCGGCCCGGGGGCTCCTCCAGGCAGTGATGCCAGTGGGTGAGGGGCTCGGGGCGGCAGCAGAGCTGCAGGGCTCATGGTGTACGGCCAGGCCGAGCTTAGCCAGCAGGCTGGAGGAGCCACAGCCGGGGGAACCCGCATGCACGTACTCGCAAATTATACAACCACCCACTCTTCCCCCTTCTGTCGCCCTCCTTCACCTCTCCTCGCACCTGCCTGGGTACAATTCATGCCGCCCTCTAGGTGGCTCCGTCTCTGTGCCCGCACGAGGCTTGCAGATTCACCTCCTGAGATGTAGATGTCATTTACATCCAGTTTTTGGGTTTCAGGGTGACCCTGCTGCTGGGTGGTTTTCTTCCAAGCGTGTGTGTGCAAACCGGGTTACACTTCTAGGAGCACGACTCTGCTGAGGCCCAGACATTTACTTTCCTCCGTATCTTGTAAACCCAGATGGCGATACACTGACCCGTGGTGTTTTTTTTTTTTTTCCACTGTGTTTGTACTTTTGGATCTGTTTTTGTTTTTAGTACGAGTCTGTTTTCTACAGATTGTTAAGTCTACCTGGTTCAAAAATAATATTTGACCTTGACCATAGTATCTCTTTTATGTACAATTTTATTCCTCCTCATTTTACTCCCCAACGCGCCGCGGCACTGTTTGTTACAGCAAAGGACTGGAAGCCTCATAAATTCTGCCAGTGGGCGGCTGGTTAAATCCGGTTGTGTCATCCCTGCTGTGCAGCCATGGAACAAGAAGGTACTTCCACACTCACAGAGGAGAGTAGCCTTCAGAGGGTAGTGCTTGAGGTAAAAAAGCAAGTGCACATAAAATAAGGGGAGCGGGGCATGTGCCTGCATGCATTTGAAGGCATGAGAATCTTGCTGCAAGGAGGTAATACAAAACAAACCAACAGAAAACTCCTCAGCAGTCATTGTGTCTGGGGTGGGAACTGAGGGATGGGGGGCTAGGTTAGGAGGGAAGCTTCACTTTTCACTGCCAATTTTTTTTGAACCATTTGCATGTATTACTACCTCCAAAATGAGTTTAAAAATGAAACGCTGCATGCTTTGTAAAGAAAAAATAAGCCTCCCGCTCCTTCAGGGCCGTTGGTAGCTTCACAGCTTTGAATGCTTTGTTGAAGCTCAGTTTGCAGGCTGCAAGGGCTGTGGCCCCTGGGCCTCCCCACCTCGTATCGGCTTACACAGCATGGACATGTGTCACTGAGTCCATGTCTGTCTCACCTCATAGACTATCAGCTCCATGAAAGCAGAGGCCCTGTCAGCTGCCCACTTCAGCCTGCCCAGGCGTGGCAGCGCGGCCGGCACTGAGGGACTGCTTCGTTGGCACTGCTGCGCGAGATTGTGATGGGATGGCTTGGCAGAGATGCAGTCTGGAGGTAAATGCACGTTGGGGAATAAATGGGCGGGCATATTCTCCTATGATGAAGTTATAGGCAGTGACCCACCAAGGAAGACGCCTTGCCTTAGCTTCTGTGGCACCACCAGAGTGCACACATGTCATAGACACTGGCAGGTAATTGTCCATCTGCCTGTCTGCCTTCCCTACGGGGCTGTGAGACCTCGGAGGGTCGGGAAGGGTCTCTGCCTCATTGCTTCATCCCTAGCTCCTGACCCAGGCCTGGCATGTAGCAGGGGCTTAGCAAATTTTGCAGAAGGAAGGAAGAAAGGAGAAAAATGTTAGTGCACAGAGGCCTGTCCTAATACTTTATTTTAATAATCCATATTAAGTAGAAGATTAAAAGTTATTCTGATCCCAAGTGAGTTGGTTATCAATTAATCAGGATGATCTCTACGATAGTACAGCCTTCCTCCTATGTAAAGCAGACAGGGTGAGGCAGAGAGAAGAGAATGACTAAATGAACAAAAATTCTGTAATTCAGTTTGCTTTTGGCTGGGTCCCTTCATGCTGGTAGCAGAAGAGGCTTACAAAGGCTCAGTGGCCTTAAAAGATCCCGAAGTCGAGGAGATGGACATGAGCAGGGAAAGCCATCGCTTCTGAGCTGCGGGATAAAGAAGGAGGGTGTTTCGGGCATGGAGAGCTTATACAGTAAACCAGGAGGAGATGCCCACACTGCGATCTGGGGACACCAGGGAACTGTATCCTCCCCATCCAAAGCGTCCAAAGCTGTCAATATTCAAAGCAGCCGTTTGCTCTATGGTGACGCAGGTGCAAATACCATGACAATGCTAAATTTAGAGAAGTTGATAGTGACATTGTGGTTATATATGAGAGTATCCTAATTCTCAAGGAAATACAGAATTATTTAAGGGGAAATTGTTCAGAAATAGGTGCACAATATATACTAGTGAGAGAGCAAGTGCAGATGATAAAGCAAATGGAACAAAATGGTAACAATTGTTCACTCTTGGGGAAATGGTGTGCAAAGCTTGTATCTTGCAACTTTTCTGTACATTTGGAATTGCTCCCAATAAGAAGTGTTTTTTTATAAAGGGAAAGAACAGCCCTTTAAATGAAGACCACTGAAAAACACTATTAACATGCTTAACCCCTCCCCCGCGGGCCCTCCCCTTGCCTGCTCATCTCAGCTCTGCTGCTGCTGCTTCTCCAGGCAGCACCCCCAGTTCCCGCCGGCACCCCCTCTCCACTCTCACATCTCAGAACATCACAACAACCTCATTTTGGCTTTAACTGCCAACATCTACATCTGCGTTTTCCTGCTCCAATTTCAGTTACTTATTATTCTTTTTACCGAGAGATAATCACATACCATAAAACTCACCCTTTTAAAAGTATACAATTCAGTAGTTTTTAGTACATTCAAAAGCTCATGCAACCATCACCAAGTGTAATTTAAGAATATATTTCAAATCCCCATTTGAAAATACATCCCACTGTACCCATGAACAATCTCTCCTGATTCACCTCTTCCCCCAGCCCCTGGCAATCACTGAACTATTTTCTGTCCCTACAGATTTTCCTATTCTGGACTTTTCTTAGAAATCACACACTGTGTGCCCTTTTGTGTCTGGCCTCTTCCACTAAGAATACTGTTTTCAAGGAATTGCATTCCTTTTTTACGGCTGCATGGTATTCCATTGCATAGATGCCAGTGACTTTCTCATTTCATTTCACATATATATATTCCATGGCCAAAAAACTTATATTTAGAATTTGCCAGCTGGGCTCAGTTTAGATGATTCCAATTTTGTTGGCAACAACCAAAGACCTGTATATTTTTGAAAGAGGCTTTTAGGAACAAACCAGGGGTGGGAGTCAGGAATCTATATGACCTGCAGGAATGAGGAAGGGGGTTCCTGGGCCCCTCAGAGAAGAGTTGATGCCGTACTGGGCGGGGTTTCCCTGCTCTGCTCCCTGTGGAATAAAGAACTGGGTGTGACGGGGCCCTATGGGGGCCTCTGCTGCACCCCAACCCATACCTACCTCTCCTGACTGCTGAAGGGGAAGATGGTCAGAGGGGTTCACAGGGTGGCAGAGAGATGAGAAGTGGATCTCCAGGGAATAAATGTGTGCACACTCACACACACACACTCGCGCAGGCATATGGCTTTTTATGTATGCTCAGAAACGCTGCCAAGTGTGGGCAACAGAATTCCATTAGGGAGACATGCCCTTCCAGCCGGAGGGCTCCAGTCAAGTTTAGGAGAGCAGGTGTCCCCCAGGGCTCTGCTCTTTGGGCTGTGATTGTCATGAGAACAGCCCTTTGCAGGAGACTGAAAACTCTGCCTTGGGTACTTCTCAGTCTCCGCCAGTCCTGAGTGTGTGCGTGTGTGTGTGTGCTTATTGGCCCTAGCATTTTGCTGCAGACAAGGCAGAAACAAGAGGGGTCAGGGCTCAGGGCAGAGGGAAAGTGGAAAGAGTAGGAGGCAGAGGATGAATGCTTGAAGGGTCAGGAAGGCTAGGAAGGACATGACTTATTTGAGGAAAAGTGAGTTCTCTACTCTCAAATGTGTTAGAAGAATAAGCCAGAGAGGGCTTCTCTCCAAGAGCCCTCACTCCAAACTGTAGGGCGAGAGTAAATGAATCATTTTGAACCTATTAGGTTAGAGCTGTAGAGTGATGCAAAAATTTGGAGACAAATTTTCCCATCACGACTGGCGTCGGATGAAATGGCCTTTCAGCAACCCAGTTCAGAAAAGCCTTGTTCTTCCATCACAGGCCTGGGAGGGGTCTCCAAGCGGATGTGCCAGGGCTTGGAAGCTTGTGCTCTTATGCCACTGCTGCTATCATGGGAAATTTTCCACTTTTCTTGAGCAGGGAACACTACATATAATTCAACGTTGACTTGATGTGTGAGATTAGCAATGTTGCAGGACAGTTCAATTGAGAAATAAGACGTGTTCTGCCCTCTGAGCTTTGGAATCATCATAACAGAAAGGAACAGGTTTTCCTCCCATCTCAGGAGAGGAGCCAGAGCTCCTGTCCCATGCGATGGGGGATAGTCCAGCCTTCGGGCCTTTAAAGAGCTCCTAGGAACAGGGTGAGAGTCTGAGGGTGGTGGCCTGGGAAGAGTGGGGCTCATGGGAGAAGGGGGTGAGGGGCACCTCGAGAGGGTCCGAGAGGATTAGAACGTGGACGCTTAGGGAGGGTACACTTAGCCTCTTCCTCCCTCACCTTGGGAGCCAGGGAAGAGGTCCAGGGCTGAGCCTGGTGCCAAGACAGTGGCTGCTGTTCACAGTACCCACCCTCAGATAAATGACAGGGGCATGGACAGTGAGCATTGGCAACCACAATAAATGAGAACCCAGAAATGCTTCCAAGTTTCCTGGACTGTGTCATCCCAGGGGTTCTTGTATGACGCTGTTTGGGGTGGGGGAATCCTTAAACGTGATGGAGATTGGATTTCTTCCCAATCCTGAGAGGCGGGGCTGACCAGGTATAATTTGCTTTGGAAAGCCAAAGAAAGGTGCCCCGAGAGTGTGTCCACCACGAGGATTGGTCACTGGCTGTGACGTCACTAGGTCCCGGAGGGAGGGGGGGAACTGCTGCAAACCACCCCCTCCCACCCACCCACCCACCCACTGCTCCCTCCTCCCTGCTGCCTCCCACCCTCTGCCTTAGCTACCAGCTGGGCCTGACTCCTCTGAAGATTCCAGGTCTCGGGCTGTGCCCCCTCTCCACTCAGTGTTGTTTTCTTCTTGCTCCTTTCAGTGGCCCATCTATAGCCCGGGGCTTCAAGGAGCTAGCAGGCTAGCCCTCCCATGCGGGGTGGAGCGGGAGAATTTTCCAGATTATGTTCAGGGAGTTAAAGATGATGCTAGAATAGAAGCTGCAAAATTCGCCAGAGGCTTCTCCAGGTTGTCAGGTCTGAATAGATTTTATTTAGTCTATGGACTTTTCTGTTTGGTTTGCACAGTACTTAAAAATTGAGATATTTCATATGGAAATATCTAAATTCTCAACTTCTCTTAAGAAGAAAAAAAAATGAATCTGGCCCTAGGAGGCCCTCAGTCCTCTATGACACTGACTGCTTGGCTGGTGCTGAGCAGAGCTGCCCCCTTTAAATGAAGCTGCTCTATGCCGTGTGCCACAGTCGGCATCACCTCCCTCGCCCTGGTCACCCGCCTGCCCGGCCTGTGGGCGCTGGGTCCCTGCCCTGAATCTTGGAGAGATCACGATCCTTTCACCTTTCCTCTGCTCAAAAGCTTAGTGCAGAATCCAGCCTCTTCCTACTACAATGACAACAGTTGCTGGTTGCCCACACCATGATGCCTACTCCGGGCCCCTCTCCTGATGCCTCCCAGATAGTTTTTCATGGTGAACCAAATAGCCAACCTGGGCACAAAACATGCACCAGTGAAGAGCAGCACACGCCGGTACCTTCACATGCCGGTTGTCCAGGCCCTTGGTGAACTCGTCAAACTCCACCCCGACGGTGAAGTCCAGGTCGTAGTTGCGGAACGTGCTGTTGGTTTTGGTCTTGAAGTGATCACCGTCCTGAGCAATGATCTTGGTCTGGACCAGGTGTACTGCGATCTTGAGAGTGGCGAAATCAATATCTGTTGGCAAAGGGAGTTGCGAAGGTTATGATGTGCTCAGCCAGGTTCGCTCATTTCTTTAACAAGTCCAGACATTCAGGACCAGAGACAGATCCCAGAGGGGCCACCCGTGGCTTAAGTGGGAAACACGAGTTGCCTTTTACCTGCCGATTGCTTGAAAACCCAGGAGTCTCCCGGTACCTCCTCCGAAGCCCTAATGGCAAGGAAGGTAGCAGGCAGGGCTCAGGCCTGAGCTGCAGCTTCCCAACACACACACACACACACGTGCACACACACACACACACACACACACACACTACCTCTATCATTGCAGCTGTATTCTCTCTATCCCACATACTGGACTTCTGTCTAGGACTTTACAGAAGAAAGGGTTTTATGGCTTAAAAGAAAAAAGCATTTTGAAAACCACTGGTCTAAATTATGAGTGAAGATGAAACTTTTGTTAATGTCTGCAGCAGGGAAGTGTTGCTACAACTTTTGTTTTAAAAGCCGATTGGAGGCTTACTTAGCTCGGCTGTTCTGTTTCAGTTACAAGACCCTGCTACAGTTTTAAGCATATTCCAGGCACTTAATAAACACCCACTCAGTGATTTCTTTTGTTATGTTTAAAGAAAAAAATTAAGAATTGCTTATGTTTTTATTATGATAAATTTCAAACAAACCGAAGCAGAGAAGAGTACAATGAACCCCATGTACCCATTACCCAGATTCAACAAGTATCAAGATTTTGCCACATGTATTCTATCTACTGCTTTTCTTTGCCTTGGTATTTTAAAGAAAATTATATTTCGCCTTTAGAGATGATTGGTAAGGAAGCGGGGGTGTGCCTTTTGACAGGAGTGTTTACTTTCCTAAACTTGGCATTTTATAACAGGAAGCTATTGCTGACCTCGGTTGTGCATAAAATGTCACCCAAGCCAAAAGTCGCTGTCCTGTGGAATAGATCTAGAAACAGGAGGTAATTCTGGAACTGCTAAGTTTCTACCCTTGCCATGTACAGCATCAAACTCCTCATCTGGAGTCAAATCATATTTGACCCCTGTTATGCCTGTGAAAATTCTCCAGATACCCTTGAGTGTCAATCCAAATCTTTAAATTTTCTTCAGAAAATCCACTGAGAAGGGCCATTTGTTTTCAAACACCAACATTGATTCTATTGTAATCCAAGGGATAATGATGTTCCCAAGAGTAAGAACAGTTCAAATTCACTGAGTGCTGCCTTCCTGAAAATTCCATACCCATCTCTTCGGCCAGTGAGTGCACCGCAGGCTGTGTGATTTCTGCTGTGTGTGTGTGTGGCAACATACTATTGTGTCCATGAGCGCAACCAGTGGGCATCGATAGTCCAGGGAGTGCTTGTCAACTTGGAGGGCTAACACCTCTGCTGCCTTTATCCGTGAGAGTGGAGTATCACTTCCTCCATCTTATCTCTCCATTTTCTCTCTGTCACCTTTCCTTCTGAACCCCTCTTGGTCCCTATTGAGTTTGAATCATGTCCCCCGAAAAGTTACGTTCAGATCCAACCCTTGGTCCTGTGAGTGTGAACCCATTGTAAATAGGACCTTTTGATGAGATTATTTTTAGTTCAGCTGTGACCAACTCAATCAGAATGGGTCTGAATCCTATCACTGGAGGTCTTATAGAGAAGACTACAGAGAGAAAGCCAGGGCAGAAGCAGATCAACAGAACCTGGAAGAGAAAGGAGAGGACATTGCCATGTACATTGTCGTGTGATACAAAAGCCAAGGACCCAAGGATGGCTGGCAGTCAGCCCAGAATGCCAGTCTTTGGGGAGAAAGCATCACTTTTGCTGATGTCTCAATTTTGGGCTTCTCCTGGCCTCAAAACCTTGAGCCAATAAATTCCAGATGTTTAAGCCAAACTGTTGTGTCAGCAGCTGGGAAACTAATACAGTCATCACCACTCACCTCCTCCCAAAGGACCAAGGAGAGACTTGAATTGGTTGCTTGAGCCTCATTTTAGGCAGGCAGTTTGACCACAGCTGGGAAATCACAAGAGAATCACATGGGACAGGGTCCTAACTGCTCCTTTGCATCCTAAACTATATAAAGTCTGGGTTGAGCAAAGGGAGTAATTTTAGGTAATATTAGTCAGCCCAGGAGACAAAAGGTTTATATATCTGTATCCTAAGTTGAAAAGAGAAGGAGGCTAATGTTGGCATCAACAGGTACATGAATGACAGGTGAATGAATGAATGCTCGCCTATTGCTCCCTATTATCTGTTGAACACCCACTGTGTGTAGGAGCTCACCAATGAGTCCCAAACCTGGCTGCCCATCAAGGTCACCTGGGAAGATGTAAAAACTACAGATTTCTGGGCCTTATCCAAATTCAGAATCTACGGGCAACTGACTCCAGTGGTTTTAGAAACTGGACTTTCTCATAGGGGAATGCTCATAGAAAGAGTCCCATGATTTAAAGAGTTTAAAGTCACCCTTTGTACACCTGTCTCTTGTTTCATAGGTGAAGAAGTGGAGGCCCAAAGCGGTTGAGTGAGTTATCTAAGCATGAACAGTTGCTTAGCAGCAATCACAAGGGTTTGGTAATGAGCTTGTTGGGTGGACAAAATAAGTTGGAGGGGAGAAGGCAGTGGTTTTGAACTTGAGTGACCAAGATGAGAGCCAGGGAAGTCAGAGAACAGACCCATTTTATGGGGCATATAGTGAGCTGAGTTTTAGGTAAGGCAAATCTCGGGGTCACCCTGTGTGGACCCTGATCATATGGAGTGGCAATTAAGACCCTTCTTGGAACCAACAAGAATGGTATCCCTGATGGAACCTCCCTTGGAAACTTCCCACTGGCTCACTCCATTCTCCCAACAAACCCACATGACAGATATTCCAGTATCTGCATTTTACCTGTGAGGAAACTGGATTAGAGGAGTTGTGTAAGCCAGGGCTCTACAGTGAGGAAGCAGCAGAGGTGGTATTTGAACACAGGGCCAGCATTGTGCTCTGCAGGCTCTGGGCTGGTGATAACACCAGAAGATCAGATCACCCCAGTTTGTGCAGTTTTCGTGGCTATCTGAGATACTGGTGACTTCTGACTCTCCCCAACTCCTCCTGGAGGCACAGGAGATCCAGCTGGATGAGTCCCCCTGTCTGGGCAGTTTACATTCTCCAGGGCTCTCATGCACTGACCCCACCAAACAGCACCATAATAAGTTAGAGTGGCTCATACTCCAACCCCTTTACATTCTCTGACAGCTCGTTTAGCCTCACCTTGTGGTTTATGGAACTGTACCTAAGCGTGTCCGAGTCACACAGCCTGCAGGCCATGGGAGGCAGGGCAAAGCAAATGCTCTCTCTGCTTCTCTTTGTGCTGTGAATACTTCTAGGCTTCTCAGCCAGCACTCCCAGAACCCAGGGCTCCCCAATGTGTTTGCCATGGGATTTGAGCTCCACAGTCAGTGTGGTGGTCATAAAAATGGGCTGTGATCAACTAAGTTTGGGAAATGTGGATTTAAAACCAAGAGAAGGTGGTTTCTACATGGAAGAGCTTCCTGGATCCTTTAGTAAAGGAAAGATGCCTTGTGGCTCCAAGAGGGGGATGTAGGATCCAGCCTTTCCCAGTCTTATGTGGCTCTAGAACCCCTAGTTCCATATGCTGTGACAGGCACAGGAGCTGAGAAGATGCTAACATGTCATATTCCAACTCATAGTATTTCAGTCTTTCTACCCCAGATACACAGACTAATGAGTCCAGTGATATGTGTCTAATTTCAGCCCTAACACTGGACACTCGGGTCCAGATGAAGCAGCAGAAAGTAGAGGCCATAAGTAGAGCTATTATTGACTGGTAGCTGGTGGCTTGTGGCAATCACTCCACCAGTGGTAGCTGCCATCACCATCGTCATCATCATCACACCCCCTGAGCTCCAGGCCAGTTGCCTCGGAGCCTTTTGTGTTTTCCCAGATACTCCCTGTATGTTTGCTCCTGGAAGCTCTGCCCCTAACCTCCCGATCTCCGAATCTCATAAGGCCCAACCCCAGCCTGGCCTCCTCCAGACTCTTCGGCTTTTTCCTGCCTCCTTTCTCACCTGCTATTCAGACCACCCGGCGTTTCCCTCCAGGAGACACTGCCTGCTATTTTCCTCTGAATTTTTCACAGCGCTGGCTGTTTTCTTCTCCAAAGTGTCACCTCTGTGAGGGCAAGGACAATACTATTTCCCTGCTTAATGCCCTCCATGGAACCAGGGCTGGGCACACAGCGGGTGCTCAACAAACACTCCTGGGATGGTTGCTGGAAGCAGCGGGGTCGGGAGCAGTGGTTCTCAAAGGGAGCATCCTGGGCCAACGGCATGAGCAGCACAGAAATGCCAATTCTGTGGCCCGCTCAGACCTGCAGAGTCAGAAGCTCTGGGGGGTGGACCGTGCTCATTTTTACAAGGCTTCCAGGTGATTCTGTGTACACCAATGTTTCAAACCACCAGGGTAAAAGAATAGGGGGGAGGGGCAGATCTGGGTACCAATTCTGTCCCTGATTTCCCAGCTAAGGGATCTCAGAGAAGACACTTCCCCTCTTTGAGCCTCAGTTTTCTCATGGTAAGATGGGAGAAAGGGTTCTCTCCTCAAAGGGTTACTGATGGTGAAGCTGCAGCGAGAACGATGGAGGAGTCTTCCCCCAGTGCCGAGGAGCTGGCTGGGGCTCAGTGCGCGGTGGCCTCCGCCCTTGGTCTGGCCCGTTTGGGTCAAGCAGTGACGAGGTCGGCATTTGGTGCAGAGTGGAGCATTTCGGTTATCTTTATTCATCCTCACAGCCATCTGCCCCTCCACGCAGCCCAAGGGGACAAGGACTCAGCAGGGGCAGCCAGAAGGGTGGTTGACCTACCCCCTCCCTCACGGTCTCAGCCTGTCGCGCGGTCGTTCTATCTGGCTCGCTGTGACAGTTCCCTGAGTGGATTGCTTCCTTACTCTGTAGTTTAGCTGCTGGGTGGGAACAACCTGAGGTCCTGCTAAGGCCTCCGTGACAGACCAGGATGCTGGCACCCAGTCAGGGCGGGGCGGGTGCCGGGCAAACCACTGCAGAAGAACTGGAAATCACAGAGAGATCGGAACTGAAATGCCCCTCAAAGGGCAAGTCATTTTCCCTCGACGGATGTGGAAATCAAGCTCCAGAGAAGTAAAGTGGTGGACTTGGCATCACCCAGCTAAGGGTGAGAGCTCCCAACAGTTTCTCCACAAATACATTCTGTTTGTTGTTCACACCTAAGAAATGTTTCCCAGATATGACTGCTGGTTCCTGGTTGCTTAGAAAGGTAGATCATAGCTTAAAGTGCTATGGAGACTGGTTTGTCCTGGAAATGCCCTAGTGAATCTTCCTGAGCGGCACTGGGGAATCTTGTTAGGGACGCTCTGCAAATGGAATCAAGCGTCGCTTCTCAGGATTGAAAAATGGCCTGGTCTCTTAGCCACGCTGTCGCGTTTGCACAGTCCGGTTAATCATGTCTCCCTGGCTCCGCCCCAGGGAAGGGAGCCAAATGTGCTGTTGTCGGATTCCTGATATTTCTAATCAAAAGGAAGGGTTTAACTGCAGCTGTGGAATATGTGCACACGTATGGATCAGAGAAACACTTCCTCTTTGGACTTTGCAGTAAAAATTATTTTCCTGATAGGGTGTTTTAACATCAGCATTAACAAGCATGTTGTATCTGCTTTTCTGGATTAAAGGTACCTCCAAGCCTGATTTATAGCCAGGTGAAATGAATTTCTATCTCAAAGGAGAGGGTCCAAAGGCAAGCTATTTCTGAATAATATATATGGCTTGTAGCTGCTGCAGGAAGGAAAAAAAGCAAAGCACCGAAGTGACTTTATTAAAGCGTAGTTTTCATAACTGCATTTTGAACAATGCAAGTCATAAAGTTGAAATATGAGTATGCTATCTGATGCTAAAATGCTTTATAATGTGCTTGTGAAAAAAGCTAAAGTTGCAGGCTAAAAGGGCAGGTGCTTTTTTTGTAAATTAAAGAACAGAGATGCACACATATTCATAAGGAATTCACTCAAAGTGCGGCGTCCATGGGCTTCGACCGAGCTCCTTCATTCTCAAATCGTTAGTGCTCTTAGGCAATTGTGAGAAGCAGAGTGGAAGAGCAATCTTCTCCTTTTTTTCCATACCATTTCCTCTTCCAGATAACACTTCCACAGAGGAGTTAACCCGGCCCCTGCTCATCTCCTCTCACTCCCTCATGGGCATCTCCAATTATGTTTAAAACCTTCCCTCGACATCAGAGGCCGGCTGGAGACCCTGGGGTGCCTCTTTGCTCCCCTTGCCCCATCTCGCCTCCACCACAGTTTAGCACCCACCACAGGGATGAGGGGTGGGGTGGGACTGCCGCCACCCACAGGCAAGGTTTGCCTCTATCTTCACCTGGGCTTTTTCTACCCCTCAGCACTTCCCTATCTGAAAGTCCAACCAGGTGCCGCGGGGTTCAAGTCAAGACTCGGGCAAGGTTTGTGAGCATCAGCAGGAACCCAAATTTTGTGAAACTAGTTCCTCCTTGGGTTATTCGGCATTTAATTCACTCATTTTCCCCCTGGTCTCTGAGTGACTCTCTCACAATATTTCTGAGGGTGCTGCCTGCTTGCTTTGCCTGTCACCATCCTGGGACACCTGGCTGAGAATGAAGCCCCTCCCTCCATCCCTCAGGCCTCGTGCCCCCTCTGGAACAGTGCTGTGGGAAGAGCTCGGGTGCTCCAAGCAGACACCTGAGACTCCTGTCCCAGCTCCACTATCTCCCAGCCGCCAGTCACCCTGGCACCCAGGCACCCCTCTAGAGGCCGACCCCACAACATGGAAAGAATTCCTTCTGTCTTCATCCCTGAGTACACTCTGAGCTCCAGATCTCATATCAAAGTGGCGTTTTTAATGTCCCACTAGGATGTGGAATGGACATCTAAAACCAAAATATGCAAAGCAAAATTCTCGATTCAGTCCCCTTTCCAGCACCTTCTGCCAAAACTCATTCCTTCCTGTGCCTCCCCCATGTCAGCCCCGGGGCCCTCCACCTTCCTGGTTATTCAGGCTGAAACCAAAGAACCATCTTCGGTTCTTCCATTTCCTCTTGCTTCATTTTCAATTCATCTGCAAGCCCTGTTGGCTTCATCTCCAAAATGTACGCTGACTCTGCCCTCCTGCCTCTAGCCAGCAGCAGAACTTTGGCCCAAGCCACCATCCTTTCCTGCCAGGACCACACAACAGCTCCTAAGGGGTCCCCTGCTTTCCAGTCCTGCACTTCTATGATTCTGTGTGGTGATCCTAAGACTATAAATGAGGTAGATTAAGGCACCGTGTGGCCTGACCTCTGCCGACCTCTCCACCCTTATCCCCTCCCTTCTTTCCTCTTACCCACCACCCTCCAAATGCACTGGCCTGTCTCTGCTGTTCCCTCCTCCTGGAACAACACTTCTCAGCATTCAAGCCTGGGCTCAGGTGTCACCTCCTCAGGTGGGCTTCCCTGACCACCCATCTCTCCCAACCCCATTATTATCTTATTTTCTTTAAAAGCTGACCACTCACTGAAACCATCTTAAACCATTTGTGTATTCTTTGTCTCTCACACTAACATGTAAACTCCAGGAGGGAGTTGTCATCTCTTTCACTGCTATTTCACCAATGCCTAAAGTATTTCCTGGCATGGCCTGGGTGACTTGTGGAAAACGGAGTTAATTAAATGAGAGAAAGTACATAAGTTCTAGCACGAATCTCATGGTGGTGTGAGAATAATCTGTGCACTGCTCAGCTCTGAGGCTGGACCTGCCAACTCCTAGAGAGCCCAGGCAGGATTTTGAACATTGCAGGCCTTCAGGAAATATTTCCTGGCAGAGACCACTCATGTGGGAACCTTGTGACTTCAGCCTCCGAGGTGCCACCTTTCCAGCAGAGCTGCTTGGAGATGCCGAGTGCTCTCTGCAGAGGTTGCTGCACTTCAACTCTGCTGCTAATTTCAATGGAAAGAAGAAAGATCTTCATAGAAGGAGCCCCTTGCCTTCTTCTGTGAGTGAAGTGAACCATAGTTCTTTTTCCCAAAGATTTGTGATTTGTAGAATAAGCACTCCCTAAAAGAGGGTCTCAATTTAATATTATCTGGGTCATTTGGGGGCATACACCTTCCGATATCCATCCAGGCCCCCCTTCACTGATGGAAGCTGTGAGATAGTTTCTAATTTGCTCGGTTAACTCCTCCCTGCCTCTTCCCTCGCCGCCCCCCAGTCACTAAATCCAGGCTGTTCCCCACTCTGGACATCTCGGCCCCCACCGCGCCCCCAGCAAGGCTCTCACCATCTCCCCAGGGCCTTCGCAATAACTGCTTGGTACTCCCGTGTCTCTGCAGGCTCCCACCCCCTGGCTGCCAGGGTGGGACTCCTGATGGCAAATCTCTCTCTTCACACAGTCCCCCCCCCACCCCCGCCCGGGGCCCTCTCCTTGCAGGATCAAGTCCCCATGTAACCCGCCACTTTCAGGAATGGCCCTTGGTGCCTTTCCAGACCCTTCCCTCCCCTCCCTTGCACTTGCCCCTCTGTCAATAGCACCCGCTTAGCTCTCCCTGCACATGCCGTTCTCCCTGCACATACCACCCTCCCTGCACATACTGCTCTCCTGCTGGCCTGTGCCTCTGCCCAAGGGCCACCCGAGGCTGAGGGCCCCCCACCCTGCCCATTTTTACAGCATGATGTTAGCACTCCTTCCCTCGAAAGGTGGGGTCCAAGCCCCTCTCCTTGAGGGTGGGTGTGCTGGTGACAGCTTCAGCCAACAGTTTAGCCGAAGGGCCGCCTGTGGCTCCCGAGGCTTCCGCCCCTCTGCGGTGGGGGCAGCATGGGGGCTGCAAGGCCCCCAGGGCACGCAGGGACACTTGCCCTTGCTGGGGCCCGCCTGCTGGGGACGGGAGAGCAGGAGCCCCGCGCCCTCCCCAGCTCAGGGCAGGGCCACCTGAAGGGGCCAGCGTGGCCCCCACAGCTGTGGGGGGAAGGATGAGACGGCTGGGTTGTCCTGGGCCCCTGTGTCCGGGCAGACTCGTTAGCCACCTCCACCGCTCACCCGTGCGGGGGGCTCCCAGGGCGCAGATGGCATGTCCCTGCTTGTCAGGGAGGCCGGGTGACTCCGGCGACTTGCGGTGCTGGCTTCAGGCCTGGGCAGAGAGGATGGGCTCCCCCGCACCCCGCCTTCTCCTTCTCTGATCTTTCAGAGCCCCAGGACTACATTCTTATGCACCCCCCAAGACTCCCCCTCCTTCACCCCTTGTTCCGGCCTAAGGACCTCAGGGCGTGACACCCCCGCCCCCCACCCAGGATAGAATGTTTCTCCAGCTGCTTGCTCCACTTGCAGGAAAGAGTCTAGAGCCTCAAGTAACGCCAGCTGTCTAAGGAGACGGAAGAGGAGGTCCCGTTGACCTTTGGCACTCACACTTTGAACGCTTAATGACTTTGATAATGTGAGCAAACCCAAAGGTTGCCTTGACGTGTCACTCTGCTGGAGAGCAGACGGAGGCATGTTACTGGCCGTGACCGGTCTGCACTCAGAACCGCATCTCTGGAGGAGACCATCCTTCCCTGCTGAACTGACGGCTAGGCCCTCGGAGCCAGCGGGCCACCAGTGCTAGTGGCTAAAGTCAAAGGGTCTAAGAGAGCGATGTGTCTTAGGCAGGGGATGGAATCATGCACAGGAGACCCTACACAACTGGGCACTCACGACGCTCTCCATGCAGGCTCTTTCTAAATTCTAAGGGTCTCTGTCCTCAAAAGGATAATGAAGGCAAACTTACTGACTTCTCACTTTGGGGAAACCAAGCTGTACCTTGAGGTCTGGGTGTGGGAGAAGCCATTCAGATCTGCTGGGATGCCTTTAGCAGCTTAAGTCAAGGAGGCAGCCCCACCTCGGCTGCTTCTGGCCGGGCCCCTTAGACGTGGCTGCGATTCCAGCCAGTCTCTGCCCTGCCATGTCCCCATGGCAGGTGAGAAGGGTCCAGTGTCCTGTCTCAATGACAGGAAAGTGACTCCAGCTAAGGCATGTCTGCACAGAGCATCATGGGCTCGAGCAGGGGCAAGTTCCTGGGGCCTTGAGAAATGGTGGGCTATCAGCAGCTGGGTAAACTGAGGCACCCAAGCACATCTACACTCTGGATTTAGTTAGAGCTGTTGCCTATAGTGTTAATCCTAGTCAGGAAAGTGTCAGCCCACCCCCTACACTGCAGAGACCTTGGTACAAAGAGGCCGAACAGTCTGCTCAGTAGAGGGAAATCAATATGATAGGACGTTAAATTGGAAATTTTGACTGAAACTCTAGGATACAACAGGTATCTGATACTAAAGAGAATTAGAAAGACCATTCCAAAATTCATGTAAGGGAAAGGTCCGAACACCACATTTATGACCCACGAGCCCCACACCCACGCTGAGGGGTTGGTAGGTCTGAACGAACCCTGCAGGGTGGGAAACAAAATTGAACTGGACTTTACACCTTGAAGTCACTTAAAGACCTTTCGTCATTTAAGCACATCTGGGGAGCCATGAAGTTCTCAAGAAAAAGCAAAAGACGCGGCTTGCTTTCTGATTTACATTCCATGAGTCCGGCTAGTCCAGCATAACTGCTGATGCCTTGATCCCCCCAAATAGCCATTATTAAAGTGCTTGCAGTTGTGCCAAATGACAACTACATCCAAAATCATTCTGGGGAACAGGCAAGGCTGAGGTTCAGAAAGGTAAAAAAAAGGTTCAAGGTCACATAGAAAGTTCTGGCTCTAGCTCCAGCTATGGTTTAGGGGCCTCATCTTTGGGACCTTGTTCAGAATTACGGTTCTGAGCTATGCTTCCATTTACCCACATGTGGAATCAGAATATCATTTCTATTGACCACTTCTGGTATTAAAACGTGCAACACGGGTGGGTGTGGGGCACAGGTAGAAATAGTTTTGCCTCCTCTATTCTCCCTCCCTCCACCCCTACTGTGCTGAGGTAAAATTCTGAGGTCCAGGAGGAATAAAGAAAGCTATTCAGTGTTGGAAACATGTTAAAGGTACATGAAGGACTCTATAAATTGTGAAACACATCCCAGCTCTCCTTGTTCACTGACTCAGGAGAAATGGTCATCAACCTCTAATTGCACAGAAAAATCCAAGAGTTTCATTCACGGAGAGCCCTCCCACCACCTTCTGACCCCACCTGTGGCCAGTTATCTTGTGCTGCAGTTGGAGAAAGTTCCAGAGAAGTAACTCCATATGAGGAGAACTTGCAAGCTGGAGAAGGTGATAAGGATAAAATAAGGGCAGGCGGCCAAGGCTGCTGCCCAGCGCCCGCTGAGGCCCACTCCCTCTGGGTGCATGAAGAGCCCGCAGTCTGCAGTGCCGGGCTCTGGATGTTCTGTCGCCCCCCAGGAGACCCCTCTTAGTCAACTCAGAACACAGAAGTAGCCCTGGGCCTGGAGTCAGGTTCCCACGTCAGATAAGCAGTGGGTTGTCTGACCTACAGGAGTAGAGCCTCGCTTGGCCTCCTCTGCTCACGTCTGAGGGATCTTTTAGCCACTCTTTTCCTGCATCCCCAGTACGAGACTGGAGAAAAGGGTAATGCAGGGGTCATGCGTGGGCAAAACGCGGTACACCTGGTTACGGAGGAGATGGCACTCACAAGACAGGGGAGTGACGACGTCATCCTCTTCAGGGTGGTTTACTCTGTGTGTGTGTTGTGTCTTCTCCAATCCGTGTGTGTTTTCTGTGTGCCAGGCTCTGTGCCTCCTATTCTCCTGACATTATCGCATTTAGTGTTCTTCCCCATCTGCAGGTGAGGAGCTGAGCCTCCGAGAGCCCATGGGGCTTGCCCGTCTCCCGTGGCTTGTGTGTGGGGAGAGAGGATTTGCACGCGGGTCTGCTGGGCTGCAGCGTGGCACTGCCCCCAGGGCCAGGCCGCCACCCTCCCGCCGTTCCCGCCCTCGCCCGGCCCCCAGCCCCCTGCGCCCCTTACCCAGAGCCTTCATGTAGCCTTCGAAGTTGTCATTCGTCTCCATCTCCCAGGTCCCGTTCTGGTCCTTCGTCATGGTGGCGGGCTGGGCTCGGCTGGGAGGGTGGCGTGGTCAGGGCGCAGGCTGCGGAGCGCCGCGGGGACGCGCTGCTTTTAGAGCCCAGAGGGCCAGGTTTACGGCTCTGAAGATAACGGTGCAAAGGTCACAAGTACAGCACGAAGGAACTTTCCTTTTTTTCTTTGCAAAGTTCAGCATGACTAGGGTAAGCCCGGGTACGAAGGGCACAAGGTCCTGGAGCGGCCAGGGCCTCTGCCACGGGGACCATGGGGCGGCTCGTGCTCGGGCTCTGGCCGCACATGGAAAGCTCTGCCCAGCCTTTGGGGAAGCCCCACGCGCGGTGTCACCCCGCCGGACCCCAGGCAAGCTGGGCAATCCCCAGCATCAGGACTCAAACCTGCAGGCAGCCAGCTGTGGCGCTGGTGCTCCCAGCCGGGGTAGAAGGGCCAGGAGAGGGCAACGCAGCTTGGGATGAAATGCTCCCAGAGGCTAAATCACATGCTTACTAACAACCATAAGCAGCAAACCAGGTTCAAACCTAGGCTTGTCTGGCTCCGAAGTATTTTCCTTAATGGCCTGGTAGGGTGGGTGTTGTAGGTGGGTTGGAGGCCGACTTGGGAGCGTGACTCTCCCTTGCTTTCCAGGAAAGTGCCTGAGAATCTGCTGAGAGCCACTGGAGCCTGGGGGGGAGGGGGGGTACCTTCTTCAAGCCCCCAGGAGCAAGCTGGACCGGGCAGGAATTGCTCAGGTCTTGCACAAGTTCCCTTAGTTCAGGGCCGTTCTCCCAACCGGCTGCCCCAGTGCATCAGACAACGGGTTGGCTTATTGCTCTGAAACCCCAGTCTGAGAGTGGGGCCCTGAGAAGAGGTCTCGATGCTTGGAAAAAACAGAGATGTGGGTGGCAAGATAAGCCATGAGTCCCCAGAAGTGAGGCTGGTTTTGAGATGACACTTTGGAGCTCTAATATATGAATCCCAGTGCTGTGAAACCTAAGGAAAAGGCTCGGTCTGTGTGTGGTTTGGGGGATGTAAAACAGCATGCCTACTTTTCAGTAAATATACGGGAATTGGGAAGATGCAGGGTGAAAAATGGGGGTCAGCTGTTGTCAGAGGCCAGTGTGGGTAAAAGGACAGGACGAGGAAGGGACAACTTCACCACGGATGGAAAACGGGCTGGAGGCGGTGGAGAAGGGTGAAATGGGAGCTCTGCCAGAAGCTGCTGCAGGCCAAGCAGTCAGCTTCCTGGGGTGAAGAGGGGGGATTCTCCTCCAGACACAGGTTTAAGGGCCTCCACCCAGCCCTTCCTGCCCCCTGCCCCTTACGCACCTCCCCTAGTGCTGCATAGAATTCACCACTAGAGTTCTGTCTTTAGGGTTAAAAATTAAAATCTCCATAGAAAATTAGGCCAAGAGTCACCCCCAGAGAACCTCTTCTGTTGCTCAGATGTGGCCTCTCTCTCTCTCTCTCAGCCAACACAACAAGCAATCTCACTGCCTCCCCCTCTCTACATGGGACATGACTCCCAGGGGTGTGGACCTCCCTGACAATGTGACACAAATCCTAGAATGAGCTGGGACTCAGCATCAAGGGATTGAGAAAACCTTCTCAACCAAAAGGGGGAAGAGAGGAATGAGACAAAATAAAGTGTCAGTGGCTGAGAGATTCCAAACAGAGTCAAGAGGTTATCCTGGAGGTTATTCTTACGCATTAAATAGACATCCCCTTTTTAGATTAAGGTGTATTAGAGAGGCTGGAGGGAACTGCCTGAAAATGTAGAGCTGTGCTCCAGTAGCCATGTTTCTTGAAGATGATTGTATAATGACATAGCTTTTGCAATGTGACTGTGTGATTGTGAAAACCTTGTGTCTGACGCTCGTTTTATCTACGATATTGTCCGACAAGTAAAAAATATGGATTAAAAATAAATAATAGGGGAGCAAATGTTAAAATGAATTGAGTCGATTGAAATACCAGTGAATAATGAAAGGGAGTGGTAAGGGGTATAGAAAAAAAATAGGGGGAACAAAGGGTAAAATCTATTGAGCAGATGCAAACACTAGTGGTCAATGAGAGGGAAGGGTAAGGGGTATGGTATGTGTGAGTTGTTTCTTTTTTCTTTTTATTTCTTTTTCTGGAGTGATGCAAATGCTCTAAAAAATGGTCATGGTGATGAATGCGCTACTATGTGATGAGATTGTGAGCCCCGGTGGGACACCGTGCATGGAACCCTTGTATGTGAAGAATGCTCATGTGTGCAAGCTGTTTTGGTCTGAAAATACAAAATTAAAAAAAAAATCTCTGAAGAGCCGTGCTGCAGTGGGGCGTGAAGAACGCCTCCTTCCTGGACTTTCTGCAGGGGGTTGAGCCCCGGCTCTGTCCTTGCTGATGGTGGGACTCTGGGTGAATTATTGACTCCCAATGGATAGTCAGAAGGAGCTGGGAGCCAGGCAGAAAAAGGCAAGAGGGGGGCTGAGAAAGGAGCCGGGGCACTGATTGATAAGGGCAGAGAGCATGGTCTCTCACGCAGGTGAAAGCCCTGCCATGGTGGGCGGGTGGGGGTCTACCCGAAGAAGGCTCTCCCCAGGCGCCTCAACCCACCGCCACCTGTCCACCCTGCCCCACTGGGGGTTTCTGGTTTCAGATGGACCCATATCCCACGCCTCCCATGGCAGCCAGGCGGGTGGAAGGTGAGGCCTTGGGGGAAGGGGAAAAGCAGACACAGACATCGTGAGTTACCGGAAACGGAATCACAGGCTATCTTTGGTGGTTCCTGTGTTCCTTTCTTGAGTGTGCCCTGGGTATTCATCTAGACATTGGGGAAATGCCATGAATAAAATGGACAACTCAATATGATTTTATCCTGAATTATTTCGATCTTTGAGAGTCAAGATAATACTTTGGTTGTGTTGGGCCCTAGAAATCTATAGCTGTTTATGGATTTTCATGCACTAAAACAGGGGTCAGCGAGTGTTTTTTGTAAAGGGTCAGGTAGTAAATATTTTGGGCTTGTGGAACCTATGGTCTCTGTCACACTACTCAAACTCTGCCTTAAGAGCATGAAAGCAGCCATAGGCAATTCATAAATTAATGGACATGGCTGTATTTCAATAAAATGTAATTTATTTTTTTAAAAGGTGATGTCTCCACACTAAAATAAAACATGCTTCTGGACAATTGGAGCCACAATCAAAATGAAATGGCTCAGAAGAGCAGCTGCAGAGAGGGCTAGAAATTACCAGGAAGAACCAGCCAGCCTGACCTTTACTTAATCTCTGCACCAACAAATTCCACCCATCATTTCAGGTCTTGCTCTGATACCCTTGGCTGTAGATAGCCTTTATTGGCCACTCTGTCCTCTGCTCTTCCCCCCTCCTCACCTGTCTCACCACCAAGCCCTTTCGGGAGTCTCTTCTATTAGGCATCGAGTCTGGTTTTTCCTACTAGATTAAAAATTCCTAGGGAGCTGTAGCCTGGTCTCATCTTCCACCTTGTCTGGCTTATGGTAGGTTAACTGTCACTTATGCAAATAAAATAAATAAATACATAAGCATTAGGGAAATGCAGATGAAAACCGCAGTGAGGTACCACTTCATACTCTCTAAAATGGCTACTATGAAAAAAATGGAAAATCACAAGTGGTGGAGAGGATGTGGAGAATCAGGCACACCCATTCATTGCTGGTGGGAAGGTAAAATGGTACAGTCACTGTGGAAGGCAGTTCGGAGGTTCCTCAGAAAGTTAAGGGTAGAACTGCCATATAATCTGGCAAGCTCTGTTCTAGGTATATACTCAAAGCAGGGACATGGATAGATACTTGTCCACTGATGTTCATAGCAGCATTATTCACAATTGCCAAAAGACAGAAGCAACTCAAGTGTTCATCAACAGATGAATGAATAAGCAAAATATGACATCTCTGTCTCCACACACGCACACACGGGATGTTATGTAGTTATGAAAAGGAAACAAAGTTCTGATACATGCAACAACATGGATGAACCTTGAAGATATCATGTTGAGTGAGATAAAGCCAGACACAAAAGGACAAATAGTGCATGATCTCCCTGATGTGAAATAATTAGAATAAGCACATTTGTAGTCAGAAACTAGAATATAGGTTACCAGGGGCTGGGGAAGAGGTAGGGAATGGGGAGTTAAGACTTAATTGGTACAGAACTTCTGTTGGAGGTGATGGTAAAGTTTTGGTAGTGGATGCTGGTGATTGTAGCAAAACACCGTGGGTGGAATGACACTATCCAGGTGTATTTTTGAATATGGTTACAAGGAAAAACTTTAGGTTTCAGATATGTTAACAGAACTAAAAAAATTTTAAACTATAGAACTGTACAACACAGTGAATTTGGAAGTAAGCTATGAACTATAAATAAAAGTACAATCATAATAATATTCTTTCATCAATTTAAACAAAGCTACTACACTAATACAAAGTACTAAAAATAGGGGTTTATATGAGAAGTCTGTATTTTCTGCATTATTTTTCTATAAACCTACAACTTCTCTCATTTTATGGCCAACTAGAGTTCCCAGGATAAAATCATGCCAAATATGAGCTCATAATCCAAAACTGTAAAACACATATGAAAATAATCCACCAAGAGCAAGGATTAACAGAAACATACAGCCACATTTGTTGTCCAGGAGATTCAGATAATAAAATGATCATAAGCAGACTACAAAATAAGTATTTTTAAATGAATGAAGAAATTTTAAAAGCACTAGAAGCATGAGAAAGGAATATAATAATGTTTTCTAAAAATAGAAAAATAACCAGGGTTCCATAAATTTAAAATATGGTTACTAAAATTAAAATGGCAATAGATGAATTAAACAAGCACAGCTGAGGAGAGAATTAGTAAAATGGAAGATAGAGCCAAGGAAATAACCAGAAGTATGTAACATAGTACACAATTGTGGTGGAAATTTAGAACATCAAAATAAAAATAATTTTTTAATGTCTTTGAGAGAAGACAAAACGGCCATGCAAATTAACTAGGATGGAATAAGACTGATATCAGGCTTCTCAACAACTTTGATAGAAGACAACAATAACAATAACTTGTAACAGTTAAGGAAAAATATTCTTAAACAATAAGTCTAAACCCAGATAACTATCAGTCAAGTATGAAGGTTATAAAAATTTAGAAGTCTGAAATATAAGGGCTCCAAATTTGGAACAACCCAAACACCCATCAACAAACTAATGGGTAAGCAAATTGTGGTATATTCACATAAAGGAATAGTACTCAACAGTAAAAAGGCATTCTCTCCTGATATGCATGTACCATGTATGAATGTCATAGACATTATGCTGAGGGAAAGAAGTTTCCCACAAAAGATCACGTACTACTTGATTCCATTTACATGAACTTCTAGAAAAGAACAAATATAATCTACAGTGACAAAAAACAGATCAGTGTTTGGCAGGTATAGGGAGAAGAAGCAGGGACAGGCCAGGAAAGGGCACGAGGGAACTTTCAGGGGAGGGAGGGTAGCTTGATTTGTGTGGTTATTATACAGGTGTTTCTGTGTTTACAAGTGCCAAAACTCAAACTCTATAAGCTCCATGCCCCCCCCCTTTTTTGGTAGGTAAATTAAAACTTAATTAAAAAAAAGTGCTGATTATTTATATGAAAAACCTAAACTAAAATTCCATATGATACCACATGAGAAGTTGTTTGAGTGATATGAGTTAAATATGTGCTAAGGAATCTGTAATTGCCTGTTTGTCTAATTGTTTATAAGAAATATGTTAAAGAATTATCTTAAAAATTTAAGAGCAACTTCTAGAGCTATGGTACTCAAATTCCAGCAAATGTCAGAATTGTCTGGAGGGCTTATTAAAACACAGATTGCTGGACTCTACCCTAGAGCTTCTGATTCAGTGGAAATTTCTAATTTCATGAGAATTTCTGAGTCAGTGAGAATTTCCATTTCTGATAAGTTCCCAGACGATACTGATGTTGCTAGTTCCAGGACCACAGTTTGAGAATGACTGCTGTAGAAGAATAGAAATACAAAAGGAAACCAATAGAGGAGAATTAGAAAATCTTAAACAAAAAATGGAGTCAGCCACACAAAATTTTGAATCCAGTTTTTGCCACTTCCTAGAAATAGGACCCTGGGACTCTTACCATTTTTAATTCTCAGATTCATTCTTTGAGTCTCAGGGTTGTTGCAAGAATTCACTGTAATAATAAACATAACGCTCTTAGCAGAGTCCCTGGCACATAGTATGTGTAGGATGATTTTGATATGATATGGGTCATAGATCAAGCTCCTAGCAGTGTTTGACCTGTCTTAGGCCCTCAACGAAACACAGGTCCAGCTTACACTTCAGTCCCAGATCTGTGCATGTAGGGTGGAGGGTGATACTGGAGGGAAAAAGTGGAAGACAGTTGATTAGAGAAAGCAATTACCACTCAATGACTCAGTCAGTATTGTCCCTACATCTTCCATTCTAGGAGGACCACTTATTGCAGAATTAGCTCAGAAAAGCAACTTCCAATGTTCTGTCCGAGGGCGCCCAACACTTCACCCATACCTGACAAAGCTCATGCCTGGATGTTTTATTTCCTCAATCGCCTGGATGGTTCAACTTATAAACTTACTTAACACCAAGTCTTAGGTGGGTCATAAAACTACAAAATTCATCAGTCCTAAACCAGTCTTCCTACATTGTAGAAACCTTTCTGAAGACCACACTAAGAAGGGCAGAGGTGGGTTCCCCCAGGAGCTTGGATCTGCACGTGTATTCGTCAGCTAAGTATGAGCACAGCAAAAACTCCCTCGTGTCTACTGCAGTCCCTCAGAAGCAGGCTGACTGCTGGTAGCGGGGCCCCTTGGCTGGCTCCCTGAGGCCAGGCAGCCTTTCCTGCACCCTGCTCTCTCCTTTCTCTGAGGTAAGAAGGTGTTCCCTCAGCAGGAAACGAGCCATCCGCTGGATGCTTACTCAGCTTCTCCACAGGCGCCCATTCCTTCCCTCCCCTCCAGCACTGCCCCTGTGACTCGCATTTCTAATCCAATAGGGATATGGGAACCAGAGATTCCACCAGCTTTGTCTTCACTCCCAGTCCCCAGGAAGAGGGGGATCTGGGTGTCCCCCAGCCTTCAGATTGCTGGGCCTCGCCGTAGTTTTCTGTGTAAATTGTATCCCTTCTCTATTCTCACCCCCAGAGTAGGGAGGTCACAACCCCTCATCCCTCTCCATTCGCCCCCCCGCCCCCACCCTCTCACCTGCTCTCAGGATGAAGCAGGGGGCGGGCAGGGGGCGGGCAGGGGTCCTTCCAATCTCTTCCCATGGGGTTGCCCCTGCCTGTGCCCCTGGCATCCCGCCCCAAGGAAACTGCTGCCTCCTGAATTTTCTTTTCTCCAGATCCAAAGAATGTCTGACATTTTCATCTTATACACCTGGAAATCTTTCCAAATCAGCACACATCACCTACTTCATTCCATTCATTATTTCATTCTTATTTTATTGCATTTTTGAATAGGTAACTGTTTTAGTTTGCTGGCTACCAGAATGCAAAATACCAGAAAAGGAATGGCTTTTGAAAAGGGAAATTTAATAAGTTGCAAGCTGATAGTTCTAAGGCTGCAAAAATGTCCCAATTAAATCAAGGCTATAGAAACGTCCACTCTGAGGCATCAGGGAAAGATACCTTGGTTCAAGAAGGCTGATGACGTTCAGGGTTTCTCTCTCAGCTGGAAAGGCACATGGTGAACACGGCGACGTCTGCGAGCTTCCTCTCCAGGCTTCTCGTTTCGTGAAGCTCCCCAGGGAGCGTTTTCCTTCTTCATCTCCAAAGGTCTCTGGTTGCATGGACTTTCAGCCTTGTGGCTCTCGTCATTCTGAAGCCTTCTCCAAAATGTTTCCTCTTTTGAGGATTCCAGTAAACTAATCAAGCCTCACGTGGAATGGATGGAGCCACAATTCCCTCTCATCAAAGTTTAATACCCACAGCTGGGTGTGTCACACTCCATGGAGATAACCTAACCAAGCTTCCAACCTACGTGATTGAATAGGGATTCAAAGAAGCGGCTGCTTTTACAAAATGAGATTAGGATTAAAACGTGACTTTTCTAGGGTACATAAATCCTTTCAAACCGGCAGTAACATAGCCAACATATGAAAAGAAAACACATGATTTGAACATATGGTCCAAAAATCAAGCTTTTCACATCTTGCTTTTTTATCTAAAATATCTTGGCAAACTTTCCATATCAATCCAGAGAGTTTTCCCAGGCTTTCTGACTGTCACGTTATAGCCCCCCGCTGCGATGTATTGTAATGAGAGTAGCTAGTCTCCAGCCAGAGGGCATGGGATTAGGTGTAATCACCAGCACCTGATCTGTCTAGTACATGTGTTTTGTGTACATTATAGAAAATCTTACAGTGCCTTTCAAGTAGGTTGTTCTGAGTTTGGAGAGTTCTTGTTGCATCACATTCTTGCCAACCCTGTGCATTACCATACGATTTTGAAATATCTTTGCCAGATTAGTTTGTAAAAAAAATGCATTTTGCTGTTTTAATGCAGACTCCTTTGAATATGAGTACAATTGGGCATATTTTCAAATATTTATGAGAATTTCTTTTTTATGAGTTGCGTTTTCAGATCCTTTGACCATTTTAAATTGGACTGTTAGTCTTTTCTATTGATTTAAATATATATTGATTTAATATAGTAAGGACATTAATCCTACTGTGTAACTGGATTAATTATGTAACTGGATGAAAAAAAGGCTTCAGTTTCTCATTTGCCTTTTAACGTTCTTTACTATCCTTTTTCTTATTTTCTGTTTTTTACAAGTAATGCATGCAGTTGTTACCAAAGCCAAAATTCCAAAAGGCTTAAAAATGGGAATCTTTTACCCCACCTCCTACCGCTAAGTTTCTGCATCCCAGAAGCAGCCTTTTCATCTTTTAAAACTGTTTCCCTGGTGCTAACCTCTGCATTTCTGAAGTTTGTATCACTTTTCTTTATTACTTCAGTGTTAGACATTTTTAAATGGGCAAACACAGCTAGTGAGAATTCTGTCTAGTCCACTCATCAGGTTGTCCCTGCCTTTAATTGTCTTTAATTAGGCTATTTCACAGCTCTGTAGAGAAAGAAGTTAACTTGTAGAACTTACAGTAATGTAAATGTTTTCAGTCTTTAGTTAAGCAATTGATTTCTGATTATAACACTGCAAATGGGTTGTCTGGTAGGAATATAAATCTCTGCAAATGAAATCCTCATTTGAGCCAGTTTAATATCATACTGGTTCCCTCATTAATTAATGAGTTAGATAAAATATCGGCCAATTTGCCAAGTGTTCATTTTGTATTTATATGATAGCTCTGATTTGGTGCTGACAGTTTGGGAGGCCCATCTGAGTCGCACAATGGATACACTGGTCAGAGCCAGGAAAACTTTGTGCCCAGAGAAGTGTTAAATGTCATGAGCAGTTTAAGCAGAGGCCCCTTTTCTCTTGCCTCCTAGAAGTAAATCCTAGTCAACAACAGAACTTTTTTACTTTGCTCACTCTCTGTTCTCTGTAGTTTTTTTTCCTTGTTACTAATTTGTGTTTTTATTTTTAGCTCATTAATTGGCAAGTTAAACCTCATTTGGCAGCAGCAATCATTGCAAATTTGGGCTGTTGTCTGAGCATAGGTAATCTCTGTAGATGCATGAAACAGATCTATTCTCTGTTGGGTGAGGGATGACAGAAAAATCTCATTTGTCAGTCTATCTTGTTTGTCTGTTTTATCTGTTTGTCTATCTTGAATTCAAATCAGTTGCAACGTTCATGCCCTCTGGAGAAGGAGGAGAGGAAGGAGCACAGCTTTTTGATATCTGGGAGGGTGAATTAGTCTTTTCAAAGTTCTGTTATCCCTTGTGTCACTTGATCTGTGGCTAAAATTGCAAAATTTTTGTCCATAACTTGGAAACGCTTTTACCTTTCAATGTGTGAGTGTAACATTTTCCTATCTCTGGAAGGTGTAAATAAATTATCTTGCAAAATCTCTTAAAGGATCACATCTTGATTGGTTCATGGAATACATAAGTACTTATACAAATGAAATATCCTTAAAATATCTGGAAAGTAAAGAAATTGGACCTCTAACACATTAAAAGTGGTGTAAAAATGTGCTGAAATTATTCTTCCTGAAGCTGTCTTCAAAATGTTCTAAGAATCCAAACTCACATAATTAAGAAAAATGTTTGGCAACCAAGACTAGTTTAATAATGTGGGTTTAATAAAAACAACTTTGTCTTCTCTGATTTATCACTCTCAAGTAATATCATAAGCAAACAGTTTATGCTACTTGTGCATGCATTTCCTAAATATTAACAGGTTTATTGATCAAATAAACTAATGTTGCTCCTACACAAAGCTTAAGATTATGAAAAATGTGAATTTGTGTTTAACTAAATTGAATCATTATTCTGACAAACGATTTCAACAATGAATATGTTTTGTAGCATGTAATCTTGAAGATAATTTCCAAGATCTCAAAGTATCTTAAAACCTTGAGCTGGTAATAAATTGAATTAATTAATGTTAGATCAATGGATATCTAGATAATTTTTAAGTAAAATGTATTGTTTACTGAGCATAATTTTTATATGATGTTGGAGAGAATATATCAATAAGTCATGTCAATGAATATGCTTGTTTTTGCCACATAAGGTTGTATGTTACTGTAGAAAGCTGCATTAGGAGCTTTGCTAATCTGCTAAAATGCTTGAGTATGACAGATACTTCTCAATTATCCACTCTCTAGTTTTCTCTGAGAGTAGAAGTTAATTACTTTAGTTAACAGTTATAATTAAATGAGTGGTTGCAATAGAGACATAGAAAATACAGCTGAGTATATGCTTTTGCTTTTCTAAAGTAATAACTTTCAAGATGTTTGCCCTGCAGCCCTCTTTGCACTCTTAAAACTTATTGAGGACCCTAAAGAGATTTTGATGATATAGGTTATAACTAGTTATGTTTACTACATTAAAATCAAAACTGAGAAATGTTTAAAATGCTCATTTGTTGGTTCATTTGAAGATAGCAACATTGATTATAATGCATAAATAACATCTTAATATTCTTGTGAAATTAGTTTTGACCTGTGGACTCCCTGAGATTTGCATCAGAATAAAAGTGCCAGTTTGTTTAAGACTATGAAAGAGTATAATAAGACAAAACTTGGAAAGTCAATTTTACTTTCCTTGGTTTATAATATTAAGAATGTAAAGAAGCTATGAAAGGTATTAAAACTTTTATCAAGTCTTCTCAATCTGATGGGTCTGCTTTCTTGGTTTACTGACTGATGTCTTTCTGGGGTGATCAACCCTGCTGATTTGCCCGAGACTGGGCGTTTCCTGGGATGGAGGATTTTCAGTGCTAAAACCTAGAGGGTCCTGGGTGTTCGTTGGTTGCCCTAATTACCTTCTGTGTAATCTGCCACAAAAACAAAGATTCCGTGACTTACATGAGTAAATTTACATGCTTTATGTTGATCTTATGCCCTTCATTACAAAAAAGAAGTGAAAGAAGGAGGAGGAGAAAGTTTCCTCACTTTTGAAAATGCTAAGGTTCTTTACAGTTGTGTTAGCCTCTACATTTAATTTTAGATGTTTTATTGTCACTTTCATTCAATAGGCAGCCGAATATTGTTTCTCAGGAATTCATGATCCGATTTTGATCCAATGTCCATATCTCTTCTGACAACTTTTTTGAAGTGTTCTCCAAAAATTGGGTCTGAAATATAGAAAAATAAAGTAAACTTTCAGAGCATTTTGGTTTTTGCACCTAAAATGGTCTTTGCTATTTTCCAGAGGGCTCTTGATAAATCATTAATATTTGTTCTTTCCCCTTATAAAAAAAAGATACTATAAATAATTATGTTTGGTGGGTTGTGTGGGAAGAGTCATCAAATCAAAAAAGATGTGCAACTGTTTAAAAAGTTGAAAAAGTGATCAGATATTGACTAAAGATATGAATGAAGCTGATCTGAATAGGATGAAGATAAATCAGAATACAGGGTAAAGGATGATATGGCCTATATTTAAAACTTTCACTTCTGTGTGAGACAAAAGGAGGAGATGTTTATTTGATGTAAAACTTATATTTCGGGTAGTATATTATCTAATTTAGCTTGTATTGTCAGTTTATTTGAACACCATAATTACATGGAATCTTGAATAGGGAGTGAGATCTTGCTGGTTTGTCCAGGTTAGTGTGATGTGATAAATCCCAGAGTTATTTGGGCAGAGAATAAAAAGTGTTTGCAAAGTCTGCTTAGGGGACTGGGAAGTAAGGAGGAAATATTCAACTTCCCCATCTGGGGAATTCCTGATATTCTCGCAAGAAGTCAGGACAATGAGTTCAATAGGCTGAGCCCATGATCTTGGGGTTCAACCCTATGAAACTGATTCCTGAAAAGGAGAAGCTAAGCCTATTTATAATTATGCCTAAGAGTCACCCCCAGAAAGCCTCTTTTGTTGCTCAGATGTGGCCTCTCTCTCTAGGTCAACTTGGTAGGTGAACTCACTGTCCTCCCCACTTCATCGGTCATGACTGCCAGGAGTGTAAACCTCCCTGGCCAAGTGGGACAGAACTCCCAGGATGAGCTGGGACCTTGAATCAAGGGATTGAGAAAGCCTTCTTGACCAAAAAGGAGAAGAGAGAAATGAGACAAAATAAAATTCCAGAGGCTGAGAGAATTTCAGTCAGAGTCAAGAGGTTATCCTGGAGGTTATTCTCATAGACATCCCTTTTTAGTCTATGGTGTGTTGAAGTGGCTGAAGGTAAGCTCAACCTGAAACTGTTGAGCTGTGTTCCAGTAGCCTTGATTCTTGAAGAAGCTATATAACTATATAGATTTTACTATGTGACCATGTAATTGTCAAAACTTTATGTCTGATGCTCCTTTTATCCAGGTTATGGGCAGATGAGTGAAAAAAATAAGGACAAAAATAAATAAATAATAGGAGGGGATAAGGGGTAAAAAAAATTTGGGTAGATGGAAATACTAGTGGTCAATGAGAGGGAGAGGTAAGGGGTATGGATGTATGAGTTTTTTGTGTTTTGTTTTTGGGGGGGGGAGGGTGCATGGTCCGGGAATTGAACTTGGGTCTCTCACATGCAATTCAAGCATTCTACCTCAACCACCTGTGCACCCCTGGATGTATGAGTTTTTTTAAATTTCTTTTTCTGGAGTGATGCAAATATTCTAAGAAATGATGATGGTGATGAGTACCCAGCTATGTGATGATATTGTGAGCCATTGATAGTGTACTGCGGTGGACTGTATGTGGACTGTATGTGTGTGAAGATTTCTCAATAAAAATATTTTTTTCAAGGAAAGAGATAGTCAGCCTTCCCTAGGTTGAATTTGTTTAAGTAAAATGTTATTAATATAACATCTCAGAAATTTATGCCTTATGAGAATTTCCTGGAGATTTGTTGATGTCCTTACTTTCTGTATGTGCTTGACTATCAGGGGAAAACACTGACCAAAAGTCTTATAGAAAAGATTTGTTGAGTTTTCCTTATTTATCTGAGTATTAGTAGAGCTTTGCCTAATGTAATTAGTCAACAAAAAATATTTCATTACTGTTTAAAATGCTGTTTGGACACAGATTTGCATTTTATTTTATTTGAATCAAGTAATTTCTGGACCATTGGCTCTCAATGTGCATCAGAGCTAGCCATGCAGTATTATAGAAATACAGGTTTCCAGACCCTACTCCAAACTTACTTAATCTCTTTACTTGATATTCTTGGTGTATTATATATAAGGTATCTCAGGATTATTATATACTATATCTCAAGAATTTTTCCTCTATAAAATATATTCACTCATTTTTAAAATAAATTTGATGTGACATCACCATCTTAGAATGTAGACTTAATCATCACCTCAGAGACATTTTGTCTAAAAATTTTTTTTGGAATGGGTTGATTTCCTTTGTTCGGCATAATAGAAACAATCAGGTTTCCTTGTCTGTTGCATTATTCTTCTTTTGAACTCTCACCAGTTCTTTTACATTTGAAAAATTTCAGCAATAAAATAACTATTTGTCATCCCACCAACAGTTGTTGTTTTACAGTGATACTTACCTGGCATCTCTCCATGAGCTTCATGCTACAGCGTGTCTTTAATAAGGGACAACTTCAGAACCTTGTGGGAAATGATTGTACCACGTACTTCAAAACAGACTTCTCCAAATATAGATTTTGCTGGCATCGCTTAGGCAACTTTCAGGCTGCCTCAGTGGACTGAGTCTGAATTTCCAGAACTTTTCAGTGGAGAAGAAGTTGGCTTCCCGAGCCTGCTATCTCAAGGTCCAGTGAAAAAGAATTATTACACAGAACTGAACAGATTGATGAATGACATTTTACTGTGGCTATTTGGAATCGTGTTAATGATGCTGCTATAGTTTCCCAGGCTGCTGAAAGCAAATACCTTGAAATGGATCGGTTAACTGATGGGAATTGATTCACTCACAGTTTTGAGGGAAAATGTCCAAATCAAGGCATTTTCAAGGTGATGCTTCCCTCTCGAAGACCATCTGCGGCAGTCCTTGGCTTCTCTGTCCCAAGGCAAGGTGTGTGACAGCATCTGCTGGTCTCTTCTGCTCTTCTGGATTTCACTGATGTCAGCTTCTTGCTTTTGTGACTTTCCCTGGCTCTGTCTGCATTTCATTCTCTTATAAAGGGCTCCAGTAATAGGAGTAAGACCCACCCTGAGCGAGGTGGCCACACCTTCCTGAAGCAGTCTTGCCTAAACTTCCTAATTATAATGGGTTTATACCCACGGGAATGAATTAAATTTAAGAACATATTTTTCTGGGGTACTACAGCTTCAAATAACCACAGTTGCTTTAATGCACTATTTTCCAGAAATATTAGGAAGCCACTCTTCTCTCTTTTTAAAGTCTCAATAATTCATAGCAAGTAGGCAAACTCTTTTTAATCAACAAAAATGAAACATTTTTAAATGATCTCTAATTCTATCAACTCCTCAGAGTTTAGGAACTCTTATTGTCCCTTGCTTTTCACGGCAATGTAGTTATGTGCATGGATTTATTAAGGATCTGTCTTGTTCTTCTTCTTTTTTTTTTTAACCAGAGTAAATTTAAGCAAATTGACAGTACAACCAAGACCTTCCTGGAGTGTCATATTTCAGAACGATAATCTTTTAATGAGGCTACTTTTTTTTTTTTTTCTGCATGGGTAGGCACCAGGAATTGAACCCGAGTCTCAGGCATCACAGGTGAGAACTCTGCCACTGAGCCACCACTGCACTGCCCAGTGAGGCTACTTTTAAGAAACAAGGTTTGGCTGTACCTGTAGGGCTGTTGTCTACAATGACTTCCTGGGAAAGCTGGCCCAACACCTGGCTAACAGGTCCACTCTCCAGCGTGGTACGGAGGTCACTTTCCAGCAGCCCAGGACAGTTAAGATGTTTTAGGGACCTTGAAAAGAGATTAATTCATCTATACTTGCAGATAAAGTCGCAGTTTTGTGGACTTGTTTCTAGCCTTGGGATAGCAAATAATAGAAGCTTCTAAAAGTCCAATCTGAGATTTTTTATGAAAACTTCCAGACTAAAATTAATTTTGTAATCGTTCAATGTTGTATGGCTCTAAATACCACAAAACAAATGTAAAGAGACCTATAGTAACACTGTTACTGCATCGATGGAAATAATCAGGCCAAACCAAATGCGAACAGTCTAATTTTGTGTAATTAGTTATCCAGTACATTTCAAATAACTTCCTCATGATTTAAAATTCCATTTTCTCAACTACGTCGCCATGTGCAGTTGAGTCTATTTCTGGGTCTCTATTTTATGCCACTGACTCATCTGTTTTCATAGACTGGGGTCAAACTATTTTAATTTTGGTAATATCTGTAGAATTAGAGTTATTCCCCATCTTTTCTTTTCAGCCTCATGCAATGTTCCTGGCACATACATTTTGTTTATTTTTTCAGAATTAATGTAGATTGAATTTGTCTCACTTCTCAAATATCCGGTGATTAGTTTTACTGGGACCACATTCAATGTATACATTGATTTAGAAAAAATGGGCATTTAAGAAATGTTGAGTCTTCTCGTACAGTTACAAGGTAGGGTTTTACATTTATTCAAATCTCATTTTATATGAAGACAGTGTAAAGTTTTTGGTACTTCCATACTTTTATTAGTTATTTCTAAATATTTTATATGTTTTTGCTATTATAAATGGAATCTTTTTACCCATTATATTTTCGAATTGTTTCTTGTTTGTATCTAGGAAAGGTACTGATTTGGGCAGATTTGAACATTTCAATTAGCTCTTTGAATTCTCTTATTAGGAGCAATAATTTTTAGTTGGTTTGCTTTTATTTTCCATGTACCTAATCATTTCATCTGTAAATAATGATAGTGTTGCTTCCTCATTTCCAATTTCTGTACTTTGATTGCTTTTGAATGCCAACTGCAGTAGCTACTCCTTCTGGAAGATGGTTAAATGATGGTAAGGAGAGTGGACATTCTTCCCTTATTTTTGATTTTAGTACAAACACTCCTAATGCTTTAGCAGTAGTCAGATGTTAGCTTTTAGTCTGATATGTCTTGTCATATATGTGTATTTTATTAAGCTTATTTTTAAGCTAGTATCAGAAATGTATATTCAGCATCTAAGGAGAATAGAAATACATGATTTTCTCCTTTGACATATTAATATGATGAATCACATTGAACCTCATTACATGCCAGGAATTGACACTATTGGTCATGGTATATTCTTTTTTTTGTTAGAGAAATTGTGGGTTTATAGAACAATCACGCATAAAATACAGGATTCCCACACACCAACCCATCACCAGCACTTTGCCTTGGTGTGGAATCTTTGTTACAATTGATGATAACATACTTTTATAATTGTACTAATAATTAAAATCCATGGCTTAACTTAGGGTTCCCTGTTTGTGCAGTGTAGATCCATGGATTTTTTTTTATTTCATTCTGTTACTATATGTACAATCTAACACTTTGTCTTTTAATCATATTCAGATATACATATTTCATTGCTATTAATTGCATTCATAATGTTTGGGCTACCGTTACTGTCATTATTTGAGGGGTATAATCACTGACCTAGGAAAAAATCAACAGAATCGATATGCAGTCTGTTAGGAGTGATAAGAGAATTCAGAAAGTTTGCCAGGTATAAGAGCAACCTACAAAAATCAATAGCATTACCCTATGCCAGCCATAACTTACTAGAAAATATAATAAAAAAAGAAGAAACCGTTCAAAAGGCAAGAAATATACAGAGTCTAGGAATCACAGAGAGCAAGAACATGCAAAGTCTCTGTGGAGAGCTCTCAAAACTCTATTAAAGGACATAGAAGATGATTGAATAAACAGAGAGACATTCTATGCTCTTGACTGGGATAATTTAACATTCTAGAAGTTTCTCTCGAATTTCCCACAAGTTCATCTATAAATTCAATATAAGACCAAACAAAATTCCAGATGGACTTTTTAAGGAACATAATAAAATTACTCCAGTATCTATATAGAGGAATGAAGGTCCATAAATAACTGCACTTTATAAAGAAGAATAATAGGTGAGGATTTGTTTTACCAGATATTAAGATATACTACAAGGCCAGAGTAATAAATATGGTGCGGTATTGACACAAGCACAGATAAATAGACCAATGGAGCAGAATAAAAAACTCAGAGACAGACCCCTGTGTATGTGGGAAGTTAATGTAAGTAGAAGTAGCATCACAAATCAATGGGAAAGGGGCAGAGAATAAGCAAACTGGCTCACCATATAGAGAAAAATAAAAACAAGTATCTCCCTAACACCCCACACGAAGGTGCATTCTAGGTAAATTAAAAACCTAAAAGTGAATGGTGAAACTATAAAGTTATTGGAAGAAAATGTGGGAGACTTTCCTTGGTCCTAAGGGCAAAGAAAGACTTTTTAAACAAAACTTCAGAAGCACAAGCCATAAGGCAAAAGACTTATTAATTTTATAATTAATGCACTGTAAGTTTACAGAAAAGAAAACCCAACATTCTAACAAACACTTGAAATGCTGTGCAAACTCATTTGGAATCAGAGAAATGTGACTTATCACAACAGTGAGATATATCCATTAAATTGGCCAAAGGTAGAAGGCTGGATAATGTCAAGTGTGGTGGAGATAGAGGGATATGGAAACTTATGTCCCATTGGAGACCATGTAGTCAGTGCTGACAATGAAGAGAACAGTTTGGCCGAGTTCAGTCTAATCAAGCCCACACATTTCCTGCACCCCAGCTCTTTCATTCTTGGGTATATATTACTAGGCAATTTTCACATAGATCCATGAGGGGATTGCATAGGGATGCTGGAGGAAACCTGTGTATCCATTACTGGAAAGGTGAGGAACTAAAATGTGGTGGATGTACACTGTGAAGTATCAAACAGCCCTTAAAAGCACTGTGCTCAGCAAAAAAAATTTTTAAGTAGTATATACAAGGAGATACATTACATAATACTTTTGCATAAATTAAAAATACTGTACCATAGATTTACTTATTGAATCTTTACGACTTTTCACCCCTGGTCCCACACTGTATCAAGCAAACCTATCAAGATATAAATTATTTCCATTAGTCCAGAAAATAACCCCTGTACCCTCCAATCAATAACCACACCCATTATATGCACCTCTGTTTGATTTCTATCATTATATTTCAATTTTTCCAGTTCTTAAAATTTTACAAATGAAATAAATCAGAATGTACTCTTTGGTGTCAGCAACTTTTGCTCAAAATACTGTTTTAAGATTCACCCATATCATTGTGGATCAGAAGTTCACTAGGTTTTGCTTCTTGAATTTGACATCATCTACCTGTGCCACAGAATGTTAATCAATTTTCCTCTTGGTGGACACTTAAAATTTGGGCTATTGTGAATAAAGATGACATGAATAGTCATGCCCTCATCATACACACGTGTTTTCATTTCCCCTGAGTGACTACCTGAGGGCAAATGAGGTTAATCACATTGAGATATATATGGAATTCTTTCCTTTTAAACAACTCTCTTGAGGTATAATTTGCATGACATATATTTTACCTGATTTAAATATAAAATTCATTTATTTTTAGTAAATGTACAATTTAAGTAACCATCGCTGCAATCTGATTTTGAACATTTCTAATACCCCATAACGATCCCTCTTATTCCCCCCTCAAGTTCTCCCTCAGCTGCATTTGACACAGTTGGTCTCTCGGTACTTCTGGAAATGCTCTCCTCACTTGGCCTCCAGTTAACCACATTCTCCTTTTTAATTTTTCTCTGACCTCATTGTCGTTTCCTTCTCTATCTCCTCTGCTGGATTCTCTTTTTTTATGAAATCCCTAAACATTATTGCTTCCTCCAGTTCCCTCCCGGGACCATTATTTTCTTCTTCAGCAACTCATCTGCTCGCTGCCCACATTTAACCTCCTGGCTTTAAACATCTTCTATACTGGCAAGACTTTTACTGTATTAATCAAATCTTTCCCATGCAGTCCAGATTCACACATGGCTGCTTCCATCTCACCTCCTTGTACTTGCTGCTCCTCATTTTCTCCTTTCCCATGCATGGTGGCTCCATCCTGACAGCTGCTCAGGACACATCTTTGCTGTGTTTTTCTTCACCTTGCATCCATTCCATCAGCAATCTCATTTCCTGCCTGGTCAGAGCTGCAGTAGTCTTTGAGGATGACCGTGGAGTCTCTGAACCTTTCTCATTCTGCCCTTTCACCTCTACACTTTCTAAAGAGCATGATAAAAAGTGCATTTATGTGTTTATGTGTGTGTGTTGTAACATATTGTAAGGACTCAGGGCCTGGGTCCTGCTCTTGCCTCCATTTTGAGAGCTAGTCACTGCACACATCTACATACATGACTGGGACAGACATTAAAGGTCAAAGAATGTAAAACTGTCCTCCCTTAATCAGCTCTTGTGGGATTCTGCTGAAACTCCAAATCTTGTGAGACTAACCAAATCTTGCAAGACTCTACTGGAACTTAGAAGATGGCCCCCTCCTTGGCACACATTCTCTCTTGTTTGGGAAGAATGTTGACCAAGCAGCCACCATTGGGTAGAATTTTCTTCTTTTCCTAAGTCCCGAATTAAAACTCATGGGTAATATTCTGCCTGGCATGTCCTTTGGTCTTGGGGTGGTGTTGGGCTGGAATATTTGGTGAGCCAGCCAGGAGACTAAAGAGATACTGGCCATAAAGAGCACAAGTCTAGGGAAAGGAGACTCTGCAGGGGTAATCCTGGAGTGGTCTGCTTCCTTGTTGTGGGGAGGGGTCACCCACTTTTGTAACTGTGCTGCAGTTGGTTGGCTATTGTTAAATGTGGTATGGCTAACTACAGCAGGCTGTCTCAGAAAGACAGAGAAATCTGTAGATTTGATGGATGTGTTGAATGAGAGGCTATGCAATGCAGATAAAAGTTTAGAAATATTAGCATACCAGTATGTTAGAGTAAGAGTACAGACTGCCCAAGGGGCAAGTGAGGCATATTCTGACTTTCCCTAACTGGGACCCAAAGGCTTGGGATCCCTCCTATTCTTTATCTGATGATGAAAAGGAGAAAAAAAGAGGTTTGGGAAACAGAAGATGGAGTAATACCATCTTTTTATGCAGTGGCTCCAAAGGTTGCCTCTTTACTTCAAGGAATTAGCACTCAATTATATCGTTCCTTTAGTATTCTCTTAAATAGGGCCAATCAACCCAATTTTTGCCTTCATCTGGGAAAGAGAACAAAGGATTTTTATCATTCTCCCATGAGGCTATTTACATAGCTAGACCATCTGCCACAGGCTCGTAGCAAAGGATTTGTTTAAGTGAAGTGTAACTCTATTTCATTACATTGATGATGGCATGTTAACCAGAAATTCTTTTTCAAGACTAAAAGAAGTCTCAGACTTATTTCTATTTCATCTTAACAGTCAGGGATGGACAATTAATCACAATAAACTACGATGCTTTGTCTGAACTGTTAAATTCTTGGGTGTTGTATGGCTGAGAAAGGCAAAACTTATTCCTTTTTAAGTAATTGATAAGGTACAATGTTTTCCTATGCTGCATATACAAAAATAATTAAAAGCTTTCTTGGGATTGTTGGGATATTGGAAATCTTTTGTTTCTCACTTTGTCCAAATGCTAAAACCTGCATATATTTTGAATGGGAAAAGCCATTCCTGAGAATGGGATATACCTTCCACAGGCTGACTGTTGAAAAAGCCAAATTGGCTATAGCACCAACTCAGGCCTTATGGGGGTGGGGGAGGTGAGGAGAAGTGAGGGTGGACCCAGATGTGCCTTGTGAATTAGGTATGACCAGTACCAATATTGGCTTTGGGTGGGGCTTGTGGTAAAGGCAACAGGCAAAGAAAGTTCCCATCATCTTTTGGTCTGAATTACAATACAGCCCTTTAGGAAAACAACTATGTGCTGCCATAATGCCTTAAGGCAAGTTGAAAGACTAACTCAGTGGGAAGTTAAGAACAGCCATCCCCATACAGTGGTGGATACATGACACTGATGCTAAGCCTCACTCTGGCAGTGCACAATTAAGCACATTAGAAAAATGGAAAGCTTATCTGCTGCAGGGCAGCATTTTCAACATTTTCTTAGGTGCAGAAAGCATAATATCCTGACATCAGTTTCCTATGTGGAAGAACAATGCTTGCCCCTTCTTGCTGACCTTGCCAAGGTGGCTGTCTCTGTGCCTACCATTGACAGGTATGGCAGTATACATAAGTCTGCCTGGTATACTGATGGATCAGCATACAGGCAGCCAGCCTGTCAACTGTACAGCAGTAGCTGTACAACTTAGGATGGGCCACTATATGTGGGAAACTGGGATTGTGCAAAGTAGCCAATGAGCTATATTGTTGGCCATTGTTCATGAACCAAGCGATGTATTAACTATTTGTGCTGACAGTTGGGCAGTGTACCGGGACCTGACAGGGTGGAAGGTCACGCAGAAGCAAGAGCAATGGACTGTTGCTGGCCACCCCTTATGGAGAAAAGAAATCTGGGAAGACATCTGGAGTACCTGTCACAAGTGAAAGGTAATCTTATTTCATGCCTCTGCTATAATACTGATTCTTTACCTAGCAATATTGAAGCAAATGCTTTAGCAAAAATTCATAGTCTGAAGCCAACATTGCATGGGGCTGCTGAGTGGTTGTGTAGGAAGACAGGACACCAAGGTTACCAGACTCTGCGGAAACTGCACAGAAATTCCAGCTGCCCATCACCAGACAAAAACCAAAGAAGTTGTGGATGCCTGCTTCTCCTGTTTTCTGTGATGCCCATGTGTGCTTCCTCACCACATTGGTCGTGAGCAGATTCCAGTGGCCAGGTGGCCGTTACACCATATTGGGCGCCTTCTCTTATCTAGAAGTGTGAAATATGCTTTTGCAGCCATAGATATGGACAGTGGACTGCTGTTGGCCTTCCCAGTAGGGACAGCTAACCAAAGAGCTATAACATGCAGCTCAGAAAAGCTAAGTGCGTTTGTCAGGGTCCCTACACATGTGGACAATGATCTTTACCAGACAACTAACCCAAGCCTGGGTTACTGAACAGGTGTCTTAGGGACAGTTCATTTGCCTCACCATCCCACAGCAATGGGGTTAACTGAAAGAATGAATGGGCTTTGAAAGGGGTAATTAAAAGATAACAAGCAATCTCTGCAGCAGTGGGCATGCCAGTTGTATCTGGTCCTTATTTCCTGGCCCCAAACAGCTGCACCTTCTCCTGCTGAACTGGCTACAGTGGAACCCTTGCAGGTACTGTGAATTAGCTAAGAGGACCAGCAACGCTGCAGCCACAACGAGTTAATGAAAATAACTTGCTCTTGCCTGTGCTACAAACATTAAAAATTGGTGGAAATAAGGTTGATTGGCTGTGGTCCTGGCCAATGCAGCTGTGTGGGTTGGGAATCCTAAACTATGGAGTATTGGGGGCACCCAAAATTTAAGTATTAGACCACAGCTTACATGCAAGAAGCCAAAAGTTAGGAGTACATGGGTGGTTCAGTGGTAGAATGCAATGGCTTTGTTTCTTGAAAATTTAGTAAAATTTGCCAACGAAACCATCTGGGTCCAGTGCTATTGAGGGGAAGGGCATGCTTTGGCAACTTCTCAACTTGGTTCAAGGTCATTATTTATATTTTTAAATCTATTCTGGGGTCAGTTTTGATCTTTCATTTTTTGATTGAAAAATCTTCCATTTCTTGAAGAAATAACTGTACTTCCTTCTATTTCCTCTGTATTGGTGGCTATTTCCCTAATCTAATTTTCATTGTGTATACTTATGAGTTCTTTTTCTTGATTTGGTTAGCTGGTGGTTTATTTTATTTTAAAAGACCCAATTTTTGAATTTTCTCTATTTTTCTGTTTTCAGTGTCATTAATATCTGCTTTTTCCCTTCATCAATTTCTTCCTTGTACTTATTTTGCTCTTCTGTCTCTAAATTTAAAATTAATTCACTTATCTCCAGATATTCTCTGTTGAGGAATGATATACGTTTAAGGATATGATTATTTCCTCTGAGGCTAATTTCAGCAACAACCCTTAGGATATTTTACATGGTATTACCTTAAAAACTTTTATTTTGAAATAATTATAGATTCGTGAAAAGTTGCAAAAATAGTACAGGCACTCCCGTATGCCCACCACTCAGTCTTCTCCAACAATGAATCTCACATAACTGTGGGGCATTATCAAACCAGGAAATTGATGGGCACAGTACAATTAACTAGACTACAGTTCTGACTTGCATTTCTCCAGCGCTTTGCATGCCCTCATCTTTTGTATGTCTTTGTGCATAATGCTATGATATTTAATCACATGCATAGATTTGTACAACCACCAGCACAATCAAGCTACATAACTATTCTGTCCCACCCAGGAATTCCCTCCTGCTTCCCCTGCAAAGTCACGTGCTCCCTCCACTTCCCTGAGCATTGGTGACCCCTGATGTGTTCTCCAACACTGTAATTTGTCATTTAGGTGATGATATATAGATGGGATCATAGGGTACGTAGCCTTTTAGGATTGGCTTTTTCACTTTGCATAATGCCCCAAGATCCATCCAAATTGTTGCATTGTTTGTTCCTTTTTATTGCTGAGTAGTATTCCATTGTATATATGTAGCACAGCTTGTTTAGCCATACACTTTGGGTGTTTTTAGCTTTTGTCTGTTACAAATAAAGCTGCTGTGAGAATTCGTGTACAGGTTTTTGAGTTAACATAAGTTTTCATTTCTCAGGGATAAATGACCAAGAGTGTGATCGCTGGGTCATGTGCTAAATGTATGTTTAATATTTTAAGAAACTGCCAGATTATTTTCCAGAGTGCCAATACCATTTTGCATTCCCACCAGCAATATATGAGTGATCCTGTATTTCTCATCCTTGCCAGCACTTTCAGTATTTTTAATTTTAATAATTCTAATAGGTGTGTAGGGGTGTCTCATTGTGGTTTTAATTTGCATTTTTCTAATAACTAATGATGTTGAGCCTCACTTCATGTGCTTTTTTTGATACATAAAAGTTATCTGTTCGAGTTGAGAGGTTATCCTGGAGGTTCTTATTATGCATTAAGTAGATATCACCTTGTTATCCAAGATGTAATGGAGAGGCTGGAGGGAACTGCCTGAAAATGTAGAGCTGTGTTCCAGTAGCCATGTTTCTTGATGATGATTGTGTAATGGTACAGCTTTCACAATGTGACTGTGTGATTGTGAAAACCTTGTGTCTGATGCTCCTTTTATCTACCTTGTCAACAGACAAGTAGAACATATGGAATAAAAATAAATAATAAGGGGAACAAATGTTAAAATAAATTTAGTTTGCAATGCCAGTGATCAAAGAAAGGGAGGGGTAAGGGATATGGTATGTATAAATTTTTTTTCTGTTTTCATTTTCTTTTTCCAGATAGATGCAAATGTTAAAAGAAATGATCATGATGATGAATATGCAACTGTGTGATGATACTGTGAATTACTGATTATATATGTAGAACGAAATGATCAAAATAGGAATGTTTGCATTTGCTTGGTGTTTTTCGTATTTAAAAAAATAAAATAAAATAAGTAAAAAAAAAAGTTGTCTGTTCAGCTCTTTTTGCCCATTTTCCAATTGAATTGTTTGTTTTCTTATTGCTGAGTGTAGAGAGTTCTTTATCTATTCTGGATATGAGTTTTTGTCAGATTTGGATTTTGCAAATATTTGCTGCCATATAGTGTTTTTATTATCATCAATTTCTAACTATTCTGCCATTTCAGTTTTGATTGATTGTTTGATCCAACAGTTTTTTAAGGGAATATTTTTCCCTCTCCCAATCACCACGTGTAAGGCTTTGTTGTTGTTGTAACAGCTATGGTTTGGTTTGTTTTTGTTTTTGTTTTTGTTTCGTGGCCTGGGCAGGCTCCAGGGACCGAACCCCGTCTCCAGCATGGCAGGCAAGGACTCTGCCACTGAACCACCGTCGATTTCTGTTCGGTTCTTTTGTTGTTCATGCAATCAAATAATGTAGTTGGCATTATGTTTATTTATCAGAAATCAGTGACGTCCTCTTTATATATGAGCTATTTTTATTAATGCTCTCTGGGCATTAAAAAATAATTTTGACATTCAGGCTTGAGGGCATACATTCATTATACAAATATTAGTTCTACTTCAGTAATTATATGATTTTGGTGTCCTCTGTCTTTATTTGTTTTTGTAGCCTAGATATGATACTGCCTGAATGAGGTCCACAGGCAGACTTTGTTTCCAGTTGGATAATGGTGCCAAAAATATTGGCTCAAACTCCTTTCCCAGCTAGAAGGAAATTTTCGGTAGGATAAGGTCTCTGTCCAGAGGAATGTCTGTCATGATAATGTGATTCAAGTCAGAGGTGACCCCCTTGTGAAATAGACAGATGATACAGAGATGAGAAGGAAGCTGAGATGTTGGCAGACCTCTGAAAGGCTGAAAAAGGGGCAATGAAAAGAATGGAATTTAATAATGACAGAATGTCAACCATGGAAGTCATCCAGGGCTGGTGGTGAAGGCATCTTGTTTAGGTAGGGCCTTTAGCTGAGAAGAACAGATAAGGCTTGGGATGGGGGTGGGGGAATCTGGTTGATTACAGCAATCTTGAGGATTATCAATAGGGGCTATAATGTGGTGAGAGTCCCGAGGTGCAAAATTGCAAAGATTTTCTTAAGACATCCCAGGCATGATCTTGATATCCCAAATCAGATGATGCAATGCAAACCTCATCTGCATAGCCGCGCCCTCTTAGAGGTGGCCTCTTCTGTGGGCCAAAGGTTCCTACCCCTTGCTGCGTGGCAGGAAGATTTCTCCACATTTTCTGGAGGTCTTCCTAGTAGGGCCATAAATGATAAATGAAAGTACGGTCAAGGTTGGGTTGATAACCACAGTCTTTGAAGGTCAAGCTATTAATTAACCTACTTGCACAGTTCAATACCTGATAACTCAGAGAACACTGGGTGAAATGATGAGGGAGAGGACAGCAGCATCAGACAAGACCCTACCTGGCTGGAGAGAGTCTGATGGAAGCCATGAGCATGATCAAGTGGACCACAAGAAGGGTCCCTGGGATGGGTAACCTGACGATCCTTGTATGCCAGGATCACAGAAGCACCGAACCAATCAAAATCGAGTTGAATTAGTTAGGAGAAAATCAGTCAAGGAAGGCTTCTTGGAAGAGGGATGTTTCAGCCAGCACATAAGAATTTGCTAGAGAGGGAAGAGTGGGACATTTTTAGGAGGGACATGGGAAAAGAAATAATTCGGGGCAGGTAACATCACATTCAGTTCAGGAGAGGAGACTAGTTCAAACAGAAAGGTTGTGGCCAGGAACTTCAGGGAAGGACCTCAGGGAGGACCTCAGACATCGCAGTGACGAGGGAGGGCGCATTTAACAAGGAGTCAGGCTCCTCCTGTCAGTGTAGGCAGTTCCCTTAAATGCCCCCACCCCACACTCCCCTGGGTGCCCGAGGTGTCAAGGTGAGTCTATGATTGCCCTTTTAGATTAAGGCCTTGCATCCTTCAGGCTCTTCTTTTAGAAGCTAAAAGTCTGAAAATATTTCTTCACCCTGATAACCCCCCACACCCCAGTGTGCATCCACTGGGGCTGCATCTGGGCCCCCTAGAGTCTTCCCCACCTCTCCCTTTTCAAATGTCTGCGCAGCCTGCTCAGCCCATCCCCTGCGAGGGGCTTCCCTAGATTCCTGCACCACGTGCTGTTCTGTTTGCCAGCGAGATCCCACGCGCCTGTAGCGCTGGCCGCCCGGGAAGCAGCTGTCCCTGTCCCTGAAGGAATGCTCGCGGGGCAAGGGGATCCCACGCGTGTAGCGCTGGCAGCCCGGGAAGCAGCTGACCCTGATGGAATGCTCGCGGGGCAAGGGGATCCCACGCATGTAGCGCTGGCCGCCCGGGAAGCAGCTGACCCTGATGGAATGCTCGCAGGGTGAGGGGCCCAGCCTCGGCCCAGGCACCAGCTGGATGATCAGCCACATTGATGGAGGAATAAAAGATACCAGGGAGGCAGCTCAACTTCCTAAGGCCATTTTGAAACTGGTATCTGATATTTTCTTCTATTTATTTAGTTCCATCCAATTTTAAATAATTAAATTAAGAAGAGAACCACTGTCCTATTCTAGCCATTGGTTTTTAGCCTCTCCAGGATTCAAAAGAACTAATTGAGGTTTGCTCACTCCTCCTGACCCCTTTGCAACAGTGTCTCCTTTCTTCTAACACCGTGGCCAGAACCTGAAGTGTGGCCTCAGGGAACTGGCACAAGCTTTGGCATCAGAAAGACCCAGGGGCCAACCCAGAGCTGCCCGCTGGCTCTGCATGTGAGGCCTGGAAGAGCAGAGAGAACATCTTCCTATCAGCTGATGGGTCCAGAGGACAGGACATGCCAGTTCTCTGTGGTTCCTGAGACACTGTCTGCCACACAGAAGCCACCCTCACGCGTATCTGAGAGCCCCTGCAGAGTTATCTCATGCGGTGTGACAAATTACCCCAAAACCTAGTGACGTAAAACTGCATGAACATTTATCATCTCCCGGCTTCAGTGGGTGAGGAAGTTGAGAGCAGTTTAGCGATGCTGGAGGGCCTGTTAAAGGTGTTTGAGGCTGATGGTAGGAGGTCTCTCCACCGGGCAGCTCAAACGTCCTGGCGTGGGGGCCGGTCTCCCCAGGAGCCGGTGATCCGAGGCCGTGCAAAAGCCCAGAGGAAGCCGGATCCTTTCCTGACCAGCCTCAGAAGTCCCGGGTGTCACTTCTGCCCCAGCCCACGTTCAAGGGAAGGGGAATCAGACCCTGCCTTTTGAAGGAAGGTGTGCCAAAGAATTTGCCAACATACTTTAAAGCCACCGTAGCTCCTGCCTCCCCTAGGTCTCCCTCCTTCTCGTCCTCTGTCTTCACTTTCTCGTTCTTATTACTACTGTTCTTTCCCCAACCCCAGGGCCCGGGCTCCTTTGCCAAAGTTGTGTGTGCGTGTGTGTATGCGTGTGCGCGCACGTGTGCATGTGTGTGTGCGTGTGCGTGTGTGTGCACGTGTGTGTTGGTGGGGTGTGTGGATGCTGAGTTAGGTCCTAGAAATCTTAGGGGCACTGGGGGAGACTTTAGGTCCTTCACAATTTGACATTTGAATGTCTATAAGACAATTTTTTCTCTGGTTAACATTGAGACTGCCTCTTATTATAAAAATTTAATGCTTATAAAAATCTCTCATTCTGAATTTCAAAGACCACCCTCTCGGTAAGAGATGAGCGAGGAAGGAAGGAAAGTGGTTAGGGAGAAAGAACATTCTATCTTGATACATGTAAGTGAATAATTTTAAGCAATTTCACTAACTCCTCAGAGACAGTTTCTTTAGGAAGCTGGGATGATAATATTTGTTTTATAGGATTGTTATATTAGTTGCAAGTAACAGAATGCCAGCTCATCCTAGTTAAGAATAAACAAAAAGCCCAGGGTTAGCTGGCTTCAGGCAAGACTGGATCCTGTTGCTCGATGAAAAGGCACCTCTCCATCTCTTGCCTCCTCTTTCTTTCATTTCACTAAGACTCCATCCACTATATGGCTCTCAGCAGCTCCAGGCTTACCCTTTTGCATCCTCAAATGGTTGAAAGCAACTTTTCACCAGTAGTTTAAACTAAAAGTTCAGGATCATGCACTCGTCTCAGGTCCAGTAGCTAAGCCTGTGTTGTGTGTCCAAGCTTGAAATTAATTGGGGGGATGGAGGGGTTGGCTCTGCCCATGCAGCAAGGACTAGGTCTTACTAGGAGAAGAAAAGGGAAGACACAGAACAGGAGCACTGGTAGTGGTCCATAAACCTGATGGTGATTATTGAAGGAGAAAAAGTACAGAAAGTGCCTGGGAATTTATGGGAAATTTTTCCCCTGGATTTTTCTCCTTTCCTTTTCCTCCCTATTTAGTCATTTGATAAATCCTACAGATTCTAGATTCCCCCTTAGTACCGTTGATTGCAACAGCCCTTCTCACCACCCCAGTTGTTTTAGTGTGCCTGAATGGCTGTCACAAAACCACAACACAGGTTGGCTTTACAAGAGGAACTTATAGGCTCACAGTTTCAGAAGCCTGAAATCAAGGAAACAGCAGAACTTGCTTTATCCCCTAAATCTATAGTGTTCAGGTGCTGGTTGCTGGCAATTCTTGGGGTTCCTTGGCTTGAATCCCTGAGCCCAGCCACCTGGCGATGGCCTCTCCTTTATCTTCTGGGCTCCCACTGAATTCTGGCTTGGGCTCCTCCCTGTGACTTTCTCTCTCTACAAGGCCTCTAGCAATCTGATCAAGACCTACCCTCTTTCAGTTGGGCCACCCCTTACCTAAAGTAACTTCTTCAGAAGGCCCTATTTACAATGGCTTTGCAGCCACGGGGATGACGATTAAGACTGAGACAATGCTTTCTGTCGGGGTGCTCAAGTGCCCCCACCACACCCGTGTACTGCCCGCTCTGGCCTCGCTGCTGCTCTCCTGGCATATGTTGAGGGCAGTGTCCCACCAGCACCACTCCCGTCCTCCCAGAGCACCTGCCCTGCACCTAACTCTGGAAGGCCAACCTCCTGCACACACTTTCCGATGTCCTCTTAGCCCCAGAGCTCCATCTAGATGGTTTATGCCAGAGAAAGCGGCTGCCAGTGGTGGCAGAGCCAACTGGCTGGGCTGGAGAAGAGACACATGGTAGCCATGGCGCAGGGCACCACGGTTTCCTCTAACTCCGGAGACCAGAGCGCCTGTGAGCTGAGGGAGACCAGATGGCCAGAGAGTCCTGCAGCCTCTCCATCTCCATGTCCACCCAGCCTCACCCTCCATCCTACCTCAGGAGAAGCACTTACTTCCCATACTTTGATCAAAAATGGAAAGTACCTGGCTAACCCTGCCAGCCAGCTCATAGTAAAGGCAGATGGAGTTTGATTTTGTGTAGGCTCAGTTACTTATTTTAACTAGTTTTTTAAAGAGTTTTATTGTGGAAAATTTCAACTTCAAATATTTAACTAAATAGGATATTTGAATAGATTTTGTATCCCATCACCCATTTAGCACTTATCATCAGTCTTATTTCATCTTTATTCCTACTCCTCCTCCTTCTCCAATTATGTCTAAGCCAATCTCAGATATGATGGCCATTTATCCATAAAGATTTCAATGGGTATTGCTAAGACACAAAAATTCTTAAAATACTTGGCCATGCACATGAAAAGATTCTCAACTTCCATGGCTATTAGGGAAATACAAATCAAAACCACAATGAGATATCATCTGACATACTAGAATGGCCATAAATAAAAAAAAAAAACAGAAAACAACAAGTGCTGGAGAGGATGTGGAGAAAGAGGCACACTTATCCATTGTTGGTGGGAATGTAAAATGGGACAACCATTGTGGAAGGCAGTTTGGCAGTTCTTCAGGAAGCTAAGTATAGAATTGCCATATGATCCAGCAATCCCATTGCTGGTATCTGCTCAGAGGACATGAGGGCAAGGACACAAATGGACATTTGCACACTGATGTTTATAGCAGCATTAATTATGATTGTGGAGAAATGGAAACAGCCCAAATGTCCATCAATGGATGAGCGGCTAAACAAGCTGTGATACACGCATGCCATGGAATACTACCCAGCTGTAAGACAGAATAAAGTCATGACCCATGTAACAACGTGGATGGACCTTGAGGACGTTATGCTGACTGAAATAAGCCAGAAACAAAAGAACAAATACTGTATGGTCTCCCTAACACGAACCAACATTAATGAGTGAACTTTGAGAGTTAAAGAACACATGTTATCAGGAGATAGGAAGATGGTTGAGAGTGGGCATTTGGCGCTGAAGGAATATAGATTGTGTGATAGGACTGACTGTAAAGATTCAGAAACGGACAGCACAATACTATCTGACGGCAGGACAATAATACAAGCACACTGAACAAGCTGCATGTGAGCATGTTGAGGGAGGAGGGCTGGGGGCACATACAAAACCAGAAGGAAAGATAGAGGATAGAGACTGAGATAGAGTGGACAATGATGGTGATTAAATGTACAAATATAAAAATTATTTTGTGTGAGGGAGAACGAATGAATGTCAACATTACAAGTGGTTGAAAATGGGTGGTATACAGAAAGGGTATAATCAATGCAAGCTGCGGTCTATAGTCAACAGTAACACGGTAATATGCTCCCACTGAATGTAACAGGGCATTAGGCCCACACTAAATGTCAACGGGGGTGGGGGGCATGGGGGACGGATATGGATTCTTTGTGGAAGAAAAAGAAATGTTTTCATATAGATTATGGTGGTCAAGGCATGTCTATTTACTTAGGTTGGATTTTAAAATATGTGAATAAAATTGTTTAAAAATGAACAGAGAGAAACAAATGCTAGAGAAAATGTGAGAAAGAGATGCGCCTATCCACTGTTGGTAGGGAAATGGGAGGTGCAGCCCCTTGGAGGGCAGGGTGGTGGCTCCACAGGAGGCTGGGGTGGGGTTGCCATCAGATCCTGCAACTCCGTTGCTCAGTCTGTACCTGGAGGAACCGAGAGGTATAGCATGGAATTGTGTTTCAGTAGCCTTGATTCTTGAAGAAGACTGTATAATGATAAAGCTTTTACAATGTGAACATGTGATTGTGAAAACCTTGTGTCTGATGCTCCTTTAATCCAGGGAATGGACAGATGAGTAAAAAAAATTAAGAATAAAAATAAATAACTAATAGGGAAAGATGAAGGGTAAAAATTAGGTAGATTGAAATACTGTGGCTCAAAGAGAGGGAGGGGTGAAGAGTTTGGGGTGTATGATTTCTTTTTATTTCTTTTTCAGTGGTGATGCAAATGTTCTAAAAATGATCATGGTGATGAATGCACAAATATGGGATGCTATTGCAGCCACTGTTTGTATAATGTGGTTGGACTGGATGTGTGCAGATATTTCTCAATAACAGTTTTTAAAAAATGCATGGCCATAATGCCTTTTCACTCTTAAAAATGTAACAGTAATTCAAACACCCAGTTTGTATACAAATTTCTCTAATTTTCTCATGCAAGTTTTGTTTTATTTGATTCAGTTTATTTTGTTTTTAAAATCCATTTGTGAATCAGGAATCAAACAAGGCTATCTAGTACAATTAGCTGATATGATTCCTGAGTCTTTTAGGTTCTATGTTCCCTCCCCATATTTTCCCCCTTACAATTTATTTGTTGAAGAAAAAAAAAGACAGGTTGTTTGTCCTGTAGAGTTTGTCACAGTCTGCGTCTTGCTGATAGCATTCCCGTAGTGTCCTTTAACACGTTTCTCTGTCCTTGCATTTCCTTTAAATTTGTAGTCAGAGCAGACACGTGATCAGATTCCGAGTGGTTTTCTTGGCAATACCACTTCACAGGTGAAGGCATGAAGGAGGCAAATAGTGTCTGGTTGTGTCTCTATTTTGTGATGTCAACAGCCACTGATGATCATTGCCTCAACTCATTATCTTTCACGGCTTTTAACCATTTTTATTTTTTAAAGAGAATATATTCTCATTAAAAAATAATAAAGCATATAGATGATATAAGATGAAAAGAAAAAGTAAAGTTCATACTCTTGCCTCTGGCCCTCCACGTTTTACTCTTTAGAGGTTATCACTTTGACAAATTATTGGGCACTTGCAGTACTCCCAAAAATTGATATAATCAATTCAGGAAGGTGCGTGGGGATCTATTGCAGAGGTTTGCTAAGTGTGATACACACACGTGATCTGGTCTATTAAATGCATAAACACACCTATTTACATAAACAATCCCCCAAAATAAAGCAATGGAATATAATTACATACATTTATAATTATACCTAGATTATTATATTTTTATAAACTTCATAGAAGGGAAGTAACAATACAAGACAAACACCTAAGGAAATCTCAAGACGTACATGATTGGTTAACAAATGAATGACCATTTGAGAAAAGACTCTTGAGGGGGTTTTATTGTTTGTTAGTTTGTTTTTGACATGGGCAGGCACTGGGAATCGAACCTGGACCTGGTATGGCAGGCAAGCACTCTGCCTGCTGAGCCACCATGGCCTGCCCAACTCTTGTGGTTGTCAGCACAAAACCCCACTAGCTTAAGCTTGGAAGGGAAATTTGAAAAAAGGACACAGGAATAACCACTGGAGTCCACAGGTGGGAGGTGCCACTTGGCCTGATAAAGGGTTGTTGTGGCCAAGAACTGAAAAGCCATCAGGAACACAGCAGCAGCTGCCTTCCCAGGCTTCTCTCTGAGCCGTGGCTTCCTGTGTCTCTCCGTAGACCAGCCTTCTCTGCCTTCCCACACACCAGGCACAAGACCCCTTCCCCTGCACACAGAAGGGTGCAGCCACTCCAGAGGGCAGTGCAGGGTTCCTTGGGAGGCTAACTATAGAACGTCACATGATTCAGCAATCCCATTGCTAGGTGCATATGCAGAGAACTGAAGGTAAGGACACAAATGGGCATTTGCATACCGATGTTTATAGTGGCATTATTCATGTTTGCCAATAATCCATCAACTGGACGAGGGGCTAAAAAATGGTAAACAAGCTGTGGTATACACATAAGATGGAATACAATGCAGCTGTAAGACAGAATAAAGTCATGAAGCATGTAACAATGTGGATGGACCTTGAGGACATTATGCTGAGTGAAATCAGCCAGAAACAAAAGGACAAATACTGTATGGTCTCACTAATGTTAACTAACATTAACGAGGGAACTGTGAGTGTTAAAGGTGAGAACACAAGTTATCAGGAGATAGAAAGAGGGGAGAGATTGGGCATTTGCTGCTGAAGGAATACATACTGTGCAACAGGACTGAGCGTGAAGATTCAGAAATAGGGTGGGCCACAATGGCTCAGCAGGCAGAGTTCTCGCCTACCATGCCAGAGGACCCGGGTTCGATTCCTGGTGCCTACCCATGTTAAAAATATATATATATAGATTCAGAAATGGACAGCGCAATGCTAGCTGATGGCAGCACAATAATACAAGCACACTGAATGAAGCTGCATGTGAATATGGTTGAGGCGCCAGGGCTGGGGCATCTATGACACCAGAAGGAAAGACAGGAAAAGGCTGAGATGGTTTAACTTAGCAATGCCTAGAGTGGACAATGATGGTGATTAAGTGTACAAAATATAAGAATGTTTTCGCATGAGGGAGAATAAATGAAGGTCAACATTGCAAGGGGTTGAAAATGGGATGGTATACAGGAAAAAATATAATCAATGCAAATTAAGGTCTAGTCAACAGTAGCATTGTCATATTCCACTGATTGTAACAAAGGCAGTATGCTAAAACTAAATGTCAACAAGCAGGGATGTGGGGGAGGGGTATGGGATTCTTTGCAGAAGAAATGGAAATATCCTCATATACACTGTGGTGGTGAAGACTCGGCTATGCCTGCCATGCTGGAGACGCACCCAGGTTCAATTCCTGGTGCCTGCCCATTCAAAAAAAAAAAAAAAAGTTGAAAAAGTGATCAGGATCAGACTTCAACTAGAGATATGTTGAGATATTAATGAAGCTGATCTGATAGGACTAAGGTAAATCAGAATACAGGGTAAAGGATGATATGGTCTATATTTTAAAACTTCAACTTTGGTGTGAGACTAAAGGAGGAATGTTTATTTGGTGCAAAATTTATATTTTTGGTAGCGTATTATCTAATTTAACTTGTATGGTCAGTTTATTTGAATATTATAATTACATGGAACCTTGTATCGGGAGTGAGAGCTTATCGGTTTGCACAGGTTAGTGTGATGCCCTGATACATCCTAGAGTAATTTGGGCAGAGAATAAAAAAGTATTTGCAAAGTCCCCTGGAGGCACTGGGGAGAAAGGAGGAAATATTCAACTTTTCCATCTGGGGAACTCCTGATATTATCGAAAGCAGTGTAGACGACCATTTCAAAACTCTGAACCCTCGATCTTGGGGTTCACCCCTATGACACTTATTCTTGCAGAGGAGAAGCTAAACTTACTTATAATTATGCCTAAGAGTCGCCCCCATAGAACCTCTTTTGTTGCTTAGATGTGACCTCTCTCTCTAAGCCAACTCAGCAGGTGAACTCACTGCCCTCCCTGTACATGGGACATGACTCCCAGGGGTGTAAATCTCCCTGGCAATGTGGGACCTGGCTCCCAGGGATGAGCCAGGATCCGGCATCAAGGGATTGAGAAGGCCTTCTTGACCAAAAGGGAGAAGAGAAAAATGAGACAAAATAAAGTTTCAGTGGCTGAGAGATTTCAGAGTCGAGAGGTTATCCTGGAGATTATTCTTATGCATTATATAGCTCTCCTTTTTTAGTTCATGGTGTATTGGAGTAGCTGGAGGGAAGTACCTGAAACTGTGGAGCTGTGTCCAGAGCCTTGCTCCTTGAAGAAGATCATATAGGTCTTACAATGTGACCGTTGATTGTGAAAACCTTGTGGCTGACACTCCCTTTATCCAGGCTATGGACAGATGAGTAAGAAAATAAGAACAAAAAATAAATAATAGCAAGGGGTGGGAATAAAGGGTAAAAGAATTGGGTAGATTGCAATACTAGTGGGCAATGAGAGGAAGGGGTATGGGGTATGGTATGTACAAGTTTTTTCCTTTTTTCTCCTTATTTCTTTTTCTGTAGTGATGCAAATGTTGTACAAATGATCATGGTGATGAATACACTACTATGTGATGATATTGTGAGCCATTGATTATATACTTTGGATGGGCCAGATGGTGTGTGACGATATCTCAATAAAAATATTTTTTAAAAATTAAAGAAAACCAAAAGACCCCTCCCACCTGTCCTTGTGCCTTAAGGTTATGGATCCTTAATCTCAGCAATAGTAGAGACTCACCCATGTCTCTAAATCCCAGTTCCGGGCTCCTGGGAGAGATGATCTGATTGGCTCTGTGACCCCTGGTCCAATCAGCTATGGCTTTGGATCAGGACCTAATGCACAGACATGGCTGTAACTCCCTTCCGGCTGGTCTCAGGGAAGGAGGAGGATCATGAGACGGGAAGACAGTTCCCCAAAAGGTATAGCAGTCAGTCTTCTTAATTGCTAACAGAACCCACTTGTGTTAGTTTACAAGCTGTTGGAATGCAATATGCCAGAACTAGAACAGCTTTTAAAAAGGGAATTTAATAAGTTTCAAGTTTATGGTTTCAAGTCTATAAAATGTCCAAACTAAGGCAGCCATGGAAAGATACCTTAACTCAAGAAAGGTCAATGAGTCAGGAATACCTCTGTCAGCTGGTTAGTCACATGGCTGGCATCTCTTGGTCCCTTGCTCCTGGGCTCCGTTGTTTTTAGCCTCTGTTCCTGTGGGGGTTTCTCACTTTGCTTCTCTGGGGCTGGCCTTCATCTCTTGGCTTCCCTTGGCTCTCTCCAGGTTCTGGCTTGCTAACATCTCATGGTGACGTCTGCTGGACTCCAGGCATCTCCAAACATCTGCGTCTCTGTTTTCTAACATGCCGCCATTTGTGTTGGCTCTGCTCTGAAGTTTCTATCGGCTCTCTCTCCAAAATGCTTCCTCTTTTAAAGATCCACCTGGAATGGGTGAAGCCAATCTCCACCTAATCAAAAGGTCACCCTCACAATCAGCTGAGCCACAATTCTGTGGAGATCATCTAATTAAATGTCCAACCTACAGGACTGAATCAGGATTAAAAGAAACAGCTGCCACCACAAGATTGGGGCAGGAACCAGCACACCACTCTAGCTAGCTTACATGGAAAAGGAACTTATTATGGAAGTTAGGTGTTGCACTGTGCCAGTTTGAAAGGGTTATGTTTCTAGAAAAGCCTTGTAATCCTGACCCCATTGCGTGGAGCAGCCTTTTCTTTTAATCCCTATTCAGCACTCTAGGTTGGAAACTTGATTAGATTATCTCCACGGAGATGTGACTCAACCAGTTGTGGGTATTAAGCTTTGATTAGAAGGAGATGTAACTCCATACATTCCAGTTGGGTCTTGATTAGTTTACTGGAATCCTTTAAAAGAGGAAACATTTAGGAGATCCAGGAGAACCACAACAGAGCCATGAGAACCACGAGAGCCCACGCGGCCAGAGACGTTGGGAGATGAAGAAAGAAAACACCCTTGGGGGAGCTTCATGAAACAAGAAGTGTGGAGAGGAAGCTAGCAGACACTGCCATGCTCACCATGTGCCTTTCCAGTTGAAAGAGAAACCCTGAACTTCCTCGGCCTTTCTTGAGTGAAAGTAACCTCTTGTTGGTGCCTTAATTTGGACATTTTTATAGACTTGCTTTAATTGGGAAATTTTCATGGCCTTAGGACTATAAACTTGCAACTTAATAAATTCCCCCCCTTTAAAAGCCATTCCATTTCTGGTGTGTCGCATTCTGGCAGCTGGTGAACTGGGACACCCACAGATCTCCACAGTAAATCTTGGAGACTGCCTACGGGTCGAGACGGGTATACAATCTACCCTGCAGGCTGCCTCAGTGTCACTGCCAGCGCTATAGCACGCATGGCACTGGGCAGGGGAAACAGAAGTCCCACTGCTCGTGCCACCCAAAGCCACATCCCCCTGCTGCCACCGTGTCCACAGGATCAAATCCACCATCCCCCTCCTCGCGTGGTTCTCTTCCAGACCAGCGCAGCCCTCACGGACATCTAACTGGGGAGCATAGCAGGTCTTATGCTTGAATCCTGGCTGCAAACGAGGCGGTGAAAGTGAGTTCTGCTAGTACATGAGAGAGCTAAAATTTCTAATGAAGAAAATTCCCCACACATGAAAAAGCTCTTCATAGGATGATGGGCAGCGACCAATGTGACACATGCCCACGACGGATGTGTCAGAGCATCGTGAGACTGAGAGGAGGGCACTAGGAGTTCACACAGGGCCCACAACAGGGGCAGGCTGGGTGGGGAAGGGTCCCATTTGGCATCACATTCATGAAGGCTTCTCAGCTTTGACATTATTGCCAAATGAATTTATACAAAGAGGTCACAGAGAGACACGGGACAGAAAGAAGTTAAGTCTCCACTTTCAACCTGAGTACCACGCATGGAGCAGAGTGCCTCCGGCACACTGTGATTCATGGATTTGATAAATCCTATAATCATTTTGGGATCAACACAACATAGTCATATTTCATTGTTTCTTTGTGTGTATACTAAATTATTTAATTTGTTACTTGCACCCATTTAAAAAAAGCCACAGCCTTTGTAATTCTGACCTGGTATTTCTTCATTGTGGGGTGGGGGTGCACTCCCTTAAAAAAAAGAAAAGGTTAGGCTCATCCTTGAGTCTTGGAGCTCGAAGAAGGGGGTATTGAGGGCAGCAGGGAGCAGACGCAGGAGAGGAGCGGGGGACCCCAAACTTGTCTCTGAAGAGCTAGTAGGATCTTGATTTTTGGGGTGGGGTGGGATGATGTCACATTTGTAGGTGTCCCTTTTAGAGTGGCTCAAGTCTGTTTCCAAAGGTGCAGTCATCCTCGGGCCAACTCCTCTGAGAGTTCATCCCTGAGCCATTAGCAGGAGCCCACCACTCACCCTGCAGGCCCCAGCTCAGAGGGCCATGTGGGGCTGGGGTAGGTCAAGCACGGGAACTCAGGGTGGTGAGACCCCCAGACCCGCAGGTGGAGGTGGGGGGGCATGGGGTCATCACTCCTATCAGAGTTGGTGTGGATAAAGGAAATTCAGGAGCAATAAACAGCTGGATTGCAAGTCTTCAGCCCTCAAGCTGTTTAATTTGCACCTGAAAGGAATAGTAATGGTGTCCTAACACAGGTTATAAATTAGGGCTTCCACAGGGGTCCTTGAGGTTCACCTTGTCAGGATACTCACCTGGAAAGGTCTGGAGGGCTACATGGAGGCGGTGGAATCTCTGAAGTCCATCCTCCAGGCTGCCTGTGATGGGGGTCACTGCATCTGTGCAGCCGGAGCCCTGGGGTTCCGAACAGCATCTCGGGGTTGGGCGTGGCAGAGAATCTGCACCTGGGTTCACACCCCCAGGTGGGCTGGGAGTCCCTGCTCTAGCTTCCACCTGCCTGATTTGGGGGCCGCCCCTCCTGCATTCCTGCTGGCTGTTTTCCTGGCTCCCCCTGACCCTCGGCTCCCCCTGACCCTCGGCTCCTCCTGCTGTTCTGTTACAAGTCATGATGACTCCACACCTATGGTGCCTTTAAACTTTTTTTTTAACGCACATGCAAAAATTGGATTGTTATATGCTGGACATTGTTCAAATCCCTTTGCAAAGAAAATATATATCTACTCTAAGCTGCTTGCCTGGATTAAAGTAATTTAATCCTGACAAAAAGTCTGTGAGAATTTGTTAGCCCCAATTCAAAGATGAGTAAACTGAGTCACAAAGAATTCATGTGCTTCCCCTTCACCTCTTAGAGCTGGAAAGTAGCAGAGTTGGGATTTGAACCCAGGCCATGTGTCTCCAGAGACTTGGCAAGAACCTACCATCAGCCCAGGCTCAGCCTCTGCAGCTCCAGTTTCAGATGCAGCAAATTTGAGGTTAGAAGATGTATGTATTTTAATCAACTCTCACTTTGCACGTTTTGAAATAATGTAACACTCCTGTCCCCAGTTCAAAAATTGTCAGGCCCAGGGAACTGTAGGATGTGGGAACTCCTTTCAGAGGCTGGTGGCATGGGGGAGCTGGGCAGCAGGCAGCCTCCATCCTCTGTGGGTGGTTGTGGGCAGCGGCGATAGCCGCGATGCTTTGGGAATTCAGCATGTGACTCCATGCCTAGTGCCTGGCTGTGTGATCAGGCACCGCTGTCGGAACTGAAAATCCCTCTGATCCTCTAACAATGGCAGCCATGCATGAGTTAAGCAGCAGAGCTTGCAGTAATGATCAAGAACTGGAGCTCACATCAAAGCTTTGAACCAGTGGTAAGAGGAGCTAAGTGCCAAAAAGAAGGCCGGACGACCGCCATGACGCACGCAGCTGCCGATCTAGGAACAAGCCCTCTGCGAAATATTGGAGGGGCGCAGAGAAAATGAAAAGCAGCATCAAAGCCGATATATCCCACTGCCATTACAGATTAATGCATGATAGGAGACATCTCTACCTCTTTACATGTATTTTTGAGGAAGATTCGTCTCATATGAAGTGAATTTTTGAATTAAATGTGACTTCCTTGTGCTCAGTTCCTAAATGGTATCCCTTACTCTTTTTGCCTTTTACACTGAGAAAACGGCTGCTGGATTAGTTCTGCTGGAAGACTGGTAATGTCACTCTCCTGCTCAGAAACCTCCTGTGGCTCTCTACTGCTCACTAAAATAGGGTGTCTCTCCCGGAGCTGAAGCTCCCAAGGGTGGGGCTGTGACACTGACATGGCCATGAGTCCCCCCATCATTTGATCCCCCTGTTTCAGTTTCTTAGGTTGCTCAAGTAAATACCATGCAATGAGCTGGCTTAAAAAAAAAAGGAAGTTTCTTAGCTTATGATTTTGAGTCTAAAGAAAGTCCAAATGGAGGCATCATCAAGGCGTGCTTTCTCCCTGAGGACCGTGGCATTGCCGGGCTGGCTGCTCTTGATCCTTGGTACTTCACTTTGTCACACGGCCAGGCACATGGCAACTTCTGGTCTCTCCCTTCTTTTCCAGGTTCCACTGATTTCAATTATGGCTGCTTCCTCTGTGGCTTTCTCTCTCTCTCTCTTTCCTTCTCATCCTCCCTCCCTCATGTCTTAATTCATTCCACTTATAAAGAACTCAAATAATCGGATTAAAAGCCACCCTGACGGGGCTGGGCCACACACACAGAAGTAATCTCATTACAAGGTCCTCCAGACAATGGAAAGGATTACATTTAAGAACATGTTTTCTGTTTGCTGTACATAAAGTCCAAACCACTATGCCGCGTCACGTCGGGTGAGCCATTACGCATTGTAGGGGGAGGTCTGTGGGGGTCTCTGTGCCTGGGATGGGAAGGGAGGGCGGTCCAAGCGCTCCCGATGCCCAGTAGCATTGAGATGAGTGCCTGGCACATAACAGGCCACCAGCAGGTATCTGTGGGGCAAATGAATGCATGGTCTTTTGAAGAATTTTTGCCTTTGAGTTCTCTCTCTGGGAGAGACGAAGCTGCCAAAGTGAAGGGGTCTCCAGGATCTTATTTCTAGGGAAATGACCCCTGTAATAGAAAGTATGTCTCACATTTGCCTTGGGCAGAAACTCCCAACCTTGTCATTACTGACATTTTGGGCTCAATCCTTTGTGGAAGGGACAGTCCTGTGCATTGCAAGATGTTTAGCACAGCCCTGGCATCCACCCATTAGATGTCAACAGGTACACCCCACAAGCAGTGACAATCAAATATGTGTCCAGACACTCGAATGTCCACAGGGGGTGGGGACTAACTCACCCCCATTTGAGAACCACTGGCCTAGGGGAGTCTTTCTCAGCCCCAGTTGCACATTAGAATCGCCTGGGGTGCTTTAAAAACTGCTGCTGCCTGGGTCCTACCTCCAGACACTCAGATGTAATTGGTTCTGGGGAATAAACTGGATATAAGGAATTTTAAAAGCTCCCCAGGTGGCTCTAATGTGTGGCCAAGTGTGAGAACCACTGGTCTAGAGTGTGGCATTCCACACGTGCCACATGCATTACAAGTTTCACAGCCCACCTGTGCAGGAAATGTGGGTTTTTTTTTTTTTTGATTGACGAAGTGGGGCTCACTGGGGCCCAGCGAGCTGTGGTCAGGCCCTGTGAGTGGTGCGGGTGGGATTCAAACTCAGTTCATCTGGCTTCTAGCCCAGGATGTAGTTGGGGAAGACTGTGGGGTTGACCAATGGGGTCTTGAGCGTCTGAGTCTCCTCTTTCCCCATTGTTGTCCTTATGCGTCTCCCAACTCCCACCCCCCCTGCAGAATCCCCTCCCAGAACGATGTATCCAAGTTCTAGTCCGAACTACCTGTGAGTGTGACCTTGGAAATAGGGCCTTTGTAGCTAGAACTAAGATGAGGGCATGCTCCTCCAATGGGACTCGTGTCCTTATAAGAGGAAAAACTGGACATAGAGACACAGACACACAGGGGACAGGCCACCTGATGACAGCAGCGTGATGTGCCTTTGAGCCCAGGAACGCCAAAGGTGGCCGGCGGCCCCCAGAAGCTGGGGAGGGCAAGGAATGAACAACCCCCCATCAAGCCTCCAGAGGGACCACGGCCTTCCCGACACTCAGGTTTCAGGCTTCTGGCCTCCAGAACTGCGAGAGGATATGTTTCTGTGGTTTTACGTCCCCCCAGTTTGTGCCCTAGGAAACTACTATAGGTTTTGGTACTGGGAAGTAGAATGCTGCGTAACAAAACCTGCACATGCAAAAGGGGCAGGGATGATGGTGGGGTGGTGAGGTGTGAACCCATGCTACTCCCGAAACCACATCCACGAGGTGACGGCCTTTGTTTATGGTGCGCCTCGTTTTTGCTTTGGTCTTGATATTCTGTCCAGTTCCATTTCATCCCCAGATAACATGCTGAGCATCTCCTATGCATACGGTGCAGTTATGACGCTGCTCTCTGTTGCTCAGCTCTCCGTAGCTAGGCTCTAAGGTCACAGGGGTGGAAGGCACCTTCTCCTGATTTTTGCTGGCGCACTACACTACATTTTGGCCCTGGCTGGACGCATGGGGAAAGACATGCACGGGTGCAATATCAGGACTGATCTGCAGGTGGGTGGCTGGATTTCTCCCTTCCATCCAGGGGAAGAATCAGGAAAAGCCAGCTTCAGAAGCCTTGGAGGAAAAGCGAGCACGGTGGGGTTCTGAAGCTTTTCCAAAACAGACGTTTTAAGCAGAGATCACTTTTATTGGAAGCACTGTCTTAAGAAAATGAAAAGAGACAAAGCCAAGAGACAGATCTGCGAGCAGATGCCCAGGGCTGGCCGGACACCCCTGTGCCATGTTGTGCCCAGGGAGACCCCGGCCCACACTTCCGTGCCCCTCCCTCCTTGCAGCCAGGGTCCGGCCGGCGGCCGAGGCCTCAGTGGACCTTCTTAAACACTTGCTTGCAGATCACGCCCTGCGCTCGCATCTCCTGAAACAAAAGCACATGCTTGTTGCCAGCCAGAGCAAGGCCACACCTGCGAGCTTGGTGCATCCAGCTGTAGGAACTATGAAAACACCCACTGGCTGCTTTTTTTTTTTTTTCCCAAGAGTTGGTCCACTGCCCTGGAAAGGTGGCTGAACTGGCGATCAGACTGCTGCACACTGCATGGAGCTGGCTGGGGGAGCAAATGGGGCCCAGAGCTGACCCAGAGGACGCCCTGGTGCCTCCGCCATCTCCTCCCATCACCAAAGGGCCAAACGGCTCTAAGCACTTTTGAGGCCTCAGCCCAGGACAGGGTCTGTGTCCAGGCTGAAGGAGATTGGGCCCAGACACATGGCTAGCTCTGTAAGTTACACAACCAGGATTTGCAAACTAGCTCAGTGGTTCTCAGCTTCAGATGCACATTGCAGTCACCTGGGGAGTTGGATAAAAAGCCTGGGCCCCCGTGTGCACCAGTGATATCAGTATCTCACGGAGCGAACATGGAATTGGTATTTATTTCCCCCTGCAGGTGATTTTAAAACGCAGGCGGGAAAGCCCACGCATCCGCTAACCTGTCAGGTGGGAATGACAGCTCAGTGTTGCCACGTCTTTCAAGGTTTCTTGAAGAAGGTTGGGAATCTGGATATTTATATGACATCTCCCAATTTTTAAACTGTTGGCTGAAAAAGTACGAAGCCCTTTGAGGACCAAATAAAGCAGGTTTGTAACCTCGAGAGCCAGAGAACTGCTCAGCTGAAAGGGCCAATGGAGATCATTTAATCCACACTGTCTGCTCTGAGTTCAGGACACAGGCCCAAGGAGGGGCCTGGCTCCAGGTCTGCCTCTTAGGGGAGCCTGGCTCCAGGCTCTCCGCCCTCGGCCAAGCTGCCCCTGAAATTAACAGTCTCTCTTCAGCACTCACACGTCTCGAAGCTCTTGCAGACTCCGATCTCTGTGGAAACTCTGAGGTAGGGTGGCATTTTGCAGATGAGGCCAAGGGAAGGAAAAGACCTACTCGAGGGTTCCCAGTAAGCTGTGACCAGAATCTAGGGGACCCGGACCAGCTCCGTCCACCAGAGGAGGAGAGGTGGGGTGGCTAAGGGGTCAGAGGAGAGCTGGGAGGCCTCGCCTCAGGGGACATGTGCCTGTGCTATGTCCCAGGAAACAAGAGGCCTCAAGGACCACGGCCAGCCACTACCACGGATCTGTGTGTATTTTTCCCAGGCGGTGGACAGGGTGGAAGTGACTTTGACCTGAGGTTCCAAGCTGGAGGGCAGGGGGAGTGGGCCCAGCCTTGAGCTGAGGAAGGCTTCACCTGACCTAGATCTAGAGCATGTCCTAGAGAAGCTTAGAGAGTTCTCTATTGGCTCTGGCCTGCCATGGTTTGGCACGGTGAAAACAGATATCATCTGGGGGCAAAGTTTGGTTCTCCCACTTTCTGTATGTGCTACTTGGATATGCAACCTCATCTTTCAGAGTCCCCACATCCTCACCCCCCAGATAAGAACGATGGTACCTGGCCCATAGGGTTGCTGAGGAAGTGGGAGGAGCTAAGGAGTGACGGTGAGGAGATGCCCCCTTTGCTTCCCCCCCTCAGACTGGACACTGGATCAGCCGGGACCTTGAAAACTCATTGCTCAGATTTTGAAGTCACTTGAGCAACTTCTCCAGCCCCTTGGGAGAGAAGTTTTGGAGCAGAACCAAGGTCTTCCAAGGTCCACCCAGACCCAGCAGTGACCTCAGGAGACGTATCCCCCCCCCACCCAGCAGCTCACCAGGTGGAGGGGTGTTCCCCCCCGCCGCCCCCGCAGCTCACCAGGTGGAAGGGTGTTCCCCCCCGCCGCCCCCGCAGCTCACCAGGTGGAGGGGTGTTCCCCCCCCACGCCACCCCCCGCAGCTCACCAGGTGGAGGGGTGTTCCCCCCCGCCGCCCCCGCAGCTCACCAGGTGGAGGGGTGTTCCCCCCAACGCCGCCCCGTGCAGCTCACCAGGTGCAGCTCGTCGCCCTCGATCCACTGGGTCCAGCCGCGCCCCTCCTTCTCGCCCCTCTGCACACACTCGAGCTTGTCGCCGTCCCAGGTCACCGTGGTCTGCCACGCAGGAAGCACAGCCGTCAGTCAGGGGCGAGCAGCCCCCGGGAGCGGGGAGCCCCAACCTCGATAGCTGAGGGACGGACTCAGGCTGATTTCATTACAGAAGACTCACAGTCCACGGCTGCCTACGCACCCCCCTACCTGCCCCAACTGAACTCTGAAACTAAGACTTACAATTTACAAAAGGCTTCGTGAATGTCACTTAAAGTGTACTCTGCAGGGGACAAGTCACTGGGGTGGGGCTCTCAGGGCAAAGACTGAGGATGAGGCTAGTGGGGGGGAGGGGCTTCGAGGGCCGAGAAGACCCATGCAGTGGGTGAGGGCTGCGTCCCTGCAGCGTGCTGGCGTGGGGCCGACTTTCCAGGGCACCCGGCCCATCCCCGGACAGTTCATCCATTCATTCAGGGTTCCAGCCTCTTCTGGGTCGCGGGACACCAAACCATCCCACCCTTTCCCTAAAGAACCCGCCACCTCACGACGAGGATGACCCCAGGTATGAATGACCACGCGACAGGTGCAAACGGCGGCCCTGACCCGCTCAGCACCCGCTCTACCAGGCGCTCTCCACGCGGCTGGGTCCTCCTGCCTGCTCTGGGGCGCGGCTCAGCATCTCCACCCTCCCCACCGCGGCGCAGGGGCGTGCCCGGGTTGTCCAGACCTGAACAGAGGTCAGCGGGGCGCCCGCGTGCCCCTCCCCACTGCACTCCTCTGCTTCTTTACGTGCCCACGGTCTCCTTTTTTTGTGTGTGAAAAATAATGTATGCAAAAAACTATAAATTTCAAAGCACACTACCAAAGGCTGTGGGAGCCCAGATGGGATGTGAGGGAGGTGGGAGCTCGGGGAGGAGCCTGGGGGGAGAGGAGAATGGGGCACGGAGGCCCTGGGGCAGGGGTTCTCTGCAGACCGTGAGATGAAGGCAGAGAGACATGACTGCACAAGTCACGCTCAGGAAGTTCCTCAGATGGACACCAGGGAGCCCTGGGGACAGGACTACAATCCCATCGCCCTGCCTGGGCTCAGCAGAGTACAGATGACCACTGTCACCCCCACGGCCCGTGCACCCTCCCCAAGTCCTGTGGACCCCTGCTGGGTGCTGGGTGGGCTGCGGGCAAGACAGACAGGAGGAGGAGACCCAGTCTTTTGGGAGTGGCTCAAAGTGTAGGAATTTAGAGGCAGGGCCTTCCTGTCTCCCAGCCCGGTCAGGAGCAGTCTAGACGAGCCCTCTCTCACCCTGTGCCTCCCAGAGCTGGGTGTGAAAGGTGGAGAGGGCGTTTCTCCTATTTCAGCTGCCCGTCTCCTTTCCGATGTCCCTCCCTAAAGGGCAGCTGCACAGGACGAGCCTGCCTCCCCACGGCGGGGCTCTGAGCACGGGCACCCCTCCTTTGGGCCCCAGGGTTCCCATCTGTCATCCGAGGGGTGAGCAGGATTGGATCAGAGGTCTTGGCAGGGCAGGGCGGAGGGTCCAGGGCTCTGGTGGTCCTGCCTTGCCCGGCAGGGATTTGGCACGGTCAGGAACAGCCTCACAAGGACTTGGGAGATGAGGAGGAGTCCGGGGAATGGGTGTGGAGTGGGTGGGGCCGGATCCCACCCACACATCCTTCCCGGCACCTGCCCCCAGGCTCCCTTCTGGGATTTCTGGCTCCTGAGGGTGACGCTGCACAGCGGGGGCTGGTGGACTGCGGGGCCACCAGCGTCTGATGGGGGTTCACCTAGGCCCCTGCTCCCACCTGTCTGCAGAGCGGGCGGAGCATGCAAGGGTGTCCCTGCTCGGACACACGTCTGCGTGCACACACACCCCTGAACTGGAACGCCAGGGGGTAAGGTCTCAGGAGACACAGGCAGGGCGCCGCGCGCGCGCGGACACACACATACACACACACACACACACACACACACACACACACACACACACACACACACACACACACACACACACGGAGCCGCCCCCCCCCCCCCACGGAGCCAGGCTCCCACACCTGGTTCTGCATCGGTTTGGCCTCTCCGGGACTGCTGACTCAGAACTCTACTCTTCCCTTACAAAGGGATGGGCCTCAATCAGAAGCATGAGGAAGAATCGCTGGTTTTCAGTTACATGTTCACACCCTCGGTATTGGAAAATCCAAAAAAAAGCTCAAAGAAGAAAGCAGTAAAAAAAAAAAAAAAAAAGGGGGAGGGTGCCTATAATCTCCAAAGAAAAGAATTAATATTTTGATGTATTTCCTTCCAGCTTTTTCCCCCCTCTTTTCATCAATATATAAATTTTCTGTTTTTTACAATATTATTAAGATTGTATCATTTATGGTTTAGTATTCTAGTTTCTTCACTTAACAGGAGCAGTTTGCCACTTCAGCAAATATTCTCCATAAGCATTATTTTAATTGTTACGTGGTGTTCAGGAAATGGAAACGTAACATGCAGGGCCCAGTGCAAAATGAAAGTGCCGGGTCTTTGTTCAAAAGCACAGAGATGTTAAGAGGAGGCCACTGAGTATTAACCCAAGGCCAGGCACCCCCTTAGCTCTAGCCCCTGAACTGCCCCGGCCACTGGCCTGTGACCAGTTCTCCACTGTGCAGATGTCCCATCACTCAGCTGATGACCTGTTCTTGGACATTTAGGATTTTATTATTCTGTGCTATTGTAAGACTTCCGGGTACACATGGCCTGGAACACACTGTTTCCTTAGAATATAGTTCCACAAGAGGAAGGCCTGCCTCAAAGAGCACCCATCTCTCAGGCTTTGGATATATATTGCCAACTTGTCTCCAGAAAGCTCATGCACAGGTTCCAACACCAGTGCTGGGGGCTGACCATGAAAGAGGTGTTCGCCAACGTGTCAGCCTTTGCTCCTGGCCTACGGTGTCATCCTTTCCACATGGGGTGGCGTCCGGTAACAGGGCCACTTGGGTGTAAACAGCAATGCCTCGGCCCAAACGAATGATGGGTGGCAGAATTTCAGGCATGACAGCTCGAGGGACACAGGGAGGGAAAGGCTCTTTGGATGCAGAGAAGCCTTTCTTAGAGTCCTACAAATCAGACAGCATCAACAGAAGGATCCCTGATGCATGAACATTAACCCCAAGCTCTCGTTGACTCTCATCCTGAGTTTGATGGAACACGGGCTCTTCTCACCTGTCTGGGATGCAGTGGGGGTGCTGGAGGTTAGGTGGCTTGCTCAGCATCAACCAGCTAACGAGACAAAGAATCTGGGCTGGGACATGGCCTGCGTAGCTCAATGTTCCATGTCTTCCAGCCACAGCAGGCTACCTGGTAGATGCCCAGAAGTTGCCTGCTAAAGTCTTTGGGAGCCAAGAGACATGGGCATTGTGCTGGGACTGAGCAGAGGACACCTTCCAGTCTGCCCACTCGCTGCTGGACGTGGACGCTGCCAGAGCCTCTCCCCTTGGAGACCATCACAGCGAAGGGCAGTCAGAGAAGGGCACGGCCCAGGGTGGCTGACCCCGTGATCAGGGGAGCCCAGGGGCTGGCATGGCATGCCCAGAGGAGGGCTTTTAATTCTTGTAGGAAACAACCTAGTTTTAAGGAGTGGGAGAGGCATTCCAGGTAGTGTGGATAAGGACCCACGTTGGTGATAAGAGAGATGGGATAACAAGCAAGTGCTACAGAAACCTATGCTGGAAGTAGGGATAGCGACCGTGGGACTGAGGGCAGTCCAAGCCCAGTGCTGGGAAGTCGGACTGAGTCCTGGAGGGTGTCTGCAGTGCCTCCTGCCTTCACCAGCCCATGGCCATGACCTGTTGGGGGGAACCACCAGGGAGAGCACTCAGCAGGAGGGCCAGGAATGGGCCAGGCTGAACTCTGGGTTCAAGAGGCCTGGAAGCCCAGCTGCTGTTTGCTCTGAGCTCTCGGTTCCTGCCCCCGCCCCACTCCCACCTTGCATCTGATTGACTCCATATCCTTAACAAATGTTCCTCGGGACCAGACACACCAGGGTGCTGCATTCCTGGCTATTTGGAATGACTTTAGGCAACTGGATTAATTTCTCCGAGCTTCACACCTGATCTGCAAGAGAGCTAAATGATGCCTGCTGCGGTGGACTGCCGCCTTGGTGGCTGCCCATGAAGTACATACCATTTGCACCCTTTTGAAGTCCAACGGGACATTAGCAAGCATGTGGCAGGTACAGAAATTCATACATCAGGGCTGGCCTGCCTTCCCCCTTGGAACCCGGCTGGAATGGTCTAGGCTATTCTGCCAGAGAGAGAGGTCACATGGGGAATCCCAGCGGGATGGGAGGCAGGGAGGCCACGTGGAGGAGAACCGAGGAGTCCAGTTGAGCTTTCAGCGAGCACTGTCACATGAGGTGGAAACCGTGCCACCAATCTACAGAATCACAAGGGCTGTGGCGTTAAGCCATTAAGTTTTGGGGCAGTTTGTCTCACGGCAAGAGATAACACCTCCTTTTCAGGCTGTTCTGAGGCCTGGAGAAAATACACATGAAATGGATGGAGCTGGCATGTACGGGGCACTAGGTGATGGGAACCATGGTTACCGCCCCGACGCCCGGAGCTTGCACAGGGATGGGGCTTGCTGCATGAAGCTGAACAGTAACTAAAATCTGCCTCTGTTGTTTTAAGAGCTGGAGATTTCTGAAGCAGTGATGGACATGCTATCACCAAGGCTAAGTTTTTCTGAAGCTCCTTCCTTTCCAGGGAACTTGGATTCATTAGGAGACCTGGCAGGGGCTGCTGGCTGAGCCCACAGAGACCCCTCACCTGGGGCCCTCCTGGCTCTCCAGTGCTCCCAGGCCGGGCACTGTGGACCTGCTTCCCGGGGGGCAGGGCTGCAGCCTGTCTGTCCCGGGCGCAGGGCATGTGGAGGGCCTCGCCCACGGCCATTCTGCCTGCGAAGGCCAGAGCCCGGGCGGCCCCAGGTCTGACTTCGAAGCCCACGTGCACTTTAATTTTGGGAAAAAATTCACAAACCAGAGAGTGACCAGACACTTTCTATATAATACGAATCACTGAAAGATGCAAAATGGCCTTTCTTCCTAGAGTTTGTTTTTAAAGTGGGCTTCCCCCAGGAGGGGACGTATGGTCCCAGGGCAATGAGAAGTGTCCCCTGGCTCTGGGGCGTGGGTCAAATGAGTAGTTGGGTGTGCAGGGCAGGGGCTGGTAACAGAACCTGTGAAGTATCTGTCCTGTGCTGGGTGCTTTCCAAAAGGTTTTACTTGATTTTCAAGTTTTAGAGCTGAGAACACTTAGGCTTAGTTAAGTAAGGTGCCCAAGTCACCCAGGAGTTTGGGGTTGAACCATGATTTGGACCCAGTTCTTTTTGGCTAAAAAGTCTACAAGCTGTTCAGGTGGCAGGCTGAGTGAGGGGTGGGTGTTGACTCTCTTTTCTTCTCAGCCATTCTTAGGGGGCTGGCAATTGTCTAAAATCAGCATATTTAAGAGAAAAAGCCAGTTTCACTCTAAAAATTAAACTAACAAGCCTTAAAATGTGAACAAGCAATGAGAGACATAAAAGCTGTTAAAAACAGTAAAGCCATAAGGTCTTGGTGTGCATGAAAGAATGCCATTCTCTTACCATCGAGAAGCTAAGAGCAAATAATATGACAATGCTTGGGACAAAGAGAATCATAAAAATAAGACTAATAATTTTGATAACTGATTTTTTATATGTGTTAAACATGTCAGAAAGCGACAGGATAGATTTTAAAATAAGAAACCGTCAGACAGCTCAAGGCCGCATGGGGGCCAAGGTTCTGGATGGGGAGGAAGGAAATGGGGCTGGAGAAATCCACAGAGTCCCTGTGGAACTGCACCCATTCATTCCGTACATATTTTGAGTGTCCAAGCCAGGGCCTGGCACTGAGCATGGCCCGAAGGCTGGACCTGGCTTGGCCTGGAACAGCTCAGCCTGGAGGAACAATGGATATGGAAGCGGGCAATGCTGTTACCATGGTCTGTGCTGGGATGGGTGATGGGTGATCCCAGTTCCACACGGGGGATCAGGCCAGGCTTCCCGGAGGTCACTACACAGCACTGCTGTCGTTACCACTGTCACCATCATCACCACAGTGGCATGTATTGAATGCCCTCTAGGAGCCAGGCGGGGCACTAAGCGAAGTATGTGCCATATCAACTTGAATCCCTCTGACCTCCTGGGGTGGTTACTCTTCTCCCCATTTTACGGATGTGGAGAACGAGGCCTGAAGGTCATCCAGGCATGAAACGTGGAGGTGAGATTTGACTCTACAGCCTGGGTCCTTGGCCACTGTGCTCTGCAGTGCCCTGATCTAACCTGACCCTTGAATGAGTATGGGGTTTAGGGGATGGATTTTGTGGCATGGTTCTCTACAAAGGAAACAGCATTTAGCAATCATGGGTTCCATGACTCTTGCACACCCTACTCTCAGGGCCTACTGGAGAGGAAACAAGGAGATAGAGAATTTCGGCAGAACAGCCAAGTGCTGGGCAGATGGAGGCTGTGGAAGTGGGCATGTGCCTCATCCAGCCTCTGAGGGGGGGAAGATGGTCATCCTGGAGCTGAAGCCAAAAACACCACAGAAGTCAGGGTGAGCAGAAGTAGAAAGAGGAGGATGAACAAGGGAATTCCTGTCAGAGGGAACAGCATGGACAGATGCAGAGATCAGAGGCTGCAGGGGTGACAGGAGGGAGGCTTCTAAATGGGCTTGCCTGGTGGGAATTTAGTGGCATGACCTTCCCCCTGGAGCCTGACCCTGCACCTCCAACTCCAAAATCTACTGGGGAGACAGCTCACAGGCTCTCTTCTTCCTTGCATCGTGTCTTTACAGCTTCAGTTGGCCAAACCAGGTGGTATGGAAAAACCAGATGCTTGCTTATCTGGGAAGCAAAGCTGGCTGGGCTACCAGGAGTCAAGGCAATCAATCAGCCAGTTATCAGGTCCACCTGCAGAGGGGGAGGGAAATGGGGAGAGGACATGCCCTGCCAGAGAGTGCTCAGAGGGACTCGGGTGCACAGAGCTGACTCCAGGCCTTGCCCCTTCCGTGGGGGCTTTTGGCTGCTACTGTTTAATCTTTCAAGGAAAATTGCAGTAAATGTTTCTCAAAAGACATGCTAGCTCTATAACCAGGGAAGTGTGCGCAGGTCAGGGTGGAGAGGGGATTACCGCAGGGTCCCCACCTTAGAATCCACCTTAGAATGCACGGCTGAGAAAACGTGCATTACCATTTGTTGAATGAATGAATAGCAGAGAACATTCTAGGAGTACTCTTGTACTTTTTCAGGGAATGTATGTCCTTTTCTTTTAAGACAAAAATATCTCAGGCAACATAGATGTTTATTATTCTCCCATAGATTAACGTTATAGAAATAGGGTGGTGTGCCACCGGCTCTGAGAAATGACTTCTTGGGTTCCTACTATGCGCCAGGAACTTTGTAAACCATTTTCCACATAATGCTCAAGTCAGCTGGGTGGTGGGTGCCACTGCCTCATGTTACAGTTAGGAAACTGAGGCTCAGAAAATGCAGGCCCCTGCTCAGGGCACACGCCCGGGAGAGGTGTGTGAGGCACCCTTCAAACTCTCACCTGCTGGGCTCGCAGCCTTCATTCTGTGGCCACAGAGGCCGTGGCCGGCAATTAGCACCAGGCAGGCTGCAGGCTGGAGTCTGGCAGGGTCACCAGAGAGCAGCTTGGGCTGAGCTAGACATTCAGGAAAGAAATGGTCATAGGCCCTGGACAGAGGCAGGTCTGAGCTCAAATGCCATCCCAACCTCTTCCTAGCTGGGTGACACTGAGCAATTTGCTCGACCTCTCTGAGCCTTTATTTCCTCATCTGCAAAATGCAGCCCATGTGCCCTGCCACAGAGCAGAGGCATCAGGATGAAATGGAGCAAGGGGTTCCAAGGGTCTAGTTCAGGGTGGGACACGTAGACACATAATTGTCTGTAAACATTAGCTCTCTCTGCTTCTGGCCTTGGCCAGCCTGTTCTCTCCGGGTGTGGGGGGCACGTGCCCTTTCAGGCCAGCCTCCACTCATCTCACCCTGCCAGCTATTCGCACCTGCAGCAGCCACTACCAGAATGCTGTCTGCTGGGGGTCACCATTCATGGGGTGGAGGGGTTAATTATAGCAGCTGATATTTATGAAGCAGTTGCATTGCAGGCCTGGGCTCACCTAATCCTCACCATGAGGTCAGCACTCCATCCTTTATGAAATCCCCCTTTTTGCAGACAACGGGTGGCAAAGAAAAGTGGAGTCACGTGCCTGAGGCCAGCTGGTTTGTAAGTGGCAGAGGCGGGAATCCAAAGGTGTGGGCCTGGCTCCAGAGCTGAGCCCCTATAGCTCAGCCTCCCTGCTGGGCCCCAGCCTCAGAGGGAGCTGGGCTGTGGATGGCAGGAGGTTAAAAGAGGGCCAGGAACAGCTGCTTTCAGCCCTAGAAGCTGGAATTCACAGCCAGAAATGTGTCCAGCATTGTTGGGGAGAGTGGGATATGCATAAACCAGACAGACGCATCCCCAGTACCAGTACCTCCACTCCTTCAGCAAGGCAAGCTTCACACTGGAGATTTAACAAGCTCAGAGAGGGGGCGCAAGGGTAGTTCAGTGGTAGAATTCTTGCCTGCCATGCAGGAGTCTATGTGCTTCTCCCCAAAAACAAACAAGCAAAACAAACAAAAGACAAAAATTCAACAAATGGCACTGCAGTATCGGGATACTCACATGGAAAAATAATGAAATGTGACCCCGTCATTCAGCATACAGAAAAAAAAAGCTCACAGAGAAATGAATCCACAACTCTGTCCCCTTAAAGTAACAAGGAATACATCTCCCCCTGGTAACAATCGGAGTCAGGCTATCTGGATTCAGATCTCCTGGATTCAAATCTTAGCCCCATTAGCTACATAACCTCAAAAAAGTTGTACCTCTGTTCCGTGGAAAGTGCTTAGAAGAATCCCTGGCCTGTGCGAGCTATCAAACAAATATCAACTAAAATTTAAACAAGCAGTTCCTGCAGTCATGGGCAATGGCCACCACTTACTTTGTTTGAGGTTCTGCTATTTCTATTGAACAATCATTTAACAGGTATTGTGGAGTCCGTTATACTAGACCACAAAAATGTGGGACGTGCTGTGCAGAACCTCATGGATCGGTGCCAAGTGTCACAGGTGTCCTAGGGACAGCCGGGCAAAGGAAGGGATGGTGGCAGGATGGGGCGGCCAGGCCGGATCTGCAGAGCAGTGAATCCTGCACTGAGTCTCGTCCAGTAGGTACTATTCCGCCAGGAGACACACCTTAAGAGCACTGAGCCCCGGGAAGTGAGCAGAGAGATGCAAAAGAGGATGGTAAGTGAGGGAAGTGGGATGGGGCCGAGCATATGGTGTGAGGTAGAGGATGGGCCCCATCCTGGGGCGCCTGGGAGCCCTGAGGGTCTGCACTGGGGAGTGACAGTATGGTGAGATTCCCTTTTTAGAAGGTGAAGGATGGGCCGGCAGTGGTGAGGATGGTAGAGGGAGGTCACTGTGGAGATACTATAGTAATTAAATGAAATAATTCATGGAGAATGCTAAGCCTGGCATATAATAAGTGTTATAATATAATAAGAGATGTTGATGGTGGTTATTACTACAGGCAAGAGATTTTCAGAGCAGTGGGGATGGGGAAAGGGGAAGGAGAAGTTAAGAAGCTGAAATCTATGGAACCTGTTGACTTGACTGACTGCTCAGAAACATGTGGGACATTTGTCTCCATGCTGATGCTTTGTGTGGCTACGTAGTGGCCTATTGAATTAGAAAAGTCACTGCCTCTCTAAACACCGGAGGTTATCTGGCTTTAGTAACACCAGCAGGAGGCAGCCTGGTGTACAGACCACAAACTCACAAGTCAGAGGTCCCCCAAGTCCCAGGGCCACGGTGCCTGGGCAGGACCTTGGTTCCCCCCCACCCCCGTAAGACGGAGGAGGTGCCCCACCGCCCTAGACTGCTGGAGGAGCAAATGGACAGACAGACAGGGATAGGACAGGCCAGCCCCAGTGGGCCTTTGGATGGTGCTTGTGTCGGCTGCTCAGGATTACTCCTCCACAACCAGGCACACCTGGTACAGGTAGATGGAGCTTATTTTTTCCTTTTCTGGAATATAGTCCCAGAAGTAGTATCTCTGAGTCAAAGATAAGATGATTTTTTCTGACTCACTGTGCGTAGTTGGATGGTAATTTTGTTTCCCCATCTTCTAAGGGCAGGGCCGGTCCTGCCTGGAGCCGGGATGTACCGCCCTCTCTTTGCACTCACCTTGTTTGCGCCATTCTCCCCCCAGAGCACTCCTGCACTGTCTCCAGCTCAGGAGAGAGAAGGAAGAAGGAAGGAAGAGAGGAGGGAAGGAGGGAATATTAAACGGAGTTAGTACTCTGCGGCATTTGCATATTAAAGGATACACCTAGAGAAGTCTCTGGATAGTTAAGCAAAATAAATAAGGTCTGATGGCAGAATTTCAGACAGCCTGACAGATACGATACCCGGATACCCGGGGTTCCTCTTTGGAGGAGGGGATGGGAGCTTACACTCCAGCACAACTCCATTTATACAACCCAGGCAGCTACACCCGGTTTCCAGGGAGCAGGCTATTGTGACTCAGGCACAGACCTGGTTTCCAATCAACTCCAAGTCAAAAAATGCGTGAACTCCCACCCCTGTGAGAAGGTGGCTGCGCGGGCCAAGGGTGACTCATGGGGGAGTGTGGTCTGGGGGAGGGCAGAGTCTTCCTGCGGTTTTTCTCTTCCAACAAATGGGAGCTCACAGCCCTCCCCAGCTCACCTTCCAGACACTTCCTGTCCCACCCACCTCTTTAGGGGACCCGCACTGAGTGCATGCCTGGACATCCGCAGGGGCTGGGTAGCCGGCCCAGGCAGCCCAGGGAAGAGGGGCTCCAGGCTGAGTGTGCACTGAAATGCTGTCTCAGGCCCTGCTCAGACTTTGGCAGCTGAGACATCTGGAGGGCGGCAGGGCCGAGGGGAAGTCCTGGAGCAGCACTCGCAGGCTCTCCCACATGGCTGTCCTTTTCACCCCCCAGCCCCTGGGTCCCGGGGCAGCGGCTTCTGGAGAACAGGGCCCCTCCCAGCCTGCGCCGCCCGGCTCCCGGCACCCCGCACCCTGCTCCTCTCCCACCGCGCAGGGCCCTTCACCAGCTCCGGCCGCTTCGCCAGCTCTGTCCGGCTTTCCAGGCTGAGCCAAAGAAGAACGTTCTGCCTGCACTGCGGTGCCAGTGTAGCACCCACGCAGCACCCTGAGCCTGTCTGAAGTAATGCCCACCCCGCCTGCCCTTCTGGAGCCTTACCTTGCGCCTGGCCTGATGCGGGGGTCTATGCCCCCACTCCCCCGAATACGGTGGGGTCTCTGAGCCTGCTCTGACCAACAGAGTGTGGCAGAGGTCGCGACAGGACTCAGAGGCCAGGTCAGGCTTAACAAGGCCACCCACTTGGGCCTTGCTCCAGGGGACGCTCACTCGACAGCCCAGCTGGCAGGCGGTGGGACGGCCCGAGCAGCAGGGGTCAGCGAGAGGAGAGAGCCACCTGGCTGCTGGACCCCCTCCCAGGCAAGCTGTCCCCATCCCCGACGCGGCCTGCGGCAGGGACAAGCCTTCCCCTCTGCGCCCTGCCGAATGCTGATAAGTGAATAAAGTAAACGGCTGTTGTCTGAAGACACTAAGTTCCACAATGGCTTGTTTTACAGCGACAGAGAACTGATATTCCTCCTGGTCACGCTATTCCCACAGACACCCCCATCACATATTCTCACAAGCAGTGTGGACAACCAAAGCTACAGGCTGAGCCCCCAGTCTCGGGGTTTGTTCATATGAAACTTAACCCCACGAAGGATAGGTCAAACCTACTTAAAATTAGGCCTAAGGGTCACCCCCAAGAGAACCTCTTTTGTTGCTCAGATGTGGCCTCTCTCAGCCAATATAATAAGCAATCTCACCACCCTACCCCTGTCTATGTGGGACATGACTCCCAGGGGTGTGGACCTTCCTGGCAACGTGGGACAGAAATCCTAGAATGAGCTGAGACTCAGCATCAAGGGATTGAGAAAAACCCTAAAATGAGCTGAGACTCAGCATCAAGGGATTGAGAAAACCTTCTCGATCAAAAGGGGGAAGAGGGAAATGAGACAAAATAAAGTGTCCATGGCTGAGAGATTACGAACAGAGTTGAGAGGTTATCCTGGAGGTTATTCTTATGCATTAAGTAGATATCACCTTGTTAACCAAGATGTAATGGAGTGGCTGGAGGGAACTGCCTGAAACTGTAGAGCTGTGTGTTTCTAGATGATGATTCAATAATGATATAGCTTTCACAATGTGACTGTGGGATTGTGAAAACCTTGTGTCTGATGCTTCTTTTATCTACCTTGTCAACAGACGAGTAGAACATATGGAATAAAAATAAATAATAGGGAGAACAGATGTTAAAATAAATTTAGTAGATTGAAATGCTAGTGATCAATGAAAGGGAGGGGTAAGGAGTATGGTATGTATAATCTTTTCTTTCTGTTTGCGTTGTATTTCTTTTTCTGTTGTCTTTTATTTCTTTTTCTGAATTGATGCAAATGTTCTAAGAAATGATCATGATGATGAATATGCAACTATGTGATGATATTGTGAATTACTGATTAGATGTGGAGAACAGAATGATCACATGTTAAGAATGTTTTCGTTTGTTTGCTGCTTTTCTTAAATTAATAAAAAAAAAACCCATCACAGGTGCTCCTTTTATCCAGCACGCGTGTAGCACCTTGAACTTGTTTAAAGTAATTCCAGGGTATAGACAGATGAGGAAAAAAGAAGGATTAAAAAATAAATAACAACAGGGGAAGATAAAGGATAAAAACTGGGTAAATTGCAATCCTGTGGGTCAAAGAGAAGGAGGGGTAAGGGCTATGGGATGTATGAGTTCATTTTCCTTCTTTTTATTTCTTTTTTTTTAGAGTGATGCAAATGTTCTGAAAATGATCATGGTGAAGAAGACAAAGCGTGTGATGACACACTGAGTGTACAGTATGGTTGGGCTCTATGCGTGTGGATGTTTCTCAATAAAAACATTTTAAAAACCCACCAGGAGGGTTAACGCTGGCCCCTGTTATAGGTGACGACGCCGAGGCTCAGAGGGATGAGAGAGAGCTGGAGGGAGCAGGCGGGATTCAAATTCAGGTCAGTCCCACAGCCAAAGCCCCTCACTGCCCATCGCAGCCCCCCGGCCCCGCTGCACGCACAAATGGAATCACTTCCTCTGGCTCTCTGTCACAAACCTTTGAGGGCAGCTGCGTGTTTGGTGTCTCCAGCCAGACATGGCCCCTGGGGACAGGGCTGCACCTGTCCACTCTCAGTCGCACCACAGAGCTGGACACCCTTAGCCCAAAACCGAATTGTGGGGCAAATCTCCCCAGGAAGCTGGGACGGGCCAGCTCACCCCCGTTTCCCTTTCTTAGTAGCTGTCAGGACCCACAGCATCAGCACTGCCTGGACACCCATTAGAACAAATCCCAGGGGGCTGCCCGTGGCTTTTGTGTTGGAAACTCTGGGAGTGCAGTGTACTCAGCTTCAACCACTTATGGAAGTCTTAGCCTGTGGATTCTGACTTTTTAGGGAAACTTTTAGATGCAAGTGACAGAAATCCAACTCGAACAGCTGAAAGGGGAAGAAAGGTGAGGCTCTGGCTCCAGTACACGGGCAGCCCACCAGCGGGTCAGTGTGGGGACTTCGGCAACCGCGTAGACATGGCACACTCACTCTCTCTTGTGCCTGCTTCCCTGCTGGTCTCATCTCAGCTCCTCCTTCTGTGGGATCTCTCCAGGTGGCTGTAGAAGGCGGGGGTGGGTGGGTGGGGGGACTGACCTCATAAGCTCCAGGTTTACAAAACACCAGGTCATCACCTCTCTCCAACTGGCCTTAAATCAAACCCCAGGAAAGAGTGTGCATGGCGTGGCTTGGTGCCCAGCATCCTGTAACAGGCCCCGGGACTCTGCGGCCACCCTGGCCTGGGATGCTCACGCAGGAGACAACGTGTGCTGAGCTCGCAGCCCCTCCAGAACCCAACAAAAAAATGGGTGCTGCTCTGCCAGGGCGGGAAAACAATTTGGGGGCGAGGATCAAGCAGCTGTGACTCACTAACAAGCATGGGTGACTGCGCCTCGCCCCTCTCTCTGGGGTATCACTTGGGGGGCCCTGGCTCCCTATTGGACCTAGGATTTTGGCTCCACAAGCAGCTGTCCCTGAGCTACCTCCATGGTCCCCGAAGCTGCCCCGTGGCAGGGACAAAGCAGTGACTGGCTCCCATTTGCAGGTGGAAACAGTGAAGCAGCACATCCAACCACTCAGGCTTACTCTGCAGTTAGCAGGAGAGGGTTCAGAGCCAAGGCTGTGACCCCAAGACCTGCATTCCTGCTACACACCCTCACGCCTCCTTTCCAACAGCCTGTGCTTGGGGTGGCCTCAAGGCTCACAAAAACGATGGAGGTGGAGAGCTCTGTGGGCAGACCAGCTGGACCCTGCCCTCTGCCTGCAGCCGGTGGGGTGACTTTGGGCTAAAAAGGTACATTGTCCCTGGGCCTCAGCTGCTCACCTATAAAATGGCCATGATGCTACAGAACAGCGCGAGCACCGAAGGAGAAAGAGCGCGGGAAGGCGTTTGGTGTGGGCATGGCACTCAGTAGGGATTTAATAAATGCCCTTTTCCTCTGTTCCTGCCTTGCAGAAAACAAAACCTAACAAACCAGTGAGATTTCTGGAAACCAGTGAGATTTTTGGAAGCTACTTTGCGAATTTTATTTGGGTTGCTTTAATTCTTCTTTTCATAATCCTCAAAAGCACACTGCTGTCACCAATTTCAAAGGTCGGAGGACTATAGCTAAGACATGAAAGACACCCTGTGTTTCCGTCTTGGAAAGGACCCAGCTGAGTGCCAGGAACACAGGCCGGCCTGAGAGCTAACACAGGCTGAGCTCACAAGGCTCCCACACCCCAAGGCAAGCAGCTCCGCGGGGCAAGGAATTAATTCTGCTCCGGGCACTGGGCTGTTAAACATAAGAATAAAATAAATCTCTTTAATGGGCCAAGAACAGGATTAGAAAGCTGGTAAGAGTATAAACCCGTGTTAATAGGAGTTTGGAGGATTTCACCCATTATATGTATAATTGGGTGGATGGACAGATGGACTGAAGTGAGGAAGGGAGGGAAGGGAACAGGGGGATGGTTAAAAAAGAATTTAGAAAATCCATAAAGATTGGTATGAAAACATGGCTAAGAAATATTGAGTAGTGTGTGGTAAGGTCTTTTTCTTTTCTTTTTTTTTTAAGGCTTTAGATCGAGATATTGACCAATCCAGAGATAATAAATTTGGATTTATTGGATAGATAATAAATTTGAAGGTTTTCAGACAGACCCACCCGATCCTCTGGGGAGAGGAAGGGGCCAAGCAGGGGGAGGGGTCCTTTCCCCTTCTGACACACTCTCCTGTGCTATTTGAATTCTTTCCCTTTTATAAATAAACAAAGAAAGCAGCAGGGCGGAGGGCTGGAGGCGGAAGGCGGCTCTCTGGAGGGTCATCGTGAGTTCAAAGTTGAAGCTGAAGGCCAGGCCTCAGCAGGGAGGGGGGTCCTGTGAGAACAAAACTGCCTTCTCCAGGGAAAACCACCCCCCAACTACCAGGGCACCAGGCCAAACGGCCCTGCCACCACCGCACAGAGTCAGGTTCACGGCTCTGATTCCTGCTGGCTGAGGCTCAATCTGCTTCCACAAAAGCTGCTCTCACCGGGGATGGGGAGGGGAGAGGGGGCTAAAAACCAAATATTCCAAGAAATTCCACTCCCCAGGATAGGGGAGCGCGATTTGAAGGTCCCCCCACGCTGCCAAATCTCACTTCTGCCGCACTCACTCAATGAGGATGGCCTCTAACTAACTGGTCCTGGTGTTACGTGTCAATGGAGAGGCAGTGAGGACATCACTTAAAGCAGGGCCGCCTCTAGGTCTCTAGCTGAGACGTTTAGACGTTTCCACCCAAACTAGAGCCCCTGCTGCTGGAACTTCACATGAAAGGTGAGCTGTGCTGTGGAGTCTGCAGGGAGGCCGGAGAGCCATTTAAGGGGTCCACTCAGACCAGAGGATCCACTTCTCTGGCCAGTGGCACATGGCCCGAAACAGAGGTACAGAGAGATGTTTTGTTTCTCACATTTGAGCTGCATCGAGACTCCCTGGAGGGCTTGCCACAGATCCGGTCCCACGCCCAGAGGTGGGGCCCAAGGATTTTGTATTTCTCACAAGTTCCCTGGGAACACCGCAGAACTAAAGAAACCCACAGAGCAAATGATGACAAATGGCCACTGGATCCTGGGGTGAGGGTTGTGGTGAACTGGGGCGCGTTGCTTCTAAGGGGAGCCTCTGCACAGCGCCCCAGGCTCTGACCCCACGCCCAGGATTTTTTTTTTTTGAAACATTTTAACAAATAGTTATAGAACAGATTTTAAAGCTGGTGTGAGTGAGTTCCAGTTCCATGATTATTTGTTTTTACTTCTAGCTGTTCCAAGACACTGAAGACCAACAGAAATATCAATATAATGATTCAGCATTTGTTAAATCCTATCTTCTCTGTTATATTCCTCCTTCTCTTTAAATAACATAATACATAAAAGCAATAAATTTCAAAGCACATGGCAACAATTAGTTGTAGAACACATTTCAGACTTTGGTATAGGTTACAATTCCACAATTTTAGGTTTTTATTTCTAGACACGCCCAGTCTTTCTAGCTCTCTTGACTTTAAAAATTGTTTTGTTAAGAACAGCCAGAAACAGGAATTTCTCTGTGAAATCTTCCAGCCCTTGGCAATCATTGGCAACTGATACTGACATTTTTCTAACATCATGCGGCCTAAACAAAACACATCTGCAGGCCAGATTTCACCCCCCGGCTGCTGTCCCTAGTCACAGATAAGGTTCCCTGGAGAGAAGGCAAGAGACCCGGGCCTTTGGGGCGGGGTGTCTGCCTGACCGGCCTCTCCCAGCACACAGGGGCTGGCCCCGGCTGCCCAGGTCACAGGCAGCCTCCCTATTTTGTCCTCACTGTGCTTGACACCCCCACGCCCCCAGCTGCATTCTGCCCTCCAGCCTGCTGAGGTCTTTGCAGAGGCCCCAACCCTCCTCCTAGCCGGGCTTTCCCTCACCCCCCTGGCCTCTGCGCACAGGGCTCCCCCTGCTAGAACACCCTCCTCCCTTCTCTACATCTACCCTCACACTCGCCTGCCCTGCAGAGGCCTCACCCCTACCCTGGGGAACCCTCCCTGAGCACCGCCCCCAGCTCTGCACCCCTCCCCCCCACTCTCATCGCGGTCCTGGGCTGGGGTGGCCTGAAGGTGCTGCCGTCTCCTCCCCACCTCGGGCCACTCCTCAGGACACGCCAGGAGACCTGCCACCTCCGAGTCCCCAGGACTGGGGTCTGTCAGGGAACGGGCCGAATGCAGTTCTGCCGCCCTTGCCCTTGTCCTCATCCCGCTGTTTGTCTGGCTACCCTGTGTGTCCTTCAAGCACAGCTTGGTCTCCACTTCCCGTGGGCAGCTTCCCTGGCCTGGCAGGCTTGGGGCAGCGCGTGCGCAGCTTGGCTCTGCCGGCCACATCCTCTGGGCAGGGACCCGCGGCGATACCCGCCAGGAGCCCTCTCCCCAGTGTGGGGCTGCAAAGACGCTCGCAGGATCAACACAGAAACAAACGCACAGCAGATGAATGGTCTGTCCCCGCTCCAGGCTGGCGGGTGCAGGGCAGAAGGGGCAGCGGAGAACGTGATCTCCGGCAGCCACCACGGTGGCCCCTTGGCCGCAGCAGCCGCCCTCCCTGCAGCCGAGACCTGCCAGTTTCTCTCATCCCATCATCGGGCACCCCCACCCTCACCCCCGCTCTTCACCGTGGCACAGCGTACATCGGGGAGCTGGGACAAGGCCTCCTCAGTGGTCAGGGGAGGGCCCGAGCAGAGAGGCTGCCCCCCCCGAACAGGCAGCGACAACGGGAGCACGCGGCTGTCGACTTGGTGTGGGCCACCCTGATCCTGGGACAGCAAAGCTGACAACAAGTCCTACCCCGACTCACCTCGTTCAGCGGCTGGAACCCCTCACCCAAACTGCCCACCTGCCCCAGCCCCGTGCTGGGCTGAGAAGAGCCGGCGGCCACACGCTGTGTCGTTTGTGTCCCAGACCCTCCTTTCCTGCCCCCATCCGCTTGTCCTTTACATCTAAGTTCAGAAGTCACGGCCTCCCCAAACGCTGCCGGGACCCCTTCTCTGGGCTGTCACAACCCGTCACAGCACCGATCGCCCTGTGTTGGGACTGTGTGTGTCTCTACCACAAAACCCACAAGTTCCCGGACGCTGGGAATTGTTACCTGCTCAGCTCTGGCCAGTGCCGAGTGCAGAGCGCAGCCTTGGGGCAGAAGGGCAAGCACAGCCGTGGGTGACGGCAGGGACCCTGCAGCTGGGCAGACAGACTCGCACCCTCCTCCCACCCTTCACTTGAATGGCCCAGCATCACGGAGCACGTCATCGTGCTGGGTTTCCTGGTGGGTGCGGTGGGGCTGGACGTGGCGTAGTGAAGGCTCAGGGTGCTCAGATAAAATCTGAACAGCTCCTGGCACATTGCAAGCACTCAGTGAGTGTCGGCTGGTATTGCTAAGTGGGTTGTAAATGTTTCATGTGTTCATGGAAGAGGGTGACGATAATCAGCCAAGTACAGACCAACACACCCCAGAGGCCACCGTGGCCCGAAATGAAGATGTGCCCTGCGCAGCTGGGACAGAGACTGTTCTGAGGGTGCAGAGCTGCCCACAGCAGGCCTGGGAGCAGATCCTGGGCAGCTGCCAAAAACACAGCCCCTGCCCCCAGCCCCTGCCCCCAGCCTCTGCCCCAGCCCCTGCCCCAGCCTCTGACCCCAGCACCTGCCCCCAGCCTGTGCCCCCAGCCCCTGCCCCAGCCTCTGACCCCAACACCTGTCCCCAGCCCCTGCTCTAGCCCCAGCCCCAGCCTCAGCCCCTGCCCTAGCCCCTGCTCCAGCCTCTGACCCCAGCCCCAGCCCCAGCCCCAGCCCCAGCCCCAGCCCCTGCCCCTGTCCGAGGCTGACTCAGCTGGCTCACTCCTTCCCTCGGTGAGCCTCTCACGCAGATAAGAGGCCTCGGGCCTTTTAAAGGCACAACCTGATGTTTCACTACAACAAGGTTTTCTCCCATTGGGAGCCTCCAAGGACACTCCCCACCGGCCACCCCCTCTTCACCTCTCGTTCCAAACAGCAGCCTCGGACACCAGCTCCTGCCGAGCAAGCAAGGGGTGGGGCGGGGTGGCCCTCAGTGGGGGGCATCTGCAGCCACAGCCCTAACACCTCACCGTCTCAGCTCTCTCTGCGAGGGCGGGGGGGAGTCTGACAGAGAAGGCAGGACGGGGGCCAGGGTTCAAACCCCATCGCCACCAAGTCTGTGCCCCTCTCCGAACCTCAATCACTGTGTAACATGGAGCCCATCCCTTCCTCACGGCGCTGTGCTGTCGCCCTGGGAACCAGCCTAAGGGAGCAACGCACCGAAGAGCCCTGACCCCCCCAGTGACCCAGGGATGCTGATGGAGGGGTGGCAGCTGGGCTGACTTGCCGGAATCTGGGAGGCAGTGTTAATTGGGGTCTTCAGGTCACCAGCTTCCCACCCTTGGGGGAAACAGGGACTCACCCCCCCCCCCACACCCCAACCCCCGCTGCTCCTCTGGCCAGGGCTGCAGTGGCGCTGACCCACTGAGGAGATGTTGGCTACATGGGTTCAAAGGAGCTCAGTGGGCAGTTGGGGACGGGGGTGTGGAGCAGGGGATGGCCAGCAGCCAAATCCCTGCTTTGAAGAGAGGAGGGGCAGGTTAAGGGCTTCCTGCTCAGAAAAAGGCATCCCTGCTTCAGAGAGGCTTCATGCTAAGACATACAGAAAGTGAGCGTCTCAGAGGGGTTCCTTGTGTCTCTTCTTTCTTTTCTCACATCCCTCTCTCCTTCCACCAGCCCACAGTGCCGCCCACAGGCTTGCTGGGAATTCCAGTCCAGCCTCTCCTTGGCTGGGCAACTCTGGGCGTGTTGCTACATCTCCGAGACACCCTGTTCGCTCATCTGTAAAATGGGCACACTCATACGTCCCTCACAGGCTGTTGTGCAAATTAGGTCGGTCGTGTGCATAAAGCATCTGGCCCAATGCCTGGACATAGTGGAGACTCAACAAACCACAGCCTTCGTAACTATTCCCACGTGGTAGGGGCAGAGCCGCAGGCTTGTGCAGTCGGGGCTGCCTACAGCAGGGGTTGGGGGCGGGAGGATCCCCGGTAACCGGGAGCAGGCAGAGCCCCTGCCTCCCCCACCCACCCCACCCCCACCAGGCCCCGGACAGGAGGGGCCTGGCACGAGCTAGCGAGTCCTCACCATACACTTGCGGTCGTCTATGCCCGTCAGATCCTCCTCAAACTCCTTCCCAACCTGGAAATCCATGATGTAGTTCCTGAAAGTGCTCAGCGTGCGGATGACCATATGGTCGCCGTTCTGTATGATCTCTTTGTCTGGCTTCAGCAAGTTGGCAATTTTGCGCAAGGCCACATTGACATCTGCGGGGGGTGCGGAGGCAAAGGTGGGCGGGGAGGCCTCGGAGAGCCGGGCCCAGGGCCCGCTGCGCCCCAAACACCTCTGGGGTACCGCCGGCTTTGCGCTGTCTCGGCGCGGCGGGTCTGTGCCCTTTCCTCCAGCGCGCTTTGCTTCCTGTGTGCCACCCCCTTTTAAAACAAAAAGTAGCGAGCCAAGCCCGGCTTCTCCAGGGGAACCATCACATCCGCAGCCAACTATCTGACATCTGCCACCAACGCCCCCCCCCCCCCGAGTCCTGCTGCCACCCTCGGAGCGGCGGGCGCAGTCACCCCATCCGCTGTCGGGGCGCCCCGGGCTTACCGAGCGCGCGCAGGTACTCCTCGAAATTCTCGTTGCTCAGCATCTTCCAGTAGCCGGAGAAGTCCACGGGCATGGCGCGGGGCGGGCGCGGGCGGCTTCCACTCGGCCGGGGCAGCGGCGACCGAGCTGACCCGAGCGCGGGGAGGCCCGGAAATGCGCGCCCTCCCGCGGCGGGGGGCTCTGGGGGGCGGCGACAGCTGGACGCGTTGCTGCACAAAGCCCGCTGAGGAGCCCTGCAGCCGTCGCTCCTCCCCTCCCCCCGGGGGCGGGGGCGGGGGCGGGGGCCAGGTTTGTTCGCCGCCCTATCAAGGAAGAGGAGAGGGGGCAGGGGGCTGGGGTGAGGTTTGGGCCCCAACTCCTCCGTCCCTACGGGAAGTCTTCAAACGCCCTGAACTTCCCAGGCCCCGAGGGTTTGCTGGAGGGGTGGGGGAAGGGGCCGTTTGCTGGCCTTTGTCAAGAGCCCCGCGGTGGGGGGCCGGGGCGCGTGGGCGGCCAGGGTCGGGACTTCTGGGCAGTTTACCCTCGCTGAGAAATGTGGGGCGCTCTCCACCACCCTTGTCCCCACCCCGAATAAAAGGCAAAGCTGATGGCGTTCGGGGGGGGGGGCAGGTGGCTAGAAAAGGACCTCCGCGGCCACCCCGCCGCTGCGCGCACAAAGGCGAGGCCACGGGTCCCCACCCCGCCCACAGCCACCGGGCCTAGGCCACGTTTACTCACTTAATCCTCATTATTCCCAGGCAGCTCCTCTCCAGGACCTTAAGTCATTTCGCCAAAGGTGCAGAGATTTAGTGGGCTGGACGGGACTGAAAGCAGCATCTCTTGCATAGGGGGGTGCTGCAGACCAGGGGCCAGCGAGGCGCAGAGGGCAGGGGCCCTGCCACGGTCCGAGGAGGCCTGACCTCATTTTGCAGCTGCCCTTGCACACAGATCTGCTATGTCTTGGGGAGAAAGCCAGTCCACCCCCACATACCCCCTCCCAGGGCCCCCACTCTGAGGACTCCAGGCCCAGTGGGCAGACCTGCTGGCCCATGACCAGCCAGAGGGAGCTCTGCTCTCCCTGAGGCTGGAGCTGGCTGTGGGGAGGGAAGGCTTCAGAGCCCACCCTGTCCAAGGGGCTGCACACCCTGGCGGGCCACCAAATATGTCCCTGTTTGTCTTTATTTACTTTCAGTACTGTACCTTTTTACTTTTGGTTGCTTTCCAATGGGTTATTTACAGAATTACCTGTTGAAAATACAGAAAGGTATATTGTAAAAAGTGTCCTTCTGGGTGGGCCGTGGTGGCTCAGCAGGCAGAGTTCTGCCGGAGACCCAGGTTCAATTCCCGGTGCCTGCCCATGCAAAAAAACAAGGTGTCCTCATCCCTGCCTCCAGCTCCGCATTCCCCTTCCCCTAGCACCCGAGGTTTCCTGTTCCTGGTTAATGCTTCCGGAGATTATTTCATGCAGTGGTTCTCCAAGCCTGGTCTCCAGGCCAGCAGTGCAGGGATCAGATGGGAACTTGTGTGAACTGCAAATTCTCAGGCCCACCCCCTGCTGTCTGGGGGGGAGGCAAGCTGTGGTTTGACAAGCCCTCCGGGTGATTCAGATGTACAACCAAGTTTGAGAACCTCTGATTATGCAAATGTAAGCAACGGCCAATATACTGTTTTTATGTTTTTCTCCCCTTTTCAGTGAATGGCAGCATAGCACACCCTGTGCTCTGCACTTTGTATTTTCTTTTCTTTTTTTTTTTTCACTTACTCTATTTCAGGGACCTTTTCATAGCTGTACATAGAAAGTCTCCTCATTCTTTTGCACAGCTGTAGGATATTCCGTGGTTTATCCAGCCTCTCCCCTATTGCTGGACACTTAATGCACTTTCCCATCCTGTGCTATTAGAAACAGTGCTGCATCGAAGATCCCTGATCGCTTTTCATTCCCCTCCTGTGCAGAAATGTCATAGTGCTTTAAAACATCTGTCATTGCCACCAGGGAGATGGCATCCTCACATGGGTTGACTTTTTGACCTGCTATCGATGACTAAATATCTCTTTAAATTGCTTTCTGCACAAACCTCTGCCCCGAGTGGGAGTGGGGGTGGGCACGCTCTCCTCCCCCTTCAGCCCTGACATGGCCCCCCGTGGGGCCCCCGGTAGACCTCTCAGCACATCCCGCTGGATTTTCACTCCTGCCGAGTGAAAGAGCAGGGTTTCTCAATCTTGGCATGGTTGTCGTTTTGGGCCAGGTGACTCTTTGTTGTGGGGACTGTCCTGTGCATTGTAGGATGCTTAGAAGCATGCCTGGCCTCTCCCTACTAAATGCCAGTAGCACGCCCCCCACCCAAACTGTGACAACCACAGACATCTCCAGACATTGCCAAATGTTCCCCTGGGGGACGAAATTGGTCCCTGTCGAAGGCCATTGCTCCAGACAGCTATGCCCCACCAGGCCCCTGCTTTCGACCTCCCTGTCATCGGGCCCTGGGATGCTCAGGCCATCAGATCCCACAGGCCCTGGCTCCAAACCCTCCTAGACAGCCCAGGCTCAGCTTGGCAGGAGACTTAGGGCAGCCTAGCCCAGCCCTGCCTAACCTGAACGTACAAGAAGAGGCCCCTGGGGCTCATTTAGGCGGGTGGGTGGGCCTTGACCTATCTTAGGTTCCCTAAGACACCTGACTTGGGTTCCCTAAGACTTCTTTGCCCTCCTGGCTCACCAGGATGGAGGGCCAGCCAGAGCCATTCCTTGGTTCCTCCAGCCCCCAGCTAGTCTGCCCCTCTATCACCACCCAGGCTAGCCAAGTGGGTTTCTCATCCTTGTCAACCTCCTCACTGGGTGATGAGTCTCTGGAGATGGCTCATGCCAAATGCCCAGCACGGAGCCTGGCACACAGCAGGGGCCTGGCCAGCTCTGGCTTGTAACAGCAGGAGTAGTCCTCTCAGGCTCTAGGCAGAGGCCTGCCCCTCCCCTCCCTCTCTAATCCTCCCCTGGCCTCCTGAACAACCAGGATCTGGCAGCTTCTCCCTCCTCTGGCCACTTTGGACATCTGCTCACCTGACCCCACTCTTCTGAGCTCACCAGCGGAGCTGAGGGCCGTTGATTTGGCCTGGTGTGCCCTGTTCCCATCTGGTTTGGTTTAGTGTCCGGTAGTGTATCCTGCCCTTCCCAGGTGGGCTGTCCCAGATGCAGCCCCTAGGGCCTCTGCAGTTACTTTTGGAAGCAGCTGGAGATGGGCTGTGCATGCAGGCTCTAGCAGCAGACCAGACTGCCTGCTTTGAAGCTGGCTGTGTCACTGCCTCGTTGAGTGACTTGGGATATATTGCTTATCCTTTCTGCCTCAGTTCTCACATCTGTAAAATGGGGATGCTCAGACTCCTTACCTCTCAGGATTGTGAGGAGCAAAGGAGATGAGGGATGTAAGGATGTGGCCCCGAGAACTGTTTTGCTTGAGCCAGAGGAGACAGAGAAGTAAGGGGAAAAACACAGAAGTTGGTTGTTGCCTCTCAAGCAAAGAAAAGGAGGGCTCAATGCTTTCTTCTCAGGAACTGAACTGTGCTCTGGAGGGGTTGCAGCTTTGATTACATGCGATCAAATCCTCATGCCTGTAAGGGGGCAGCCTTCTGAATTTATTTGCAGGCATCTTCAGAAGAAACGTGGAGCTGCAGGAGATATGCTACCTTTCTTTTCCAGCCCTAGTCAATAGTCTGTGGGGAAAACAATCCCTGAGTTCCAGGATGCTCTTGATTTCAACCCAACTTCCACCCACTCACAGCCCACGTGTCTATCTGCTTTTTTAAAACTTTGGTATCTGCTTATGGTTTTCAGAGTCTACTCTAAGCCAATTCCTCCATGTGGGGAAATGTCTGGGGACCTCCCCTCACCTTGCAAGGGCACTTAGCCTTTCTGGAAGTTTAGTTCAGGTAGTCTGCTCTGCGCTCACCCTTCCCTGGTCCTTCAAGCATGCGTGTTCTAATGAATCATTTTTTGAGTTGTCTTGCTTTTATCACCACCTTCTACCTGGAATCAGAAGTCCTTATATTTTGCTTTTGGAAAATGTCAATTCAGTTTGTCTTCAATCCAGAGAGGCTGCCTCTTCCTTCTGCATCTTGATAATCTCACCCTGAAAATCGTCTAATCCCTCAGCAGGAAATCCAGTGTAGACTTGGCGTTCACCACTGTGCGTCCCTTTTCCCAGGGGTTACAACCCCACAAGTCCTGTCTATACTGGTTGCTCTCCAATGCCTTTAAACAGCTGTTTTGACATTTTATCCAGGTTTATCATTGCTTGTGGGGACTGCCTAATAAAAACTACTCCATTATGAGAGGAAAAAAAAGAAGGGGAAAAACAAGGGACAGCAGGGTGCTGGACCGTCCCCCGCCCCCCCTCGCCCCCTCTGGGGCTTTAAGATCAGACCAGTGAGATGGGGTGGAAAGTGCCCTGCGGCTGTGGGGAGGGAATGTTCGGCATTCCCCTGCCCATTCCACCTTGTTCCATTTAATCCACCAATCAGAAAGTATTTTGGGGGGTCCCTTCTGTCTGGAGTGATATCACTGGACATGTGTAAAGCACAGAAAGAGCAGCTTAGGAGAATATGTAGAGAAGAGGGAGGTGGTGTGAGGGGCTGGATGGGTCCAGGGCATGAGGCTCTAAAGACAGCCCAGGACTGCCAGGACCAGAGCAGAAGGAGGAGGCTGGGTGGGTGGAGGAGATGGGAGGGGTGCTGCAGGCAGGGGCCCACTTGGCACTGGTTGCGAGGTGCGGTTGACCAGGACGCCCCCGATGGGGTCTGCTTGCCCACCAGCCTTAAAGGAGAGCAGCTGCCGCTTAGGTGGGCTGAGGGCTCGTGCTGGGTTCCTGAACATTTCAACGTGCAAATGACACATCACTTCTACAAGCCCCAGAACTTAAACCTACTTTGGGGAGTGGTCTAGAAAATGGTTCTGCAGAGTGGGTCTGCTATCTTCCAGTTGACCCCTCATCCAATCGGAACATTGTTTCTGTAGATTGTGGCATACACTACATGAAAAGGTCTTCTCGCTCTTTCTCTGTTTTTCCCCTCCCTCGTTCCCTTCCTTCTTCACTCCCTTCCATCCTCCCTCCCTCACCCTCTTTGTTTTCTTTTCTGCTATCTGTTCCTTTCTCCTGCTTCTCCTCTTTCTCATGCCTCTTAACTCTTTTACTATGGAAAAGTTTAAAACTATATAAACAGAGAGAGAATAGTATATTGACCCCCCATGGATTCATCACCCAACTTCAGCAATTATTAACCCGTGGCCAATCTCATTCCATCTATATCTCTACCTACTCCCCCATTTCCAAAATCATTTTGAAGTAAATACCAGACATTATGTCGCTTCCTATGGAAACATTTTAAGAAGTATCTCTAAAAGAAAAGAACACATTTTTTTTATGAAAACACATAACCATAACACCATCATCGCAACTAAACACAGTAACATCAATTCCTTAACACTAGAAAGTAGTTAATTATCTCGTAGCATTTATCTGTTTGCTTGAATAGGACCCAAACAAGTTTCATACATTGCAGTTGGTTAATAAATCTCTTATATTTTATGGTTTATCCTTCCATTAAAATATATAAATATATATTCATATCTCTCCTTTCTTAAATGGTAGAATACTACATGCTTTTTATACTTAATAAGCCATGCTGGACACTACCCCCCAGTGATATAGGGACAGTGTCCTCAGTTCATCTTACAGCTGCAGAGCCTTCCCCTGTGTGCACGTGCCCTAGTTTAGTGAACCAGTGCCCTACTGATGGGCATTTGGTTTGTTTCCAGTCTTTTCCTGCTAAAAATAGTGCTGTAGCAAACAGTTTAAGTCTTTTTTATATTTTTGCCAGTCTGTCTTTGGGATAGATTCCTAGAAGAGGGGTGGTTGTGCCAAAACATGCATACTTTGTACTTCTGATATTACCCAATTTCCCTCTGGAGGATTGTACCACTTTGCCTTCCCACCAGCAGTCTATGGCAGGGTTTGTTTCCTCACAGCCTCGCTAACAGATTGCGATGCCAACCTTTTGGATTTTTGCAAGGTGAGAAGTAGTATGTCAGAGTAGTTTGCATTTGCATTTGGGGAGGGTTTCTTCCTTTCTTTCTTTTGTTTTGCATGGGCAGGCTCTGGAAATCGAACCGGGGTCTCTGGCATAGCACGTGAGAATTCTGCCATTGGGCCACTGTTGCACTGTCCTGGGAAGGGTTTTGATAACAAGAAGTGAGTAGTCATTTTCTTAACCAGGATTGTACAACACCCATTCGATTCCCTTTGTACATGTGGACGCTTATCAGAATGGGGAGAGAACTGCTGAGCACAGTACGAGTTCTGAGTGGTTTGATTGTTTATAAACTCAACCCACGGTCCCTAATCCTGATGTTACACCCCATGAGGGGTTACTCAGTGGAGCATACTACCAGGAGGCTGACCAGGCACAGAGCTCTGAGGGCCTCCTGGGATTTGATAAGATGGGAGGAGGTCTCATGGGCAGCCATAGCTGTCCACGGAGTCACGCAGGGGCCCAGTTCTTTTTTGGGGGGGGAGGGGGTGTCTTTTTCACATGCCAGACGCCTGCAGCTATTCCAGATGTGGTAGACTTCCCGGTTACTGCTAGATGGCCGGGGCAGCTTGGACAGGATGGTATGAAGGTGGGAGTTGGCAAGGATCCTGCCAAAGTGAGGATAATATAGTCCCAATTTTCCAGTTCTGTGGCTGCAAAGACATCTGTTTGCAAGGGAAATGCTGCCCAGAGTCTGAAGCCTGGGTCCGGTATAATCCTGTGATTTCTGGGGGGCAGGTGGGAAACCCACCAGCTTCTGCAGCAGTGCAGGAGGAAGCTACACACAGCAGTCCATGCCAGGTAGGGGATTGTCCTGGCTTGTCCTGGATCACAGCCCTGTACCACAGACTTTATGGAGTAGAGGCCCACTACTCCGGAAGAGGGAACTGGAGGAATTTCGGTAGAGTTGTGGACGTCTGACAGTAAGTTTCCCTGGGACATGTTCAGCTGGGAGACAGCATCTTGGAGAGTTGTGGCATAGCTGGTTGGAAGGAGGTCAGAAGCAGCCAGACTTTGAGTTTTAGTCTCATTTCGGTCTTTAAAGGGCTGTTTCATACTGTGGGAAATAGGGCAGATGGAAAGACTGGAGAATGTCATGTTTCCACACCTTACCGTGTCATGAGAGTGATGTGGAATGCTTTTTGCTCAGAAACATTAGTGAGATGTCAATGGGAGTTAAGTTACACCAGAGTCTCTGCCAGGTGGGCAGAGGGCCAGCATGATTTATCTGCCTATGGGTGCCCAGCCAGTGTCCCTCCCCTGGAATGTCCCAATGAAAGGGCTAAAGGTTATCTGAGAAGCTGCACCACTAGGGGCAGCCATTATCAAATTAGTTTTAGAAAAAAGATGGGTGTAGGCAAGTCTTGACTCACATGGTTGTTTCCTTTTCAATAGACCCATTGGGCCAGTGGCTGGGTAGAGGTGGCCAATCCCTTTTTTTGATCACTTACTGTGCTGGTTGGAAAGTATTACGCAACCCAGAAAAGCCATGTCTTACTCCTGTTCCAATCTTGTGGGGACAGCTGGTTTTTTTAATCCTGATTCAATACTGTGTGGTGGAAACTTTGATTAGGTTATCTCCACAGAGATGCGGCACGCCCAATTGTGGGCGTGACCTTTTGATTAGATGGAGATGTGACTCCACCCCTTCAGGGTGGGCCTTGATTAGTTTACTAGAGTGTTTAAAAGAGAAGACATTTTGGACAAACCTTAGAAACAAAGAGCCGAGCTGACGTCGACATTTGGAGATGGAGACAGAAGTAGCTTGGGTGCCAAGCAAGGACTCACAGAACGTGCAGACAGAGATGCTTGGAGAATTTTGCTTCAGAGCTGACACAGGTGTTGACGTGGAGAACAGAGACATGGATGTTTGGAGATGCTTGGAGCCCAGCAGATGTCACCATGAGATGCTAAGCAAGCTAGAACCTGGAGAGAGCCAAGGGAAGCCAAGAGATGAAAACCAGCCCTGGAGAAGTAAAGTGAGGAACCCCTGCAGGAACAGAGGCTGAAAGCAATGGAGCCCAGGAACAAGGGACCAGCAGATGCCAGCCACGTGACTACCCAGCTGACAGAGGCGTTCAGAAAAGCCTCCAGCCTTTCTTGATTGAAGGCAGCCTCTTACTGGTGCCTTAATTTGGACCTTCCACTTCCTTAGAACTGGAAACTTGTAACTTAAAAATTCCCTTTTTTTAAAAGCCATTCCAGTTCTGGTTATTGTATTCTGGCAGCTTAATAAATGAATACACTTACCTTGAGCAGTCTTGCTTAAATATTTGGTATAGTTGTGGTTTAGGACATGATCATGAGAGTGTGAGACTTAGAAGAAGGTTTATACAATTTTGTGTTTTCTCTTTGATGATTCATAAAATATGAGTTATATATATGCACAGCTTTCCCCATCTCCCTGCCTTCTATGGAAGACTATGAGTTTGCCTTCTCCACCCAGGCCTTCTTACCAAGCTAATCGAGGGGCTTGGGGGAGAGGAGGATTGGAGGAGGCCATCGAAAGGCTGCCTTGGAGGACAGAAGGTGAAAAGGTGGATTGGAAAGCAGAGAGGAGACAAGGAAGGGGAGGGCTGGGAGCAGTGGGGTGGGGACACAGAGTTCTTGTGCAGAGTTATGTGGTTTTGTGCTGACTGTAGGCCCCAGGATAAGATGTGATGCCATCTGTCTTCATTTTCAGAAAAGACTGAGCTTCAGAGAGGTTTTGTGACTTGGTCAAGGTCACATGATGGGGAGGGGCAGGGCTGGGACTGAATTTGTGTCTGGCACTGACTGACCCTGAAGCCCAAGGCCTTATCCACCCGCCGTCTCCTGAGCGAGGCCAGGGTTCCCGGGGAGCCGGCGGGCCTGCCGGAGCTCATAAACAAGCCCACGCGAGGGGACCCCAGAGAGAAAAGAAGGCTCCTATGTCATCATCGGCATGGAAGCAGGTTTTGAATCCCCACGTGAAATGAAAGCACAGGGCATATATTCTAAGCAGAAAAATCCATAAACAGTTAAAGATTAATGTACCTTAGTGAGGCTCTGGCCAGGTTTAAAAAGAATAAATCCTGCTAGACCAATGTTTTTGTGTTTTTGGGGCAGAATTATACAATGAAGAGACGAAAGGGGAGCAGCTGGTCAGACATGCACTGATTTCCAGGAAGCACTCAGAAATTTTCTGAGGACTTCCCCGGGCGTGAATTTGTATCAGGGCTGGGGCTGCCCTGTGAGGCTGTGGGAGGCAGCCCCAGGTGGGGGCTTGCAGGGGGAGGGGGGTGGGCTAAGATCACCCTTTCAGGGCTAGCCTAAGGCCACAGCCTATGTCCTGACCCCTTGGAAGGAGGAGAGGTCAAACATGCTTTAAGTCTGCATTCTACTCTTGTGGAAGGTTGCCCATCCACACTGATAAGAAATAGGCCAGGAACTCACTGATTCAGGGACAGAGAACACATTCCATCCAGCATTATAATCACCTTTGTACAGACTCTTCATCCGTGACCTCCGTTCCTGCTCACCCCACCTCCTGCCGGCAGAGTGACAGAATCCAGTGGGAGGGACAGGGCTGGGCTATGGAGGCTGGTTCTGAATCCTCGCCCCGCATTTCCCAGCTGTGTGGGCTTCAGTAAGTCATGTGACATCTCTTAGCCATCCCCCTCCTAGGGTAGTTTTGAGATGCCTGGTGCACACACCCTTGATGAATGTTGAGCCTTTCTCCTTGAGGTGATGAGAGGCTGTTGAATGTTTCTGACACCAGAGTGGCAGCAGCAAAATATGAAGATATTTTGGGACAAATGATCTTGGGTTGGGGTGAAGGACGGATGTACCGTAGCCTCTAAACATTTTACAAAAGCTCAGCTGAGGGCAAAGTGCCAGCCACCTCTGGGACACACCCCGCGTTTTTTTTCTCCCAAATCCCAATCCTCAGCTGAATGTTTCCGGAAGAGAGACCACTTGCTTCAGATTCCTGGGGTCGTGGTAAAACCTGGAGTCCTGGGCCCCCTCCAGCATACCGAATCAGTCTGGGCAGACTCAGAAAATGGCCTCTTTACCAGGTTCTCCAGGTGACTCTTACGCTCCTTGCACTCTGCAGTCTGAGCCGGGGTGCTGGTGCTGGGGGATCCCTCGGTTAGCCTGGCCCTGGCCCGTGCTCTGACCCTGGCACTAGAAAATTCTTGGATGCATACTAGGCCCAGGGTCTTTCTGAGAGCCTGGAGGCAATCAGAAAGCCTTGGCTTTCCTGTCTCTAGCAGCAGAACTCAGTAGGTGTGGTCGTGACTCTGCTAGGAGAGGATACTGTGGAGCCCGATGTGTGAGGGCTAAAGAAATTTCTAAAATCCTTTCCACAGCTGGCCCAGTGTCAACATAGATGCAAATGTCTAAGCTCAGCCTGGCTTTTCCAGGAAGACAGCACTGCTGACCGGGGCCACTGTCACCTCCACCCACCACTGTCCAGATGGCAGCTGCTGTCCGAGGGCACGTTTCACTCATTCTTCACCAGGGGTCTGAGTCTGTCTTTTCTTTTTCTTCTTTCCATCTTCCCCCCTCCCTTCCTTCCTTTTCTTCTCTCATTCTCCCTGCTTTCCTCTTACTTTCTAATTTCAAGCAAAAGAAACAGACTCTGGAGAACTTAAATAAGGAAATTTGCCGGAAAGATTGTCCCCAAGGGCTTAAAGAATTTATGGGAAATAAGAAACAAGTGCGACCTTGTATTAGGGACTGGTTAGAAATGGCCACAGGACAAATAAAACTCTGACCCGTTTTAGTCTGCTGCTGTGTTCTAGATTTAAATTCCAGGGGTGAGCATCCGGGTATGCACCACCGAAAGGGAATGAGGAAGAGAAGTGCTTAAAGGGAAATCAGGGTGCCATTAGGAAAGGGGGAGCAGGAGCTAGGCCATGCAGGCGTCCGCTCCATGGCGCACCTGGTCGGGGCACTGACAGGCCACACGACCTGCTTTCGCCCCAGCTGAGCACTCCAGGGGCCCAGTCCGGTGTGCGTGTGTTCGGGGTGGGGGTGGGCCAGCCTTGGGAACAGTGGCAACAGGGTGACCGGGCTGTGATGGAGGGACGGTGGGGGCTGCCGGAGCACAGAGGAGAGGCCCCCCTCCAGCTTTGGTGCAGGGAGGCTGGGGCATGGTCAGGAAAGCCAGTTCTTTGCATGGGGTCGCACCTTGAGATGAGAGAAATTCACTTCTCAAAAGCATCAATTTATACAAATTTGTCATCGGTCTGCTGAGAATCGGGGTTTGTTTCAGCTAAGCTGGAGCTCCAGAGAGGCTCCATGCCCCATACTTGGAGGCAGCCTCCTGGGGGTGCTGGCCCGGGCTGGTCTGCAGAGTCAGGGGGCTGTGGACGAGGCCCTGTGTACGTCCGTCCATTTGCTCCGCCCTCCCCTTTGGAAGCCACTTCCACCCAAACAGGCGCAGCGGCAATGATCCCTCTGCCCAACTGGCCCTCGCCCAGGTCCCCTCTGCTCATGGTGGGGAGGACAAGCGGGAAAGGACTGACACCCAGATGCCACCATCAGCCACCCTCCCCTTCCCCTCGCAGTGGCACGCCTGCTTCACCAGCAGCATGTCCTGCTCCCACCACCCCCGCGAAGCAGGAGCAAGATGACAGACGACAGAGGCACAACCTGCTGGGTTACTCTGTGACCTTAGGGGCGCTTACTCGAGTCACTGGAAGTAAGTCCCATCATTTTCTTCCCGCCTGCCCACCTCCCCCCTACAGACACTCACTGCCGCAGTTTCGGGAAGCAACAGGTGACCCTGCCCGCCCAGCCCTGGCCACACAGACTGGGGTGGACAAGTCCATCCTAGGCCTTGAGTCTCTTTCTGAGAGTCTGGAGTTGGGATGCTGAGATGAGGGATGAAGGTGGAAGGTCGTGTAGGCACAGGGCTGAAAGTGGAGCCCAGAAGCCAGCTTGTAGGTAGAGGAGGGCAGGAGGGAGAGAGGGAGGGAGTGGGGAAGAGAAAGAAAGAGAGAGTAGGAGATGGGAGAGGAAGAGAGAGGGGGAATGAGAAGAAGGTGGGAGAGGAAGAAAAGGAGAAGGAAGTTGGTGGTGGGGTGGTGAATTCCAATTCCTTCTTTCCCTTCTTTATGAAGCCTGTCTGTATGTCCTGTCCTTGGGTCCTTCCAATTCCTGGCATCTTGATGACATGCCACCCTCCCCGCCCCTCCTTTAGGCTAGCGTGAGGAGTTTCTGTTTGTCCTAAGGAAAAAACGAAACCTTGGCTACGGTGGCCAGCAAAGCGTAGGATCAATGTTTGCCCCCAACTGCTGTGTCTCTCTTTCCTTGGCAAGCGAATTCCTGAAATTCTTTGTTACAAAGTATCTACTGAAATGCAGAGATGGGCTCTGCTTTGACTCCTATTGAAGATGAAGAAGGTGACTCCCTGGAAAGGAATAAGGAAATGAAAATTTCAGCAGCTTTATGAGATTCAGCTTTTTTTTTCCCCAATTCAATTTACTTAAGAAGAATCTAGTGTCTAAAATCTGATAACACCTATTAAAATAAAAAGTACACATAACCATTTGACCCAGCAATATCACTCCCGGGAATCTATCCTACTAAAGCAATGGTTTGTAAAGGCTGATATATAAGGATGTTTACTGCACCGTTGTTTGCAGTAGCAAAAAACTGGAAAAAAAACCCTTTAGATAAGAACTTTCTAAACTGCTCCTCTGAGCCCTGCGTGACACATATTATTAAGTGTTTGTGGGTTTTAAAAGGGACTGTGTGTGCAAACATGCTTCAGAAACACTGGTTTAAACAAAGTTAAACAAGGCTTGTTTACCACGGGCTTCTCAAGCTACCAAGATGCTTATTCGGATATTAATTTATGAACTATTTATTGAACTCCTACTATGAGCCAGGAACTGTGGTCAAGACAAAGTCCCTGCTTTCAGGCAGCAGACGCAGGCACTGCTGGGGCAGTAGTTTCAGAAGTGACAAGGGTCACGAAGGAGAAGGGCCGCAGCCAGGAGGTGGGCAGAGGCAGCTGGGCCAGGGCTCCTGCGAGGTCCCCTGAGGCAGAGAGTTGAGAAGAGCTGGGACTGAGTCCAAGGAAGACAAGAAGGAAGAAAGCAAGTCAAGCAGGGGGAACCACACATGCACACGTGCCACGGTGGGGAAGAGAAGGGTGGGGTGCGGGACGGAGAGGTGTCCGCCCTGGCTGCAGCAGAGCCGAAAAGGGCTGTTGGAGGCGGAGAGGGGAGGCCCCCAGGAGGAGCTGGTCTTCACCCCAAGATCAAGCAAAGGAAGCTTGGAGGGATTTTTAAACAGCTTTATCGAGGTGCGAGTTGTATATCGAATTCCCTCATTTTACATGCACAGTTTGATGAGTTTTAGTGCTGGTACAGTCGTGCGTCTTTCCCCGCAGCCTGGTTTTAGGGTATTCCCATTACCCCCAGAAGCTCTCTGGGGCTTGTTTGCAGTCAGTCCCTCTCCCACCCATGAGCAGCCCCTGATCAGCTTTCTGCCTCTATAGATTTGCCTTTTCTAGAAATTCCATCTAAATGGAATTACAGTATGTCGTCTTATGTGCCTGGCTTCCTCCACTTAGCGAGTTTTGGGGTTCATTCATGTCGTCGCAGGTGCTGAACGGCGCCCCATTGGATGAATATAACACATTTTCTTTTTCCTTTCATGGGTAGATGGACATCTGGATTATTTCCAGTTTGGGGCTACAATGAATAATGCCACTGTAAACATCTGCATGCAAGCCCGAGTGGACGTATGGTTTCATCTCATTTCGGGGGCAGATTCCTAAGAGTGGAATTGCTGGACTGATGTTAACCATACTGGTGAGCATGAAGTACTCCGGTTTGCATTTCCCTAATGGCTCGTGGTATTGAGCATTTTTCAGGTGCTTGTTGTTTGTATATTTTTTTTGTGAAGTCTCTCTTTTGGGGGATCAGGTTTGGGTACTGGCGTGAAGGTCTCACAGGACTCAGCAGCAGTTCTGTTTACAGCTGAGGTGGCCCATGAAAGGACACATGGCAAGGTTTGCCAGGGTGAAAGACGCATCAGGTAGAATCTGGAGAGGTCCAGGTGCAGACTTGCAAAGTCCTCCCTCCCATGTGTTCAGCAATGACATGCAGGAACGCGTGTGCATGGCTCCACCCAGGGCGCCTGCTTGAGACTCGGAACCCAGGGTTTTTACTGTGAACTGCTGATGCAGGCACCCCCTGCTGTGCCACCGGCCACCCTTACGGGATTCCAGACTCCCAGAGGAGCAGCTGTCCACCACAGATCACACCGCGCCAAGCCTAGGCAAGTGAGCACGGCAGAGCCCAGTGGCCCGGGCACACCGCAGTCTCATCAGTTAGAAAAAGGACCTATTTCAAAAGCCGATTCTCAGACGCCAGCCAAGGGCCAGTCCTCTAAGCAGGGCCTTCTAAAGGACATCGGGTCTGCCGCTGGGTTAGCCCTGCCCCGCAGGTATCTATCCAAACCTTTTGCTCCTTGCTTTTATTGGGTTCTAAGTCTTCCTATTTTTGAGTTGTAAGAGTTCTTCACATATCCTGGATTCAAGTTGTTTTTGGATACATATTTTGTGACTATTTTCTTCCAGTGTGAGACTTGTCTTTTCATTTTCTCAGCGGTGTCCCTTGAACAAGTTGGACAGGGACGTAATATGGCCAGATTTGTGTGCCCACACAGACACACACACACGCACACCTGCAACTGCTCTGGATCCCGTGCAGAGAATGGACGGCAGGGATCAGAGCAGATGTGGGGAGACCTGTCCGGAGGCTGTGGCAATGGTGGACGTGACGGTGGCTCAGACTGGGGGTGGTAGGAGGGACAGAAAGAAGCGGCTGCCCATGAGGAACGGTCAGAAATTACGACTGACAGGCCTGCCAACCCACAGGAGAAAAAACGACAGGGCTCCCCAAACTTCCTTGACTACAGAACATAGCATTAGTACTGTCGTAAATAGCAAAGTGCCAGTTAATTTGTGTGGCTGTAGTGTTCTGGTAATTTGGGAAATGTGGGGCCAGATGAGCTTTAGGGTCCTTTCTAGTTCTCAGTCTATGGTGCCATGAAGTTCCTTTTGGGGTTATTTTGGCCATTCCAATATAATCGGAGGAATGTGCCTGGGCACACTACTACACATTGTTTATTAGTCACACACACATATGCATCTGCAATGCTGCAATGCTGGTCTAAGAAAATATAATTTCATGACTGAAGCTGCACGAAGTCTGTGCATACAGACTTTGTAAAAAACGAAGGCAGAAACATCGTTATATAGGAATTCCGAGAACGGGGAGGGAAGGAAATTCCTATTCATGTACTAACCCAATTACCAAACGCACCTCACAAATCCAGAGCACTATGAGTTTACAATGGGATTTCAAATCACACTGACCTAAGATGACCCCGACAGTATTACAGATGAGAAATGCTTCCCCGGGCCGGGGCACAGCGCTCCTCTCTCATTTGGGCTACCTATGCTATCACAGAAGGACCTTTACTTGAGGCTGGAAATTCTATTTACCCAGAAGCCCAAACCACTGTTTCTCTGTTCTTGGAAAAATAAACTAAATCCCTTGGCCAACTAGATACAAAGGAAGGCCTGAGGGACTGCAAAGGAAAATGAGATTAGGTATGCAGGTCAGTTTCAATGCAATGAATAGGGATGCAGCAGAAATACATATATTTTTTCTTCTGATACTAAGAAAAGGAAGGCCACATGAATCAATGAGACAAAATGAGAATACAGAAATAAGTTATACACACATACACATGCACATGCGTTTATAAAATAGGCTTTTTTTTTCTTAGTAGGGGACAATGAGGAGGCTCAGAAATGGATGTGTCACTTGGTGGAGTCGGTCACACACAGAGACATGGGCGAGAGGAATAAGCCTCTTCTCCAGGCTGGCTGGGCAAGGGGGATGGTGGCATGCAGGGATCCTGGCTCACTCCACAATAAAAACCTTTCCTGCCTCAGGGCCTCCGTACATGCTGTTCCCTCTGCTGGGAAGCCAGTTGCCCTCACTCACCCCCAAGCCTTGTGAACTCATCCTTCGTGACACAATCCGTCGCCACTGCCTTGGGGACGGGGGGCCCCTGCCGTCTACACTGTCATCAAGCTGAATCAATTCTTTGAGGTCTAAACCTCGTTTAATTTTGAGGGCCCCTTTTCAGAAAAAGAATCAAAGTTATGAGTCTGAAATTAGATGCCCACATAATGTGGGGCTCCCAGAGCCTTGGAAAGGGCCTGGGCAAGTGATGGGCCGAAGCTTACGCTTCATCAGCTCCGCGGGGACTCTGGTGCCTCCTGCTGCGGCGCACGGAGCACGCTGTGCATTTGCCTTCCGGGCGCCCGGCATGCTGGGAACGTAAGCTCCTGGAGGGCAGAGGCCGTGTCCATTTCGCTCACCGTTGTACCTCTCATGCCCAGTCCAGCACCTGGCAGTTGTCCTCCATCCATGATTTGAACAAATGAATCCCGAAATTTGAGTAATCATCATCATCATCATCATGAAACTCCCAGCTGCGACTCCTTGAGAATTTCCCACTTGCGGGGCCCGGAATGTTGGTGCTGAGTTTATGCTGGAATCCCTGGGCTGGAAAAACAGGAGTGAAAGAGCCACTCTGGGCCCTTGTCAACAAAGGGAGGTCGAAGCTGGACTGGGGCTGTGAGTCATGGATGTGGCTGCAATTCCTACCGTCACAGCACTGTGTTCCCACAGTAAACACAACTTCACCGCCCCCAAACAACAATAAAAACAAACACTGATCCTTTATAAGAGGATACCATTCTAAGAGTGGTGCTGCCTGGTCTTCCCTGCCGGGAAACAGAGGCCCCCCTCCTCATATGCACACCCCACAGACGTACACTTAACTAGAGGGCCTCAGCCGGGGGTACATATTTTGCACCTTGGAGGACATCCGGCAATGTTTGGGGGCCTTTCTGCTTGTTGTAATGGGGTGGGGGTGGGGGGGCTACTGGGATCTGTGGAGAGAGGACACGGGCGCTGCTAAGCATTCTACAGTGCACGGGATGCCCCCTCCCCGCCCCAGCAAAGAATTATCTGGCCCCAAATGTCAATCATGCTAAGGCTGAGCAACCCTGCCTGGAAACCCACAGACTTCCCCTATCACTTTTTCTCAACCCTACAACCGTTAGGATTTGGTTTCGGTTTTCCCCCCTCTGCCTTCTACACTCACCCAGGAGAGGGGGGCAACGTGGTCCAGAGGGCCAGCAGGAAGAGAGCGTCACCAGAGTAAACGGGACGTAATTTCAATCGAAAACTGACTGTAACAGGCACTGTTCTAGGCCACTGCAGTGAAGCACCTGGGAATTTTATTACAATGCAGATTCCCAGTGGGTCAGGGGTGGGACCTGAGCGTCTGCATTTCTAATAAGCTTCCAGGTGATTTTCAAACCTTGCTGGTCAGGGACCACATTTTCGAGTAGCAAATTTCTAGGCACTTCTGGGATGCTTCAGCAAGGAAACAAAGATCCCCCGCCTTTGGGGAGCTTCCAGTCTGGCTAGAAGTGTACTGGACACAAAGAAAGGGGACAGCTGGAGTAAGAGGCATTCAGAGTCTTAGAGAATTGGAGCTGGAAGAGAGCTTACAGGAAGTCTAATCAAACCTCTCCCTTTTAAAGGGAGAGCAACGAAGTCTCGCAGCGAGGAAGGGAGCTGGTCAAAGTCACACAGTGGCCTTGGCAGCTCTGGGGCAAGGCTGCTTGATTTCAAGTCACTTGAGTTGTCAGGGCCCCCTAGGAGGGCAACTCTCCACAGGGCTCCCCAGCACTCTGCACCCAGAAACTCTGATTTCCTACTTCACTTGTGTCCTTCATGTAGTGCATGAGGACACAGGGTACTTCTGGGGGAGATACCAGATTCCTTTCGACTGACCCTTTGTTTTAGTCATGGCGAAATCTGTAGCAAGGTAAGAGTTGGAGAAGTAAATTCTGAATGCAGTAAGCCTTTTGGTCAGCAAGTGTAAAAAGGAAACCCAAGGAGAATTAGGCCAATCTAAATCTCTTGCCAATCCAGAGTGGCAGGGCAAATCCCCAAGGCACATGGGCTGCTGCTCTCGCCAGAACAGGGCCAAGAACCCAGGGTTCAAATTAGAAAACCATCTGCATTGTGTTGAGAAGCAATTGCTTCCTCCACTGCCAGGGCCTGGGCACATAAACTCTCAAATTCACGCCCGTCTGACTGAAACAGCCGCAAATTTCATGGAGTACCCAAAAAGAAGTGCAACATCTGTTTTTTCAGGCATTAATAATGTAACAAAAGAGGGAAAAAAGAGAACGTTTCATTAGTATTTTTTGATGTCAATTTATTATTTATCCCTTTGCTAGAATTCAAACAGGAAGGCAGTGATAAAACATTAAAAAACATCCTTTGGCCCTGTCCAGGCATCTGTCTTACCTCCGTTCCTTTCTAGAAAGCAGCATATCAGAAGCCCTGGCGTTTATAGAATGACAGCATTAAAAATATCTTCTGTATCAAAAATATTGAGGATCACTCCTTAGAATTTCGTTTACATTTTATGAACGGCCAGTAGGCAGGCAGGCAATGAATGGCTCCTAAAGGAAATGTCACTGTGAATCAGCAAAGTGCAGCTTCCAGGTTTTTAACTCCTTTATTACGGTTAGTCTGTTTGAAACATGGGCACTGGCAGTCTCCACGGTTTGGCAGTTTGCACCCGTCCAACCTCTTCCACCAAGACCAGGGTGCTTGCACCGGTCCCAGCTGAAGCGCCCCAGGGCCCCTGTCCTGGCTGGTGGAAGGCGGTCCGCGAGCACATTTCCTCGTGGGGTGACACAAGGGTGGGCCTCCCCACCCCCCTGCCCACCTCGCACTGTCAGGCTTGCCCAATCCTACCGCCCGCCGCCATCTCAACTTCTTTGATCAATGTCCATCCTTGCGCTGTAGACATTTTCTTCCGAAAGAAGGAATTCCCATCTGGGCCAGAAAGTGCCTTGGAAGTAAAAGTCATCGCGGAATCACAGCCAACGGGACCAGGCGGCACCGCAGCAGACCTTACCCCGCACGCCGGGGGCAGGGGCAGGGGCTCCGCGGAGGGCACCCTAGCTCGCGTCCCCTCCGCTCCTCGGGGGGCCTGTGCGCTGGCCGGGGTCGTCCCCGGCGTAGAGCTGGTGGGCGCGGATGTAGGCGACCACAGCGTCGGGGAGCAGCTCCCGGACGCAGCAGCCCTGGCGGAGCGCGCGGCGCGCGGCAGTGGCACTGCCCTCGCTGTGCAGTGGCGCCCGCGCCACGTGGATGTTGTGCCGGAAGCGCCGCAGCACCGGCGAGGCCGCGATGCAGCCCTCGGGGTCGTGCCCCGCCCGGCCCACGCACACCAGCCCGAAGCGCTCCACGATCTCCTGCACGTGCGCTGCCTGCCAGAGCCCGGGCGTCTGGAAGGTCTTGAGGACGTCGGCCCCGCACAGCAGCTTCAGCTCCGGCGCGCCTGGAACGACAGGGGTGGGGCCCGCCGGTCACCTGGGGGCGCGGGGGCTCGCTGCCCGGGGGGCGCCGCGCGGTCCCCTGGGAGATGGCAGAGGCTGCTCCTGGGAAGCATCGGGAACTCAAAGGCTCGCGCTCATGCCTTAGCAGAAGAATAAAAAGGGAACTGGAAACTACTTTGGCATAGATGTAAGGAATGATGTCACCGCTCGGTCTTTTATTTCACGTCTGCAAATGACCAAGTTATTTAAAAAATATATGTTTTTCACTGTTTTAACTGAAATCTGACTGTGGCTGTTGGAACGCAGAGCAGAGAGGTCCAGAGGCGGGGATGCTGTGCTGGGAGCCTCTCCTGAGGGACGGGAAGGTGCTCAGAGCCGTGGAACTAGCAAGGTATATGGGCCTGGAGCGAGGCACCGCCCTGCTCAAAACCCATGTCAGTCCCACACTCTGACCTCAAACCTGGTCCTTTTTATTTTTTTTTTTGAATATTTTTATTGAGAAATCTTCACACACATACGGTCCATCCACAGTATACAATCAGTGGCTCACAATATATTCATCTCCATGATCATTTTTAGAACATTGTATCACTCCAGAAAAAAGAAATAAAGAGACAAACATCCCATACCCCTCCCTCTTACTGACCACTAGTAATTCAATCTACCCATTTTTTTTTTTTACCCCGTAACCCCCCTATTATTTATTTTTCCTTATTTTTTTACTCATCTGTCTGTATCCTGGATAAAAGGAGCATCAGACACGTTTTCACAATCACACGGGTCACACTGTAAAAGCTATATAGTTATACAGTCTTCTTCAAGGAGCAAGGCTACTGGAACACAGCTCAACAGTTTCAGCTACTTCTCTCCAGCCACTCCAATACACCATGACGTAAAAAGGGACATCTATACAATGTGTAAGAATAACCTACAGGATAACATCTCAATTCTGTTTGAAATCTCTCAGCCACTGAAACTTTATTTTGTCTCATTTCCGTCTTCCCCCTTTTGGTCAAGAAGGCTCTCTCAATACCATGAATCTGGGTCCCAGTAAATCCCAGGAGTTCTGTCACACATTGCCTGGGAGATTTACACCCCTGGGAGTCATGTCCCATGTAGGGGGGGGGGGCAGTGAGTTCACCTGCTGAGTTGGCTTAGAGAGAGAGGCCACATCTGAGCACCAAAAGAGGTTTTTTGGGGGTGACTCTTAGGCATAATTATAAATAGGCTTAGCCTCTCCTTTGCAGGAATAAGTTTCAGAGTACAGAGCCCCAAGATCGAGGGCTCAGCCTATTGAATTGGTTGTCCCCATTGCTTGCAAGAATATCAGAATTTCCCAGATGGGGAAGTTTAATATTTCCTCCTTTCTCTTCAGTCCCCCAAGAAAATACTGCAAATACTTTTTTTATTCTTTGCCCAAATTACTCTGGGATATATCATGTCATCACACTAACCTGTAAAAACCAACAAAATTCTCACGCCCTATTCAGGATTCCATGTAATTCTGATATTCAAATAAACTGACCATGCAAGTTGAATTAGATAACGCATTACCCAAAATTTAAATTCTGCACCAAATAAACATCTCCTCCTTTGGTCTCATACAGAAGTTGAAATTTAACAATATGAGCCATGTCACTCTTTGCCCTGCATTCTGATTTACCTTAGTCCTATCCAGATCAGCTTCATTCATATCTCTAGTTGAAGTCTGATCACTTTTTCAACTTTTTAAACAGTTGCTGTATGGGGTTCTGCTGATTTTCATAGATTCAGGCTCTCACTCTGAGTCTCATGTGTCACATAAATACTCAAAGTTCCAGGGAACAACCAGGTTATACACAAGTAGTTCAGTATCTCAGAATTTAGATAGAGCAGTTACCACTCCAGAATACACGTGGCTGCTGTAAGAGCTTTCATTCTAGGACCCTTTACAATAGGCGCCAGCCTGATAACCCATACCCTCAACTTCAATTCCCTGAGTTTGTATGTTATACTTAGTCCATATGAGTGAGGTATGATAATATTTCTTTGTTTCTGACATTTCATCCAATATACAGTCCTTAAGGTTTATATACCTAGTTGCATGCCTCACAACTTCATTCCTTCTTGCAGCTGCTCAGTAGTCCGTTTCTGTGTACACCCCAGTCCTCCCTTCCATTCCTCAGTGGATGTACCCCCAAAACCTGGTAAGATTATACTTCTAAAGTAAATTAATTTACTTATACAGTAAAATCTTTTCAGAAAGTTTAAAGGATTTTATAATTATACTGTTAATTATAAAGGACTTTTGGGTAACCCTAGTTAATAGCCCTTCATTTCAGTTTTCAATAAAATAAAGTGCAGGAACAACTTATCGGTGTGAATAATCCTGTGGCATTTGTTCAAACAGGATGGTGACTGTGATGATAAAACGATGCCTAACATTTACGGGGCACCTTTGCTGGGTATGTTATGCATGTGGTCTCACTTGACCCTCAGAACTGCTGTATGGGGTAGGGATCATTGTTGTGACCATTTTCCAGAGGGGAAACTGAGGCACGAAGAGGCAGCGACTTGCCCGAGGCCCCGCCCGGAGGAGGCGCCTGCAGAGGGCAGCTGTAACCACCGGGCTCTGCTGCCGCCTGCTGGCCGTGGCGTGCACTCGCATCCTAGCCAGGGGCCTTCCTTGCGGGCACTGTGCAGGAACCCCCGGGAAAAGGAGGTCCACACTAGAAGCAGGAGGCAGGGCTCTGGTGCTCCTGGAAGCTGCTGCCAGCGTCAGTCCCAGGAAGGCCGGTGGAAGGCCTCAGTAAGTGGTCATCTTACGCCCTTTTAACATGCGGCCTTCGAGGGCATCTGGGTGTGAGCGAGAAATGGCTGTACAAAGGAGCCCTGGACTGGCTGCGGGATGGAAAGCATGAGGCTGTATACGCCATGGAGATGTCTGCGCTCCGGCTTGTTGCAGCCAAGACCCTGCCTTCTCGGGGCTCCGTTTTCCCATCCATGGCAGGACGAGCACCCGATGACTTCACTCATCTTGGAGTGGCCACTGGCATCACTAGATCAGCACAAAGTTGATTCGACGGTGCTGAATGCACACTTTATTCAGACATTCATTCACTCGTGCACGTGTGCATGCTTAGTGCTCAGCATCCAGGACTCCGAGCCAGGGACCCTACATGCAACTTTGGCCTACGCATTCAAAAGTTCGTGCACCCTCAACTTGCAAATGGGGATATTAATATCCTTACCTTATAGAGATATTTTAAAATTAAATGAGCTCATAAATATTAAGTACTTAGAACTGTGCTAGACAGTGTAAAGGCAGCATGTGTTAACTGCCCTTCATTCATTTATCCATCTACCCATTTCCATCTGCTAGGGTTCTGCTCTAGAAAAACAGAATCAACAGGTGATATCCATAAATACAAAATGTATGAAAGTGTCTCACGCAACGGTGGGGATGTCAGAGTCCAGGGTCCTTAGGGCAGGCTGCGAGCTGGCAGCTCCCATGAAGGTCCTCGACAAACTCTCGGGAGAGGCTGGCTGGCCGAAGCAGGAAGAGTGACCGTCTCAGAATGAATCCTTCTTAAAAGCCTTCTGGTGATTAGATTAAGTATCACTCATTGCAGAAGACACTCCCTTTAGCTGACTGCAGATGCAATCAGCTGTGGATGCAGCCAACGTGCTCATGATTTAAGTCCATGAAATGTCGTCACAGCAATAGGTGGGCCAGAGCTTGCTTGACCAGACAACTGGGCACCACCAACTGGCCAAGCTGATGCATGACCCTGACCATCACACTATTCACCCCCCAATCTGTTCCTCTAAACACCCAGTCAACACTGACGGAGCCCTGGGCTTTGAAAAGTTGACCAAGAAGAAATTTACAGAGACGGTGAAGGAAGTGCGACTGGAACTTTTTCGATTGTTTGATTGCCCTAAATCTGTGACATCAGAGAGCATCAACTTGGGGTCCATGGGCACTGGGTTCCCTGGGAAAGTTAGTTAGCTCAGCCTCTGATTCCTCAGCTGTGACATGGGGCTAATATAACCCACTCTGGAAGCTATGGAAAGTGCAGGATGCAGAGACGGCAACGTCAAGTGCTTGCCTGGTGCAGCGGCTAGAACAGCCACAAGGGTGGTAACAGTCAGAGCAACCCACAGACACTCCCACGAGTGGGAGCGCTTGGTCTAAACACGAGAGGACAGTAGAAATGAAGCCACACACTGGTTCCGAAGGCGGCATCCAAATGAGACACGCGAGGCCACCTTGGAATATTCGGTGTCAAATGGAAACAGACAAAGTGCCTCTAGGGTTGTAGAGAAGGGAGTCCCTGCAAGCTTGCTGAGCTGGGCGTGGCACATCAGCCAGAGTTGGGTTGTCAAAGGACACCAGGTTTTGTCCACCACAAAGGATCACACCCAAGCGGCCCAGAGCTCAGCAACCGCATGACTGAGTCCAAAGAAACTGCAAATCTCAGGAGTGATGGGCCAGGCAGGGCTCCGGCAGCCAGAAAATGCTGAGTTCATCATGTAATTCACAACCCTGGGGTGTGACAGCACACGATGAAATACACAGCACACAGAGGGTCCTTTCCAGATACGGCACTAGGAACTTACATGCCACCTCATCAGAGGTCAAACCTATGCTGAGAGCCCTGCCTTTCTTTTTCTAACTACTCTTTCTTTTCTTCTCCTGATTACAAACGTGAAATCTGTGTCCATGATGGAACATATGGAAAATATGTAAGTATTTAAAGTAGGAAATAACAACCATCGGTAATTCTACTTTCTGGAAAAAGAATCATCAATATTTTGGTGTATTTCATTAGTCTTTTCTATCTAATTGGCTATGCAAACAGATGTGAAAGAATATTCATATGTTTATAGATATATAAATACAAAACATACTTGAGATTATTTACACAGCATTTTGTGACCTGTTTTTTTTCACACTTATCTCATAAGCATTTCTCAGTTTCATGAAAACCTTTTGTGTGGACCCTTCACCCTGTGTATATAGTATAATCTACGTAAACATTCCCTTATACGTAAACATTGAGGCTGCTTTTATTTTCTGCCATTGTAAAAATTAATGTAATAAAGATTTTTCTGTACAAATATCTGTCCCAATTTCTAATTATTTCCTTAGCCAGATTCCTTGAAGAGGAATCTATTGAGCAAACAGCATGGACATTTTTGAAAGCCTCTGATATATATTTTTGATAACTTAAAAAGCCTACTTTTCATTGGTGTAAACTTCCTTTTTCACCAGTAGCTTTAGAAGGGAACAAGATGAGTATATTTGGGGCCTGAAAGAGAGGGGATACAGGGCAAACAGCCAACATTATAGGGGTAGGGTGAGAAGCGCTACGAAAAGAATATGGGTGCATCTGGGGGAGGGGAGGGCCCAGTTTGATGAAGGTAGCTGCGGGGGGTGGGGGGAAGGGTCCCCAGGGAACAAGAGCTGTTGATGGGTCTCATAGGATAGACAGTGTTCAAAGGGGGAGGGAAGAAGGGAAAGGGGTGGAGGGGCAGGCCCGATAAGGAGCTAAGATAGGGATTCTGGGATTCTGGAAGCATCTGCAGAGAGTTGAAGCATGAGAGGCTGGCATCCTCAGCTAGGCAGGCCCTCTGGCATCCGCCTGGCTGCCTCTGCCCCTCATTGGGGGCTCCAGGCCTCCCCAGTGCCGGGGAGCGTCCCACACTTAGGCTGCTTTTGTGCCTAACTCAGACTGTCCCCTAAACCCTGACCACAGATAATCTACTCATCTGACGCATCTCGGGCAGGCGCCTCCTCCTCCAGGAAGCCTTCCTAATCCACACCTGGCCTCACCACCATTCTCAGGCCTGACTCCCAGCTCAGGTAGGGGGGGGGATGGCTGTCTTTTTTCTCAGCCTGGGCCGGGAGCCTGGCCAGGAGACTGCCTGCAGGACCCTGTCGGAGAGACTGCTGAGCCAGAAAGAAGGTGGAGGTTGAGGATGGGACCTGGGTCACAGTCACGGCTGGGGCTGGAGGAAGAGGCAGGCAGAGAGCAGAGGAGTGCAACGAACGCCATGTGAGTGATGATATGCGTGATGCAGTCTTTCTTTCTTAGCTTCCTACTCTAGTGCACAGCTCCCCAAACAGACAGTAAAGCACATCCACGAGGTACCTATTAAAAACCCAGCATCTGGGCCTCAAGCCCCTTCAGGGGTCTGGGCAGTTGCAGGAATTAGTGTTTGTAACAAGCTCTGCAGGCGATTCTGCTCGCGGTGGTCCTTCGCCCAGCATTTGGGGGCCACTGCTCCAGGGATTGCTATGAAACCTTGGCCTTTAGGGTCTGGGGATTTTTGAATCCTTTTAGAAGAGTGTTGTTCAATCTCTGCTCTGGGAAGAGTCGTCCCAAGAAATATTAATATGCGTTCAAAAAAAGTTCCACAATCAAAAAGTTGTAAAAATCCTGCAAGCCGTTTCCCATTCCTGTAGCCCCACCCTGCACATGAGCTAGTTGTGCACGTTGGAACAAGGGCTCTGAGCAGTCCTGCTGTAGGGAATCCACTTAGGTTTGTGTAACCTTGGGGTGCCCAAACCCTTGTGATCTGGAAGTACCGCCCGCCAAGCAGGGCTGGGAGAGCCTGCAGCAGCAGACCTGGCGCAAGGAGGGCCTGCTGGTGCACTGGCCCGGGAGACCAGTGGTTTTTCTGCTGCTGTCCCATCCTGCCCTGTCACACCACACTGCGTCCATCCTGCCTTGTCACAGCACACTGTGCCCATCCTGCCCTCCCACACCACACTGCGTCCATCCTGCCCTGTCACACCACACTGCGTCCATCCTGCCTTGTCACAGCACACTGTGTCCATCCTGCCCCGTCACACCACACTGTGTCCATCCTGCCCTCCCACTCCACACTGTGTCCATCCTGCCCCGTCACACCACACTGTGTCCATCCTGCCCCGTCACACCACACTGTGTCCATCCTGCCCCGTCACACCACACTGTGCCCATCCTGCCCCGTCACACCACACTGTGTCCATCCTGCCCCGTCACACCACACTGTGCCCATCCTGCCCCGTCACACCACACTGTGTCCATCCTGCCCCGTCACACCACACTGTGTCCATCCTGCCCTCCCACACCACACTGTGTCCATCCTGCCCTGTCACACCACACTGTGTCCATCCTGCCCTCCCACACCACACTGTGTCCATCCTGCCCCGTCACACCACACTGTGTCCATCCTGCCCCGTCACACCACACTGTGTCCATCCTGCCCCGTCACACCACACTGTGTCCATCCTGCCCCGTCACACCACACTGTGTCCATCCTGCCCTGTCACACCACACTGTGTCCGTCCTGCCCTCCCACACCACACTGTGCCCATCCTGCCCCGTCACACCACACTGTGTCCATCCTGCCCTGTCACGCCACACTGTGTCCATCCTGCCCTCCCACACCACACTGTGCCCATCCTGCCCTGTCACACCACACTGTGTCCGTCCTGCCCTCCCACACCACACTGTGCCCATCCTGCCCTGTCACACCACACTGTGTCCGTCCTGCCCTCCCACACCACACTGTGCCCATCCTGCCCCGTCACAGCACACTGTGTCCATCCTGCCCTCCCACACCACACTGTGTCCATCCTGCCTTGTCACATCACACTGTGTCCATCCTGCCCTGTCACACCACACTGTGTCCATCCTGCCTTGTCACATCACACTGTGTCCATCCTGCCCTCCCACACCACACTGTGTCCATCCTGCCTTGTCACATCACACTGTGTCCATCCTGCCCTGTCACACCACACTGTGTCCATCCTGCCCTCCCACACCACACTGTGTCCGTCCTGCCCTCCCACACCACACTGTGCCCATCCTGCCCCGTCACACCACACTGTGTCCGTCCTGCCCTGTCACGCCACACTGTGTCCATCCTGCCCCGTCACACCACACTGTGTCCATCCTGCCCTGTCACACCACACTGTGTCCGTCCTGCCCTCCCACACCACACTGTGCCCATCCTGCCCCGTCACACCACACTGTGTCCATCCTGCCCTGTCACACCACACTGTGTCCATCCTGCCCTCCCACACCACACTGTGTCCGTCCTGCCCTCCCACACCACACTGTGTCCGTCCTGCCCTCCCACACCACACTGTGTCCGTCCTGCCCTCCCACACCACACTGTGTCCATCCTGCCCTGTCACGCCACACTGTGTCCATCCTGCCCCGTCACACCACACTGTGTCCATCCTGCCTTGTCACAGCACACTGTGTCCATCCTGCCCCGTCACACCACACTGTGTCCGTCCTGCCCCGTCACACCACACTGTGTCCATCCTGCCCTGTCACGCCACACTGTGTCCATCCTGCCTTGTCACAGCATACTGTGTCCATCCTGCCCTCCCACGCCACACTGTGTCCATCCTGCCTTGTCACAGCATACTGTGTCCATCCTGCCCTGTCACGCCACACTGTGTCCATCCTGCCCTGTCACGCCACACTGTGTCCATCCTGCCCCGTCACATCACACTGTGCCCATCCTGCCCTGTCACGCCACACTGTGTCCATCCTGCCCTCCCACATCACACTGTGTCCATCCTGCCCCGTCACACCACACTGTGTCCATCCTGCCCCGTCACACCACACTGTGTCCATCCTGCCCTGTCACGCCACACTGTGTCCGTCCTGCCCTGTCACGCCACACTGTGTCCATCCTGCCCCGTCACATCACACTGTGCCCATCCTGCCCTGTCACGCCACACTGTGTCCATCCTGCCTTGTCACAGCATACTGTGTCCATCCTGCCCTCCCACGCCACACTGTGTCCATCCTGCCCTCCCACGCCACACTGTGTCCATCCTGCCCCGTCACATCACACTGTGTCCATCCTGCCCTGTCACACCACACTGTGTCCATCCTGCCCTCCCACATCACACTGTGCCCATCCTGCCCTGTCACACCACACTGTGTCCATCCTGCCCTCCCACGCCACAGTGTCCATCCTGCCCTTCCACACCACACTGTGCCCATCCTGCCTTGTCACGCCACACTGTGCCCATCCTGCCCTCCCACACCACACTGTGTCCATCCTGCCTTGTCACACCACACTGTGTCCATCCTGCCCTGTCACGCCACACTGTGTCCGTCCTGCCCTGTCACGCCACACTGTGTCCATCCTGCCCCGTCACATCACACTGTGTCCATCCTGCCCTGTCACGCCACACTGTGTCCATCCTGCCTTGTCACAGCATACTGTGTCCATCCTGCCCTCCCACGCCACACTGTGTCCATCCTGCCCTCCCACGCCACACTGTGTCCATCCTGCCCTCCCACGCCACACTGTGTCCATCCTGCCCCGTCACATCACACTGTGTCCATCCTGCCCTGTCACACCACACTGTGTCCATCCTGCCCTCCCACATCACACTGTGCCCATCCTGCCCTGTCACACCACACTGTGTCCATCCTGCCCTCCCACATCACACTGTGCCCATCCTGCCCTGTCACACCACACTGTGTCCATCCTGCCCTCCCACGCCACAGTGTCCATCCTGCCCTTCCACACCACACTGTGCCCATCCTGCCTTGTCACGCCACACTGTGCCCATCCTGCCCTCCCACACCACACTGTGTCCATCCTGCCTTGTCACACCACACTGTGTCCATCCTGCCCTGTCACGCCACACTGTGTCCGTCCTGCCCTGTCACGCCACACTGTGTCCATCCTGCCCCGTCACATCACACTGTGTCCATCCTGCCCTGTCACGCCACACTGTGTCCATCCTGCCCTGTCACACCACACTGTGTCCATCCTGCCCCGTCACACCACACTGTGTCCATCCTGCCCTCCCACGCCACACTGTGTCCATCCTGCCCTCCCACGCCACACTGTGTCCATCCTGCCCCGTCACATCACACTGTGTCCATCCTGCCCTGTCACACCACACTGTGTCCATCCTGCCCTCCCACATCACACTGTGCCCATCCTGCCCTGTCACACCACACTGTGTCCATCCTGCCCTCCCACATCACACTGTGCCCATCCTGCCCTGTCACACCACACTGTGTCCATCCTGCCCTCCCACATCACACTGTGCCCATCCTGCCCTGTCACATCACACTGTGTCCATCCTGCCCTGTCACGCCACACTGTGTCCGTCCTGCCCTGTCACGCCACACTGTGTCCATCCTGCCCCGTCACATCACACTGTGCCCATCCTGCCCTGTCACGCCACACTGTGTCCATCCTGCCTTGTCACAGCATACTGTGTCCATCCTGCCCTCCCACACCACACTGTGTCCGTCCTGCCCTCCCACTCCACACTGTGTCCATCCTGCCCTGTCACGCCACACTGTGTCCATCCTGCCTTGTCACAGCATACTGTGTCCATCCTGCCCTCCCACACCACACTGTGTCCGTCCTGCCCTCCCACTCCACACTGTGTCCATCCTGCCCTGTCACGCCACACTGTGTCCATCCTGCCTTGTCACAGCATACTGTGTCCATCCTGCCCTGTCACGCCACACTGTGTCCATCCTGCCCTGTCACGCCACACTGTGTCCATCCTGCCCCGTCACATCACACTGTGCCCATCCTGCCCTGTCACGCCACACTGTGTCCATCCTGCCCTGTCACGCCACACTGTGTCCATCCTGCCCCGTCACACCACACTGTGTCCATCCTGCCCTGTCACGCCACACTGTGTCCGTCCTGCCCTGTCACGCCACACTGTGTCCATCCTGCCCCGTCACATCACACTGTGCCCATCCTGCCCTGTCACGCCACACTGTGTCCATCCTGCCTTGTCACAGCATACTGTGTCCATCCTGCCCTCCCACGCCACACTGTGTCCATCCTGCCCTCCCACGCCACACTGTGTCCATCCTGCCCCGTCACATCACACTGTGTCCATCCTGCCCTGTCACACCACACTGTGTCCATCCTGCCCTCCCACATCACACTGTGCCCATCCTGCCCTGTCACACCACACTGTGTCCATCCTGCCCTCCCACGCCACAGTGTCCATCCTGCCCTTCCACACCACACTGTGCCCATCCTGCCTTGTCACGCCACACTGTGCCCATCCTGCCCTCCCACACCACACTGTGTCCATCCTGCCTTGTCACACCACACTGTGTCCATCCTGCCCTGTCACGCCACACTGTGTCCGTCCTGCCCTGTCACGCCACACTGTGTCCATCCTGCCCCGTCACATCACACTGTGTCCATCCTGCCCTGTCACGCCACACTGTGTCCGTCCTGCCCTGTCACGCCACACTGTGTCCATCCTGCCCCGTCACATCACACTGTGCCCATCCTGCCCTGTCACGCCACACTGTGTCCATCCTGCCTTGTCACAGCATACTGTGTCCATCCTGCCCTCCCACGCCACACTGTGTCCATCCTGCCTTGTCACGCCACACTGTGCCCCTCTCTGATCGCGGGAAGGGATACGTGTGGCCCCAGGGCCAGGGCTGTCACAGAGAAGTGAGGGCAGTCTGAAGGCACAGCCAACGAGATTCCATCCAACACCAGGAGGGGACACGGGCAGAAACCCAGGCTCACACACACTGATAGCAGAATCCAAATGCACGTTGAATACCCGTCTGCGAGGAGACCACAACGAAACATCTAAACAGCAGCTTTAGAGTGTCCATTTCTCTGCTCAAGTTTTTGTTTTAAATATTTTTTTCCGATGAAACAAAACAACATACAAACACGGACATTCTTAACATACGAACATTCCCTACTTGGTGTACAATCAGTGTCTGCTCAGGTTTCTTAATGGTGCATTTTGTCCTCACACAGGCTAAGGCTTTTAAAAGAACCCCAGCGTTAGGCACCACTTATCCCCGTCAGAGCGCAAGTCCCAAGGTGGGGAAGCTGACGTTGGGCCTAAAGCCCAAAATAAGCATTGCCGTTTACCAGGTGGTGGCGACCGGCTGTCTAATCCGACCCTGCAGCCTCAGAGGTGCCACCCACCCGGGCGGGCCTCAGACTCCTTATCTGTCGGCAGAGGGCAGGACTCGGGTTCCCGCTGGGGGCCCCTGGATCCGCACGTGCACCCCCAGCCCCCACCCTCTGCGGACGAGTGGGCCCCACCAACCTGCGCTGGCCGGGGAGGGGGCCCGGCTGGGGCCCGGGGTGTCCGCCTGGGGCCGGGCTCGCAGCAGCTCACCGTGGTGGTGCCTGCAACAGAAACACGTGGTCAGGGGGCTGGCCTGCAGCCGCCAAGGCCCCCCGCCTCCACCAGCCTTTGTTCATTTCCGTCCGCTCGCCCCCCCCTGCAGCAGGGCCTGGGGGAGGCGCTCAGGCCGGGGTCCTCAGGGGCGCCCCATCCAGGGGGGCTCGCTGCCTTCTGTGAGGGCCGGGGGCGGGGGATTGGCTTCCGTCTACCCCTGTAGCTTTTTCTTCAATGTCTCCCACTTTTTTCCCCAAAGAAAGCCAGAGTTGGGTGGGGGTTACGGACATGGGCTATTCAAACCCCAGAGACCTGGCTTCCACGTGGCTCTGCCGTCTCCCAGCGCTGACCTGGCAACTCCTTGCAGCCTCGCCTTTCATCGGCGAAGCAGGGACCATGGCACCCACCGAGACTTCTTGCAAAGGTCAATGAGCGAAGGACCCCCTTCGGCGCTGGCGGGGCCTGTGGGCCACGCGGGCCCTCGGGGACGCTGCCGCTTGTCACACCCGGTGCGTCACAGCCCACCGGGGCCGTGGCTGGGACTCCGCGCGAGGGGGTCCGGTCTCGGCGAGGGCGTTTCGTCGCCGGCAGCACGTGGAACGATGAGAGCACCCACCTCTACTGGTGCCCATGGGCGCGAAAGGTGCCGGCGCACAGCACAGAGTCCGTCTCGTCACACGTCAGCGTCCCAAACAGGACGAGACCCTGCACCGGCACGGCCGGCTCTCCGGGCAACCGATTCAAATCCAGAGAACCCTGCCCCTTCCCGTCTATTAAACAGGGAAGCACTACCCCCTTCCACGTGTCGGTGGGCTCTTTTGTTTTCCACTTACTGAATGTGTCATTTCCAGAGCTGTATTTGGGGGCGGGGAGGGGGCACTGCCTGGTGGGAAGATCATGTGCTCTGCAGCCCCCATGACTGGGCCCACACGTTCTGTCCGTCCTGCTTGCCTGGGCCAGCTGCTGCCCTCAGAGCCCCCGGCCCCATCTGTTAACTGGTTATGAAAATGAACACCAGCCTGACCTGCACGGTTCAACAGGGCACAAACGGAGCAGAGGCGAGGGGGACTGCTGCCATGCTCCTAAAGTCACCTGTCTGTATAACCTTAGCCCAGATTATATATATTTTTTTGGTATGAGCAGGCTCCAGGAATTAAACCTGGGTCTCCTGCATGTCAGACGAGAATTCTACCACTGAGCCACCCTTGCATTGACCTAACCAGATTTTTAATATCTTAAAGAAAATGCTTTTGCTCATTTACAGTCAGTCAAACAATTCTTCTAATGCAGTGGATACATTTTGGAGATGAAGCTCATGCCAAGTAGTGAAATAAAATCTTAATCAGCTGTCTGCTAGAATTGTGCTGAATATTTATTTCAGCGAGTCTCAACCTTGGCTGCACGAAAGAAATAATCTGTGACCTTTTTAAAAATACCCATTTCTAGATTCTACTGCAGAAAAGTCAGAATTCCTGAGAGCATAAAAAAAATCTTCCCAGGTGATTCCTGCGGCCAGGTTGAGACAGCAGGTTTGAGTGGCTCTCCGTCCAGTCGGAAGGCTGGCTGGCGTTCCTGGTGACCAAGCCTGCATCCTCCGCCCTGGCCATGCATCAGCCCCATTGGTGAACTCTTACACATCCCTGTGCCACCCAGGCAATTGCATCCTCTGGAGTGAGACTTAGGCAGAAAGTACTTTAAAAAATTCCCTGGATGATTCTAACATGCAGCCAGGGTTGAGACGCACCGGACCAAGGATGTAGAAAAATAAATAAATAAGTAAATAAAAGAACGCGTTGGGTAAAATCTTAGCTCGCACCTGTATCTTGCTGCAGAAGCAGTAGCGATGCTACATAGTACTGTGGTCTTTTCCTGTTTACCCATTAATGGCTTATCTGTGTTGAGGATAAGTTAGGGGACAGTGCAGGGGATGCAGGGAAGCCAACATTATTAAGCAACTATCACAAACTAGGTCTCTTGCTCACACCTGTATCATTTAATTCGTACAGTATCCCAGTGAAGTAGGGGGTGTATTCCCATCTAACAGGTGAGGAAATGAGGCTGGGGGGGGTGGGGGCTAAATCACTCACATCAAGTCACCTGGCTAGTGAATTTGGCTCCAAAGCCAGCTCTCATAGGGTGGAAGAGAAAGTATCTATTTGCTTTTGACAGCATATTAAAGCAAAATGATTTGCTGGATTATGTAGTTTTTGCTCCTATTCCCTTCCATTAGCTTGATAAATAAGAGATGGCTGTTTGTGCTGTTCTAAAAGGATGATCTAGGTATTCATTTATTCCTTACATAATTCTCAATCTAAGAATTTTTGCTTATACCAATGGATTAAAAAAAAAAGGCAGCATGTATCCTATTAATTATTTCATATTTATTCAACCCTTTTAATTTGGTAACAAGTTTTGCAGTAGCTGGCTTTTACCCCAGTAGAAGGTAAGTAGTAAGAAAAAAGATACAGAAACTAAACGGCTGGAAACATCTTTCCTCCTAAGTGATTTGAGGATAAGTGAAAAATGAAAACCAAAACAGATTATGCAGAAGTCTGCAGTTATTTGACCTTGCAGTCTCCCATTCCCGGGCAATCCGAGATTTCCACGCTGGGCAGACGACGCAGTCCCTCTCAGCAGACCTGGCCCCGTGAGTGATGAGGCAGGCCACCGCAGTGTCCTGGCAGTGGGGGCAGAGCTGGCCAGTCCCCCAGGTGGGTCGTTCTGCTTCTCTGCGGCCTCCCCTCAAAGTTTCCCAAACTCCAGTCACTAACCCATTTTCCTAACACACGGGGCATTCTCAGGGCTTATAAACACTCCATTACTTAGTAATTCCCAAAAGGAAACAAGATCCATGTGACTATTTCTAGACTTACAGTTTGTCTATTTCTATTTTACCTATGTCTGATCACCCAGGGCCTGCACCATTAGAAAAGATGACTTATTACCCAAACGCAGTTTGCAGTGTAGTTAGTGATGACATAAAAATAAAAAGTCCCATTTACTGAGTAACATTATGTGGTTTTGGGTCAGGGAAGTTCTTTCCATCTTTTTATCCTCATGAGGTGGTGTGGTCCCCATTTTGCAAGTGAGAAGTGTATCTCAAGAAATGAAGTGACCTGTCCAGAGTCACCCAGCTGGTAAGTGGAGGCACCGGCACCCCGAGGCTGAACTGGCCACTGGTCGGGCATGTCCTGCAGGGACCCCACCCCTGACGGGAGGGCAGGCCCGTCCCCCGTGATTGCTCAGGGGCGGCCCTGAGGACAGGAATGAGCTGGTCTCTAAGGAGAGAGGCTGCAGGGCCTCTGGCTGGGATGGCCTGGCCCGAGCTCCCCCCACCCAGCTCTTGCCCCACGGCCCTGTCGACGGCTCCCCGACCCCGGCCGCTGCCCAAGAGGATGCCTGCCGTTACCTCAGCACCTTCACCGTCTCCGTCCACTGCACCTGCTCACTCTCCCAGGCGTCCACCCGGATCCAGTCAGACGTCTGCAGGGCCAGCCGCGCCATGGCCACCCGGTGCCGGGCGGCCGCCAGGTCCTTCTTCCCGTAGCCGTCGTTGACAGGTGAGACGATGCCTCCAATCACCTGGTACAGTCCTAGGAGGGCGGGAAGGTGGACAGGCGACAGTGGGCAGGGGACAGGGGACAGTGGGCAGGGGACAGGGGACAGTGGACAGGCGACAGTGGGCAGGGGACAGGGGATACGACGTCTCCTAGGAGGGCGGGACGGTGGACAGGCGACAGTGGGCAGGGGACAGTGGACAGGGGACAGTGGGCAGGGGACAGTGGACAGGGGACACGACGCCTCCTAGGAGGGCGGGATGGTGGACAGGCGACAGCGGGCAGGGGACAGTGGACAGGGGACCGCGGGCAGGGGACAGTGGGCAGGGGACAGTGGGCAGGGGATACGACGTCTCCTAGGAGGGTGGGACAGTGGACAGGGGACATGACGCCTCCTAGGAGGGCGGGACAGCAGACAGGGGAAATGACACCTCCCAGGATGGCGGGACAGTGGCACTGCACGTGCAGACACGCACCAGGCAGCCTGAATTCAGGCAGGTGCTAAGATGCTCCATGCCCTACCCTGAGTGGTGCAAATCCTGGCGTTTTCTTGGGGGTTGGGGTGTTGGCCCCCTTAGGCGACGGTGAAGGTGCTCCCTTAGGGACACGTGCCTCTCCTCCGGGGCTTCTACAACCCAGAGAAGCACGTCCTCATGGCAGGGGCTGCAAAGGTGGCACCCGGCCTCCCTGCTGCGATGAGCACAGGAGGTGTTTGAGGGCCATCTGGGCTGCCCCTGTGGGGGATGTATCAGGGCACCCTGGTCCTCGAATCATGTGTGGGACAATGGTTCCACAGCTTCTTGGCCCAAACAGGGGGTTCGGGGATCAACATGAAGGGATGGGAGTTAACACGGTCTGGGGTTGGTGGGCGATGGGACAGAATCCACCGCGCAGGCCCCTTGCCCGCCATTGTGCTGCTGGCGGAAGGGGACACCTAATGTGGAACAGACACCAGCTGGGCCGACCCACCATGCCGACCACCCGGGGACCAGAGAATGGGGCCTTGTAGGTGGAGAACAAAAGTGACACTGAAGAAACTTCAGAGGACCATCCTGGAAACAGCACGAATGGGGATTCCAAGACTCTGGGGTGGGAGCTCCAGCTCTACCGCTTAGAGGACAGCTTACACAAAAATCAAGCTGGTTAAAAAATAAAATACCCTCCTATCTGTAAAATGGGATGATACCTGCTTTGCAGGACCTGGCTGTTGGGGTGCAACTGGCGTTTGTGTAATGGGATAACATATGCTGTATTTACAAAAAATTGTATTATGAACTATAAGATGCATATAAATGGCAAAAGACACATACAATTTGACAAAGTGTGTCCTGTGTAACTATTGCCTAGGTTAAGATTCAGAACCCTTCTGGGACCCCAGAAGTTCCTAACCACAAGCCCCCCGCACTAGAGGGGTCACTATCCTTACTCTTACTACATTAATCCCTTTCTCTCCTTTACCATGTATTTGTACCTCCTTACAAGATACAGATTCATTTTGTCTGCTTTCGAAATCTTTAGACATGGAACCATACCTGAATGCCTTCTTCTGCTATGGCTTTTTCACGCGAGGTAAATAAAAGTCATGTAGTACATCCAGCTTTATTGCTGTATAATATTCCACTGCATAACTGTATCCCAAATAATTGATCTAGTCTACTATCGAAGGACTTGGTTTCTGGCTTTGGACAACAACAAACGATGCTGCTGTGAAAACCCTTGCACACGGGTGTGCCTTCCCCTGGGGCACACATCTGAGTGCAGCTGCTGGGTGATGGGTAGGCGTGTTTGCAGTTTTAATTTTCCTAATCACTGATGAGTTTTTCCCCCATACTTAATAAACACTCAAACTTCATTTTTTGTGAAATGCCAGTTCCAGTATTTTGCCTAATTTTGGGGGTTGTCTGCCTTTTTTCACTGATTTGTAGAGTTCTTCAAATATGCAAATATTGCCCTCTGCTGGTTGACTAAAAGTGTCACAAATATCTCTTTCTACTTTATGGCTTGTCTTATTGTTTCTTTTTTTAAGGGATATTTTGAAAAAAACAGACATTCTTAATTTTACTGTAGTCAATTTAGTTTTCCCTTTTAGTGCATTTTGAGTCATAAAGGCAATTTTTCACATCATAAAATCTTTACAATTTTGCTTTTTACAAAAAAAAGACCCCTTTTTTGGGGGGGGTCTGTGCCAATTTGAAAGTATTATGTACCCCAGAAAAGCCATGTTTTAATCCTGATCAAATCTTGTGGGAGCAGCTGTTTCTTTAATGCTGATTCAGTACTGTAGGTTAGAAACCTTACATTAGATTATCTCCACAGAGATATGTCTCACCCAATTGTAGGTGTGACTTTTGATTAGATGGAGATGTGACTCTACCATTCCAGGAAGACCTTGATTAGTTTACTGGAATCTTTTAAAAGAGGAAACATTTAGGAGAGAGTCAGAAATGACAGAAGTGACAGAAGCCTCAGAGCTGACACAGAGAGCAGATGTCGATGCTTGGAGAACAGCTGCTTCAAAGAGACATACGGATGTCTGGAGATGCAGGGAGGCCAGCAGACATCACCACATGTTAAGCAAACCAGAACCTGGGGAGAGCCAAGGGAAGCCAAGAGACGAAACCCAGCCCTGGAGAAGCAAAGTGAGGAGCCCCCACAGGAACAGAGGCTGAACAGAGCCCAGGAGCAGGGGACCAGCAGATGCCAGCCGTGTGACTTCCCAGCTGACAGAGGCGTTCCTGATCCAGTGGCCTTTCTTGAATAAAGGTATCTTTCCCTGGATACCTTGGTCTGAACAATTTTATAGGCTTAGAACTATAAAAGTGTAACTTACTAAATTTCCCTTTTTGAAAGCCATTCCAGTGCTGGTATATCGCATTCCAGCAGCTTCCAAACTAACACAGGGTCTTCGTGCATGACAGAAGTCCAGTTAAATTGTTTTCCAATTGGACAGTCAGTTTTTCCAACAATATTTACTGAAAAGACTACCCCTCTCCCCATGCTCAGCAGTCATACCCCTATCAGGCACCAGGTGACCATCTCCGCATGGCTGTGTTTTTGGACCATCTGTTCTGGTCGATGCTCGCTTTGTCTGCCCTTGTCCAATACCACACTGCCCTGCTTAATGGAACTGTCATACGTCTTGATGCCAGTTAAGCAATCCTCCCATCTCAGTCCTCTTCAAGGGTGTCTTTGTGATTCTTGTGTGTGTGCGTGTTTTGTTTGTTCATTTTTCACATGGGCAGGCATCGGGAATCGAACCCGGGTCTCCGGCATGGCAGGCAAGAACCCTGCCACTGAGCCGCCATGGCCTGCCCATCTTTGTAATTCTTGACCCTTTGCATTTTTCACATAAATTTTAGGAAGGGCTTTTCAAGCAAAAATAATATAACCTCTCAACCCCACCCAAAAAAAAGAGACCCTGTTAAGATTTTGATAAGAATGGAATTGAATTGGTTTGGAGCTCTGTTACCCAAAAAACCATATTCTTAGACCTAATCCATTCTTGTGGGTGTGAATTCTTACAAATAGGATCTTTTGTTGAGGTTACTGCAGTTAAGAAGTGGTCCAGCCGAGTCAGGATGCATCTAACTCTATTACTGAAGGCCTGGTAGGGAAGGGCACAGAGAGAGACCAAAGTCCAAAGTCAACAGAACCTGGAAGGGGAGGGAGAGGCCAGGAGAGGCCGCCATGCATGTTGCCACGTGACAGAGGAGCCCAGGACCAGCATCTGCCGGGGGCAGCCCTAGAACCACAGTCCTCTGGGGGAGAGTACTGCCTTGACCACACCTTGATTTGGGATTCCCCCAGCCTCAAAACTGTGAGCCACTAAACGCCATGTTCAAGCCAACCTATTACAGGGCATTTAGAAGCCAGGAAACTAAAACAAATCTATAATTCAATTTAGAGATAACTGACATATTTACAATATTGGGCTTTTCAATCAATGAACATGGTATATCTTTCAATTTATTTTAATGTCTCTAAATAAAGTTTTACAGTTTTCCTTGTAGAAATCTTACACATTTTTTTGTAGGATTTATTTATATTTTTTGATGCCACTGTAAACAAAATTTAAAAATACTTTGTTGCTGACAGTTTATTTACAGATTCTGTTGGATCTTCTATGTTCAAAATAAAAGTAGTTGGAAATGCTGAAAATTTTGCTTCTTCATTTCCAATATTTGTGCCTTTTATTTATTTTTCTTTTGCATTGTTTTTGATTTCTAATAGAATGCTGAATAGAGATGGTGTCAGTCGGCATCCTTGCTAATTCCCACTATCAGAGGAAAAGCTTTCCGTATTTCACTATTCTATTTGCTGTTTGCTGAATGTTTTCTGTAGATATCCTTTCTCAATTGTGGCAGGGAAAGTGCCAAGTGTTCATTAAGAGCTGTTTTCATTTTTCCTGTCCCTGGGCATACAGGAAGCCAATATTTCTTAGTTTTGCTTGAAATTTGATTGGGTTCAAGTAATTTGACTGAGTTATGGCCAGCAGGATGTGGGTGACAGTGAGGTGCGTCCCATCCAGGCTTGACCATAAAAGCTCTTGCACGAATCCCAACCACAAGGAGAACCATTTTCAAGCATTATGATGGCTGTCATTTAAAACAATGGGAAACAAGTGTTGGAGAGGATGTGGAGAAACAGGAACACTCACTCACTGCTGGTGGGACACACGTGACACACGGATAAGCCTGGACAACATCAAGTTGAGTGAAATAAGCCAGACACAAAAGGACAAATATTGTGTGATCTCACTGATCTGAAATAACTAGAATAAACAAACTCATAGAGTCAGAATCTAGAAAACAGGTTACCAGGGGACGGGATGAGGGAGGCGGGACAGGGAAGGGGAAGTCAATGCCTAAAATATGCAGCGCTCCTGTTTGGAATGATGGTAACGTTTTGGTAATGGGTGGTGGTGTTGGCAGATAACATTATTAATGTAATTAACAGCACTGAAATATGTATTTGAATGTGATTAAAAGGGGGAAATGTTAGACTGCACATATGGTAACAGAAAAATTAAAAAAAAAATCTACGGAATTACACTATAGAAACAATAAACCCTAAATTAAACCATGGACTAAATTAATAGTACAATTATAAAAATGTGCTTTCATCAGTTGTAACAAACGTTTCCCACCAGTACAAGTTGTTAATTGAGTGGTATATAGGAATCCTGTACTTTATGCATGATTGTTCTGTAAACCTACAACTTCTCTAATAAAGAAGAAAAGCAAATAAAGCTCCAGCATGACCTTACCATTCTCTCATATTTAATCTGGAAAGCCAAAAGATGGGGCCCCAGGTGAGGATACCCGAGCTGCTGCTTGGAAGCAATCACCCTGCTGTTCTGCAGAACCTACCTGGGATTTATCTTCAATAGGACACCACTGAGATTTGGGGGATTTGTTACTGCAGCATAGCCTAGCTTATCCTGACAAATACGTTACTTTAAGAGATGTTCCCTGCTGTTTGTAGTTTGGTAAATGATTTTGTCATAAATGAATGTTGAATTTTTTCTTTTTTTTTTTTTTTTTTTGGCATGGGCAGGCACTGGGAATTGAACCTGGGCCTCTGGCATGGCAGGTGAAAATTTTGCCACTGAGCCACCCTTGCCCGCCCGAATATTGAATTTTATCAAACTTTTTTTTCTGCAACTCTTAAAATGATCATGTGATTTTTCTCCTTCAGTCAGCTGATATGGTGAGTTACACAGATTTAATTTTCTAATCTTAAACAAACATTGCATTCCTGAAATAAACCTGACTTGGTCAAGATATACTATCATTTTAATGTATTGATGCATTCGCTTTGCTAAATATACTTCTTAGGAAGTAAGACAGGTTTATAATTTTCATTTCTCTTCCTGTTGTAGTCAGGTTTTGGTTTCAAGGTTATGCTAGCCTCATGATATGTTGGGGATTTCCCCCCTTTTCCATCTCTAAAAGACTTGTATGAGACTGAAATACCATCTTAAGTGCTGGTAGAATTTACCAGTGTAGTTTTATGAGGTTAGGTTTTAATTGGAATGATGATTTCTGACCACTGATTTAATAGTTATGATTCAGATTTTTCTTTCTTCATTATAATCTTTGACAACTGTCTTAGTTTCCAGGCTGCTGAGACAAATACCACACAATGAGTTGGCTTAATAGGACTCTATTGGCTCACCGGTTTCAGAGGCTGGAAGACTCGTTTCCTCTTGGGTCAGCGGTTTCTTGCTGGCCAGGACTCCTTGGGATTCCTTGGGTTTTCTGTCACATGGCAAGATCCTCTCCTTGTCTTTTGCATTCTGACTTCCAGCTTTTGCTCTTCCACTTTGTGTCCATAAAGCCACCAGTCACAGGCTAAGACCCAACCTCACTCAGTTGGGCCACACCGTAATTAAAAATGACATCTTCAAAGGACCTGTTGATTATGGGTTCACACCCAAAGTAATGGATTAAAATTAAAAAGTGTTCCCCTAAACACCCCAGGGCACATAATTCAGTCTATCACAGCAACTTAAATATTTTTTTTAGGACTATATCAATTATATGTAAATTTTGAAATATTTGGCATAAGGTTTATAATATTCTGATCTGTTTTAATTCTGTGCTATCTGTAGTGATATGCTCTGTTCATTCCTAATGTTTGTTGCGTCTCTCTATTCTTTTTTCTTGCTCAGTATTGCTAGAGGTTTGTCATTTTATTAGTCTTTTCAAAGAACCAACTTTTGGCTTTATTGATCTTCTCTACAGAATGTTTATTTCCTATTTCATCAATTTCTGTTCTTATTTTATTAATCCTACACTCCGACTGTTTTTGAGGTTATTTTGCTGTTCTTTTTCTAGCTTCTTGTGATGGATGCTCAGCTAATTAATTAGCAGTTTGTCTTTTTTTCTAATGTACAAAGTGCAGGCTGTAACATTTCCCCATAAGCCTGTCTTTATTTCTCACAAGTTTTGATATGTAGTATTTTCATGATGATTCAGTTTAAATTTTTCCAATTTCCATTACAATATCTATTTTGACCCATAAGTTATTTAGAAATATTTTTCTTAATTACCAAACAGATGGGAAGTTTTGGTTATCTTTTTGTTACTGATGTCTAATTTAGTTGCATTATGGTCATAGAACATAATCATTTCAATCACTGGAAATGTAGTGATGTTTGCTTTCTGTCCCAGCATATGGTTAAATTTGGAAGATGTTTCATGAAAAGACTGTATTCTTTGTTTCTTTAAGTGATGAAAAGACTGTATTCTGAGGTTGTTGGGTTCAGCGTTCTGTCCCTTCGATCAGGATTGCTAAGTATTTTGTGTAAAGCCATGTTCTTCCTGATTTTTTGACTGTCTGGTCTATCAGTTACTGAGAAAGGTATGTTAAATCTCCCACTATGATTGAGAATTTGTCTGTTTCCATTTAGCTCTTTTGATTATCATTTCATATATTCTGAGGCCATGTTATTATTATTATACTATCTTTCTGTGCATTGAGCCTCCTTACCTCTAGTAATGCTTTTTGACTTAAAGTCTTTCTTATTTCTTTTCTTCTTACTTGCTATGGCTTTCTTTTGCCCACAGTTTTCTAATTTCTTGAAATAGGAACTTGCAAATGGTCCTGTGCTTTTAATTTTGCTTCCCATGTTTGCTGATAGTGTATAGAAATGTAACTGATTTTTGCATGTGTGTTCATCTTTATCTTCCAACTAAACTCATTTATTCTAGTTTTTTTTTTTTTTTTAAGATTCCTTGGGATTTCCTACATAGACAATCATGTCATCTGTAAATAGGGCAAGTTTTCTTTCTTCCTCTCCAATCTGTATCACTCTATCCACCCATCTGCCTGTCTCTGTTTACCTATCTATCAGTCCCATTTTCTGAACTTGAATGTATGTTGTATACATTATACTTCTTTAAAACTTAATCCTGTCATGTACATTTCCTAAGAACAAGGATTTCACTTATGGACCCATATTAAGTGCAGTTATCAAGTTCAAGAAAATTAACATTCATATAAAGCTTATAGGCCATACTCCAATTTTTTCAGATTTCCCAGTAAGGTCCTTTTGAGATTTTCCTTCTCCCTTATTAGATTCCGTCTAGGATCATGCTTTGCATTTAATTGTCATTGACTCTGTAGATGTTCGTTTCTTCTTTTTTTTTTTAAATTGTGGGAACATATATATAACATAAACTTTCCCATCTCAACCTCTCCCAAGCATACCATTCAATGGGATAAATCATATCCATGATGTTACAGTGCCTTTACCTTCTTCCATTCCTAAAACTTTCCCATCTCTCCAAACAGAAACCCTTCTACCTATTAAGTATTAACTCTCAGTTTTAGTTTGCTAAAGTTGCTGGAATGAAATATACCAGAAATGGATTGGCTTTTATAAAGGGGATTTATTAAGTTACAAGTTTACAGTTCTTAATTAAAAATGTCCATTAAAAATGTCCAAACTAAGATATCCAGATAAAGAGGATCTCTTTCTTGACTCTGAAGAAAGGCCATGTGGCATCTGGGTTTCCTCAGCCACATGGGAAGGCACATGGCTGGTGTCTGCTGGTCCATTCTTTGCTTCTCTGGGGACACAACTCTGGGTTCTGGCTTGCTTAGCATCTCATGGGAAGGCACATGGAGATGTCTGCTGGGCTCCTCTCTGGGCTTCTGGTTTCAAACAACTCTTGCAGATCCTGTGGGTACTTTTGATATTTTCCTCTGCATCTCCAAATGTCTGTGTCTAAGATTTCTCTGTACTGGGTATTCAAGTATCTCCGTTGGTAATCCGAACAACTTCAAATGTCTGCATCCATGTCAGCTCTTTTAAGGACTCCAGTAAACTAATCAAGACCCACCTTGAATGGGTGGAGTCTCATCTCCAGCTAATCAAAAGGTCACACCCACAACTGGGTAGAGTCACACCTCCATGGAAGTAATCTAATCAAAAGGCTACACCACAGTCGAGTAGGCCAATCTGTATGGAAACAATCTAATCCAAGGTTCCTCCCTAAACAAAATGTCTGGCCCCACCAGCCTGGATCAAGATTGAAAGCAAATGCCTTTTCTAGGGTACATAACTATTTCAAACTAGCACACTCCTCATTCCCCCGTCTGTTGCCTTTGGAAACCTGTACTCTACATTTTGTCTCTCTGAGCTTACCAATTCTCTGATATGTTCTTTGTCATTCAAGTGGGGCTTAAATTTAACATCCTAAATCTATAACAATCTCATATGCTTCGATACCAACTTAACTTTAATGGTGTATAAAGATTAAGTTCTTTTACTCCTTCACCCCCCACTTTTATGTAGTTCTTTGTAACAAATTACTTGTTTAAACATTATGAGTCCCAAAACACCAATTTCTCATTACATTTTATGCATTTGCCTTTTAGAGACTATAGGAAGTAAAAAGTGGAATTACAAACCAAAAATACAATAGCACTGGCATTTATATTTACCAAATCACCCTTACTGGAGATCCTTAGTTCTTCATGTGGCTCCAATCTACTGTCTAGTGTTCCTTCCTTCCAGCCTGCAGAACTCTTTTGAGAATCTCTTATGGGCCTGCCTAACGGTGACAAACTCCCTCATCTTTTTTCTGTTCATCTGTGAATGTCTAAATCTCTTCCTCATTTTCGAGAGACAGTTTTGCAAGGTATAGAATTCTTGGTTGGCAATATTTTTCCTTAAGTACTTTAAATATGGCATCCCACTGCTGCCTTACCCTCATTGTTTCTGACGAGAAATTAGCATTTAACCTTACTGAGGCTCCCTTGTGGCTTTCAAAATTCCTCTTTACCTCTGGCATTCCACAGTTTGATTATGATGTGGTGTGGTGTGGGTCTATTTGGATTTATCCTGTTTGGAGTTTGTTGAGCATCTTGGAGGTATATATTCATGTCTTTCATTAAATTTGGGAAATTGTCCTTTCTTCTCCTTCTGGGCCTCCCACAATGCATATACTGGCACCACTGATGGTATCTCACATGTACTTCAGGCTCTGCTTACTTTACTTCATTCTTTCTTCCTTGTGTTCCTCAGACTGGGTGATTTCAATTTTCTTATTTTCAAGTTCATTTATTCTTATGCCAGCTCCAATCTGCTACTGAACCACTGTGGGAGATTTTTAGGTTGTGTTACAGAGGTCTTCAGTTCCATTTGACTCCTTTTCATAATTTTCATCCTGTATTGATATTACCTTTGTATTCATCTCTGTTGTTTACTTAATTTTCTTTAGTTCTTTCTCCATGTTTTCCTTTATCTCTTTGAGCATATTTAGGGCCAGCTTTTTAAAATCTTTGTCTAGTATGTCCCAGGTTTGGTCCTCTTCCTTAATAATTTCTAATGCTTTAAAATTCTCATCTGCCTAGGCTATTGCTTCCTGTTTCTTTGTATGTTTTGTAATAATTTGTTGAAGCCTGGACATCTTGATATTTTAATGTTAATTCTGGAATTTAGACTCTGAGACATCTGTTCCTTCAGTTTGTATCCTGCTAGTGTTATGACAGGGCTTCCCTTGAAAGCTAGGATCTAATGAAAAATAAAATAAAAAGGAAGAGAAAAAAGAAAACGCCCTCCCTAGTCTGCAGACTGACCTGAGCGAATGCTCTCCTTCAGAGCTTGTCCATTCAATGAGTTTAGAAAATAGCTGGAAGTCAAAGCCCAGGGTCTTCCCCGACCCCTTTTGTGTATGCATCATGTTTTGGGCAGGCTTGTGTGTCCTAGGAAGTCTGCTGTTTACATGAATGTGAATGTTCCCTCTTCCCTAGGAAATGGTTTCCTAATGCTCTAGGCACTGCACTCTATGTCCTACAGTCAGCAACACCTTTCCCCAGGCACCACGGCTTGATTGCTTTCCCACAGCATTCTGCAGGGGAGCTTTGTGAGCTGCCTTCTACATGCAGGCAAGTTCTGGGATGGTGAGCCTGAGATGAGTGTTCTGATTCAATCCCTCAGGCCACCTACAGACAGACTGAGCTAGACATACATATTCCAGCACATGCGCAAGGATGACTCTCCTCCCTCCAGCACTGAGACCCACATGCTGAGCCAGTGGGGGGCTGGGGAAGGGGCCAGCCAGGGTGCCAGGAGATGCTGCCACTTCTAGGTTGCATTCTTCTTGAAGTGACGGTCACCCTGCTACTGCAATCCTTTAAGTGTATTCTGGAGCTTTGAGAAAGATGTTTCTGGCAGTACTTGCTGGTTGTTCAAAGCTTCTACAGGAGGTCAGAGCCCCAAAGCTTCTCACTGCCCTCTTGATTGGGATGGGGCCTGAAAATCCATGACTTTTAGTTCTTGATTTGAGACCTTTCTTTTTTTTCTCATGTAAGCATTTAGTGTTATAAATATCCCCCATAGCTGCATCCAATATACTTTGATATTTGTATTTTCATTTTTATTCAGTTATATATATTTTTTATTTCCTTTAAGACTTTCTCGTTGACTCATGGATTATTTACAAGTGCGTTATTTAATTTTTAAGTGTTTACTATTTCCCTGTTGTCTTTTTTAAATGTCTAATTTGATTCCACTATGGTCAGAAAACATACTCTGTGATTTCAGTTCTTTCAAATTTGTTGAGGTTTGTTTTATGGCCTAGGATATGGTCTTCGGATGCTTGAAAAAATATACGTATTGTGTTGTGGTTAGGCAGCATTTTAAACACATCTATTAGATCCTGGTAGTTGATTGTATTGTGCAGTTCTTCTATATCCTTGCTGGTTTTCTGTCAATTTCTGAGAGTGGAGTGCTGAAGCCCTACCTATAATTGTGAATTTGTCCATTTCTCCTTTCAGTTTTATTGGGTTTGCTTCATGCATTTTCAGACTTTGTTTGGTGGAGCTTTTTGGTATATATTTTTCTGTTTGGTATACATTTAGGGTTTTAGAGAATGTATTTAAGGTTTTTGTATCCATCAACAGAAGAGTGGCTAAACAAGCTGTGGCCTGTACATAAGATGGAATATTATGCAGCTGTAAGACAGAATAAAGTTGTGAAGTTTAACAACATGGATGGGCCTTAAGGACATTATGCTGAGTGAGATTAGCCAGAAACAAAAGGACAAATACTGTATGGTCTCATTAATATGAACTGACATTAGTGAATAAACTTGGAGAATTTCATTGGTAACAGACCATCAGGAGATAGAAATAGGGTAAGATATTGGGTAATTGGAGCTGAAGGGATACAGAGTGTGCAACAGGACTGATTGTAAAAACTCAGAAATGGACAGCACAATACTACCTAACTGTAATACAGTTATATTAAATCACTGAATGAAGCTGAATGTGAGAATGATAGAGGGAGGAGAGATGGGGGCACAAATGAAATCAGAAAGAAAGACAATAACGACTGAGATGGTAAACTCTAGGAATGCCTAGAGTGTACAATGATAGTGACTAAATGTACAAATTTAAAAATGTTTTTGCATGAGGAAGAACAAAGGAATGTCATTACTGCAGGGTGCTGAAAATAGATGGTAATTCATATTTTAAAATTTTAACTTGTGTGAGACTAAAGCAAAAACTGTTTATTTGGTACAAAATTTTTATTTAGACTAGTGCATTTCCTTATATAACTTATGTGGACAGCTTAACTGAACACCATAAGTAATGGAACCTTAAGTAGGGCATAAGCTTTTGTAGGTTTGTCCAGAGTGAAGCCCCAATAAATTCCAGAGTGATTTGAACAGTGAGTAAAAAAGTATTTGCAAAGTCCCCTTGGGGGAATGGTCAGAAAGGGGGAAAATTCAACCTCCCCAAATGGAGAATTCTTGATCTTCTCACAAGCAGTGCAGACAACCAAAGCAATAGGCTGAGTCCCCAATCTTGGGGTTTGTTCATATGAAACTTAACCCCATAAAGGATAGGTCAAGCCTACTTAAAATTAGGCCTAACAGTCACCCCCAAGAGAACCTCTTTTGTTGCTCAGATGTGGCCTCTCTCTTCAGCCAACACAACAAGCAAACTCACCACCCTCTCCCGTCTACGTGGGACATGACTCCCAGGGGTGTGGATCTTCCTGGCAATGTGGGACAGAAATCCTAGAATGAGCTGAGACTCAGCATCAAGGGATTGGGAAAAGCTTCTAGACCAAAAGGGGAAGAGGGAAATGAGACAAAATAAAGTGTCAGTGGTTCAGAGATTCCAAACAGAGTTGAGAGGTTATCCTGGAGGTTATTCTTATGCATTAAATAGATATCACTTTGTTAGTCAAGATGCAACGGAGAGGCTGGAGGGAACTGCCTGAAAATGTAGAGCTGTGTTCCAGTAGCCATGTTTCTTGAAGATGATTGTATAATGATATAGCTTTCACAATGTGACTGTGTGATTGTGAAAACCTAGTGTCTGATGCTCCTTTTATCTACCTTATCAACAGATGAATAAAACATATGGCATATAAATAAATAGGGGAACAAATGTTAAAATAAATTTAGTAGATTGAAATGCTAGCGATCAATGAAAGGGAGGGGTAAGGGGTATGGTATGTATGATTTTTTTTCTGTTGTCTTTTTATTTCTTTTTCTGAATTGATGAAAATACTCTAAAATGATCATGATGATGAATATGCAACTAAAAAAAGAAAGAAAAGAACCTCCCTACATATAAGTGCATTCTAGAGGGAACACTAGTTATTGGAGACAGATTTATTGGGGGTGGTGGTGAGGGGGACAAGTGGATAACCACATTCAAATTAAATATCCTATTAGCATTAGTATATTCCATATTAAATTTGTAAAGGCAATGTCCCTTCTTCCTCTCAACTTATATTGCAAGGTCTCATCACTATTTTATCCAGTAACAAGCCAGAGAATTCTCAATCCGTTGGGTGGAAGGCCAGAGTCATAGAGAATTGATATGAATGACAATTTAATTACATACTATTTCACCTATACCCACATGCTACCTTTTATCGAAAAAATAAACTTTGCTTATAGATTTAAAAAAAAATTTTTTATGTCTTCTTGGTGGATTTTCATTGAACTTTTAATTTTGCTTATTTTATTCATCATTTGTAGAAGTTCTGATTGGTTATTTGTCAAATCTGGTTAGTCAGTTTTATAGTATCCTTGTTCTTTAAAAGATGTTAACTTTTAAAATCTCTATCTGATAATTTCAATATCAAAGTCTGTACAAGAAAAGATAAACTTGAATAAAAACGTACCTGACAGAGACTGAGCTTTAAACTGGAAGATAGTTAGTTGTCTTGAAGTGGAATATATATATTTTGCAGAAACGGATGGCTCAGGAGCAAGTTGAGTTGTTACAGAAGATAAAAAATTACATTCTGAGTCTCAGTACATAAAACTGGACCCTTAAAAGAGATGGGGTCAGTGAGAGCGAGAGTGAGAGCAAGGGAGTGAGGGGGGCTGGGAGGACGTTCTCCTGTTGGGCCACATTTAACCTTCACCCTGGTGTCTGTTGTACCCCTGAGGAAACTGGGGGTGCGGGGGTGTAGGGGACATGGCCCCTCCAGGAGGTTCTGCTGGGCATGCCGGGTACCAGGCATCTCCTGTGAGGCTTAGTTCATCCTGACAAGGGAGTCTGTGTACTGACAAGTCACTGATTTGCTATAGCACCCGGGAGAGGAAAGTCAATAAAAGTAACCATCTGAGCTGAAAATGAAAAGGGAGGTCAAGACTAATTCGACTGATCCTTCCTTCTCATCCTCCAAATGGTCACCTGAGACCCAGCCTTTCCCCTTCCTCACTTGTCTTTGCCACAACCCCAGCGCGGCCCCTTCCGGGAGGCCATCTCCAAGCCCCCAGCTCTGCTGCCCAGGCATACCTCCATCTCACCTATTTGCCTCTGTCTCCCCCACAGTTTGCTCCTGCAGGCCTCCGGGATGTGACTGTCTTTTCACTCTGGGTAAGGTGCCTGGCTCCTCACTCAGCAGGAAACCGTCCAGTCCTTACTGCGGGGTTATGTAATACAAGGCCAGCACCCAAGCAAGATGCATAGAATTTGTTCATCTCTATTCCCTCGGGAAGCCCTAATAAAATGGCAATAAAGGCATAAAAATAGTATGAAACCACAAGGGCAAAAGAGTGGGAAAGGAGATAACAGTAGGTGGGAACAGTCAGCAGAATTTTGGAAGCTGGAGAGCTGCTGAAGAAGTGGTGACAGACCAAGCAGAGCCCACGAACAGGGAAGGGGCTACCCAGCAGGGGGACACTGGTACTGGAGGAGGAAGCAGTCCCTCCAGCTGGGGTGGCCGAGGACCAGCAGACAGGAAGACTAGTTGAGAATGGGTCTAGGGGGCCCTTCGGCCCACCCGGTCACCTATTCTACTCTCCATTCTTACAGAAGTCCAGAAATCTGCTCTCTGCTGAGGGTGGACCAGAAACGTTCCCGACACAGCTGGTGGCAGGTGGAGGTACGTCAGTAAGACAGGAGGATTAAATTCACCCCAGAACCCTGGGCTGGAGGGTGTCTTCTTAGGGAAGAGAGCACCCAGGAGACCTACAGAAAGTGCCCTTCACATAGGGCCCAACTTTGGGTCACGAAGGTCACAGCTCGCCTCGTACACCCACAGCTTCCGGTCAGAATCTTAGCACCTGGCCTAGAAATGTGAGCGGTCAGGCTAGGAGGAGACACATTTTAAAGAGATGCCTACAGGAAGGAGGCCCAAACAACCCGCAGGGGAGAAGGAGCTCAGGGGAAACAAAGGAAATGCAGGGAGCAAAAGGGAAATTTCAAAGGCCTCCAAATAATGTGGTCAGAAAGACAGGAGATACGTCACATCTCTGAAACAAGAATGGAGTGCTCTATAAAGGAGCGGCCAGAAAATAGGAAGGATCTCTTAGAAATTAAAAAAAAAAGGTGCCTCATGGAACTTATATTCTGGTGGATGAAAGCAGCAAAAAATCCAATTAGGAGAAGTGTTAGATGATAAATTTAAGGAAATAATATGTTAAAGAGCAGATAAATTAGACAATCCGCCAGGAGGTCCAATCTAACTAATAGAAATGCCTGAAAGAAATAAAAGAAAAACGACGAGAAGAAATTATCAAATAAATAATATAAATATTTTCCCAAACTAGGACATACGTTTTAACTACCAAAGGCCCTCTGAGGGCTCAGCACTTTGAATAAAGAAAATCTGTATGATGTCAAATCATTATAAAATTTCAGAGTAGCAGGTTTAGAGAGAGATCCTAGAAGTTTCCAGAGAGAGAAAACCACAGGCCTGGGACTCAGGATAGCACTGGACTTCTCAGTAGCAATTCTGGAATTCAGAGGACAATGGATTAATGTCTTCAAAGAATGAAAGGGATGTGATTTCCAACCCAGAATCCTATATTTGGGTCAAACTGCCAACGAGAACAACAGCTGGTGTACTTTTTCTATTATGGGAAGATAGTAAATACGTTAGGTTTTGTGAACCACATACTGTCTTTGTCATATATTCTTTTATTTTTTTAACTTTTTAAAAATATATAAGAAATTTTAAATGGAAATGGGTTACAGGGCAGATATGGCCCATGGGCTGTAGCTTACCAACCTCTGGATTTGACAGTGGAATAAAATTGGGTTCATATATGCAAGGTCTCAGAAAATTTATCTCCTCTACACTCATTCTCAGAAAGCTGTGGGAGGGTGTACCCTACTAAAACGAGAAAGTAAACCCCAAAAGAGAAAAGCATTGGATCCAAGGAATGTGGGTTCCAAGTCAGGAGAAGGGCAAAGGGCATCCCCAGGAAGAGTGAAGGGAAATCTCATGATGCTGCTGTGCAGCTGGCAGAGAGGGAGCTTGTATACACGGAGCTGGACCGCTCCAGGGGATACGAGCAGAGGCAAAATGGAACAGACAGACAACCTGATGAGTCTGTGCTAAGAAAAGCTCTCAAATTCTTCTGGCATTAGTGATGAGTATAAGGAAACTCGGGAGACAAATAAATGAAGCAATCATTAATTCTAGGAAAAACCAAAGTTTATATGCTAGGCAATGGAATAATACTGTACTGCACGGTTCAGTTATAAACACTATTTACACTGACATCACTGCGAACAATAAATATTAACCAAAATTTGTGAGCTAATCAATTTGGCAGCATGTGGTGGAGGTGAAGTGTGATTGTGAGGGTGGAGGTGTGAGCAAGTTAAATTTTTATTTTTCATAACTGGAAGCCAATGGATAGCACTAAAACTGAAAAATTAAGAAACAACAGTTTAAGTTTGTTTATTTAAAAATAGAGACTCATATACCAGAAGAAAACATTTGAAAAAGTCAAAAGTGATTGTTCTGGGAACCAGGAATCAGAATTGAGGAAGGTCAGAACAAATGACACTCTTAGCCTTATACAGGCGTACCTTGTTTCATTTTGCTTTGCTTTATTGCTTTGCAGATATTGCGTATTTTTACAAACTGAAGGTTTGTGGCAACCCTCAGTTGAGAAAGTATATTGGTGCCATTTTTTCAATAGCATGTGCTGCTCATTTTGTGTCTCTGTGTCACATTTTGGTAAGTCTTGCAATATTTCACACTTTTTCATTATTATATTGGTTATGGTGATCTGTGATCAGTGATTTTTAAAATTACTATCACAACTTTTTTGGGGCGCCATGAACTGGGCCATATAAGAAGGTGAACTTAATTGATAAGTGTGTGTTTTCTGACTTTTCCACTGACCTCTCCTCAGGCCTCCTTATAGCCTGACACACAACAATATGGAAATCAGGCCAGCTAATAAGCCCACAGTGGATTCCAAGTGTTGATGTGAAAGGAAGAGCCACATGACTGTCATTTTAAATCAAAAGCTAGAAATAATTAAGCTTAGTGGAAGAAACATGTCAAAGGCTGAGACAGGCTGAAAGTTCGGCCTCTTGTGCCAAACAGTCAGCCAGATTGTGGAAAAAGGAAAAGTGCTTGTAGGTAATTAAACGTGCTACTCCGCCGAGCACATGAATGATAAAAAAGCAAAACAGCCTTATTGCTGATATGGAGAAACTTTTAGTGGGCTAGGTAGAAGATCAAGATTCCCTTAAGCCAAAGCCAAATCCAGAGCAAGGTCCTAACTCTCTTCAGTTCCATGAAGGCTGAGAGAGGTAAGGAGCTGCAGAAGAAAAGTTTGAAGCTAGGAGGGGCTGATTTATGAGGTTTCAGGAAAGATGCTGTCACCGTAACTTAAAAGTGCAAGGTGAAGCAGCAAGTGCTGATGTAGATGCTGCAGCAACTTATCCAGAAAAGTTTGCTAAGATAACTCATAAAGATGGCTATACTAAACAACAGATTTTCAATGGAGATGAAACAGCCTTCTATTGGAAAAAGATGCCGTCTAGGACTTTCATAGTTAGAGAGAAGTCAATGCCTGACTTCAAAGGACAGGTTGATCTCTAGTTAGGGGCTAATGCAGCTGGTGACTTTAAGTTGAAGTCAGTGCTTATTTACCATTCCAAATACCTGAGCACCCTAAAGAATTGTACTAAATCTACTCTTCCTGTACTCTATAAATGGAACAACAAAGACTGGATGCCAGCACATTTTTTTTTACAACACGGTATATTGAATATTTTCAGACCACTGTTGAGAACTACTGCTCAGAAAAAAAAATTCCCTTCCAAATATTACTGCTTATTGACAATACACCTGGTCACCCAAAAGCTTTGCTGGAGATGTACAATGAGATTAATGTTGTTTTCATGCCTGCTAACACAGCATCCATTCTGCAGCCCATGGATCAAGGAGTCATTTCGACTTTCAAGCCTAATTACTTAAGAAACACATTTCATGAGACTATAGTTGCTATAGATAGTGACTGCTCAGATAGATATGCGCAAAGTAAATTAAAACCTTCTGGAAAGGATCCACGATACTAGAGGTCATTAAGAATATACATGATTCATGGGAGGAATCAAAATACCAACATGAACAGGAGTTCAGAAGAAGTTGACTCCAACTTGAGGCGTTCCCTACTTTAGTGGAGGAAGTCACTGAAGATATGGTGGGAATAGCAAGACAACTAGAATTAGAAGAGGAGCCTGAATATATGGCTGAATTGCTTTAATCTCATGATAAAACTTTAATGGATGAGGAGTTGTTTCCAAGAGATGAGCAAAAAAAGAGGTTTCTTCTGATGGAACCCATTCCTGGTGAAGAAGCTATGAACATGTTGAAATGTCAACAAAGTATTTACAATATTACATAAACTGAGTTGACAGATCAGCTGCAGGGTTTGAGAGGACTGATTCCAATTCTGAAAGACGTTCTATTGTGGGTAAAACGCTATCAAACAGCATTGCATGCTACAGAGATATCTTTTGTAAAAGGAAGAGTCTATTGATGTGGAAAACTTCACTGTTGCCTTATTTTAAGAAATTGCCCCAGCCACCCCAACCTTTTACAGCAATCACCCTGATCCGTCAGCAGCCACTAATGTCAAGGCAAGACCCTTCACCAGCAAAAAGGCAACTTCTCATTGAAGGCTCAAGTGATGGCTAGCATTTTTAGCAATAAAGTAATTTTTAAATTAAGGTATGCACATTGCTTTTTTAGACATAATGCTATTGCACACTTAACTCGACTATAATATAGCATAAACACAGCTTTTAGATGTGCTCAGAGACCAAAAAATTCATGTGATTTGCTTTATTTCGATATTTGCTTTATTGCAGTGGCCTGGAACTGAACCTGCGATATCTCTGAAGTATGCATGTCATAATATGACTTTTAAATATATATATATATATATATATACACACACATAATACTTTGATAAAAGTAAAAATAAATAAAAATTAATGCTTATTGTAGAAATACTACAGTATGCTGAAAAGCATAAAGGATCCAAAAATTAACAAAACACATCCAAGAGGTTACTAATGACATTTTGGTTCATTCTCTGTCTTTTTCTTCTCTATATTTTTCTTCATACAATGTAAATTCAATTTTCTATCCTTTTTTATTTAGATAATAATAAGCATTTTTCTTGATCATTAACACTCTTGAAAACACCATTATAATGACTGCATAATAATGGAGATTTCAAAATATAATCAATATATTGTGAACATCTTCATAGATCAATCTTGGTTGCAAATTTTGGATCATTTCTTAAGATAAATTATTAGAAAGGAAAATTATTGGCTTGAACATCTGGGGGGCTCTTGCTACATCTTGCCAACAGCTTTGCAGAAATTCTGAACAAAGAAACAGGTATACGGGAGAGCCCATCTCATTGCACTCTAGGCAGTGCAGGGTTCGCTTATTTAAAAGCATCTTTGCCAATTTGTAGAATTTTTTTTGGTGATTTAAAACCCACCTTTAAAAAGTCTATATGCAATTTATTTTTATCATTTATCAGACACTAATATTTCTACTTGTGGGAACTACCTACTCACAGCCCTTGCTCATTTATCTACTGTCAGGTATGAACAGTTTTTTAACAAGTTTATTAGATTTTACCTCTAAGGTGTGCAATCATAAAGAGAGGATCGTCTGCTGAAGCCTGGGCTTTTTCTCCTAACTTCTCTTTCCTGGCTGCAAAGGAATTGGGTAATGGTCTCAGGCAGACTAAGGCATTCCCCTGGGTGTGATGAAAAGCTTCAAGCCTTTACCTCAGCGATCATTTTTAATGCTTGCTCCTCCGCCTGCACTGTTCTCTATGTCTCATCTCTCTCATAACTTCCATCTCATCCTTTCCTTGAGTTCTCCAAGAATTCTCAGACTGGGGCTCTCACATTCCATTTTAGCCACCAGAAATATCCTCCCTGCTGCCCCTTGTCCACTGAGCATTAATTTGGCAATTACATTTTTCATTCCAAAAGTACTTCATTGCCCGAAATCTGCTCCTTTTCCACCGCAGTCTGTTTTTTTGCAATGGTCACATTTTCCTCTTGAATCTCACAGAGAACCAGAAATTTAAATTCTTTTATCTTCTTAAATGGAGGGCTGCTTGTCCTGAATCTGTAGGCTGGCACTGTCATTGGAACTGCAGCATCTTCTCGCACGAACTGTGATTCTTCTCTGACAGCTCAGGCCCCCCGGGGAAGTATGAGGGCAGGTGTCCCTGTCGGAGCCCAGGATGGTCCCTATTTAATTATCTCCTTCACAGCAAAAGGACACAGGTAGCATTTAAGTTTATTGCAATTTTTATTTGCACTTTAGAAATACACTTGCTTACGTAGTTCAAGGGGGGAGATGTAGGGCAAGGGAAACAGCCCCGAGAGGGAATTCTCCACATGTAGGGTTTAGCCTTAGCATTTTACTGCCTGAAATATATAGAGATGAAATCAAATTGATTTTTTCCCTCAAACAGCAAAGTTTGAGCTTCCTTTTATTAAACAATCTGCTCCCCTCAGTTTTTTTTTTGTTTTTCTGTTATCATAAATTAACTTCTTAAAAATCTTTTTATTATGAAATAATTTCAAACCATGGGAAAGCTGAAAAAATAAAACAATAGAGAGAATTTCAATATACCCCCTACCCAGATATCCTGTTTTAATGTCTAACATTTTGCCAATTTGTTTTTTTCTCTATCACCTACCTACCTAATGTATGATCTTTCTGTCATCGATTTTCTAACCATCTGAGAGATTGCAAATATCATGCTTCTTTAACACTTAATACTTCCATGTATATTTCCTCATCATATTAAGTACAATTATCAAGTTTAAGGAATGTAATATCAATGTAAATTTTTACTATCATCCCAATAATGTCCTTTTGGTATTTTCTCCTCCATTATTAGATTAAATCCAGGATCATGGATTGCATTTAATTGTTATTATCTCTTTAGTCTTTCTTAAAAAATGTGGTAATACATATACAACAAAAAATTTCCCAATTTCAAGCATTCACAATGTTGTGGTACTATCACCATCATTCATTAACTTCTTTTTTGGATGCATGGGCTGGGAAATGAAATCCATTAACTGTTAGAGGAACCACTCAACTTTTCCACATGACTGCGCCATTTTACATTCCCACCAACAATGAATGAGCATTCCTGCTTTCTCCACATCCTTGTCAGCACCTATTTTTAGTGTTTTAGAAATAATAGACAATCTGGTAGTTGTGAAGTGGTAATTTTGACTTGTATGTCTTAAATGCTAATGATGTTAAACATCTTTTCATGTGTATTGGCCATTCGTATATCATCTTTGGAGAAATATCTATTCAAGTTCTTTGCCCAGTTTTAAATTGGGTTGTTCGTCTTTTTGTTGTTGAGGTTGTAGCTTTTAAGATAGTCTAGATATTAAACCTTTATTGGGTATATGGTTTCCAAATATTTTCTTCTATTCTGTAAATTCTCTTCTCTATTGCTTGGTAATGTACTTTTTGATATGCAAAAGTTTTTACTTCTGACAGAGTCCAATTTATCTATTTTTTTCTTTTGCTGCTTGTGATGTTTAAAAGTCTATTTCCTGGTATAAAATCATAAGATATTGCCCTATGTTTTCTTCTAGGAATTTTATAGATTTAGTTCTTATATTTTATAGCTTTGGTTTTTATATTTGGGTCTTATATTTTGAGTTCATTTCTGTATATGGGGTGAGGTAGGATTCTACCCCCATTCTTTTGCATATGGATATCCAGTTTTCCCAGCATCATTTGTTGAAAAGATTATTCTTTCTCTGTCTAGTGAACTTAACATCCTTGTAAAAATCAGTTTGCCACAGATATGTAGGTTATTTCTAAACTCTCACATCTTTTTCACTGGTCTATTATCTCTATTCCGGTATCAGTACCATATTGTTTTGATTACTGCTGCTTTGTAATAGGTTTTAAAATTCTTTGTCTCTAGATATTTCCTAATTTGGTTATTTAAGAGTATTATTATTTAATTTTCACATATTTGTGAATTTTACAGTTATCCTTCTGCTATCGATTTCTAGCTTCATTCCATTATGGATATGATACGTTGTACTAGTTCAATATTTTTTAATTTATTGAGATTTATTTAGTGAACTAATATATAGTCTATCCCAGAAAATAATCCAGGAGTACTAGGGAATGATTTGTATTTCTGCTATTGTTGGGTGAAATGTTTTCCTAAGAGTCCACTAGAAGTTGGTTGTTTAAGGTATCATTCAAATCTTCTATTTTCTTATTTATCTTGTGTCTAGATGTTCTATCCATTATTAAAAGTGTGCACTGTAGTCTTCTACCATTAACATAGAACTATTTCTCCATTCAAATAAATTTTCCCCTCCTTTTCCCTTTTCTTCTCCTTCTGGGACACCCACAACACGTATATTTGCACTTCATATTATCATTCAATTCCCTGAGTCCCTGCTCATATTTTTCCATTTTTTTCCCTATAGTTTCTGTTTCTTGTCGGATTTCAGATGTTCCATCCTCCAGTTCACTAATCCTAACCTCTGTCTCTTGAAATCTACCATTGTAGGTTTCCATTGTTTTTTTCATCTCTTCTACTGTACCTTTCATCCCCATAAGTTCCGTGATTTGTTTTTTCAGACTTTCCATTTCTTCTTTTTGTTCATTCCTTGCCTTCTTCATATCCTCCCTCAATTCATTGATTTGGTTTTTGATGAGGTTTTCCAGGTCTGTTTGTATATTCTGAATTAATTGTTTCAGCTCCTGTATCTCATTTGAACTATTGGTTTGTTCCTTTGACTGGGCCAGATCTTCAATTTTCCTGGTGTGATTTGTTATTTTTTTGCTGGCATCTAGACATTTAATTACCTTAATTAGTTTATTCTGGAGATTGCTTTCACTTATCTTACCTAGGGTTTTCTTGCTAGATGAGTTTGCTGTCTATCTGTTCTTTGACCTTCAGATCAGCTTTATCTGGACCTCTAGCTTAGGTTTTGTTTAACAGAGGATAATTTTTCAGTTCTTGTTTTCTTGTCCTGCGTGTATGGTGCCTTTCCACCCCCCACCCTTAGGAGGGTCTACATAGGTATTATAGACCCCAGCCGGGTTTTCCCGGACTAAACTGGCTCCTATCAGGGGGAAGGAGTCACCTGAATCAGTTTTCCCTGAGAGTGAGACCCAGCAGGTTGAAAGACTTTCCTGTGAAGTCTCTGGACTCTGTTTTTCTTGTCCTGCCCAATATATGGCGCTTGTCTGCCTGCAGGTCCCACCAGCGTAAGATGATGCAGTACCTTTAATTTTGGCTGGGGGCGTAGTGGAGACCGAGGAGAGGTTGTAGGCTGGTTTTAATGGCTTCAAATTACCAAGCCCTGGTGTCTGGATTGCTTCAGGGAAGGATTCCACCTGAGTTGGGCTTCACCCCTCCCCTGGGGAAGGCACAGGTGGGAGACAACCCTGAAAGCAGCCCGTTTCTGCCTATGCCTGGGGCAGTTGCAGCCCGAGAAGTCCTGCCGCTGAATCCAGAGGCAGCCAAGCCTCCATAGAAACACAGCCACAAATCCTCCATTTCCTCCCCTTTTCTCTTTTTCTGTTAGCCCAATAAGCGACCTCCGCCTTGACCAGGTTCACCTGAGCTGGGGGCCTATTTTTAGTAGTCAGAATTTGTTAATTAATCCCACAATTGGTGTTTGATTGTGCCCAGTCCCTGCTGCTGGTAAAGTCCTTTCCTTTCCCCTCTGGGAAGCGGCCTGTGGGGGAGGGGCGCCGGCCACCACAGCTTTGAGAACTCACGGTTCTGGGGGGGCTCGCAGCCAGTCCAGCTGGTCCAGACTGGGGTACGCTGTGTGTCTGGTCACTGACGTGGCCCCAGGAGCTGTTCTGTACTGTTTCTGGTTATTTAGTAGTTGTTCTGGAGGACGAACTAAAATGCGTACATTGTTAAGCCGCCATCTTGGCCTGCATCTCTCCATTCAAATATATTAATGTTTGCTTCGTATATATGAGGCTCTGACATTAGGGTCACATATATTTGCAACTGTAACGCCTTCTTGTTGAACTGACCCTTTTACCAGTTTATAGTGACCTTTGTATTTTTTTCACATGGGCAGGCACTGGGAATTGAACCCAGGTTTCTGGCATGGCAGGTGAGAAATCTGTCACTGAGCCACCGTTGCCCTCCACTTTGTATCAGATTTCGATTTAAGGTCTATTATGTCTGATATTAGTATAGCTATCCCAGCTCTGTTTTAGTTACTCTGTGAATGACGTAGTTTTCTTTTCATCATTTCACTTTCAACCTACTTGAATTGTAGGTAAGTATCTTAAAAACAGCACATAGTTTGGTCATGCCTCTATATCCATTCTGCCAAACTTCCTTTTGAGTGAAGAGTTTTAAACATTTTATATTTAAATAATTACTGATAATGTAGGACTTCCTTCTGTCATTTTGTTATTTTTTCTTTGTAAGTCTTAAATCTCTTTATCCCTCAACTCTTCTGTTAATATTTACTTTCATATGCATTTGATTTTTGTATTGCACCTTTTTAAGGCCCTTCTCATTTTTTGGTAATTTTTCCCCCTATATTTTTGAATAAAAATTAAAACACAACTTATTGAAACTTGTGAGATGAAGCAAAGACAGGTCTCAGAGGGAATATTATAGCTGTGAATGCTTACATTAAAAAGAAGAAAGACCTCAAATCAGTAGCCTAACCTCATACCTAGAGGGACGAGAAAAAGAAGAGCAAACTAAATCCAAAGTGAGCAGAAAGAAGTTAATAAAGACGAGAGCAGATTTAAATGAAAGAAGGGAGTAGAAAAGCAACAGAGAGAATCAATGAAACCAAAAGTTTATTTCTTTTAAAAAAACAACAAACATTTTAGCTAGACTGACAAAGGAAAAACAGAAGGGATGGATATAATAAAATTAGAAAAATCAGTGGAGGTGGAGGGACATTGCTGTTCACCTTACAAGAATAAAAAGGATTATAGGAGAACACTATGAACAATTGTACACCAACAAATTAGATAACTTAGTGAAATGAACAAATACCTAGAAACAAACAAATTACTGAAACTGGCTCAAGAATAAATAGAAGATCTCAACAGACCAAAACACAAAAATAACACAAGTCCTTCTCAAAGTCTTCCAAAATACTGAGGAGGAGAAGGAAACACTTCTTAACTCACTTTATTAGGTCAAGATCACCCTAATACCAAAGCCTTATAAAAATATCACAGGCAAAGAAAATTACAGCCCAATATTCCATATGAACATAGACACAAACTGAATTCAACAGCAGATTAAAAGGATTACACACATGACCAAGCAGAATTTATCCTGGGAATGCAAGAGTGGGTCAGTGTATTAGTTAGGGTTCTCTAGAGAAACAGAATCAACAGGGAACACTTGCAAATATAAAATTTATGAAAGTGTCTCACGTGACCGTAGGAACGCAGAGTCCAAAATCCACAGGGCAAGCTGCGAAGCCGATTACTCCGATGGATGGCCTGGATGAACTCCACAGGAGAGGCTCACCAGCCAAAGCAGGAATGGAACCTGTCTCCTCTGAGTCCTCCTTAAAAGGCTTCCAATGATTGCATTTAGCATCACTAATTGCAGAAGACACTCCCCCTTGGCTGATTACAAATGGAATCAGCTGTGGATGTAGCTGATGTGATCATGACCTAATCCTATGAAATGTCCTCATTGCAACAGACAGGCCAGCGCTTGCCCAATCAGATGAACAGGTACCACAACTTGGCCAAGTTGACACCTGTCCCTAACCATGACAGTCAGCATAAGAAAATCAGTGTTATACACTACATTAACAGAGTGAAGGGAGAAAAGCACATGATTATCTCAAGTGATACAGAAAGGTATTTGACAAAATCTAGCACCTTTTCTCAATAAAGTGATTGAGAAAACTAGGAACATTTCCTCAAGATGATTAAGGACATATATGAAAAACCCACAGCTAATATTCTCAGTGGTGAAAAACTGAAAGCTTTCCCCCTAAGTTCAGGAATGAGACAAGGATACCCACTTTAATTACTGCTATTCAGCACTGTACTAGAAATGCAAGCCAGAGTAATTAATCAAGAAAAAGAAATAAAAGACATCCATTTGGAAAAGAAGAAATAAAATCATTCCTATTCACAGATGACATGATCCTATATATAGAAAGTCCTGAAGAATCTACACGAAACCTACTAGAGTTAATAAATGAATTCAGCAACGTGCCCTGGGGAGAGGATCAGGAAAGACACTAAAAGCCTTTCTGATGACTTCCTGAAGCTGTGCTTTCCCAGTCTGTCCAGAAGATGACCTCCCTCAGCAAACTGTTTCCTGCACCCCTAAGGAGGTACTGTGTCTTTAAATTTCCATGGCCTCTGCCCTTGTCAGGGGGAGGGCCGAAACAGTGGCTGCTGTCTCCCTTTTGTCCAGAGCATATTGAAACAGTAGCTCAGAGCCAGGACCCAGCAATCCAGTTTTGCTAACGAAAAGCTGTGATCATTGCTTGTGTCTTTATTGAGAGTCTCATATTGTCCATTCATTGTTTTCATGATATCCTTTAGTTATCTCTCTTTCTTTTCTTTAATCTCCTTGAGCATACTGGGATCATTTTTAAACGCCTTTGGCTGGTATGTCCAATATCTGGTCTTCTTCATTGATGGTTTCTGCGTTTTTATCTTGTTTCTTTGGATGAGCTGTCCATTGGGTCACAGAGGAGGAGGAGGAGGAGGAGGGGTCAGCAAGCTCCTCCTACCATTTTTTATGTGTCTCCCTACATATATATGCATTTCCATATCTATACATGCACTCACAGAGGCAGATATGTGATATGCATATCAGAGGGAATTTTGTTCACGTTTTTTTTCTTTGGGGGTGGTGGTGTAAGGGCCAGCAGTTGAACCTGGGTCTCCTGCATGGCAGGCAAGAATTCTACCACTGAACTACCTGTGCACCCTCCTCCTAACATTTTTGTAAGTTGAATTTTTTGATTCAGCACTTGCCCAGTTACTGCATCCCTGCCAGTGTTTACTGGAGCTCTGAGGAAGATGGATCTGCCAGTTTTTGCTTGTTGTTCAAAGATTCTCTAGGGGAATGGAACCCTGGAAGGTCTTACACTGCCATTATGGTCAACTAGAAGACCATCCTTTAATTCTTTGTCCTTTCTTTGTTTTAGGTCTTTGAACATATTTAGGACCATCTTTATAAAAGTCTCTGTCTGGTATGTCCAAAGTCTGTATTCTTTGTAGATGGTTTCTGAATTTTTACCCAGTTCCTTTGGATGGGTCACTGTTTCCTGTTTCTTTGCATGCTTTGCAATCTTTTGTTGCATACTGGACATTTTGATATTTTAATGCCTTAACTCTGGAATTCAGTCCCTGAGATATCTGTTCCTTAAGCTTGTATCCAATTAGTGTTAAGACTGAAACTTCCTTGGATGCCAGGAGCTAACAAAAAGAAAAAAAAAAACAACCCACAACACCTTTAACAGTCTTTGCAGACTGGCTCTGTGTTGGGGTGCTCTCCTTCAGAACTCAGCCACCTAACAATTACCCTGAATAACAGGCTGAGATGCAAGGGCATGGTCCTCTCCAGCCTTTTGTGAGCGTGCGCCTTGGCCTGGGCATGCACTTGTTGCGTTAGGAATTCCCCTGTTCACCTGGATCTGAATGATTCCCTTCCTCCTAGGAAACAGTCTTTCCTCTCAATGTGGCACTATATCTTATGTCTTAAAACTGAGAAGCATTTGTCCCAGGCCACTGCAATTTGATTGTTCCTTACCCTGATTCAGATGTCCAGTGTGTTGCTTCTGCATGCAGGGTAATTTCTGGGAGAGTGAACCTCTGGCAAGCACCCTGGTTCAGTCCTTCAGACTGCCACCAGATAGATTAGTAAAGACATATCTACACCCTGGTATGTACACAAGGCTTACTCCGCTCCTTCCAGAAGCCAGAAAAGGAACTCATAATGAGAGACTACCAAGCAGGGGGGAAGATGAGGGAAGGGCCAGCAACAGTGCTATGAGGTTTGCCTACTGTTTTTAAGTTATCTTAGTTTGGCACTCACCCAATCAATTTTCTCCCTGGTTCCAAAGTTCTGAGGAAGATGGTCCTGGGAGGTTTTGCATGCTGTTTAAAAATTATGTGGGGACAGAATGTTGGAGCATCTCACTCCACCATCTTGTTGATGTCACTCTTTATGATAATTTTTAATATAAACTTTATTTCTTATAGACATAGTGTGCCATCTGGAGTGAGTGACAGACTCATTCAATCACTTTCATTTTATACTATATTTTAATATCTGTGAGAGATTTCTGAGAAGAACAACCTTGGGTTTATTTTCTAAAGATAAAAAATAAAGAAAAATTCCCACTGGTGTTTTCTCGGGACAGCTAATCAATTAAATGACAGTTTTCCCTTGTGGATGTGGCCGTGCTCTCAGCCGAGGGGCAGGGCTGCTTTCCTTGGTGCCCTTCAATGCAAGGTGAGCCCTGAGGAAGGTGTGCTTGGCTATGTCTCTCATGAATGGGATCTTTTTTTGCATTATTTTATGACATATTTTTTCCATTACACTAAATTACAACTTTTACATAGGAAATCCTGTACTGTGGTAGATTTATTTTTAATCTGGGCTACCTTGCTGAACTTAATAGTTCTAAGAAGTCTTTAAATGCCTCTCCTGGATGTTCTGGGGATATAACAACATCACTGGCAAATAACAAAAACCGAGTTTCCTTTCTATAACTGTATTTCTTGTTTTGGACTGATGCTACTGGAAAATAACAGTGGTGTGAGTAGGCATTCCCATCTATTTCCATACTTCTCTCAGCATGTGTCTTAAATGTTATACCATTATGCAGCATGCTAAAGAAGTATCCTTATAGTTCTAATTTACTAAAAGCTTTTTGTAGAAAAATCCCTGAGTGGGTGTTGGATTTTACAGAATGACTTTTAACTGTGTATTGAGATGATGATTTAAGTTTCATAAAAATATATTGTCTTAATAATGCAATATATTAGCAGATAAGTTTATGGTATATTGTCCTTGAATACCTGGGATAAATGCCACCTGGTCATGCTGAATTATGCTTTTATTAGCAATTTGATAACCTACTACTTTATATGGGTATTTTGCATCAATGATTATACGTTAAACACTAGCTGTAATGCCACAATTTCCTTATCCAATTTTCTTTGTACTAGAAAATGGCTATGGTAGATTGAATTATTGGTCCCAATTCCTCACTCTGCCATTATAGCGCTGTACATTCACACTTCTGCCGCTGAATCATCATGGGCAGAATGTACTTCCCTGTCCCTCAACTTTGGGCTTGGCCATGAGACGTGCTTCAGTCAGTGGCCTATTAGCAGATGTGACGTGAACGGAAGCTTAAAATGGGCTTTTTTGGTGGGGCTTGCACTGCTGTGCCTTGTATCTGTGCCCCACTGACCCACAGAACTGTGACAAAAAGTGGTATATACATACAATGGATTATTCAGTGGTAAAAAAGGAATGAAGTTCCATACATGTGAAAACATGAATGAACCTTGAAGACATCATATGGAGTGAAATAAGTCAGACATAAAAGGACAAATATTGTATGATTTCAGTGATATGAAATAATTAGAATAAGCTAACTCATAGGGTCAGAATCTAGTATACATGTTATCAGGGATGGATGAGGGGGGTGGAATAAGGAATGGGAAGTTAATGTTTAAAATGTGCATCTGGAAGGATGGAAATGTTTCTGTAATGAGTGGTGGTGATAGTACCAAAACACTGTGAGTATAATTAGCATCATGAATATAATCAACAGCACTGAAATATGTATCTGAACATGGTTAAAAGGGGAAATGTTAGGATTTATACATGGTATTAGGATAAAAAGTAACACAACTTCTCTAATAAAAACTAAGATTTAAACATGCAAAAAAGGAAATAAATTGCTTATTCCTGTATGCTATATTTCACTGTTATTTTTTGATACAGAAGAAGATGACTGATGAAATGTCTTATCTGAAAACCAAAAAGTATGTAAATGCCAGTTTTAAAACGTAGATAATAAAAAAATATTTTTTTATTGAGAATCTTCACACACATACAATCCAACCATATTATACACTCAGTGGCTCACAATATCATCACACAATTGTGTATTCATCACCACAATCATTTTTAGTACATTTGCATCACCCCAGAAAAAGAAATAAGAAAAAGTTCATATATCCCATACCCCTCTCATTGACCACTAGCATTTCAATCTACCCAATTCTTTACCATTTATCCCCCTTATTATTATTATTATTATTATTATTTTTGCATGGGCAGGCACCGGGAATCAAACCCAGGTCTCTGGCATGGCAGGTGAGAACTCTGCCTGCTGAGCCACCATGGCCCACCCTATTCCCCTTATTATTTATTTAATTTTTATCCTTATTTTTTTTTTACTTATCCATCCATACCCTGGATAAAAGGAGCATCAGACACAAGGTTTTCACAATCACATGGTCACACTGTAAAAGCTACAGAGTTATACAGTTGTTTTCAAGAATCAAGGCTACTGGAACACAGTTCAACAGTTGCAGGTACTTCCCTCCAGACACTCCAATACACCATAAACTGAAAAGGGATATCTATGTAATGTGTAAGAATAACCTCCAGGATAACTTCTCAACTCTGAAATTCTTCAGCCACTGAAACTATTTTGTCTCATTTCTCTCTTCCCCCTTTTGGTCAAGAAGGCTTTCTCAGTCCCATGATGTTGGGTCCTGGTTCAACCTGGGAGTTCTGTCCCACGTTGCCAGAGAGATTTACACCCCTGGGAGTCATGTCCCACATAGCGGGGAGGGCAGTGAGTTCATCTGCTGAGTTGGCTTAGAGAGGCCACATCTGAGCAACAAAAGAGGTTCTATGGGGGTGACTCTTAGGCATAATTATAAGTAGGCTTAGCTTCTCCTTCACAGGAATAAGCTTCATAGGGACGAACCCCAAGATTGGAAGCTCAGTCTATGGATTTGGTTATCCCCATTGTTTGCGAAAATATCAGGAATTCCCAAGATGGGGAAGTTGAATATGTCATCCTTTCTCCCCAGTCCTCCAAGAGGATTTTGCAGATACTTTTTTATTTTCTGCCCAAATTACTCTGGGATATATCGGGGCATCACACTAACCTGTACAAACCAACAAGATCTCACGCCCTATTCAAGATTCCATGTACTTATGGTGTTCAAGTAAACTGACCATACAAGTTAAATTAGGTAATACACTACCCAAAATATAAATTTTGCTCCAAATAAACCTATCTTCCTTTGAAGACCTGGATATTTTAAACTACTAAGAATTAGAGGAGGGAACAATGAGCAGTTCCCAGAACTTAGCTGGTGCTGAGTGATTGTTACTTCCTCCACCCATCAGCCTGATGGGCTCAGCTGAGCAGGGAGCTGCGTCCTACCATATTTTCCAGAAGAGCCACACCTTTGTCTCCCGTCTCATGTGCTGCTCTGTATCTCAGCCACTCCTCCATTGAGAGATGAAATCCCCGCTCCTCCCTGGAGAGACCTCACAGAGAGGCCACGTGAAGGCCAACAGCTGACCAGCCCCCAGCATCACCTGGGGCCATGTGAGTAAAGAAGTGACTCCTGCCTCTGGCCGTCAAGTCATTCCCAGCCCTGAGTCCTCCCTGCTGAGACCCCGCAGCTGAGGAGCAGAGGCGAGCCATCCCACCACGCCCCGTCCAGCTTCCTGACCCCTGAGACTGAACTGATGACAGAAAGTGACGGTCTGAGAGGAGGTGGCGAAGGTGGCCAAGCGGTGCCACGGGGTGGCAAATGGGGTCACTCTGGGTGTGGTGAGGAGACACCTCCTACCACGCTCCTCCTGCAGCTCCCCAGAACTGACCTGAACAAATAAGAACTCCCCCCAACCCCCACGAGACTGGGCTTCAATAGAACATTCCTGCTGCTTCCACGGCAGAAGCCCCACCCACCGTGGAGCAAAACCTTAACAGCATCGGAAGACTTGATTATTTCCAAAGAGACTGCCTTGGCACGTGTACCAGCAGTTGACTAGGAAGTGCCATGCCTCTTTAAAACAAAATGACACTTGTCAAACAATTAAGAAACCATGAGGTGACGCTTGGACTGACTGTCTGTAAAGCAGGCTAAGCCCTAGTTCTCCACTCCCCTCCGTCCGGCTCCCCTCCCCGGGTGTTTGTGGGGAGACCTGAGCACCCCAGGGGCACAGCTGGCCCAGCCCTGATCCACTCCACAGACCCTTTCATCTATTTTCTTCTTTCTCTGGTTCGTGGACTAAAAGGCACACTGGGAAACAGTGCCTTGGGGGGCAACATCTTTTAAGAAGCATCAAGAGCAACTAGTGCTGGCAGGAATCAAACAAACAGGGAAAGAAGCCAGACAGATCACAAGGAGGTTAAAAGAAAAGAAAAGAAAAAAAAAGAGCAGGATCTAAACTGAACAGGTATGTGGGTCTTCACACAGAGGCGATGGTGAGTAAACTCGGTGTTTTAATGTGGCTGAGGCTGCCCAGGCCATCTGGACGCCCTTCTCCTCATTTTCTCCCTCCGACTTCAAGCTTATTGAACACGTTTTGCAGTTTTTGCTGTTGTGGCTCCTCCAGCAAGAACTCCCTTTGCCTCATGGTCCAGACTAACCCGGGAAAGCCTGGTGACTGCTCTGCTCTGTGCCCTGCTGGCCAAAAGTGCCCAAGCACTTCAAAGGACACCGTGTGCCTGGATCCGGCAGCCAGGAGCAGCGGGAAAGCACAGCCACCCATCACCCGGGGGGACCTCGGCTCCCAGCCAGGCCAGCAGCCGGGCCACGGGGGTGACTCCCGGCCCATCTGCCCTCCTCGGCCGCGGCACCTCCGTCTGACCCTGAGTCCCCTGGCCCCCTTCTGTGCAGCGTCTCTCTCTCACCTCGCAAGGGCTCCTCCTGCCCACCACAAAGGCCCCTGGTTGCGTCAATGCCAAGCCTTTCAGCATGAGGTTTCTGTTTCCTTCATTTCCAAACACTGTGCTTTCCTTGTGTGCAACTTCTTAAGATCTCGGCAGAATCAGCAACCTGGGGTTTGAAGCTTCCCTCTGATTGTGATACAACAGTCCCTTGTTCCCAGCATCTCCTGCCCCGCCCCTCTCTCGGCCATGCTGTCCCCTGGTCTCAGGCACTGGGCGCTGGCCGGGGCGGCAGTGACAGGGCCTCCGGTGGCCACTCCCTTGGTCTTGTGCGTCCCACGCCCTTCCAGGGCACGTGAACCCCCTTCTTTTGCACATCTTCTGCCCTCCACCAAACTCTCGGCGGTCTCTCTGCCTGCGAACGCAGCAAGTGTCCTGGCAGCATGGCTGTTAGAAAGAACTCACTGCAAGTCCCAAATGCTGGACTCTGTGGCTTATCAGACACTCATTACCTCCTCTTTGGGGGCCTTAGACCCAGCAGAAACTTCACAAAGGGAGAAAGGCAGTGTGTGTGTGTGTGTGTGTGTGTGTGTGTGTGTGTGTGTGTAGGAGGGGTCAGAAGGGCTCATGGTGGGCACCTCAGTGTGGAATCTACACAAAGGGGCTCTGTTCCCTATTAACATGTAATCCGACTTGGGCAATTCATCATTTCAGTTGTGCTCTCAAAAAGGTTGTGTCGCAGCAGGACCTCCAGGTCCAGTGGGCAGCGGCAGACCCGAGTGTGGGGCCTGGCTTTGCCGCATGTGGGCTGTGTGGCCTGGGGCAAGTCACTGAACCTCTCTGTGCCTGTACTGTGAGAATAACACCAACTAAGCCATAAGGCTGGTGTCAGAATCAAATGAGCTAAGATGCAAGACAGACATCAGTTCAGGGCAGACATGCAGTTGGAGAGCACTCTGGAAACCTCAGTTGAATCTGAAACCTCGCCTACCTGCTCCCTTTTGTTGCTACAAACACCATTTCTTTTCTGCTTAAGTCAAGGGGGAGGCCCATTCGTTTATTTAGTGGACATTCTGGCTTGCACTTCAAGCCAGGCAGTGTGCTAACACTGGGTTCAGAAATACATATGGTGAGATTCCTGCCCTTACGGGGTGCTCAGTCCCATGGGGAGGTGGACACGGGGCTCCCCAGCCCAGAAGAGGCACTGGGCAGGTTTCCTCAAGGAGGGGACGTGTAAACTGAGTCACGTAAGATGCCGAGGGTAGGTGACGACCTAAGAAAGGCAAAGCCTTATTAAACAAATCAATTCTTTCCACTTGCACAGTATTGAAAAGAGATTAAAAAAAAATCTCTGAGCACCTGAAGCTTGATGACTCCTTGATTCTGACCAACATCCTTGTCCATTTCTTGATACTTTTTCAATGGTAATTTACACTCAAGGAAACTGTGCAAGATCTGCTAAAGGATTCAATAAAACAGGTCACAGAGCTAAATGCTGTGGTGAAACATGGGGCTTAATTTTATGGAAAAAATTGAAACCGTTTGCTGGCCTTTTTGCATTAGTCACATGACCAGGAGCCCTCTATCTGGGTAAGGAAACTGGTTTCCTAACTCTTTAAGCAGCCCTGGTGGGGCTGTGACCCTGGCCCTCCAAACTAGCTGACGATGCATCAGGGAAGAGACCCGAGCAGCCCCTGCCACCTCTGAAGCCCAGGCTGAAAGGACAAATGCCAGGAACTGGAAGTTTTCCTAGGATGCACATTTGGCAGAATGAACAGGAAAGGGACAGCATTTCAGCATCAGTTCCTCACCCTGCATTTCTCAAAGTCAGGTCTGCATGGGTACTGTTGCTATAAATGCCTATTCCAGGCTGGACCCCAGACCTGCTCCATCTAACTCTTTGGGATAAGGCTTAGGGGTTTTAATTTTTATGGGCACCCCAGGTGGTTCTCATGCACCTCTGGAGAGCCATGGATTGGCACTGACTACAGAGAGACCACGTCCTTTCAGTCGCCCACAGTTATTTTATAAACTGGCACCATGCTCCAAAGTAAACAAGGACCACTTTTTCTATAATGACAAAATTTCATCAGTATGGAATAAAAGGGTATGAGTTTTGTAGTTGTGTTTTATGGCGCTCAGTGCAATTTCATTTTTGAAGTCCTTTTCTAATAATACTCCTAATCGACAAGATTATTGTTCCATCAGTCAATTCTGATAATGGTTTGAGTTGACCATTTCTGTTTGCAATATAAGATATAATTTAGAGTTGATAAACTAACTTAAAAGCTAATCATTCTCACCAAGCCCTAACAAATCAGTTTCTCTGGGTGGGGGTGGGGACTTTTAAAAAAAGCTTTATTTTTCTTTTCATTTCAAGTGTTGTTTAGATTTCAACTGTTCTGTGTAATGGTGAATAGGCACCTACCACCAACCCCAAAGTAAAAGAGCTCAGTGATCAGATAAGCCTGGGAAACACTGGGTTAGACAAAGTGAAGCAGGCTTCCTTACTGATGTGTGGGGATCACCAAGAAGGGGACAGAATTCCAGGGCTTATGAAGCTCATTTGGTTTTCATGGAACATTCACTCCACTGGACAAGTGTTCAGATGACCTCACTCAGTGAAATTCTCAGTTAACTCCACTGGAAAATTACATCAGGGGATCAGGCTGGTTTTCTTTAGATGGACTGCCATACCCAGAGGTGACAGACCCAGAGGAAAGTGTTACAACTGTAGGTGTATATTAGATCACCTGGAATCCTTCTGGAAAACAAACCTCCGTGACCTCCACACTCAGGTTTAAGCACTGCTCTAAATGATTAGGCTCAGTCTTCTTGACCACCCGCCAGCACCACCACTGCCATCAAATGGTGATCAACACCATTGACCAACACCATGACCCCGGCCCCATCACACTGATCGCGTCATCACCATCTACTATGGCCAGCAAGACCACTGCCACCACCACCTTGACCCACACCATCGCCAATTACCCCCAGCCCCCCTACACCCACACCACCACCTCACCATGACCCAACACCAGCACCACTGCCTCCACATGCCAATAGCGCCAGCACCATCGCCATCTCTGCCCTTACCCCACACCACCACCCACCAGCACCACGCCACTGCCACACCTCTGCTCGACACTGCTACCACTGCCACTCGTGTGGTCACCGCCATGCGGCAACCACCTGAACTGCTGTCAGAGCAGCTCCTGCCACTACTGTGTCCATCTTTACCATGCCCCGGCTAGAAGAGGATAGAAAAACACAGTGCTATTATTCCAGGTTTGCACCCAAAGGCTAGAAGGCTAGATATCAAAGCATGTATATCTCAGTAACCTAGGGGGACCAAACATGGTGTCACAGCAGAAGCCTGGGCTCTGAGGTCTTGGCTCTGCACAGGCCCTCTCCTCCAGTTCCCTCCATCACAGGAGTCCACAAAGCCCCACACTGCCATGGCAGCTGAGCTGCCCGAGGGCTCCAGCCCCAGGCCACCTTCAGAAATGTGGCAGCTCAGCTTCAGCAGCAGTTAGGGAGCAGCAACTCGTGCTAAGCCACGTGGCAGCCAAGGATGTGCTTTAAAACCAGGACAAAAATAAATGCTGCTTTGAGGATCCAGGCCAGGGGAGTCCTAGCAGATGTGTGCTTAACTGACTCAACTGTGTGCTCTGGTTTATGTAAACTGTTGTACAGTCATATTTTATACATGCACTACCATTTACACTGTACATATGTAAGTGTACAATAATGACGATGGCTGATGTGTACTGAGTGCTGACAAAGGGTCAGGAATTGTGCCAAGGGCTTCCCAGGTACCAGCTCTTTAATCCTCACAACTCCTCTGTGAAAGAAGTCTGATGGTTATTCCCATTTTCCTGATGAGCAAACCATGGCACAGAGAGGCTAAGTAACTAGTCCAAGGTCCACAGCTAATTAATTGTAGCACTGGGGCGTGAACTTGAGCAGTCTGATTCCAGGGCCCATGATGTCAACCAAAAGCCCACACTGTTAAAAGACTCACATGCAGCATATAAACAACTGCTGTCAAAGAGCATCACGTGTGCTAACCTGCATGGGGTAATTTAAGGGATTTTAATCAATTATCATGGATTGTGCGTGATATGACTCGTGGTCATTTTTGAGCCTAACTGCATCGAGGATGCAAGTCCACTAAATTGCAAGGGGAAAAAAAGAGAAAAATGAAAGACCACCAGGTACAAAACAGTACGGTATAAAATACGATGGTGGCGGGATGACGGCTGGCTGGGCACGGCGCTCGTTAATTTGTGGAATATATTCGCAGGGAGGTGCTGAGCTGGGCAGGGCACTGGACAAGGCAGTGCCACCCTCCTGCCCCTTACTCTACAGCTTATAATGCGTGTCTGAGGCTTGACTGGGCCTCAAGACAAAGAAACCTTAGGCTCGAATGGCTATAACATTTTCCAAGCCCTTCCACAGATGGCAAGAGGCCTGAGGGACAGACTCGGGGTGGCTCTTGGGGGGGGGGTGCGTTGCAGGGGGCACCCCCAGGTGCTCATCAATCCTTTCCCTTCACCCAGTTTCATTCATGACACATCTTGATATTATACTCGATCACTCTGAGAACACACCTGTTTATTAAATCTTAAAAATATACAGACGTATGTAACATATGTATATCCTACACATATCCAGACACCCACAATTAGAAAGGTTTTCTCCAACAGCGTCGAGCTGGATTTCACCCGGCCAGGCAAGGCTGCTTGTCAGAGGTGCTGTGGTTCCTGTACTGGGGGAGGGCGCTGGGCCTCAGCTCCGGGGTCCCACCATCACTGTCACCCTCGTCATCCTCACCTTCATGCTGAGTGTCCAGGGCACACCAGACTCTGCTGGGTGTCGACAGGGCTTGAGCTTTTTACTTTTAGTGTTTTGGGTGCAGGGGCCGGAAATCAAGCCCGGTTTTCCTGCATGACAGGTGAGCATCCCTCCATGGAACCTCCAGGCACCTGGTCTATCGGTTTTTTTTTTTTTTACATGGGCAGGCACCGGGAATCGAACCCAGGTCCTCTGGCATCGCAGGCGAGCATTCCTGCCTGCTGAGCTACCGTGGCCCGCCCCGGTCTATGGGTTTTGCAGCCTCACAAGTCTCAGAGAGGTGTCAGGACCCTCCTAGATGTGACCAAGGTGGCACTGGCTGGAATTCACGTGTTGGGACTTGAAACAGCTCCATTTATCTGGTTTTGGAGGTTTTGCTTGTTTGTGTGTTTTGTTCATTTTAACTATGCTAAGAATGCTTAGATTAAGGTTCTTCATTTCTAAAAGGAGGTGAAATCCTCCTATCTCACCAGGGTTGCTTTGGCAACGAAATGAATACATGGGAAATCACTTTGTGAAATGTGAGGAGCCATAAAATATAATCTTATTACTATTATTTTGGTTTCAGGTGATACAATTAATTTTTGTACTGTATCACAAATTTACTTAAATATTTAGATAATCATTTCACTATAACTGGCTTCCTTTATAATTCTACACATTCATTTAACTTTTTACTTTGAAATAATGTTATACCTACAAGTTGCAAAGACGGCAGAGACCCCACATCCTCCACTCCGCTTCTGCTAGTGCTGACATCTATAACCTCAGGGCAGTGATTTAAACCCGGAAACTGACGTTAATGCATCACTGGTCACTCAGCTAGAAACCTCATTCGCACGCTCCTTATTGTCCTAGGAGGCTCTCGGACGGGAACCGGTCCAGGACCCTGCGTTGCATGTCTCCTCCATCCCGGGACAGCTCCTCCGTCTTTCATGGCCTGGACAATTTAGAAAAGTAGTGTTCAATTATTTTGCAGACTCACCCTCAGTTTGGTTCCTCTGATGTTTCCTCATGACTAGTCTGAACTTATACGCTTCAGGCAACAACAGCTCAGAGGGAAGCTGTGTCCTTCTCAGTGTCTCCTCTTGGGGGGACCCGACGTAGGTTTCTCTTGATCCTGGTGATACTGATTTTGATCACGCGGTTGGGATCGTGTCCGTCAGATTTGTCCATTGTTAAGGTTACTATTTTTCCCCTTTGTAACTAAGAAGTATGTGGTGGGAGACACTTTTGAGCGCATGTAAATATCTTCTTCCCTGTCGTACTTTTACCCACTAATTTTAGTACCCATTGATGATTCTTGCCTACAACAATCAGTACTGCGCTGTGTGCCAAATGGTGATTTTCTATTGTCATCATTCCTTACATATCATTAAGTAGAATTCTACTGTGAGGAAGAACTGTCCTTTTTCCTGCATTTATTTATTGATTCCATCATTTATTTACATGAGTACAGGCTCATGGGTATTTATTTATTCTATGAGGTATAATCTGTTACTATCATTATTCATTTTGTTTCTCAAAATATGCCACATTTGCCCAATGGAAGCTCCTTCAGATTGGGCCCTGTGTCTTTCTGTTTTCTAGGAGATGGTACGTTTTATTTTACCTTGTCAGGACAGAGGTTTGATTTGCTCTTGAATGTTCCAGGATGGAGAGAGACTAGGAGAAAGCACAACATAGAGGTTTATTCGGTGCAATCTTCCCCTCATTTTCATCTTCGCTGTCAGCTGAGAGAGCAGCACACTTGTCTCAGCACTGAACTTAGAGGCTGGATTTTCTTCAGTTTTCTTTGGCTCAGGTGTGGATCTGGACTCTTGCTCCTTCTTGCCATCTTCCCCACCAGACTCTTCCAGCGGTCTCTGCTCCCTCCGACTCCTGGACCACGGATGGAGTTCCCACTTTGGCCTTTTGGGACATTCACCCCATCTTCCTTATTTCATCTTTTCTTGCTGATCCTTCCTCAGATGGTTGAGCTGAAGGTACTTTTCTGCCAAGCGTAGGAGACGGCTTCTATACGTCTGAGCTCCGAGATGGAGCAGGAAGGTTGGAATTTTGCTTCTCCCAAGCCTCCTCCTGTGGTGCAGGGGCTGGCGTTACCTTTAAAGGTTGATCAGATGTCTTCTCCCTTACCAAGTGTTTCATCTTCTAGAACCTTCTCGCTTTTCCTCCTTCCTGCGTGCTGATCTGACTACTTCCGCCAGATGTGGTGGGGGTGCTGGTCTGCGATGACTCACTTCTTCTCCTCGACCGTTTCCGTGCCTCAGTTTCTTCATTTTTGCCACCTTGAGTGTCTTCCCTAGCAGCTGTGTCCATAGGCTTTGCCCCTCCAAGGATGGAAACTGCTCCACTGGGCTGGGAAGTGCCAGCAGAGGACCATCTTCCTTAGGAGTCCCCCTAGGGTTCAGGTTCAGGGTGGGTCTTCGGAGGGGACCTCTGTCATCACGTCCATAATCATCTCGAGAGGAACCATCTCTGGAGCTCCATGACCCACCATCCCGACTGTCGTGCCTGTCATCACAGCAGTCCCTGGCTCCTCTGTGGCCACCGTCCCTGCGGTACCCACCACCCAATGCTCTCTGCCACTGCCTGTCCTGGAGTCACAGCCTCTGTCACAGTCTCTGCCACCTCGGCCAGCACCGCGATCCACACGCCCGCGTGGGCTGTCACCGTACTGGCCTGAATCATAACGTCATGGACAGGCATCCCCAAAGCTATCGTCACCTTCTCTAGGTGGGTGGCCCTCAAAGCTCTCTGTGGCAGGATGGTCCTCAGTTGGTACCTGTTTCGTCAGCATCCGCATTTCTATCTCGGCCAAAAGAATGACCCTCCCTGTCTTTACCCTGTGCTTGATCAGCAACGTCCATTCGAATTCTCCTGTTACCTGGAGACTCTACCGTGAGACTCAGGGCACTGAACAGGGACTTCCAGGTCCTCAAGCCAGGCACAACCAAAGCCTCTCAACCTCTCTGGATTTCTCAGTTCATGTGGCAAATGCATCACACTTATATTTAGTCCTGTAAAGATCTCCTTAATGGAATCATCCATCACATCAGAGGGCAGGCTCCCTAGAAAAGCTGTGTATGGCGGTGATTTGGGAAGATACTGGGTTCCTGAGCTGCTCGTGCAGCAGTGGGAAGCATGGAATGATCAATTATAGGTACACCCCACACATCATCGGTTACAGGTACCCCACACACAGTGTTACTGTGCCACATGGTTGAAGCATCTCCTTCCAGACCATCTGTTTCATCGGCCCAGCTGACAGGTCTGGGAACAGAGGTGCCCCAGACCCCTGGTAGGGTCCCCCACCCGTGCCCACCCTCAGCCAGGACGTCAGGGAGGGAGACCGCCTTCCCTTCTCATTCTTCTTCTTTGCTGAGGCCGCCACGGTGGGAGAGGAGAGTGGACGCGGGGCTCCTGTGCCCCTTTGACATGCCTCCCATCATCTTTAAAGCACTTCCTTTCTTTCAGGCACTACTAGAAGTTCTGGCTCATCACGTCCTCCTGCCTCAGTCCTGGAATCAACCATTTCCCCAAAGAGCCCTGATTTCTTTGATTGGAGAATGGCATTTAGAAACCCAAAGGACTAGTTGTGCTCATTGCAACTGGGACATCATGGTTTTGACGCCCTCCTAGAGGACAGAGCTATCAAATTACATAAATCTATATATCTGTATGCAAACTTACACACAGACCTCTGCAATTATTACTATAATTATCCATCTGTTTGTCTATTAAAAAGCCAGGAGTTCATACTGTTACCTCTGATCCCAATCCAATGCCACAATTTTAATGTTAGTCCTCCCCCTTCTCTATGGCTATTTCCGTTCTTCTGAGAAACCTGGCTCTATTGTTCACAATAATTTACTTATTTGCTCATTCCTAGTATGTACGTAAGGTACTTTCAAAATTACTAACTTACAGTCCTGCGACAAATGAACTTATGCAACTAGAGAATAGTACCCGTATATAGTTCTTATTTACATATAGTCCTTTTTATGTTTAGCCTTACATTATCCAGCCATGCTGCTGCTTTCCAGAGCAATCCAGGTTAGCTCTATCCTTTCCCACTGCCTTTGGTGAGGTCACGTAGTCCGTGTGTGAGACAATTAGGCTCATTTGTACTGTTTGTAGTTCATCTTGGGTTCCTTTCACATCCAGGTTGACTTTAATTAGATATTTTGTTTTTTGAGTGTGTGATATCATGTTCTAAGATTCAGAACGATATAAAAAAGCACACTTAGAGAAGTGTCTGGCTGCCCTCCTCCTGGGTTCTCCCCCGTTCCCCTGTTCTTTTCCCATCCCCACCCATCTCCTGTAAGAAACCAATCTCATTAGCTTATAAATTCTATTCTTAAATGAGTTTGTCCTTTTGAGATAGATTTATTTTCTATAATTATCACTAACTTATAAGTCTCGCCAAGGTCTAACTCTGTCTCGACAATCCCATCCTTAGAAATATTTATACAAACACATCTTTTCAATTCTCTTTTAATTAACACCCTCTGTGCTGTTAGGAACTTATTTCACTGATGTTTTATTTGATTCCGTCCAGGGTTTTCTGAATGCTCTTTGCAGGGTTCTCTTTATGGTCTCCTTAGCACAGAAGCCAACTGCTGGTCTCTGACTCTGAGTGGCTGCTGCTTCCCATCTGGAAGATAGAGTTATAGGTCGAGCAGAATAAGCTCGGAGCTGTTCCCTCAGGGAAACAAGGGCTCAGCAGAGGTGGAGGGGACCAAAGATCTGGTCAAGAGATGGGGAGCCCCACAGAGATGATGAGAGCACGGGCTCTGCATGTAAGGAGCCTGGGGCTTCTCCTTTCCCTTGCTGGGGAAATCTCCTGCAAAACACACGATCTCTCCAGGCCCCAACTCCTATAGCTGTGAAATGGGGATGTTTATACTTAGCTCACAGGATGCTTTGAGGATGAAGTGACTGTTTGAAAACCTATGGCGTGGAAGAGGAGGCTCAGTGAAGGACAGCTTGACTTCTCACTCCACCCTTTCATACCTGAGATAGTTTGTTGTTTCACTTTGCTTTTGTGTTTTGTAATTTTCAAATGAAGTTTTTTTTTTGTTGGTTTTGAGGTAAGTGTAGATTTGTATGTTATCGTAAGAAAATGCAGAGAAGTCTGTGCATCCTTTACCCAGTTTTCCCCAAAGGTAACATCTTGCAAAACTACAGAACGAGATCACAACCAGCAAACCGACACTGTCACAATGCACAGAGCTTATTCAGACCCCACCTCTTTTACATGTACGTACTTCATACACGTGCATACGTGCAAAGTTTTATGAAGTCTTACCACACCTGTAGTTCATGCATATGCCACCATGGTCAAGATCCCTGACAGTTACATCATTATAAGGAAACTTCCTGTTGCCACCTTCCCCCTCCCCCTTTTTTTCCCCATGGGCAGTTTCCGGGAACCGAACCCGGGTCTCTGGCATAGCAGGCGAGAACTCTGCCACTGAGCCACCATCGCACTGGCCCCTGCAGCCCTTTCATAACCACACACATCTCCCCCCGGCCTCTCCCAAAGCTCGTTCCTAACTCCTGGCAACCACCGATCTGCTCTCCTTTATATGATCTTGTCATTTCAAGAACGTTACATAAACAGAATCCTATTGTATGTAGCCTTTTAGGACTGGCATTTTTCACTCAGCATAATTCCCTGGAGATTCATCCAAGCTGTTGGGTGCTAGTTCATGCCTCGTCGTGGCCGAGTTTCCCTGCTATGGCTGCAGCAGTGTGTTTAACTGTTCACCTGCTGAAGGACGTCAGGGTCATTTCCAGTTCCTGGCCACTGTGAACAGAGCTCTAATGAACAACTGTGAACAGGTTTTTATGGGAACATAATGTTTCATTTCTCTGGGATAAATGGCCAGAAGTGTAGTTGCTGGGTTGTATGGTATTTGTGTGTTGAGCTTTATAAGAAATTGCCAAACCATCTTCCAGAGTAGTTGTGTCATTTTACACTAACCCCAGCAGGTCTGAATTATGCACTTTTTCTGCATCCTTGCAGTATTGCCACTATATTCTACTTTAGCCATTTTGATAGGTGTGTAGTAACAGCTCATTGTGTTTTCACGTGCATCTCTCTAATGGCTAATGTTGACTAGCTATCTCTTCATGCATTTTTTTTTTGCCACTTGTATGTCCCTGTCAGTGAAATATCTCTTCATGTCGTTTGCCCATTTTCTAATTTGCCCATCTGCGTTTTCATTAAGTTCTGAGAATTCATTATATATTCTAGATATTACTGCTTTGTTGGATATGTGGTTTACAATTTCAACTCTTTTTGAGGAATAAAGCAGAGTTAAACTAAATAGGCAAAAAATAAAGCAAATATGCTCACTTGCTTTAGTTTTGTATTTGGTTGGGGAAAAGGAGAATGGGTGGGAAGGAGGGAGGGATTTTATAGCTGATAAGGACATGAGTAATGGTCTCGCATTTTCCAGCATCCTGCACAGCAGCAGGTAACGCAGCGGGAGGCAGCAGGCGGAGCCTTGGGGAAGTGTGCAAAGGTCTCCTCTGGGAGGTGCTCAACCCAGCACGGGCAGTGGGAAGCCTGGCACAGAGCCTCATGCCTCAGGGACCCGGTCAAGACCTGTCTCATTTAAGCTACATCTCAAGGTAGGCTTATAAGGACACGGGGTATGCCAATCTGTCATTAAATCAGGAAAACACCTCCTTTGGAAAGAATCCGGGTGCTAACACATGCGTAGCCTCCACCCCGCAGAGCCTCACGTGGTAGAGAAACAATTACCTTGGTTCAAAACAATTGCTGGAGCAACTCAACATTCTTAAATGTGTCTCCTTCAGAAAAAAAATGTTTTAAATTAGAAATGTGAGAATGAACAGCTGTTCAGGCCAGGCTGGAGAACTGCCCATGACTATAGGTTAAAATCATTCCGTTTGCTTAATAAATGTCTGCGTGAGCTCGAGACTGAAACAACATGCTGAAATTATATAACATTTGCCCACATTCTTGTGGAGTCTCTTAGCGCCCAGCAGACCTGCCTTAAACAGAATTATTACAGCTTAATTTCTTTCTTTATCTCAGATGATACTGCAGCAGCTTATCATGATGCATCTGGTGCCCTCCACACCACTGCGTAACAAAGGATCAAAATTAAAATCACAGGGGTGGCAACAGGGGCATGCATCACCCTGAGTGCTCATCAGACTTTTCTTTTTTTTTATTTAACACAGAAAACTGTTGGCGTGAATGCTATTACAATAAATAGGCTTCAATTTAAAATGCAGGATGCTGAGAGGAAACACTGGGAGTCATAAAATACCTTTCTCCTCCTCAAGGTTGCCCAAAGGGGGAAAAAAAAAGGACAAGGCTTTGGACTGGGCTGTTATCTTATCTTTATGATGCAATTTAATCTGGGATGCCACAGGCACAGCACGTGGGAAAGGCTCCTTAGGAAATAACATCATAAAGTATCAAGAAAGGGCTAAAGAAAGCAGGAAACACCTTTTGTGGTTTTCTCCCTTCCATGAATAGAAACGAGAAGATTATGTTAACCTGTCTGGTTGTGACCACGGGAAGAGGAGAGCCTTTAAGGCTGCATTGTGTTGGGGTTTTATGTACGGCACCTCATTTAAGCCTCGCCATACACAACCCTGCGAGGTTAGGAGATTGGAGTCCTATGTTACAGTTGAGGAAACACGGGGGTGAAGCAAATCGCTCAAGGTCATGCAGCCAGGGAGCCGGTTTAAAACCGAGGCTGACCACAGCCATGGCTCTCTGGGACTCCATGGTACTCTGTAGGAAGGGAGCAGTGTCCGCTCTCGTGGGTTGTGGGATCCCAGGGAAAGCAGAACGAGAGACGGGACTCCCTGGGCTCAGGAGAGCCAAGTCAGAGTCAAGCTTGGACAGCAAGCCAGCACTGGGTGGGCCTGTGGGCTGGCCACCCTCAGCCTAGGCTCGCCACCTGGACCCTACCTAGGATGGGCGGAGACTTAGCCAAGAGCAGATCACTGCCCCCTTCTGCTCCATGAGTGGAGAGAGGTAAGATTTTCCTCTATAGAGGCACCTGTTCTGTCAATTCCAGAAAAATCGAAAAGCTAAACTCTGGAGATGGAAGTCTGTGAGCCTGAGTTTCATCTAGAGCAAAACCAGGGACAAGAGTCAAAAACGGACAGTTTCTGAACACTTAGAAAAGGTGATAAACAGGTAAGTAAGAGCCACGAAGGCTGAACTTCAGATAACTGACAAGGTCTCACAAGATCACCTTGGCAACGAGAAGGGGAACGCACACTGGATCAGGCTGCAGACAGCTGGGCTGTCCAGGGTTGCACTACTGCCCTGTGAAGAGGGCCTGGACTCTCGTTCAGCAAGTTCTGGAAGGGATCTGAGCCATCTAGGTACAGGCTGCTCCTCTGGGCTGTCTGAGGACACCTGTGCCAGAAAGCACAGGAGGAGCGAACCAAGGCTCCTTCCACGGCTGGGACTTGCCGGGTAGGCCTCCAGCGAGCCACCTGATTAAACACTTGCAATGACTCCCGTTCACTGTAAGTACACATTCCTTTCCTGGAATTTCAGACTCCAAGGTCGAGCCCCACAACTCCCCTGCTTCCCGCTAGTCCATCCAGACTCTCTGATCTCATCAACTGTCCTTGGAACCTGCAAGTTCAGGTGTTACAAAGGCCTGCTGCTGCATCTCTGCAGCATGGGGCAGTGAGGACACTGGGTTTGAGGTAAGGGAGACCTGGGTGTAAGCCCCAAACCCCTCACATATTAGCTGTGTAAGTGACAACCTCTCTGAGCCCGTTTCCTTATCTGTAAAGATAGGGATACTATGTCCTCCTGACCACTGAACACCTCCTGCATTCCTATCCTCGCATCTACATGATCTCATTTAATCACTATGGCCATGTGATGACCTCTTATGCTTAAAATATTCTTTCCTTACCAACCTCCCTCCTTACCCCAATTGATTCAAAGCCTCTTGAATGTAGGAGCCAGAAGCACCTTCATCTTTGTAAAATCCTGTACTTGGGAGGTTACATATCCTAAGGCACTTATCTTCTACCTGTGGTCATTTTCACAGGGTTCTAATACATCCTTGCCCTGACTCAGCTGCCCACTCCTCCCAAACTCTTCCACTCCTCCCTCTATAATGACACACTCCGAAATAGCTCCTCCTTCTTCGCTGAGAGTTCCTGGTCACTTCCCTGGTCTCTATCTATCTACTGTCAATAAGGTCATGAATTTACACATAGGTTTTAGTGCTTGGCCCTTCATGTTACCCTCCACCCCCAATCTGGTCATTAACCTGGTCATTTCCAAGTCCACATGGACAACTCATCTGACAACTTGGTTCCTACCATCTCGTCTCCAAAGGCTTCTGCTCTGCACCTGAGGCCACCCCTGGGTTCCTTCAGGCCCTGGACCTTGTTTCCCCAAGATCCCTCCACCCCAGAGTTGTTGATCTCTGCCCCTCCGCTCTGACCACATACTTAGCTCTTCCTGGTACTTATTCTACCAATTCTGGTAAGACATGACTTCCACCTCCCAGGGTCTTCTGCCGGTTCTTGACTGTTTCTAGCTCATCGATGCTCTTCTGTTGCACTTTATTTTTGATCCACCTGCGATCCCAAGGTCAGCCCTTTCAATGATCCCCAACACAATGCCCCAAACCCCATGCTTTTCCATACTTTCTCCGTGTCCATCAAGCAAAACTTCTCTCCTGGTTGAACCTAGGGACCCTCTTTCTCTATGGTTGCCCCAGGACAGCTAAGAGCTGCTGGGAAAGGCCACCCTGCAGGTCATCTGATAACAATGGCTCCAGATGGGTGACCTCACACTGCTCGACAGTCCACTCTGAGCCTGTGGCCCGTGATCTCCTATAGCACGTCCACCATCTGCCCTCCCCAGGCCTCTGGCTCTCCAGCTCCTGCTTATGCTTAGCTGAGAACCATGCTGCCTAACGTGGTGGACAAGAGAAGGAAGTGCCCCATTTCCCTGCAACCAAACACGGCTTATAAATACTTGTCCTGCCCATCTGCCCTGCAGATGCAATAGTCTGGGGTCAACCCCTCCCCCTGGGCCCGGGCTCCTACCCTCTCCTCTCTGAATCTGCTTTTGAGGAAACATCAGACCAACCTAAATTGAGGGATGTTCTACAGAAATCACTGGACCGTACAGAAATGTCAGTGTCATGAAAGACAAAGACTAGAGAAATATTCTTGACTAAAGAAGACCTATAGAGACACAAAAAAACTGAATGCAATCCATCATCTTGGATTTGTTTTTTCTTTATTTATTGTACAGGGACCATACCACAAGGCTGAGGACCGACCATGGCAAATATGTCTTGCTTACTCCACAGTGTAATTTTTTTTTAAATGATCCAATGTTTAACATTTCATACCTTTCTTTTTACCTTTTTATTTTGTCACAATTCCAGAAATAAAAAAAAGTTGCAAGACAGTACAAAGAATTTTCATTTATCCTTCATTCAGATTCCCCAAATGTTAACATTTTACCACATTTGCTTTATTCCTGCTTCTCTCTATGCACACATATACATATGTATATATATATATTTTCTGAACCAGTTGAGTAAGTTGCCCTTTATTCCTCAAAACCTTAGTATGCTTCCTAAAAACAAAAACACTCTCTTACCTAGCTGCAATACAATGGTAAAAATCAATACCTCGACACACATTATTATCTAACCTACAACACAATTACCTAATCTAATCTAATACTATTATCAATATTATTACCTAAAGCTATAGACCCAACTCATATTTCCTTAATTGTCCCAATAATATCCACAACAGCAAGAAATAAAGAAAAAACAAACCCAAGATGATGGACTGCCTTCAGTTTTTTTGTGTCTCTATAGTCTTCTCTAGTTAAGAATATTTCTCTAGTCTTTGTCTTTCATGACACTGACATTTCTGTACGGTCCAGTGATTTCTGTAGAACATCCCTCAATTTAGGTTGGTCTGATGTTTCCTCAAGAGCAGATTCAGGGTGTGAACTTCTGGCTGAGCTGAGCGGTGACAGTGGGCATCTCTCAGCATGTGCGATCGCCAAACACATGAGGCCAATACTGTCCATTTGGGGGATGCTAACTTTGATCATCTGGTGAAAGGGTGTCTGCCAGCCTTCTCCATCGTAAATTATTATTTTTAACTTTGTAATCAGTACCTACATTGTTAGGAGAGCATTTGTGACTGTGTAATATCTCGCTATTTCATTAGTTTTAGAATCTGTCTAAGCAGTTTTAGAGCACATTAATGATTCTTACACGAATCAGTTATTGTGATGGCTGCTGAATGGAGATTTTCTAACTCCAGCATTTCCTCTACACTTATTTAGTTACATTCTACTTACTATAAGGGAAAGTTTTCCCTTCTTCCCCATTTATTGGTTTGCCCATTTAATTAATTAATTAATCAATTAATATCAGTTTATACTCACATATTGTCTACTTTATTCAATGAGCTATATTCCTTTACTTTAATTTTAAATTTTATATGAAAAATTTTCCAGATTTGGCCAGTAGGAACTCCTTCAAGGTGGCTCCTGTGTCCTTTTTGACATGTCCCCATTATTTGAGTATTTTCTTCTTTTGTAGCTCCACAAATTGTTCCCAACTTGTGCCCTGCCCCAGCACCAGAATCAACCACTTTTCCAAGGATCCATTTAAATAAAGAATAGGTATTTAAAAACCAAGACTTGCACACTAGGTTGTACTATTGCTACTGGGATCATGTATTTCTAGGCCCTCCAGCAGTCAGGGGTAAGATGCAGATGTACACGTGTCTGTCTACACTCCCATACACCTGTCTGTCTGTCTAATCTTTCTAGTTTAGCTATCCATGAGTTCACATTAATACCTAAAATTCCAATCCCCCATCACCGGTTTTTGTTCATATTTCTACCTCTCTTCTACAACAGTGAGAATCATGACTTCCATTATCCACAAGATATTTAGTTATCGCTCAGTCCTGGAATGCATAGCAAGTGGTTTCAGAATTGTTAACCTACCTCTCTGGAAAAAAGAAACCTACTTACTAGAGTTGAACATTTGTTTACAGCTGAATATTTTTGTCCTGTATTTTATTTTTGCAAACAGTGGCAGTCAATAATCTTTTGAACACAAAAATTCATATTTCTAGCTTCTCTTGAGAAATCAGCAGATATGGCCATCTTCCCCTTTGGACAGGGAGTTGTGCTCTCCCAGGACTGCGAGTCGCAGTTGCTACCTCTGCCTCTCCCTATAAATAATCCCTTCTCTCTTTTGTACATTACCCCGTTACCAAAAGAACTGTCTTTATAAACTGCCTCTATTTCCTCTTCTTTGATTCTTTCCTGAATTCATAGCCCCTTTGGCTGTCAATAACTACTTTAAAACAAAACCCCTCTTGCAAAGATTGCTACCAACTTTATGTGGCTAAACCCCACAGATGTTTTTCAGTCTTGCTCTAACTCGGCTGGGAACCACTCCTCTTTCCTATCTCTGGGACAGAAACAGCCCTGGCTTGCTCCTTTCTCCCAGGTTCCCGGGACTCCTTCGTGAGCTCACCCTCCTTGGTAGGGCTGCTCAACGCCAAGGTTCTCCGGGTGCCTCTCTCCCTCCAGCTCCTCCTCCATCATCTCCTCTACTATGGATAACTTCATTTACCATCACCAGGTGACTCTCAAATGTCTCCCTCTAGTCCTATCTTCTCCTCCAAGCCCTACCCACCAAAAAAAATCCACCCCTGGACTCTGCCTGGGTCAATCACCAGTGCTCACACCAGTTGTGTTGGGAATGTCTCTTCTGTGGCACGGGTAGCGCATAATTTTACCTGTGTAGGACTTGGTTATGTCTGTCTCCCCCACTGGCATGTGAGCCCCAGGCGGACAGGGGCTACTTCTGTCCCCTGCACTGTCCCTGCCTCCAGCCCAGAACCCAGTGCAGACAGGCACGCAACAGGAATTCATGGAATGGATGGAGGTACCCTGGCTCAGTGGTCAAGACTGTGGATTCTGGGGCCAACTGACTCTGTGACCCTGGGCTAGTTACTCTATCTCTCTGTGCCTCAGCTTCCTCATCTGCAAAACAGGGGGACAGAAGCAGTTCCCAATTCATAAAACTGTTATGAGATTAAATGAATTCATGCATTGCACTTTAGAACACTACCTGGCAAAAAGAAAGGATGATATAAGTGTTTGCTAAATATGTAAAACAAACAGGGGCTAAAATAGTCATTAAATGAATATGTATTAATTAAACTGACAGTTAAGCCTAATTTTCAAAACACGAGATACAAGTAGACTGTGGTTGAATTATAGTCCAAGAGTAAAATTATATTGAACAGAAATAACAGACTATCTAAATATCAGAAAACAGGATTTAAATTTAATTCAAACTCCATTAGTAAGTTCGTGACTACATGTTGGGAAAACAACCACTTACAACTGGGAATACATCCAACATCTTGAGAGAAATGCAGGCTCAATATATTCAGTGAATGCTTTAGGTATGTCTGAAGTTATTGACTAGTCATTTGTTAGGTTGTATCATTTCTGTCAAAAATCAGCCAAACCAGAATAAAATCCCAAAACAAATTTTCTAAAAACACCCATGCCCACTCCACAAATTCATCCATCAAGGCTTTGAGAGTCTCTGGGTATGTCAAGCACAGCATGGAGTGAGTAAAGGACTAGACTATAAAACACAGAAAATCCACAGATACCACACACCTGCTCTAGCCCACATTTTATTCCAAAACATTCTTTCAAGTAAAGGAGTGTTCAATAATCACAGGGCTCAACATTTATCCACTAAGCATGCATGACTTTGCCAGAGTATTATTAACAATGGAAATCAGCAGATATAAGTTTCTTTCTATTTTAACATATGGTTTTCTAATTAGAAAGCGGGTTTGTTAATCACAGGATCAAAGAGAGTTGAAGTTCTGATATATTATAGGCTCTGGCAGTTTTTCAGGTTTGGTCATTGTTTGAGGAGATAAAGAAGTAAACACAGCTAGGAAGGACCATTCAGGTTTGAAGAAGGGATGCTTGTGAGCAAAGGGAAAGAGTTTGAAACAAAAAGGAATTAGAGCCATGCCAGCAAAATAGGGAGACACTACAAATAATCTATTAAAAGGCACTAAACAAATTGCTTCAGCTTGTTTCATTCGATCTGCATGCATGCATGCAATATTGAATTAAAGCTGTGAGTTTCAATGAAAATACCCCAATATAAGGTAGATTGATTTGAAAACTGTGGGGATGGACTTTCAACCAGGCTTAACTGTGCGCTGGTTCCGATGGAGAGTAAGGGCATGGTGTGAGGGGCTGTCTCTGCGTAAACGATGGTCAGCTTTAGGCTCGGGGAACAGATCTGCAGGCCGTGGTGGCTGCAGCCAGTGTCCGAGGCTGTGGCAGGAGGAGGTGACATTTGACCGTGCAGAATGAGGGGACGTCACACTCCGTACCTTTCGTGATGGCAAGAACGTCCTCTCCCTTTGACCTGGTACCAGCTGACTGCACCAGCCTCCTCTCTCCAGGGCTGGAATCTGATTCTCTCCAATCACCATGTTTTTCCCGGCTGCATGCACACGGCCCTGAGCTATGCCTGGCCAAGCCTCTCTCGTTCTTCGAGCCTTGGGTATCACTAATCCCACACGGTCTTGAGAACTGTAGCTTTACAATCAGGGTTACCATCAGGCAGTGTTAGTCTTCCCACTTTATTCTTCCTTTTCAAACTTATTTCGTCTATTCCAGGTCATTTGCATTTCATAAGAATTTTAGAATCAGCTTATCAATTTCTACCAAAAAAAATCTGTTGAGATTGCAAGTGGATTGTACTGAACTTATAGATAACTTTTGAGAGAACTGAAAACTTAACACCATTCAGTCTTTTGCCTTATGAACAAGGTATATCACTCCATTTAATTAGTTGCTTTTAATTTCTCTCAGAAGTTTTTTTTTCTCAGAAGTTTTTAATGTGTAGCACTTGCACACTTTTGTCAGATTAAACCCTAAGAATTTCTTTTTTTTATACTATTATAAATAGTATTATCTTTAAGTTTCAATTTATGATCCTTTGGCACCATTATATAGAAATACAACTGATTTTTATTCGTTGATCTTGTATCTAATAACATTACTAAACTCACATATTAGTCCTAGTAGTTTTTAAATATATTCTTGAATTTTCTCCATAGACAATAACCATCCCATCTGCAAATAAAGAGAGTCTACTTTTCCCATTATAATACAGAAGTCTTTTATTTCTTTTTCTTGCTTTATTGTTTCGACTAGAATCTCTACTATAATGTTGAATAGAAGTTGTTTAGTGGATATTCTTATCTTCCTGATATGATGGGTAAAGCATTCAGTATTTCACCATTAAAAATGATTTTAGCTGTAAAGAGATGATTTTTTTTTTTAAATCAGGAATGGATATAGGTTTTTGAAAACTATCTTTTCTGCGTCTATTGAGAAAATAATGTTTGTTTTATTTTTTAGTTTGTCAATATATTCAATTATAGTGATTGATTTTTTCTCACTAATACGAACTAACATTTTTAAAATTTATTTTTAATTTAATTTTTAAATTTTTATTAATAAACCAGTCAACATACAATATGAACATTCTTTTTTTAATCACATAGTTTTATATTCATCATTATGATCATTTCTTAGAACATTTGCATCAATTCAGAAAAAGAAATAAAAAGAAAACAGAAAAAAATTCATATATACCATACCCCTTAACCCTCCCTTTCATTCATCACTAGCATTTCAATCTACTAAATTTATTTTAACATTTGTTCTCCCATCATTTATTTATTTTAATCCATTTGTTTTACTCATCTGTCCATAAGGTAGATAAAAGAAGCATCAGACACAAGGTTTTCACAATCACAGTCACACTGCGAAAAGCTATATCATTATACAATCATCTTCAAGAAACATGGCTACTGGAACACAGCTCTACATTTTCAGGCAGTTTCCTCCAGCCTCTGTTATGCCTTAACTAAAAAAGTGGTATCTATTTAATGCGTAAGAATAACCTCCAGGATAACCTCTCGACTCTGTTTGGAATCTCTCAGCCATTGATACTTAATTTTGTCTCATTTCTCTATTCCCCCTTTCAGTCGAAAGGTTTTCTCAATCCCTTGCTGCTGAGTCCTAGCTCATTCCGGGATTTCTGTCCCACATTGCCAGAAAGGTTCACACCCCTGGGAGTCCTGTCCCACATAGACAGGGGGAGGGCAGTGAGTTTGTGTGCTGTGTTGGCTGAGAGAGAGAGACCACATCTGAGGAACAAAAGGGGCTCTCCTGGGGGTGACTCTTAGGCCTAATTTTAAGTAGGTTTAGCCTATCCTTTATGGGTTTAAGTTTCATATGAACAAACCCCAAGATTGGGGGCTCAGCCTATTGTTTTGGTTTTCCCCACTGCTTGTGAGAATATCAAGAATTCTCCACTTGGGGAAGCTGAATTTTCCCCCTTTCTCACCATTCCCCCAAGGGGACTTTGCAAATACTTTTTTATTCACTGTTCAAATCCTTCTGGGATTTATCAAGGCATCACTCTGGACAAACCTACAAAATCTCATCCCTACTCAAGGTTCCATGTACTTATGGTGTTCAATTAAGCTGTCCACATAAGTTATATTAGGAAACGCACTAGTTGAAATATAAATTTTGTACCAAATAAACATTTTTTGCTTTAGTCTCACACACAAGTTAAAGTTTCAAAATATTAATTACCATCTATTTTCAACACCCTGCATTATTGACATTCCTTTGCTCTTCCTCATCCAAAACACTTTTAAATTTGTGCACTTAGTTACTATCATTATACACTCGAGACATTCCTAGATTATACCATCTCAGTCTTTACCGTATATCTTTCCTTCTGATTTCATTTGTGCCCCCAGCCCTCCTCCCGCTATCATTCTCACATTCAGCTTCATTCAGTGTTCTAACATTATTGTATTAGTTAGGTAGTATTGTGCTATCCATTTCTGAATTTTTACAATTACCTAATATCTACTCTATTTCTATCTCCTGATGGTCTCTGTTCTTAACTGAAATTATTCAAGTTCCATTCATTAATGTTAGTTCATATCAGTGAGACCATACAGTATTTGTCCTTTTGTTTTTAGCTAATCTCACTCAGCATAATATCTTTAAGGTCCATCCATGTTGTTACATACTTCATAACTTTATTCTGTCTTACAGCTACATAATATTTCATAGTATATATACCACAGCTTTTTAGCCACTCTTCTGTTGATGGACATTTTGGTTGTTTCCATCTCTTGGCTATTGTAAATAACGCTGCTATGAACATTGGTGTGCAAATGTCCATTTGTGTCTTTTCCCTCATGTCCTCTGAGTAGATACCTAGCAATGGTATTGCCAGGTCATATGGCAATTCTATACTTAGCTTCCTGGGAATCCGCCAAACTGCCTTCCACAGTGGTTGTACCATTTAACATTCCCACCAACACACAGTTATCTACACAGTGGGTAAGTGTGCCTCTTTCTCCACATCTTCTCCAGCACTTGTCATTTTCTGTTTTATTGATAATGGTGATTCTGGCGGGTGTGAGATGACATCTCATTGTGGTTTTGATTTGCATTTCCCTAATAGCCAGGGAAGTTGAGCATCTTTTCATGTGCCTTTGGTCATTTGTATTTCCTCTTCTGAGAAGTGTCTGTTCAAGTCTTTTGCCCATTTTGTAATTGGGTTGTCTTGTCTTTTTGTTGTTGAGTTGAACAATCTCTTTATATATTCTGGATACTAGATTTTATCTGATATATTGTTTCCAAATATTGTCTCCCACTGTGTAGGCTCTCTTTTTACTTTCTTGATGAAGTTTTTTGATGCACAAAGTATTTAATTTTGAGAAATTCCCGTTTATTTATTTATTTCTTCAATGCTTGTGCTTTGGGTGTAAGGTCTATAAAACCATCTCCTATTATAAGATATTTCCCTACATTTTCTTCTAACAGTTTTATGGTCTTAGATCTAATGTTTAGGTCTTTGATCCATTTTGAGTTAACTTTTGTATAGGGTGTGAGATACGGGTCCTTTTTCATTCTTTTCATATGGATATCCAGTTCTCTAGACACCATTTATTGAAGAGACTGTTCTGTCCCAGGTGAGTTGGCTTGACTGTCTTATCAAACATCAATTTTCTACAGATGAGAGGGTCTATAAGTGAATACTATTCAATTCCATTGGTCAGTATATCTATCTTTATGCCAGTACCATGATGTTTTGACCACTGTAGCTTCGTAATACGTCTTAAAGTCAGGTAGCGTGAAAACTCTGACTTCATTTTTCTTTCTCAGGATAATTTTAGTTTCAGGGCACCCTGACCCTCCAGATAAGTTTGGTTATTGGTTTTTCTATTTCTGAAAAGTAAGTTTTTGGGATTTTAATTGGTATTTCATTGAATCTGTAAATCAATTTAGGTAGAATTCATATCTTAATTACATTTAGTCTTCCAATCCATGAACACAGTATGCCCTTCCATTTATTTAGGTCTTCTGTGATTTCTTTTCACAATTTCTTATAGTTTTCTCTGTATAGGTCTGTTGTCTCTTTAGTCAAATTTATTCCTAAATATTTTATTCTTTTGGTTGCAATTGTAAATGGAATTTTTTTCTTGATTTCCCCCTCAGATTGTCCATTACTAGTGTATAGAAGCACTACAGATAAAAATTTTGAGTGTTGATCTTGTAACCTGCCACTTTGCTGTACTCATTTATTAGCTCTAGTAGTTTTGCTGTGGACTTTTTGGGGTTTTCGACATGTAGTATATCATCCACAAACAGTGAGAGTTTTACTTCTTCCTTTCCAATTTTGATGCCTATATTTCTTTATCTTGTCTAATTGCTCTGGCTAGAACTTCCAACACAATATTAAATAACGATGGTGACAGTGGACATCCTTGTCTTGTTCCTGATCTTAGGGGAGAAAATTTTCAGTTTTTCCCCATTGAGGATGATGTTAGCTGTGGGTTTTTCATATATTCCCTTTATCATGTTAAGGAAGTTCCCTTCTATTCCTATCCTTTGGAGTATTTTCAACCGGAAAGGATGTTGAATTTTGTCAGATGCCTTTTCTGCATCAATCAAGATGATCATGTGGCTTTTCCCACTTTGATTTGTTGATATGGTGTATTACAGTAATTGATTTTCTTATTTTGAACCATCTTTGCATACCTGGGGTGAATCCTACTTGGTCATGGTGCATAATTCTTTTAATATGCTGTTGGATTTGATTTGCAAGAATTCTGTTGAGGATTTTTGCATCTATATTCATAAGAGAGATTGGTCTGTAGTTTTCTTTTTTTTTGTAATATCTTTGTCTGGTTTTGGTATGTAGGTGATGTTGGTTTCATAGAATGAAGGTAGCTTTCCCTCCTCTTCAATTTTTTGAAGAATTTGAGCAGGATTGGTACTAATTCTTTCTTGAATGTTTAGTAGAATTCACATGTGAAGCCATCTGGTCCTGGACTTTTCTTTTTGGAGAGCTTCTTAATGACTGTTTCAATTTCTTTAGTTGTGATTGGTTTGTTGAGGTCATCTATTTCTTCTTGAGTCAACATTGGTTGTTCATGCCTTCCTAGGAAGTTGTCCATTTCATCTACATTGTCGACTTTATTAGCATAAAGTTGTTCATAGTATTCTGTCATTACTTCCTTTATTTCTGTGGGGTCAGTGCTTATGTCTCTTCTTCCATTTCTGATTTTATTTATTTGCATCCTCTCTCTTCTTCTTTTTGTCAATCATGCTAAGGGTCCATCAATCTTATCGATTTTCTCATAGAACCAGCTTCTGGTTTTGCTGACTTTCTCAATTGTTTCATATTCTCAATTTCATTTATTTCTACTGTAATCTTCATTATTTCTTTTTTTGCTTGCTTTGGTGTTAGTTTGCTGTTCTCTCTCTAGTTCTTCCAAGTGTATTGCTAATTCCTCGATTTTTGCTCTTTCTTCTTTTTTGATATAGGTATTTAGGGCAATAAATTTCCCTCTCAGAACTGCCTTTGCTGCATCCCATACATTTTGAGATGTTGTGTTTTCATCTTCATTTGCCTCGAGATATTTACTGATTTCTCTTGTAATTTCTTCCTTGACCCACTAGTTGTTTAAGAGTGTGTTGTGGAGCCTCCATATATTTGTGAATTTTCTGGCACTCTGCCTATTACTCATTTCCAACTTCATTCCTTTATGATCTGAGAAAGTGTTTTGTATGATTTCAATCTTTTTAAATTTATTGAGACTTGCTTTGTGACTGACCCAGCATATGGTTTATCCTTGAATATGATCCATGAGCACTTGAGAAAAAAGTATATCCTCTCTGTTATGGGATGTAATGTTCTATAAATGTCTGTTAAGTCTAGCTCATTTACTGTATTATTCAAATTCTCTTTTTCTTTATTGATCCTCTGTCTAGATGTTCTGTCCATTGATGAGAGTGGGGAATTGAAGTCTCCAAATATTATGGCAGATGTGCCTATTTCTGTTTTCCATGTTTGCCTCATGTATTTTGGAGTACTCTGGCTCAGTGCATAAATATTTATGATTGTTATGTCTTCTTGTTGAATTGTTCCTTTTACTAGTACATAGTATCCTTCTTTGTCTCTTTTAACTGTTTTGCATTTGAAGTCTAATTTGTTGGATATTAGTATAGCTACTCCTGCTCTTTTCTGATTGTTATTTGCATGAAATATCTTTTCCCAACCTTTCACTTTCAACATATGTTTATCCTTGGGTCTAGGATGTGTTTCCTGTAGACAGCATATAGATGGGTCCTGTTTTTTAATCCATTCTGCCGTCTATGTCTTTTAATTGGGAACTTTAGTGATTGATTTTTAAGCAGTTTTATTGAGATATATTCACATACCGTATAATCTATCAAAAGTGTACCAGTCACTGGATTTTAGGATTATCACAGAATTGTGTATTCATAACCACAATCAATTTTAGAATATTTTCATTACTCTGAAAAGAAAATCCTTATATCCCTCAGAAGTCACCTCTCAATCTGCCTATCCATCTCTAGCCCTATATAACCTCTAATCTAATTCTGTCTCTACAAAGGTAGTTACATTTACATTTTATATAAATGAAATAATACAGTATGCAGTACTTTGTATCTAGCTTCTTTCAATTAGCATAAGGTTTTTTAAAATTATTATTTTTTAATTACAGAAGTTGTAGGTTTACATAAAAATCATGTAAAAAATACAGAGTTCCCATATTCCACTCTATTGTTGACACTTTGCATTGGAATGCTACCTCTGTTACAAGTGATGAAAGAATATTCAAATATTACTGTTAACTGAAATGCATAGTTTACATTAGGGATATTTTTTCCTACATACCACACTATTATTAATAGTTTGCAATAGTGTTGTCTATTGGTTATAATTCATGAAAGAACATTCTTATAATTGTACTATTAACCATAGTTCATTGCTCACAACGGCTTCACTGTTATATACAGTCCCATGTTTTATCTTCAAACTTACCTTCCAGTAACATACATGACCCAAGACTTCCCCTTTCAACCACATTCACAAACATAATTCAGTGCCTCAGTCACCTTCCTGTCCCTTCTCTAACTTTTCCATGGAGCAGGGCTGATCTCGAGTTCAAGACCCTGAAGGTCTCGAGCTCAAGACCCTGAAGAAATAAAAGAAATCATAAGAGGATACTATGAACAACTATATGCCAACAAACTAGACAACTTAGATGAAATGGAAAAATCCCTGGAAACATCAAACAACCTACATTGACTCAAGGAGAAGTAGAAGATCTCATCAAACCAATCACAAGTAAAGAGATTCAATCAGTCATCAAAAAATCTTCTGACAAAGAAAAGCCCAGGGCCTGATGGCTTCACAGGGGAATTTTATCAAACATTCCATAAAGAACTAACACCAATCCTGCTCAAACTTTTCCAAAACATTGAGGAAAAAGGAACTCTACCAAACTCATTTTATGAAGCTAATATCATTTTAATACCAAAACTGGGTAAAAATGCTATAAGAAAGGAAAACTACAGGCCAATCTCCCTAATGAACATAGATGTAAAAATTTTCAATAAAATATTAGCAATTCGAATCCAATAGCACATTAAAGAATTATACACCATGACCAGGTGGGGTTTATACCAGGAATGCAGGGATGGTTCAACACAAGAAAATCATTAATGTAATAAAGCACATTAACAAATTGAAAGGGAAAATCATATGATCATCTCGATTGATGCTGAAAAAGCATTTGCCAAAATTCAGTATCCATTTCTGATAAAAACACTCCAAAAGATAAGAATCAAAGGTAACTACCTCAATATGATAAAGGGAACATATGAAAAATCCAATAGCCAGCATTGTACTCAATGGAGAGAGGCTGAAAGCCTTCCCCCTAAGATCAGGTCACCACTATTATTCAACATTGTGCTAGAAGTTCTAGCTAGAGCAATCAGGTAGGACAAAGAAATAAAAGGCATCCAAATAGGAAAGGAGGAAATAAAACTCTCATTATTTGCAGATGATATGCTACTATACTTGGAACATCTTGAGAAATCTACAGCAAAGTTACTTGAGCTAATAAACAAATTCAGCAAGGTGGTGGGATATAAAGTTTATGTGTAAAAATCAGTAACATTTCTATATACAAGCAATGACCTAGCTGAGGAGTCACTTAAGAAAAAAATTCCATTGAAAATAGCAACTAAAAGAATCAAATACTTAGGAATGAACTTCACTAGGGACGTAAAGTACACAGAAAACTTCACTGTACACAGAAAACTACATAACACAGCTAAAAGAAATCAAAGGAGACCTAAATAGGTGGAAAGACATTCCCTGCTCATGGATAGGAAGGCTAAATATAGTTAAGATGTCAATTCTCCCCAAACTGATCCATAGATTCAAAACAGTAGCAATCAAAATTCCAACAACCTACACTGAAGATTTGCAAAAGCTAACTACCACATTCATCTGGAAGGGAAAGAGACCCTGAATACCTAAAAGCATCCAAAAAAAGAAGAATGAAGTGGGAGGATTAACACTCCCTGACTTTAAAACCTACTATAAAGCCACAGTGGTCAAAACAGCATGGTACTGGCACAAAGACAGAAGCATTGACCAATGGAATAGAGTGCAGAAATAGACCAACAAATCTATGGTCAACTGATTTTTGACATGGCCCCCAAATCCTCTGAACTGGGACAAAATAGTCTTTCCAATAGTTGGGCATGGAAGAACTGGCTATCAATAACCAAGAGAATGAAAGAGGACCCTTATCTAATACCCTACAAAAAATTAACTCAAAGTAGATCAAACATCTAAATATAAGAACTAACAGCATAAAACTTCTAGAAGAAAATGTAGGGAAACATCTTCAAGACCTGGTAATAGGAGGTGGCTTCCTAAACTTTATACGCAAAGTGCAAGCAACAAAAGAGAAAAAGAGATAAACAGAAACTCCTCAAAATCAAATGTTTCTGCACCTCAAAAGACTTTGTCAAAAAGGTGAAGAGGCAGCCAAACCTGAATAGCTAAAAGCATCCAAAAAAAGACAGAAGCATTGGCCAATGGAATTGAGTCAAGAGTGTAGAAATAGACCAAACAAATATATGGCCAACTGAATTTTGTCAAGGCCCCAAATCCTCTGAACTGGGACAACAATTCCGTCCTGACCAACAGGGGGAAAGAAGTGTAATCAATATAGTATCAGTAGCAGAGACAGTTCAAATTGAGTCAAGAAGCTACTGTGGAGTTTGCTCTTACGCAAGCTTCAGGTAGACCTTGCTACCTATCATAACTTGCCAACCCCCAACCAGGACCATTCCAGTCAATCCTAAAGAACACCTAGGGCAATATATAAGATTCCACAAGCGTTCCAGGCACTAGAGTAACTTCCTAGAAATCTACAACCTTCACATGGATCCTGGTCCAGATAAGTCCTGAAACCTAGCCCAGCCTCTCCAGAACATCAGCTAGTTCCATCTCCCTACCCCGTATTAGTGACAGACCCTACCAATATAAAAAATTTAGAATTGCCATAGCCCAAACAACCCTAAAGAAAAGTATGGAAAGATGAAAGGTGATGACAGAATTATGCACAGAAGATAGGACTTAGCAAATGAGTATGAATGCTGAATCATTAAATTATCTTTTAGTCTCCAGTATTTTAGAGTAACTAGAAGTAAAAATCTAAAATTGTGAAATTGTAACTCATGTCAAAGTCTGAAATATGTTCTACAACTAATTGTGGTAGCGTGCTTTGAAATTTATAGTTTTTTTGTAAATATGTTACTTTTCACAAAAAAAAGAAGTAAAAAAAATCGATTGTGATGATAAAGTATTTAAGACCTCTAGCCTCCTATATTCTGGAGTAGCTAAAAGGAAAAATCTGAAATGATCATATGGTAGCTCATGACAAACTCTGGGATCTGTCCTGTAACCACTCGTTGAAGAGTGCTTTGAAAACTATTGCTTTTTGATTTCTTTGCTTTGTATATATGTTATACTATATAATAAAAGAAGTTTAAAAAAAGTTTTTAGTTTTGAGGTTCCATTTATCTATTTTTTCTTTTGTTGTTTGTGTTTTGAGTGTAAAGCCTAAGAAACCATTGCCTATCACAAGATCTTGAAGATGCTTCCCTACATTTTTTCGTAGGAGTTTTATGGGCCTGGTTCTTATATTTAGGTTTTTAATCCATTTAATTTAATTTTTGATAGAGTGCAAGATAGGGGAACTCTTTCATTCTTTTGTGTATGGATAGTCAATTCTTTAGCACTATTTTTGAAGGAATTATTGTGTCCTAGTTGAGTGAACCTGGTATGCCTGTCAAATAGAAATTGGCCACAGATGTAAGGGTCTATTTCTGAACTCTCAATTCAATTCTACTGGTCAATATGTTTATCTTTATGCCAATACTATGCTGTTTTGACCATTCTAGCTTTATAACATGCTTTAAAATCAAGAATTGTGATGCTGACACTTCGTTCCTCTTTTTCAAGACTATTCAGGGGCACTTTACCCTTCCAAATAAATTTGTTAACTGGCTTTCCATTTCTGTAAGGTAGGCTGTTAGAATTTTGATTGGGGTTGCATTGAATCTGTAAGTCAGTTTGGGCAAAATTCACATCTTCAATATTTAGTCTTCCAGTACATGAACACAGAAGGTCTGTCCATTTATTTAGGGTCTTTTGATTTCTTTTAGTAATATCTTGTAGATTTCTATACACAAGTCCTTTACAGACTTGTTTAAATTTATTCCTAGATATTTGATTATTTTAGTTGTTTTTGTAAATGGATTGTTTTCTCCATTTTCTCCTCAGATTGCTCATTACTAGTGTATAGAAACACTACTGATTTTTGCATGCTATTCTTCTATCCTGCCCCTTTGCTGAACTCATTTATTAGCTCTGGTAGCTTTATAGATGTTTTCGGTAACTTTCTACACAAAGGAGCATGTTATCTGCAAATAGTGAAAGTTTTACTTCTCCCTTTCCAGTTTGGATGTCTTTTATAGTTTTTCCTACCTACCTGCGCTAGCTAGAACTTTTAGGGCCATGCTGAATAACAGTGGTGACAGTGGGCATATTTACCCTCTTCCAGATCTTAGAGGGAAAGCTTTCAGTCTTTCACCATCATTCAGTATGATGGTAGCTGTGGGTTTTCTTATATGCCTCTGACTTTAGTTTACTAAAGCTGCTTTAAAAAGGGAATTTATAAGTTACGAGTTTATAGTGCTAAGGACATGAAAATGTTCAAATTAAGGCACCAACAAGAGGTTACCTTCATTCAAGAAAGGTTGATTCTGTCTGGAACACCTCTGTCAGCTGGGAAGGCACAAGGTGATGTCTGCTAGTTTTCTCTACTTGTTTCTTCAATGGCTTCCCCAGGAGTGTTTTCTTTCATTTCCAAATGTCTCTGGCTGTGCGGGCTCTGCTGGCATTGGAACTTTTTCCAAAATGGTTCCTTCTTAAAGGGTTCCAATAAGCAACCCCAACTTGAATGGGTGGAGACACATCTCCATGGAAACCACCTAATCAAAAGTTCCCACCCAAGGTTCAATGTTCTAGGGTAACTTTCGAGAAATCTACAACCTCCAGTTGTGTCCCTAGACCAGATAAGTCCTGAAATGCAAAGGACCCAGCCTCCCCAGAACATTAACTAGTTCCATCCCCCTATTCCATATTATCAACAGCCCCTTTCAACATGAAAAAGTTAGAATGGGCATCACCCAGTTACCCCTAAAGAGCGGGAGAAAGATCAAAGGTGATGGAGAAATTATACAAAGAAGTAGGGTTTAACAAACGAGTATGATTGCTAAATCATTATACTGATATTTCTTTTAGTCTCCAGTATCATACAGCAGCTAGAAAAATCTCCTAAATTTGTGGAACTCTAAACCAAATTCTGAAATCTGTTCTGTGACTAAGTGTTGTGATGCATTTTGAAATTTATTGCTTTTTTATATATATGCTATTTTTCACAAGAAAGAAAAATAAAAGATGAATTGTGTTTTGTAGCCTTGAAGATTGATTTCAAGATCTTTTTTTGTAATTTAAATATATAAAGTATGCAGGAAGTGCTTTTGTTAAGGAAAAAGAGAACACTTTTTCCTCTAAAGTAAAATAACTGATTGTTGCAGAATGAGAAACAAGAATATGCAGGACAAAATGGATGGATATAGAAAGTTATAGAAGCTTTGTTGGAAGGGAATTTTATTGGTTGTGGTTAAGGTTGGCTAAGATTTTATAGTTTTATAAGATTTTTAATATTTTTCTTATCACACGATTCTTCATGCAAAACCAGAATTTGGTTTTCACTCTGCTAAAATGACAATGCTTTCTTGGATTATTTGTTTGCTCTTAGTGAGAAGCTATAAAAGGTTTTTAACCATCTGAGTAATCTGCTAGATGTCAAAGATTCTATGTCTTATCAGACCAGTATCCTTATTAATATGTATGTTACCTATCTCCTTCCTTATTGTTTTGGACAATGCCTCCCCACCTTCAAAAAAATCATGTCTTTTTAAAATCATGTTAACTCCTCTATTTACTTTCAAACTTTTGTCACCTTGATTAAATAAAGAACCAAAATAAAAACAAGTTACCATCCACAATTGGGTGGGTCAAATCTCCATGGAAACAATCTTGGCAATATTTGATGATGCTTAAAGAATATGGCTTTTCTGGGGTACACAACAGTTTCAAACTGGCATACCTCCCTTTATAATGTTGAGGAAATTTCCTTCTACTTCTATATTTCGAAGTGTTTTTATCAAGAAAGGATGCTAGATTTTGTCAAATGCCTCTTCTGCATCAATTGAGATGATCATGTGGTTCTTTTCCCCCTTGGATTTGTTAATGTAGTTTAGTGCATTGATTTTCTTGTGTTGAACCACACTTCATACCTGGAATAAAACCCACTTGATCATGGTAGGTTTGCTTTTAATGTGTGGCTGGATTTTTTTTTTAACATAACAAAACTTTATTTATTGCTCAGACTACATTTTCTACACAAGACACAGAGGATTCTACACCATATAGTCACCCAGCAACTATGGTTTTGAAGGTTTCCACAATAGTTTAGACAGGAAAAGGGGGAATGATAAATGACATGAAAGTCTTCCAGGAAGTAACACGTCACTTTTGATTACATTTCATCAGCTAAATCAAGTCACATAGCAACATCTAGCTTCAAGGAACAGGAAAATAAAACCCTACACCATGCCCCAAAGAACGAGAAATAAAATATCTGCAGTGGCCTTACTGACTACCACAATTCTAACTGTAGTTCTTTTGTAGGTGATCTGTTTTTTCTTTCTGACTGTTTTAAAGATGTACTCTTGCTTTGGTGTTCTAGTTTAACTACATTGTATTTAGGTGTAAAGTTTTCTGTATTTTTTAAAAATCCTGTGCTGCCTTTGGAAATTTTGGTTTTCTTGACTCAAATTCTCAGGCATTATCTCTTTGGATATGGCCTCTCTTTTATTTTCTCATTTTCTTGGACAACAGTTTGCATATACTTTAGACATTCTCATTCTATCCTCCATATAACTTCACTTTCATATCTTCCATCCACTTGCCTCTAGAGTGTTATATTCTGGGTAATTTATTCAGAGTAATATTCTAACTAATTAATTCCCTATTTAGCTCAGTCCAATCCACTTTTAATTACAATCTATTGCATTTATTTTTTAATGATAACATTTTTTATTTCTAAAGGTTCTATTTGTTTTTTCCAAATCTTACTGCTAATTTTTCAGTCCCTTCCTTTTGTTTGTTCACTTTTCCAAAACAACTTCTTACTGAGTTGAGAGCCATGCAACACATAATTAATTGTTTTAAATTGGACAATTCAGTGGCATTCAGTATATTCAGAATGTTGTGCAACCACCATCTCTAGTTTCAAAAAAGTTTCCATCCCTCCAGAAGAAAATACTTTTCTCATCAGCATGTGATAACCATCAATCTACTTTCTGTTGGTGTCTTAGTTTTAGTGGCTGGATTCTTTTACTACGTGGCTTGATGTGATTTACAAATATTTTGTTGAGGATTTTTGTATCCATATTCATTATTAGAGAAATTGGTCTGTAATTTTCTTTCTTTATATTATCTGTATCTGGCTTTGGTATTTGGGTGATGTTGGCCTCATACAATGAGTTAGCTAGTGTTTCTTCCTCTTCCATTTTTTGGAAGAGTTTGAGCAAAATTGGTATTAATTCTTTTTGGAATGACTGGTAAAATTCACCTGTGGAGCTATCTTGTCTCGGGCTTTTCTTTTTGGGGAAGTTTCTGATGACTGATCCAAACTCTTCACTTGTAATTTTTCTGGTGAAGTCTTCTATTTCTTCCAGAGTCAGTGAAGGTTGTTTGTGTGTTTCTAGGAATTTGTCCATTTTTCTAGGTTGTCTAATTTGTTGGCATACAGTTGTTCATAATATCCTCTTGTGATCCTTTATATTTCTGTGGGGTCAGCAGTAACGCCCCCTCTCTTTTTCTAGTCCCTCCAGGTATGTAGTTAGTTAGTGGATTAGAGCTCTTTTCTTTTCTTTCTTTCTTTCTTTGTTTAGGTGCATGGTCCAGGAATTGAACCCAGGTCTCCTGCATGGAATACCACTGAACCACTCATGCACCCTCTCTTCTGTTTTAATGTAGACACTCGGGGCTTTAATTTTCCCTCTCAGCACTTCCTCCACTGCATTCCATTAGTCTGATACGTTATATTCTCATTTTTATTCATCTCCAGATATTTACTAATTTTTCTTGCAATTTCTTCTTTGACCCACTGGTTGTTTAAGAGAGTGTTAACTTCCATAAATTTGTGCATTTTCCAGTTCTCTGCCTATTATTGATTTCCAGTTCCATTCAGTTATGATCAGAGAAAGTACTGTGTGTAATTTCAATCTTTTAAAATTTATTTAGACTTGTTCTGTGATCTAACATTGGGCTATCCTTGGGAATGGTCCATGAGCACATGAGAAAAATGTATATCCTGTGTTTAGGAGTGCACTAAACAGTCATGTTAACTCCTCTATTTACTTTCAAACTTTTGTCACCTTGATTAAATAAAGAACCAAAATAAAAACAAGTTACCATCCACAATTGGGTGGGTCAAATCTCCATGGAAACAATCTTGGCAATATTTGATGATGCTTAAAGAATATGGCTTTTCTGGGGTACACAACAGTTTCAAACTGGCATACCTCCCTTTATCATGTTGAGGAAATTACATGATACATATTCTGTATATGTCTGTTAGGTCTAGTTCACTTATATTATTCAATTCTTCTGTTTCCTTATTGATACCCTGTCTAGATGTTCTATCTATTGATGAGAGTGCTGTATTGAGGTTTCTAATTATTACTGTAGGTATGTCTATTTCTCCCTTCAGTTTGGCAGTGTTTGCCTCATCTACTTTGGGCACTAAGGATAGTGCATAAATATTTATGATGGTTATTTCTTCTTGGGGGATTGACCCTTTTATTAACATGTAATGTTCTTCTTTGTCTCATAACAGTTTTGCATTTAAAATCTATTTTGTCCAATATTAGTATAGCTACCCCAGCTCTTTTTTGTTTGTTATTGTTGGTGTGGAATATCTTTTTCCAACCCTTCACTTTCAAATTATTTGCATTTTCGTGTCTAAGGTGATTCTCTTATAGATGCATATAGTCGTATCACATTTTTAAAAATTCATGCTGCCAATCTGTGCCTTTTGACTGGGGAGGTTAATCCATAGACATTCAATGTTATTACTGTAAAGGCAGTACTTACTTCAATCATTTCGTCCTTTGGTTTTTATGTTGTATCTTATTTTTGTCTCTCTTTCTACACTTTTGATTAACCTTACTGATAACCCTCACTTCTACACTCTACTCTAAGCCTGCATCTTCTATCTTTTCCTTTTACCCTGCAGAACTCCATTTAGTTTTTCTGTTTTCTTTCTTTCTTCACATGGGCAGGCACTGGGAATTGAACCCGAGCCTCCAGCATGGCAGGCGAGAACTCTGCCTGCTAGAGGCATGGCCTGCCCTTTTTTTCCCCCTTTAGTATTTTTTGTAAGACAGATCTCTTGTTGATTGAACTCTCTCAGTTTCTGTTTTCTGTGAATATTTTAAACTCTTCCTCATTTTTGAAGGGCAGTTTTGCTGGATGAAGAATTCTTGGCTAGGAGTTTTTCTCTTCAAGTACTTAAATATATGATACCACTGCCTTTTTGCCTCTGTGGTTTCTGATCAGAAATCACACCTTAGTCTTACTGTGATTCCGTTTTGTGGGATGAATTGCTCTTCTCTTGCTGCTTTCAGGATTCTCTTTTTATCTTTGGCATTTGACAATGCGATTAGTATGTGTCTTGGAGTAGGTCCATCTGGATTAATTCTGTTTGGAGTATTTTGTGCTTCTTAGACATGAATATTTATGTCTTTCATAAGAGTTGGGAAATTTTTGGCCGTTATTTCCTCAAATATTCTTTCTGCTTATTTTTCCTTCTCTTTTCCTAGTAGGACACCCATGACAAATATGTTTGTGCTCTTCGTGCTGTCATTCAAATCCCTGAGACCCTACTCAAGTTTTTCCATTCTTTTTTCTAGCTCTTCTTCTGCCTGTAAGATTTCAATGGCCTCCTCTTCTAGTTCACTGATTCTTTCTTCTGCCTGGTCAAACCTGCTGTAGTATGCCCCTAGTGTATTTTAATCTCTTCTATGTGTCTTTCATTCCCATAATTTTTATGTTCCTTTTTATACTTTCAAATTCTTCTTTATGCTCCTACAATATCATCTTTTTTAAAAAATATCTTTATTGAGAAATATACACACACAGAGTCCAACCATATTATACAATAATGACTCAGAATACCATCATAGCTGTCTATTCTTTAACAAGATCATTTTTCAAACCTTTGCATCATTCCAGAAAAAGAAAAAAAAGAACCCATACATCTCATTCCCTTTACCCCTCTCTCTCATTGACTCACAGTACTTCAATCTCCCCAATTTTCACTCTCTATCTCCCTTTATTATTTATTTATCTTTATCCTTATTTATTATTATTTTTTTTGCTCATCTGTCCACACTCAAGATAAAAAGAGCACCAGACACAAGATTTTCACAATCACACAGTTACATTGTAAAAGCTATATAGTTATACAGTCTTCTTCAAATATCAAGGTGCTCCACAGTATCTTCATAATAACCTTTATCTCTTTACCCATATATTCTTTCATCTCCTGAATTGGTTTAAGAGATTTGTTCCTTTGACTTGGCCATATCTTCTTGTTTGTTAGTACGACTTGTAACTTTTTGCTGGTGTCTAGGCGTCTGATTACCTGGATGAGTTTACTCTGAAGGTGCTGACCTCTCCCTCACCTAGAGTCTTACTGTTGACTGACTTTGTGTTATGGCTCTTCTTTGGCCTTGGTTCAACTTCTCCTAGACTTTTAGAACACCCTGTGTTTAACAGAACAGATTTTTTTTTTATATCTTCTTCATCTGATTCTTTCCCTGGATATGTGGAACAACTTTTAAGACTGACTATTCATGCAATTATTTTATCTCCAGGAGAAAGCTTCCTTCCCTTTTTCCCTCTCCGGGAGTCTTGATCTCTCTCTCTCTCTCTCTCTCTCTCTCTCTCTCTTTTTTTTTCCTTTGCCTCTACAATTTTTTTTTAACACTCCTTTCATTTTCCCTAGCTGCTTTTACCTGGAGGCCAAATTCTGGGAGGAGGGTACTGGAATACAGTTCCTTTTCCTGTAATGTCCTTGTCAAGTTTTGATATCATGGTAATACTGACTTCATTGATGGAGTTTGATTTCCCAGAAAAATTTTACAACTGTTATTATTCTTCCTTATATGTTTGGTAGAATTCACCAGTGAAGTTATCTTTCTCTGCGTGGGAAATTTATTTTTTATTAATTAAAAAAAATTAACAACAAACAAAACATTAAGATATCATTCCATTCTACATATACAATCAGTAATTCTTAATATCATCACATAGTTGCATATTCATCATTTCTTAGAACATTTGCATCGATTTAGAAAAAGAAATAAAAAGACAACAGAAAAAGAAATAAAACAATAACAGAGAAAAAAAAGATTATACATACCATACCCCTTACCCCTCACTTTCATTTACCACTAGCATTTCAAACTAAATTTATTTTAACATTTGTTCCCCTTATTATTTTTTTTTTATTCCATATGTTCTACTCTTCTGTTGATATAGTAGATAAAAGGAGCATCAGACACAAGGTTTTTACATTCACAGAGTCTCATTGTGAAAGCTATATCATTGTTCAATCATCATCAAGAAACATGGCTACTGGAACACAGCTCTACATTTTCAGGCAGTTCCCTCCAGCCTCTCCACTACATCTTGAACAACAAGGTGGTATCTACTTAATGCGTAAGAATAACCTCCAGGATAACTTCTCGACTCTGTTTGGAATCTCTCAGCCATTGACACTTAGTCTCATTTCACTCTTCCCCCTTTGTTAGAGAAGGTTCTCTCAATCCCCTGATGTTAATTCTCAGCTCATTCTAGGGCTTTTCTCAGTCCCTTGATGCTGAGTCTCAGCTCATTCCAGGATCTCTGTCCCACGTTGCCAGGAAGGTCCACACCCCTGGGAGTCATGTCCCACGTAAACAGGAGGAGGGTGGTGAGATTGCTAGTTCTGTTGGCTGGAGAGAGAGGCCACATCTGAGCAACAAGAGAGGTTCTCTTGGAGGTGACTCTTAGTCCTAATTTTAAGTAGGCTTGACCTATCTTTTGTGGGGTTAAGTTTCATATGAATAAACCCCAAGACTGGGGGCTCAGCCTATAGCTTTGGTTGTCCACACTGCTTGTGAGAATATCAAGAATTCAACTTGGGGAAGTTGAATTTCTCCCCGCTCTCACCATTCCCCAAAGGGGGCTTGCTGTGGGAAATTTTTTTAATCAAAAATTCAATTTCTTCAATTGACAAGAATATTCAGGCTGTGTTCTTCTTCTTATGTGAGCTTTGGTAGTGTCTTTCAAAGGATTTTCCCATTCCAAATAAACTGTCAAATGTATTGGTATATAGCTTTTCATAATGTTCCTTAGTATCATTTTGATGTTAGTAGTTATGCCATCTTTCTCATCCTGGCTATTAGTATTTGTGGGTTCTTTCTTTTTTTCCCTTGTAAGTCTGGCTAGAGGTTAATCAATTTTATTGATTTTTTTCAAAGAAACAGCTCTTGGTTTCTTTGATTATATCTAATGTTTTTCTGTGTTCTATTTCATTGATTTCTGCTCTGATCTTTATTACTTTCTTTGTTCTACTTTGTGCTTCATTTGCTCTTCTATTCCTAGTTTCTTAAGGTGGAAGCAGAAGTCATTTGTCTGAGGCCTTCCCCTTTCTAAACTATATAGGTGTTTAGTGGTATAAATTTCTCCCTAAATACTTCTTTTGTGACATCCCAACATTTTTATGTTTTGTTTTCATTTTCATTCAATTTAATAAATTTTCTAATTTACATTTTGATTTCTTTTGTGACCTATGGAGTTTTAGAAGTGTGTTATTCCATTTCTAAATATTTGGGAACCTTCCAGAACTCTTTCAGCTATTGTTTTAAAATGGATTTCTATTGTAGTCAGAGAATACATTTATTATTACTTAAATCCTTTGATATCTATTGAGACTTCTTTTATGGCCCAGAATATAGTCTATCTTGGTAAATGTTCTATGCAACATTGAAAAGAAAATATATTCTGCTGATATTTGGTGGAGTGTTTTACAAATGCCAACCATATCAGGCTGACTGATGGTGCTGTACAAGACTTCTATATCCTTACTGATCTTCTGGTTAGTCTATCAGCTAGTGAAAAAGTGATGTTAAAATATCTGCCATTAATTCTTCTTTTCAATTCTCTATGTTTTTGCTTCATGTGTTTTGAAATTCTATTATCAAGTGCAAAAACATTTAGGATTGCTATTATCTCTTGATGAACTGACCCATATATAATTATTAATTGACCTTTTATTGCCTTTCTCTGAAATCCGCTTTCTCTGATATTACTAGAATCACTCCATTTTTCTTTTATTTATGTTAGCATGGGATACCTCTGCCCATCTTTTTACTTTTAATCTATTTGTGTCTTTATATTTCAAGTGTGTTTCTTATAGGATTAGATAGCTGGGTCTCATTTATTTTATTCAATCTGATGATCTCTTGGTCATTAGATTACTTATATTTAATGAGACTATTGATATGATTAGATTTAAGTCCAGAATCTTGTTATTTGTTTTCTATTTTTCCCATCTGTTCTTTTTCTCTCTTCTTTTGGATCCATTAAGCATATTCTGATTTTGTTTTATCTACTTTGTAGGGATACTAGTGTAACTATTTGCTTAGTTATTTTAATGGTCACATTAGTATACATTTTTAACTTATCACAATCTACCTTTAAGATATATCATACCACTTCATGTATAAGAAGCATGCTTCCATTTCTCCCCTCCCAACCTTTATGCAACTATTGTCATATATTTAACTTCTGTATATGTTATGAGCTTCACAATGCATTATTACTTTGTTTAAACAGTAAATCATGTTTTAAACAAATTTAAATTAAAAAGTATGCATTTACCCATATGGTCACCAGCCATTTCCAGTGCTCTTCATTCCTTTGGGTAGCTCTACATATCCACTTGGTATCATCTTCCTTCTGCCTGAAGGATTTTCTTTGACACTTCTTACAGTGTGGGTCTGCTAGTGTGAATTCTTCAGCTTTTATATATATGAACAGGTCCTTATGTTGCCTTCATTTTGAATGACACTTTCTCTAGATACAGAATGGATATGAAATTCTAGGTTGACAGCTTCTTCTTTGAGCACTTTAAAGACATTCTCTGCTTCTTACAAGTAATCTGCTGTCATCCTTCTCTTTGTGCCTCTGACTTTTCAGCTTTTCCACTTTATAACTGGTTTTGAGCAATGTGATGATGATGGTGTTTTTCATGTTTCTTGTGCTTGGAGTGTGTTGAACTACTTGGCACTGTGGGTTTGTTATTTTAATCAAATCTGCAAGCATGTCAGTCATTATTTCTTCAATTATTTTTTACTGTTCCCCCTCTTCATTTCACTTCGGGGATTCCAATTACTAGTATATTAAGTACTTAAAGTTATCCCACAGCTTACTGATGTTCTTTTCTGTGCTTTAAAAATTTTTTTTTCTGTGTTTCCTTTTGGATAGTTTCCATTGTGTATCTTCAAGCTCAAGAGCACTAATCTTTCATTAATCCTATCCAGTGTATTTGTTGTCATCGCACACACTGTAGTTCTCATCTCTAAAAGTTTGATATGGTTCTTCTGTATATTTTCCATGACTCTACTTAACTTTTTGAACATGGGAACATAATTATAATAAATGCTTTATTATCCTAATTTTAACATCTGTGTCAGTTTGAGTTCAGTTTCAGTACACTTTTCTCTTCATGTGGGAATGGGTAAGGACATAGGCATTTTTTGGCACAGAAGGCCACACTGCCCTTCAAACGTGCTTTACCGCTCATCCGATCACTACCATACAGAAGACTGTCTATTTCACAATCTTGCCTGCAGTGAATTTTGTCACTCTTTCATCTTTGCCAATCTCATAGGCTACAACAATTTACTCACTCAACAGATACTTCCTGAGGACCAATCTATGCCCAGCGAAGGACGGTGGCAGTTCAGTGGTGCCCCAGCCCCAGCAGCTGTCCTCACGGTGCTTCCAACCTTGTGATGTGTACAGGTTTTCAGTTGCATTTTCATTAATTATCAGTGATGTGGAGCATCTTTTCCCACGTTTACTGGCCATTTATATTTCTTTGGTATACTGCCTACTAATGCCCATTAACCAGTTTTAACGGGGTTATTTTTTTTTTTTAATTCCTTTGTAAGAGTTCTTTATTTACTAAGAATAGACATCCATTTTCTCATTTTGAATAATAAGTTGTGCTTTGTAAAAAAGACATTTTTTAAAAAATAAAACACATTTGTACAAAATTCCTTTGAAAAAATGACTTATACATCACTTAATTACTAACTTTTTCTATATTAAAAGTAAATGATTCTGGCATAACAGTAGTGACCTTAAAGGCAAAATTTTTTTGAGTACAGAGATGTGAAATATATATAAAATATATAACACAAACATAAATACATAATGAATGAATGCTTTCATATGTACCTGACATTAACATATAAATAATCACGCAGATTCCAAAAGCCACTGCACTCCCTTAATAATAAAATGGGAAGTCAAGGAGATGAAATGGTCCCAGCTTGAATATTTCTGGCAAAGCAGTGCCATCTGTACTGGAAATGTCCTTCGTACCAGATTGTTAATCTTTAAAACTCTAAGATCTGTTTTTCAGAAGGAGAAAATGTCCGAACCCCCACTGGACCTGTGTCATACCCACTGAGGGACCACGGGGACCCACAGAAGCTCATTCTGCTCTGCGATGGCCGTGCAGGTGAACCTCGGGAGCCGGAGGGAGCCCTGGAGGAGACACGGGCTCCCCGAGTGCCTGGTGCCTTTGACGGACAAGGCGAGGTGGGGAGGACCCGGGGCAGGGGTCACCTCTGCGGCCAGGGAGGTGACTCCTCCTGAGACCAGGACGGAAGACATGTGCACTCCAGGGAGGCTGTGAGGGGATCACCTGAGTAGCTGTAACCATGGTGACGATGCCCATCCATGCTCCCCTGGACCCGGCAGCCCCGGACTGACCTGTCTGGTGCAGGTGTTCTCTGGCCACCTCGAACAAGCGCAGGTGCATGTTGGTGATGGGGTTGAACGAGCCGCAGGCCAGCAGCACCACGGGGATTCGGCTCTTCATCTTGTCGGGTGCATCCACACCTCCTGCAGCGGCCACCCTGCCTTCAGGGGGACAAAACTCATGTCAGGGAATTCACACTGAGACATTCATCCAGGCCAGTGTCTCACAGCCACAAACTGACCATCACTCTTTACCTGCAAGATGCCTGAAAGAGGCAGCAATAATGAAATTGATGGAAGGTTTGCCAAAGTATGCGCCTTCCCCAGCCAAACCCCTCACCACCCCAAGAAGCTGCTGACCTGCTCAGGGCACTGGGGACTGTAGGGTCAAGGCTGGGACTGGAAGGCTGGGTCCAGAGTCCACACTCTGTCCTTAACCTCTACACTCTCCCTGAGCTCTGCAGGTTACCATGGGTCAAGAGGAAGCCTCTGAGACCCCCTAATGTCAAACAAAACTCATGAAGTCTCAGAATGAATAGATACCTTTAAATAAAACTTTTTATTTTGACATAATTTCTGACTTACTAAAAAAAAAACTAAACAGTACAAAGAATTCTTGCGTACACTTCACATAGATTATCCAAATGCGAATATTTCATCATGCTTGTGTATCATTCGTTCTCTCTCCCCATATATATATAATATATATACACACAGCCGGTCTCTCCCAGCTCCCTCTGAGGCAGCAGGAACATCCCTTATGTATGAGAAGAAAGCTGCCCACCAGCTGCTGTAGCTCCTCCCAGGGAGGCTGGATGGCTTGGTGAGATATTATTTGCAAAGTGTTCTGAGCAATTCACAAGCGCAGACCCGCACTAAGTGTCTCTGAAGTGGGTGGCTGCTTCTCACAACTAGCTTTTCAAAGTTCAATTTTATTTTGGCAAAATATAATTTGGGGGGGGGCGGTTGTTAAAACATGTAACTGCACCATCTCATGTAACCTGGTGTTTTGATTTATTTTTCCCAAAGTTCCCAGAAACTGTAAATTAGAGCATCTGCTTGAAAGACAGCTTCGACGGGAAGGAAGTGTGAGGTTGGGAAGGAGATTTTTAATGACAACGAATAAGTGCCTCTCTTCCTTCTGTGCAGTGGGTAGCTTAAGCCTTGCTTCTCCAGGAGTGACGGCCTTGGCAGGCATCGCAGCCACAGGACGCAGGGAGTGCACTTTCCCAAGCTCACCCACATAGCCAGTAGCACCTGCATAACTTGTATACTCCGATTTACTTCAACTAAACACTCACTCATACTCCAGCCCAGAGAATTACAGTGATAGCTTGAAATGGACTCACTCCAGAGGTCCCCAGGAGGAAAATTTTCCAGCTATACTCAAACCTGGCTCCAGTCCGAGTGCCACCCTCATCAGACACAAGGCTTGGTATGCCATAAAAGTGTCTCATCTGGGGCAGGCCACGGTGGCTCAGCAGGCAAGAATGCTTGCCTGCCATGCCAGAGGACCTGGGTTTGATTCCTGGTGCCTGCCCGTGTTAAAAAAAAAAAAAAAAGTGTCTCATTTGCCCTCATCATCTAATCATGTCTAGTGAGATGAAGCAAGTGTGGATGAGACTGTTGATATTGGAAAAAGGCTTCTCATCAATAAGCATTTAATGGAGGTCCACAGAGCAAGCAATAATTGCTGCTGAAGGATTTAACACATTAGAAGGGGGCAAATGGCCTTCTTAGAGTTTACCATTAACCTGCAGATGAGGCAACAGTTTCCATGCTGAGCTGCACGCCCTCTCCAGGGGACCAGCTCCTGCTTTACAGTCATCTGGGCAGAACTTCATCCTGCTCCTTGAGTACAAGATGCCACTTTCTTCCTTCTCTCTTCTGCAAATGTCGTTACAGTCCGTGGAAACACCATCCCCAGCCCCGCCACCCTGGTGATACAACTTCAAGGTTATCTCCTTGGAATCTTTACCTGATGCCTGCCCTCCTGCTGCTAACGCTGTACCTGTTACACATTTCGCTCCTTCTCCAATCACAGAGCCGTCACTGCTTTGCATCATGCTCGGTACTCTCAACTCCCAGCACAGTGGCCAGCATGTAGTAGGTGCTCAGGAAATGTGGGTGGAATGAATGAAGGAATGAGTGACTGTTTCTAGCCAAATGTTCTCCAGATGGTCACCTCCTCTCTTTGGACTTGTCTCAAGCAGTCAATAGGCTGGGGCTTCCAGATGTATGAACAGGCCGTTCTAGCTTCCTAAAGGCACCAAAATCTCCACCTCAACACCCCACAGTACTGACCAAGGCAAGACATTCCTGCCCTGTGGCACCACCTTAAACCCCACAACCCCACTCACAGGGACCCCCTGGCCCTCCTGAAAGCTGACACCGAGATAGATCACATCATCTGTGGGAAGGACAACTAAAGACACAGGAGGCGCCGGGTGAGGTGAGGTGAGGGTGAGGGCTCACTCGTGGCACCTCACTGTGCTGGGCTGGGTATCAGCCCCATCCTAATCACCGGAACCAGTGAATGTGTCACATGACAGACGGACTCTGCAGATGTGATCAGGAGAGGATCCTGAGATGGGAACATGATACTAGATTATCCAGGTGGGTCCATCTCATCACAAGGGTCCTTATAAGATGGAGGTGGGAGAGACAGAAAGACAGAGAAAGATGTAAGGCTGGAAGCAGAGGTCTAAGACGAGAGAAGAGCCTGGCTTTGAAGATGGAGGAAGAGGCCATGAGCCAAGCTACGCAGGTGACTTCCAGAAGCAGGAAAAGGCAAGGGCATGGATTCTTCCCTAGAGCCCCCAGAAGGAACACAGGCCTGTCCACATCACTGTTTCAGACTTGTGGCCTCCAGAACCATGAGAGAATCACACATTTGTGTTGCCTTAAGCCTCTAAGCTTGTGGTAATTTGTTATAGCAGCAACTGGAAACTAATACACACCTATTTAGGGGGTAGGCTCAGATGTGGCCTTGTAGCTGGGGAGGGAAAGAAGAGAGGAGCTGAGCTGCTGAGAAGGATAAAGGAGAGTGTCTCAGGCCAGGAACAGGCGGGAACAAAGGTCCAGAAATAACTGCACAGCAAGGCAGCTCTCTGTGGGCGCAGGGTGGTGGTGGTGGGGGGCTAAAAGCACATCAGTGGGGCTTGAGCACAGGTGTGGGCCAACAGGCAACGAGCCCAAGCCAGGCTGCACAGGGCGGAGGGGCACGGCTCGTCCAGAGCCCTGTGCTGCTTCGATTTTGTCCTATGGACCATGAGGACAGGACATGACTTTCTCAGATTTACGATTCAGAACACACACTCAGATGCTCCTGGGCTGGGGGTGGGGGGTGCATCAGGAAGCCCCAGGATGGGCTCAGGAGAGGAGCTGTCCCCAGGACCTGGTTGCCTTGCTCCCCAGCTTCCAGGGATGGCACTCTTCGCTGCCCACATCTCACCTTGCTCAGCAGATAAAGAGGTGCTTCCCAATGCCCCAGAAGTACTAAATTCTAACCAGGCGTGCACCCCCGTCCATCACAGAGACAGAGGAGGGAAAGGCGGGTGGGAAGGTTAAGCGCCGTCACTGCGGAGGTAATGTGCTAAGGCTCACGGCAATTTGCCTTCCCTGCAGTGCGTGCCCTTTATTGGGGACCGCTCCCCACAAGTGGCCAAAAACATGTTTATTATCGACATAAAGCAGATGGCTTCAGGCAAAATGGAAATGAATTCTCCAAACATCTTTCATTACACAGACATCTTGACCAGACTTCTCTTCTTAAAGGAAACAAGAGTTGCAGCTTGTATTCGGGAGGGGGGGGGGGGGTTGACGACCACGTTTTTCAGCACCCCGGGAAATCATTTACATCTGGGCGAGGGTGTCAACTTCTTCAGGGCCATCAACCTTCATGCGATCTCCAGCTACTTTTCCCTTCCAACTTGGTGGGCGTCGCCTGCTGTTGCTATGGGCACACCGTGCGGCTAAGAACAAAAGCAAAGAGAGACTCTTTTGTCCGTGCGAGGATCCTCTACCCGTCACCTCTTGGAGGAAATATATGTGCCAATTAAGCACTTGCTCTAATTAGAAGACTCAGGAAAAAGGGCAGCCCATCCCTTTGGTTTCAAGAACTTTCAAAAGACACGAAGGAGCAAAGGGAGTGGAATGAAGACACACGCAACCCCATGCTTGGCTGTTTGGGATTAATCTCAACTGCTGATGGAAGGTGGGACCGAATAACAGCTCCTGGTTTACTGGGTTCCTGGGCACTGCACACACATTCTTTCAGTTGCACCTGGAAGGGAAGAGCTTGGGCTTGCATTCTGGTGAAGCACCTAATCAAGTTCTCTGAGCTTCGGGGAGCCAGGGGGAAAATGGAGATAATCACACATGGCTCCCAGAGCTGTTGGGAGGTTATGGAAGTTGACTCACCTAGCAGTTGGGAATTGGCCCATAAAGGCTTCTCTAGAAATATTAGCGCCTTTCTCTTTCCTTTCATTATGTTAGAAACAGAGTTTGCCATCTTCTACTCCTGCTTCCAATGGCCTGTTCCCCTTGTCTGAAAAAGACTCCAATAATTTTCTAGCCACCTGTGATCACAACTTGCCAGCCCTCAGGCATACACTTGGCACCCTCCTGCCTGTTAGAGCTGGCCTGGGGGGAGGTTACTGCAGAAGGGTACTCCCAAGGAAGGCTGCAGTTTTCCATCCAGCTCGGACAGTGACAACTCAGCGCCAGGTACCACTGGTCCCTGGAATTGAGGAGGAGTCAATACTGAGAAACAGGAACACGTAATTTGGTATCATTCCGGTAGACCTGCTCATGAAGTGTTATTAAGCTTTAGAATAAAATACCTCCAATCACAGCTAACTTGGAGCAGAGAAGGTAGAGGAGGGGGAGAAGTTGAGAAGGAGTGCTTGTGGTCTGCTCTGAGGAATGCAGGGTATTGTGCTGGGGCCCTGGAGATATGGGAATAAATAAATTCTGGCCCCTGTTCCCAAGAGGTTTACAGTGTAGCTAGAAAATACCCTGAGGACGTAAGAGTCTACCAGCAACTCCCAACATCCATTCCCCTTTCTCTTTAGTTACAGAACCCCTGACTTGAGGCACAATGCCACATCCCCCAGTCCCCTCTCCAGTTACATGGGGCCACCTGACTTAAATTCTGACCAGTGAACTATGAATGGGAGTGCTGTGTGATACTGCCTGGCATTCTCTTTAAAATGGAAAACCCGGCTTTTCTCCTCCTCCCCAGTACTGCCATCTGGAATGTGATGGCTGGAACATGGCAGCTAACTGAACCCTGAGGACAAGGGCCAAATGCAGGTTTGACAGAGAGTAAACGCAGAGAAAGTCAAGAACTTGATTCCGTGAAGCTTCCATTCCAGTCCCAGACTGCCTACCTCCAGCTTTCTTTTATTTGAAGGAGAAATACTCTTCTAAACCACCATTATTTTCTATTTTTCTGTTATATGCTGCCAAACCTAATTCTAACTGATACACCGATGCCTAAGGAATGTTTATTGAATCATTATATAAAGATATGAGAAAGTATGTAAAGTTTTACAAGTTTCTCTTGCCCCTGTTAAACCTATTTTATATGCAGAAACTCAAATGGATATTGTTTGAAAGGGAAAATACACCTAAGAAAACAACTACCATAATTTAATTTTTATATGAATTTTTCATGGGGGGAAAACCCTTACTCAGGACTCTAGAGGGCTGAAAAATACAGCAGCAAATCTGCTTTTCTGTGGCTCACAAAAACCAGGCACTGCCCTATCTCCATCCCCCAAAACAGATTCATTATGGTGTGCTGTCGCACTCTGCTTCAAGTGGGCATTTGCCATATGGCTTGGTAGTTTAATGGTTTTCTGATACTTGACAAAAATGAAGCCCAATCATTTTGCAAGGAGTCTGCATTCCTAGATGGGTCTTTTCCAAATAACAGCTGTGCCTCAAAATTGAGTTACTCAATTTGCAATTTGTGGACACAATACTCAAACATTTACAAGTGAGAAAAGCCTCAAATCACTTGGGCTATTTCCAGGACACAGAATTTGTGAAGTTTTCAGCAATGTTCTGGGGGTGCAGCTGTCAACAAGCTCAAGCCAATGCCTTTGACACACCAAACCCCGGAGGCAGCAGTGATGTCCTACTTATCACCAGGCAGGCAGAGCTGACCACAAACCAGTGGGAGAGAAAGACAGGAGAGAATTAAGCCTCACCCTGAATCTCATGGACTAAATCCCTATGCCTCTCTCTCTACTTTCTACCATATTTGTGTAGATAACACCCAAATCTACGGTTCAAATACTGACCACTCTGATGGGCCCCTAAAGACCTGAGAGATGTCCACCTGACACTGGCGTAAGACAAAGCCAGACAAACTTGGGCTCAAAGCCAACTACCATGTCCTGAGTGACCCTGATGGAGTGTATCAGTCAGGAGAGACCAGGAGGGCTGCATTGACAAACAAGCCCAAATTTTTAGTGGCTTAAAATAATAAAGGTTTATTTCATGTTCATATTTCACACCCATTCTTTTGGTTGGGGGCTCTGCTCTCTGCCATCATTGTCTCTCAATCCAGGACTCATGTCAACAAAGCAACCACTCCCTGGAACAGAGAAAGCTCACAGGGCCCTTTACCAGCAATTATATGCTTGGCTCCAAACTGGCACCAATCAGTATATGACCCACTCAACCACAGCAAGTTAGAAAGGACAATTCAACTCTGCTACCTGGAGGTGCCGAGCCAGAAATGTTTGCTGAATAACCTTATGCCAAAATCAGTGAGTTAATCAACTTCCCTGGGCCTCAGAGAAGAGCCACATGGCAAATGGAGATAACTTGTACGGTGATCCTGAAGGTTACAGAGTGAACCCATGGATAGCACTGTGATGTACCCCAGAAAAGGCCATGTTCTTTTACTCCATTCTTGTGGGTGCCGACCTATGGTAGGTGGGACCTTTTGGTAACTGAGATGTGACCAGCCAATTACAGGTGGGTCTTCATCCTTTACCAGATCTGTTTATGAGAGGATAAAGGGAAGGAACATAGAGAGAGAGACTTGAGAGAGAAATGCCCCAGAGATGCTAACAGAGGTCCCCCAGAAGCTCAGAAAGAGAAACTGAAAGAGCCAGAACCTAAAAGTAGCAACAACTGGGAGAGGAGGACCAGCAGAGGCCACCATGTGCCTTCCATGTGACAGAGGAGCCCCAGATGCCACCAGCCTTTCTTCAGAGAAGGCACTGTCCTGTTGATGCCTTAATTGGGACATTGTCATGGCCTTCAAGCTGCAAATCTGTAAACTAATAACTTCTCATTGTAAAAGCCAACCCATTTCAGGTAGACTGCATTCCAGCAAACCCCAGTAAGAACTAGCACAGTGCTCGGCCCACAGGAGGATCTCCCAAAATATTAGCTCCTTTCTGCCTTTCCTCATGTTCAACACATAAATGCATGATTCATCTTCTTTCACATCTGCTTCTGGCTGCCTGTTCTGCTGATCTGAAAGAGTTCTCATTGTTTATCTCATTACTCATGATCAAAACCTGCCAGTCTGCTGTGATAGCTCATCCTGTCCCAGCTCCCTTTCCAGGCAGCCTCCAAGTACAGCCAATATCCCCTACGTAAGATCTTCACCTCCCACTGCCACCGAGACCCACCCCAACAGAGGAGCTCATTTCCTTGCTGTATTAATTAGGTTCTCTTGATTGCAAATGAGAGAAATTCTGGTTATCTTTGCTTCCCCACTAAAGGTGAAGCAGAGAAAGAGCATGGAGAGTTATCAGGCTACTAGGCCATCTCACAGAATAAAGGAAGAGTTGAACAGGAGCTCTCCGGGTGGGCAAGGGGCAGAGTAGCCCCAGGGACTCAGAAGACAGGATCCCACAGGGTTGCACGGGCCCATATCCAGGCACAGTGCTGCCCTGGAGAGTGGTGATGATGTGGCCGGATGCCACTCTTCCTCTTGGCCACAGCTCCCACACGTAAGGTCAGAGAAACTCTGGAATCGCCTTCCAACACCAACTTGGCCCCACACCAATCTATTCTCAATATGCTAAGCAGATGAACCAGTCCCAAAGATCAGGTTCAATTACTCAAACTAATCTGATAAACTATTGAATGCCTGCAATGCACCAGGCACTGCATGAGGCATGGAGTTCCCAGGATGAATAGATCAAATCTGGGCCCTTCTGCAAACCGCTGATCAAGTTTCTGCTGACATTTATTTGTTAGGCCACGTCCTTCATCTGGTATCGGGACTTTGCAGATTTTGGCCTCACTACACCTTTCCTACTTGTCTCCTGACCACCCCCTCTGTCCCCTACCTGGGTGCACATCCTCAGGACCACCAGCCATTCTCTGATGTATCTTCTGCATATCCCTGCTTCTTGGGTCTCAGTTAATGCCATTTCCCAGTGCTGGAATGGTCCCTATTTCAACTTCCTGGGGAGCTTCATGGGATGCCTGCTGCAAAGTGAGTACTCCCTTTTCTGACCTCTGAGTGCTCAGAGGGCACGCCTATGTTGCTGAGTCCTGCTGTTTTCTGGCCTGGTAGACTGCAAATCCCTGAGGGCCTGACGCAGAGAGTGGTGAATAAGGAATATTCATTTATTGTGGGGCGAAGTAAAAGTGAAAAGTAGGTCCAAATGAGAACCTGGGAGCACCAGCCACTTCATGGGCTTGGCTGAAGTGGGTATAAGCAGCTGAGAAACAAACATTCCCCAAACCAATACAGCAGAGCTCCAAGTCTGCCCACCCTCCCATCCCCTTTCCCACTTTCAGCACCTGGCCCTACCTGGTTTCTGGGTTTGCCCATTTTGATCTAGCTCTTGTGAGAGTCTGTGGCCAAGCTGGGGTCTCAGGCTCCCATCTGGACTTGAATTTTGCCCTCAACACATGCATCTGCTGCCCTGGCTCAGTCCCACCTCAGGCCTCGGATTCCTGATTCCTGCCTCAGGCACCCTCTGTTCCTCTGTCCTTGGCCAGCCCGTGCCCAGCGCTGGGGGCCATGCCCAGGGCACCCTGCCCCAGGCCAGGAGTGGGCAGTGAGCCACACTGAGTGCTGGGAGGCAGGCCACCTCCTCTGCAGCCCCCGGGGCTTCCCTGTGTGGGAGCAAAAGGCAGAAGCAACTGTTCATAATGACGGCAGGAGACGGCCCGAGGCCCTGCCAGTGCCCAGAGCACAAAACAGGCAGCCGCCAGCTTCTTCCCTCTCCCTCGCCTCACCACCCTGTCAGTTCCAGCTTTGCAGTGTCCTCACTGTCCAGCTTTCTCTCAATCTCCACGGTCACTGCCTTACATCGGGGCTCCTGATTTCTCACCCGGACTCAAAGCACTCCTAACCTGTTTCTCACCTCCCACCTCACCTCCTTTGATTCACCCTCTGCCCAACTATCCAGGGAATCATTTTTCTTTTTTCCAGTTGATTTTTTAAAATTAGAGTTGTTATAGAGTTACAGAAAAATCATGCATAAAATACAGGATTCCCATATCCCACCCTATTATTAACACCTTGCATTAGAGTGCTACACTTGTTACAATTCATAATAGAATTGTGTATTTCATATGTGTACTGTAGTCCCTCGTTTACAGTAGGGATCACTGATTGTGTTTATACGGCCTTGTGTTTTTTTTAAAATTTATATTCTAGTAACATACACAAAACCTATAATTTTCCTCTTTTAATCACATTAAAAAATATGTCAGTCCTGTTAATTACATTTGCACCGTGTGCTACCATCACCTCCATTCATTACCAAAACTTTACAATCAATCCAAATAAAATCTCTGTACAATTGAAGCATTAACGTCCCATTCCATCTATTCCCTGCTAAACCCTCCTCATCTCCAACTGCTATCTGGATGATGTTGAAACTCCTTAGCGTGGCATCCACAGCCTCTTAGAATCCGGGCAGGCTCTACTTCCCCAGCCTCAACACGCATGCACCAACTTCTTCCCCATTTCTGCCGTCTCCAGTTGCTCTGCCATCTCTCAGTGCTGTGTCCAGTCCCGTCACTTTATGCCAGGCCAGTGGCTACTCCTCCCTCCGATGTCACCTAGGGTCCACCTCCTCCAGGAAGCTTCCTGACTCCAGTTCCTTCTCAGTTGGGTTGCGGTCCCCTTCCCTGGGCTTCCACATCCCTTTGGGCCTTTCCTTCTTGTACCTCATCCTACTTTACTGAGTGTCCCGGTCTGTCTCCACTATTGGACTGAGAGCTCCTCGAGAGCAGAGAATGGGTTTTATTTTCTCTATCTCCAGCTTGAACCACAAGGACTCGCTCAGAATAGGTTTAGGACAGGATGCACAGAATAAACAAATGAAATGTATATTTGATGAATTCAAAACAAGGACAATGTTGGGAGACAAGTCTCCACGACTCTCTCATGTTTCTGGACATCTTCCAAGCAAGACACTGACAGCCCTTAGTTCTGGATGTTCCTTGTTCTGAAAACATCTTTTCAAGGATGTCTGTAGAGGAAACAGCTTTGGAAGATAGAGATACTGTCTCTCTACAGAGCAAAGGCAGGCATAGTTACTGTCCAGTATAATGAACATAATGTCTCTTCTTAGAGCAAAGAGCAGGTATGCTTAGTGCTTGTTCTAAAATCTACGGGTTCCCCAAGGGCCTGAGTCTCTTCTGTAACACAGTCCACTGCATGTGCTGGTATTGCCTGACCCTCTACCCTCTGCAGTGTGGGCATAGGGGCTTGGGAAAGTGGTGCAACTAAATGCTGAGTCTGGCTACTGTTATTGCTGTGAATAGTGAAGTCCTTTGCCTCTGACCCAGCAGCCTCTTGTCTCCTGTCAGCATCTAGGAAACTACGACAGGTTAACTTGTTAATCTGCAAGTAGGGGAAAACCTCAGACTCGACAGCTCTTGGCAGACAGGAGAGCCAATTCTGGACTGCCCCAGGTAATGCAGGAAATTCCATGGAGGGAGGGACAACTGAGAAGGATGCTGAGATGTTAGAGGGCATGATGCAGAAGTCAGTTCTTTTATTTTTGCCAGGAAGCAGCTCAGATGAAAGTGGTTATCTACACAACCAGGTCCTCGGCTGGAAATGAGATCTGCCGGAACCCCACTTTTCAGTGAGGACAGTTCATGGATGGGACCAAGGGTGGGGGTGGGCTGTGCTTATATATATGTCCGAGGTATCCTCGGGTAGAAATGGTGAACTGAGAAGCAGGGTGAGTGGCTGAGTTCAAAGTCAAGAAAATTAAGTTAAACAGAAGGGGGCTGGGGACCCAGGTTTCACCCTGCACTCGGGTGGGTAGAAGCAATCTGATGGGGGAAGGAACTCAAGTCCAGCCAGGCTGTTCTGGTCTTGAGGACCGAAGATTCTGATAAACAAGAAGGAAAACTTGAGGAGGAAAACAATGTGACAGCTGTCTCCCCTATGCTGCCATCAGCCTGAGCCCTACAACCTCCAATTCCCTTGGGGTGAAGTTTAGGACCAGCACTACACCCAAAAATTCTACCAAGAAGACTACTTTGCTTTAGCTTGCATTTTCATTCACTCACTCACTCATTCATTCATTCATTCATTCACTCATTCATTCATTCATTCAAAAAGAAAACCAGATGTCCCTACTACCAGGCTCCTCCAGGGAGCAGACGGCTAATGGGGAGATGCTGAAACCCCGGGGTCAGCTCCCCGATGCCAGACAGGCCTGCGGAGGCCCAGGGAGCCACAGGATCGGGATGAAAGGGAGTCTCGCTGCTCAAGCGTGGGAGTTTATTTGAAAATGTCCCAGAGCACAACAAAATCAAGTTGAGAGCAATCCCCTCCACGCTCACGGTGAAGCAAATTCTACCTCCAGAAGTTATAAGCAGAATAGCCCACCTTCCCCTCTTTACTGAACTGTGAGCAGACTGCCGTGGCCATGAAGAGATAATACAAAGCTGGGCAGTGGTGAAGAACTCGGGGCAGATCTCAGCCAGGGTTGGGGCTGTGATGAACTGAAATGCATAATGGAGTTGGTATAACACGCACTTAATAGTATATATATAAAACGGTTACTGTGTTGGCTGGAAATTAGGCCAAAATAGTGGGCAGTTCATAGAAACAACTGCAGACCATATGATTATTTTAAATTTTTTATTAATTAAAAAAAAATTACAAGAAAGAAACACAAACATTCCCAACACATATACTCAGCAATTCACAATATCATCACATAATTGCATATTCATCATCATGATCATTTCCCAGAACATTTGCATCAATTCAGAGAAAGAAATAAAAAGACAACAGAAAAATAAACAAAAACAGAAAAATAAATTTTACATACCATACCCCTTACCCCTCCCTTTCATTGATCACTAGCATTTAAACTAAATTTATTTTGACATTTGTTCCCCCTAGTATTTATTTTCATTCCATATGCTCTACTTATCTGTTGACAAGGTAGATAAAAGGAGCATCAGACACAAGGTTTTCACAATCACACAGTCACGTTGCGAAAGCTATGTCATTATACAATCATCATCAAGAAACACGGCTACTGGAACACAGCTCTACATTTTCAGGCAGTTCCCTCCAGCCTCTCCACTACATCTTGAATAACAAGGTGATATCTACTTAATGCATAAGAATAACCTACAGGATAACCTCTCGACTCTGTTTGGAATCTCTCAGCCATTGATACTTTGTCTCATTTCATTCTTCCCCCTTTTGGTCGAGAAGGTTTTCTCAATTCCTTGATGCTGAATCTCAGCTCATTCTGGGATTTCTGTCCCATGTTGCCAGGAAGATCCACACCCCTGGGAGTCATGTCCCCATGTAGACAGGGGGTGGGGGGGTGAGTTTGCTTGCTGTAATGGCTGGAGAGAGAGGCCACATCTGAGCAACAAAAGAGATTCTCTTGGGGGTGACTCTTAGGCCTAATTTTAAGTAGGCTTGACCTATCCCCTGTGGGGTTAAGTTTCATATGAACAAACCCCAAGACTGGGGGCTCAGCCTATAGCTTTGGTTGTCCACACTGCTTGTGAGAATATCAAGAATTCAACCTGGAGAAGTTGACTTTTCCCCCGTTCTCACCATTCACCGAAGGGGACTTTGCAAATACTTTTCCACTCACTGATCAAATCACTCTGGGATTCATCAGGGCATCACCTGGACAAACCAACAAAATCTCATGTCCTATACAAAGTTCCATGTACTTAAGGTGTTCAACCAACTATCTACATAAGTTATATTAGGAGATGCACTAGTCAAAGTATAAATTTGTACCAAATAAACATTTTTTGCTTTAGTCTCACATATAAGTTGAAATTTTAAAATATTAATTACCATCTATTTTCAGCACACTGCAGTAATGACATTCTTTTGTTCTTCCTCATGCAAAAACATTTTTTTAATTTGTACATTTAGTCACTAGACCATATGATTCTTAACAGACAACCTCATTCGACATTTTGTTCCTTTCCTCAGTTAATGCTTCAGAGTCCACCAGCAGAATTGGCTGGACATGTCCTGTCCGTGCCCTCCACCCAAGCCCTTGCACAGGTAGGCCTCGTTCACACTCAGGCGTGTGCACACACACACGGCGCAGGGTGCGGGGCCGCCGTGGGGTCTGTGGCCTGAGACCGCCTGTGCTGGCCTTTGGGGAGAGCCCTGGAACGGAGAAAGTGGGCATTCACGAGCGGCATGGCCTTCAGTTTCTGTAAAATGAGGACCATCACAAAGCTCTCCCATGGGAGGTGGGGTGTGTGTGAACATGAACTAAAAACACGCGTCTGTGTCTGTCTCTGCTGGGGCCCCTGCTTAGAATCCCTTTCTATGCATGTCTACTCGGTAAACGCTGTTTCCCAAGCACCCACACATAGTAGCTACCTACAAACGGTCTCTGCTGTGAAGTTTCCTCTGACGCCAGGCTTTAATTCCACTGCACTGCTTGTGCGCCTCTCCCTCGAGTCCTCGTTTTCTGTTCTATTAGGGCTGCTTTGAGACCTACTGGCTGCCCAAACCAAGAGGATCACGGACTCACAGAACCGGCGCCTGCCTGACCTGCTCCCAGAGTCAGCTCTACCTAGAGCACTTCAATGATGTGAGCCCACAACGTTCTTCTTTATCAATGACGAGACCCTGAGTCTGGGTCATGCTACTTGCAACAAAAATCAACCTAACTGATAAAATACTTGCTCTGAAATGTCAGAACACTAAAGACAAAGAAAAGACCCTAAAAATTTAGTGAATGAGGAAAAGGAAATTCACAGACAAAAATGAAAATCAGACTGCCACATGACCTCTCACTTACAACAGCAGAAGCAAAAGACAATAGAACAGTGCTGGCATTCTTCTAGAATTCTCTATCTGGCCAAAACACTAATTAAATATGAGGACAGAATAAAAACAGTTTTAGATATGAAAAGACTTGTAGGCAGTCTTAGGAAGTTCTTTGAGAATGGAATCCAGTGAAATAAAGAAGGAAAATCAGGAAAGTAGAAGACAAAGGATCCAACCCAGGGGTATGGTGAAGGCAGGATGAGAGTTGTGCTGCCTAAAGAGCAACCGTGCAAGCCAGGGCAGGGCAGGAAAATGTGGGGCTCTAAGAAAAAGTGAATGCCATGAAATGGACAAATGCTGGCAAGCTTGATTAAACTGAGGATATGCTGAAAGCATTCCTTTCTTGACAATAACCAAAAGAGAAGGAATATTAAAAATTAAAAGCAAAACAAAAAGCTATATAAATAGCATGGTCCCAAAATACCATGCATTAAAATGTGACATGATTTTGAAAGCCCTTTATGGACTATGAGAAAAGAAAATTCATTTGACTTTGATGTTATGAATTTCCCTTTGAATGATCCAGTACTAACTGACCCAGAGGTGAACAATATATTATGTGGTCATAATGATTTAAATCCTACTGAATGATGTTTGACTTTTAGAGTCAATCCAGTGGCAAAGCATAGGGGGCTGAGTTGTGATCAGAGGATGGAACGTTAACGTTACACCCTTGGCAATGAAAGAGTACAGCGCCAAAGAGAAGTGGACGGGGGAAGAAAGATAAGAAGGGGATTCGTACCAGTATTTTCCTCTTACCTTGTAGAGACTATAGATACTGGTTAAAGTTGATGAGCATCAAACAGAGATTTGGCTGTTACAGATACAGGAAAAATAGTGCCTTAAACAAGGCAAGGGTTAGTCTTTTAACCCATAAAATGAAGTTGAAAGGTAGTGCAGGGAAGGCACAGCAGCTCTGATATCATCAATATCCCAGGATCCCTCTAGATTTTTTTCTCTGTCATCCTTGGTACATGGCTTCCATCTACCCTCATGACTGTCTCGCAGTTGCATAATGTCTGCTGTCGCTCCAGCCATCATGTCTGTGTTCCAAGGAGGAAGAAGGAAGAGGGAGAAAGGGCAAAAGGCTTTCCTGGTGAGTAAGCTTACTTTATAAATAGCTTTCCTGAAGTCTTACCCAACAACTTGCCTTCATATTTCCCTGGCCAGAACACAATCACATAGCCACTCTTATCACAAACAAATGGTGATAGGAGTTTTTTTTAGATGAAACATTATTGCTCTCAGTAAAACTAGATTTGTTTTAGTAAGGAAGAAGCAGAGAATGGATATTGGGTAGGTGACTCACAGACAGTGACTCAAGAGACAGAAGCATATTATTTAAAATAAAAGGATAACCAAGAAGAATAAAAATAAAATACAACCATCAAAAATGAGAGGAAGGAGAAAGGGTAGTGGGTGGACTGTATAAATTAGTTACATCTTAATCTTTCATAATGGGACTCAATTGTTATCTTAACAGCATGTAATTTAGAGCTGTATATTTAAACAGGGAAAGAATGTTTAAAAGACCAAGAAGGCCACAGGAGCTTCCCTTCAGGAAGTGGGCAAGGGGGTGGGGATGGAGCTGTAACTTTTTATTAAAAGCCCCTCTGTATGATTTGTTTAAAAAATCACATGCATTATTATTTTGATTTTTATAAAGGAGGGTTCAGTGTATTACTTCGGGAACCAAAGTGTGCCTGTATTTCCTTTACCTTTGGTAACTCTTCACTGGCTTAGAAAGGGACTTGAGCCAGCCATTGCAGAGTTCTCTTTACTTTACTTGTTTCAATTCATTCTTATTTTGAAGCTCTAGCCATTCACATTTCTTTATTAGAAGGCAGACTTGGGGAGATGCAGTGCCTCGTCTCTATGTCCATGCTGGGGCAGTCCCCTAAGCCCATCCTGTCTGAAATAGGGCAGCCTGCATCTCTGCAATCTTTGCACACGCTTGCTGCCCGTGGGCCACGCCCACCTGCTGAACTCTCTGCAGGGAAGTAAGTTCCGTACCTGCCTGCTCTGCACAGTCACAGTACTGCCCTAATGTCTCTATAATACATGAATAGGCAGTGGCCAAAGGGAGTTCTGCTGTAATAGGCAGTCGTTCGGGCCATTTCGGACTAAATCCTAGGATGCACATGATAATGCTGAGCGATGCAGTTTAATTCATGAGCACGCAGGTCTGCTGTGAAATTGGGAAATGGAAGTGTAAGACATTAGCATTCACATGGCAAGGGGAGGGCCTCTAACAGGCCTTTCCTGGGGAGGACCGAGGTGTTTGATGGTCCAGCACACGCTGTCAGTTAGATGTGCAATCACGAACCTCATCCTGGTATGTTCAGTGCCGTCCACCTCCGGAGCGGAGGCAGGTCTCTGGCCTTAGGCCCTCAATATTGTCCAACACCCTCCACTCTCTTTGAGTACAGAACGTCTGCACGCACGGCTTCTGGGCAGATTTAAAGCATGAATTTCGTGCTGTGGGTGTGCTTTGATAGGAAGGAAGGTAGAACAGACAATCCTCAGTTTCCTTCTAGTGAGGGAATGCAAAGCTATTACACATCTAAGTATTCGTCAACGTAAAAGAAGAAACAGGCACATTTGTTATTTAAGTCATAGCTGTCGTGCATCTGATTGATACCACACAGTCTCTGGTTCGAGGAGCGTCTCCGAAAGTTCGTTCTGACCTTGACTCTGCCTCATCTTTTCGGCCAATTTCTTTCAATGCACAGTTAAATAACATCTATTTCTGCCTTCCTTCTAAGTGAAAATTCACCCTTCCAAAAGGTTCAAAGGAAGTATCAAGCACGCCCCAGCAATAAGGTGAAATATATTGGAAAAGCAGCTGGAAAACCTTACTGTAGGAGACTGAATAACTTCTCCAAAGACAGAGGCGCCTAATCCCTGGAACCTGCTAAAGTGACTGCACCTGTGGGAAAAGTCTTTGCAGATGGGATTAAGGGAAGGAAATGGAGAGGAGATGCTTAACCTGGATTATCCCAGAGGGTGGTAAATGTAACCATGTGCATCCTTATAAGAGCGAGGGAGGGAGGGAGGGACCACCACCCCAGAGGAAAAGGCCACGTGGAGCTGGGCCAGCGAGTAGAAGAGGGTGGTCTGAAGACTGGACTGATGTGGCCACAAACCAGAGGATGTGGCAGCCGCAGAAGCTGCAAGAGGCAAGGAGAGGACGCTTCCCTGGAGCCCCTGGCGGGAGGGGGGCACGTTGATTTCAGCCCAGCAACACCGATTTTGGCCTTCTGGCCCCTCGAACTGTGAGTGAATGCACCCCTGTTGTTGCAGGCCACCCAGATGGCAGTCATTGCTACAGGAGCTACAAGAGACTCACACGCCCACGGGGGAGCTGCAGGAAGGGGCTTCAGTGTAACAAAACCAACCCCAACACTCGACGGGCCCTTTGATGGTGATCGGCAGAGTTCAACACACAGCGGTCAGGTCCATGGGGGGCAACTCAAGAAAAGCCAAACCCAGGGCCCTGGGGACAGCGCTGGGGAAGGAGCCTGACCTTGCAATGTCCTTTCACGGATTTGCAAACTTATTAATGAATAAAGTGGGGAGCAGGAGGCTGAGTGCATGTGGGAAAGAGATCTAATTCTAAAGCAAACATCTGACCAGACAAGGGAGAAGAGGGGACCTGGGATTAAATAAACTGCTCATAAATTAACCACGTGGCTCGGATAGGGGTGCATGGGGGGTTACATTAGGGAAGCACATCTCCAAATACAGGTGGGGTAATTATTAATAAACATGGCCACAGGCCTGCATAAATTATAAGGCTGTTCCCTGAAGGTTTATCTTTAATAGTGAAAAATTAGAGGCCAAATGTCTATCAACAGGGAACTGGACGAATTCCATGGAACATTACCCAACTGTTACAAAGAGTATGTATCTACCTATACTGCAAGATTACTAATAAGCAACATTGTTTCAAAAAAAGCAAGTTGCAGACAACATTATAGGATTATCTCATATTGGTAACACAAAGCTATACATTTTGTTGGAATATACAGGAACAATAGATAATAGATATACACCTACATACACTGCAAATTCATCAGATGGTATGTACCACACAGTAACAGTCATTACCTCCACCAGAGTACTAGGGTGGCTGGGGGGATGGCAGGAGGGGGAGTGGACACAGACTTGGACTTTTTACTTTGTAGGAATACGCATTTCCCCCAGTGGATAGTTTTTTGTTTGTTTTCTTAAAAAAAAATGCAATCAAAGCATATTATAAGAAGCTTGTCTAGTACGGCGCCTGGTAAGCAAGAGAGGCCCTCAGAAACTGTTTGCTAACTAGCAGCTGTGAAGCCGATGGACTTCAGAAGTCATTTGTGGCTTCTCAGGTTTCCTACAACTCCCCTAAAGCCACAGGGCTGAAGGCAAAAATAAAAAAAGAAAAGAAAAAACAGCAACAAAAACTTGGCTTTTTGCATCAAGCTCCCTGGTGATGCTACCATATATTTAAAAAAAAAAAAGTCAATAGAATAAGCTCCCAGGCTAGTGGCTTTTGCAGTTGCCACAGGAGTGGGGTGCAAAGTCACTATACGGCGACTCAGCAGCGTCACTCCAGGCCAGCCAGGGGAACCTGTCTCTTGTGCCCATCCCCCTGAGACAGGCGGTGCTGGGACGCTTCTGAAGCTGCTGCACCCTCCAGACGAGCACATTTCTCCGGGCAGCGCAGCAGGCCCAGGGCCGGGCGCAGCAGTGACCAGGGGGCAGGGCCCGCTCCCCTCCCGAGCCCGGCAGCCTTTAGGAACGACACCTACCTGGGTCAGCTCCTTCACATCCGAAGGGAGAGCCCTCGGGTGGAAACAGTTCCCCGATGCTGGACCACTCAAAATGCTGTTTGTGATGAATGCACATTTAGGCTGAGCAACCGTGTGCCGAAAAGGCATTAAGACGGCTGCGGGAGGACGCACTGATCTCACAACGTTCACCAGGGACACTGAAGACGTGCATGAGGTGCCTCTCGGGACCCTGAAGCAAGCTGAGATCCCAGGAACAATAAGAAACGACGAATGCAGATCCTTTTCGGATAAATAAGAGGAGGGGCATGAATCACTTCCCCCCATGAGCTCAGTGCCCTGAATGCAGTGGGTTCCTACAGACACTTCTTAAGTGATGGCTCCTGAAGAAATGACTGCCTTTTGCTGAGTGAAATGAGTCAACCCGCCTTCTTCCATTCCTAAGTACTATGAAGTGTTTATTTTTCAAGTTATGCTTCTTTAAGATTTGCTGCAAATGTTTAACAGTCATGACATTTTATTCCTTATTACAAATTTCAGAAGAAACTTTTACCCTCCCCCTGTATTTTAAAGAAATAGTCACAAAAACATGGAAGGTTGGGAGCAGGATTTTTCCTTAAGGAGAAGGAATGCTCAGTCTAAAAGGCTTTTGCTTGATTGAAATATTTAACTGTTGGTTTTGAGCTTTCATTTGCAGAATGCTGATATCTGATCCAGTTAGTCCCTCTATTTTATAGTTAAAGACACTGAGGTCCAGAGAGGTGAAGAAACTTATCCAAGGTCACACAGTAGGTTAATAACAGAGCTTGGGGCTCCGAGCCCCAGCCCAAGGCTGAGACTTCTATTCAACTGTGACACTACATATAAACCAAACTCTTTGGTTACGGAGATTTTTTTCATTTCATCTAAGGAACGCATTGTAATCTAGAGTCCACGATGCTATACTTAGTAAGACAGGCATCCCTGGCACCATCGCAGGAGAGAAAGAAGTTTCCTTTTGCGAAGGTAATAAATTCAGAGAAATATAAGGTTGAAAAGAACCTGGAGTGATTCTCTATTCCATTTCCCTTCCTTGAGGCACAAATCGCTGCCATCATTCCAGGACAAAAGTATCTATCTTATTTCTAAAACCCTTCAGGGAAGATTTCAAAACTCCACTTACAAAAAAGGACTATCTGATTTCCCTTCAACCATAGGCTCCAAGAAATAACTATAGAAAACTACCTCACAGTCCTTTAAATAAAATATATATAAAAATGTCCTTGCTCCAGTAACTCAAAAGCGATTCTTTAAAACCTCTACCTTCTGGTTTAGTCCAGTACAAACGCTTCTGTATAAAAGGGAATCATTTTGGAAAATCAGAGGAACATGGAGTTGTCATGAAACCTCAACTGTGAATTTTGTAAGAATTTCTAAGAATATGGGAGACACACTCAGGCCTAACTGTCTGAAGAATACCGACAGAAAGTATAACATTTAAGACCTGCAGAGCATAAAACATCTGTAACATGAAAACTCTAGACTTAAAAACTACATGATGGCTCTCACTATCTGATTTTCATTTCTAGGTTCTGTAGGAGGTCATCTTTTTTTTTTTTTCGCAAAGTAGTTTCTGTCATGCCTTAGCTTGAGAAAGTGCATTGCCAAGTGAGCTGAAGGAAAAAGATAATAAAAACCAAAACAGATTGAAAATCCCACCACTGATTCATACCAAATGATTCAAGAGCCAGAGGTTATTCCGAGAGGAGGAAGCCTGCCTAACACCCGTGATATTAAGAGAGGAAAAGCTAATAACGTGTGGCACCTGATCTGAGAAAGATGATGCTACTGACCCACAGCCAACGGGCTGCAGGCTTTGCTGTGTTTGCCCTCAGCTGTGATGAGAGCCCAAGCTCCTGAAAACCCAGGGGTGCATCTCAGAGCAACCGCTGGAACTAAGGTGGCTTCAGTCTGGGGGTGCAGCCTGAGCCGTGCTATGGGGAGCTGGCCACGTCTCGGCCTTGGAGTCCCAGGCTCTGAGCTCGGTGGGGAGGTGGGGGGCAGCGCATGGCCCTCCTAACCTCACCCCACCCCCGGCCCCAATGGCTTGTCACATCCTCCCGTGGCTCTCAGGCAGCATCAGTCCCAGCGACTTCTCCCCTCTCTGTTTCTCTGGAGCAAGTGTTTCTCTGAGTGCTGCCCACCGCCCCCAGCAGGGGTGGGTGTCCAGGCACTCTCCCCTCCACAGTGACCTTCCTTCCTCACGGGTGGGGTCTCCATAGACCACGAGGCGTCCCGAGATGGGGGATGCGCAGATGGTTGAGGAAAGCTGCATGCTGCGGGACGTGACTGCGTGCCACCCAGGGGCCACCTTGCTAGTTGTTTTATGTGATGTCAGTGGGCGCCATTACTCTCCATTTACAGGTAACTAAACGGGCTCTCAGAGAAGTGACGCTTCGGCCCTGCGCTGCACGGCTCCCCAGCTCGCTCCTCTGGCCGGGCTGCCCGCTTCCTAAGACCTGGCTGTGACAGGACACCCTTTGGGGGCAAAGGGACTCACTCAGCTGTGCCACAGGCCCTGCAAGGCTGCACTGCTGGGGACTTCACAGCTCCAGTTCCCAGGTTTCCCACAGTATGAGGCTGAAACGGAATTGCGAAGGTCTCAAAAGCGAGTTAAATTCACTTTAAATTTTGAACGCAAAAGCAAACAGTCGCAGTCTCTTTCCCTAGGAGAGGGGACAGATATCCAATAAACCATCATCCCTTGCTTCCCTCCAGAGAGCCTGGGACACACAAATGCAGGACTGCCGCTCGGAGGCAGATGACTTCGGCTGTAACTCTAGAAGTCCAAAAGCAAATGCAATAAAAGAAAACTGCGCCTAACCAGTGAGATCACATTCACTCAGGAGGATTAAAAAAAGTTCCAAGTACAAGATGGGTTTCATGATAAACATCTTGCCTCTGTAAAGGAAAGGATGGATCCAGGAAAAAAAAATGCTAGAAGTTCCAGTTTAAGGAATTGCTGCTTCATAAATGTCACTTTATCGGTTTTATTCTGTCATCTTCTGTGTCTACTCCATTTTATAAAAATACGTATACTTGGTTTAATGGTTCCTAAGAGGTCTTCCTGGAAATAAAATGAGACTCATAGGTGGAATTTTTAAAATATTCAGATGCAAAAAAAAAAACCATACTTCTCAAGGTGATGGGGAAAAATGCAGAAAGTAAAAGCGACACTTAAAAACCTCATAATAAAAACACAACACTGTTCAATTCAAAAATAGAAATCAGAAGCTAGGAATCAGCTTCTGCGAACTGAAGTCACTGTTTTCTGAGCAAACATTCCCTCAGCAGTTCCTCTATTATCATCTTCCTCAATCAGAGTCCCGCGGGCAGGGAGGAAGGCATTTGCAGACCCCGAACCCTTTCTCCAGTTCTGTACCAGCATCGTCTCAGCCTGACTCCTCTCTCGGCTCCCTGTTTTGCCTCATTTCTCAAAGCAAATGTCTGGCCTCTCTGTCCCGGCACGTGGCACACTGGCCCCTCCGTTCACTGCCTCCGGGAACTCAACCTGTCACCATGCTCTTTTCTCCCATCAAAGGGGCTCCCCGTCCCACACCGTCCACCTTCCCTGCCCATCCCAGGATGGACACGGCTCCCGGCTCCCGGCACCTAGGGACCTTCGAGGCTGGCACTTCTACTGCATCTAAGACCAACCCATCTGTTCTTAGATTCCTGATGTTCAAGGTGCACAGAGTGCTTAATAACTGCTCGCGAACAAACATGCGGCGCCCTGCTCCTTGTCACAGCTGCTTAGGAGTCGCTCGCCTCCTTCCTCTCCTTGGCCGACACCATCTCCTCCAAGTCCCCACAAATGAACAGCTTCCTAGGAGTCATTCCAGCCTTCTGGCTTTTCCTTCCGCCACCACCCCCATCTCCACCTAAAAGAAACCCAAATCCTGTAGGTCCCTGTCCTGGCTCTCTCGAGCCCCCTCCCTTCCCGGCTCTCCGTGACGCCCCAGCCCAGGTCCCCTCTCCTCATGCACCGTGGCCACCACCCAGCCTCTCCCGACACAGGCCTGGGCACACCCTCTGCTCCCTGTGTCCTCAGGCTGGAGCCCAAGCTTGGGCACAAGGCACCGAGGTGACCCAGGATCTGGCCTTTGCCTGCCCGTGAAGCCCCAGCGTCCGGCAGCGAGTCCCTCGGGACCACCCAGGGCGGGTCTGCAGGCAGCTGCCCCACAGGCCCCTGACCCAACTGGACAGCGCCCCGTGTGGGCCGGTGAGGCAGGAACAAATGGTTAAAGCAGGAATCATTTAAAATTGTCTGCATGACATATACATATATATATATATTTTAAATCAAAACCTATAAAGGTGGGTGATTTGATCCAGGGCTGAGGCTTCATTTTGAGGCAGGGATTGGAGCTCTCGTGGCCTTCCTAGGCCCCACCCACGAGTGACAAGCCCCCACTTGGTTTTTGCGGGGACCTAGGGATGCACGAGAGGCAACACGAGGGCAGGATGAGCCTAGATTCCTCAGTCCCCCCGCCACTCCCAGCACCCTTCTTTCAGAGTCCAGATCAACACAACTGAGCCCATCGTGGTTCCGGGGTGGGGACTGCAGGGGACCACAGCAACTCCCACCTCTGTTTTTCCACCTTCCCAAAGCATTCAATTAGGTTCCAAAACACCCAACTCTTCCCTTTCCACTCATACACCCGTTACATACTATACAATCAAGTTACACGACTATGCTAACAAGCACAACGGCACGGACCTGTGTGAAAGGTGCTCCCGCACGCACGGGGATGGGGGCAGAGGGCTCAGCGCCGCCCCCTCGGAGGGTGTGGTGGGTGGGCCTCGGCTCAGCGCTGCCCGCCACCCACACTGCACTGTGAGTCCAGGACAGGCACAGCCGGGCTCAGCTCGTCACCTTTCATGGCTTCCGAGCCCAGCACACGACGGCAACACAGTGTGGGCTTAGGGAATGCGGACACACGAGCCGCCCCCACAGACCGGCCCTGTCCCAGCCCCAGAAACTCCTCTAACAAATTCAGCCCGACTAACACCTCCTCCCTCCCTCCTCCCTCCTGCCTGAGTCACCAGCAGCAACACATGCTGTACTCAACCCAGAGTGCGACAGTTTCGCAGAGCCAGACACAAGGGACCAGAGACATTTTCTAATCCAGCCTCATCGCCCCACAGGTCAAGAGGTGGGGACAAGCTTTGTGGTCCCTTGGGATTAGCACCTTTGCCCCCACCACTCAGCTCAGTCTCCTCTCCCCTCGTGTCCCTCTGCCTCCAGGAGCTGGTGGAGCCCACGGCACACACATGGGGCTCTGGCACAGCACGCAGGCAGCGAGGACGCTGGAAGATAATGGCGAGCTGCAAAGCAAGTGTTCAGGAAGTGGTCCTGCACATTTAAATAGTCATCTTTAAACCAGGGGCTGATTTAAAAGTAAACACTGAGCCCCCACTGCCCCGTGAGCCTGGACCTGACTCAGAATAAGGGTGGGGAGAAAAGCAGCCACTGGGAGAGGCATCCCCTGCCCACCAGCCCACCACGGAGACAGCAAGACGTGGGGCCACAGAGCAAGGGCAGATCGGGGAGAAGTGTGCCGCTGGGCTCACCACCAATTCCTTAATAGCATTGACCTCCTTCTGATGCTGAGAGCGCTTATGTGACCTTCAATAGTTCCAATAATATCACAAAAATAAAATACAATGCAGCAAACACGGTGCTGCCCTGATTACTGTACAGAGGCACGGAGAATTTATAAAAGTGGTAAAACCATTATGTCTCCCAGGCCAACTCTGATTTTGACTCAAAAACTGGGCAGGCCTGCATCACAGTCCACCCTTACTTAGCCCATCACAACACTGAACAGGAACACTGAGAACCCAAATATCCCATTTGGTTGTGGGATGCATGCTGGAGTTTGTTTTATCCACGGTGCTAGGTCATAGCTGGGCTCACTCAAAGACACATCTGAAAATCATTTCAAAGCCCCTGACTGCCTTCACCATCCCTTCGTTTAGCCAATGCCAGTCAGCACCTACCATGTGCCAGGGAGATGGAGTCAGGCAAACCACAGCTCTCACCTGTCTGGTGAGGGCAGCAGGGGACAGGCAGACTAACAGATGGCCATGGTCCACAGCGGTAACGGCTGGCATGAGTGGAATCAGAGAGAGCCTGGGGCACAGAGAGGCCCCAGTCCAGCCAGGTTCGGGGAGGGTCTATGAAGAAGGTATGGAAGGTTTCCAGGAGGAAACAATAAGCATTTTGGGTTTTGAAGGTTGAATAGGAGTGGGGTAAGCAGCAGCATTTGCAAAAGTCTGAGAATGCGAGTGACCACTGGGTATGACAGAGCTGTTAAGAGGGTCGCTGGAATAGCCAAGGTGGCCGTGGGGATGTCAAGGACTTTTAAGGCCAGTTCACCAAAGGCCTAGTGTTCTGTGGTGATGGGGTCACCTCCACCCTGAAGGGGGTGGTTGGAGAGACCCAGCAAGTCACCAGTCCACAAGTGATTCCCCAAGGGCCCTGAACAGCTGAGTCGCTCTCAGAGACACCCGCCTTTATTCACTTCTCCTGAGGCAACACTGACTTCAAACCCTCATGAGCAAACAGGCCTCCAACCAAGCTGGCCTTCCCTTCCCTGAAGCCCCTTTCTGAGGCCACCGCTATTTTCAATTGCATTTGAATTTCAACAAGTGATCAACATATGCTCATGTTTCCATTTACAGGTTTTTGATTTTCATCCTGGCATTGTAGCTGCAAATTACCCATTTTCTATTATAATTATTTTTACTTCTCTAATTGAAGAAGGAAAAGAAACACTCTGAAACTGCTCAAGTTCCTGTGCCACAGAGGGAGGGAAGAATTAAGTACTGCCGCATCTTTAGCCGATGGCGATACAACAGCAAGAGTTGGAGAAATGAAATGTAAGCCTGTGGGTTGTGGTAGCCGGACCTTTGGAGGAGCTCAAGTGCTCACCGTGATCAGTTTTCCTAAAGCACGGAGCAGGCGGTGCAAACCCGGGAAGAGCTCGGGGGCGGAGGGTTGCAGCCGCTCTCCAGAAGTGCATCCCTCAACCTTGGGCCGCGCTAGGAGATGGACTGGTTCCCTGTGTTCCCGGGCACCACCAAGTCCTGCTTTTTCTGCTTCTAGAAGGAATTTTAATGACGGGAATGTCACTAAGCCACATGCATCCAGGCAATGGAAGTGTTTGGTCGTGCAACAACCGGAATTCTGCGAGGACCCAACACGCTAATGTATCCTGATCTGCCTGGGGAAGCGCAGGACGGGCTGTCTTTCTGTCCTGGGGTGGGGGGGTGTCGCACAGGCTCGGTGATGGGAGGGAGGCACTGAAATTCAGGTCTCTAAAGTGAAATGAGGAGAACCCTACCCCGCAGAGGTGCAGACCTACTGACAGCTTAATGTCCCATTTAATTGCGTGTAACATGAATTGACAGAGCGGCACGTGACAGAGCAGGGCCTGGAAGGTGCCGCTGGCGGTCTGGTTTCTAAAGCGAAGCTCAGATGCACTGAACACTTCTGTTGCTGGTGCCGAAGCTGTTCGTTAAGAAACTGAGTCCAAATTCCCTCCATGTGGGCTTATCCTCGGTCCTGGGGGCAGAGGAGGAGACTTGGGTCCCTGCTCTCAGGGAACCCATCCCAGCTGAGGAGTCGGACACGGAGAGGAAAAAACAACAAACAAGCAGTGAAAGTTCATCACACTGTGAGTGTTTAAAGGCAAAAAAAAAATCGTATCACTATAGTTGTGGAAGTTCTGAATGTTGCTCTCTCTTCATACTTTCAGCTCTCAGAGGTGGCAATCATAAATCAGAAGCATAATAAATCAATTATATCAATACAAATAACAAGAGCTAAAACTTTAGTACGGTGTACTAGGCACTTCTCACGTCTATTAATTCATATTTTGGCAGAACCTATATTGTGCCTTTAGCTACAGTGTCTTTTTGTATTTTTATTTAAATCTTTGCAAACACAAAATTAATCTATGCAGAGAAGTGTTAGCATCTTGCCTCTGACAGGGACACGGAAACTCGGGGCTCGTCTAGGACAGGTCCCAGGTAACAGAGTGGGTAGTAGCTCCCGTCTCTGACACAAAGACCACCGCACTCCCCATCGCCGCCCGAGGTTCCAGAAACTGGCAGCGGCCCAGACCGAGTCCAGAGGCTCCTCCACCCAAGGCCCAGGCTCTTTGGTATTCCAGATGCGCTTACCCATGTTTGCAGGGAAGCAATAGATGAAATCGGCCTACTAACCGGCATACTAACCATCTTTTAGACCCATCCTGAATTCCTCCCTCTATGGCAAATTGTCCTCCTGCCTGTGCGTCTCAAGATCCTTGGGGGGAGAGAGGGAGGGTAGAGGCAGGTTGGCAGGCAGGCAGCAGAGGCAGCTCTCCCAGGGAGCCTGGGCGCGGGGGGCCTGCACTCAAAGCTCAGCAGAGGTGGTCACGGAGGGGTGTGGTGAGGGGTGCCGCGTCCGTGGGGTGTGGTGAGGGGTGCCGCGTCCGTGGGGTGCAGTGTGGCCTCTGGGAGCACGTGCCCTGGGGGTGCTGAGGGCGGGTCTTTTGTGGAAGGGTCTGATGGAGAGGGGGTCAATGGGGTGCCTCACGGAGGGGTGCTGTGGCTGCGGGCAGGGGATGCTGTGGGGCTGCGCTGGGTACTGTGGAAAGCATTTGTGGGCGCATGTGCCATGGGGGGTGTTGTGGGGTGTGGCTCAGGACGTGCCACGAGGGCATACTGTGGGGGATCTGCCGTGGGGGTATGTCGTGATAGTGTGCTATGGGGGGTTGTGCTGAGGGTGGGGAGGCCTTGCCGTCCAGAGAGGAGCCTCAGGACTCTGGTCACTATGGGGGGCACCCTTGAGGACCCCCTACGGTGCCTGGAAGGCTGCTCCTGCCTGCAGAGACTGCTAAGCTCGTGCACACACTGCCAGCCCCCATCCCACCCCCCTGCGCTCAGGACACCCAGGGAGCCACCAGGGGTGGCATGTTCTGTGAGGGGCTGCTGGCTGGAGAAGCCTGGGGAACCCCCTGCCCCCCCCACCGGTTTCCTTGCCCGCTCGTACCCTCTCTGTGGCCAGGCCCAGGCAGTACTGGCAGGTCACACGTGGCACAGCCTCTGCACTGCAACTCTCCCACAGTTCACTGCCCAGGGGCCCCCTCCAGGACACAGCATGGTGAAAGAAATGCCACTGGGTTTGTCCCCAGGTGCTGGGGCCAGCCCAGAGGCGCCGGATCTCCAGTCTTCTCACCAGGTGCAGCAGCCTCTCCGAAGGTCCTGCCCCCACCCTGTGCTCACCAGCCCGCCCTGCCTCTGTTGCCTTCATCTTCTTCAAGGAGCCGCCCCCACCCTAGAAGATCCACCGGGAGGCAAATGCTGAAAGGGCCGGACATACGCGCACTTGCTTACTTGTTTTAAATGTATATGCCAATTTTTCCCAACCTTTAACTTGAAAATACATTAATTCAAACATTCAGCAAAGCTGAAAGAATTTCACAGTGAACACCTGGGTATCTACCACCCAGATTCTGCTTGTTTTATCACAAGGCTATCCTTCCATCATTCATCAATCCAGGCTATTTTTTTTTTATGCCTTTCAAAGTAAGCTGCAAAAACAAAAAAAAGGGTGATGCACTGGTGGCTCAGTGGCAGAATTCTTGCCTGCTGTGCCAGAGACCTGGGTTCAATTCCCGGAGCCTGCCCATGATAAAAAAGCAAAACAAAACAAACAAAAAACCAAAGTAAGTTGTGGACAGCAGTTCACTTCTCCCTAACCACTTCAGCACGCATATTATTAACTAGAGTTCAATATCTGTTTAGAGTGTTTATTATTTTGGACATACAATGAAATGCACAAGTCTTGAGGGTGCCACTGGACAAACTTTGACAAACGCATGTACTTGCTTAACTCAAACCCTTTTCAGGACACAGAACGTCCTATCACCCCCAGGAAGTTCTGTCGTGTCCCTTCCCACCCAATCCTCTGCCCTCCCCTCCCCCGAGCAATGCTAGTGTACATGTTTTCCCACCACAGATTAGTTTTGCCTGTTCTAGAATTTTCCACGTAAATGGATTCATGTAGTATGTAGTCTCCGGAGTCTGGCTTCCTTGGGCACGATGCCTTTGAGATGTGTCCATGCTGATGCATGCAGCAGCAGTTTGTTCCTTTGTACGGCTGAGCAGGTCCCACTTTTTGGCAGTTATACCACAGTCTGGTCTCCTGTTGACAAATTACTTTTTTAAAAGTAAAGATTGCTACTTGATCAAAGTTATTCTGTCATGAAGTCACTCTCACTTGCATTCAGACGTGTCAATTGCGAAGAAGATAAGCACATCTCTGCCTGGCTCATTAGAGTATACGAAGAACAAAAACAACAGAGTTCATCGCCTTTGTGACAGGAAAAAAAGATTGCAAAGCACAATTCTAGAGTAGAGGATCCCAAACTGGGATGGGATGGCAAGGTGATTCTAGGTGAGAACTCCTAAGAAGTATCAATAGAAAATATATCTGTTTTTACATGTATGCCCCATTTATGGCCTGGGAAGCAAGTTTTCTTCTATGAAGTTTTCCCTTTAAAGAAATTTAGTGACATGAAAGAATATTCAATTTAAAGAAAAATGCTATTGAGGTTTTACAATGAAAATATTTAAAAAAAGAAAAGCTAAGCTAACAAAATGGGGAGGGCAGTGCTATGGAAAAAAAAACAAATGTGAGACTTGTCTGCAAGTATGTGAGGTGCGGGAAACATCATCTGGAGCTCTGGTTGTCAATCCTGGATGTCATGAGGACCATCTGGGGTTTAACAATTACCCACCCTGGGTCCAGCAGGCAGCGCTGCTCACAGGCCTGGTCAGAGAGGACCCAGGCATCAAGATACTTTTTTTTTTTTTAAACTTTTTTATTGTATAATATAACATATACAAAGCAAAGAAAGAAAAAAGAAATAGTTTTCAAAGCACTCTTCAACAAGCAGTTATAGCAAAGATCTCAAAGTTTGTTTTCTGGATACCATCCTCTCAAAATTTTCCTTCTAGTTGCTCCTTCTAGAACATTGGATGCTAGAAGGAATAAATACATTTTATCATCATAATCAACTCTTTTTCTGTGAAATATAACATGTATAGAAAAATGCAATAAATTGCAAAGCACAGAGCAACCATTAGTTGTAGAAGAGATTTCAGAATTTGGTATGGGTTACAATTCCACAATTTTAGGTTGGCATCAACAGATTTTAAACACTCTGCTGTGAGTGCTACATGCACCAGGCATGCTCTAGAAAGCAGTGGTTCTCAAAGTGAGGTTCACGGGCCCGGCAGTATCACCTGGGCACTTGTCACAAATGTAAATTATCAGGCTCCATCCCAGACCCACTGAATCAGAAACCGTGGGGCTGAGGACCAGGAATCCAGGGTTTAACGAGCTCCCTGGTGGTTCTGATGCTCACGTGCTCTCGGGTTTGACAACCTCTGCTCTAGAGGCCAGCAGGACATACCCTTTAAGCAGCCTCTACCGAGCTCCGGAGGCTGAGGTCTTCACCATCACGGCAGCAACCCAGCCAAGGTAAAGCCTCACCTGGTCCTGCCCCTAGAGGGAAGGCAGGAGGGTGCCAGACGATGAGCAGCTGCTGACCCGTTCGTTACCTGTGTCCACCTCAGTTCATCCACAAGCCAGTTAATCAGCCCCCAGAAAATTAAGTTGACTATAATTTTATTTTAACCATGATTTTTGATTATCAGTGACCGCCTTCCACTCCATTATCCTTGTTAACTGAGAACTGACTATGCAGTTAAAATGAATATTTCCTCCTCTCCCAGAGCTGTACCAGATTTATCTTAAGGTCCCCAGTAGTTCAAAAATGTGATAGCTACAGCTATATTGTTCTAACACAATTCAATTCACCATGAATCTATGAAATTATCTCTATGTTATTAATTGGAAATAATTACCACTATTATGCATGCATTTATCCAGAGGTTTATAGGAAAGGAAGAGTTTTAGTTGAAGGCTAGAGAACTACACTGGTATTCGGCAATGATAGTGGCTAGCAATGATGACTCAGTGATAAGATGTTCAACATAGTCCTGCAGATTTGGTAAAGTCCTTGGAAATCTGCTACCTTTCAGTTAAACAGAACATAAAGTGAGAGCAAACATTCTGACAGCTGCTGCTGTCTGGCGATTTTGGTAAGGAAAATGCAAAGCAAGAGAGAGGAGGCTGATGGGAGACCAGGGAATCTGATGATCTAGTCCAATACTAAATTTGAAAACTGAACTTTCATGCACAATCCTAAAGATTAAGAATGTACCATAGAAAATGCACTGGGGAATCTGAAGTGACAAAGGCAAAGCATATTAAGTCGTATGTACCACGAGATGTCACACATGACACGATAGCCCGTTCCTTAAATCATCATACAGGCCACTGCAAAGGAAAAGCCAGCCTGCCAGTGTATGGAAGTGACACTGCAGGGGATCATTCAGTGACCAGATGTTCTAGTTTGCTAGCTGCCAGAATGCAGTATACCCGAAACGGAATGGCTTTTAAAAGGAGGAATTTAATGAGTTACTAGTTTACAGTTCTGAACTAGCCGAGAAAATGTCCCAATTAAAACAAGTCTATAGAAATGTCCAATCTAAGCATCCAGAGACAGATACCTTGGTTCAAGACGGCTGATGAATTTCAGGGTTTCTTTCTCAAGTGAGAAGGCACATGGCGAACAAAGAGTTTCTCTCTCATCTGGAAGGGCACATGGTGAACACGGCATCATCTGCTAGCTTCTTCTCCTGGCTTCTGGTTTCATGAAGTTTCCCGGGAGGCGTTTTCCTTCTTCACCTCCAAAGGTCACTGGCTCGTGGACTCTCTGCTCCATGGTGCTGCAGCATTCTCTGCTCTCTCCGAATCTCCTTCATTCTTCAAAATGTTTCCTCTTTTATAGGACTCCAGAAACTAATCAAGGCCCACCCAATTGGGTGGAGACATGTTATCACCTAATTCAGCTCAACAACCACTCTTGATTTGGTTACATCTCCAGGGAGATGATCTGATTACATACAGTATTGAATAGGGATGATTCTGCCTTTATGAAATGGAATTTAAATTAAAACATGGCTTTTCTAGGGGACATACATCCTTTCAAACCAGCACACCAGGCATCAAAAAACACTCGGCCCACTGTCTTATTTACTTGACTCAGGACTGACCATATGGAGCTCAACAAAAGCCCCCGTGCAGAGCCGGAAATGCCAGGGTCCGGCCTGCCCCTGCGGACCCCCCTCCACTGCTGCTCCCCAGCCGCGCCTCTCCCACTGAAAGGCGCCTCTCCCACCGCAGCTCGTGTCTTACTGCTGGGGGTGCAGGGGCTTCAAGGAGCGAGAGCTCTGGTCCGAATTTGCATCCAATACCGGGCGCACCTTAAGTGATCAGTGAATGCCTTTGAAAAAAAATGTTATGAGCCCACAGAAAAGTTGGGAAAATTGTACAATGAACTGCCACACAGGTCCGCGAGTAAAGGTTCCCATATTTACTCCCACGTTGATCCCCCTGCAGTATACCAAGGTACACTATAGATGGCACGGCATTTCGCTTCTAAGGACTTCAGGATGTATCTCTACAAAATAAGGCCACGCTATCACACGGCCACGATACCATGATCACACCTGACAAAATGAACACCAATGAACCAGAGTCCCTCGATATCATCTAATACCAGTTCGAATGTCGGTGAATGCCTCTCGAAGAAATAAAATACAGACACAACAGCAGTGGCTTCAAGAGAGAATGACAGAAGCGAATGCTCCCACAACTGCCCCAGGAAGCGAGCATGCCCCCATACGCTGTCCCTGGAGACGGTCAGGGGACCTTGCTGCCACCGGCCCACCAGCCTCATTCCCGTAGGCCCATGGGGGCAGTCGGCCGTCCTCTCCAACCCCGTGACCGGTGTGGTCCGGGAGGCTGCCAGGCCTGGCTTGTGGTACAGGCTCTGCCACTTCTGTGCAGTCTGGCCTTGAGCACGCTGCCTAGCCCCCTAGGGCCTCTGCTGGCACATCTGCAGTATGGGAAAGTAAGGCCTGCCTCCAGGGCTGTCATGAAGATAAAATGAATCAATGACACTGGCTCCGTGGAGCAGTTAGCACATTGCCTGGCCTATAACAGACTCATGGAAGTTTGGCCCCAACAGTAATAATTTTTAAGGCCATAAGGGTAGTCAAAGGCAACTGGGCTGAGGGTTGATAGAGGCCCAAGTGTCAGAGAGAGGCCCGCATCTTACCCAACCCCCTGGAGGGACTCTGCCCGACGGAAGCGACTGTGGGGTCAGCGCTTCCCTGGCTTCTGTTCCTCTGATAGAGGAACGGCTCTAGGACTACAGGAGAAAGGTCACATCACTAGAGGGACAGAAGAGCTTCCTATGGGTTCCCTTCACCATTCGACCTGACCAACTGGGTGTCTCAATACTCCTCTCGTCTCCCACTTGGGGGTGAGGCCCTGACCCTCATGTCAGGGGCACCAACCTTGGTTCTTCAAAGATACCTGCCCATTAGCTCCCCTCTCCTTCCTCCGTATTCGCGCTTACCACTGCCCACCACCACCACTGCTCATTAAGGATCGATGGCATTCCAGGGGCTCTACTGGGTAATTTCAGGGGCATCGGTGCCCTGACCCCACACTAGACTTCTGAGGTAGGCACGATTATCCCTCTTTATAGGTGAAGTAGCTTCTCATTGCTGCTGCAACAAATGACCACAAACAGATCAAAATAATTCACAGTTTTTATCTTAGATTTCTGAAATGGGCCACACTGGCCAACAGGGCGTCAGCAGGGCTGCACTCCAAAGGCTCAAGGGTGGATCCATTTCCCACCCTCTCTGGCTTGAGAGGCTCCCATGTTCCTTGGCCCTTGGTCCTGTTACATCTCTAAAGCCGACAGTGGCTGGTTCAGGTCTTCTCACGCTTCACATACGAAGGCATAACAGAGATTCACCAGCAGGGAATTAGATGTAGTTCTTGGTTTGCGTCCTACACGCTTAGTTTCACTTACACTTAGAGCGGTTTACCAGTGACCCCTGGGAGGCAGCGGGACAAACCAGAGGAGCCAGTCCTCAGCTGGTCCTATGACGGGAGGACCAGTGCAGCACACGTGAAACTCGCAGTGACAAGAGCCACAGAAGCCAGCGGCCAGCAGGCACCTGGAAACAGGGCCCAGCTCTTGAAGGGAATGCGGTGGAGACAAGGATGTGGGGTATCTGCGTATCGGTGCTAGATAGCAACCAGGGCGTGGGTGAAATCATCTAGGTGGGTGCTGAGGGCGGACGCTGAGGGGATGCCAGCAGGGGAAAGGCAGCAGAAAGAGAAGTCAGAAAAGAAACAGAGAGAAGGAAGGAAGATGCGAGAAAGAACAGTTCAAAAGTTGGAACGGTCAGAGACACAAAGGATGTCCCCTGGGCTTGGCGGTGTGGGGGCATCTGCTAACCCATAGCAGAGCAGTCCTGAAGTGGCAGAGAAAAATTAAAGTCTCAGCATTCTGGGACAGTTTGAAGCTGTAGGTACCCCAGAAAAGACCATGCTCTTCTAATCCATTCCTGTCGGCACATACCTATCGTAGGTGGGAACTTTGGATTAGGTTATATCGACTGAGATGCCAGAAGCTGGAAGCAAGGAAACTGGGAGCAAAGGACCAGCAGATCCAGCCCTGTGCCCTCCCAAGTGACGGGACAGTTCCACACGCCAGCAGCCTGTCTTGAGAGTCCAGGAATCATTCTGTTGATGCTTTGAGATGGACAATGTCATGGTTTAGAACTTTAAATTGTAAGCTAATAATTCCCATTGTAAAAGCCAACCCACTTCTGGTATACTGCATTTCACCAGCTTTAGCAAACCCAAACACATTCCCATCAGTACAAATGACTTTAATCAGGCTTTATGAAAGGCTGAACAGCAATTTATTTGGGCTCCCTGCTTTATCTTCTGAAGAATATTAGAGAAAAACATAATGCACAGGATAGAAGGCAAGCGTGGGTGGTTCAATGGTAGAATTCTCATCTGCCACATGACAGAAGGCAAAAGGGAAGGGAGACAAACACTGGCAAAATTAATACCTACCAGGCATAACCAGAGTTGCGCCAACAAGGTGGTCAAACCAGCTGCCTCCTGAATTTGTCTTCTTAATTTTTTTTTTTTCAGACACAGACTATGAAAGTTTCCTATGATGACCCCTCACAGCAATGACAGGAACAAAAGAAAAGCTCTGCCTCCGTGAGAGCGTGGAGAATCCTTACATTTCGTTGGTAGGCCAACTCTGACGCATCTGTACGGCTGCCTGGCACACATCGAGGAGGACACAGGGCTTGGGTATGAATCGGAGACGTCTGCCATGAGCACAGGGCACGGGACTAGGGCGTGAACACCTGTTGTGTGCCACTCAGGCTGGAGAGAAGGCACGCAAAATCACCGTTCGAAGGGAAATGAACTCATTCCTCTAAAACACTGAGTTCTTTTTTTTTTGCATGGACAGGCACCGGGAACTGAACCTGGGTCTCTGGCATGGCAGGCAAAAACTCTGCCACTGAGCCACTGCAGCCCACCCTAAAACACTGAGATCTTGAATCCTTTCTTTACGACTCCTACAATGCCCCTCGCTCAGAGCAAATGAACCTTAATGTACTGAGCCTGCCACATGGACAATTTTTAAGTCTTCTCTTGGAGTAAGGTCTTTGTTTGCAGCAACAAATATTCCACTAGACAATAATAATAACACACATATGGGAATGTTCCTACAATCTATATTATGCCCCCAGATTTCTACCACTATTTCTCTTCCATGCATAGAAAAATAAAAGCATATAACTAGGACTGGAGGGGGGTGCGAGGGTAGTCAGTGGTAGAATTCTCGCCTGCCCTGTGGCAGACCTGGGTTCAATTCCTGGCCCATGGACTGCCTCCCAAATAAACAAACAAACAAACAAATGAAAAAACAACCAAACAAAACATTCAACAAATGGTGCTGCAATAAGGGGATACACGCATGGAAAAAGAACGAAATGTGACCCCTACCATACAGCATACAAAATAAAAAAAAAGGATTGGGACCCACAAAATTGGAGTGAATTAAGTCGAAATGTCTGCCCAGTCATACTGTATGCCTCCACTATGAAGAGATGTGTTGATGAAGAGCTTGCTAAATCTTTAATTGGAGATGGAGTGTTCTATATAAAAGCAATGGCCATACAACATTTATCAGGGTGCCTGAAGCCACAATTATAGAAATTCTCTTTCATCCTCTTGTATTAGTGTCAGTATAGTAAATTCAGTTATATTAATATTTAAGCATGCCACTGGAGACATAATCGTGGGTCAATACAAATGAGATTAAATGTTTTCTTCTAATTAATTTCTGTTTTAAGATCATCTTAATGCACTCAAGAAATAACAGGAAAAATCCTTCTGTGGCAGAAGGGAAAACACTGCCCTCATAAAAATAAACTTATACACTCAGACCCTTTCTAAAGTGTTGGGTCTGAAACTGCAGAGCTGCAGAGCATACGTGTTCTGCCATGTGAATAAAATATTTCCCATCTAGCTCAACTCACTGGGAAAAATACATGGTAATATTTTTCTTACTTTAAATTTTCTTCCTATGACTTTTTTGGTAAATTTTTTGAGTTGATTCCCACTTATGGAGTCTTCGATGTTGTGTAAGCAGGTCTCTGACTTTAGCCCCAAATTACGGATTTGGTTACTGTCAGTTTAATTCTCCTGGTGCTCAGGAAGAATGCTGCCAGCAGACACGTGGGTGCCGTGGCCTGAGCCTTAGGCTTTCCTGCTTTAGAGCAAGTCAGCGTGGCTCCCGGTGGTCAGCATCTGCATCCCCTTGCCCGGATGTTAACCTGGGGACCAGAACCTACCAGAAGGTACCAGGGAATCAGCTCCTCCTAAAGGAACAACGGGAATGGCGCATATACACCCAGCCCCAAACCCCATGAGAGGCAAATCTGAGTAGGTGTTCACACTGGCGCCCAGAGACCCCACAGGGTTAAGCTCTGGTTTCCTGCAGTGGGGACCTCCTTGACAGTACCTTTCACTGGTTGCAGTTCCTGTCTCTAGCTCAGTTTCCCCACTTCTTGCTAGTGCTTCCAGGGCTCTCCTCCCCAATATACTAGTAAGACTCAAATTTTTGTCCCAGAGTCTGCTTCTGGGGAAGCCACATAAAGACAGACATCAGGATTTACCAATTGCAGTAGTTAGTGGTTCAGGTGTCAGCCTGGCCAGGTGATGGTGCCCAGGTGTTCTGTGGCTGTGGACTTCAATCACCAGCATGTGGAATTCACCTATGCTGATACATCTGCAGTCAGCTAAGGGGAGGGACTTCTGCAATGAGTGATGTTGAATTAGCTGGAGGTTTAAAAGTGGGAGGTCAGAAGACAGCTCAGAATCTCAGACCCACATGTTAGGAGATGCAGAAAGGAATCGCCCAGGAAAGGCTGTTGGATCCCAGAAGCCAGGAGATGAGCCCAGCAGACGTCACCTTGTGCCTTCCCATGTTGCAGAGACACTCAGATGAAAGCCAGCTGCCTCTCCTCCAAAGAACTGTAAATTTGTAACTAAACAAATTCCCTTATTAAAAGTCAGTCCATCTCTGGTGTATTGCGTTCTGGCACCATGGGCAAACCAGAACACCAATGCGTGGTCAAATGAATGCGTTCAAGAACTATTGCTTTAGGACATACTGTTGACCATGCACTGGGCTCTTATCAGCATTAGGCAGCAAGAGCTATATGGGAACGGGACGGCCTCAGGGGACACAGGCATTAGGAACACAGAACCCAGTCTCTGAGGGATGGAGTGCCATGATAAGGGGTTAGAGTGATGCAGAGCTGCCTCAAGCAATTGCTGACACTGTGTGTGTATGAGTGTTGGGAGGAGGGGGTGCTGAAACTGTTGTCCCACCAGTGAGGTCCCTGATATTTGTAAACCTTGTTGCCCTTCCCAGAGAGCAAACAGGCTGCCTCTTGCTCCCGAGGGCAGGGCTGGCTGACGGAGGGCCAGGATGCCATAAGGCTGCACATGTCTGCCAGCCCTCTTGCCTCTCCTCCCTGCAAAACACTGTGGCTAGATGAGAAGGAGCCGAGTCCAGGCACTGACCCCACGTTTGCCTTTACTATGTCCACTCTGCTGCTGCAAGTCAGTTCCAGCACCTGTGCCCAGGCCCTGTCCTATGCCCACAGCTCAGCTTTATAAGAGGAAGCATGAGAGGTGGGGATGGATGGATGGGAGAAAGCAGGAAGGAAGACTGGTTCCAATCTAATACCACCTGAGGAGCCCTAAAAAGTTCATGTTGACTGATGGACACATTGACTCCTCAGAAGCCTTTCATAAATATCCACCACTTAACATACACTTTCAAAAGGCATAAATACGCTGTGTCAGCCTTTATGGAAGGGAGATTTCCAGAACCACATGAGTAAAATCCTATTAAGCTGCACCCTGGGAACAGGACTTCTCCACCATGCACAGACTGCAGCCGTCCCCACCCCACCCAGAAGGGCACGGGGGTCTCTTCAGCTTCTGCAGCGATGCCGGCTGCCTCCCTCTGCTCCGGGGATGGGGCAGCATACCTCTCAGAATAAAGTCTACGGACGCACTTTGTCAACAGCCCTAGCCGCAAACAAACAAAATAGCTCTCTAATAATACTCAGTCATGAAGGGAGAATGTTTCCTGAGGCTGTTTGGATCACATCTTATTTTAAAAAGACCTCTGCGGTTTATTTTCTCCTTATTCTCAGTGGAACGCAATGGCTTTGAAGGCAGGCTGAAATGGTAGGGCTTACCTGCTGGGGACCCGGGCCCGGGGGCCGCCCATGCAGACGGGAGGGTGGTGGGCTGCCCCTGTGGACACCAGCGGTCAGCTCTGTGCCTCTTTCCTCCAGAGGGCAATACATTAGCACCAGTGAGACAAAGTCTCTGCTGGCCCCTCAGCCCGGGGAGCTCGCGGGTGCACCTCGTCCCTGGAGGGAGAGGCCCCCAGCGCCCACCGCGCAGATGTGCTCCCTGCTGAGCTGTGGCCCGTGTGCTGCGTCCAGTGTGCGACACGTGGTGCTGAGAGCTGGCGCCCCAGGAGCACAGCATCCGAGGAGGGGCTTGGTGAACTTTTAAGTGCTAGGGGGATGTGAGCATTAGCATTATACTACTGTTTGGAAGCTGCGCACAACGAAGATTACATTGGCAGCATAAAACATGTTTACCAGAACTAATATAAAATTACCAACCAACAGTCTTCATGGTATAGGAATGAATGAATATAAGCCTCCAGCCCACAGCGATGGGCCCGCTGTCTCTATTCACACTCTCTCTACTTGTGGGTCTGTCCCGGCTTTACCCCTCATGGCATGCCCATGCCAGGTATCTCCTTTGAGCACCCCAGTTTATGCACTGTTTGGGGTATGCATTTAGGTACTTAATTTTGTCTTTATTAACTCTGTCTGCTGAAGTCTGTGGACTCCATGAGGATTGGGACTGTGCCATTTTGGCCCACATTCTGATACCAGGACACTGCCCGAAGCCTGGCACATAGAAGCTGCTCCACTGGTATTTCTGGAAGGAAGGAAAGCAAGGAGGGAGGGAAGGACAGACAGAGGGAGAGGGAGGGGTAATGTGCCAGGAACAGCGCTGGGCACCAGGAACTCTTGTCCCATTCGCCATGGAAGTGAACACAGCACAGCACTGCAGGAGGGAGTCTCAGGGCGCTGGAGAAGGCCATGCCCAACACAGGTGTCCTGGTTGCCCTGGGAGAAGGCAGGTGTGACGACTCAGACGGGGCAGCTGCCATGGGAGGCCAGCTTTAGGGGCAGGTCTGGCCAGATGCAGGGTCCGCAGGAAGGCAGGCAGGTAGGTGCAGAGCAGGCCGGCACGGAGGGGGAGGCCAGGCCTGGCGATGGCCCTGACTTTCAGAACATGCTGTCGGCCTCATCCAAGGCATGTAACACCCATGACTGAGGACCTCAAATTTCCCCCAGAGCTGATCTCCCCAGGTTCACACTAGCAACAAAATGCCCTTCTAGTCCTACTCCCTAGATGGACGCAACAGGTGTCCGTGTGCGGGGACAGACAGCGATGAAGACTCGCGAGCCGTCTCAGTCTGCTAGGCACCACCTCACAGACCGGCACGGCTAAAGCGGGGGCAGGAGCCGCAGTCCTGAGGCCGCCCTGACAAAATGGGATCTGTCCGTCTTAACCGGGGAACTATGATAAACGAGCCAAGATGGGCACTGGTCAGGACAAGCCACGTTATCCAAGAGCTTTGACAGCTCAAAGTGGTTTAACATAGATGCATGGGAGATTTATCTAAATGATAAAACACCTGAACTTGAAAGGCACATAAATTTTAACTTCAGATTTTTTTTTTCCTTTTAAGATTTCATAGTCAAGTGCTTTACGTAATGAATGAAACGCACAAAGAGTTAAGCACACAAGGTCTTGTCCGGTGAGTGTCTGAAGAGAGCCCTTGTTTCTGAGTTCAGAATCAGCACCACCCACTTGTGTCGGTGGCTTTAGCACACCTCCCCATGCTTCAGTTTCCTCATCGCAGTGCAGAGCCCGGGAAAGCGTAATAAACAGAATAATAATAATAACAATGGCAGCTATTACTGACCGAGCACCCACTGCACCGTGTGCTGTGAATGCAGGTCATCACTTCACAGGCTTTCCTTGCTTAATGTGCCCACAACAGCCCTCTGAGTTACGCACAACGCTTCCCATTTTACAGATGCAAAAACTGAGGCTTAAGGAGCTGCTGTGGCGTGCAGGCAAGGCCACCAGGGCAGTTCTATCTGCCGCTAATGCTGCAGTGTTCAACACCAAGCTGCAACAAATGCGAAAACGCTTCGACCACAGCAAACGCTTAAAAACACTGGTTATCTTTATCCTCATCCTCCTCTTTCCAGAGCACTTACACACAGAGAAGAGTTTGCTTATTTTCATATCCCTCATGGCCCCCGTTCTCCTCTGGGGGTGGGGGTTGCAGAATTGGAGCACCCCAGCTCCCACACCAGCCACGGACAGTGAAGGGACCCAGATCAGGGGAGGGAAGGGTCCACATGGGGCAGAGCAGCCCCTCGCTGGGACCTACACCCAGGAGGGTTAGAGACACATCCCGGAAAAGTCAATTTTAACTTCAGATCTCTTTCAATGCTAGTTTTCCCCCTGACTTTGGCTGCGTGTTCTCCGGCCTGAGTCATCACACACCAGGCTGTCTGCGGCGTGGCTGCCCAGGAGGCTTTATCACCACTGAACACACCTCTCCCGCCAGGGCTGATGCTTTCCAGTCAAACCACCGCAACAGATAATCCAACCTCCCACTAATCACCCTGCACAGTCCCTCAGATGCAACCCCCTGCCTCCCCACTGCTTCATTTCACCGATTTTTGCCCAGAATAAAGGAATAATAACGATGGCAGTACATGTCGGGCACGGCTAGATGTATTTTATGCATAATAACCTATTAATAACCCTTTAAGAGGGCACTATTATGATTCCTATTTTAGCATGTTTTGGGACATGCCAAGACCTGTGTTAAGCCCCCTCAATCCTTTGAATCCCAGGAGGGACACTTATGAACTCAACTCAGGGTCGGCTACAGAGCTGAGAGGTGACAGGGTCAGGTGGCTGCCACACAGCCATGGTCTGAGCAGGGAGGCAGGGGTCGCACGGAGGTTCTGCTACCTACTGTCCTGTTTATTTCGACAAAAGGAGCCTGACCCCTCCCTCAACTTCGTCTCCTGGGCAGTTATCAGGGGGCCACACGGCAGCCAGGAGGCACTGGTGAAAGTCAGGAAGCAACTGGGGCTCAGCTGTGCAGTGGTGGGAGGACCCGGGGCTGGCCGGGTAAGGAGAGGCTTCTGGGAAACATTTGCCAGGCCAGGGCCCCAGGGCCTTCCCCTCTGGCCAGAAGGCTGAAACCCCTCATCTGAGCTCGCAGGGCTCCGAGCACCTGAGGCTGGAACCTTCAGACTCTCGGTTTACTTCTCCACCTCGTCCTGCACTAGAAAGTGAGCTCCGGGAGGGCTGGGCCCCGCCTGACCCCACCCTCAAAGCCGGTGTACAGCGGGCAGCGCTTAATCGTGTCAAAATGAATGAGTGAATCAGTCACCATTTTGCAGGCTAGGCTGTTGGCGACTCTACTGAGCACCCCTCCACATGCAGACCTGGAAACAGGGCTGGGGGAGAGAAGTGAGCCTGCGCAGAGGCAGGCTGGGGGTGGTCCATCCCACAACCATCCTGCCTCCACCCCGACACCCCTTCACCTGGGCTGCCCCTGCCGCGCACCGGAACTGCACCAGGTGAAATGCATTCAACAGCCCACTCCCCATTTCACAGAAGAGGAAGTGAGGAACTGAGGCACACTGGCCCTGCAGGCCCCTGCAGGTCAGCACAGCGGACCTTCCCTGTGCTCTGCTGTTCCCCAACCAGCAAGTCTCGGATTCCTCTTGAAGTCTCAGCTCCAGCCCATTTAACAGGACCACGTGTGAGATGCGCTCCCAGCACCCTGCATTTTCACCATCGTCCCAGCTCTTAGAACAGTGTAACATCCCCTGTGGGTGTGTGCAACATCTGTTTGCCGTGGGTCTCTCCAGCCAGGCTGGGGCCTCACCGAAGGGCCTCACCGGCCAGCTTGCTCACCACTGCGTCCCCAGCACTCAGCACCGCCGGGGACGCGCAGGGGCACACGGGAACGATTTGTTGCACACTTATAAGTATTCGCTGAGTGCACTAGCGCTGGAGGTGGGGCCCAAGTGTGCGCTCTACCCGGCTCGGCTCGGAGCCACAGGTGGCCCGGGGTCGGCGCCGACACGCTGCAGCGACAAGGGGTGGCGGGCGGCGGTGCAGGCACACCTCGGGTCCGGGCCTCCGGGGCTGGCGGCCGGCCGCGCCCCCCCCGCCGCCACCTGTCACCCGGCGCGGGCACCCAGGCCGGAATCCTAGGTGGCGCTTACCTGCTCGGAGGGGGTTCCGCAGCTGTCCTGAGCGCGCACGGGGAACCGCGGGGGGCTGCTGGGGGACGCGCTCCGCCCTACCGCGGTTCTCGGCCAGCGCACGGCCTGCACCGGAAGGCCCGGCGGGAGCCCGCCCCAGCCCCTACTTGGCGGGGTCCAGGGTCAACTCCACCTCGGGCTCTCCCGGGCGGTGGGCGGAGTCCGCGGAGAATTTAGCTGCCCGCCCCGGCCCCGCCGCGCCCCGCCCCGCCCCTCGCCGCGCCCCGCCCCCTCGCTGTGGGCGGGCCATAAAGAGACCCTAGGCCCTAGCCCCGCCCCTAGCCCCATGCCCTGCCTACTGGCCCCACCCTCAATCCGAAGCCCACCCTCTGGCCCTCTACCGCAAAGGGTGCTTTTGTATAGTGTGCACGAATGCTTTTTATCTTCCTGGTTTATATTCAGTTTTTATTATCTTTATTTAATGTTACTTTATTTCTCAAACTGAATTAAAAAGTATATCAAGGTAAGGCATGGGCACTTAAAAAAAATAAACTTATAATGAGAGCACCAGGCGGTTCTCCCTTGCTGCCCACCTACAGCCCTTTTATCACCTGCTGCATTTAGTACTTCTGGTGTCACCCCCTTGTCTTTAAAATATATATAAGCTTACACAGCTATTTCTTGATTTATTTATTGACTTTCTGCCATGTTAGATGAGGATTTACTCTCTTACTGAGCCCTGCCTCCCTTCTCCTGATATATTTACAACCCTGTTCTTAAGTTCTGCCATGCTGAGCTCTGAGACCTCAAACCAGGAGTGGATGCAGGTTTTCTGAGGCTACCCAATGGGGGGTGGGTAGCAGGGGCTGAGCTCTTTTAGAAAGAGAACACAGAATTCAGGCTTGCAGATGAACATTTATTTAGGATGAGAAAAGAAACCTCAACAAAATCCTGGGCCTTGGAGACTCCCCATCTCCTGAGATCCTCTGAGATAATTTACTTCCTGCATTTGCTTCCTGAATGCTGCCTGGCTTCTCCTCCCTACCCAGATCCTGCCATAATCCCATCACTCACTGGGGTCTTACAGGTAACAGGTCTTAAAGTTCAAGATTCACCAGCTCTGCCAAGAGGATTTCCTAATGGAGTGGATGGGAGTGTGCAAAAAAGAGAGACTTCAAGGATGTCATCAGGCTTTGTGATTGCTGTCTACTTCATTTCCAGCTTTTCCCAGCATCAGTGGCAAATCCTCCCGTTTAGTAGGAAGAGTGGCTCATAAAGCTGGCTCTGAGCCTCTGTCTCCAGCACACATGCTCAAGTGCTCCCATGAGGCCATCTAGGCATGTATATGACCCCACTTTTAGCAGGGCCCATGAACTTGCCCTTCTTGTATCAGCACACAGCTAGCAACCACTGAGTGCCAGGATGAAGGCGCTGACCCCCTCTCCCCCAGTCAGACTGGAGAAATGCAGTGCATGCCCTCCCTGAGACGCCCTCCTCTCTCCAGGGAGTTCAGCCCTTGCTTCCTTCTCCTCCTCTCACTCTCCCTCTCCTTCCCATTTCCAGCTCCTAAAAGATCAGGAACCTGGACGTAAATCCTACTTGGCTGTGAAATGTGGCTCCAGGCTGACCCTGGGACGGTCACTTACCTCTCTGTAATTGGAGGCAACAGCCCCTATCACACTAGGGGTAGGGGAGGAATCAGTGGTTTAATATCCAAATGCACAAGGATAATCTTCTCAGAGGTTCTCTTAGTGGTAACTGCCTTTGTCCTCCAGCAGGGTGGGAGATGCGTGAGGAAGGCAAAGTCTTTCTAAGAATCTACATGCAGCAAGTGGCAGCACAAGTTGAAGACAGCCCAGCCCGTAGACCGAAAGCAAGAGCCAAGTCACGTAATGTGGGGCCTAGCCTGGGAAAGGAGAGGCTGGGCACAGGCAGCAAGAAGAGACACTGGGCAAAACGTGCCAGGCCAAGGGAAGCATTCTTTCCCTGGGGGAGTGGAGGCTTGGGCTAGGAGGAAGTCTGGCTTCCTGGGAGAAAAGCGGTGGTAAGACCCTCACACAACAGACAAGCTTCACCCACTCTAAGGCTGAGAAATCCGTTCTGGAGAGCTCCTAATTTGTTAGATGGGGGAACACCTAGGTGAGACTCATGTTCTTTGCTTAAAGGCCTACTGGATCGTGTATAATGGAAAAATATTTTTGGATATTCCCTTATGGATAAATTTGGTTTCTCCTGAATCGTATCTGATGCTTCAAGGAAGGTGGCCAGGTCTCTCAGGAGCAGATCCTGAGCCAAGGGGTTGAGTGATTTACCATTGAGCTCAATCAGTTCACAACCTTCCTCTGCTCCAAAGCCCATCCTGGCTTCCACAATTAGGATAAAATCCCCAATTCCCCACCAAGGCCTCAAGGCCCTGCAAGACCTGCCCAAGCTCTCCAGCCACTCCTTGGCTCCAGGTTCCTTGGTATGTTGCTGTTCCTTGACCTCAGAGCCATTGCATTGCCATTCTCCCTGTTGGAAGTGATACCCAGCCTCCTACTCTAAAGGTAACCTGCCCAATTCCTTAGCTTTCTCATAGACCACCTTACCCAAACCCAAAACAAAAGCCATCCCACCATATTCATAGCACGTATTATCTGACATTGTAGTATATGTTTTATCGGTTATCTGCCCACTTGCCCCCTTAATATAAGGTCTGAAAAGGATTGGGTTTTTATGTACTTTGTTCTCTGATATATCCCCACACCCAGAACAGAGGCTGGACCTAGTAGGTTTTCAATAAATATTTGTTGAATAAATGAAGGAAGGAAGGAAGGAAGGAAGGAGGAAGGAAGGAAGGAAGGAAGGACGCATAGCTGGATTGAGTGAATAAAAGTATAAACAAAATTAGTGAATATACAATTCAAAAATAATCTAGAATGCAGACTTTCAGCTACCCCAGACTGGATTCCTCTTAAATAGAAAAGAATTCTTGTAGGAGAGAGAGAAAAACAAAATAAAATGAAGAGGAGGGGTTACATTATATAATCTGAGTCACAGTTACAGAACTTTTGCCATTTTATATTCGACCCAATGTCTGTGTTAAATATTTAAGGATAGTTTAACTTAGCTTGAAAGACAATATACTTGTTTAAAAGCAGCAAAAGGTAGAAAGATGCCCTTTCAGTACTTCTGAGTGCCGTTGGAGAGCCCAGGATAGTAACTGGTTACCTGAAAACAGAGGCATTGTTCAAATATTAAAGGTCTCACTCATTTCTTTTCTCTGCATACTTTTTAAATTCCTTCTTCTCACTTTTTTTTTTTGCCCCTTCAGCAACTGTGCAATTCATACACTAAAGTTAATAGAAATGTTTCATGGATAATTAAATGCAGCTAAGCAATGAGCTTTTGCTAGAACATAAGGCCAAACTGGGGCTACTTTGCTGTTCTAACAAAGGAACTTTTCCTTGAATGTACAGACCATGACTTTTACATTTCTGGGCTTTTGCAGGGTAGATGCATGTCTTATGCAGAAGAACCTTCAAAATGAAAAGCAAATCCTTCCCTCAAACCAAGTTTTACAGTGGTGCAATTGAGATAGCTTGTAATCAAGAACAGTTGAAACAAAACCATAGAACTGACACTTGGATCCTTGAAAATATGACAAGAAGAGACTAAATATTGCCTGTTTACTGAGGAAACATTGCAATCTGGTGCCAACAGTAGTGGAGCCGGTTTTGTTTGGGGTCTACTTGGGCTTAATTGCCTAAATGGTGCAATTCCAGCTCCATAAACCTGCAAACTGCCTTTCCTATCAGAGCTTTTACATTCCACCCCTGCTGCTAAAACCCTAGCCTCAGTTTTGAGGTCAGCCTGTGTCTACTTGGTACAAAAAGGGACTTCTGGAGGAGGTCACAACCACAGTGCAGTCCACACAATGGAAAGCACTTTAAGAATAACTCATTTCTTTACAAATGAGGAAAGACAATCCAAAGAAGCTAAGTAATTTTCTCAAGATCACACAGATGGTCAGAAATGGCTGGGAGTATCAGTCAAGATTTCTTTTTGCTTTGTTGCAAACAACAGAAACAGCTCGGCTAACTAAGTAGGAGGGAGCTTATTGGCAGGACCAGGCCTTCAGAATTACGAAGGAGGCTGGAGGTCCAGACTTCAAAGAAATGGGCAGGAAGAAGGCAGTTCAAAAAAGCGAGAAAGGGTGGATGCCAGTGATTATCTCTTACCGGAGATGGTTTCGGCAGATAGATGCAGGGATAGATGATTAAATTCTGTCTGTTTTTGTCCTTGTTTCACTTACCCATGAGTCAAGTGCTGGGAGAGACCCTCTGATGGGCCAAGATCAGGATACATTCCCTTGGCTGTCCTGGGAAGGGTGTTGGTACACCTTTTCACCTTGGTTGTTAAGGGGATCGCATCCTCCCCTTCCACTAAGACTGTGATAGTAGAGAAAGGCAATTACTCAGAAGGAAACCCCAAAGGGTGCTGTTAGGAGGGAGGCAGGATGAAGTAAACCCCTAAATAGTTTAGACTGGCGGACTCCCTTGCAGCTTGAGGTGGCCATGAGAAGCAAACAGGAGTCTGCTGGGAATCACTAGGAAGGTTTTACTTTCCAAACACAGGAGCTCCCTCTCCCTGTTCCCCTTCCTTCTTCTGGCCTGGAAAGTGGATGTGTGGCTGGAGACACAAACTCCAAAGCCATATACTGAGAACAGCTGAGCAAATAAAATGTCTATCATTTATTAAATACATCATGAAGCTGCTGTACTACCCCTCAACTGCCTACCTCCAGACTCTTATTTTATTAGAAAAGTAAAACCTCTAAGCCAGCCTAGCTGGGTATCATGCAGCCAAACACAATCCGATATTACAAAATGGTACAAGAATTCTGGTCTCTTGACCTCTTCTGCAGCAGAAGCCCTGTTCTGCTTACAAAGGCATTACTCCTGACCTCAAGGAGTTTATGATCTAATTGAACCATAAAATAATGCTCCAAAGTCACTGGAAAGAAAGAACCTGTAATGTGTAATACACTCTGAGCAGGGAATAACAGACGACAGCAAAAACACAACAGCCCTGTTGCCTAGGCCCCTGCCCCACTCTTTGTCTGTCATTACTGTTCCTTTCTGCATCTCCTACTTCTCCTCTTCTCTGCTCCTTCCTCTTAGCTTATAGAGAGGCCCAAATCTCTTCTATCCTAAAACAACCCCTCCTTTACCTAATGACCTCCGTCATTACCAATTTCTTCGTATCTGAACTTTTCAAAAGAGAAGTTTGTCTCCATCTTCTCTCCTTAACCCAGAGCACCCAGCCTCTCTTTTTACCTCCACACTGAAGCTGCTCTCACTGCCTGCTATTTCCTATGGGTGCTTCGTCATCCTTACTTTACCGTGTGCTGCATTTGACTTGTGGAAATGTTGGCACTTTCTTGATAAAACCTCCTCCTTCCTTGGCTCTGTGACCACACTTTCTCCTGGTTTTCCTCCTGCCTCCTGAATGTGCATACTCTCTTGCTGGGATGGTTAATCAAAAGGCATCGGACAAAGCCCTAGATTGGGGGACAATACCTATATTAGTTAGGGTTCTCTAGAGAAACAGAATCAGCAGGAAATATCTGCAGATAGAAAATTAAGAAGTGTCTCACGTAACCGTGGGAATGCAGAGTCCAAAATCCGCAGGGCAGGCTGTGAAGCTGACATCTCCAATTAAGCGTCTGGATGAACTTCACAGGAGAGGCCCATAGGCCGAAGCAGGAAAAGAGACTGTCTCTTCTGAATCCTCCTTAAAAACCTCCCAGTGATTAGATCAAATGTCACTCATTGCAGAAGACGCTCCCCTTGGCTGATGACAAATGCAGTCAGCTGTGGATGCAGCCAACATGATCATGATTTAATTCTATGAAATGTCCTCATAGTAACAGACAGGCCAGCACCTGCCCAACCAGACAAGCGGGTACCACCACCTGGCCAAGTTGACACATGAACCTGACCATGACAATACCCCTCCCTAGAAACTGAATCACGAGCAGAGAGACAGAGACACTAAACCTGGTTGCGTTCATTCATTGCATTGGCAGTGGGTAGTGCCCTTTGGAGTTGTTCAAAAACTCCTGCCACTCAGAGCCCCAGAGCTGCTCGGGTCCCTGTCCTCCCCCCACCACCTGGTTCTTCAGCACCATTAGCCAGAGGCTATTTCTGCTGCTGGTGTCCAGAGAAGGCTGTCAGAGCTGGGCAATGTGCAGTCCTCTAAACCAACATGTGCAGAGCAGGCTGTGGGCCCTGGTTTGTACCTATGTCTTCAGGGAGCTCACCCTTCTGGGCTCAGATGAAATTTCACCCCCTCCTCTGTGCAGGCCCCGCATCCACAGCCTTACAGCCAAACCATGTTGCTCTTTCCACTCTACCACCTTGGGAACGCCCCGTCCTGACTTCCTGGGGCCCTCAATGGCCCTGTTCACATTTGACCATTGTGCACAGTCAGAGGCGTCTGTCCATTTCCAGACTACCCAATGGGCCTCTTAGGCCCACAGGACCATATCCTATTCTTTCCTCACTATCCCAGCGTATTAGCTAGGGTTCTCTAGAGAAACAGAATCAACAGGAGATATTTGTAAATATAAAGTTTATGAAAGTGTCTCATGCAACTGTGGGGATATAGAGTCCAAGGTCTGTAGGGCAGGCGGCAAGCTGGCAGCTCCCATGATGGTCCTCAAGGAATTCTCAGGAGAGGCTGGCTGGCTGAAGCAGGAAGAGTGATTGTCTCTTCTAAATCCTCCTTAAAAGCCTTCTGGTGATTAGAGTAAGTGTCACTCGTTGTAGAAGACACTCCCCTTAGGTGACTGCAAATGCAATCAGCTGTGGATGCAGCCATTGTGCTCATGATTTAAGTCCATGGAATATTCTCACAGCAACAGACAGGCCAGCTCTTGCCCGACCAGACGACCGGGCACCACCACCTGACCAAATTGACACATGAGCCTGACCATGACACCTGGTGTCTCTAACTTGTGCTGCCCTCAGTGAGAGATCTAGAAGGGGATGACAGAACTCCTGAGGACAAGGTCAGATCTCTGAACTTGGCTCTGTCTTCTGAGCAGGAGCTGGCAATGCACATTGCAGGGCCTCAGACTGCAGCCCTCCTGGCGGGGAGGATCCTGCCCGTGCACTCTTTCCCCACTCCTCCTCCTGCCCTTCGTGCCTGTTTGGTTCTCCATAGAGCAGATGCTGCAGAGAGTGAGGGGAAGGGGCACAGGGTTCAGGGGAGTCACCTGTGAAAGGAAACAGATGGGAGCCAGAGTGGGTGAGGAGCTGTGAGCGCATGAAGCCACCCTGCCCCAGGGAGCAGATGGCCTCAGAGGAGCTGTGCATCCCACAGAGATGGCCAGGCCCCTGCACCCCCACTCGGCTGCATCATCAACCGGGGGCAACCCCAGAATTGCACCACCTCGACTCCAGGGACAGCCTGAAAAGCTCACACTAGAGTCTCTCCAGCAACCATGCCTGAGACTTGTCGGGCCGGGGGTCCTTTCTGCCAGGGGATGTGAACAGGGCATCTGTGTGCCTGGCGCATCTTCTGCCAACCAGTATTTGTCTATGGGGGTCCATGGGGGGGGGGTGGCCTAGGTCCCCACACAGCTCCTGACTCTGCATCAAAGTCACTCACAAAATTAGGCAGACTAGGGCTATATCTATAGGCAGGGACGGGTTTTGCCCAGATCCCAGGTCCTCACATAAAACCTAGTGATGAAAGCGTCACCACTCACCGAAGCAGAAGCCCAGAGGTGGGTCTTGGGTCGTGGTCTCCTTCCCACCCGCCCGGACCCCCGCTGACCCCCCACCCACACCCTCCCACAGCCGAAGCGCCCTCGTCTGTGTGCAGCCCTCCACTTCACCTGCTGCCGGGCTGGGTCAGGGTCTTGGCTGGCTGCACGAGTGAAGCAATGCGTGGACTCCGGAATGGGAGAAGCCAGCGTGACGGCCCAGCCGAAAGAGTGCAGGCAGGATGAAATGGGAAGAGAAAAGAACAAATTGAATAAAGACACCTCAGCCACAGAACTACTGAGCCCGTCGTTTAGGGATGCGATGACCATGTCTGCTTCTTCCTCTCACCTCCAGGGATTCTTTGAGAATTCACTTGACTGTTTCATCCAGTGGCAGGAACAGTGTCTGCTTTCGCTCCTGCCTGTTTCCCAGTGGTGACAGCTTTCCTTTTAGCTCTGCGCCTGCAGGTTTTTGGTTAAGTCCCCGTGCTTCCCAAGAAGGCAGCCTTGCTGCAGGCAGGGAGAGGGCGGATTGCCTGTGAAGGCTGCCTGGCTCTGTGGATAGCAGACAGTAAAAGGAAAGTGACTGCACTAACCCTGTGCCTTTCTCCTGTCCATTTCTCTGGCTTCCTGTTTTGCCCCGATGGCACCTGGGCCTCGAGCCTCAAGCTGTGGCCACAGTTGGTAGGAGCTCAGTGGCCCTGGAGGGAAGGAAGTCAGAGGGTGTGCTCCCCTGACATGGCCTTATAATAACTTATAGCCAAGTACCAGTTGGCCTGCCTTTCCCTGGGCCAGTGCAGGGACTGGCCCTGACAGCTGCCCCTTCAAGAGAGCAGGCTGTAGAAATACACCTTAGAGGAGGAGACAATTTTCCCAAGGTCATTTACAGAAAGGACAAGTAGAACTCCCCACTAATGCTTTGGTCGAGACTTCTGTTTTTTTCTCACTAAGGGAAGGAAGTATGAAACGGATTAGTAACTGCTTATGCATTTGCAGTTTTACCCATGTTGAGTCAATCAGCTTAGCTGTGCTGTGGTGACCAGCAGGCCCCAATGGCAGTCGTTTACAAAACAAAGGTCTCTTTCCTGTCCAGGTTACATGTGAGCACCAGCTCTGTCCCATCCTATGCTCGTACTGATGGTGATGACCTGCTCAGGGACTTTGCCACGTGACAGAGGAAAGAGAGGGGCATGCAGAAACATGAGCCGCTCCTAATGCTTGCATGGAGGTGGCATGTCATTATGAATGCACGTTTCATTAACCAAAGCAAGGCACGTGCCACTTCCAAGCTCAATAGCCTAAGGAGGCATAGGCCTCCCACGGTTCACAGGGCCAAGCCTGATGTCAGTGAGGAGGGAAAATGCGACCTCCCACCCCCCCTTCCCGGGAGCGCTAGTATTGCTCAGGTGACAAATCCAACAAAGAGCTGCCAGTGAGGGAGCTCGGATCATCTCCTAAAATACCAGGTAAGTGAAAGGCTTTTCACCTGCCTGGCAAAAGAGACCATGCACCTCTGGAGAAGCAGTGTGGTTTAGTGGCTGAGGACCCAAGTTCTACTTTGCTGCGTGACCCTGAACATATTGTCTACCCTTTCTGAACCTCCACATGGACATATTCATATCTGCCTAATAAGGGCATTGTGAAGATTAAACCAGATTATCTGGCAGGTACATGATACATTGGAGATTTTATTATGTTAACATAGAACATTCTTGCTGGGGACGATGTGAAAAATTCAGAAAACTAGGAAGAAATAAACAACCCTAAATTATTTCTTGCCACCAAAGAAAGCCAGTATTAAAATTTTGGCATATTTCCTTCCAAAGATGAAAGCACGCTATTTTTAAAACTGCAGCTGTTTCTGCATTTGGGAAGAAGGACGAGGAAGACATTTGTTTGAGAAGACACCTTACTGGGCTTATTAGCTCCCCTCCCTTTGTCCTCTTGGCTAGTCTGGGTGGGAAAAAAACTTGAAACAAAAGTTTTTGGAATTTTCTGCATTATAATTAAACAAAAGTTTTTCGGTTGTCTGCTGAAAGCCAAAGATTGTTGGGGCTCTGAAATTGGAAAAGAAACGATATATAAACACAGGGGAAAGCGTAGAGAGAGGACCTGAGGCAGAGAAACAGATCCACACAGGGCAGAAGTGAGGGGATCAGAGAGAGGCTGACAGAGATAAAGAGAGGGATGGAGCAAAAGGGACACAGAGAGGGACCTACGGGTAAAAGACAGAGAGAAGCAGGGAAATGGAGGCAGAGAAGAGCTTAGCACCCCATCACACCATATAAACTGCCTCCTCAGTAAAGAGACACCAAGCAGATCTCATCCAGACCCAGCATGTGTAGTGAGCTTTAGACTCTGTGTGCTAGTTTGCTAGCTGCCAGAATGCGATATACCAGAAACAGAATGGCTTTAAAAAGGGAAATTAATAAGTTGCAAGTTTACAGTTCTAAGGCCGTGAAAATGTTCCAGTTAAAGCAAGTCTAAAAAAAAGTTCCAATTAAGGCACCGACTAGAGGTTACCTTCACTCAAGAAAGGCCGATGATGTTCAAGGTTTCTCTCTCAACTGGAAAGGCACATGCTGAACATGGCAACATCTGCCAGCTTTCTCTCTAGGCTTCTTGCTTCATGAAGCTCCCCAGGGGCGTTTTCCTGTTTCATCTCCAAAGGTCTCTGGTTGCTTGGGCTCTCTGCTTCATTCTCGTAGCTCTAAAAGGGGACTCTCTCCAAAATGTTCCCTTTTTTAAAGGATTCCAGTAAAGTAAGCAAGACCCACCTGGAATAGGTATGAGTCACATCTCTGTGGAGATAATCGAATCAATTTCCCACCATACAGTACTGAATAGGGTTTAAAAGAAAGGGCTGCCACACAAGATTGAATCAGGATTGAAACATGGCTTTTCCAGGATACACAATCCTTTCAAACATCACACGCTGCATCCCGATTCTTAGCCCTTCGCTGAGCCAACCCTCTCCTATTAAACTTCCAGGACAGAAGTCTGGTTCCCCAAATGGCCTGATGTCGCTGGTGCCTCGGGGAAGACAGCAGGACCATTGACATGCAGCCTCATGAGCGGGCAGAAGGAACTGTGCTGAGTTAGCCCACTGAGACTGATGGCTGTGCTAAGGGGAGACCTTAAAATGAGGGGTGAGGGGCTACCCCCTCTCTCAGGGTATCCTTGAAATCTCAAGGATAAGGCTTTGGATTCCTGCATTTCTGTGAAAGTGGGGTTTGAGTTATTGTACTTGGCTTTCAGAGGAAGATTTAAGTGATATGTACTACATGTCAAATATGGTCGGTATCTAATAACATTAGTTATATACTGTGGCCATATAAATATAAATATACAAGTATGTAAAAATAAATGCATTTATAAATATATGTATTTGACAGAGTAGAAATCCTACCATCCATATATTGTCTATCCTGTTTTTTCCTCTAAGCATTATATTTCAGACATTCTTTTACATTGTTACAAATGCTCTATAAACACCATTTTAGAGCATTTACCTTTTAACAGCCTAACAGCCACTGAGTTGCCCTCCCCCGGCCTCCTGCTCCTTCCACCCCCCACACCTGCCCCTGCCTCCCACCTGCTTTGTTTTATGAGTTCCTCCTGGTCCAGATAGAGGAGGGGCCTCTGACAAGGTCCTTTGTGGGCTCAATTATGGAAAACATGGTCTGAGTCATCAGATGAGTGATTGTCGTGTCCCTCCTGCCTGCTCCAGGAGCCATCACGGGACGTGTCCGGCGTGAAGGCGCTATTTTGTTATTTGCCATTGTTGGTAATGAAAAGATGAAATTGGACCCTATGAGCACAACATGTAGGCAGCACCATAATTAGCCCTCTGGAAGGTGAAGGATCCACTTTAAAATAAAAGAAAATAGCTTTACTCCCACAATGAAATGGCTCCAATTTTCCAGCCAATGCAGAGCCTGCACTATTTCTATAATTATGTCCCCCAGGTCTCCTAGTCACTGTAATTTCTTCCTTTCTTTTTCTCTCTCTTTCCTCTTTCTTCCTGTCTTACTCCTAAGTAAATTCCCTTTGGTACAAAGAAGGCTAAACAATATTATTTGCCCACAGAGGGAAAAGCTCTTATTCACATGATGTATTATTTTATTTTGAAAAGTAGAAAAATAAAAAGACAAAGAATTCGGTTCTGAACTTAGTAGAGGTGTGCTGTCTAAAAGTTGGACCAAACCTATACAGGTGAGACTTGGTCTTGTTCCGTTGTGAAAGGGCAGGTGCCCTGAGCAAGGAAAAGTTGGTTCCTGGGAAGTAACTGACAGAGGTGGCAAATCACAGGCAGGATGGCAGCAAGGTGCTGGGGCCGTGCACCCAGGGCTCAGCCAGCTCTGACTTAGCTCTGCAACCAACTGCAGCCCGACACCAACATACTCCCTCTCTGTACCTCCGTTTCCTCACCTGTAAAATACATAAATGTTCCCACCTTGCAGACTTGTTGGGAGCATGCAAAAGTGCCTGGCACAGTGTCTGAGATAGGGTCAGGCCTCAGCAATGGCACTTATTCCTTTTCAACTGTAGTCATCGAATGAATGAACATTTAAGGCACAGAGAGCCTGAGCTGAAAATGACTCATTGATTTCAAAAGACTTAGAGCCCCAGAAGCCTGGAAGATGGTCAAAGTGAAAATCCTTTGATTTTCTCAAAGCAGCACTTCGAGGTGTTTTGCAGCAAACAATCTTGCAAGACAGGTTTTGTTGTCCTTGTTTTACAGTCCAGGAAACAGAAACTGCAGCAATTTGCCCAAGGCCACCCATCTCCTAAGTGGCGGGGCTAAGATTTAAATCCCATTTTACCTGACTCCAAAACCTTAATGCATTTCTCTGTATCTTTGCTGAAATCCTTTCCTGGCTCTATTATAGACTGATTCTTCATCTGCAAAATGGGCGTGTTGCTTGTGAAAGTGACCAAGGACACGGCTTTGTCATCAGACAGACCTGAATCCAGGGTCCAGAGCCCTTATCTTCTAGTCGTGTGACTTCAGGTGAGGCATTTCCTGGGCTGCATCTGTGAAATAAGAACTCTGATAGGAACTGTCTTGCAGTTGCCATGGACATAAATGAGATACTGTTTATAAAGTAAGTGTGTGTGTAGTCGCTGGCATTTTGTAAGTGCCCAGAAACATGATAGTTTTAACGATGTCACATTCTATGTTGTCGTGAGGACTCATTGAGGTCACAGATGAAAAAGGCTTAATAACTTGGGAAGCCCTAGATTCTTTTTTGGCCACTGTTTACACATTTTGTGCTACCCATTTCCATGGCCCGCCTGGCAATACGGGTCTTTGGGCCTTTGGAGTGTGTTGTGAGAAAAGCACCCCAATGCCTCTAACAGCTCTCAGCTCGGGGCTGTCCCCAGAACATTGAAGAGACTGTCAGCCTATGAAAATATTTGCATGAGACTTCAGCAGCCAGTACAGAGGATTAAGCAGCAATCCCCCCTTCCTGATTTGTTTTACTGAAGATTCTAGTTAAACAGAGTCCTTTCTCCTCAGTACACAGCAGCCTGGGGACCTGTCAAGGGTGGAGGTGAGGAGGAGAGAAGCTGATCTGTGGTTAAAGATGCACCGTGAATCACCAGCTAACAAATCGTGTCCTTCAGGAAGTCTAAAAATCGACTGCAGTGTCCATTTACTGCCCCAGCCTGGGAATTGGTGGCCCAGACCTGGGGACAGAGAAGTCACTGTCTTTGCTGGATCTCAGGGCCACGTGGCACAGGTGGTGGGAGATCAGACGGGTAGGGCTGGAAGGGAGGCATATGACAATCCTTGGGGACCCACGTTCCTCTGCCCACACTTTTCTGCCTTCTTCCCTTCCTTCTCACAAATGGTTATTGATCCCCACTGAAGCCAGGTCTTGGTCTCGGCCCTGAGCTAGAGATGGAATCTGACTTGGCTCTGGACACAAGAGGTACAGAGAAGTAAAGGGCAGTGACATTTATTGACCGGTAGTGAGAGAGGAAGCTGCGGTGGGGGCTCAGAGGGGAGTTCAGGGTCGGGGGTGGTGGTGGGTGTCGAGGAAGGTCTTCTGGAAGAAATGTCCTCTGAGCTGAGCTGGAGGAATTGAGACATATTGGACAGACAGGCGTGAGGCTTGGAAGAGTGTAGGCAATGCCTGGCGGCCCTTGGGGTAATAATGCAAGTAGTTTAGTGCGAGGGGAGAGTGGAGGGACAGAGCAGGGAGAGCAAGAGTGAAAAGGGATGAGGCCAGAGAGGCAGGCTGGAGCTGGGCATGAAACCACCTACTAACCAAGACATTGCAAGAAGAATGAGTCGGAAAAGCCCATGGGCGTCTGATGAATTCAAATCCCAGTTCTGTCACTTAGCAGCTGTATAGCTGTAGGCAGGTTTCCCATGTCCAAAATTCAGTTTCCTCACCTTTGTAGATGGAAATCCTAACACCATGCTCACAGGGGTAAATCTCCGTTTGGACACTTAGCAAGCGGTACTTCATTCATTTCTCCTGGGATAGGAATTGGCGAGAATGTGGGACAGGAAACCAGGCAGGTGGGCATCTGGTCAGTAAACCCTTCCCCTCTAGCAGAACCACCTACTGCCAAGCCCTTTGAGGTAGGTATCGTAGCTGGAACCGTGGAACCTGTAGCCCCCAGCAGTCACCAGATCCCAGCCTCTCTGTTAGGATGTGAGGCCGATGAGGTGTCCCTCTGTTTCTGCAGCCTCGGGGCAGTCACATGGTGATGCATGTGGGAGTATCAGTGAGGCCCTTACCTTAGGGAGAATGGATATTTACAAGCTGGCAATGTGTATTAGCTGTGAGTTTCATTTATATTCTCTTACCAGAACAAAAAAAATTTTGCAGGGGGAAACTGTGTATTTCAGTACTTAGCAATGGTTCTAGAACAGAGCTCGGTAGATGTTGGGTTAGTGGCTGTATGAGACATTGGTTCTCTCCTGCTTTCTGTTTCTCTCCAGTACTACTTATCTTCCTTCAATAATGTAGGAAGTCCCAAATCGTGGAGTGCAGGGAGGTTATCCCAGAATCCCAGCTTCCCGTTGCTCCCCAAATCATCCAGAGAAGACGGCCAGGAGTGTTGAGTCTTGCTCCATCTTCTCAGAAGGACCCTTTCCACATTATGGGTGTCATAGCACCACCTTATCATGCCACTGAGACCTGGGACAGACAGGTAGTGGAGTAAGGCCTTCTAGAGCCCCAGATATCACATCATAGAACAGTTATGGCTCCTAATATTATGAAAGTCATCCTACTCTCAAGCTACCAAACCCAGAAGTTATGGTCTATATACAAATTCTGATTCATAGATACATTTAATTTGATGCAAACAATGTTAAAAGGCTCAAACCAATATTTAAAGATCAGATTTTATATGCAAAATAAAGGGTCTCGTTTTTCTTGGAAAATGAAAGATCTGGCAACATTATCTTCTCTATTGCATGGAAGGGGCCATGTGGTCTCCAGTTGCCTCATCGCCCCGCACTCATTGCACAGTGTGTGCAGGAATACTGCCCCCAGCCAGAGGCCCTCGCGGATTTTACCTGCCTGGCCCTGGGACAATGGGGTAGGCACTGGTGAGCGCTGGTCCGACTGTGGCTCACTTCAGAAGAGTTTGGGCCAGTGGGTCAGCCACCACGGAAAGAATGTGTACTTTGACTCCATTCTCCAACTCATCCCCCATTTCTTATGCACAAGACTCACCTCCCAACCTCAAGGACTCCTCATCCTCTGAAGGTATGGCATCCTCAGGTGCCCTTTTGGAATGCTGGCACTTGTCTTTCCACCTCTTCAAATCCAGACCATCTTTCAAGGCCAGATCAGCCTCCTCTTCCAGGAAGCCTGCCTGAGCAACCTTGTCCTTCTCACTTTCTGCACCAGGTTTCCAACCACACCTCCACTGGCACTCGCGTACTCTAGAAGCGAGAGCAATGCGGTGAACACTAAGGGTGGGTTTGGGCTTCTTGGCTCTGGTCAAGCTCAGCACGCTGCCTCCATGCTTCCCGCCAGGATTGCACAAAGCACTCCCAAGTCCAGCTCTAAAATGTTTTAGATAGAAAATCATTTTATCTAAAAAGATAAATGTGGCTTTTATTGAGGGTCTCATAGGTAGGTAGAAGGGGGAATTCTATAACGTGTTTTTTTTAATCAAACCTTTGTAAATATTCCCTTTAAAAACATTCCTCCAGCAACGAACCTCTTTCCCTTCTCTCTCTCCTTTCTCTACATCTCCTCTCTTTAGCTCCTCCAGCCTTGCTCTTCTTCTCTCCCACCCCAGGGCCTCCCCGACACACAACTCCAGGGGTACTGTTCACACCGTAGTCCGTGCGACTGGTATCCCCTGTCCCCTGTGTGGTTACTTTTGGTGACCCTGCTACACCTTCAAAACCCAAGAGTTAGCATGCCGTCTCCCTCAGACCAAAGCCGCCGTGTCAGCACCGCAGACGGTGTCCCGTGCCCCAGAACCCGGCCGTCCATCCTCCCTCCACAACCATTTTCTCCAGGAACCGTTCACCACAGGCCTCGGTGAGCTAAGCACAGCCCTCCTGCAAGCTAGCGGGATGCGGTGAAGCTCTATTTTTTGTATCCATCTTGGACTTGAGCAAATGGAGGCTTCAAATTCACACAGTTACCAAGAAGCATAGCTGGCACTTAAACTCCTAACTCTCTCCTCCAAACTCACTCTTGGCACAATTGCACAACACTTGCCTTTCTGTTTGGATTGTGGACAGGGAAATGTTGTGTTCTAGAGTTTTATTTATATACTCTATTATATACTGAATTTAGGAACTCATGGCAAAAAAGATCAAACACCTTTAGCTTATTAAAGATACCACCACATGCAGCATTCCTAGTCCACGTGAGGCAGTCAGCCTGTTAGATCTGATGCACAGACACTGCACCAGCCTATCTGTGTTTTAAGCCCAGTTCTACCCCTGCTGTGTGACCTTCAACAAGTTGCTTCACTTCTTAGTGCCTCAGTTTCCATATCTGTAATTTTGGGATTAATAACCTTGCACAATTGTTGTGATTAAACAAGTTAATAAGTACAAACACTTAGAATAAGTGCTATATAAGTGTAAGCTAGTGTTATCACTAAAAGTATTGGATGCTCATGCTCTAGCTTGACTCTTCTAGAAAAGCAAAATAAAGGGAAAATGATAAACAGATCCCATTAGTTCAAGAAGCCTTGAGACCTGGAAAATTATTTTGAGGATATTTTATCAACTTGGCTGATTAGTGAAGAAAAGAATTGGTTGGCAGTTTGAATTGTTCCAATCTTGGTCCAGGGGTGGATTCGATTGTAACTGTGGCTTAAATCACAAGCTCTGGTTGTCCCAGGAAGCACCACGGTCCTCTGGCCCCTGGCGCCTGGCCCTGAGCTAATCTGCATGCCTGCATTCAAGTCAACATGACGGAGCTAGTCAAAGCAAAGAGGAGAGAGAGAAAGACAGGACATTTTTTTCTTTACTGTCCAGCACAAGAGTAGAGTCCCTTAATGGCATAAATGAATTTAGTTTTCCATTATTCATTGCTAAATGAATTTAGTTATCCATTATTTAAAAAAGCAAAATGGATTTAGTTATCCATTATTTTTACTAAAGTGAAAAGTGGATCCCACATTCCCAAGCAATAGAAACTCCAGTATCAAACTCAAGCTACAACAAGAGGAGAGTTTTGGAAATCTAGCTTGGATTTTTGAAATTAATGGATACTTTTATGAAACTTAACACACTATATATTAAGCTATATGCCCGCTTCTGCAAAACACCAAAATAAATGCTCCCCCTGTATTTCCCTTTCCCCCCTGCCTCCCAGCCTGAAATACTATTTCAGAGTTGGGCAGAGGTCCAAACAACAAGGCTTCCCCTCCTAGACGGTCCTTCTAATTCAGCCAGTACCTGGGCTTCCAGCAAATGCAGGCCAAGTCCTCCACTCTGGCAAGGAAATAGCCTAGATGATTGCAGAGGATAAGAACAGCTTTGAAATAAGAGTTTTTCTTCCTCTACTCCCTTTCTAAAATCGGTAAATTTGTGTCCTGCTGAGTCTGCTCAGCATCTGGGCCCAGGCATGGTTGGCATAGTTCTGGTCCTTTCCGAGAGCATCCTTTGGGACCGTGTGCCCAGTTCATCACAACAGCATGCATCATTTGTGCTGTTTGCAGTGCAGCTAAAATTCATAAATCTAAACCAAGAAATGCAAGGCAGGAACTCTTCAAGAGGGAGCAGGGATTTTCTGTTCACTATGGAGAAGTCAATACATATGCATTTGCTAATGCCCACGTCCTCAGCCAACCCGTCTCGGCCCAATTTCCAATTGGGTGGCTCCCTGGCTTTAATGGGCTGGTGTGGGCATTCATTTTTGTTAATTCTGCAGCCAACAGTTTCCTCGCTGCCTAAAGCCCCATGCAGAATGTGATTTGTTATTTCTCATTAGAAGGGAAAAGGCGTAGCCCCATTCTCCACGACTTTCATAAATCACATTTTCAGGGGGGTTTAGTATGCTAGTACATTTCTGAGCACAGAGCCTGACAGGAATAATCCCAAGGATGTGGGTCCTTGTCGGGCAGCCAGAACTCAGAGCACTTCTGTGATCCCATCTGTGATTCACTGAACATCCGTGCTGAGGCACAGACAAAGGTGAATTAGTTCCAGACAAAAATGCATCGATGCTCTATTGAATAGTCAATTATTAAACACATAATAGAATCTGTGGTTAGCAAGGCATGCTGCAGATGTGCCAGGTTTGCATAGGTTCTACCAGAAAAGGAAGTTGGCTTGTAATTTTTGAAAAAATTAAATAATTTCTTGAAATTAATTTTTAATCAATTTTTTTTAATTACCTAAAATTTAAAAATTAAGGTGAGGTTGGAAGCACACATTTTTCCTTAGAGGTAAATGTGAGATTTCTGTTTATTATTTATGTTTTCTTCCAGTTCTCCCTTTCATTAGACCTTATGGCATGCATGGTCAACTCGAGAAACTCAACAGTTAGTGCTTCTGGAAAGGACTTCTAGGGGTGGACTGTTCAACAACCTTTATATATTATTTGGTTTGTTTTAGCCTTTATTCAATTTATGTGTGAATATGGATGTGTGTGTCATTCTGAAAGCCAGAGGCTGCTAGCAAACTAGTGTGTCATGCTCCTTGCCTTTCCACCATGTACCTTTGCTCTCAGATTACTGGGCAGCAGCATTGAGCAAGCTCTCTTTCTGGTTCCAGGCTCGCCCCACACCGCCTCAGGCTGTCCTGGGTGGGTGGTCTGGTTTGCTAGCTGCTGGAATGCAAGACCACAGAGACGGACTGGCTTTTAATAAAAGGGGATTTATTTTGTTAGTTCTTCAGAGGAAAGGCAGCTAACTGTCCACTGAGGTTCTTTCTTATATGGAAAGGCACAGGATGATCTCTGCTGGCCTTCTCTCCAGACCTCTGGGTTCCAACAACTTTCCCCAGGGTGATTCCTTTCCGCATCTCCAAAGGCCTGGGCTGAGCTGCAAGTGCTGAGATGAGGGGTGCTGAGCTGCTTGGGCTGTGCTATGTTGGTTGAGCGCTCTCATTTAAGCACCAGCCAATTAAATCAAACATCATTTATTGCAGCAAGCATGCCTCCTAGCCGACTGCAGATGTAATCAGCAACAGATGAGGTTCACATGCCATCGGCACATGTCCACAGCAATATATCTAGGCATCTTCACCTGGCCAAGTTGACAACTGAATCTAACTACCACAGTGGGAGAGGCTGTTCTGTTTGGATACAGAGTGCTGCCTTGAGCCTCAGCTGGGAAGAATCAGAAAGGTTAAAGCAATGCTAGGTACAAGTTCATCCTTTAACTCTCGCCAGTGTCAATGGACAGTAGTTGCTCTAGGTTCCACTCCTCCCTATGTGTCTTTGGGCAAACCACCTCCCCTTTTACTCTGTAAAAACTATCTGTGAAATGGGTGGGTTGAATTATAAAAAGGAGTATTTTTTCATCTTTGGTTGTTTATAAACAAACTGAAATCAGATGCCAAATTTTGGATGCATGTGTGATTTTTGAATAGTCTTAACATTTGGGATGTAAACATAAGATGACTTCATCTTTCTTTAATCGTTGCTTTCAACTGTGTAGGTTGCCTCTCTCTTTCATCCCTTAGTGACATCTTAGGGAGATTCTATCACTTTTTGTGATTTTCCATCATTAGAAGTTGAGTCCCGTTTAGAGTTTCAATCTGAAGCTCAAGTTCAGCCTTCTTGCTTCTTCTCCCCTAGTGAAGATTTCACCCTTGACTTTGGACCTGCAGAGAGAAGGGGTCTGTAGCCTGGAACCTTAGAGTTAGGGGCATGGGCTTTGCCTTTTAGACACTTGCTTCCCTCCACTCTTCGGGTCTAAGTCCTCTAGGGTTCAGGGCATGGAGGATGAAACACCTCCCACCTGATAACTCATCAGTGGTGGGGATGCAGGAACCAGGGGACTCACTAAGGTTTGGTGTGGATCTCACACTGGCTTGTGACTATCAGGTGTGACATCCTGCATTGATGGTGTACTTGGAGTTTTGAGAAGTGTTCACCTTCTCCCTAGATGAGAACTTCTCCAGAATGGGACAGCCTGAATTTTCTTCATTCCATTGAATGGTCCATGCTCCCAACCTCCTCTCCATGTGAGACATGGGTCATGGTTTCACTTGGCCACTGGTCACCTGGACAGTTCATATCTTCTGTGCATTCCTCTCACCTCAGCCCTCCTCTTGGGGCCATGAGAATGGGGGGAGATTCCTCTCCTGCACCAGCCACAGGTCATGCCCGGTGGAAGTGGTCGTGGTGGTGGTCAAGGTGATGGTCTCTCTGCACCGTGGCGTTCATTTACACCTCTCAAGTGTAAGCACACTTATATTCCAACCTTTAGAAATTTCTAGGAGAGAAGCACACCCAAATTTTTGTGTAGACATAAACCCAAATTCCCGGGAACATGTGTCAAGCTCTCCCCAAATTTCATGGTCCTACTCTACTCCATTCCAGTATCAGCACAACAGGGGCATGTGAGTGCTAAGTTTACCAAGCCATGTATGGGTATGAGATGCCAGCCCCACCCTGCCCCTGCTTCTTGCAGGCTCCCACAATCTCCGTGAACTCATCTCTTGGAGCCTCATGCACCTGACTTTGGCAAAGAGTTGGGACCGTCTTCATCCCAGACCTACCATTCTCCTCAGACCCTCCTCACCTGGATTGCATAGCCTTGTAGAGCACAGGGAGGCTCCCATCGCAGGCTCCACCATCTCCCCCTCAAGCCCTGGGTGTGAGTATCTGGTCTAATTGCTTTGTGCTCTCTTTATATCATGGGGGTACATGGGATTACCCCCAGCTTTGGGATTAGCTGACAATTTTAGGGCCACTGATAGAAAGAAATCCACACTCAACATTTCATTATGAGTGTGTGTATTTGAGTTTCTCTGATTTCATTCAAACTTTGGAGGGTCACACAATCCCCCCAATTTAAGAGCTATTGACAAGATATGTAAAGTAATCTGGCTCTTAAAGTTGGAGCTGAGATATCCCTGCACTTCAGTATTAATTGGGAAGGTTGGCAAGACAATACCCCCTTTCTTTCTGCTCCTATTCTTGAAGCAGCGCCTGAATGTTGGGGTGACTGTACTGAGTTCTGAAAGGAGTCCTCACAGGAAAGGGAGATGACATGCCCTGTCCCATCTCTTTGATCAGGGAGGTCATGGCTAATGTCCCTTGCCTCCACTAGAGCAGCAGGTCTTGGGGCAGGAAGGTGACCCAGTGAGAGCTGGTCCTATGGTGGGCTGAGAAATGTTACTATGGGGCCTGCCCTGGGGGGGGGGTTCACCAGGGGCTGGGAAGGCCCCACCTGGCAGAGTCTGCATGCAAGGTAAGGTGGGGGTGTCCAGTGAGGCAAACTGTCTCCAGTCCTGCTACTGCTTGCTTATTTACCCCAGAATGCTAATGCTAGCACTAAACAAAGTCTAATTCCGAAGTCCCTTTCTGGTCTCAACCATACCTACAGGCATGTGGGAAGGGCTCTTGTGTCCAAATGGCTTTCTCTCCTCTCCCTGCACCATACCTCTCCCCTGGATAATGCGTGGGCAGCACCCCAACTTAGTTCAAAGTTTTTAGGAATTTAAGCTAGTCTAAACTATGGTAACCAATAAACTCCCAAATCTCAGTGGTTTAGCACAGGAGTTTATTTATTACCCTGATAGATCTGAGATGGGGCAGCAAGGGCCAGCCTTCACCTGGTGACTCAGAGAGCCAGACTCCCTCCACCTCGGGCTGGTGCTGTCTTGACACATGTCCTTCAAGGGCTCCGTGGTAGAAGATGGGAGGGATGGAGCCAATCCCCTGGCTGCATCAGTCTTAGAAGCTCTGGGCTTTAATTTCCCTAAAGAATGCTGCATTTCCTCATAAGCGCTTCTAGATGGTCATCATGCAGGAGGGATATTTCTTTCTCCATGATAGATTATGGTAATGTTCTTGCCCAATAATTCTGCAATGAGTTAGGACCTGACTCAGTCAAACCTCACTGGGTCTGGTAATGACACTGGGCGTTTATATAGCCATTTGATTTCCCAGGTGCTTTCAGATTTATCATCTCATTTCACTCTTTCAACATTCTTCTTAGGAGGTGAAGGTGAGCTTGCTCCCTGCACTGTCCTGTTGGAGAAGCTGGGCATGGCAGAGCTCAGGGCCTCACCTGTGTCCCACGGGGGTGTCTGGCCCATCCAGTGGCACAGTGAAATGAGGGTGAAGCAGATGGGTGAATGCTCAGTTCCCTCTTGGAGACCCTCTCCTACCTCTCTCCCACTTCCCCTCAGGTATCTTCCTTTTTCCACCTGTTTGGAACCTGTCCTTCCGTGGTCATTGCCACCACCCCAGAGCTTGCAGAGCCCTGAGTGTCTGATTTACTTATGAGGTCATAATTCAGTGGGCTCCCACTGGATCCTGGACGAGGACCCTAAGCAAAGCTCGTGGGGTTTGAGGTGGGCAACATGTATCCCTTTGTGAAATTCCCAGAAGAGGTTTTTTAAGGCTCTTCAGAATGTTAGAGAATGTGCTTGGCAATTTAAATTGTGAAAAACGAACCACAGCTCTGTTTGGTATGACAGTGTACAGCTGCAATTTTTTAATCAAAAGAAAAGGAATAGAGACTTTGGGCTAAACGGGTTGTTTTGTGCACATGTATTTATCCCCACTCCCTCCAGGAATGCCACCCAAATGGCAGAAATAGAAACAGATGGTACACATCTTCACCAACAAGGCGAATGGAAACGGAGATGACAGTGGGAAAAAGGGATCAGTGCATTTTGGGGAGACCAAGAGCCAGCAGTGGTGACCCTGAGATGCTGAGTCTGCGGGGGTGGGGGGTGCCAGAGGGGCTGCCTGCTCCACCCCAGGAGCTGAAAGGTCCAGGGACAGGAAGACCCAGCTACCTCCAAAGGCAAAGGTGAGGCTCAAGGCAGCCCCAGGAAATGGAGCTCTGAGTGAGGGCCCGTTAGACCCCCAGTGCCCTCTTCACTGGCTGGCCAGGGGCACGTCTCTGAAGAAAATGCCGGGGAGCCTCTGAGCTCAGGGCCAAGGGCCACACTGGAAAACGGGAATAAACAGTCCCTCTCCTCTTCTTAGCTTCCAGAATGCTGACAGCCTACCATGTAAAAATTATTCCAGAATAGAGAACAAAAAGGTAGAAATAGTAAGACCAAAAACATTTTTAAAAAAAAGGAAAGGAAGAAAGAAAAAGAAAATGATGGGCTCAGTCAGAGAAGTCTAAATCCAACTAACAGGAGCTCCAAGAGAGAACAGAAAAGATTGGTGGGAGCAAATTATCAAAGAGATAATAAAAATACATTTCCCAGAACTGAAGGACATAAGCTCCAGAAGGAAAGGGCTGCCACCTGCCCAGCACACGGATGAAAGATGACCCATGCCATGGCCGCAGTAGCAGAGATGAAGCAAAGATCCTGAAATTTTTTGTAGATAGGAGAAAAATATATATACATATATATAAAAAGAAGTGGGAATCGAAATGGCATTGGACTTCTTAACAGCAGCCCCAGATGCTGGCAGATAAGAAGCAATCCTTCAAAACCCTTTGGGGAAATGTTTGCTTGTCTAGAATTCTTTGCATGGACAAACTATCAAGGGTAAAACCATAACTTCTCATGCACTCTCTTTTGGGAGGGTGTGCGCCACAGAAAGGAAGGAGCCATAGGTGGGGGTGGGGGAAGACCTGGCATCCAGGAGACAGAGGGATCAACACAGAGAAAGGGGAAGAGGTCTTGCAAGCCCGTGAGGAAGAAGTCCCCGCTGACTGTGCAGAAGCGCTGGCGAGTAACTGTCCCGACAGCCGCGGGGGGACGCAGGGGTCCGGAAGCACCGTCACCAGGGAGAAAATGCAACTCCGAGACTGTCTCATATATTTGACTCTAACGAGAAGGGTTTTCAGTGTGAATCAGTGATTGATGCATAGAAAAACAAGACAATGAAAAGGTAAGGCTATTTCTACTTCGGAAAAAATGAAAGCGTGTATAAGAAAATAAATGTAGTTACAAGGCGCTGTTTGGCTCCGTTGTGGTCCAGTACTGTAGACAGGGTGATGCACCCCCAGCTGTGAGGTGTTAGTCCTGAGGGGCCAGGGATGGGGGGCAGGGCGTGGGGAGGGGTCCAGGATGGGATGTGAAAAGGGCTCACTCCTCGCCTTTCCCAGCAGAAGTTGCTGCGTCCTGCCTAAACCACATCAAGGACCAGCCTTATAAGCATCGTACTTAGAAATATGAAGATAAATACCAGAAAGAAACAAGCAAAAGAATTGCAAGATTTTCCTCGGAGCAGCAGGGCTGGGGTGTGGGGGTGAGAGGGGAGGTCAGAGCAGGGCAGATACAGGTTTTGTGGTGCCTGAAGCTCACACAGTTTGGGGACCCTTCTTAGGAGAAGCAATTGCAAATCCAAAATTAGGAACAAGCCTTTGGAAGGGGGCTGTACAAATGAGTGCCCCTGAAGCTTCTACGATGGCCGCTTCCCAGGTCAGGGGACACTGCTGGTCATTAGAAACCTTTCAGCATTGTTTACTGCTTAGCACCATGGACATGCACTACTTTATATACATTTTTAGAAAAAGAAAAACATGAGCATGTTGTTAAAATCCAACTGACCATGTCACTTCAATGAAACCATTTCTACTTGACTTCTTGCACTGCTGTTTGGCCCAAACAGGTTTGGGCATGATGCTACTTGCTCATATCTTTGCATTGCTTCGTGCACAAAGCCCTTCCCCTCACATACGAAAAAGGTCGGATGAATTTTCAGATACAGCTTTGTGTTTGCTTAGCCAAGAGCTGTAGTGCTAATATGTTTTTTTTTTTTTTTTTTAAAAAGTCTCTGTTCCCTCCCGGACCCCATGGTAGAGTCATATGAGGTTCCTGGAGGCAGAGTCTACTCACCTTAGCCCGAGCTGCCATCACAGCTTCTGGGCTGGGTCACTTATTAGCGGAAGCCCTGGTTTTGGGAGAATGTGCAATGGATACCTCAGATGTCCTGCTTCCGTTGGCATTGCTCAGGCCAGAGCTCCAGGGAGGGAGCAAGGAGGGGGAATCAGGAAGGAAGTATCAGGGGGTCCCACAGAGTGCTACAGCTGGTCTCCTTCTAATTCCCCAAAAAGCATCTATCAGGGCCATTAGCCTGTGGAAATGGTTCCACTGTAATTGGCCGTGCAAACGTTTCAGCTCATTCAATAGACGGTGGACATCAACCACAAAGAGCACCGCACAAGGCTCTGTGCTGGAAGGACCCAGGATGAGTCTGACTGCGGCTCGGGCTTGCCTACTTCAGCTCAGCCCCAGAGCTGCCCTCCTGCCCTTCTTTGCCCTTCTGCAGGCCCAGCTCTGCTCACAGAACTGGGGATTCAAACACAGATAGAGAAGACGCAGTTCCTGCCCTCTGGACGTCACTGCTTTGCCAGGGGCCGTGGACCAGAAGAGAAACCCAAGCTGCCCTTGCTTCTAGGAAAGCTGCAGTCCATCTGTGAAAGTCAGATAGGTATGTTTAAATCTGGAGTCCAGGAGAATGGAATTCAGAGAAGGTGAAGAAACTGTCTGTAATTGGAGAATTTCTTCTAGATAGGGTATTGTCCTTTTCCTGTGCCTGAGATTTATTTAATTTACAATTAAATGAAGAAAAAAATCAAAGCACAGATATTCTCTTATTAAAAGCACCCAATTAAATATTGATCAAATAAACTGGAACTGGCAATTGCTGCAGTTTTTCCCCTTCTCTGGTACATAGAGATGCTGTATCATGAGCCCCAGATACCTGAATAAATTCTATTAAACCAATAAAAGTCAGCCTGGGAAACCTCCTCCAGGAAGCCTTCCCGGATGTCCAGGCTGGACAAGGCCTGGCTCTGTGCCCCGACTCTCTGGGAGTCCTATCAAAGCATGGGCCACATGGAATGGAAGTGCCTGTTTCCTCACCAGACTACTATTACTTTCAGGAATGGGTCACTGATTAGCACAGAGCCTGGTCCAGAACTGGGTGGATGCCCAAAGGAGGTTTCTTTCATGAACTTGTAGCAGCTGTTGTTTATGAGAGATTCCCTTCAGGCTGTCGGGGGTGGGGGAGGGTGCTCCTGAGTGGGGTGGGGGCAGAGGCTCCCTCCCGCCGTGCGTCATATCCTATCTCCTCCAGGACAAGTTGGGGCTCTGGGCCCAGAGCCGATGCCCTTTCTCCTGGCCCTCAGGTCGGTCCCCACTCCAGGCTGTAAGAAAGCCCCTCAGTGCCATTTCCCCGAACGTCCCGTGCAGCCTGTCTGAGAACTGGGAGTTCACTGTATACTTCACTGCACACGGGATCAGATGCTTAAACTTCTCTTCCTACATTCACGCCTGTCCTTTCTGTCTGACAATCTGTTTTCTCCATGTTAACTATGGGATCCTGTGAAAAATGTGATACAATTTGGGACCCAGGAGCTAAAAAACATTCCTAAGTGGGCTTCTCTAGATCTGACTGAGTTAAAATACTTACAAATCCTTAACAGGAAGTCAACCTATTTCATGGAAATGGGACTAAAATCCAAGCAGGCAAATAACCCAATTAAAAAGTGAGCAAAGAATCTGAATAGATGTTTCCCAACAAAAGATCTGCAAATGACCAGTAAACACACGAGAAGATGCTCAACATCTAGTCATTAGGGAAATGCAACTCAAAACTGTGAAATATCATTTCATACCCACTAGGACAGCTACAATTTAAAAAGTCAGATAATAATAAGTGTTGGCGAGGATGCAGAGAAACTGCAGTCCTCGCACACTGCTTCCTGGTGGGGATGTAGAAAGATGCAGCATCATCAGAAAACAATTCCTTAGAAAGTTAAGCATAGAGTTACCCTATGGCTCAGCAATTCTACTTCTAGGGACATATACAAGAGAAATGAAAATATGTCCATATAAAAACCTGTACTCAAAGATTCATAGCAGCATTATTCATAATAGCTAAAAAGTACACCCCCACCCCCACCCTGAGCCCACTACTTATGTACAAAGGCACTCAGCCAATATTTACTGACCTAGCAGGCCTGATCCGAACTTGATTTTGCAGAGACAGACAAGGTGCTAAGAAAGAATCACCCTGGGATAAGCCCTTAAAGGGTCTCCTCCACTGCTCCCAACAGAGAGAGCAGGCCTCCGGGGCGCACCAACTCTCCCGTGCAGAGTCCCACCTCCCGCCCCTGGGGCAAGTGTCAGCGGGGGGAGGGGGCATTAGTGCCAAACCGATACCATATTCCCGATGGCCCTTGCTGAGCCAGTCCTCCCGCCGCCCCTGGATCCTCCCCCAGGACGGGGCAGTGGTGGCCCGCATTTGACGGAGGCCAGGTCAGAGTACTGCCTGCTCTCCACCACTACATCTCTCTGGATCTAGAATGTCTCTGACAAAATGCTTGTTAAGACTATTTTTAAAAAGTCACATTTAGTACCGAAGTGATGCCAGAAATGCAGCCTATAAAGAAAGACGACAAATGATCACTTCCTCTTCCGATCCATTCAAGCCTGAAGCTGGAAGACTTACTGCAGGGTCTATTCTTGGACATTTGAGACAGAAGTTTCTTTCTTTCTTTATATATATATATATATATATATTTATGCCATTCAAAATGTAATGCTCTCAGCACTCTGGGAATCTAAGGATAGCATGAGCCAGTTAAGTAGAGTATGCCCGATGGAAGGGTCACAGGTAATGGTAATATGTAATTTTTGATATTGATGAAATGGGACAATGTACTCCATAGGGAATATACTATGAAGACTCCACATCATAGCGGCAAACACTTCTGTAGAACCAACAGATGCTGTTTTAAGTAGTGCATTCCATATTTATAATCACCCCTTAGGAAATCAATATTATTATTATCTGCATCTTACAGATGATGAAACTGAAGCCCAGAGAGGTTAAGTACCGTACCTAAATTCACACAGCTAGAATGTGACGGAGTTAGAATTCAAAACTCAGGCAGCCAGGCTTCAGAGCATGGGCTCTTAACCTCTGCCCTGACTGCTTTTTGGATGCACATCCTTAGAGGTCATAACGGCAGAGTCAGAAAAGGCTTCTTGGAGGCAGTGGGTAGAGACTGTTTGGCCCTTGAAAAGGGGGCATCCTGCAGGCCTCCTCTGACCACTCCACCAGTTTTGCCCCCACCGTCCCTTGTGCTCTCTCTTGCTGTTACTCTGACCAGTGCTTGCCGACCTCACTGGACTCTGAGCGCTGTGAGAGCAGAGCCCCGTCTCGTCATCTCTGTGCCACCCTCCCCCCAGCCCAGGGTCTGCTCCACGGGAGGAATCCACTCACCTTCGGCTCCACAGAGTTGTTGGAAGGAATGGGGGGTAGGGTCTCAGGTTAGGCAACTCCATGAGCAAGAGCATGGCAGCGGGATGGAATGGAGGGTCCGCAGAGGGCCCAGTGGAAGCAGACAGTCAGTGGTGGGTCCAGGCCAGACAGGGGGATGCGGCCAAGACTGCAGAGGACTCCGACTGCGGGGAGGATGTCTGAGTTTACCGGAGGCCACAGGAGCATCGGAGCTGTCTGAGCGCGGATCGACTGGTGGACAAAGCCTTGGGAAGATTGCTGGTAACTGTCAGGCGGTGGTTTACAGGGGGAAATGGACGGGAGGCAGAGGAGGAACGAGCAAAATCAGAACAGACTCTAAGTCAATTTGAAGAAAGAGCCGAATGGAAACGCGCCATGCGCTGAGGGAGGTAGCGGCTCCCAATGGGTCCTGGGGAACAGTGGAGGGAGGCGGCGTGGGCACGAGCCCGCCCTTGCCGGGGCTGCCTTGGAGAGAAGGCCTGGGGCTCTGGTCAGAGGGCCCAGCCGGCTGTCCCGACCCCAGCCCACCGCTGCCTGCTCGGAGCTGCCCGCGGTGGTGACCTGCCCTCGCGTGCACGGGGCCTGCGGCTGTCGCCCTGTCCCCGAGGCTGCGCTCCGCTCTGGCGCCGGAACCGAACTCCGTTAGGATGCTCCATGGGGCTGCGTCGAAGAAAGCATGGCTCAGGCTCAGCACTGATGCCAATGCCAACTCTGATCTGAAAACAGCCCTGTCTTGGGGAGGCTGGGTTTTCTCTTATGAGCTCCGCTTGAGTTCCCAAGGGAAGTAGAATACTCATTTATAAGAAGAATAAAATCGTTTTCTGGTTTTGGCAGTGGCTCTGCAGCAGGTGTGGGCCTCTGGGCTGGGTCTTGCTAACAGACGCGCTCCCTTCAGGCAAAGTTGGGGCCGCCGGCCCTGGGGCCACGGCGCACCCCCGCTGGCGGCTGGGAGGCAGCAGTGACCTTAGTCCGGCAGAGTGCGCTGCGCTGGCGTCCCACGCTGCTCCCTCGTCTTTCCGTCTTCCGAGGATGCTCTCGCCAGCCTCGCTCGCCATCTAGCCACTTCCATCCTCCAGGCCCAGAAGGAAATGTCCCTTATTTAGTAACCACCGTCCCCACCCCAGGACTCTCCTGTCTGCGGAAGTCCTCTCTCAGCTCCTGGACCATTTAATCAGCTCAGGTAAGCTCTCAGCGTGGCCCTTGACTTCCCATGTGTTAGTTCTCGCCCTTCGTGCCTTCCTCAGGGCAGGGGCGCCCCTCGGTGTGCAACCAAGAGCCCGCTGCACCTGGGCCAGAATCTGGACCTGCAGTTTACTGCCAGAAGACCTGGGGCACATCACTTCATGTCTCTGAGCCTCAGTTTTTGCATCTGCAAAATGGGGATTATAATGGCAAGCTCATAGGGTCGCTGGGAGTGCTTGAGAAGGCAGTTTGTTTAGGACCCTTGGCAAGTTGCCTGTCATTATTCTCAATTAGTGGTTGCTACCATTATCTTCCTCCCTCTCATTATCATCATTCCTTATATCCCAAAGGAATATAAAGTTCTTAGCTTGTCATCACCATCAGTCCATGGTGGACCCTTTCCAGGTCTGTCGTTTATTTACTATTCATCTGCTTGTTCCCACCACCCGTTCTCTGATCTGCAGGCCATTGGTTTCTCCCCAGGAGGCTACTACTCTTATGAATCTTATTTTTAAATACTTCAGTATGCATGTCTCCTTCTCTAACCAGCCAGGTATGCTCAGTAAAGGTCTGACTTCTCCGTAGGTGCAGCAGGCACCAGGCTTAGGGCCACAGACTTGCAGGGGCCTATGAAAATATTCTAGTTTCAAATATTTTTTTAAAATCAGAAGAAAAAGGTGACTATAATAACAATAAATATAGATTTAATGACTCTGGTCTGGACTATACTAATCTTTATACCAGCATTGGTAAATTACAGCTTTTAATATTTTCTACAGAGAGAGTGGCCCATGATGACGAATATATCCAGGGCCCACCAAAGTGCTCATGGGCCTCTGGTTCAACAGACATTAATTAGAAGGCCCACCTTTGGGTGTTCCTGGTAATGGTATAACCGTGTCTTCAGGGCGGGAGCTTGCTGGAGCCTGGGAACCCAGGGAAGGGCTGGGCACCCGTAGGAGCTCGGGAAATGCAGCTGCTCTCCAAAGACTGAGAACTTCCCCGATCTTTCCTAGCAATTCAAGATATGTCATGTGACTGAGAGTTTCCTACAATCTTATAGATTCCAGAAACTTAATTATTAGGGATCTTGAGGAATAAAATCCAACCAAGGTGGAGAACACTATTTGTCAAATAGGCTTTGGACATGAACAATTGTGGAAATTTGAAACATTCTTTCCTTGGGCAACAGGTGAGCAGATGTGCTATGGCCAGAGCCAGAGTTCTCCAGGGCCTTTGGCAAAAGGGCTGCCTTAGGAACCCCAAAACCTTGATGCTTAACTCCTGAAGCCCCTTCTGGCTTTTTAATTCCATAAATGGAGGGGTAGGGTGGGGACGGGGCATGCCTCCCCACCTTTCTTCTTAATGTGCATGCTGTTTGCATGGGGAGGGCAGGGGGCTTCTAGGAGTAGGGGCACGAGCCTGCTCTCATCCTTTGAGCCCTTTCCTGGGACGCGAACCCCAAAGGCCTGGGTGTCCAAAGGACTTCCAGGAGGTGATGTCATGGGTTTGGTGTTGGACCCACCCTGGGGCTAAGCTGGTGTCCTGGGGGGAAGGTGCTGTCATACAAGAATGGCTGGGGAAGAGCTTTTACATGGAACCCTCTTTCCAGGTGGGGGTGCCTGGGGAGATTTCTACCACTCCCGCAACTGTAATAGTAGTTAATATTTAGAGAACACTTGCTACCTGCCCACGATCACATTTAACCCTCACAACCATTTTGCGGGGACATGCTTTTTATCTGTATTTACAAATGAAGAAAATAAGACTCAGAGAGGTTAAGGAATCCAGTTAGTGTTTCCAGGACACGAAACCATGTTTTCTGATGCCGGAGCTGGTTCTTTGCACTGTTCTCCACCCAGCTCTCAGCAGCATGCAGAGATGCGCTGAGGCAGCCGAGGGGACTGCTTGATTTTCTGGAAAGAACGTCGTTTCAGGTTTCAAGGTGGCACCGAATGCTCTGGACATCTTTGATTGTAGTGCTGGCTGATTACAGGCACCATGAGTTTCCTCGTTGTCATACCACTTGAGGTCTTTTAAAACACACAGCGTTACTATGGAACACAGAATCAATAAAGAAATAATGACGGCTAATGCCCACTGAGCCCCTGCTGCCAAACAGACATCCTTTAACCGTCAAGGAATCCTTCAGTCTAGGCACTATTAGCATTTCCGTTTTACAGCTGAAGAAACTGAGTCAGGGTCACAGTGAAGTAACTTGCTCAAGGTGGTATCTATTAAATGGAAAAGCCGGGATCCGAAGTCAGGCAGTTTCCTTCAGAACCTGGCTCGCTGGTTGCCTTGCCATGTGCTCTCTCTCCTTTCCTCTTTTCTCCCCTCCGCCCAGTAGGACTTCAGTATAGACTTGTTGGTTCATCGCTCATCTTCCCCACCAGCCCCTGCTGGACCCTCTGCAGGCTTGTTGTCTATTTACTACGTATCTATTTATTCCCACCACCCATTCTCTGATCTCCAGGCCATTGCTTTCTCCCCAGGAAGCTGCTTCTCTTATGAATTTGATTTTAAAATACTTCAATATGCATGTCTCCTTATAAAATATCTGCAGTTGTTTTATGCATGCTTGGGTTTTAATTTATATAAAAAGTATCATGCCATAAAACCCACTCTGGTTCTTGCTTTTCCCACTCAACTCCATGCTTTTAGGATCTATCCATGTTGCTTTATGCACATCTAGTCCACAGCCCCTCAATGCTGTCTGCATTTTATTCTCCAGCACATTTCACTTAATTATCCCTCCAGTGATGGACTCCCAAGCTTAACTTTCTGCTATTACAAATAATAGCGCTGTTGACAAACATCCTCATACTGGTTCTTTTACTAGATCTGTGGAAAATCTCTGGGTTGTATAAATGGAAGTGGAATTGCTGGATCATAGGAAATAAATACCCATAATTTTACTAAATTCTGCTAAATTGCTTTCCAAAACAGCTGTACCAACTTAAAACTCTTACCAAGCAGTGCATGAGTTCCCCTCTCCTCACATCCTCACGTCCTCACCTGAACTATGAATTACCCACTTTTCTAATTTCTGCTACTCTGTCGAATATAAAGCACTCTTCGTCATGATTTAATCTGCATATCTTTGATTACTAGAGCATCAACTCATTACCCGTTTGGATCCCCATTCTGTGAATTGCCTTTTCATAGTCTTGCCCCTAAAAAAAGAAAGCAAATAAACTGGATTTCCAGTAGATTATTAACCTGTTATTGGTATGCCATTCCAATTTCAATTGCAGCTGGATTTTTGAAGAACTTGGCAAACCCATAACCAAAATTTGTGAGGAAGGATGGAGGAACATGAATAGTTAAGTCAATAAAAAATGAAGAGTCACTGGTCTGTTAACTTTGTGGTGATCTTTGTTGTATCTCATGACTACCAAATTTGATTATCTACTGTGATGGTTAATTCCATGGGTCAACTGTCTAGGTTATGGTGTCCAGTTGTTTGTTCAAGGAAGCACTAGCCTGGCTGTAACTGTAAAGTTTTCCTATAGATGAGTGTAAATCAGAGGTCAGTTGATTGCATCCATGGCTGATTGCATCTACAATCAACAAAGGAGATTTCCTTCAGCCATGAGAAGAGTCTCCTAGTCCAATCAATTGGAGGCCTTAGAGGGAGAACTGAGGATTTCTGCAGTTAAAAAGAAGAATTTCAATCTCTACATTAGTCAGCCCCCTTTTTTGGGGTGAATCAATGTTACTTTTACTGAGTTTTCAACCTGTGAATTTGGACTTGCCAATTGGACGAGCCAATTCCTATAGTAAATCGTGTGATATCTACATATGTATCCTGTTGGTTCTGTTTCTCTGGAGAGCCATAATAAACCTACTTAAAAGATTTTTTTTTGCCTATGGCTTGTGTTTCTTGCGTGTTAGTTTATGGGTATTCAACTACATTTTTCCTGGGTGGTTTATAGTTTCTCTTTCCATACATAGGTGTTTGTCCCATCTGGAATCTTTGGGGTACAGGGGGTATCCAGCTTTACTTTTCTCCTTTTAGTGAACCAGTTTCCCAGCACCACTGAGCAAACAAAATTCCCTTTTCGCATTGTTCTCTGGTACCACCTTAATCAATATAAAGTCCCCGTATGTGTATGGACGCCTTTGTCCTATCAGGTGTTGGGCCATTTCTGTTCCTAGGCCAGCTCATAGGAGCTATGCTATTATAAGAACGGCTTTGCAGCATGTTTTACTGTCCTAGGGTGAGTCTCCCTTCTTGGCTCTTCATTTTTTTATTGACTTAGCTATTTATGTTCCTTTATTCTTTCTTATAGATTTTGGCATGGTTTTGTCAAATTCTCCAAAAGAATCCGCTTCAATTTTGACATGGATTGCATTGAATTTTTTGTACTCATTAGGGAGACAATCTATTTGCTATGTTAAGCTGTTTTTACCCATGATCCTGGTCTAGCTCTGTTATTACACATATCTTCATTTATATCCTCTTATCAGTTAAAAGAAACTCCATACAAGACTCGTTTTATTTATAGATACCTTCCGGTTTTTGTTCTTACTGTGTGTGATGACTTATTTTATCATGTTTTCTAATTCTTGTACTAGCTTCTTTGCTAAATTCTCTGAAAGTTATAAATGGTGTCTAGAGAATTTTCTTGCTACTTCTCTTGAGTATGTTTTCTTTAAAAAAGTGACAGCTGGGAATTTTCTTTTTTGTTTATTCTTCTCCTTTTCTTTCCTGGTCACAGAGCACAGGCCAGGACCTTCAGTGTCTGCTCAAACAGCGATAACCAGCAGAGCTGACACTCTTTGCCCTGTGCAGTAACTCCTAATGAAATGGACACCTCGTGCCTCTTTTAGAATCCCCAGTGGAAAGTTAATAGGAACACAAGTTGCCTTTCCCTCCCTTAAGACTGAGTTGCACCTTTCTTATGAAAGCTTATAATTTTTACTGGGAAAACAGATGTCACTTTATTCTTAATATGTCCACACATGCACACCTGCCAAACATGTCTAACAAGAAGCCAACAGGAGGAGGAGAGGAGGAAGGAATGTCATGATTTGAAGCTGTATGTACTCAGAAAAGATCATGTTCTTTTAATCCATTCCTGTGGGTACAGACCTACTGAGGGTGGGAACTTTAGGTTAGGATATTTCATTTGATGCCTTCCCCAGGGTGGGTCTTTTTATTAATGCAATTTTATTGAGATCTATTGTATATTCGTATGCCATATACTCATTCAAATTGTGCAATCAGCAGTTCACAGTATCATCATGCAGCTGTGCGTCCATTACAATTGATTTTTGAACATTTCCATTACTCCAAAAAATAAAAATAAGTATGAAAGTAAAAAAAACATCCAGAACATCCCAGACCTTCCTCCCCACAATTAATTAATTAATTAATTCATTCATTCATTCGTACTCATCTGTCCACATACTGGGTAAAGGGAGAATCAGTAACAAGGTTTTCACGATCGTGTGGTCACACCTTAAATGTTCTACAGTTATTCAGTCATCTTCAAGAATCAAAGCCTATTGGATCCAGTGCAACAGTTTCTGATATTTCCCTCCAGCTACTCCAAGACACCAAAACCTGAAATGGGATATCTATATACTGCATAAGAATAACCTCCAGAATGAACTCTTGACTCCATTTGAAATCTCTCATCCACTAAAGCCTTATTTTGTCTCATTTCTCTTCCCTCTTTTGGTCATGAGGCTTTTTCAGTCCCATGAAGCTGGGGCCAGGACCGACCCCAGGGTCATGTCCCACCTTGACGGGGAGATTTACACCCAGAGTGGGTCCTAATCCTCTTCCTGGAGCCCCTTATAAGAGGAGAAAAGACACCAGAAAAAGCCCCCAAGAAACTGAGAGAGGAAGCTACATTTGCATAGCCTAAGAACAGGAGGCTTGTAAGTTAATAAGTTCCCATTGTAAAAGCCAACCCATATTTTGTATACTGCATTTCATCAGCTTGAACAAACTAAAGAAGGAGGTATGGGAAGGGACAGGAGACAACTAGAGACAACTTTTTTGCTTCTAGAGAGCTGTGTCTCAATTCCTGCTTGACCACAAAGCTTTGTCTAATCTGTGATTCTTTTCATAGGTTAAAGTCTCAAAGCAGAGTCCCTGGATTAAACATGCCTTTGGATACATGTGATGTTTAAGCTTCATTCATTCATCCAGCACTTACATGTGGTGTGCCTACGAGGCTGGCACGGTGCTAGGTACTGCATGTGATTTATTTTAAAAAGTTTTCACTGGAGTCCTTTGTTAACATAAAAAAAAGATGTGTGTTTACGATCCTTAAGTTTAAAGGATTCACGCATGGCTTTAAGAAAGTGAGCCACGGGAGGCAGAAAGACCTGCCGATAGAAAAGGATGGGCCGCACCAGCGAACACACAGCCCAGTGATGGCAATCTGATATGAGGTGGAGGCAATGAAAGCTCTTTGACACTTTAACCTTCTCTCTCCAGAACTCATCCTCTAGTTAGGCGTGGGGCAGACACGTAAATGCACAGACTGAACCCAGGACATGGTTTGAATGAGTCAGGCCCCAGTGGGTGTAAGGTGGAGAGGATGGTTGACTGTGGCCAGAGCTGGGGGGAGGAGAGGTGGGACGGCCTTGTTGGGAAGTTGACTCACGTTGAGTCTTGAGGAGTGAACAGGCAGCTTGGAGAACACTTGTGTGTTTGGGAGTCGTGGACTTTCAGAGAGCTCAGTGGTCTGCGTCAGGCAGAGCCAAGTGTGAGTCAGCTCCTCAGTTAAAAGCTCTGTGTTGCTCAACAAACTAGATGGCTTTGCTGAGCTTCTCTATAAAACAGTGTTAATACTACTAAGCATCAGAAATTTTAGAGAGGGTTAGAGAAAGATCACGTAGGGAAGACATTCAGTGCATTCCTGGTACAGAGAAGATCAGAGTCTCTTCCTCATTCTCTCTTCATATTCATATGTAGGCAGCAGAGTGGCCCTCCTGCTGCAGACCAATGCTTCCATGTCCAGGCAGTTCAGTGGTGAGCTGGACACTGATGGATGCCGTGCTTAGAGAGGACTGCTTTTCAATGGGGCTAATGACCTCCACACTGTTGTTAAACATATCAGATGCTAGTAAGGACCCCAGGGTGGCCTCCATCTCTGGCTCAAACATGGCTTTGGAGAGAAGTCTATGTTGTATTTGTGTGCAGCCAGACTTTGACCAGAGTGCTCTGAGTTTGAAGTCCAGTTGCACCAACTATAAGCTGGGTGACCTTAGAAGAGCACTTAATTTCTCTGAGCCTTAGTTTTCTTACCTGCAAGTGGAGATAATAGTAATTATGTCATAGGATGGTCAAGAGGTCAGATGAGATACCCTGTCTGTTTTCTGGCACAAGAAGAGTGCATAATACAGTAGTTACGTCGTTGTGCAAAAAAAAAAAAAATACATAGAAAAGGTGATGCCTGGAACATGAATAGACGCTTGCTAGGCAGCTATGCTGGTGGGGTTTCCAGGTGGGAGGAAGCTGTTGGACAAAGACCCTGAGGCATGAAGTAGCCTGACATTTCAGGAAACCGTGAGTGGCTTGGTTTGACTGGAGCACGATGTAGGAGAGAGGAGGGATATACATTGTGGCATACACATAGACAATTGTAGATGTCTTAGGTGGTTCTCTAATTGCCTTGAATGTGTGTCTGGTCAGCTGGGGACAATGGCTGGTTCCTTGGTGTTGGGGGCTCCTGTCTGGGGTGCTGCTTGGCACCTGGACCAGCTGAGCACCCTTGCGAAGAGCTCTTTAGGTTCTGGGTATAGCTACCAGCATGGTGAGTCACGGCGAGGAGGGAGGCTGGAGAAGTCTTGGTCAGCGTCTCCTCCATCTGAATGAATCTCTGATCCTGAGGGGCTCCAGCCCATCCTCAACCAGAGCTCTCTGTGGCCTCTTTGCAGGCAAGAGGAGGTTGCATTTCGGGGTATCCTCTCTGCTCAGCCACAGCAGCCTTATGACTCCTTCTGGTATGATGCTGCAGCCTGCCTCCCTGACCCAGCTACTTCTCCAGCCATTGCCTGCCACCCGGTCCCAAATCCAATGACACTTACCTTTTTTTTTTCACAACAGCATCCTATTTCTAGTACCAGTTTCTGTGTTAGGGTTCAATCAGGGAAGTGGAGCCACTGTACATGTTATGGGATAAAGGATTTATTATAAGAATTAGATCTTTCACAATAGGGAGAGGAGCTTGGAAATAGAAGTCTGAAGGGGGAAGCTGGAGGGTCAGGAAAAGTCACCAACTTCCTGAAGCACTGACATGGGTGGGCAAGTTGGAGCTTGTAGGGAAAATCGGAGAAACCAGTCAGGTTCAGCTGCTGAAGTGGAAATTTGAATGGGGAATTCATGGAGAGTGCTATGGGAAGCTGTTACCTCTCTATAGCTACTGCCTCTGTGGTAACCAGTGTCTGGTGATGAGGCTAGAGATTGAGAGAAAGAGCTAGACACAGAGCGATAGAGAGCAAGGTCGATTTGGAATCTGCCAGACAATTCTGTGTCTGTCTGTCCACCCGATGATCTTGAAGACTTTCAGGGAGAAATGGTGGCTGCTTCCCTTCCATCTCCTAAATCTCATGTGATTTCTTCTTTTAGCCAACTTGAACTTGGAAGCACAAAGAGAAGGTGATCTGGGGAACACATTTTCTAACTAGACTAATTGTCAATAAAGCAGTTCATCTCAGTAACTCTTTGAGGTGCTCTGAAAAAGATGGGATCTGAGATCTAACAGTTTGCATAACTACTGCAGTCTATAACCATCATCATTCATACATTAAAGGTCCCAGAAGTCTTGCTGAAAGGAAACCCATTTAATTTTGGTCAAGCATTCCCCAAACTTCTTGGCCACTCAACTGCCTTTTTGCTGGGCGTGCAGCTATCAACCACCTATGTGCCGTGGAGTGGGTTTGGGAACTGCTGACTGGTGGCACTCTTTTAAGAAGTTATCCAGCGTTGGCTCAGCCACCTTCCTGACCATGCCCCACCTCCAGACTGCTCTGCCTTTCTTCCTCAGACAGCTCCTCTCTCTCCTCCTGCCCTGAGTGTCAAGCCCACCATCTTCTCCTCCTGGTCATTATCAGCACGTTGAATTGCCAGGGCTGACCCCATGAGGGTGGACCAGCAGGGCTGACATCAGTGTTGGTAGCAGATCTCACGCGGTCATGGGCACTGTGGTCTACTGAATCATGTCCACCAACAGAAGACATGCTCTTAATCTCAGTCCATGTTCTGTGGCTGTGAACTTATTTGTAAATAGGGCCCTTTGAAGATGTATTATTAGCTAAGATGTGAACTCATTGTGAATAGAGTGACCAAACTGAACCAGGGTGGGCCTTAATCTCTCTTACTGTGTGCTTTACAAATTAAAACCCAAAGTCAGAAAAAGGCGCAGGTCGAAACTGGAACTCAGTAGAAACCAGAGAGCAGACACAGGGAGGGAGACATTACCATGTGTTGGGAGGCGGAAATACAAGCCAAGGAGCGTCGAGCCAGCACCAGATCACAACCGATCTGGGAGAAAGCATGACTAACTGATGCCTTCATGTGTGGTCTTCTGTCCCCTAAGACCATGAGCCAAAGAATTCTTGTTGTTTGTGCCAACCCATTGTGTGGGATTTGTCAAATCAGCATGGCAAATTAGGATATGTGAAGAGAGTCTTGAGGAACTCAGCCTGTAAGTTTCCAGCTATCTACTCTTCAACACAGTCTGTCCCTAATCATGTTTATTTGTGACTGATTCACTTTCTGAACCAGTTAGAGGAGACTCCTGCCTGAAATAGCATCTTGCTCAGCCCTTTGCATGGCAAGATACTTCATTGAATGGGAGAAGATGGGTCCCATGGCATTGGGCAGTGAGTCACTCATAGCCCCAGGAGAGTCTTTGGGAGGGGCACACATGTGACTCTTGCCTATCATATGGGTCAGAGTGCATACAATATCAAGCCCAGCTATGTAGATAAATGATAGGGATCACTGTTTAGATACCACACTAAATGAGCAGCCATGTGTTTCCAAATCTTTTACCTACGGTCCAGGCTGTTGTGATGTTTACACTTTGTCCTTGCAGATCCTGTGGATCTGAACAAATACATTCTCCAGTGGTGGAGATGGCCCGAAATCCCAGCTGTCAGTCCAGATACAACCAGAGCAGAGGATGGCTTTGCAGTGCATGTGGATGGTCCTCTTTGCTTTGTCAATTTAATCATTCATTGAAGACTTTAAAGCCGAGTTTTACCTAAATCCAACTGGATCTTGGTATTGGAAACGTAAAAATAAAACACAGACATATTTCTGACAAGATTGCAGCAATTGGTTAGCTTGACAGGGCTTTAAATAGCTATTATGGGGAAAGAGCTGTAGAGTCTAAAAAGAATGCATTCCATTTCTCGCCTCCTGGGTCCCCACTCCCAGGGGTCAGTGGGCAAAAGAGCTATAATTATACCTCAAGTGGTTTTAATGACACAAGAGGGAATTCTGAAGTGCGAGGTCATAGCAAAAGCAGGGGTCTATGTTCAGTTGGGCACAGTTCACAAATCTCCTGGCTTTCTCCACATAAAAAGAGTCCTAAGAATTCCTGAGAGACAAGATTCCCTGGAGGGAACCCAGGGATGGAAATAGATGCATTTATTTTAAGCACTTTGTAACCAAACGCTTCTCCACTTTTCAACTCTTGTAAGTTAGGACTCTGAAGACGGAGAGGTTTGGGGTGATTTTCCATATTCCTTAGGAAAACTCCTCCATGGGTGAAAATTCCTAGTGTCTCCTCGTGGAACCAGTGTCCTCTGAAATGCCCTGTGTTTATGAATGTGTGTGTATGATGTGTGCATTGGTGTGTGTGTGTGTGTGTAAGGGAGATGTGTTGAAATGGTCATCCTGGCTCAACACCACACCTCTGGCTCCCCTTAAATTTGCTCTCCTGCTGTGGGGGGTGGTCAGGAAATCCTTGGCGACCGCTGAGGGGACTCCCTGGAAGGGAGTGAAGCCAGTCTTTCCAGCCTGAGCTGCCCTCCCTGAGCCAGCTAACTCTGCAGCATGGATGCTGGCCAAGCAGACACCATTTTTCGGAGAACCAGCAGAGGGAGCTTGGAGTGGAAGGCAAGAGCCACCAAGGACCTGGATGGAGCATTAGCAGTCTCACTTCCATCTGTTGCCCTCTTTTTATGACACCAAACAAATAGCAAAGGACCTTTCCCTGAAGTTGTAGGTGGATTTTTGCTTCTCAGCTGATCAGAGGCACCTGGTCCCCCACCCACAGGGAACGTGGTCAAGGAGAGAGCAAAACCATCTTCTGATTCAGACACGGCCTTAATGAAGCACAACCTGTTCACTGGTGTCCTTGCTGCGAGACTGCCCTTCCCACCCCCTGGGCACAGAAAGCCTTGGGAAGTGGGAGCAGCTGTCCCATGGTGGGGAGACATGATTTGCTGTCATGACCTGACACATGAAGGTCAAGGTGATCTTTCAATAAGGAGGCTTTGTTTCACTTTATTTTCCCTTCTTATTTGAGGTATGCTATCCATAGCATCAAATGTGTGGAATGTACAAATGGCGAGTGCTCAGTTCAGTGATTGTTCACCTATGTAAATAGTAAACATTCCTAGCATCTCATACGGGTCCTCTGTGCCCCTTCCCACACAGCACTATACTCCCGAGGCGATCACTATTTAGTCATCTTCCACCACGGGTAAGTTTTGCTGGTTGAACTCATACACTGCATTCACTTTTGTTTCTGGCTTCTTTTACCCAATATACCGACTTTATAATTTGTCCATGTGGTTTTAGCACAAGCAGTCCATTTTTTTTTGCTGAGCAGGCTTCCATTGGATGTACATACCACAACTTGCTTATCTATTCTTCTAAATGATACACATTTTGATTGTTACCAATTTTTGGTGGTTACAAATAAAGCTGCTATGAGCATACATTCTTGTACAAGTCTTTATGTGGACATATGTGCTCATATCTGTTGGGAATATATTGAAAAATGGAATTGCAGGGTATAGGGTAGGTTTATGTTTAGCTTTAGTAGGTAAATATATCTGTTTTATAAAGTGTTGAACCAATTTACATTCCTGCCGGTAGTGAAGGCATTTACACTGGGTGGTTATTTTTTAAATTTTTTTAATTTTTTATTTTTCTCTCTATTATCATTTTATTTCTTTTTCTGTTGTCATTTTTTTTTATTTTTTATCATTTGCATGGGTTGACACCAGGAATTGAACTGGTGTCTCCGTCAGGCGAGAGCTCTGCCTGCTGAGCCACCGTGGCCCGCCCTCTACTGGGTAGTTTTAAACCAAGATTTTCACGGTCTCACTTCCAACCTAGCTCCACACTGCTCTGCTGGCTCTCCAGTGGGCTCCACTTGACCCGGCACTCCACCCTACTCATGAGCAGGGGGCTATCTGGAGGGAGCCTGAGGAGTGCAGTCTGAGTTCAAGGCCGTGGGTAGTTGCTGGTGAATACTAGGAATCATTCTGAGGTCGAGGAGAGAGCAAGCTTCTGATCCAGAAACAGAAGCAGCCTTTTTGGGGGCACTTGCCTCTCCCCTCGCTGTACTGTTGGGGATCATAATGATGGTAGCCGTGGACGCCTCCTCCCAAATCCCTCGGGTGGGCCACTGTCTCCTCCAATCATCACAGTCATCTGAGATGGTGCCCAACAACATTTCCGCTTAGAAAATGAGGAAACTGAGACTCAGTGGGGTTAGGCAGCCCACTCTAGGCCACATAACTAGCAGGAGGAGGGTGTGATTCATACTCTTGTCTAAATACAAAACTCCTTGTATTGGGAATTGAATCTGGTTCCCCCACAAAAGACTTGCTCAAGTCTTAATGGGGTGCCTGTGGGCATGCGCCCATTCATAAGAGGATCTCTGAAGATGCTACTGTTTGCTAAGGCGTCAGCTCATTTGTGAATAGGATCTTCAAAGGTCCAGTTTAGGTGAAGCCAAAGTGAATCGGCCGGGCCTTATACTCCATGCGGCTGGAGGCCTTAGAAAACCCTCAGTCGGCCTGAAGATGTTAGAAGAAGCGGGAGGAGAGAGATCAACAAGTGATGGCGGGACCGCAGCGCGGAATCCGAATGGCTCCGCGGGAAGCCTGGCCTGGCTGATGCCTCGGGTTTGGACCTGTACCTTCAAAACTGGGAGAAAACAAATACTGGCTGTTGAAGTCAATCCAGTGTGTGGTATTTGTCATAGCAGCCCTGGAAATTTACCTTGCTCTTCTTTCCTTTTGTGATGTCATTTCTTCTTTGAAAATATGTATTTGGTGCATATTCAAAAGCGTGCAAATAGGAAATACACAAAAAGCAAGCCATCCTTCCACCTCTCATACCACCTAGTTCTTCTCCCCAGAGAACCGTTAACCACAGTTTCCAGCTCCTGCCCGCTCTTTCAGAGATCATCTGTGCATTTATTTACAAGTAGAGACAATATAATCTTTTCTCCCCATGCACCTAATTTAAAAATTATGTTGGCTAGCTTTTCATTTTACTATGCACGATGGCCTCTTTTTCACAGCAGTACTATAATGTGTTTAACCATTCCTTTTTTGATGGACATTTCGGTTGTCTGCAATTATTTGCTATTATGACAAATGCTGGCACAAATGTCCTTGTACGTATGCCACTTTTGCAAGTGCATCTGTACGATAAATGTCTAGAAGTGGGATTGCTGGGTCAAAGGGAATGTGCATCATTAAGTTCCACGAGTACTGTCAACCTGCCCTCTGTAAGGCAAAACCGGCGTGTCAGAGCCAGATTGCCCAAGAGAAGTCAGATCTCTGAGTGTTGAGACACTGTCATCACCCATCGTCAGGCTGGCACACAGTGTCTGCCAACGTGTGAATGAAAGAAGCTCTCCCCTTAACCAACACTGCAGTTGGTTCTGGGAGCTTCTTTTGGGTCCAGTCACTGCGGGAGCTGCTGGCCTCCCTGTACGCTTCTCCGCATCACAGCTTTCCCCAACTCCTCTCTGGTGGCCGTGCCCTTGTAGGGTTGTCTCCCACTATAGATACAAAGACTTAAGGACAAGTGCCTCTTTTCCACCTTTTTTCATTATGTATCAGCTCTGACATTGTGAGACTGGGACGTCCGAATCAGTGTGGGACTGCCATTTAGTTACTGAGTTCTAACCAAGCAAAAAAGACAACTTTACCATGCTCTCAGAAGAATGCATACATTTCTGAGGCTTTTTCCACTACCTGCTTAATCTTCTTAAATTTTCCCAAACTAGGGGCAGAATAGTCTTAAAGGCAGGGTAAGGCGTAAGCCTGAGAAGGAACCAGCTGTGGCTAGGAGTGACTAGATCCTCTGAGAGTGAGATTTCAGGCACTGAAATCGGATGAGTGGCAGGAAAAGTTAGGGTGTTTAAGCCAACCCATCTCAGTATTCTTAAACCTTCTCTGCAGCTGGTTGTCTAAATAGAGGCCTGGCGGATTTCATTCCCTCCTCCACCCTGAGCTCTTCCCTAAGTAGAGTGTGCCATAGGGCAAAGAGAGGCCTCCTTTTCCAGGACAAAAGGCTCCTGCCAAGCGCTGCCTTCATTTACATTTTGTTGACTTATTAAACCAAAATCCAAATGTTTCATTACTCTCAATTACATTTATTAACGGAAGCTAAAAGCTTCTGTGGGTGAAGCTTATTGGAACATATGGTCAACCTTCCATCTCTGAGAGCCTGGGGCTCAGGAGAGCAAGAAAACAAGAAGCTGAGATTTTAATGCCCAGTTGGCTTTTCTTGTCTCCTCCCCCACAAATAATGCAATAAAAGGAGCTCTTCCTACCTTATGAGGAGGATTGGCCAGTTCAACGCAAAGCCCAGAGAAAAGGGAGGAAAAGCTAGGAGGTGAACTCAAATAATGTGAGTGAGGTCTGTGGACACCAACTTCAGTTACTTCTCAAACTTGGGTTCATTTTTCGATAATTTCAACACTCCAACCCTTGGTTGGAGAAGAGTTGTGGATACTGGGCCCTGTAAAAGCCCAATATCCAGGGTGACTGTGTCTAGAGAAAGAGCTCAAGCTGTCATAGGGGAAGAGAGAGAGGCCAAGGGGTTGGTGATATCAGGGAAGGCTTTTGGGAGAAGGTGGGGCTGTCTTTGATTTGCAGGGTGGATGGCATTTGGTCATGTGAAGAGTGGGGAGAAAATTCCTAGTTAGGTGACACCGAGTGTGCAGATGTGCACAAGCAAGGGTGGATAAGATGTACTTGTGGATAGTGAACACAAAAGACAGTCCCATGTAGAGTGATGGGAAATGAAATGAGATGGGGAGGTAGGGAGGTGGAGGAGATGTTTGCACCTTACTCTGAGAGATATTTTCTGATGTAGTGCCTGAGAGAGTAGGGGGGCAGAAATAGAAATTAAGAAAGATGATCCGACAGCTCAGCAAGGCTTAGTTCGCTTGGATGCAGCAGACATTCGCTGGAGCCCCACTGGGTGCCAGGCCTTGAGACTGGTGCTGAAGACACATGCAGGAAAATGCCCAGTCTTCAGTCTTGCCAGGTGGAGGACACAACCTTGTGGGGGATCATTTGTCGGTGGTGGGAGCCAAGGAAGATCAATTAGGTGACAAGAAGACGTCCCAGGTGTGAAAATAGATGGGTCTGAGACAGGGCTTTGTGGTGCGGAGGGGAGGAAGAGCAGATGGAAGAAGGGATTTGGAGAAAGGAGTTAAAGGCCAAGGGACTGGTGGGATTTTAATGATGTGATGGGAAAGAGCTCATCTTTATTGAGTGCTTCATAATCACCCTATGAGCAGATTTTGTCAGCCGTTGCACTATTGACATTTTGGACTGGGAAATTCTTTGTCATCGGGGCTGGTCTGTGCACTGGGGGATGTTTAGCTGCATCTCCGGTCTCTACCTGCAAAATGTCTATAGCACCAAAGTGTGACAGCCAAACATGTGTTCAGGTGCTGCCGTGTCCCTTGGGAAGCAAAATTGTCCCTGCTTGAGAACCTCGGTCTGATGTGAGAAAATTGAGGCTCAGGAAAGACAAAAAAACTTTTTTTAGGGTGTTTCAACCAGAAATTGAACTGGGCTTTGAACCTAGGGTATCTGACTGTGAATCTTGCATTCTTAGCCACTAAGCGATGCTGGATGAGTGGGGGGCGAAGAACTGATGTCAGCAAGGAGGAGTAGAGAGATGACTGTGGAATGCTGTGCCTTCGGGAAGCCACTCCCTGCCAGTGCTCTTAGAATAGAGCTGGGTACCAGAATGGACACAGCTCAGCACAGTAGCAGGTGGCACCTAGTTAATCAGAATTCTCTTAAGACTGTAACTTCTAGAATATCAGAGTCAAAGAGGGAAACAATCTTAGATTAAAATGCATTTTGTGGTTAAAAAGTTGATAGGCTGAAAAAAAAATTATAAGTCTGGAAATGATGTTTGCTTCTCCCCAAATCTAATTCAGGACACACACTGCCACAATAAAATCTATTGATATGTCAGTTCATCTCACATTGGAATAATGTTAAATTAATTTATAAGCTAAAACACCTGGTGAATCAGTTAAAAAGCATGGTGCTTTTCAGAGCATCTTCTCTGCTTCTTCCATCTCATTCCACACTGCTTCTTAGCATTCATTTATTTATTTAACAAATGTAGTATTGTGACGTTTAATAGTATCAAGATTGGAGCTGGGGCTGTAAAGATAAGATACAGGCTCTGCCCTCGACTCACAGACTCACAGCCTGTTGATCAGCCTATGGCAGGTGTGTGCATCATAGAGCACTCCCAAGAAGAGCTTTGGGGTGACGTAGGAATTAGGTATACCTAATATGAGTCACTTCAGGGAATGGAAGCAGCATACGCAAAGGTTGGAAGCATGACAGAGCTTGGAGTTTTAGAAAGAATTATCACTTAATATGGCTGCAAGATAAGGACACAGCTTGGATTTCAGGCAAGCCACACCCTCATTGGACTTGTTTCTTTCCATTGTGCCCTTGTTTCTCCTTCAGGGACCTTCAGCTCACCTTCCAGCAGTTTGCCACCTTTGCGTGTCAAGTCCCTTCTTCACAAAGCCTTCCTTAGGTACTGTCATGTCCCTGCTGTCTCTCTCTCACCATTCACAGCTCTCAGGGGCCACACCCCTCATTTCAGTAATAACCAAATTTGTATCAATAGAATGAGGTGCTTTGGTGACAGGAGTTATGTCTCATAATCTGAGCAGGCATTTAAGAAAGGGGTGCTAAAGAAACACTCTCTGCTGGGTTTCCTTTCACTTCATTGATTGTTCCTTCTCGATCTTATATGAGACCTTTTCTGCCTCTTTGTATCCAAGTGTCCCAAAAATTCTGGTCGTGGTTGTGCAAGTCCTTCTCTATCTATATATATGATGTTTGACTAAGCTCCCACTCCATCTTTAGCTACTAACCACTTGCTGATAACTCTCAGTCCAGCCAAGAGCTCTGCATGCATCCCAGGTCTATCACCACCAGTCCCTCCCTCCCCGGGGGCCTCCAAACTCACCATATTCTAAACAGAACTCATCATCCTTACCAACACCTCCAAACTTGCTATTCTTCTTTTTGAATTCCGTAGCCTGGTAAATGGCACCAATGTCAATCCAGGTGCTTATCCAGAAATTTAAGCAACTTTCTAGAATTCTCTCTCCCTCTCCAATCCCATCAGACACCAAACCCAATAGATTGTCCCACAGATTAATTTTGGAACCTGTACCTTCTGCTCTATCCCTCTTCACAATTGGTTCAAGTTTAAATTCTTTTCTTGCTGAGATGCCTGCCATTAACTGTTTTCCTTGTCTCAAGAGGAGTCCCAATATCTTTATAAAAACCAAGTCTGATAATGCCATTCTTCTATTTAAAGTTTTCAGGCAAGTTTTAGGCACGGTATTTAAAACCCTCAGGTGAAAACTCAAGATGTTTCGCAACTTCAATCCAACCACCTTCTTCAAGAAGTTCCTTGGTGGCAAAATCATAAGAATACAGGGATTCTGTAATATTTGTCAAATGGGTAAATATGTCTTAAGTCTCCTACATGCTATCTGAGAGTCTTTTTAGCTTGGAGTTGGATAATGTAACTTTTTTACCCAGCATCATGCATAGGGCCTGTAGTTCATATTAACTGGGTCTGATCTAAGACCTCTCTGCCTGTCCTAACAATCATTATTTGGCCTAGAGAAGGTAAATTCCCTGTCACGTCATTAGGTCATTATTAAATGTCTTGCCTTCTCACACAGAACATGCCAGGAATGAGTGTCCTTCAAAAAGGAGCTGGCCTTTTTATTAACAGGCTTCTCTGATTTCATATAAAGAGGACTTAGAGCTTTATTCCACAGTATTTGCTAGAGAATCAGAACCTTCCGAGATTTTTATTTGTTAGGAATAAATCTGTCTACCTGCACAATGCTTGCTGAGCTATTTATTACTTTACTAGCTATAACAATATCTTATGTGTTAATGCTTTCATAATACGGAAGTGCTTTCCCATGCAGTCTCTCACTGTTATTTCTGATCTTTGTGAGGGTGGAATGGCAGGTATTGCTATCTGAGGAGCAGGACTTGGATTTGGATTCAGTTTCTTTTGGCTCCCAGTCCAATGTTCATTTGACCCATTTTACCTAGAGTGCCTCTTATGGGAAATAATTGACCTTTGTAAAACTTTAGCTTCCAAAGTTTATTTCATTTAGGTAAAACCTTCTGCTTTCTTCCTTTATCCTCTTGCTTTCCAGCTCACTTTCAATACCGGTAGATAGATGAAGAAGATGGCAGCTAAGGTTCTCTTTCTGTTCTAGTACTTTTGGATGACTATCCAGAGAAACTGCTGCTTTGTTAGTATTTTAGCACCTCGGACAGTGCCCCCACCCACTGCTAGAGGCCCAAGTCTGTCTTTAGTTTTCTGTCTGAGCCCTGAAGGGCATTTCTGTTGGGTTTGGAGATCAAAGAGCCATTGCAACCTAGAGAACCAGGACAGGGGACACTGCTAGCTGTAACCTTACCCCCGTCTGGTGAGGTGAACTCACTTGTAAATATGAGCTTGGAAAATATTATTCTGCTGAGGCCTAAATTAAGATGACAGCCCTGTACCTCCAGATGACGAAAGTGAGTTCTCCTGGAGAACTCACAAGGCCAGGTCCTGCTGCACTGATGGTGGGGCACATTGATCACATGGGGCCCAGCCCCTGGGGCTTTGAGAGACAAGCAGCACTAGGTAAAAATAAACAGTGCTTGGTACACAAAGCCAAAGAGAATGCCAAAATAACCACTCAGGGGGCTCACTCCACCTTGAAAGCTCCTTCTGTCTTCCAGCTCTGCTTCCTGAATTCTTATTTCCCCTTCAGGACTCAGCTCTGATGTCACCTTCTCTGGGGAACCTACCTTCAACCCCCAACTTTGAGTGAATTGTTCTGACTAGGTTCTCCCTGTAGCATTTTGCACTCTTTCTGATTATGTCTTTTAGAAAGAGACTGTGTAGTGTAGGGTCAAAAACCTGAATTCTGCAACCATCCTGCTAGGTTGGGACCCTGAATCTACCATAGGCAGATTATTTAGCCTCTCTAGTTCTTCATCTATGAAATAAGGATGATGATGGTGATGGTGATGGTGAGGACAGCACCTGCCACCCAGGACTGTTTCCTGGCATGCAGCAGGTAGTTTGTGACCACCGTTATCTGACTAGCCATGCTTAGAATACGTATTTGTATCCCTCTGCACATAGTCGTTTTTTGCAGGTATTCTTTCAGCTCCCTGCCTCACATAATAGGTGCTCAATAGGCATTTGCTGAATTGTTTATTGACTTGAAATGAATCAAGACTTGTACAGGAAGACCAATATTGAATCAGTCAACCAATCAATGAAAATTGTGTTAAGTGCTGACCATAAACAAGTCTGTGCTAAGATTTATAGGCATTATTATAGTATAAAAAAGCACTTACTATAATATAATATTGTTATTTTCTTTGATTATAATGTAATACATTCCTTTAAATACCAAACTCCAGAGTCTAGCACAGAGCAGGATCCTTAGTAGACATTTAACAAATGTGTAGTGAACCAAATTTCCTTCCTAAGTCTAAAATAAATGATTGGTTTACAAAAATCGAAATCACTCAAACCTTTTCAAGAATCACTTCCCAAAGGCAGGTGATGACACCTGCATCCCATCGTGAGCCATTCACAGAGCAGCCCAGAAGGAGCCCTCAGGACCCAGTGCTTCCCTCTGAAATTAATATATGTATATATTAATTATATATATATATAGTTTGGAATAATTATAATTTCACAGGAAGTTGCAAGTAGAGTACAGAGAGGTTCAGTGCACCCAAAGGTGATGTCTTACATAACTGTGGTACAATACCAAAACCAAGACACTAACACCGATGCAACATGTGTGTATAGCTACCCTCTGTGCACCCATGTGAGGTGTCAGGAGCAAGGGCTCCAGTGGAGACAATCCAAAGGCAATGGGGTGGGGTGTCTCAGCTGCTTGTGTTCACAAGAGGCCCTGCCAGAGATGTGTGAGGAGCTCTCAGGTGGCCCAGGCTGTCCGCCTCACCCAGGGAAGGGCCGATCAGACCTGGAGATTTACTGTGCCAGCTTTCCTCATCTTGCCGCAGGTTGCTCCGTATCTGGGAGACTCCCCCCACCCCAGAACCTAATCCTTCCATGGATCCCCAATCCTAGACTTGCCTTGGTGTCTTCTCCTTGACTCAGACCCACTGTTTTCCAAGGGTCCGATCCACATTTACGAGGAAGGATGGAGGCAGAGCCAAGTGTGCTGAAGACACCCACCACCCAGCCCTGTTTATGAAGCTGCAAATAACCTGCTCACCAATGTGTCGGCAATGGTATTTTACAGGTGTTTAGAACACCTCATAAAGGCCTTTTATTCAGCATGCTTAATTTTAAATAGGCCTTTAAATTGTAGGGCATCTAAATGTCACGGTGCTTTGAATATTTATATACCTTCTCCAAGGAGAAAAACAGCAGAAATGGCCAAGATGGAGGGAAGGACTGGGCCACCATCCCCAGCTGCTCCATCGGGAAACTTTGGGGAATGCTGGGAGGCAGGCGCCACCCTCCTCAGCTGGGAGAGAGATGTGGCTGTTCCGAGCCCCCCAGCAGCTGTGCGGTGGCATCGCGGCAGTCGAACCCTGTCCCAGAAAGAATGTGGCGAGTGAGCAGTGCACCCCACACAGCATGGGGCAGTGTGAGCAGAGACAGCTGAAGGACTGCCATGTGCCAGGTTCCTTCCAGAGCTTAGTTTAATGCTCACGACAACCAAATTAGGCAGTTGTTTTAATTTAATTTTAAGTACTTCATTAATTGCCCTCCTTACATTCTATTCCAAGTGGTTCTCAGTTGGGATCCTCACTCAGCCTTACATCCCTTCATATCCCTATGTTGTAAAGAACGACAAATAACAGGGGAAATAATTTTTATGTCCATTTGAGCCAATTCTCACTTTCACGTCTGCAGGCAAAGCACCTACTGTGTGCCGGCGCTCTGCTGGGGGCATGGAGAAGATGCCGCATTTGGAAGAGGATTTAACAAGGGCGCTTCACTTCGTCCCATTTTCTCACTCGTGCATTGGTTTGTTTATTCTGTCAACAAACTTCTGCTGAACAGTGATGAGGTTCACGATGAGGAATACAGAGAAGCTATGAAGCACATCCCTCCAGGAGCTCACACGACAATGGGGGTAGGGGATAAGAAAACTGACAATTAGGAGTTAATATGGTACCTGCTCTGATAGGAAATGTGCAAGGAACAGGAACAGCAGGGGGGAATTTGCCCAGCCTCACGCTTGCCATCCTTCCCTCCTTCCTCCTGTAAAAGATTATTAGGCATTTTATTAAGGGAGTCACCACATGCCAATCACCTCAAGAGACAATGGGAAAGCACTTCCTTGGATCTCGTACTCTCAGCTACCGGAGTTTTCACAGCCTCATCCTACTCTGGGACTATTCTATACTTTCTCTTTTTTCTGTGAGTAAGTGAAGTCCTGAAAAAACATGATTGAAAGGCGCTTTCTGTTATTTTTTGAGTAACGACTAGTCTTTCCCCCTGAGCTAAAGGTGATGGCACTGGCAGAAGGGCAGGGAGTTTGCTAGCAGGGGGAGTGTATTAGTTAGGGTTCTCTAGAGAAACAGAATCAACAGGGAACACTTGCAAATATAAAATTTATGAAAGTGTCTCACGTGACCGTAGGAATGCAGAGTCCAAAATCCACAGGGCAGGCTGCGAAGCCGACGACTCCAATGGATGGCCTGGATGAACTCCACAGGAGAGGCTCACCAGCCAAAGCAGGAATGCAACCTGTATCCTCTGAGTCCTCCTTAAAAGGCTTCCCATGATTGGATTTAGCATCACTAATTGCAGAAGACACTCCCCTTTGGCTGATTACAAATGGAATCAGCTGTGGATGTAGCTGACGTGATCATGACCTAATCCTATGAAATGTCCTCATTGCAACAGACAGGCCAGCACTTGCCCAATCAGATGAACAGGTACCACAACTTGGCCAAGTTGACACCTGTCCCTAACCATGACAGGGAGGCTGCAAGCCCAGCTGTGGTGTGAGGTCCACAGAGGGAAGGGTCGTGGAGCCGTTTCCATGCCAGGGGCCAAGCCTCCTTCGGGTTGGCACTGTGAGAACAGCAGGGCACGCCACCTGGACTCTATTGTCCATAGAAGCCACCCAGTAAGTGTCATTATGTATATACAGCGTTTGTTATATCGGCTAAGGTATGCTTATTATTGTTAAATGAAAACGTTCTTAATTATGGGCTTGGGTGTGGAGAAGCTGATGTAAAACAAAAGATCTGGGTTTAAGTTCTACAATGAAGGCACAGGTTTGAGTCAATAACAGACGTTTATTCCTCCCTCAGTAACTGTCCAAGCCCAGGCCAAGGGTTGGGGCTGGAGGAAGCCTTCCGTAGGCTCCTTTGCTGGATCAACTGCCTCCTTGGCAGCTGGGGCGGAGGCTTCCCCGGGCTTGTCCTCGCAGTGCTGTGCATTCAGGCCACATGTCACTCAGGGACATGGCCACGCTTAGCTGCAAAAGAGTGTGGATACGTGGCCTAGCTGGTGCCTGGAAGTAACCAGTAGCCAGGCTCTGCTGTGGGTACCGAGTGCCACGTGAGGTTGCTCAACTGCAGTGCAGGAAAACTGTCCACGAGAGTTTTGGTAGCTTGGTGAGTGTGAGATCTGGAACCGAAAAAGCGTGTCAGGCATTGTGATGATGAGAGAAGACTGTGTCACTCCAGGAAGATGTGTTTTAGCTCCTGCTGCCCTTAGCACTTATATGAGTCTTTGGCTGCCTTTGTCATCCATTAATTAGCTCTTTTAAAGACGACGTATTGGGCACCAACAAATGCGTTGGAATTTCTTGCAAATGCCAGGGCTAAAAACAGGCTACTGAGCCATTCCCTGACTTGTGGAGCTTACAGTCCAGTGCAGAGACAGAGAGTAGGTGTCGTGAAGTATTTCAGACACTTTGCTAGGAGTCTGCCAGGAGCGCAGGGGTGGGGAGTCACCACAGAGGTAGAGAGGTTCCGGTAGGGTTCACGGGGTCAGCAAAGACTTTGGAGAGGAGCAGAAGCATGAACAAAATCCTGGGAGATGAGGGTCATGCATTTAAGCTTCATATTTGAAAGAGGATGGAATTTGTAGTGAAAACTATCTGTGGTCAGCGTCTTAGTTCTCTCCCTTACTAGCTGTATAACCAGGAGAAAGTTACTCAACTTTTCTAAACCCTGGTTTCTTCATTTGCAAAGCAGGTGCAATAAACTATTTTTTGCAATTATATAACAAAGTTTTTAAGACATGGTTTTTTATTTTACCAGCTACTGAAACAAGTGCCATACAATGGATTGGCTTAAAAAAAGGAATTTAGTGGCTCCTGGTTTCAGAGGCTGGAAGGTGTGCTTCCCCCCAGAGTTGGTATCTTCTGGCTGGCTGGTAATCTTTGGGGTTCACTGGCTTTTCTGTCACCTGGCAGGGCACAAGGTGGTGGCTTCTTTCCTTGCGGGTCTGCTGACTTCCAGCTTCTAGCTGCTTCTGGTGGCTTCTCTCTGAGGTCTCCATGGGTAGGACTAAAACCCAGCCTAATTCAGCTGGGCCACCCCTTAGCTGAAGTGACCTCATCGAAAGGTCGCATTTACAGTGGGTTCACACGGACAGAAACAGATTAAGAACAAGTTCTTCTGAAGTACATAATTCTAAGCCACCACGGTTTACCCTCTGGATCCCCAAAGACATGTTCTCACATGAAAAATACATTCATTCCATCACAACATCCCAAAAGCCTTAAGTCATTTAAGTAACAATGCTAAGTATAAAGTTTTATCAAAACCAGTTATGGATGTGGTCTGTCCTGGAGCACACTTCCTCTCCATCTGATGGACCTTGGAAACAAGATATCTGCTCCCAAAATACAATGGTGGGACAGGCATAGGCTAGACATTCCCATTCCAGGAGGAGAAATTGGAAGGAAATCAGGGAACACAGTTTCCAAACAAGTCTGAAATCCAGCTGTGCAAACTCCATTAGATCTCAAGGTCTGAAAGTTATTAGAGGTTGATGCTTTGTTCAGCGGACCTGGTAGAGTGGCAGTGCCACCCCTTCCAGGTGTTTGCACAGTGGTCCCTCCAAACACCAGGGTAGATGGCCTGCCCCCTCCAAGTGCTGGGGTGAATCTGCCCTTCCCACACATGTGGGTAGGCTTGCTGACTTCACCAAGGAGGTCTTTTCGGTCCAGAACTTTCCTTGCTTTTTTCTGCCCTTAAAGTTACTCTTCCTTCAATTTGCCCCTTTTTGGTTGCTTTTAGTTCAGGCTGGCAGTGGTTGTGCTCATAAATATTTTGCAGAAAACTTGTCAGCTTTGCATGTGGTTCAAGTGGGTCCAAACCATCAGAGAGTAGAATTTCCACCGATCCTTCTTGGATAATTGCGTTTCTAGTCCTGACCTCTGCTGGAATGGCTGACTGGATCTATTTTAGTCACACCTTTTCTAACTGAAAAGGGTTGTTCAGTTAAACCCTCACAAGAAGCCCCATCCTCTGGGGCCTCACTTCTGGGGAGGTCCCTGACAGAGCAGCATCTTTCCCTAGTCTCAGAGCACACTATCAGAGTAAGTTAAAATTTTATCAGTTTCTGATTTCTTTGTGTTTAAGAGTTCAGGTCTCAGCTTATCATATTTCTTCACATTTTACTCTAAGCCGCAAGGAAAACCAGGCTGTACTTTCTTTTTTTAAAAAATTTTTTATTAATTAAAAAAAAAATTACAAGAAGCACAAACATTCCCAACACATACACTCAGCAATTCACAATATCATCACATAGTTGCATACTCATCATCATGATCATTTCCCACACATTTGCATCAGTTCAGAAAAAGACATAAAAAGACAACAGAAAAAATAAAACAAAAACAGAAAAAAATATTTTACATACCATACCCCTTACCCCTTGCTTTCATTGATCACTAGCATTTCAAACTAAATTTATTTTAACATTTGTTCCCCCTATTATTTATTTTTATTCCATATATTCTACTCGTCTGTTGACAAGGTAGATAAAAGGAGCATCAGATACAAGGTTTTCACGATCACACAGTCTCATTGTGAAAGCTATATCATTATACAATCATCATCAAGAAACATGGCTACTGGAACACAGCTCTACATTTTCAGGCAGTTCCCTCCAGCCTCTCCATTACATCTTGAATAACAAGATGATATCTACTTGATGCATAAGAATAACCTGCAGGATAACCTCTCGACTCTGTTTGGAATCTCTCAGCCATTGACACTTTGTCTCATTTCCCTCTTCCCCCTTTTGGTCGAGAAGGTTTTCTCAATCCCTTGATGCTAAGTCTCAGCTCATTCTAGGGTTTTTATCAATCCCTTGATGCGGAGTCTCTGCTCATTCCAAGATCTCTGTCCCACGTTGCCAGGAAGGTCCACACCCCTGGGAGTCATGTCCCACGTAGAGAGGGGGAGGGTGGTGAGACTGCTCGTCGTGTTGGCTGGAGAGAGAGGCCACATCTGAGCAACAAAAGAGGCTCTCTTGGGGGTGACTCTTAGCAGGCTGTACTTTCTATACTTAGCTTGGAAATCTCCTTAGCTAAATATCCAGGTTCATCGCTTTCAAGTTCTGCCTTCCACACAATACCAGAACATGGGCTGTTTCCATCCAATCCCTCACAATTCTTCCAGCTTCTACTCATAACCCAATTCCAAAGCTGTTTCCACATTTTTAGGTGTTTGTCATAGCAGTACCCCATTATATTTTACAAAAACTGTTATAGTTTCCCAGCTGCTAAAGTAAATACTGTACAACGTGTTGGCCTAACAACAAGAATTTATGCCTCCTGGGGTTGGTATTGTCTGTCTGTCTGGCAATCTTTGGGGCTCCTTGGCTTTTCCATCACATAGCAGCATCTCCTATGTTCTTTTCTGGGTTTTGCTGACTTTCAGCTTCTGGTTGCTTCCTCCAGTTTACTGTCTCTCTGTCTCTCACCTTCTCCATAAAACCTCCAATAATAGGGTTAAGACCCATCCTGATTCGATTAGTGAAGTAACCTCATCAACATGTCCTATTTGCAATGGGTTCACACCCACAGGAATGGATTAAGTTTGAGAACATGTTTTTCTGGGGTACATAACTCCAAGCCAACACACACGATATTTTATATGTAAATTCTTAGGTGTGAGCAGAGCAGAAGTGGCATTCCAGGTGTGGGGAGAGCACGTACAGATCAGCAGTGATGAAGCTGCTGGGAGCACTGACCCGCAAAAATTCCATATGGCCTGAGAGTTGGGTGCAGAGATGAGCAGTGGGGCAGGGAGGTCAGGGAATGAAGCTGCACTGGGGGGTGCTCTTGAAGGGCCCTGTGGGAACAGGGGGTCTTCACAGGCTTTTGGGAAAAGGGGGTGACAAAGTCTCATGGAGTACTGCCTCCTTTGGGTGCTGAAATGCCCCTAAAACATACCCATTTTGGGACTCCTTCTTCTGGCAACTGTGTTTGTAGTGAGAGGTTGAGCATAAGAAAAACGTCTTTTCCTGTTTGCTGCTGTTGACTTTACTTACCCCACTCTTGGGGTGGTACCTCTTGGTCAAGCTGCACATTCCTAGAAGGGCAAACGGCATTGCAGCATTGACTATATATACCAGGAAGACCGTCTAATGGAACCATTTAGCAGGAAGTGAGCCAAAAGCTGGGAGAGAGAGAGAGAGAGAGAGAGAGAGAGAGAGAGAGAGAGAGAGAGAGAGAGAGAAGAAAAGCCCAGTTCACTGACTATACTAACTTCAAAACAAACAGAGGATATGGGCTCAGCAAATGGCATGGGGAAATACCAGCATGTGTAAACAGGAAGTCACAGGAGGCATATGTTGGCCACACTCCACCCACACAGCTTCTCCAGACACTGTCCATTCATCAATGCTGTATGAGGATGACTAGCAGGGAAGCAAAGCACAGATCAGAAATGAGCAGAGGCACCAGCTGTACAATGCCTGCTTTCGGAGGGGCCTCATCGCCGTGTCTGTGCTGCTGGGCAGTGGGGCACTTGGCATCCTCTTGGCCAAGTGGGGACATTCAAGTATTCTTTTGAGAGGGCTGGCCTTGGCATGGGAAGTGCTGGGATTAAAGGTAACTCTGCCCCTTAACAGTGGTTTAACCTTGGACAGTTCGATTAATCTTTTTGCTCTGATTTTCTTTAACTTTAAAACACCCAGCCCACAAGCAAATATGAGTCATGCATTCTTTCGGCAAATATTTCCTGAGTACTTACTCCAGGTTAGATTGTAGGTTGGACCCAGGAGAAAGGAAGATAACTAAGATAAGCCTGCCAGGAGCTCCCCATCTAGTGGGGAGGCAGCCCCATAAACAGATGTTCATGCCAGGCCTCATGGCAGCCAGTGGTGGGTATCTAGCCCAGCTTGAGAGGTCATGAGGGATGCTTCCTGGAGGGTCTTGACTTCTGCGTGAAGCAGGAAACAAGGTCACGTGCTGAGAGCAAGGACATAGGGATATGGTAGGGAAGTAAAGAACGTGATGAGGGTATGAAATGGCTGATAAGGAGAGTATGGAGTAATTCCACCCTGTGTGGCCAAAATGGTGGCTCAGAGGATCATTGCACCCAGGAGGCTGTGTGCACAGTAGAAAGTGACGGATGCCGAAGGGAATTGCGTTGTTGGTTTTTGCTAACAGTTGGTATTGGTATTGACTGATACTTTTCTATATAGACCTTCCACTTGGTGCACTCATTGACTAAAGTGGCTTCACTACTCCCTGATACATCTGTGTGTATTCCTGTCCTGTCTATTTGCTCAACTATCCTGCTCCTTCTTCTCCATTGAGATGAACTCACACTACCCTCCAAGGCTCTTTTCCAGATTCACCTCCTCCAGGAAGCCATCCTGGGATGCTGCTGCCTCTGTTTCTACTCTGTGAGTGCCTTCCCTCCCATCTGGGAGTCTGGAAGCCCTGACTGTCAGGTCCTTCACTTGGCTGAATGTGTGCTCCCTTAGATATCCCTTAAATTGTGCTCAGTCTCCCACCTGACTCTGTCACCTGGCTCCTGAGGATGATGGGCAGCAGGATTTGACCTTAGATGGTCGAGTGATGATGCAGGTTACAGACCATGTCCAGGGCTGCCACGGCTGAGCAATAGGAGTGCTCCAGGACAGTGGGGACGGAGACCCCTGGAAGAGCTAGGCACGTCTAAGATTGACAAGGCTTTTGCTTGACCAGAGGAGAGCAGATGGAAAGGAAACTGGAAAGAGTCTGGGGTCTGGACGAGGAGGCTGGTCGTTGTGCGAGAACTGAGAGTTTCAGAAGGGCTCTGAACACTACGTGGGAGTTGCGGGAGGATGGGCTGGCAGAGGGGGCCAGGGTGGGAAGTCATTGGGTCAGATAGGATCGAGCAGGCAAAGAGCCTCTATGCCACATAGTTTGTTGGAGCCAGTTTAATAAGGTAGCACCATCAGCAGCAGGCAGCCAGAAGCCTTGGCTGTTGGGAGGTGTGGTAGGGGACGGAGGGAAGAAGCTTGCTAGAGCCTATGACAGGCTGCCCATGGGGGACTAGAACCACAGAGGTCATGCAGTCCCTGCTGAAGACGTGTCCCAAAGCCAAGCGAGCAGGGAGTCAAGGCCCTGGCTTCTTTCTTCTTCTCGCTCTCACCTTTGACTGAATCAACCCGAAGCTGCTGGAAGCTTCCTAGGAGCTTGGAAAACACAGCCTGCAGTGGCCAGTACTTCCGTCCTACAGAGTAAGGGAAGGGCGGGGATGGACCTGAGGGAAAATAACCCCAGGACCAGCAGGCGTGCTTTGTGACTGTCCTCCCAACAAAGCCCCTCCTCCTAGCTCAAGGCTGTCCATACGCAGACCTTCTGTGGATAAGTTCCTGTGCACTGACGGACACCCCGAACCTCGTGTTCAGCTCTTGGCATGCCATCTTTGGGGGCCAGAGAGTCTGGGGTGCAGGTCTAGCAGCCTGGGGGTAACAGAGGGCAGGGAGCCTGACTCCCAGGGACAGGGTGATGGATGGGGGCGTGCCTGTGCCTCCCGCCCTCACTACCCACCCCCACCTCCGGCTCCTGGCAGCTCTCACCTCTCACTCCCATTGTGCCCAGTCGGCATTTCTCTGCCTCATCATGGTAATCACCATTGACAGCTATCGACTAGTGGTGACAGGGCTGAGAGCTGAAGGTGAGGGAGAGAAAGATTTCCTCATTTCGGGCAGGGTTTCCACAGGCTCGGTAAGGTGGGGCACCCCACTCTTATCCAAAGTCCATAACCTAAAGCCTATGGCCCCTTCGCTCCCCATTTCCTACCCTTTTAAATGGGACCACTTTGATGTCCAGGTAAGGGCCACCTCCTCCAGGAAGGCTACCTGACTGTTCCAGCTGATGGAGGCATTTCCCCCTCCCTGAAATCTGAGCAGATGTGATCACTATCAACCATTTAAGGCTAGGGTATCTTAAAGCAGAGGTTTTCACACTCCAGCGGGTATCTGGAGGACTTGTAGAAACTCAGCTTGCTGCACTCCTCCCCAGCATTTCTAGGTGGAGTCCGAGAATTTGCATTTGTAACCCGTTCCCAGGTGATGGGGATACTGCCAGCCTAAAGAATTGCTGTCTAAGGTGATAATTATCGCTTAGTAGGGCAAGCTGATTTCAGTAACGACTCTGTAAAATTCTAGGCAGGGAAGGGACCCTTTTGAAAAGGCCTGGTGTTTTGGTAAAAGTAGATGCTTAATAAAGTATTGCTTATATTAACTAAAAATGATTTTTTTCCCCTTGTGAATGCCAGGGAAGGGGAGGAAAGAAGACTTTAAGATTATTGGGCTGTATTTTCATGATGCTGTAAAATCTTCAGACTTAATCTACATAATGCCACTTTCCCTTGTTTTCAAATGAATTAGTCTGTAAAGTGTTTAGAGTAATGCCTGCACCATGTTAAATGCTACAGAAATCTCTTATTATTATTATTCTCCGTGTAGGGAGAGCCCTAGAATTCTGCAGAGCCCCTTGATCTGAAGTCCAATCTCTGACCTGGGACAGTGGAGGAAACAGCAATGGTTACTTTCTGCCTTGGATGACTCAATTTTTTTTTTTCTTTTTCTGTAGTGAAATGCCCCAAGGGGGTCAGCAGAAGTTACCTTTTGAGGCACGGACTGTGAATGAGCTTTATTTTCTTCTTTGTACATCTCTGGACTTTCCTGATCTTCCCTCACAAACATCTCCTAACTGTTTTAAAAGTCATGGGCACCTCCGGCACAAGCAGTTCACAAGACGCAAGTTCAGCCCACGGGCTCAAACACTCACCTGTCCAGCCCCTCACCAGTGCGAACATCGCTCCACCTGGGGCCAGCGGCCCTATTAATCACTCACTCTTTCCTTCGTCTATGCACTCACTCATTCATTCACTTAAAAATACCGAGTGGGCATTTAGTCCATGTGCTCCCTGTGCTGAGATTCAAAGCTGCAAAGGCAGAGCAATGAGCAGTTAAGGGCCCAGCTTTGGCAATAGGAAGCCCTGGGGTCTCACCCCGGCTCTGCTGCCTGCTTATTGCCTAAGTGCCCCTCGGCATGCATCAGTGTTCTCATCTGTTAAATGGGGAGATGCTACGTTGGTCACAAGGTCTCTGTGGGGATGACATGAGGGTGAGCCCAGTGCCCGCACACGAGCTGTCATCCCTACGGTCGCTGTTCTAAGAGGTAGGTCCCATCTCAGGGACATGGCAACTTCAGCAATCAAGGACACTCGTGCAGATGGCCTTCCCCTCTCCCACCACGCGGGGTTTAGTGGAGAGTAGCATCCTTGTCTTTGAGTTGTGAACTCTGAAGTCCAGAGAATCAAGGGACTGGCTCAGAATGCCACAAGTCCCCAACCCCCACCCTGATGGGACCTCTGTGTAGCCCCATGGGACTTGTGGGGTGATGCATGGTGACTAACCTTCTTACTAGCTAATGACTTTGCTTTGTGCTTTGTATTATGGAGCTGAGCCAATTTTGCTGCCTCAGTGAAACTTCTTCAGCGCCAGTGTCCACTAAACTCAGGGAGGCCTTCTTTTCTAAGGACTGAAGCCCAAGGGAATGGTTCTAACCCAGCTGTGGCCAGGACATCTCACACCTGCTGTAGCAGAGAGGAGCCTCAGCGCATCGCGTTCAGTAGGACAATCTGCAACAAAACCCCTTTAGGAGCTGAAAACTGCCACCTGCCGTGGCAGGTATTCTTAGAGGAATATCAAGGGAGCACACAGAAACACTAGCACAAATATCTTTCAACATTAATACTGAGATTAGAATAAGCTGGACAGCAATAGCATGCTGAGTGAGAGAGTGGGAGACCTGGGAATTTGAGAGTCAGTGGATTGTGGGGCGTTTGATTCAGGCAAAACATGACATTTTGGAGGCGGTGGTGTCGCTTCTCCAAGGGAGAGATCTGGTGTATCCATCAAAAGACACTGGAGTCCTTCCCGAAGAGTAGGATTAGATTCAGATAGGCAGAAAGCCACCACCTGGCAGGGGAGATAGAGAGCCAGGCGGTGGTTCCAGCACCAGCTGCGCCCAGCTGCGTGGCCTTGGGTAGGCGAATGGGCATCTCTGAGATGCAGAGTTCTCATCTGTAAAGTCATAACAGCTTCTTCAGAGATGTCGGGAACTTTGCTTGTGAGCTAGGAAGTGCCATACAAATGCAATTTTTGCAATAAATAAATACAAATGTAGTCATGCCTTATGGTGGAGTTAGGTGGCAAAGTCACAAATGAACATTTTCAGAGATGGAACTTGTGTGCTTCTTATGGTTCAGGCCTTTTATTGAGAAAACTGTTTGCAATCTATTATGTACCTCTGCCTTCTTAGACACAGTCTAGTGCTTGTTGCCTTTTTTTTTCTTTCTGCCTCTCTACATTGTTAGGCTGTCAGCTGCTATTTTTCTTTTATTTCTATAGAAGAAAATATCAAACTTATACAAAAGTAGAGAACATAGTATAATACATTCCCATTTACTCATCATCCAGCTTCAATAATCATCAATTCATAGCTAGTCTTGTTTCCTCCATACACTCTGCCTACTGCCTTCCCACCTGGCTCCAGGTTATTTTAGAACAAATTCCAGATACCCTACCATTTCACCCTTAAATATTTCAGGCTGTAGCTCCCTAAGATAAAGAATCTTAAAAAAATCATAGCTACAGTACCATTATCAGATCTAAAAATTAGCAATAATTCTCTAACATCATCAAATAGCTTATCTGTGCTCAAATTTTGCTGATTGCCTCACATGTATTTTTTTTAAGTTTGCTTGAATAAGGATATAAATAAGGTCAATACATTGCAATGAAATGACAAAATGCCAAAGACTCTTCTAATCTGTAGTTTCCCCCAACCTTCTTTTACTCCCTTGAAATTTATTTATTGGAGAGTCAGGGTCATCTCTTCCTGGAGAATTGATCATACTTTGGAGGTTGCTGATAGTTTTCACTTGGTCAAGTTTAACAATTCCCTTCCTTTATCGTCTGTTTTTCATGCAAACCAGTGGATTAAATCCAGAGACTTTGCCATATTGAGGTTTGGTTTATTATTTATTTATTTATTTATTTATTTTTGCAAGAACCGGTGGTGCAGCAAATCCCATCAGGAGGGGGCAGCATCTGTTTGTCTCTTTCTGTGCTTGTGGTAGCCATTGATGCTCATTGTCCAGACTGGTCAATTCCCTGGGAATGGCAAAATGTTGGGACACTCGTTCTATCGTGCCTGTTTTGCTTATTACCTAAAATACTTCTATAAATAGACATTTCTCTTCATCAACTGAGTGGCAACTCTGAGGGGTAATTCATTTAGGGAAAGCAAGATAAATCCTCAATCATTTCCCCTCTTCATCAGTTTTCAAGCATATTCATTGGTCCATTTGTGCCCTCCAGCGATGACCAAACAGCTGGACTTTGATTGGTATGAACTCCTACATTTAAATGCATTTGATGTGTTTTAATCTACTGCAGTTACTATCACTGCCGTCATTATCGAAGCTCAGATCGCGTCTCCCTGGCCAGCGGGAGCCTCTTCGAGTTTGCTCCAGAGTCCTTTTGACAGGACCCTAGAAATCTTTGATATGTTCCTTGCTTTTTAAGTATCACAAGATGTTTCAGACTCAGATTCCTACCGCAGACCTGTAATCAGACATTCCTCTTAGGAACAGCGGGAAATGGCATTAGAAGCGCCCATGACCATTGGCTTAGTTCTTGTTTCTGGGCATTTCCAGTGGACTGAGATAGGAAAATTGTATGCGCACGTATGTATGGGCATGTGCACACATCTATATGTATCCATACATGATAAAATATGTCGTGAATTAATACTGCTACTTCCAGTTAAGATGTAAGATTATAGAATTTTATTTAACCTCATTGATTTTAGGCCTCTGTGCCTTTTTTCACTTACTGAGAATATAATTCCTCAATGTCACTACATAATTACTCATTTGGTTTATTGCACAACGCATGCGCACTACCGTCTGATGATAATAATACAATTTGCTACCACGAATGTTATGATTAAAACATTAAACAAGGGTTTAAGAATTTTTTTGCAGTTCTTTTTGTCCTTTGGAAATATTCCACTAGGGATGGACCTAGAGTCAAATTAGTGTTTTACGATTCCTTGAGATAATTCCTCTCTGTGTGGGACCACTACCAACAGAACACAGAGTTAAGTTTTCTTATTTCATTTCAGTTTTGACTTTAATAGATTATTTTTCGAAAATTTAATCTTGTTTTACACTTACGTATTTACATGGTTCCATAATTAAACCTATAAAACAGGGTAAATTTAAAGAAGTTTCATTTCAATCCACTTTTAATATAAGCAAGCATGTTTTTATATGTTTATAAATCCTCCTTTTGTAGATAATTGGTAGCATACAGCATACACTATCTATTTTTTTCATCTTGCTTTTTGCATTTAATATACGCTAGAGATTCCTCCGCAGTAGGATAAAGATTTATTCCTTGTTCCTTTTCACATCTGGTACCATTTTTTATAGATATCTAGGCCCGTTTCTCACAATCTACCTTCGAGTTTAAAGGGTTGAACCTTTGTGCCTTGGGCTGAAGCCCTCCCAGCTTACAAGAATTGTGTGCAAATAAGAGTTAGCAGGTCCTGAGGAGCTCGGCAGTAAGGGACCGGTGTGCTCTCTCCAGTAGGCATCCTGACTGCTGCACTAGGTGTTTGTAGCTCAATAAAAATTAGTTGAATCAAATTGCTTCAAAATGCCTTGATATCTTTCCAGTAGTCGGAACAGTTGCTGCTACAATAGAAACCGCTGCCTTCGCGGCAGACATACCCATGGCATTCGGTCCTTACAACAGAACACCCGCGGCTGGCAAAGACAGTGGTGTCCGAAAATCATCACTTTGTTGTTTGGAATTTCTTCTGAAAAAAAACCCTGTAATTCCTGGGGATCGGGCAGGCTTAAGGATGAAAAGCACCGCTGGGCAGGACTCATCTGAACACAAGGTCACGCTGTAAACGGGGGTGGGGGCTCATCACTTCTCTTCCTCAACATCACTTTATTGATTGATTCATATATTCATGGGTTTGCTGAATTTTTAAAAATAAACAGATTTTGTGCATCTACTACTTCCAGATACAATGCTGGAACTTGGAACCGAGAGCAATTGCCTTCCTCCTCTGAGCCCTTTGGATCTCTCCCCTTCTCCTTGGAAAATTCCTATATGACCTATCTATTCTCCATTCCAGAAAGCTGAATCCTTCTTCCCGAGAGGCATGTTTAAATCCAGGCAGGGATGAGGGCTGGGCCAGTGTCTTGAACCTTTGTTCAGCTCTAAAGAGAGTTTTCAATAGTATGCCTTCAGTTCATCCCGCTGAAAGCATCTGTTTATTTTTGTAGTTAAATCTGAAACAGACTCAGGCCAAATATATTCAGGTCTTCATAAAATACTTATGAAATTTTTTAAAATTAAAGGTTTAATTGGTTAAGCATTAATTATGTAGCTGTTTGTGGCGTGGAAATAATTGGCCCCTTTGCTAATTATAGACTCCGCTCTGTTTTCCCACAACGGAAAGGTCTTCAGCTCTGTTTGCTGTGGAGCACAGTTTGCCTTCTTTTCTGCAGAAACCACTCACTCCTCACGAAAATATGGATGGGTTAGGTCTAGTATTACTGTGTTAATGCTGTAGCCTTATGTTTAAAACAATTTGCTTTTAAAGACTTTTACAAATTGCTCCACTTATGTCTTCAGTCCATGCTATTAAGTCACCTCCCGGGGTTACTGCGAGCGCGAGGAGATAACGTGAAGAGAGAGCTGTAACGGGAGTGGCCAGCAGGAAGACAACCACGCTCACGGGATGTGAAAAGCAGGACTCCTCAAAAAAAATGCACACATGCATTCACACACACCTGAATCCACACTTAGTGCTCATGAACATGCCGAAGGAGGCACACAGACACACTCTCACATGCACACACATCCCTCCTATAGGTACGCTCATGAACACATGCACACAAACCTATAATGTACGCACTCACGCACAACTATATACAGTCACATACCTACTTATACCTGTACTCGCAGATGTGCTCATGCACTTTCACACCCATACATCCACTCACACCCACACTCTCACACACTCATCCACACATCTATGCATAAATACTCATAAAACAACATGCATACACACATGCATACACACATACTCCCACACGTACACTCTCACACACGTACAAACAGGCTCAGATACACACATTCGTTTATGCCACTCTTCATCACTAAAGGAGTTTGAAATGGCATTTCAGATGAAAGCTGTTCCATCCTTCCAATGCTATACTCTCTCCACCGTATTCAGAAACCAGACACCAGGATGGAGAGTCACCAATTGCCATGAATTTTGTCCTGGTTGACCCATTGGGTATCAGCCTCTCTTAGATTCAAACCTAAGGGACAGGTTTTCAGGGCAAACCTTAGCCCCAGTAGCAGTGTCTGAAAGCAGTGAGGCAAGTTTTATAATCTCCGCTCCCCAGTTGGGCAAAGTGAGGCAGGAAGAGGGGCTGGGACTCGTCCAAGTTCACCCAGGGAGGCCACAGGGAGCGGGCACAGCCCAGAGCCTGCTCCCAGGGGGACGTGGCCACTCAGGTTTTGGGCTGAGGTTTCTCTCATGGCACTCCCAGGAAGAGAGGCTTGTTTTTGGTTTCTAAACAATCTCTGCCATTAATGAATCCTTTAATCAAACCATTAGTCACATTTTTCATTATCCAAAATGACCCCTGGATAAAGCCCTCTACATTGTTCGGAGGAAATGGCCATATATTTTGCATCTCATTTATCAAACTTTTATGAAGTGGCAATTAGGTGTCTCCCTCACGAGCCAGGCACGGTCTGAAACTGCTGGGAATGTAATTTTTCTGAGCACTAATTCATTGCTGTCTCTCCTAGTGACAGAGAATGAAGCTGATCCTACAAGTGAGACGGCCTTCAGAAAGGAAATGAAAGAACTGCTTGCTTAGCGTGGGTCTTTTCCAGGGAAGATGAGATTTACATGGAGGTTTTCTCTGGGGAACCTAAAATTCAGACCTGCAGACCCTGGTAAGGGTCAGCCTTCCTGTGTGAGGTCAGACCATATAGATCCAAAGTCATGGCCAAATCCGACTGGCCCAGCCCTTTGTGGGTCCCCGATGCAGAGCCTGTCTTTACAGGCTCTCGTTGTGGTCTTGGAAGGAGCCCAGGATGAGAGGCTTTGGGCAGGAATCGATCTGTATTTCTCTGAGCAGAGTGGAGGCCCCCAGTGTCAGGCTGCACCAACTACTGCCTTGTTAACATTTTGTTCTCCCATTTCCCTTCCCTTCTGCGTGACCAGTGGTTCTCAAAGTGTGGTCCCCATGCCAGCAGCATCAGCATCACCTGGGAACTTTTTGAAATGCACATTCTCAGGCCCTACCTCAAACCAGCTGAGTCAGAAATCCCGGCGTGGGGCAGGGATCTGTTTTGACAAGTCCTCCAGCAGAGTCCTGCCATTGAAGTTAGAGAAACACTGCTCCAGAAAAACACTCTCTTGATGTGGAAGTTGTGTGTGTGTGTGGATTCATTTGCTAATACTGCTGGAATGTAGTATACCAGAAACGGAATGGCTTTCAAAAAGGCAATGTATTAAGTTGCAAGTTTATAATTCTAAGACCATAGAAATATCCAAACCAAGGCAACCAGACAAAGATACCTTAACTCTAAAGAAATGCCAATATCTGTCACATGGGAAGACATGTGGCTGGTGTTTGCTGGTCCTTGTTCCCAGTTCCGTTGCTCCCAGCTTCCGATGCCAGTGGTTTCTTCTCTAAGCATCTGTGGGCCTTCACTTAGCTCCTTTGGGACACAACTTTGGGTTCTGGCTTGCTTAGCAGCTCATGGGAAGGACATGGAAACATCTGCTGGGCTCTGCATCTCCAAAGATGCCTGTCTGGGCATCTGTTCTCTCTGTCGGCAATCCATGCATCTCCAAGCATCTCTGTCAGCTCTGAAGCAAATGTTCTCCAAGCATCTGCATCTGAGGTTTATACAAAATGTCTCCCCTTTTAAAGGGTTCTAGTAAACTAATCAAGACCCACCTTGAATGGATGGAGTCACATCTCATCTAATCAAAAGGTCACACCCACAGTTGGGTGTAACATGTCTCCATGTAAACAATCCAATCAAAGTTTAAACCCTAAACAATAGATCTAGTGCCACAAGATTAGATCATGATTAAAACATGGCTTTTCTGGGGTACACAATAGTCTCAAACCGGCACAGTGGGGAAGACACATACAGCAGCCCGGTCATTTTCAGAGCTGGCCTCAGCTCAGTGATGAAGGAGAAACAGTGTGTCATGAGCAGTCACATGCATCCTGGGCAGGGGAGAGAAAGGCTGACAAGCTGAACTACCCTAGGGGGTGGGAGGTAAAGGCAGCAAGGCAGAAGATAGGGAGGTAAAGCTCAGCCATTTGATTAAGGCAGTGTTAATTAAATTACTCTTTGCACCTATGCATTTAATAAATATTTTGGAAGGAAGTACCTTGAATATAGGTAAATATCCCATCATTCATCAAACTTTTGCCACTAATTTTAACATCCACTGATGCATCCTGGATGAATTAATTATCGCTATGATGGTTGCCAAATAGTGATTTTTCTAATTCCATTATTTTACGTTTGTCCATTGGTATTCCACAGTAAGGAAAACCTTCACTTTCCCCCATTATTTAATTGATTAATGTTTTAAAATGTTTTAATCTCAATATAAACTCATGGATCCCTGTTTTATTCAGTGAGTTATAACCCTTGACTATCATCATGCATTTTAATTAGTAGGAGCCCTTTCAAATTGATCTCTGTGTCCTTTTGGCATGCCCCCAAAATTCTTTGAGGACTGTCGTAATTTCTGGCTACTAAAAGATGTTCTAGCGTCATCTTGTGCTTTTCTTGCCACAGCCCTGGAATCAGCCATTTCTGTAAGGAGATCTGGTTCGTTTCAGCATAAAATGGTATTTAGAAACCTAGATCTGAGCCCCAGGTGTGTTCATTGCAATTGGGGTGTTGCTGATCCCAGGAGCATGTGTGCGTGCACCCCATACTCATTCCTTTCTGTTCTTGTTTCCGTGTCTATCTCTCTGTTTTGAAAACCATGACTTCCCTCCAGTTCCTCTCATTCCAATGCACAACCGCAGGGCTCATTCTAGGAATCTCTCTTCCCACGTTTGCAACCCCCTGTGCTGGTTCGAAACTATTAGACACCCTAGAAAAGCCATGTTTTAATCCTGATCCAATCTTGTGGGGATAGTCATTTCTTCTAATCCTGATTTAATATTATAGGATGGAAACTTTTGATAAGATTATCTCCACAAAGACATGGCCTGCTTAATTGTGGGTGTGAGCTTTTGATTATATGGAGATGCGACTGCACCCATTCAAGGTGGGTTTTGATTAGTTTACTAGAGTCCCTTGAAAAGGAAACATTTTGAAGGAACCTCAGATGCAGATGCTTGGAGAACATTGCTTTAGAGTTGACAGAGATATGGATATTTGGAGATGCTTGGCGTGCCAACAGAGAGAGCAGATGCTTAGATGTGGGCAGAGCTCAGCAGATGTTGCCATGTGACTTTCCAAGAGATGTTAAGTGAGCCAGAGCAAAGAGTTGTGTCCCAGAGGAACTGGGTGATGGCCCACAGATGCTTAGAGAGTAAACCACTGACACCAGAAGATGGAAGCAAAAGAATACTAAGAATGACCAATAGAAGCAGCCAAGCGACTTCCCAGCAGACAGAGGTGTTCCAAATGGCATCAGCCTTTCTTGAGTGAAGGTAGCCTCTTACTGTTGCCTTAATTTGGGCATTTTCACAGCCTTACAACTGTAAACTTGTAACATAATAAATTCTCTTTATAAAAGCTGTTCTATTTCTGCTATGTTGCATTCTGGCAGGTTACCAAACTAATGGACCTCCTTTCCCTATAGTGAGAAACATAGTCCCCCATTATCCTTACTACATTTACGTGTTTGAGCAATCCCCTGTGTCCAGTCTCCTGTGGGCAATGGCTCCCCCATGTGAGAGCCTTTCTCTCACCAATTTCTAGGCAATTCCAAACCTCCCCACCTCCATTGATCATGAATGCACTCCCCATTCCTTCAGGCTCTAACATGCAACTCCAGCCCTGTCACCCCCTCACGCAGATTGCCCCTTTACCCTGCTTGAATCCTAACTCTGCTCAGGCTGTGGCACCCTGCTTCAGGATGCAGTCACCCATTCACGCCCAGTGGGAGGTGCTGCCTTCACCCCTCACCCATGCCAGGCTGCTACAGTCCCTCCCCTGGGTGGAGGTTCTCTTCTCTGGGCTTCAGCTCTGATCCCTCCCAAGGGGCTGCTGCTCCCCTGTGTCCCCCAAACACGGACGCTTCCCTTGCTCACACCCACCTATTGAGTTGGGGGTAGAACTAGGAAGGGAGGGAGCCACTGTATGGTTTCTAATGCTGCGTGCACCCGCATCCCCTCAATACCTGCTGTGCCTGTGTGCGGTGGGCAGGGCTGGCTGACACTGAGAAGGTAAGTGGGTTGGCAACGCGCAGCCGGCTCACTAATGACATGGCTGGGACCAGCTCCAGGCCTCCTGACATGCAGTCCAGACTTCTCTCCACTAATCCTGCACATCTTGCCAGACACTGCTGCTTGAAGCTCTGTGGAGGGTTACGGAGTGCTAAGAGGCAGGATTTCCTGGAGGAGCCCAGATTTCCCACATTTTGTCTGGCAGAAACCTTATTAGGTACCTCTACCTAATAAGACACCTGTCCAGATATTGGCCTGTCAAGATGTGGCTTCCGTGATTTCAGAAAATGCAAAATAGAAATAGTAACGAAAAACCAGTATACGGCACTGACTGCATTACAATTCTTAGTGCACCATGTATATTAACTTCATCCTCACAATAATCTTATGATGTAGAAGTAATAGCTTCCATATTTCATACGTGACAGAACTAAGGCCAGAAAGATTAACTAACTTTTCTTGAGTCACACATCATATGAGGGGTGGAGTTGGGATTTGAGCCTAGAGACTCTCACTCCCGAGTTCACAATTTTAAACTTTATGCTCCACCAGTTCCTGCAATCCTGGCTGGTGAAGAGAGGACTGCTTGGGCTCCCCTGCCTTATAGACAGTTACTTCTCTGCACACTAATTGTGAAATCAGACAAAGTGGGACTCAAACCCTGGCTCTCTTGCTACGCAACCTTGACCAAGAGATTTCATCTCAGCCCCTCGCATTTCCTCCTGTGTAAACTGGGGGAACACTGACTCTGTCACGGAGTACCTGGGAATGTCAAAGGAATCAGTGTGTGAAGGACTTGGGCCAGACCTGGCTCAAAAATGTGCTCCATAAATGTCCATTTCTCCTCCACTGGAACTTTTCAGTTCCTTTATTAAAACCACACACCTTAACTCAGGCCTTGTGGAATCTCTAGGTTTTTCCCACATGATCATTTTCTCTTTTCAGGTTTTAAGTCTCTAGAAACCAAGACCCCGACCCCCACAACACCTCCCTCCTTTGGGGCCCAGGCACTGGCTGAGGAGGTACCAAGTTCTCAATCAATCCCTGCCCATGGATGAATACTTTGCTTCAGGGAGGGGAAGTCATCCAAGAACTCATGGATGCCAGATTGAACTAAGGAATGTGGCATACGGAGATCCCAGGCTGGGAAGAAAAGCAGCTCAATGCCTTGTTTTCTTTCCAAAGATCTGCCTCCTCTTTGCCCAGAATCTCACACAGCTTGGGAAAACCATGAGGGGGAGGGGCTGTCAAGATCAGAGACCCAGAGGGGACACGTGGAAACGAAGGGCTCCAGGACCAGCCCTGGAAGTTGGGAAGGCTGCTGGCGAGAGGTTCTTGTTCCCTGGGTGCTCTGTGGGCCACTCTCCGGACTGAATCCCCTGGGGCACGAGGGTCAGGGGACAATCTGGTGGGAGACAGCAGCCATCCTTGGAGGCAGCCTCAGGTGCAGTGCCCAGTAGGGACAGCATTGCAGCTGCCCAGCGGCCTCCTGGGGAAATGGAGAACCCTGCAGTTGAGGCCAGTGGACTCTCAGCAGCTAGGAGATGCACGCGTCTTTCCACCAGCGGAGCTAATTCTTACTCAATTTTACACAGCCAGGGAAGACTTCCCAAGAAGCTTCTACCTTGTCACTTCCTGCTCTGGTTCCGTCTTTTGCCTCCCTTACAGCACGCTTTTCATCCATTCACCTACTCCCAGGGCGCCAGCCAGATGTGGGACCCCTGGGGATGGGCATCTTCCAGCTTGCAGCCTTGGTCCACCAGCACCCCAGAGGGGCTGTCCTCCTGCACACCTGGGCCTGGGGACTGGGGAGAAACTCCTGCCTGGGCACTGCCACCCAGAGAGCTGTAGTCACACCTCCAGCGAGGTCTAAATCCCAGCCTTGGCTTCCCATCCTCCCTCCAAGTTTCTTTCTCCCGTGGATACTCTCTTTTCTGCCCTCAAGCATTCCCTCCCTTTGTAGCAGCTAATCCTCTGTCAATGTTAATCATCCCTTACATTAAACCATCCCTGCTCAGACTATCTGTGGGTTTCCTTCTGCTGGCTGGACCCTGACTGATACAGCGAATCTCTAGAAAAAGTGACACTGAGTCCTGAAGGCATATCAGGAGTTAGAAAGGGAAAGGTGGAAAAACGGTGGGCAAGGGTGTTCCAGGAGGAGGGAGCAGTACATGCCAAGATGTCAGATTCATCCTGAGGTGCCCAATAGCCAGCCCAGGGCCTGGCATACAGCAAATACTCAGGAAACGTTTACGGGATGTGTGAATGAAGGTGAGAAACCACTGAGGGTGCTATTGACTTGCAAAAACAATGGCAGAGTGGCTGGGTCCTTCGGTCAATCAGGGACTATTGGGTGGCCGCCAGCTGCCCGGCCCTGGCTCCAATGGCGAGTGAAGGCAGACAGCGTCTGTGCCTTCAGGAGACGGGACGCCTGCAGGGAGAGGCTGGCATTAGGCAAACCATCACACAGGGGCCCTTTCACCTGGCGGGGTCTGACCTGATGTGGGGAGGTGGGCATTAGGGAAAGGTCTTGAGGACCTGACTTTTGAAATAAGATATGAGGTGGGAATTAATTGGGTGAAGAGTGGGGTCAGAATTGCCCAGGCAGAGGGGCCGGCTTCTGTGGGTGCCTGGAGGTGGGGAGAAGTGTGGCTCATCTGAGCTCCTTGTGGCTGGGACACGGACGGTGGGGGAGAGGTTGGTGTGAGTCACAGTGGGAAGCGGGAGCCACACCTTGCGTGGCCTTGGGGCCCACGGGTTAGGAATTTGGCCTTTGTCCTAGGAACCACTGTCATCAGGGCAAATAACTTTACTTCTCTGAGCCTTAATTTCTTCATCTGTAAAAATGGGCATGATAATATTATCGCACAGGGTCTTGGGAGGATGAAATTATGATAATGTGCAAATGCCTTAGCACCGACGCTGGCACAGCAAGTACCTAATAAATGTCTCCTGTTATTCAAAGTCACATGTGTGCAGCTATCAGCTCTGGCACTAGGTAAAGGCAGGCTGGTGGCTCCCAGAGTTCTGTTTGTTACCGCTTTTTATGATCTCCCGCACCTCTCAGATCCTGGGGACAGCTCAGACCCTGCCGGCCAGCCCCCCAGCACCAGCTTTCCAAGACCCAGCTTAGAAGGGACAGGCTGGAATGGACAGAGCTGTGAGCACCCTGCCCTGCCCTGGGCGGTGGACCTGGAGCACCGAAGTGGAGAAGGTGCAGAGGGCCAGGGGAGGAGAGAGGACTGGCAGCCCGGGGAAAGTGGAATCGCACGGGTCTGCGTGCAAATGCCAGCCCTATCCCTCCCTAGCTATGAAAACTTTGACAACTCATTTAACTTTTTGAAGCCCCCATTTTCTAATGTGAAACAGGAGAGCCTCTACCCTTCAGAAAAGAATCCATGCTGCTATGTGGGCAATGCCTGATGTGGACTAGGTTCTCAATAGACAGCCAGGGTTATCTTTCTGGCTCAAACTCTCCACGTTTGCGTGCAGTCACATCTCTGTCTGTTTGGCCCCTCAGAAGGTGCTAGGACCTGAGTGACAGGGCTGCAAAGTCCCCCCCTCATCGTGGGTTAGAAGATGATGCCCCAGCTTACGAAGAATGGCCGTTTGTTTTGAAATCTTTGAGGCTTGCTCAGTCCATTTGGCCTGGTGCTCTGGGGTTTGCATTGCGGACAGTCCTTGGATTCTCTGTGCATCCGCTTCCACCCAGCCAGGGAAGAAGGACACCGCAGTGGAATGTGGGCGAACACTTGCTCCCGACCTCCTGCCCTACCGCCAGCAGCTGCTCCCCAATTAAGCATCCTGGTTCAGATGAGGCCACTGACCCTCAGTTCACCTACATAAGTCCCTTCTTCAGGAATGCAGGGGATTTGACATAAGGCTGCATGTTGGCTATTCTTGGGACTTCTGAGTCTCAGAGACTTTATATGATCATGTGCTAGTAGCATTGGGCACTGGGGGTGGTGTGGGGACTGTACCCTCAGAGCCCTGAAGCTAGGAGGGCACACGGCTGTCTCCCCACTAGTTGAACAATGGCAGGCTATGGGTGAAATCTTCTCATCCAACAGTGGATTATGCTCCAGAGGCTCTCCTACAGTCCGGAGGCCCCAGAATGGAAAGAAATGCCTCCGGTGGTTTAGGGCAGGAGTCAGCAAACTACAACCCAGGGCCAAACCTGCCCGCTGTGTATTTCTGTAAATCAAATTTATTGGAACCCAGCCATGCCCAATCATTTAAACACCGTCTAAGGCTGCATCGGTACTATAACAGTAGAGTTGAGCAGTTGCAACACAGATTGTATGGCCTAAAAGACCTCAAATATTTACTATCCAGCTCTTTACAGCAAAAGTTTGCTGACTCCTGCCCTAAACCATCGAAGGGGACTTAGGACCAGACCCCGTGCTGGGACCTGGATAGAGAGGGGCTTGGTTCAGGAGAGTCTGGGCCAGAGCTTTCTTTCCTACATGATCCCCTTCTCATGGGAAATGTCAGAAGCATCATGTCACAGGGAAATCTAAGGCTGCACAGTACATATTTTTCAAAGCACAGTCAGCAGAATTTTAGTCCTGTAAGATGTCCCCAGATAACGGGTTCAAAAGGCAAAGATATTTGGGAAACACATTCCTTGACTTCCTCCCGTAGATTCTCACTGGGACTTCTGGCGGTAGGTTGGGGATGGACATCCCTCCCTATGTGAGGCATTGCTCATTAACACAGGGAAGGGGACGGAGCAGTGTCCCCGCCGGTGAGCTCTAATGGGGACAGAGAGTGCCTCCAGGAGCTTACCCTCTAGTGTTGGAGAAAGACTAAAGCCATTACACCACACTGTCCTGACTGCCAATCCCTGTCCTGAGTCAGCCCAGGGCACGCAGGGCCCAACAACAAGACAGGAGGGAAAGTGACAGCAAAGTACTGAAACACGGCCACCAGGGAGGAGAAGGAACTTCGGTTCAGCTCACTCGTGCCTTCAGGCCTTGCTCTTCAGGGGGTTGGATGTAAGACATGGATTTCTGAAATGGAAAAGAAACATCTGAAAATGAGTGAAACACTAACATGTAGCCAAATAAATGTGAATGAAACAGCCACGAGAAACTATTTTATTCGGATCAGAATGTCACGTCTTTGTTAAAGGAAAATGATGAAATGATGGAAAGGCTGTGGGAAGTTGGCTCTGTCCCACGTCACTGATGGGAATGAGACTTGCTGTGACATTTCCATACGCCACAAGAGCCTTCAAAATGTTGCTCCCCTTTGACCAGATGGTTGCACTTCTAGGAATCTGTCCAAGGGGATGATCAGAGACGGGGAAGAAAAGCTGTAAGAACAAAGATGTCCTTGCAACACAATTTATAATTTCTAAGCATTCAACAACATGGGATGGTTTAAATGGATCGACCCTGACATATTCCAGAATATCATACAGACTGTAAAAATGAGGCTTACAAAGATGTTTTCAGAGACATGAAAGTTTTTTGCTATAGAATTAAATAAGAAAGAATAATACAATATTGTAGAGAATGTTATATATACGTATATAACATGATAGATAATACAATGTCAAACTGTATATTGATGAATGGGGAGATTAGGAGTGTTTTCATGATTTAAAAAATCATATATATTTTCCGAATTTTTTACGATGATCAGGTATCATGTTTATAACTAGAATATTTGAACAAATTCTTTAGAATTTCAACAATGGAGAGACCACTGGCTTGGATTCATCAAAAGATGCTTCCTTAAAAAAAAAAAGATGCTTCCTAAAACAGGTGACCATGGAGAAAAGCCCTTTTTCGCACCCACAGCCCAGGTGTAGGAGGCAGTGGGGTGGACCCTGTTAGTGGTGGCACCTGAGGCCGGGGGTACATGCCTCGTTCGAGGCACCCAGCCAATAGTAGCAGTCAGGACACAGCCCACCTCCCAATTCTGGGCACGTGGGTTTTTCATTAGGCTCAGCTGCCCAGCGAGAGGAGGTGCCCGTGGGCGATCTGCTTATCTGCTTGTTATTTCTCAGCTCCCCTTCCCTGACTGTGCATCTGGAGTGACCCCGCAGAAGCAAGCTGGCCGCCTCACTCCTGTCTCGGTGTTTGTCTAGGCAGCCTTTGCTCGGATTCCTTGGGGCCGCTGCCTGGAGCTGGCAGGATTTGGAGTCCGTCTCCAACATGCCGGGATGCAGATGCCAATTCATCAGCAACGCAGTGGGCACAGAAACAGGCAGCAGGCACTTCCACTCCGGGGTCCCTTGTGCTGCGCACACCTCTGCACGTCTCGGGGGTGGGGGTGCTTCCTGAGCAGCTCTTTGTTTGAGCAACACAAGACCAGAAAACTGCGTTTTGGGTTCATCTCAGGGAGAGCCGCAGCCCGGGCCGTGGCCAGGAAGTTGAATGTGCAGTAAGGGACCTCATGGAGAAACAGCGTGTGGAGTAGTGCTTTGGCTTGGATGGACGTGGGGGTTGTCCTGCCATGGCCACCTCCCAGCTGAGGTTCCTTGGTGTCACTGAATCTTTCTGAGTCTCAGTTTTTGGCATCCTTCAAATGGGCATGATGATACCAACCTCACAGGTTGCTGGGAGAATGAAACATTATGAGGATACCCCATTAATGTATTACTATGTATGACTAATAAAATGACTTAATTATTTTTTTTAGAAAAAAATGTGCTTATCGTTAAATGTTGTTGGGAAATATGTAATGTCAAACATGTCCTAACCCAAAGGAGCAATATAGGACAGAGGGGAGCATTTTGGAACAACTGGAGCTCTTTGAGAGAGTCCAAGAAGGAAGAGCATGTTCTAGTGGCTTTTAGGAGGACAACACTGTAAATCTAGACAGCTGCCTGCAGGCCCCAAAGTTCTGCCAACATTAAACAGCTGTAATGGGGTCAGAGGTTGACCTCAGTTGGGTCTTTGCTGCAGAAGGGAGGCAGACGCCATGGGCTCTCGTTCTGCCTGTGGGCCACACCCATCCCAGCCAGAGGCCTCTGCTGCCTCCATTCTCCATCACAGAATGGCTTCTTGGCCTCTCTGAGTTCCCCCACAACTCCAGAGCTGCTCAAATCTACCCTCCTTCCACCACCACGCCTCTCCATCCAGGAGTCCCCAGCTCAGTCAACACTGTCCCCCCTTCTCTTCATGCCACTATCGCCTGTACCTCCGTCTGAGAGGCTGCATGAAGTAGCAGGAAAATCAGTGGTACCAGCCAGAAGCAGGTAGGTTCGGTGGCCAGGGGCAATTATGGAGCTGCTCTGAGCATCAATCTCATCACATGAAAATGTGAATCATAACTGCAGTTGCCAATTTTTGAGCATTTATATGCGCCAGGCACTGTACAAAGGTCTGTAAAGAATACTATTTGTCTCTGTGTAGATAGATGAGGTAGGCAGTGGCATGCTGGTAAATGTTTAACAGCTGGTTCTCCAAAAAAAAAAAAAAGCCCTGATTTGTAGTGTTGGCCAATTTCTGTGGTGCAAATATTTTCACCATGGTTGATTTTAGCCTGCCAACATGATGTTACTGATTGCAAAGTTGGGAAGAGATAAGAGCTGGTACAAGTTGGCTCCAGCAGGCCTCCACGGCTAGGTGCCATCATCCCTGTTCTACTGCCAAGGCAGCTGAGCCTCAGAGGGTGACCTGCCTAAGCTCATCCTATATCCTTGTGGTAAAGAACAGAGCAGACACGCCAGTCAGGCTGTCTTCCTCCAGCTTCACCCAGCTGTGGGATTGTTCGGATCACCTATCACGGGGGCAGTGTTGCTGTGGCATGGTGCCTGGTACACAGTAGATGTTCAATAAGTGATGATTGTTGATGACATAATGACCAATGATAATGTCACCTACTGGCTTCCTAGACCCAATGGTGGGTCTGGACATAGGCTACACTGGCAGAACTGGGATGGAGGCCTCTGAGGCTGCTCTGTCCATCTTCATCACCTTTCTGCAGGAAATCCATAGCTTTCTCTAGTTTCCTGGTGAGAATATTTGAAAAATAGCTTCGGTTAAATAATGACCTCAGCAGCTGCCTGAAGGCAGTTTGTTATTCCACACTATTTAGCACGAGGTTTCAGAAACCCACTCAAGATGGCCTATGTCCAAAAGAAAAGGAGTGGTCAGGAATCCTAAGTTGGTCACTGTCGGGGTGACAGGTGGCGAGCAAAGGTCATGCTTCCATGGTGGTCTTGGGCTAGGAATGAAAGCTGCCAGGAAATCTGTACAGTCACCCTTGGTCGTTTAAAGCTAACCTCTCCCCGCTACCCCAGCACACGTGGGTGTGCATGCACACACACACAAGCACACACGCACAGGCACACAAACTCCCAACACTACAAAGGCATTTCTTTTCCAGAGTCAAGAATACAGTTGCAATATAAACAAGAAGGTTATGAATATGGGCTGAGGGTTCCTCTGGGTATCAGGGTGTCACCTGGGGAGATACCGAGGAGACTGTACGTGTCCTGATATGGAGGTACAGATGGAGGCACACAGCTATCTTCTGAGTCCTGGCTGGAGGCGGGATTCTCCCCATGGAGGGCTGTCTCCTCTGACATCTTCCTAGGAGGAGTAGCTGCATCATGGAAATCATCCTCAGGGCAAATGGTTCTGAATCGGGAGGCCCAAGCAAATGAAAAGAACGACAAACACTCCAGGTACTTACGCTGCGAATAGTCTGCTTTGATTCTCACAGTGACACTGAGATACAGGGGCCGAACTGCACCCTTTCTTCATGGCTGGGGGGCTGGGGCTTTGGGAGGTTGAGCAGCTTGCTCCAGGCCAGGCATTCTTCTAAAAGTTTTACAGAAAAATATCTCATTTGAATTGCCCAGCCTATTCATGGAGTCAGTTATTGTTTTTTCATTTGCTAGAAATGGGGGCTCAGCGAGATGAAGAGCTAATGGTGGAGGGAAATGGGCACCCAGGGGCCCTCTACTCTAGAGTCTGGGCTTGTAACCACTGCCCTGAGGGCTGCCCTGGAAGACCTGAGTTTGTTGACTGCACAAACCTAGCCCCGGTCCTGCCTGCAGGAGCATCTCTGGGGCTGACCACCCAGCACTGAAAAAGCTACAGACCAGAGAGGCACTCTTGTTCCCTCTTATGCCTGGATGTTAAAACCAATGCCTTCTACTGTTTACAGATGAGACACAGGTGCCTCTCCCCAGAGAATGTCAAGTAGATAAAAACTATCCCATCTTTGTGTGTATGTTGAGGGGGGGCAGGATTTGATTTTTTTATTGTGGTAACATATGTATAACAGAATTTCCCATTTTAACCACTTTAATGTGTACAATTGTGACAATAGATTCACGATATTATACCACCATCGCCACTGGGGTGGTGAATAAGAACAGTTTCTCCTTGCCTGGAAGCATCATTCCTGCCTGTTTAGAGGATAGTCATGCATTTCTTCAGCCTTCGGACCCCCTGACTTGGTCCACATTGGATTGTACTAGATGTTCAACCATCAACTTTCTATTTACCCGTGCCCAGGACATTAGGGGAGCTGGAAGAGTGGGTGCTGCTTTCCCCATGAGAAAGGCGGCCCTCTTTTCTCTTTGCCACTGCCCTGGTCCAGACCTGCGTTATCTCTCACCCAGGACCGGTACATCATCTGTGGGGCCCAGAGAAGAATGAAAATGTGAGGTCTCTTGTAAACAGCTAAGAATTTCAAGACAGTGGCAGGAGAGCATTCAACTAAGCGTGGTGCCCTGTGTGACTGCCTGGGTCTCAAGCCCATAAAGATGGCCCTGCTCTCACTTGGACTCCAGCAGTGACTCCTAAGTGGTCTCGGTGCCCCTCCTCTCCCCCTTCTTTAAGCTGTTTCCCACACTGCATCCACGGTGACTTTTCTCCATTATAATTCTTTTTAAGTCAAGGCACTGATTCACATCCCTTCTGTGACTCCTTACAGAGAGTACGCCGAGACGAACATCTTGGGAGCCCCATCTGCTCCCTCCCATCTCATCTGTACCACTGTTGATGATGGGGGGGCTGATAATTTGTTGTAGGGGGGCATCCTGTGCATTGTAGCATGCTTAGCAGCATCCCTGGCCTCTATCCACCAGATGCCAGTAGACAGTTCCTCTTCCCAGTCATGCCAATCAAAAATATTTCCAGACATTGCCAATTATCCAGTTATCCTCTGGTGAGCAAAGTCACCCCCAGCTTAGAACCACTGTTCTTCCCTCGCCCACCCTCAGAAGGAGATACTGAGCTGGGGGCCGAGCCCATTGGATGCTTGGGTAGCAGGTGAGGAGGGGGCCACACTGAATGGAGTTGGTCATGTAGAAGATTTGCAGGGGTCATGTGTCCTTCCTGACATTTCTCTACCTCTTCCCTGAGACCTAAACACACACAGGTGAGACATCAAGCTGCATCCTAAAACTTAAAAAAAAAATCTGTTTCAACTTTCAGCTATTGCCATTCTTTGAGTATTTTAAAGGATTTTAGATATGGCCCAGTCTAGGCCAACTGCCTGTATGATAGATGAGGAAATCAAGTCTCAGGGTAGTTCAGCAATTTGTCCAACATGGTGGACCTCTGTTGCTTTTGTTGGCCTAGTGCCAATCCTCTTTTATAAGATAATGTTGCTGGATTTTCTTTGAGGAACCATTCATTCAAGCTCTCATTCTGTGAGGTGACCCTACCTCTCCAGGATGAGGGTTATCACATGATCCCAGACTGACCAATCAGAGTTAGTCTTGGAATTTGTGCTCTCTTGAGAGAGTTTCAGCAGAAATCCCTTCATCCAAGGTTGCTGACCTGGTAAGATGGAAGCCTGGAGGTCTTGGGATCCATCATGCAGGCAGCCTGGGTGGACGCAAAGACAACATGGAGGAAGGCGGAGCTGAGGATGGAGAGCCTGAGTCCTGAAGGCCTCATTTGTGTTCCTGATTCTGGGCAGGTTTGCAGGCAGACATATCCTTGTAGCTTTCAATTCTGTGGGTCCATAAAGTCTCTTTTGTACTTTATTCAGTTTGTGTTGGGTTCCTGACACTTGTATCCAAATGACTAGTGACATGCCTGGGGTTGAGGGCACTGAAGGCGTCCTGTCCAGATCTTTCCCAGCTTGAAGATTGGGGCTTATTTATAGTCAGATGCTGCTTTAAAGGCCTATGCCAGAGCTTTGAGGGACCGATTTTGTGTATGCTGACCCCAGGAATCAGCCCCCACCTTGGCAAGGGGCACAGGTGCAAAGAATTCTGGTGTCTGGTGGCAAAGAGTTCCCAGAACACTGTGAGGTTTCTTTACCACTCATTAAAGCATTCCTGTGGCACATCTACCCAGAGGGGCAGCAAGGAGCAGGCCTCATAAATCTTTTAGACTGACATGAAAGAAAGACTTTGATTTTTCCAAATCCAGGGTGGAAAGTATAACTTTTCTGTTTCAAAAATATTTATCTTTTAAGCATCTTCTGGCCCAGAGTTCATCAAGTGAATCTTCCTTTTAGCCATTGAAGTGAGCTGTTAAAGGCAGTCAAATGGAGATCTATTTCTCTTTTATTTTGTTGCCCATGGCTCCAGATCTTAAGATGGGGTCCATCTGCCCTTGGCAAGCCCAGACTTCTCTTGAGGACTCTTGGGGGCTTTGCATATTCTTGTCTGGTCCGAGATTCCCATCCAGTGGGTGAGACTGACAAGTAAGAAGGAAGTTATAATACAAAGTGCTTAGTGTGGGGTAGAGGGAAGCATGAGAGCTAGGCAAGCACACAGGAGGGGGCCTGATCCAGCTAGAGGATCAAGGAAGACTTCCTGGAGGAGTTGATATCTAGCCTGAGTCTTGGTGGGTGAGTAGGGATTGGGTAGCTGAAGAGGGAAGGAAGCATTCCAGACAAAATAAATAGTTGGAAACCACAGAGCAGTATGTAGGATTCATAGCACTGCGAGTTGTTTGATATAGCTGGAGCTCAATATAGTTTGGTAGAGGTGACCCACTTACAGGTCACCTCCTCAGAGGAGCTTGTCCTGATTGCCCCATGTAAGGAGTGTCTTCTACCCACTCCCGCCCCCATCCATTTACACACTATCATGCCATCCTGTTATTTTTTTTTAGCATTTGTCACAACCTGAAACCATCTTTTTCCCTTTTTGGAGGGTTTACATTTTAATTGTTCCTCTTGCCCTTTTACAGCAGAGATTTTGTCGGATTGTTCATTGCTCTATCCCCAGCACCCAGCACAGCGCCCGGCATGCCTCAGGCCCTCGATAAAGACTGTGGTGTGAATGAGATGTGTGGGTCTGTGTGGGGTGTGAGTACTGGAGAAGAGAAGTGAAGAGACGGAGAGGCGTTTTGACATGGAGGGCCTTTAAAGACATGCAAATGGATTCAGATTTCAGTTTAAAGAGTGGGAGAGCCATGAACATATTAATGTAGGAGTTTCACTTAGTCAACCTTGAACTTCCAGGTGGCTTCTCCTGCAGGAGATGGCAGTCTCCTTGACTGGTGCCCCAGCCATGAGGAAAACAATGCTGGACTCCAGCGGGCCTCCAGGAGGCCCAGTGAAGTATTTGAATCCGGCCACATGCCTGCACACAACTGTATGTCAGGAGGAAGTGGACATGGCTGGGACACCGTAACCTGTCTCTCCCCCAGCTGTCCATCGCTTTCAAGGGCTCTTGAGAAAGTTGGGCAGAGGGGACACTCTAGCAGCCACACTCACACTGCTTATCATTTGAGGGCTTTGGCCCCAAGCTCCCATGTGGGCTGGCCCTCAGAGCAGGGGGATTCTCTTTGCCTGCATTCAGCCAAATTGACATGAACCAGTCCCAGAAGATTCCATAGCCCCTTTTCCAAGGCCAGAGGCCAATACGGACCACCAGGGCCTCCTATAGTCCCGTCAATCCAGGGCCAACAGCCTAAGGCATGAACCCTGGGCCTCCTTGAATGGGTCCCTCCTGGGTTGTCTCCTCTCTCGCTTTCAACAGAGGAAAAAGGGAATGTAGGGCTCCCAAGCATGAGGGACACTGGGCTCCTCTTACCACATGAGCCAAACCAGACAGGAGAGCCCAGAGAGGGCAGTTTCAAAAAAAGAAGACCTCCTGCAAAAGCAGGAAATCCCGAGAGAACCACGCCTCATACAAGCTAGCGCCCTAAAAGCCCTGCCCATCCCAGCAAAAGCTCCACTCTGCTGGTACCTACACCATTGCCACCCTCTTCTGGGTGATGCAGAGAAGGGGCTGCACCCGCCTTGGCCTCTGATCCTTGAGAGACTGCTTGATCCTCTAAACTTGGGCCTCCTGCCCTGATCTCAGGGACTGGCCACTCCTTCAGGCCTTTCCTGTCTGCCCATACCCATCCTGCCTCTGCAGCCAGACCCACCTCTGTGAGTCTCCTCCATCCTGGGTATTTCCACTCAGAACCTGGGACTTCCCAAAGGCAGGGTTTTGTTTCTCTCTCGCATATAATTAAGGAGTGAGGCAGAAGGGTGCTTTGTCAAGTTTAATGACTGTTCTTAGTTAGCACCATCCAGAAAATGACTTCTTACATCAAGGACCAGAAAACACTCAATTTTCTGGATATTTACTGTCACTTCCACAGCAACACAGCTGCAGTGGGTGTGCGGTTCCCAGGGCTCATGCTGAGAGCAGGGTGGTAGGGGCCTCATAGCTGAGACTTTCAAATGAAAATAACAACTGCCTGTCAGGCTTTGGGCCCGGCAAGACCAAGGCCATGTGCCCAGGTCCTCCCATCTGCATGCCGGGGAGGGGGCCTGAGACATGGGGAGGGGGCCGGAGCTGCCAGACAGTCAGGCACAGCTGCTGCCTGGAGGGATGGCAGAAAGGCTCGCATGCGGAGCTCACACCACCTTTCAGGAAAAATCCACCATGAAACAATGGACCTGCTCCACCTCCGTCCTATGAAGAAGTAAAACATCTCATTGTAGGAGAAATTAGCGGGCAGTGAAGTCAAAGCACAGGCATCAGGATTTCTTCTTAGCAGGGAGGCGCTGGATAGAGAAGAAAAGCTGAATTCAGACTGTGTCTGCATGGGAAACCCATTGCATGGGAAACCCATCCCTTGTTTCTCAAATTCTGCAAGGTTGCTGGGCACAAAAGAAAAAGGTCTTCAGTGGAACAATGACAGATGTCCCCTCTTCTAGAAACCTTCTTTGAACTACCCACTTGATGCAGTTAGATGGGGAAGGAGGGAGGGGGACGCGACCCTAAGACCCATAACGAGAAGTTCTCACACACCTCATCCACACACCGAGCCCTCACTCAGGTGGGCTCCCGAAAAGAACCGATGCAAAGTGCTGCTCGTCGACCCCTTATTAGCACAGCCAGAGACGGGAGGGCCCTCCAAGTCCTTATAGCCAAGGATCCCTACCTCCGATTTCTTCTTGCTCTTTGGAGAACGCCCTTTTTGAACATGTACATTCACTACACATTAAAGTTTTGAGCTGTACACACTGACTGGTCCTTGAATTCTTTCCTGCAGCTGAGTCAAGAACCTTCACAGTGTCAGCCACTGGTCAAGGTCTCGACTTCTCTAAGAATTCCCAGGGTTCTCGGCATCCAGCCCGGAGCTCCTGGAGCTTATTAAACTCTTTGGCTGCACACACTGACTGGTCCTTGAATTCTTCCCCATGGCTAAGTCAAGAGCCTTCATGGCACCAGCCCTTGGTTGAGGGTCGATTCCTCCTAGAACTCCTGGGGGTCGTCAGCATCACACTCAGGACTCCCCATCACCTGGGCCATGAGGCAAGAGCATTTTGTCAAGCAATTGAGAATGATCTGAAACCCCAGAATGGCCCTGGGAAGTGCAGGCACTCACAGGATGCTCTGTGAGCCCCAACAGGTAACATTTCAGCTCTGAGATGATGGGTGCCCAGTGGGCTCTGAGAAGGCAGCTAAGACGCCGGCTTACTCCCAGGAAAAGTGCATCAATTCTGCTGCCTTTGCATCAACACAAAGATCAGGAAGCTTGCCCTCACCTGAGATCTATTCCTTGCAGTTATTCCTCTGCTCAGAATCCTGCTGCCGCTTCTCTTAGGTGGTTGTCAAAGCCACAGGAGATGAGATACCTACACCTATTCTCCAGGTACCAAATTTTCCTCCATTGATGCTCTCACCAGTCAGATGTTCCAGCCCTTTCAGGCCTCTGGCCCTTCCCCACACTGCTCCCTTTGCCCAGTAGGCCTCACCATGGGAAACCTCCTGCCTTGGGAACCCACTGCTTCAAGAACCTCCTTGGAGCTCTTGAAAGTAAGGGCAATATCTTATGTATATATATCCACGCAGTGCTGGACACTGTGATGGCTGGTGTTCAGTAATCGATTGCTAGATCAGCAAATATCTACTAAGTATCAAATTACTTCAACTTTAGCAGCTTAAAACAACACGCATTTATTTCAGTTTCCATGGGTCAGGAGATTGGGCACAGCTTTGATGGATCCTCTGCTCCAGGTCTCACAAAGCTGCAGTGGGTGTGTCAGCCAGACTGTGTGCTCAACCGGAGCTTGGGGGCTTTAGAATTCAGTTCCTTGTGGTGTAGGACTGAGGCCCTCAGCTCCTAAAGGCTGCTTGCAGTTCCCTGCCACGTGGCCCTCCCCACAGGCTATTCACTCGTGGCCACGTGCAGCCTGAAGGCCAGTGGAAGAGGCTTGCTCTGGTCTGCGAGGGCAGTCTTATATAACGTAACCTAATCGTGAGAGTGACATCCCATCATCTTTGCCACGTTCTGCTGGTTAGACACAAGTCACAGGTCCCACCCAGACCCAACGGGAGGCCATGAAACAAGGACGTGTCTCATTGGGGATCACCTTAGAGTGTGTCTTCCATAACCAACAACTCAAAATGACTGATGATTTTAAAGATTAACATGTATTGAGCTCTTACTCTGGGTCAGACATTGTTCTAAGCCCTCTACAAGTATCGTCTCATTGAATCTTCAAACAGCTGTATAGGGAGGTGGTAGTATTACCCTCTTCCTACAGAATCCAGTAAATGAATGATGTAAACACCCAGCTCTGAATACCCTGACGAGGCAGAGAGGATTCATGACTCCCCCAAATGCAGTCCCTATCTCCGCACCCCAGGTCACAGAAGGATCAACTTCAAATCAGCTATCCACCTAGCTTTACACATGTTCTCTCCCTGTGCAGCTCTCTTCCTGTGACCAAGCCGCACGCTTTGGCCCATGTTCCCTCTACCTGACCCAGACCGTCTATACTTCCAGAGCCAGGCTGTCTGAGCAGGTTTGTGCGACTCAGTACAGGCCCCTCTCTGCAGCTGGGGACGCTGCAGACCAGTCCCTCTCTCTTTTTCTCTGGTTGATCATCTTTGTCTAATTCCTAACTCCTACTAATGCTAGAGATCTGTTTCCAGTGTCACGGTTCTCTCATCTTATCCACCTCCTCCCCTGCCTCTCACCCACCCCATGAATGGAGCTGACCCGTGAATTCAACCTCCACTGCTTACCAACAACTCACACACCTGTTCCTCCAGCCCCAGCCTATCCACAGAGCTTCAGGCCCAGAGATCCGACTGCTCCTACAAGATCTCAGGATCAACATGCTGAAATTGAACAAATTATCCTTTTCCCAAAGTCCTCTTATACTTTTCTCCTTAATACCAATTATAGAACTCTCTAGTTTATCTCTCACTCTCACACACCCTCTCCCTGCAGTCACATATTTTCCAGCTATTCCTCCTGATTCTATCTGTGTAGCATTTCTAAGTCCTTCTCCCCATCTCTGCCTTTACAGGGTCTTTCATGATATGTCATAGTCTACCTCTTGAGTGCCTCCTCTCTCCACCCCCTACACATCCCTCAGAACCCTGCCCTCTAGCAACACTGAGCCATCTTCAATTTCCTGAAGGAATAATTTCTCTCTCCCTTCTAGGACTTTATTCTTGATGCTTCCTCTACCTGGTAGACCTACCTCCACGAGTTCCTCTTTGACTGACTAACTCCTAATTGTCTTTCAGGATTTAGCTGAAATGCCACCTCTTCCAGGAAGCTTTCTCAGAGCCTCAGGCAGATTCGGCTGCCCTTTGTGGAACTCCCACCACTCCCGAGTCCTCACCACATGGTGCTGGCGCCATCTGTTCCCTCACTCATCTCTGAATTCCTCGAAGGCAGGGACTCTGTGTCCCCAGGGCCCAGCCAGAGCCTGTCTCACAGGGACTAGTGACAGATGTGAACTGGCAATAGCGACAATGAGCCCCCACCACCCACCTCACCTCCAGCTGTCACCTGTCCATTTTGTCTGCACACCTGCCCCCATCATATTTGTCTTGAGGTTGTGCCCTGCTATTTCTGGCCCAGGGCCTGAGTCCGTGACTCATGCTTCTCTCGGTACATTTCAAAGGTATTGATTTTTCTTTACTCCAGGGGTGCTGGACATGGTGTCTCTCCTATAAAAGGCTGAGTAAACAAAGCTCTCCCCTCCCGCTTGCTCCAAAAACACATACTCATCGGTGGCCTGTCTCTATGGCATTCATGTGGTGGGCTGCCTCAGGGAATATCTGGAATCTACTACCAACAGGAATGCACCCACTGGATTCCTGTGTCTCAATCCAAAGCCCCAAAGCCCTGTGCTTTCTCTACCTCAGCTGAATGTGGCTGAGAACCCAGCCCCAGGCTGGGTGCCATGGGAAACAAGACAGGGGAACTTACTAGGAACAAAACCAACATAAAAAGTGTGAACTGGGAAAGATACCTGTAATTCATATCACAGATGAAGGGCTAATTTCCCAGTATATAATGAGCCCCCAGAAATCAGTAAGAAAAAAAGACCAAAATACACACACACATACACACAAGGGGCTAGGGGTGGGAGGGTGGAGAGGAGGTTAAAACCTAGGAACAGTTTCAAGAGAATGGTTATTTAACATTTAAAATAGTGCGTCACCTCATTTATATATTTTAAAAAGGATACTGAAGATCATAATGTCATACCAATTTCCATGTCACCAGTTGTCACCATTTGTAACACCAGGTACCATATTTGACGAAGATTAAAAAGTCTGATCACACATTGTGCTGATGAGGATGTAAGGAACAGACCTTCTCATGCACTGGAGGTAGGAGGAGAAATTGGCACACTCATTATGAGAGGCAGTTCAGCCACATGCCTTAAAACCAGGACTGTCCACAGCAATTCATCTTCTAGGAATCTAATCCACATATACACATGCTAAAAGGCAAACTAATGCATGCCAAATTATTTTTTACAGCCTTTTAATAGCAGAAGATTGGAAAACAAAGGCCCCTCGACAACAGACTGGACTTTGCAGTGGAATTGTTTGTAGGCAGGTATAAAAAAAATTAAACTCTTGATGTACTGATATAGAAAGCTCTCCACAAGATACATTACTAAGTGAAAAAAAGGTGCAGAATAGAACGTATATTGTAACATTGTCACATACTATATTAACTGCATAAAAGTTGGGGGGCAATTATATGTATGTATGAAAGGGAGAAAGATAAATATATATATACTCACACATTTGCTTTAAAATGCATAAAATTTCTTTGGGGAATAGGAGTCAGAGAAAGAATTTCTTTTACCCTCTGCCTCGATTTCCTACTTACAGCCTTGCGCTATCCTGATCTCTCAAGGCACAGCCTCCCCACCCTGGCTGAGCCTCTCTCTTCTCCTCACCCTGGGTCTGGACACTCCTCTTGTCCCTGACCCAGTCCAGCTCTGCTCCAGCAGACTCGGGCGCATAAGCCTCCTGGACAGGGCACAGTCTCCGTCCCCTTGGCCACCCCCTGGTCAGGAAGACATTTGATGGGGAAAGGGAGACAGCATGGATCACGGATGCTTGGCACAGATGGTGTAATGGTCCCCAAGTTTGCTATCATCTTAAATGTTGCTGTTCCATAGCGTTCCACCCTCCCTGCTCTGCTTCTCTCACTCCACACACGTAAGTCAGGGGCTCCCCTCTGTTTCTGTGGCGCCAATTGTCCACTGTAGCAGATTATGCCCAGTATTTCATCCCCATCCCAGGCTTCCCTCCCAAGCAGACACTTGTCCGGACACACACTCATACGCTTGCTTGTCGAAGCCTCCTCCCTTGATCCCCCCTGCAGGGGACCCGGTTCAAATTCCTGGGTCACCAGCAACTCCCCCCCAACGGCACACCCGGCACCCACATCCTCAGATGTGTCCTTCCTGCCCCACCCCAACTCCTACCTCACGGTCTCTCACCTGGACCACACTCTAACATCCTTTTAATGGGTCTCCCTGCTTCCAAGACCCTCCTCTTTGTCAAGTTTCCTTCCACTCTGCTCCGGAGAGATGTTTCTAAGGTTCGAGGTTGACTGAGTGAAACTTCTGCATTAATACTTTCATGGCTCTCCCACTCTTTAAACTGAAATCTGAACCTGTTCGCATGTTTTTGTGAGACGTCTGTGGCCCGTGCCTGGCCTATCTCCCCGACATTCCTGGGGTCTTGGCAACTCCTGTCCCGGACCCCACGCTGAGCCATTACAAGCCTTCCTGAGACTGCTTACTTACCTCTTCCTTCCTGCACCCAGTGCCGAGTCTCCTCCAGCGCTGCGGGGCAGGGGCCGGGGGAGCTTTTGCTCGGGTGGAAACAGGATTAAACACTCTGGCTTGTCTCGCGTTGTGGCCCAACTCCCCAGCCTGCTGCTGTGTGATGTCGAGGTCCACCCCGGTACTTGGTGGGCTGGAGGAACTGCTCAGTACACGGAGATGGTTGTTTATTTGAGCACCAGTCACTGAGGTGCTCTCTTGGCTGGGGCACTTTGCGAATACCCAAGGGGAGGGTATTCCTTCCAAATGTCCCACACTTGGCCAGCGGGGGGCTGAAAGGACCAAGGCCAGGTGCCCAAAGAACCAGCTGTAGGTTCAAAAGGCCGGAAGGGGTAGAAATGGGAGGGGAGTGGGTGCCGGTTTGGACTGAAGGGAGGGGACTTGGCTGCCTCCTGCTGACCCTCAGAAGCAGCCCGCCTCACTTTTCCTGGATGTGAAAGCGCCAACCTCCCTAACGAGCTGGGGTCTGGGCAGATAAGGGCACTAGTTTCTCTAACTTACTGCCCTTTGAAGTGAAGTACTAGGGAGAGCAACAGCCTTCCAAGAAAACCCAACCCACAAGGACCTTGTGATTTTTTTCAAACGAAATGGACAGCAGAGGCAGTGGACGGACGCGGGCAGGGAGAGCCACAGCGGTGCCTGCGGGCACGACCCTGGGCCACAGGGCCAGCAGCTCTTGTGCAATGGGCGAGCGTTGGAGTAAAAGCCACCTGGGTTCACATCCCGCCTCCGTCCCTTACCAACTAAACGTCTATAGGGGACACCTGTGGTGGTTCCACCCAGCATCCCAGACCTTACCTTTGGTGAGCAGACACTATTCCCATGCTGTCCTGGGGGCTGGGAAGTGTTGACCTCTCTCCCCGGTGGCGGCCACGTGACCCAACCCTGGCCAATCGGGCTTCACTTCCTCTCCGCCCCGGCAAGGGGACAGAGCTGGGCACGTGACCCCTGTCTCCCAGTGGGGGAAATGTGCCCACAGCGTGGGGGTGAAAGGCCTTCTCTTTCCTGGGAAACGGCTTCGCTTGTAGGAGCCTGGAGCTTCTCTGATTACCTTGGCCACTGCAAAGGGCAAGGAAAGTCAGCCTGGAGGGAGGCAGATCTGAGAGTGGAGGAGCGAGGAATCATCGGAGAGCCTCGTGATTCCAGTTGTGTGAGCCAATGTTTTCTGTTTAATCAAAGGGGCTCTAGAATAGGTTCTGTCAGTGTGTTTCCTGACAAATACCACAAGTTGGGTATTTTCTTAACCTCACTTCACCCTCAAAATGAGCATAATGCAACTTATCTCGGAGGGGTGTAGGGGGAATAAATGAGCTGGGGCATATGCGCTCCTTAACCCTGGGACAGAGCAAGTGCTCAAGGAAGGATGCGTGCTGCAATTGTTAATATTCAGGACGTCCCTTTTCTCTCTGTTTTCCTGTCTCTCTAGCATTTGTAATTGGCCATGGTATCCTTTCTCCCAGAATCCATTTGCTACCTCTTGTCATCATTGCATCCCCAAAGAGGGGAGAAGCAGGTAGCTGGGGGCTCCGACCTCTGCCCCTCCCCCCTACTGACCCTGCCAACTGCTCTGGCCGTGGACTGCCCTCCCTCTTGGTCTACCCGGCCTCCTGAACTCCTTGGAGGGCCTGAGACGTTTTTTCCTTAGCTCTTCACATTCCTTAAAGACTTGATTGCTTTGCTATTGGGGTCTTGTCTTTTTAGCATGAATCTGCTGTTCCAATGCCTTCCCACAAATTCAGCGTTCTGCTTCAAACTGTATTTTGAAATTTGCATTTTGTGAAAAGTTATCAGGCTATGATCTGTGCACTGATGAACAGAGCAAATTGAGTGTTAGGTGCTTATAAGTGGGTTTTGTGCTTCTTGAAAATGAGCTTTTGGAAACCAAATATGTTCTAAAAAAATTAAGACAATGGGTGTGTGTTTATGGATGAAGTGTCCTGATGTCTGCCTCTTACCTTCAACTAGTCTAGCCAAACTATCTGAGAGAGAAAGAGCTGGCAAATGGAACAAAATTGCATGGCAGAAACGTGCCCTAGATGCAGATGAAGGCTATAAGTTGTTCATAATGCTGTTTGTGTTATTTCCTTTAGAGTTAATAGTTACTAAATAAATGCTAGGAGAGAAAAAAGAATGAGTATAAGCCACTCAAGGTAATGCAAAGTAAAAGTGGGCCATGTTAATTGTCAATTAACAGCCTCAATCAGGTATACCTATATTTTTAAACTGACACCTTTTTATTAAGCATTTCAGGTATTTTTGTTGGAACCATCTGGCATCATTAGTCACATTCTCAGCATTCACAGCTTTAGTTCCGTACAGTTTGTCCTGACCCATTTCTCATGCCTGCTGATTTCTGCCTGCCCTTACCTCTGGCCTGACATTGACCTAGGGGTTCCTTCTCCTCTTTCCATCTTTGCCTTCCCTGGCCCTGCAGGTGGATCCTCGGGAGAGCACATCTGGCTCTCTGAAGAGAGCTGACCACGCAGTCTCTGCTGGCTTGGGTAAACCCCTCTCCTGCTGGTGGAAATTCTTCTATTCCAGTGGGACCTCCCAATGCTCAAACAGAAATGGAACTAGAATTCATATAAATGAAATCAAGTTCCCTGTGCTTACTGTTATTGCAAAACATAAAAGTAGTTGATTTGATTTTCACAAAGCTTAGAGAGTGTTTTCGCAAAGTTTCAGGATGGACTGCCTTGATAGGCAAGCCCTGTGACCTCTGAGAAAGGCTTGGTGGTCCTTGGGGGGCACCTCAAAGCAGAGAGCAGTTAGCCCCGGGGCAGCCCAAATGAGTTGCGAGGAGAGGCCTGTGGTCCGCCAGCTGGAAGGCACGGACCACGTGCATTAACTCATCATGGGCTCGGAAAGCAAACTCAGGTTCCAGGCACATGCCCCCAAATCAAAAATCCCACGTGCACATCCTCCCAGGTGCACAGATTGATTTGCAATTGAGCTGCTTCCCACAAGGGCAACTTCATATCGTATGCTCCTGGGTGAGTAGCAGCAGTGATTTAATTTAAAAATTGTGTGATGAGTCTAAAACAGCACTGGTTAAAATTAGCCCAGACATCCTGCTGCACCTCTGCTCAAATCTTATGGTTGTCAGGCCAAGCCAATTTCTTCCTGCTCCCAAGAATCCTTCCCTGCCCTCTCAGCCCACATGGAGCCATTCTCAGGGCTTCTTGCCTCTGTCACTCACTGTGATCCTTTCCTGTGCCCTGTCTTGCATAGAGCAATCAGTTTATGGTCTTCAATCAGTTTCAATCCTGTAGGGATGATCATGTAGCATGTCCCAGATAAGTTGGCTTGTCTGTTACAAGGCCTTCATTTTGCACAATTTTAGGGAGTACCATCACTGCTGAACATAAAGTTGGGGGGGAAACAGAATAGGTGAATGCCACATGCAATGGGACGTGAGCAATTCGGTGGTCCAGGTTGTTGGTGTGTGATGTCTTACCTCCTGAATATTATGCCCAATATTGAAATCTTCTACTTGGCCAGTGGGGAGCTCACACTGATTGACTGAAGTAATTTAGTATCCATCCCACAACAAAGTCTAAACTAAACTAGACAGGGACCAAGGCAGAATCTACAAATGGACCCCAGGGAAATGACCATGACCTTTCTGAAGGTCACAGAATCTGACTCTGCAGTACTCTGTTCTTCTCTGCATCCCTGGCCTGGCTTTGAGTCTCCACTGACCCAAGCCAGCTGCCCTCCCAGAAGCAGACAGCCTTCGGTTGGGATAGTCTTGTGGGAGCCTTGCCAAGTGTCAGGATGGAGACCATGAACCCACATGGGCGGGTACTCGCTTCCTCCACCAGAGCTTCCATGGCTAGAAAAGACTTAGCCTGGAGACCCTGCAGGGAGAGGGTTGGTGGAGTTCAGGACTGGGATTATTCTCTCAGCAGCATATTTTGGGAACTATGAGCCTTTCTTAGAAAGCATGGGCTGGGAGAGAATTCCTTTCCCACCAGCATCCTGCATATCATGGAAGAGTAATCTGACCCACCAGGACTGGACTTGCCATTCACCACATCTGCCTTCAGGAGAGACTCCTGGGTTCAGCTTTGAAGAGAGGGGCCTGGTGTATTAGCTAAGGCTCTCCAGAGAAACAAAATCGCAGGAGATATCTGTAAATACAAAATTTGTAAAATTGTCTCACGTAACCATGGAGATGTAGAGTCCAAGGTGTGTAGGGCAGGCTACAAGCTGGTAGCTCTAATGAAGGTCCTCAATGAAGTCTCAGGAGAGGCTGGCTGGCTGAAGCAGTAAGAGTGATTGTCTCTTCTGAATCCTCCTTAAAAGGCTTCAAGTGATTAGCTTAAGCATTGCTCATTGCAGAAGACAATCCCCTTAGCTGATACAAATGCAATCAGCTGTGGATGCAGCCAATGTGGCCATGATTTAAGTCCATAAAATGTCCTCATAGCAATAGACAGGCCAACGCTTTCCCAACCAGATGACCGGACACCACCACCTGGCCAAGTTGACACATGAACTTGACCATGACACCTGGGAAGGGACCACTGGTCCCCAGAAGCCCCAGGACAATATCCTTTATCAGGTGGTATGTTCACTTCCTGTGGCTGCTGTAAGAAATAACTGCAAACTGGGTGGCTTAACAGCAATTTATTCCCTCACATTCTGAGGACAGTGGTATGAATCAAGGTTTTGGCAAGGCCATGTTCCCTCAGACGGCTCTAGGGGAGGACCCATTCTATGTCTCTTCCAGCTTCAAGTGGTTCCAGGCATTCCTTGGCTTTTGGCCACATCACTCCATTCTCTGGGTCGTCAGTGGTCATTCTTTTTTTTTTTGTATACTGCATGGTGGGGTTACATTTCATTCTTTTTCCATGCAAGCATCTTGTTATGGCAGCACCATTTGTTGAATTTTTTGTTTGTTTTTGTTGGTTTCTTTTGTTTGTTTTGATTTGGGAAAGTGCCTGTCTGGGAATTGATCCCAGGTCTCCTGCATGGCAGGCGAGAATTCTACCACTGTACTATCCTCACACCCTCTCACTCTTCCTCTTTTGTCTTCTTCTTTGTATGTCTCCTTATAAGGCTGATCAAAAGAAGTGAAGTCACCAGTGAAATCAAAGATGCAGGTTTGCTGAAGGAGAAACTGCCCAAGCAGGGAGGTCTCCAACTGGGGGAGCTGCAGTGAGATCTCAGCAGCCATCTGGTCAAGCTGCTTATAAAGGCATTCGGGGAATTTCCAAATGGGGGTTACAATGACTAGCTGATCATAAAGTTCCTATTACATGGTGCGGCTGGGAAAGTCTCATAAAGTGGGGAGCAGATATTCGTTGATTAGTATGGTATGTGTGTCCATTCTGATACACTCTTTCTACCAGCTTGTCACTAGGTGCGCTGAACTGCAGTTCTGCAGTGTGCATTCCATTTCCTCATACAGCCCCTGAAGTTGATTGTTCTTGTCTTCTGGAAAATCCTTTCTCTGCAAGGGGTCCTTCCTGCAATACCTGACACAGGCAGCCATTTTATTGTACTTACCAGGCTACATGTGGTGCATTTAGGGTACACCTGGGTAGTCCAGGTACATCCCTCCTCTCAAGATCCTTAATCACTTCTTTTTCCCTATAAAGTAATGTTCACTCTTGCCATTATCAGGTGATATTCACAGGTTTTGGGGTAAGGACGCGGACATATTTTTTAGGGGTTCACTAATTCAATCTACTTCAGGTGGTATGTTACTACCAGGTCTGCATGTTATCCTGCCCTTCAGGAGTGAGCCCAAGGTTGGCTGTAGAGGTAGTTGCCCAGTGCTGGGCAAATCGAGGATGGAGGTTGGAAGAAACACACACACACAGTGGCCGTGAATCTTAGGAGGTATCAGTGGCTGGGAGGGGGATGTTGGAAATTCTGTCCCTCTCCCTGTCCATGACAGGACAGCCTTTTCTCCTTCTAACAGGTTTTGAGACAAAACATGGTTTGAGTGACTCAGAACTGTGCCTGAGCAGGGCAGCTCTATCATAGTCCACAAATCACAGATATTTTGGGAGCAACACCGATTCCCCTGGCAGTGGTGGAGGGCTGATGAGATGGACATTTGATTTCTGTTCTTTTGTGCAGAGGCCCACTAAAAGCTCAGGCATGAGTTGAAATGGCACGTTTCTGTTTTTCTCCTCTGCAGAGTAATGGATGTACTTTGAAACAAGCCAACTACCTCGTGGTCCCTAGGATTAAAGCCTGTCCAGGAGGTGGGGATGGAGCTGTGGCCATGGGGTTCCCAGGATATTGATAGAGGGATGCTGCTGAGCTGTTGGCCCCTGGCCCTGCCTGTGATGGCCGTCAGGGTGGGCAGCTCCAAAACTGAGAGAGAGACAACCAGGAAAGCTGGGGTGGCTGATGGCTCCCCCCTTGCTGCTCTTGGGGTGGGTTCAGCCTGAGGAAAGACAGGCGGAAGCAAAGGCAGATGGGCAGGGTCTGGGAGCAGGGACTGTGGGAGAGGCAGACAGGCATTGCAGCAATTCCTCCACGGCGCAGAGAACACAGGTTGATGCCTCTAGACATAGCCTCTGTAAAGCATTCTGTAGGGTTGGGATTGCTGGTTCAGACTCTTGCCCTGCCAGCCGTGCTGAGCTGCCACCTGGTCTCTCTGTGTCTGCTGTGTGACCACCTGAGCCCTGATCAGTAAGGAGGACAAAAGTTCCTCTGCCCTTAGCCTGTGTAAGTGCCGCCCCACTAAAGAGGGAGCTCAGAACAGTCTTCTTGCCATCTGCTTCCTCTGCCTCTATCTCTGTTTGCCTTTCTCCTATTCACTAAGAATGGAAAGAGGTGGGATTTCCACTTCTTCTTCCTATCTCAGAGAGGTTAGTTGACTGTTCTGTGCCCCATGCGGCTCTTTGTAAAGTGGCAACAAGAACAGCCCCTGATGTCTTAGGGGTCAGGGGTGCTATGGCATGCCACACAAGTGGTCGGCTTAAACAGCAAGAAGTTTATTGGCTCACACTTTGGAGGCTGGAAGTCCAAAATGAAGGCGTCGGCAAGGCCATGCCTTCCCTCAAAGTTGGCTGCACTGAGGTGACAGCAGTCTCGGACACTTGGTGAGCTCTCCGTCCTCTCTGCAGGCTTCTGCTGCCCTTTGGCTTCTGATGGACTGCATCTGAATTTCCTCTCCTTATAAGGCCTCCAGTCAAGTGGAGTAAGACCCACCCTGATTCAATTTGGCCTCAGGTAGAAAGGATCTTCGAAGGTCGTATTCATAAATGAGTCCACCCCTTAACTAATAACAACATCTTCAGAGACCTTCTTTATAAATGGGTGCACACCTGTGAGAACGTGCATTAAGATTTGAACTTGCCTTTTGTGGGATAGATGGTTCAATCCACAACACTGGATTCCAGGAAATTTCCCATGTGCCACTCTCCCTCCCTCCTTTCTTGGGTGAAAAGGAATGCTGAGAAAAATTATTTTTGCAGGAAAGAGTGAAAAGCACAGTAGTTTAATGCTTTCAAAATATTAATCCTGTTGCTTATTTTATCTGCAAGCATGTTTGACTATGTGGTTTGCATAGAGTTGCATCAATAATGGTTTCTTTCTGATAGGCGCTCACATTTAGAAAGAATGAAGAACTTCTTCTAACATGGGAAAAACACAAAACAACAATGACAAAAATCCACGCACACACCAACCCTGTAAAAATAACCAACAACAACAGCCAACCATTCTAAATGAGGAGGAGAGGACAGCTCCTTGTTTAGAAGAGCAGGACTCTTCTATTTTCTCTGGGGTATGGCACATCCAGCAAGGGGCACACACTGGGGACAAGATTGAAAAAAAAGAGAGAGAGAGATGGTGACTTCAGCATTCTGGCTAAATAACATACTAAATGCTTGCAATATGGAAGCACATTAACCAATACCTCTTGGAGTTTTCTTGATATTCCTTGTCAAGAGGAACCGTTTGCTTTCCTTGCCTTCATTAAAAGCATTATTGCCAATATCTATTTAATAATGCATTTGTTTTCCTAGCAAAGGTTTCAGTTCAGCCTGCATTTTCCCTTGGCTCAGAGTTTGAGTCTCACGTAAGCCAACCAATATGTGACCTTCTCAAGGGAAATATAAATGAAATCCTGTCTTTCATTTATATTTGGTAATGATGACCAAGTCTGGTAATCATGCTTGCCGGAGCTATGCATTGGATCAGCATACCAGTCTTACCTATAGCTCCTTATAGCTCTGCCAGATGAGGTGGTTTTCAGTTAATTCAGCCACTTACAAATTTCTATTAGGCAAGGGCAGAGCTTTTAATCTGATACATCTTAAACAGTTTTAAGATGGTCCAGTGATTTTACTTCATTAAAGGCTACACACATATGATGGATAACTCAGATCTCAAAAGTTAAAAAGTCACTTTACAAATCAGTTTCCCCAACTATTCAATTTTTTTTCTCATGAGTTTTCAATTTAACTACTGGAACTGGAACATTAAAAATGTTTCTAATTATTTTCATTTATTTTAATAGATTTTTATTATTAAAAGAGCATGCATATGTTCTGGTTTGCTAGCTGCTGGAATGCAACATACCAGAAATGAAAGGGCTTTTAAAAAGGGGAATTTAGTAAGTTGCTAATTTACAGTTCTAAGGCTGGGAAAATGTCCCAATTAAAGCAGGTCTATAAAAATGTCCAAATTAAGGCATCCAGGGAAGATACCTTGGTTTAAGAAGGCCAGTAATGTTCAAGGGTTCTCTCTCGGCTGGAAGGGCACATGGCGGACATGGCAGCATCTGCTGGCTTTCTCTCCAGGGCTCTTGCTTCGTGAAGCTCCCCGGGAGGCGTTTTCCTTCTCCATCTCCGAAGGTCGCTGGCTGGTGTGTGGTTCTCTCGGCCTCATGGCTGTGCTCGGCGATGCTGTACCTTTTTCATTGTTCTCAAAAGGCCACTGGCTGGTGGACCCTCTGCTTCGTGGCTCTGCAGTATTCTCTCTTGTGGCTGTCTCTTGGCTCTGTCATTTTTCTCTGCTCTCCTCAAATCTCCAGCCTTCTACAAAATATTTCCTTTTTTAGGATTCCAGTAAACTAATCAAGACCCATGTAGAATGAGTGGAGACACGTCTCCATCTAATCCAGTTTAATACCCACATTAGATTGAGTCACATCTCCATGGAGATAATCTAATTAAAATTTCCAACATACATTTCTGATTAGGGATTAGAAGGAAACGGCTGTCTTTACAAAATGGGGTTAGGATTAAAACATGGCTTTTCTAGGGTACCGAAATCTTTTCAAATCAGCACAGCTTATATTTGTGGGAAATTTTAACATAAAACAGCACAAATACTAGGGTGAAAAAAAATCCTTTTCAAATCAACATAAATTGATAAATATGATTAGCATTTTGATGTATACCTATCAGTATTTTTTCCTATTAGGCTGAACCCTATGAAATTGGCAATATTCAATCATTTTCAACTGAAACATGTTTTGTTTGGTTGAATCTAAGAAATAAACATAGAATCCTCGATATTTATTTCAGCACTTGGTTTATTTTTTGCTTAATATTTCTGGAACAATTCCTCATGTTAAAGATACTTTCATTAAAAATATTACATGAACTTATTAAATGGGGCTATCACAATTTATTTAATCGATCCCTACTACTGGATATTGGGTTGTTCCCTCCCCCTACTTTTAAAATTGATAATTGTAAATAAGATTTAATAAACATTCTGGTCGCTATTTGATTGCTTTCTTTTAACAAATTGTTAGAAGTAGATTTCCTGGTCAGTAGGTTTGAATATTTAGTCCAGGCTTTCCAAGCACTTAACCTCCTTCCTGGTCTGCGTCTTGGGGGTGGGGTGGAGAGGACACGCCAGACCTTCTCCACTCAGGCTTCCTAGGGCAGTAGTGATAGTAGCCAGCTTATTGCCTGGGCTGTTCTAAGTACCTTACATACCACCAACAAATTTATTACTCATGCTCTGTGAGGATGGTACTGTTATGCCCATTTGCAGATGTAGAAATTGAAGCAGAGAGAGGTTGAATGACTTGCCCGAGGTGGCACGGGTAGCAGATGTCAGCACTGGGAATTGCACCATGCAGTCCAGTCCAAAGTACGTGATAGGCTTTGGGTAGGAGTTTCTGTGAAAGATTGGTCAAGTGACTTTGCCGCAGTCTTCCCACCAGTCCTCTGCAATGCTGTGAGCAGGGAGTTATCCTCGACATGACCATCTTGGTGTCTGCGAGGCCAGAGTCCTTCTTCCACCATTGGTGGGCTGACCTGACGTCTGGCTCAAAGGAGCAAGGCAGTGCTGCTCCTCCTGCACCTGCAGCAGGGTGGCTGCTGCATGGACTAGGGACCAGCCCCTGACCCAGAAAAGACCCATGTATAGGCTGCTAAGAACTTTAGGGTGGCCAGCAGTGATGAGTTGCTCCACCGAGGGAGATGGTCATGAGCTAAGCTAAAAAGCAGGCTCCCAGCAGGGCTTTGCCTGGAGCATTTATAAAAATGTGTTTGGCCCCTAAGTAAGTGAGAGGCGAGCAGGGTGGATGTGCAGTCTGGTAAGGAAGATAGACAAGACACAGACACCACAGCCACATGTCCAGGCCAGAGCCAGGAGCATCAAGCATTTTCCCTTCTAGTAGGTTGCTCAGGCTCTGGAGGGCAGCTAGGTTGCTGAAACTGCTGACAGAGGCTTGCCACCTGCTCTTGAGCTGCCTCTCCAGAGGAGCTGGTGCAGGTGAACCCCAGGCATCCAAGCAGAAGAAACCTAGTTCCCAGATTACATACTCCTAAAACAGAAGGACCTGTGTTTTGTTGTTCTGGCAGGCCAGGGATGGTTGGAATGGGTGATCAGCCTCCAAGGTCATGAAATGCAATCTTTCATGGGGAGAACATGCCTTCTATTTAGGCTGTGTCCTTTGCCATTTCTTTGCTTCCTCTTTTGTTTGTTCTCAGAGACTCATCTCAGTTGTTGCCTCCTCCAGTATTAAACCAAAGTCCAAGGCCTGAAGGAGTCATACACAGCACATGATGGATAATTAGTAAATACTGTTGCAGAATGTATGAAGACAAAGCTCAATGTAGTAAATGCTTAACCATCACTTTCTAGTTAAGGAGAAAAAAACACTATTGATTTCGGTTTTCAGCAAAATCACCTTTAATGATTAAGCTATAGATATTTTTCAGGCTCATTTCCTTTGTAATTGAGAAACTGGTGATTTGGAAGAACCACTGAAGACCCCTATATAAAACTCACTGACCTGTTTCTGACTTCATTGAAGCATATGGAGTTGATGTAGCCAAGGGCCAGTTGAGATTAGACTGGGCTGAGTACCTGGCATAAACATATCTGTCTACCTTTGCAGAAAGTGAGCAGATGGAGAAAGAGGCTTATCCTTTCTGGAAAGTCATTAATAAACCACTTAGAAACCATATCAATTCACTCTGCGAAGAATCAATTCCTTTCAAGAGTACAGAGCAGCATCTAATAGTTCTCAGTAACTACCATGGACCTAGTACTGTGTTAGGTATTTTCCTGTAAGTTATATAATTTTATCTCCTTAATGGTCCTAGGGAGCAGGATATTATGTCATTTTGCTTATGAAGAACTTGAGGTTTGGAGTTAATTAAAGTGCTCTGACTGGGGTGTGGTGAGGATTCACAGTGAAAAATGCTTGAGAGAAGATTCAAGTGCTAATCACACAATTTTGTGGTGTCTCCCATGAATGGGGAAATAGTTTGTCAAAGATAAGCCTGTGCCCCTTACTTCCCTCAAGAAGTGGACCAAGTCTACAAGGGTCCTAACTAACCAACCATCCTATGTCCTGGAAACCTTGGCATAGACTCTGATTTTCTCACCTGTACATGACTATTCCTTTGACAAAGGAGAATGTGAACTTTTCTCTCCTGTGTTTCTTACACTGCGATGTATTTCATCTTGACTTACAAGGAGATTCCTTCCTCACAACTCTTCCTCATGGTCAAAAAACCATCTTCCCCAATTATGGGTATTTAGGGGAGGGTATAGAAAATAGGAGGGCTCCTCTACTAGCTCTCATTTCGTGTATCACGTCCAGGAGGTGAGTGCTGTACCTTTATATTTAGCATGATGTTAAGGCTAATTGCGCCTCTAAATCAAAGGAGATCCTTCAAATAAAATGGGAAATGATTAAGCACAGTAGAATCTGATTTTCTAGTGAGAAACTTAAATGTAGAACTGGGCTTTCCATCAGCCCAGGAGACACAAGACCAGGCCTGAGGTGGGGGTGGTGTGGAGGGAATGAAATTGGATTTCCCTACCAGGTCTCCGGGGGTGACTCGCATTGTGAGTGCTGGCCATGGTGCTGAAACATCTTTACCAGAGTGATAGTGTGTGCTCAGAATACCAGGTCATCGCTTAGCACCTTGGGTGCTTATTTCTCTTCAGATGACTGAGGCTCCCCCTGGAAAAAGAAATTAATTCAGTTCCTTCTGATCTCGTTGCATTATTCTGGGATGGCTGAATGACCATGACAAGGAGGTTCTGGTGAACCAGGCCCCACAGGACTTCTCACTATTAGTGAACTGACCCTGCACTCTAAGACAGAGTCACAAGTTCTGGGAAGCAGAGGAAAATTCTTTGTGTAGGATACTGTTTGCAAACTCTATTCTCAAGTAGTCCTTGAGCTGTCGCTGCTGTAGCTGCTTCAGAAGCTCTGGTCCATCCTTCAGAAGGAGAGCCTCCTCCATCACACAACTCCAAGGAACAGTCTCTGGGATATGATTTACTGGTTTAATAGTTTATTTTATTTTTAGATGGAGAATATTCGATTGAAAATATTTTGCATGTTCCTGAGACATGTAATAGATTAAAGGATACTGCTCTGGTTTAAGTCGGGGAGTGTCTGAAACCCCAGTCACAGATTCTGCCCCCAGGAGTCTACGTAGGTACCCTATGGGCCATGCGGCAAACCTGGAAACCATTCATTTTAGTTCAACATTTTCTTGACCTTTGATTTGCTTTAATTTATCCTTTGAGATGAAGTTCAGGTCACTTTCTGTGGGAAGTTTTCCCTGAACTTCAGGCTGAGTTAGGGCTGTGCTCCCACCTGTCACCACAGATTGCACTGTTGGGTGATTGTGTATCTCACACTCAACTGACAGCAAGGTTCTTGAGGGCCAACATCACGTGCCCAGGGCACACAAGGAAGAATGGTGGGCTACCGTTTTTGGTAATTATATCTTGAGATACAATTCACATACCATGCAATTCACCCATTAAAAAGTATAAAATCCAGTGTTTTTAAAGTATATTCAGAGGTGTACAACCACCACTAGAACCAATTTCAGAACATTTTCATCATCCCACAAAGAACCTCTATACTCTTCAGCTATCACCCTTCAATTCTCCACCCTACCACCATGCCCAGCCCTAGGCACCTGCTAATCCACTTTGTCTCTATAGATTTGTCTACTTTCCAGACATTTAATATAAATGGAATCACACATCGATGGTTTTTCGTGACTAGCTTCTCTCCCTGAGCAGAATATTTTCAAAATTCATCCATACTGTAGTGCATATCAATGCTTTATTCCTTTTTTGAGGCTGAATATTAGTCACTGTATGGATATGTCACCTGTTGGTTTTTCTCTTTTGGTTAATGAACATTTGCATTTCCATCTTTTGGCTATTATATAAACATTCATGCAGAAGTTTTTGTGTGGATTTATATTTTCATTTCTCTCAAGTATACAACTAAGTGTGGAACTGCTGGGTGAAATGGTAATTCTGTTTAATTCTTTTTGCAGAACTGCCAGACTGTTCTCCAAAGTGGCTGCACCATTTACATTCCTTTCAGCAGTGTTTGAGGGTTCTGATTTCTCCACAATCTTACGAGCATGTATTTTCTGTCTTTTTTATTATAGCCCTCTGAGGGGATGTGAAGCAGTATTTCATTGTGGTTTTGATTTGCATTTCCTAGATGACCAAATATTGAGTATCTTTTCAAGGGTTTAATTGCCACTTATATATCTTCTTTGGAGAAATGTCTGTTCAAATCCTTTTCACTTTTTTAAATTGGGTTATTTGTCTTCTTATTATTGAATTGTAAGAGTTCTTTATATATTCCAGCTACAAGTCCCTTGTCAGATTTATTCTTTGCAAATATTTTTCCCCGTGCTGTGGATTGCCTTCAGTGATATACCATTTGTCTATTTTTAATTTTGTTTCTTGTGCTTTTTGTGCCATATCTAAGAAACTATTGCCAAATTCAAGGTCATGAAAATTTATCTCTGTTTTCTTCTAAGAGTTTTATAGTTTAATCTCTTACATCTAGGTCTTTAATATATTTAAAATTTTTGATGCATGTAGTGTGAAGTAGAGATCCAGGTACATTCTTCTGCATATGAATATCCAGTTGTCCTGGTATACCGTTTGCTGAAAAAACTATCTGCCATTGAATGGTCTGGACATCCTTATTGAAAATTAGTTGACCAGAGATGTATGGATTTATCCCTGAACTTTCAACTCTCTTCTCATTCATCTAAATGTGTATGCTTGTTTCAGTACTGCATAGTTTTGATTACTGTTTGTGATGATCAAAATTCATGTGTTAAAGTTCGCTTGTTTATGGTGTCCAGTTGTTTGGTCAAACAAGCATTGTCCTGATTGTTACCACGAGGATATTTTAAGTACTTAAATCATTAGTCAGTTGATTGCATCTATGGCTGATTACATCCACAATCAACACAGGATGTTGCCTTCAGCAATAAGGGAAGTATCCTTGTCCAATCAGTTCAAGGACTTAAGGGGAAAACTGAGGATTTCAGCAGTCAGAAAAGGGAATTTCTATCTCTACTCCAGACAGCCAGTTTTCTGGGGACTTCATCATCAGCTTCGCTGAATTTCCGATTTGCAGCTGCTGTATGGAATTTGGACTGGCCATAACCCACAGATGTGTCAGCCAATTCATATAAGTCTCTTAATATTTATGTGTTTATATCCTGTTGGTTCTGTTGAGAACCCTGATTAATGCAATGTTGCTTTGTATTAACTCTTGAAATCAGGAAATGTGAGTCCTCCAACTTTGTTCTTCTTTTGCAAGATTGTTTTGGCTCTTTTGGTTCCTTTTGGTTTCCATATGAAGATACTACTATCAACTTGTCAATTTCTGTGAAGAAGTCAGCTGCGATTCTGATAGGGATCAAGTTGAATCAGTAGATCAGTTTGGGTAGTATTGCCATTCTGACAATATTAAACCCTCTGATCTGTGAACATAGGATATATTTTCATTTATTTAAGCTTTAGTATTGAAAGTTCTTCCTTCACACAGTTTTATAATGTTCAGAATAGAAGTTTTTCACTTCTTATGCTAAATTTGTACCTAAATATTTTATTATTTTTGATGACAATAAAAATGGAATTTTTCTTAATTATATTTTCGGATTGCTCATTGCAAGTTTAAGGATATACCATTGCTTTTTACATATTTTGATCTTGTACCCCACAACCTTACTGTTATTCCTAATGGATTGTTTTGTGGATTCCTTAGGATTTTCTATATACAATATCCTGACATCTACCATGATTTTACTTTTTCCTGTACAATCTTGAAGCCTTTTATTTCATTATCATGTTTAATTGCCCCAAAGAGAACCTCCAGTCTTGAGAGCAGACATCTTTGTCTTTTCCCTGATCTTAGGGGGAAAACATGCATCTTTCACCATTAATTATGATGTTAGCTATGGATTTTTCATTGATTCCCCTTATTGGGTTGAGGAAATTCACTTCTCTTCCTAGTTTCTTGAATGTTTTCATCATGAAATTGTTTTGTATTGAACAAACGTTTTTTTCTGTGTTGAGATGATCAAGTGATTTTTAAAAATTCTGTTGATTGATGTATTATATTAATTGATTTTTGGGTGTTAAACCAACCTTGCTTTCCTGAGATAAATCCCACCCTGTGATTATGTATAATCCTTTTTATATGTTTCTGGATCCAGGTTGCTTTTTTGTTGAGGACTTTTGTTGAGGACTGATAACAGGTTGCAGTTTTCTTTCCTTATGATGTCTTTGTCTGACTTTTTATTACAGTAATTGTGCCAGTTTGAATCTGTGGTGGACCCCAGAAAAGCCATCTCCTTTAATCCTCATTCAATATTACTGGCTGGGAAGTTTTTGATTGTTCCCATGAAGATGTGACTTGCCCGACTGTGGGTATGAACTTTTGATTAGATGGTTTCCATGGAGTTGTGACTGTATACATTCCAGGTGGTTCTTGATTAGTTTAGAAATTCTTTAAAAGTGGGATCATTTTGGAAAGAGTCCCTTTTAGAATGATGAGAAAGCCATGGGAGTGCCAAGAGCCATGAGGATTGCCCACACAGCCAGAGATCTTTGGAGATGAAAAGGAAAATACCCCTGGGGAAACTTCATGAAGCAAGAAGCCTGGAGAGAGAGCTAGCAGATACTGCCATGTTCACCATGTGCCTTTCCAATTGAGAGACAAACCCTGAATTCATCGGCCTTTCTTGAGTGGAGGTAACCTCTTGTTGGTGCCCTACTTTGGACATTTTTATAGACTTGCTTTAATTGGGATATTTTCACGGCCTTAGAACTGTAAACTAGCAACTTATTAAATTCCCCCTTTTAGAAAGCCATTCTGTTTCTGGTATATTACATTCCAGCAGCTAGCAAACTAGAACAGTGAAATTGGCCTTATAGGATGAATTGCAATGTGTATTCTCCTATTCTATTTTTTGTAAGAGTTTGTAACAGATTGGTATTAATTATTCTTTAACTATATGGTAGAATTAACCAGTGAAGCCATTTAGGCCTGTGTGTTTCTTTGTGGGTAGTTTTCTGATTACTAATACAAGCTCTTTCCTCTTTTTTTTCTCTTTACTTTTTATAAGTAAATTCAGATTTTTTTCTTTTGAGTCAGTTTTGGTGCTAGATTGATGTTTAATGAGCTTCCTATTCAAGGTAGAGCAAGAATGCATCCACAGCATTCATAATAGTTGCCCAGACCCTGATTGAACATTTACAAGGATGGGGAATTCTCTCCAAAGTAAGACAGTGAATTCCATTTTAAGATTACTATGATAATAAGAAGCTTAATCTTCATTATGAGCTAAAACATGCCTCATATAGCTACCACTTTCTAGGACTATATAATACAAATCTCATCCATCTTCGCAGTTGGGTTTTCAAGTACTTAAGGAGAGAGACCATATCCAACTTCTCTTGGCTAAACTTTCCCATTCCTCGGACAATATTTGAGTCCCTACACTTGTTTGCTTTCCTCTGTACATAGGAAAGTTTTGTCTATAACACTCTTGAAGTCTGGAGTTGGGTTTGAAGGGTATGTAAGCACCTCACATTTATACCTCTTGACCTATTACTCTTTGGTTTCATCTCATTGCTGCAGTTTGGCATCCCTCCTGTATACTTTTCGGATCCCTCTCCATATCGTACTGAAGAATTTGAGGATTCTTTCTTTTTTTTTTTTTTTCAGCAGAGAGACTGGTGGTGTGAAACCAGTATTTCTTTTATCTAGATTGCTTTGGTATAGAATTAGAAAGTAAGCTCTATAAGGGCAGGGACTTTTGTCTGTTTTGTTTACTGCTATAATCTCAGCACATGGAAAATATTTGACATATAGTAGGTGCTCATTAAATATTTGGTAAATAAATGAAACATGTCAGACTAATGCTGACATTTCCTGGACCTAGATATAATGGAGATGATGCTAGAACTTGTCAGAAGAATGAACTATCACTTAAGGATCCTCATGCTTTATACGTCAGTGTAAGTTTCTTCTCTAACCTGCTCATGTCTGCATGGGGGTGGATGACTGGGCTAGGGTTCATTTATTTCCAGTAAAAGCAGCACAAGAAAGCCAAGTGCAGCCTTATGATAGGAAATAAAATGAGTATAGATGCTGATAAAAATACCAATAACAGTTTATATTTGTTGAGGGTTCACTTTGTGCATAGCATTTCACATGCATTATCACCCTTGAATCCTCACAACCCTATTATTTTCAAAGGACTGTGATAATCCACAAGGCCACTGCTTCTCAGTGACACAGATCCCATCAGTCACTGCTGCGTCCATGCACAGAGCAAAGTTTGGGGAAGATTCAGGTGCCTGTGTCAGAAAAGATAGTTGGGAGATGAGGCAATCAGAGAAGTGAACCTGCTGGGAAGCTCATGGCATTGGGGGTGACATGGTAACATGGGAATGAAGGACAGAGCTCTCACTGTATTTTAAAAAATGAATACAAGAGTATCTGTTTAAAAGCTAGTTTTAAAGGGATTGAAATTTAATGCCTTGAAAGCTACAGTTTTCTTCTTTTAAAGCCATGTTTATTGAGGTATAATTTAATGCGGTAAACTTCACCCTTTAAAGTGTACAGTTCAATGAATTTGGGAAAATGTTTATAGTCATGCAAACCCCATTACAATAATGATATTGACGTTCTGTCTCCTCAAAAAGGTCCCACATGCTCCTTTGCATTCAATCCCCTTCCCAGCCCAGCCCACCTCCCAGCCTCTGGCAACCACTGATCTGGTATCTGCCCTTAGAATTTTTTTCCAGAATACCATATAAATGGAATTATATAGTCTGGGGCCTTTTGTGCCTGAATTCTTTCACTTAGCATAATTCTTTTGAGATTCATCCGTGCTCCTTTCCATTGCTGCCTCTTCTATTTTTAAAGAGTTTGTGCAATTGATATTATTTGTTCCTTAGATATTTGGGAGAATTCTTCAATGAAGGATTCTGCACCAGAAAGGATTATTTTAAAGAACAGGAATTCATCGCATATTTTGGACACTCTGACATTAAGTACAGGAATCACTTTCACTTTCTAACCTTGACAGGGAGGGACTTGGATGTCCACATGTTCTTGGAAGTCTCCCTAGCTGGAGGCTGGGTGAACTGTGGGTGAGAATGTGATAAGGTGGGGGCCGGGGAAGAGGGAACGAGGAGGATCCAATAGGGACAAGAGGAAGAAACTGGTGGGAGGAATGAAACGTCCAAGAAATGGCATCCAGAGCTTTCAGAGCAGAGTGTAGGAATTGGGAAAGCACCGATGCCTTCACACTCAGCCCGCCTCCTTAACACAAGATAGAGTAAAGGAAGAATCACCAAGCTGCTTCTACCTATTTGTTGGAAGGACACATGAGACAAGTTCTGTAACTGTTTGTACTGGTTTGAAAGGATGTATGCCCCTAGAAAAGCCATATTTTAATCAAAACCCCATTTCATAAAGGTAGAATAATCCCTATTCAATTCTGTATGTTTGAATCTGTAATCAGATCCTCTCCCTGGAGATTTAGTCAAGAGTGGTTGTTAAGCTGGATTAGGTGACGACATGTCTCCACCCATTTGGGCGGGTCTTGATACGTTCCTGGAGTCCTGTAAAAAAGGAAACATTTTGGAGAATGAGAGACTCAGAGAGAGCAGAGAATGCTGCAGCACCACGAGAAGCAGAGTCCACCAGCCAGTGACCTTTGGAGATGAAGAAGGAAAACGCCTCCCAGCGAGCTTCATGAGACAGGAATCCAGGAGAAGAAGATAGCAGATTATGCCGTGTTCGCCATGTGTCCTTCCAGATGAGAGAGGAACCCTGACTGTGTTTGCCATGTGCCCTTCCACTTGAGAGAGAAACCCTGAACTTCATCGGCCTTCTTGAACCAAGGTATCTTTCCCTGGATGCCTTTGATTGGACATTTCTATAGACTTATTTTAATTGGGACATTTTCTCAGCCTTAGAACTGTAAACTAGCAACTTATTGAATTCCCCTTTTTAAAAGCCATCCCGTTTCTGGTATATTGCATTCCGGCTACTAGCAAACTAGAACACTGTTTTTTGGCTGTAGGACACTGCCCATACGTAAGGAAATAACAATCTTCTAGAGGGCAGGGAGTCTATATTAGTTAGGATGCTTTGGATTGTGATTAATATAAAATCAAAAATAAACTGGCTTAACAATAAAGGAAATTTCCTGGCAAACCTTAGTAAAAATGTCCAGCAGCACTGAACTCATCAGGTGCAGTTGTAGCAGGGCTCTGACGCGATATTTCTGTGATAATTTTTCTCAGCCATTCACTAAGTTTCAGCTTCACCCTCTGCTAGGTCCCCTCATTTAGCAGAATTACTATGGCTGCTGAATCATTTTAGCACACATGGTATTATCTAAAAGGAGAGCTTCTCTTTCCCCAGTGGCTAAGTGTTGTTCTTGGGATTTTCTTTAATTTGGTCAATTTAGGATTCTACTGATTGACTCAGGCCAATTAGGACCTCCCCTATGGCAGGGTCAAGGTCAAGTCTGCCCTCATGGGACTATAATTAGGTCAACCTTTTTAGTCTTCTCTTGACTTAAGCCAGTGTGAATTGGATTTTCTGTTGCTTGCAAACAAAAGATTCCTGAACGATCCACAACTGTCCCTTAAATATGGGAAGGAAGGAGGAAGGATGGATATAGATGGGATAGGTGGAGTGGTAGAAGATTGAGGGATTAATGCCCTTTGGGATTTTAGGTTATTTGAGGCAGAAGGGTTGGGAGGTCATCTTGTGACAAGTAAAGGGATTTTGGTGGGAAACAGGGCTAGGAGGTGTAGAGAATGGGAAATTTTTTGAAGTAGATTCGATGGAAACTGATAAGAAAGCTGGCTAAGGAGTCCAGGATTGCTTGGCTATGTTAGAACTCGGGTGGAACAATTTCGTAGACTGCAGATGAGGATTGGTCTAAGAGGAAAAGCAAGTACTGTCCCCATCATCTGCAAACAGCAGAGGTGTCAAGCATTTCTCTGATAATGGTAGTGAAATGGAATTCAGCAAGAAGATGGTGCTGATGCTAGGGTTGACCAAAGACAAGAGATTGGTTTAGAATCAAATATTTAAAAACCACACGTCCTAGCTCTCTCCCTGGAAAAGACCTAGAAATAAGGACCAAACGTATCTTAATGAGCACCCCTAACACACAGAATGATCCCCAAATGCTACTTTCCACCAAAAGGAACCAGGGCTCCTTGGAGCAATTGGCTGGTTCTACATCAGGCAGGGAATGCACCAGATGAGCTTGGCTGGTTCTACATCAGGCAGGGAATGTACCAGATGAGCTTGGCTGGTTCTACATCAGGCAGGGAATACACCAGATGAGCTTGGGACATCTTATCACACTAAGGATGCATAGTCAACCAAGGTGATAGTAAAAGGACTCAGGAGACAACTTTAGAATAATAAATCACTGGCCAAATATGAGATATTTTGAGCATCAATAAAGATAACTGCCATGGATTAAATTATATTCAATATATTTGAGTCTATTAGTTCACGGCAATACTAACAGAAAAAATCCGAATTGGACACCGTTGGAAGATGCTAGTACATCCCCTTTATCCACGTCCTGTAATCTGGGATGACCTTAGGTTTTTTTAATCAAAAAAAAATGTGGCAGAAGCAATGCTGTTTAATTTCTAGGGCTGGGACCTAAGAGCTATGCTGACTGTCCCTCTCCCTCTCAGAACCTGGAGGACATGTCAAAACCTGACGGCCTGGGATTCCTCTCCCCCCATGTGGCTCTTTTGGCTCTCTCATGGCATGCGGTCTTGAGGTAGTCAGGTTTTCTCTCATGCAATGCTAAAGACAAGATAGCACATGGGGAGAGAGGAATAGAGAGCTCTCAACTATTCCAGCCCTCCCAGCCGAGGGGTCAGACAGCTGAGTGAAGAAGCTATCTTGGGTGTTCTGGTTCCAGCGTTTCCCACAGGAATGAGAAGAACTGCTCAGCTGAGCCCAGTCCAGGTTGCAGAATTGTGAAGAAAAATAAATGGTTGTTTTTGTAAGCTGCTAAGTTTTGGTGTGTGTTGTTACATAACAATGAATAACTGAAACCCTTGGGAGCTACGTTATTATTTGGTAACTGGAAAACAAAGGGAAAGATACAAGCACTTATTCTGCCTTTCATTTATGAACCAGAACATTGGCTAACCGAACAGTAGATGAGGGTAAATTTATCTTAATTGATACGTTCCAACAAATAAATGAAGAAATGATAGGAATAAAACACCATTATTTTCTAATTCCTAATGAATTAATGGATCTAGGCAATGGGCATCAATAGCTTCTGAAGTTTCCAAAGAGTGAGAACCAGATACATGTGGTTCCTGATGGAAGAATACAACACCATCTGTGAAGAAGTCTTGTCAAAACAAACCAAAATAATCAAACCTGAATCTGATCAAATCACCCATTTGCAAGAAATATAGAGAAGAAGGAAAATATTTATACCGTTTACAGATGAGCAAAATCCAGACCATGGTGAACTCTGCAAGAAAATGACCCAATTTCTTCAAGGATTAAATTTCAGGAGTGAAAAGAGATAAAAGATAGATGGAGGAGGAACCTATAGATTAAAAGAGATTTTAATAAAACCTAACAATTAAGAAGACTATGAAAATTATGAGACAATGGGACATTTAGATATGATTTGGATATTTAATGATATGAGGGAATTACTTGTTCTTTTAGGTGTGAAATGGAATTGTGGTTATGGTTTTTAAACATATCCTTATATTTCAGGAGCGAATATGGTCGTGTTTATGGATTAAATGATAGAAGTGGTAAGATGGCTAGGTTTTGCCTCTCAATAATAAAGGAGGGGAAAGCGGTTGGAGTGCAGGTGGGGCAGGATTGGCTGTCAGTTGGTTGTGTGCTGGCCATGCGGAAGTTCATTATCCTAGTCTGCCTCCTTTGGTGCACAGTTAAAATATTATTGATAAAAGTTGTACAAGTAGCCTTAACCAGCCTGCAGTCTTTCCCTCCCTCTGAAAGCCCACTGCTTTCATACACCAGGTCACCTGCCTCATGATGTCTGCACGGACTGTAAGTGTGAAAACTACTTCACGTGGCTGTAGAATTCATGCCCTCAAGGGCTCATCTGGCTGAGGATAAGAACTATGGCTGCAAAAATGTGTGTGGCTTTGCTCTCGCTACCCCCCCCCCCCCCCAACACACGCACACATGCTTCAGGAACGTCAGCCCCTTCAAATCCCTCTCAATTTCTTCTCTCCTGCTCTGGCCATGCTGCCATTTCCTTTGACTGGTGATCACCACGGTGCCACCCGCTACTGCTTGTGCCCGTGAGACTTGAGCTTGGCTTCCGCTCCCAGCAGGCTGTTTTCCTCCATGTGCACAGCTGTAAACGGAGCCCGGCTCCCACCCAGACCTTGGCAGGGCCCCCATGCCCTTTGCTCCCAGGGGCTGGACATGTGAGGGAAAGTGGTGGATACCTTTAGGGGTGCCTGCTCACCACATTGCCTTGAGTGTCCCATGCTACCTGCCCCAGATGGATCCATGGTCATCATGCTGCTGTACTGTGACCCGTGCCCTTGGCCACAGGTGACTGGCCAATGGAGGCCACCAAACCAAGGTGAGCCCAAAAGCGTCCATGGAAGTACAGGGGTCAGAAAAAGAGTCTGTGTAGCTAGAACTACACCATGTGACTTTGGGCAGTCATTTAACCTACAATCATATGGAAAAAGTCACAGAAATATACCGTTTTCTGTAAAACAGTGTCCCCCATGTGCTGAGAGAAGCAGAGAAACAAAGACACAGCTCTCTTGGACTCTCACTGGTTTTCCATTCCTGGGACAGACCTTTCTAATCTCCTGCTCCTTATTCTTGTGTAGTGCGAGCCACTCACACAGTCTTAAAATAAATTTTCATTTTCTGCTTTATCCATCCTCAGCTAGCTTCTTTTACTAGCAACTAAACAGTCCAAACTCACAGGGTAGGACTCTTCCTTTAATTTACGCCCAGTCTTTTGCTGTGGTCCTCTCTATCTAGGCTTCCGAGTCCTCCCCATGACAAACCAGGCTATGGAACCAGACTATGCTAAGAGTTACTCACGAACACGGCCCCAAACACTGACCCAGGCTCACTGTCCTCAAATCATGCCTGCGTGCTGGGACTCACCCCTTCCTCTGGATGGGTTACTGCCTCGGCGACTTCCAGGCCCTTTGTGTCAACACGTCCCTGCCGGGCACAGCCTACTACGCTCCTGGTGAACTTGGCAGGTGCACGTTTAGGATGAAGGCATGGCCTTTCTAACCATGTATCTCCAATTCTATGGCAAATCGAGAGAGCACGGGAATTGAGGCAGCCTCCTCCTGCCTCCAGCCTCAGCATGGAGAATAAGTTCTTCAGCCCCCACTTAGAGACTGATTGATTGATGGTGAGAGAGACATTACATTGCTGTAATCCAACCAGCAACTGCCTTCCTTTACAAAACAGATCCTTTGTCGTGAGAAGTTTATGTTACTTTAAAGTAACTGCTTACATTGTTGAAATTGCTCTGCTTAATCACTTCTAAAAGTGAATAGAACTTGAGAAAGGAAGAACTGGAAAATTTGAGTTGGTTCTACAGCTGGAGCCTCCTGTGCCCACAAGAGGTTGGATGATAAACCAGAGTCAACTGGCTCTAAGGAAAATGGAAAAAGGAATGTGTCTGTTCTGAACAAAAGATAAATTTTTGGTTGCTTTTCCTCTTGTTATTAAACCACTGGCATTCTCGTTTCCCCATGAAATAAAATCAAACCAAACAAAAATCCTGTTGTGTTTTATCCTTCTTCCTGCTGCCGCTGGTTGTCTCCATCTTCTTTCTCTTCCTTTTGTTCTACCCTCCTCCTCCTCCTTCACTTATTCTTTTAAGCTTATTCTTTTCTTCCCCCACCCCCTCATGGGCAGGCACCAGGAATTGAACCCCGGGTCTTGGGCATGGCAGGCGAGAACTCTACCACTGAGCCATGGTCACACCACCCTAAACTTATTCTTTTGAAATAGCTTTTAACTTGCAGGAAAGTTGCAAAAACAATATATAAAACAATACATAGAACATATCTCCTCATCCAGGTACACAGATTTACCAACTTTTACCATTTTGCCATGTTTATTTGTATCATTCTGACTCTCAGTCTCTGTCTGGCTACCTATCTACCATCTATCCATTTATCCATCTTTCTGTTTATTTTCTAAGCACTTGAGAGTAGGTTGCATATATCATGCTCCTCTAACACTCAGCACTTCCATGTACATTTCCCAAGAACAAGAACACTCATTTACTTAACCACCTTAAGTATAGCTGTCAAGTTCAAGACATTTATTATTGATTTGAAGTATATAGCATATATTCCACTTTTGTCAGTTGTGCCAGTATTGTCTTTTTGGGCATTTTCTCCTCCATTATTAATTCTAGTCCAGGATCATGTATTCCATTTACTTGTCATTGTCTCTTTAGTCTTTCTTTATTTTTGTTGTTAAATCATGGTAATATATATACAACATAAAATTTCCCATTTTAACCACTTTCAAGTCTACGATTCAGGGGCATTAATTGCATTCACAATGTTGTATTGCCATCAACACCATCCATTACCAAAACTCTCTATCACACCCTAACAGAAACCCCTCAGTGATTATGCATTAATTGGCCCCCACCCCGCTTTCCCCACCTCTGGTCACCTATAATCTACTTTCTGTCTCTATGAATTTTTATATATTCTCCTTATATCATGTAGGTGGAATCATGCAATATCTGCCTTTTGTGTCTGGCTTATTTCACTTAACAGGATGTCTTCAAGTTCATCCATGGTGTAGCCTGTCTCATTCTTTTTTTTCTTTCTATAGCTGGATAATACTCCATTATAGGCACATCCCAAATTTTAGCTGTTCATCTAAATGAGTGGATGTTTGGATTGCTTCCACCTTTGTTATTGTGAATGATGCTGCTACAAACACCGATGTACAAATATCTGCTTGAGTCCTTGCTTTCAATTGTTGTAAGTATATATGTTCAAGTGGGATGGTCAGGTCAGATGTTAGTTCTATGTTTAACTTTTTGAGGAACGAACACACTTTTCCACCCAGCAGCTGCCCATTTTACATACCCACCAAAAATGTATGAGGATAGCTATTTCTCTGCACCCTCACTGAACTTGTTATTTTCCTTTTTTCCCCCAATAATCGCCGTTCTTATAGTTGTGAAATGGTATTTCATTGTGGTTTTGATTTGCATTTCCATAATTATTAATAATATTGGACATCTTTTCATGTGCTTCTTGGCCATTTGTATATTCTCTTTGGAGAAATGTCTTTTTTTAAGTCCTTGCCTTTTGGTAGAACGTATATATATAATATTATTCAGCAGCTATAGAAAGAAATGAAGTTCTGATATATGCCACAACATTTATGAATCTTGAAGGCATCACGTTGAGTGAAATAAGCCAGACACAAAAGGACAACTGTGGTATGATCTCACTGATATGAAATAATTAGAATAAGCAAATTCATAGGATCAGAAATTAGAATACATATTACTGGAGGTGGGGCTAGGGATGGGAATGGGGAATTAATGCTTAGTTGATACAGAGTATTTGGGGTGATGTAAAAGTTTTGTATGGATAGTGGCAATGGATGTACAACACTGTTATGTAATTAAAACCACTGAATTGTATACCTGAAAGTGGTTAAAATGAGGAATTTTAGGTTATATCTATATTAGAATAAAAGGTTTTTAAAAATCATAGAACTGCTTGACTGAGAACAAAGCCTAATGGAGACTATAGTTAATAGTATAATTATAGTAATATTGCTTCATCAGTTGTAATAAAGGTACCACACTAATACAAAATGTTAATAAATATGGAAAAATGTGGAGAGGGGTGGTATATAAGAACTCTATACTTTATGCATGGTTTTTCTGTAAACCTACACTGTTCTAACAAGAAAATTAAAAATTAATTTTAAAAACCAATAGACCATAGATGTATGGCTGTATTTCTAAAGGTTCTGTTCAATTCCATTGGTCTCCATGTCTGTCTTCGTGCCAGTACCACACCGTATTGATTACTGTTGCTTTGTAAAATGTTCAGAAATTGGAAAGTGCAAATTTGCCAACTTTGTTCTTTGTCAACATGTTTTTGGTTATTCAGGGCTCCTTGCCTTTCCATATGAATTTGATGCTTAGCTTTTCTATTTCTGTTAAGAAGACTGTTAGAATTTTGATTGGGATTGTGTTTGTAAATTGCTTTGGATAGTATTGATGTCTTAAAAATATTAAGTCTTTCAATCCCTAAGTATGGGTTATCTTTCCATTTATTTAGGTCTACTTTAATTCCTTTCATTAATATTTTGTAGTTTTCCATGTACAAGTGTCTAGGCTCTGTTTCATTTTCTTCATTCTTTTTCTTTATGTCCCTCAGGTTGCATAGCTTCAATGGTCTTATTTTTTTTTTTTTTTTTTTTTTTTTTAAAGACAGAGAGAAGGAAGGAAGGATAGAAGGAAGGAAGGAAGGAAGAAAGGGAAACATTTTCTTGTTTTATTGTATTCTGTTTCTCCGTATTTGTTACATGGGCTGGGGCCGGGAATCGAACCGAGGTCCTCCGGCATAGCAGGCAAGCACTCTGCCCGCTGAGCCACCGCGGCCCGCCCAGTGGTCTTATTTTTAATATATAACTTTATAAAGTTGGCTGACCTCTCTTCTTCTCTTGAACCCCTCTGGGAAATTTTTAATTTCAATTACTGTGGTTTTCAGCTCCAGTACTTCTGCTTGAGGACCTTTCATGATTTTTCTTTATTGTAATTTTCTTTTTGTTAATCTATTGTTTTCCTGTTTTCTTTTAGTTATTTGTCTGTGTTTTCCTTTAGCTCTTTGAGCATATTTAAGATAATTTTTAAAACACTTTTTCTGGTATGCCAAAATCAGGTCTTTGTTTTTGATGATTTCTAATGCTTTATCTTGCTCCTTAAGAGCCATGCTGTTTCTTTGAATGCCTGGTCATCTTTTGCTGCATGCTAGACATTCTAATATTTTAATGTGTTATCTCTGGAATTGTTTTTTAAGTTTAAGAAATAGCCCAAGGTGAAAGCATAGGGTCCTTTCCAGTCTTTTCTGCATGTGTCACTGAGGTATCTATTCCATCAAGTTTTATCCAACTATTGTTATGAGAGAGATTTCCTTGAATGCCAGGAGCTAACAATAACAACAAACAAATAAAACCCCTCACCCTTCCCAGTATTTGTAGATTAACCTGTGCAAGCTTCTCCTCAGAGTGTAGACTGCCTAACAATGTGTTTAAGAAATAACCCAAGGTGAAAGCATAGGGACCTTTCCAGTCTTTCTGTGTGTGTCTTCCCCTGGCCTTAGGTGCGTGGTTCCAGGAATTTCCCCATTCACACAGATCCAAATGAACCTGTTCCTCCAGGAAACAGTCCCTCTTCTTGGTCCCAGGTGTCCCACTGTATATCCCAAAGCTAGAAGTCCATTGCCCCAGGCAGCTGCAACTTGACCACTCTTCCACAGCACTCTAGAAGCCGTGCCAGCCACTTCCACATACAGGAAGAACTCTTGGATGTCAAGCCTGTGATAAGTGTCCTGATTCAGCTTTTCAGGCTGCCATCAGACAGATAGTTATGGACTACATGCCCCCAGGACGTGCACAAGGGTTACTCTACTTCCTCTGGAACCAGGACCAGGAACCCATACTAGGAGCACAGGCTGGCTCCACACCCAGCTGGGGAGGGTTTGGAGGAGGGGCTAGCAGGGCACCCAAAGATCCTACTTTTTTTTTTTTCATGGGAAGGCACTGGGAATTAAACCCAGGTCTCCAGCATGCCAGGAGAGAATTCTGCCACTGAGCCACCATTGCAACACCCTGATCCTATTTTTTTTTTAAAGTTGACTTTGTCTTGAATCAGTGCTATCCTATTATTTCAACTCTAACTATTTTCTGGAGTTCTGAGAAAGACTGTTGTATTAATTATTGCTCGTTGTTTAAAAATCTGTCGGGACAGAACCAAGGAGTGTCTCACTCCACCACTGTCGTGGAGTCACGTTCCTCTTATTTCTTGCTGTTGTCATGTAGTTTCTTTCTATTCTCCCCAGAGCTAGAATCTGAGCATGCACTTTCCCTCCCTCCCTCTCCCCATGCTCTCTTTAATGTTTAATCAACTGAAGTGCATTAAGTAGTTCACTGAACAGATGAGGTATGGGCTCTTTAGAATAGGACAGGCATGCAAATGAAGGAAAGAGTGACGAATCTTTGTGTGTTGAGTCCAAGGACTCTTGATCTCAAGATGTGATAAAGATGAGGTACATCTAGGAATACATGAGAAAATAATGATTGCCTTCCTGGAATTGGAAGGAGAAGCTGAAGCCAAGAAAAGAAATCTCAGAAGTCAATCTTTATGGGGTTATGATACTGTTTCCATGGAAAGATATTAAGAAAACAGGCAGTGGTTGCTGGGAGGGGTGGTGATGAGGGGGATAGCAATTTTGTGAGGAAGCATTAGGACAGAAGATGGCAACTTTACAGGCTGTTTTTGCGCAGTTGGAATAGCACCTCATAATTTCTCTGCAAGATGATCAAAGGCAAGATATAGGAGGGAAAATGCTCAACCAGACCGATGTTCAGCAGGGACTCTGGGCTAGTGATAAAAGGTTTATTGGTTGGAGAATAGCTGAGATGTTCAGCCTGAGTCCTCTTCATCAAAGCCCATTCAATAGAGGAGGCTACATAAGACCATCCTCTGGTCACTGCTGTACTTTCTTATTAAGAGAGAACATAGGGGATGGGGGAGGCTCACCACTCAGAACCACTGACCTCTTTAGGGGTGGCCAGAGGGTGCATCCAGGCACTCACGAGGAGGTTCTGGTGGGCTGTGACTTAGGATGGATATAATATCTGCCATGGAGACATGGAAAGGGGATGTATATCACCACAGAATACAAAACATGAATGACAGTCTGCAGGGTAAAGGGTTTTGTGGGTTGATTCAGATCTCTCTTCTTTCATAATCAGCTAGTCACTCCCAAGTGAGAAGTATTTCCTGAGAAATTCAGGATTCCAGCTTTGGATGTAAGCCTCAGTTTCTGTTACATGCAAAATAATGGTAATAATGAGCGTACCTCATAAGGTTGACGTGAGGAATAAATGAGGTAATGAATCTAAAGTCCTTCGCACAATGTTTGGCACACAGTCGATGCTCAATTATTGTAGGCAAGATAAGTATTGATGTATGTGTATGTAATCTCACTCCTAGCGGGCTCTCTAACAGTCAAGGAAATAGACCACTTTAGGTCTTTCAAATAGAGGAATTTAACACAGGGAACTGGTCACATAAATGATGAGCTGAGAAGCCAAATCATGGCGCAGTGAGGTGGCCCATATATTAAGAACTACAGGGAACTTTTATCACTTGTAGTGCTGGGGGAACAGAGTAAAGAGTCCAGAGGCCAGGACCATCAGTTGGGGTTAGAACCAAGGCAAGGCCTGCCTGGAATCATAAGAGAAGGAGCTGTCTGGCCAGAGCTAGAATCATAGGAGGAAAAACAGCTGCTGATGTTATCCTTTTGTTGAGAGACCATCAGAGTTAATGCAAGAGAAGAAATATGCTTCTGTCTTCCACTAGTATCTTCCATTGGCTAAACCTACTGGTGGGTAAGCTGGCAAGGAAGGCTGGGAAACGTTCTCCACCACACACAGGAGAGCAGCAAAAGCGAAGGGGATGGATTTGAGAACAAACAGCCAAATGTAGAGCATTCTTTTTGAAGCAAAAGAGTTACCCACTGCAAGTCTCGGAAGCGTAGTAGAGGTGGTCTGGGCCTTTCCTCTGTTCTTCCTGCCCATTCAGTCTTCTTTTCTGAGGATTTCTTCCCTCTCAGGGTGCAAAGATGGAGAATAGTTTAAAGAGCTGCATGTTAGAGAATTTACATTATAGCATTGACCAAGACCATGCAGTCAGGATGTTACAGTGGTAACATTTTAAGCCTTAGATATGTGAGGGTTTTAAAAAAAATTTAACCCGAGTGTCTTCATTCTTAGAATCATAAGAATCATGACAGATGAGTATTTCTCTCTCTCTTCTCCTTTCTCTGTATCTTCTTCCAGTGAAATACCTCCATTATAATATATTAAATGCTCATTCCTTTTTAAAGTTGAATAATATTCCACTGTATGCATATACCACCTTTTCTTTATCCATTCAGCTGTATATAGGCACTTGGGTTGCTTCCATCTTTTAGCAATTGTGAATAATGCCAATCTATGTGCAAATATCTGTTTAAGACCCTGTTTTCCATTACTTGACAAACCAAACTAGAACCTAGAATCTAGAAGTTGGTTTGCCAAGTAATATGGTAATCCTATAGTTAGCTTTCTGAGGAACTGTTAAATTGTTTTCCATAGTGGCTGCATCATTTTTCATTCCCACCAACAAGTGAGTTTTCCTATTTCTCCAAATCCTCTCCAACATGTGTAATTTTCTGGTTGCTTTATTAGCCATTTTGTAGTTGTGAAATGCTGCCTCGCTGTGACTTTGGTTTGCAATTCCCTAATGGCTAATGCTATTCAGCATCTTTTCCTTTGCTTTGTGGTCATTTCTCTATATTCTTTGGAGAAATGCCTATTTAAGTATTTTGCCCAAGTTTTTAATTGGATTGTTTGCATCTGTGTTGAGTTGTAAAGTTTCTTTACATATTCAGGATATTAAACCCATATTGGATATGTGGTTTCCAAATACTTTGTCCCATTCTGTAGGTTGCCATTTTACTTACAAGATGAAGTCCTTTGATTTTCAAAACTTACCAGTTTTGATGAAGCCCCATTTATCTACTTTTTCTTATTGCTCATGCTTTTGGTATAAGGTCTAAGAAACCATTGCCTAATACAAGATCCAGAAGAAATTTCCCTATGTTTTTATTCTAGGAGTTTAATAGCTTTGGTTCTTATATTTAGGTCTTTGATCCATTTGAGTTTGTTTTTGTGTATGGTGTTAGTGAGGGGTCCACCTTCATTCTTTTCCATATGGTTGTCCAGTTTCCCCAGTGCCATTTGTTGAAGAAACTATTCTTTCCCCAATGAGTTGACTTGGCATCCTTGTTAAAAATCAATTGGCCCTAGATATGAGGATTTATTTATGAACCCTCAATTAAATTTTACTGATCAGTCTGTCTTTTTGTCAGTACCATGCTGTTTTGATTGCTTTAGCTTTGTAATAAGTTTTAAAATTGTTAAGGGTGTATCCTCCAGCTTTGTTCTTTCTTTTCAAGATGGGTTTGGCTATTTTGGACCTCTTAACCTTCCATATGAATTTGATTATTGTTTTTTCCATGTCTTCAAAGAAGGCTGTTGGAATTTTTATTGGGATTGCATTGAATCTGTAGATCACTTTGGGTAGAATGGGGAGCCCAACAAAATTAAGTCTTCCAATTCTTGAATGCAAAATATTCTTTCATTTATTTAGGTCTTTGATGTCTTTTAGCAATATTTGTAGTTTTCTGTGTACAAGTCCTTTTGTCCTTGGTTAAATTTAATCCTAGGTATCTGACTCCTTTAGTTGCTATTGTAAATGGACTTTTTCACAACTTCTGCTTCAGATTGTTTATTATTGGTGTATAGAAACACTGTTGATTTTTGCGTGTTGCTCTTGTATCTTGTCATTTTGCTAAATTCATTTATTAGCTCTAATGGCTTTGTTGTGGATATTTCAAGACTCTCTTTCTTTAGGATCATGTTATCTTCAAATAGGGAAAGTTTTATATCTTCCTTTCCAATTTTGATAGCTTTTTCTTCTTTTTCTTGACTAATTGCTCTGGCTAGAACTTCCAGTACAAGTTTGAATAACAGTAGTGACAGGTGGTATCCTTGTCTTGTTCTTGATTTTAGAGGGAAAGCTTTCCATCTTTCACCATTGAGTTTGGTGTTAGTTGTAGGTTTTTCTTAGATGCCTTCTATCATGTTGAGGAAGTTCTCTTCTATACCTAGTTTTCTAAGTGTACTTACCAAGAAGGGATGCTGGATTCTGTCAAATGCATTAGTTAAGATGACCATGTGTTTTTCCCTTTGTTCTGTTAATGTGGTATATCACATTAATTGATTATCTTATGTTGAACTGCCCATGCATATCTGGGCTACATCCCACCTGATCATGCTGTATAATTCTTTTAATGTGCTGTTGGATTTAGTTTGCTAGTATTTTGTTATGCAAATTTGCATTTATATTTGTAAGGGATATTGGTTTGTAATTTTATTTTTTCTTTATCTTGTGATATCTTTATCTGGCTTTGAGGGTGATATTGGCCTCATAGAACAAGTTAGGGAGTGTTCCCTCCTCTGCAATTTTTGGAAGGGTTTGAGCAGGATCTGTATTAATTCCTGGAACATTTGATTAAATTCACCAGTGAATCCATCTGTCCTAGGCTTTTTTTGTGTTGAGAGGTTTTTGATTACTGATTCAGTACCTTTACTTGTTATGAGCATGTTGAGATCTTCATTTTTTTTTCTTAGCTAGTGGAGGCAGTTTGTGTTTGTGCTAGTTTGAAGCTGCATGTACTGCAGAGAAACTTGTGGATGTAAACGCAGTGTAAGTAGAACCTTTTGGGGAGGCTACTTCAGTTAAGGTGTGACCCTCCTCATTCAGGACTCCTCTTACTGGAGTCCTTTGTAAATGGAATACAGAAAGAAGGACAGGAAGCCATGTGTTTTAGTTTGTAAAAGCTGCCAGAATGCAATAAGCCAGAAATGGAACAGCTTTTAAAAAGGGGAATTTATTAAGTTGCAAGTTTACAGTTCTAAGGCCATGAAAATGTCAAGATTAAGGCAAGTCTGTAAAAATGTCCACATTAAGATATCCAGGGAAAGGTATCTTGGCACAAGAAGGCTAATGACATTCAGGGTTTCTCTCTCAGCTGGAAGCTACATAGCTACATCTGCTAGCTTTCTCTCCAGGCTTCTTCAGTGGCTTCCCCAGGGCTCTGTCTGTTCTGTCAGCTCTGTCAATTCTAGTGGCTCTAAGGTTTTATCCAAAGTGGTTCCCTCTTAAAGGCTCCAGTAAGCAACCGCACCTTGAATGGGTGGAGACACATCTCTATGGATACCATCTAATCAAAAGTTACCACCCACAATTGGGTAGGGCACATCTCTATGGAAACAATTTAAAAAATCTCACTCAGCAATATTGAATGAGGATTAAAGAACTTGTCATTTCTGGGGTACATAACAGATTCAAACCAGCACACCACGGAAGCAAGAAACTGAAACCAGAGAAACATGGAAGATAAGTGAGATACACTGCCCTGTGCCTTACAATGTGGCAGAGGAGCCAAGGCTCACTGGCAGATGGTTTTCTGTAAGGAAGCATCACCTTGATGATATTTGGACATTTTCACCAACTCGAACCAAACTTAATAAAGTCCCATTGTTTAAGTCAACACATTTTATGGTATCTGCTTTGAGGAGCCTAGGAAACCAGAATAATGAGTTTCTAGGAGTTTTTCCATTTCATCTAGACTATCTAATCTGTTGGTGTACAGTTGTTCATATCTTTCTCTTATTATCTTTTTTATTTCTCTGGGGTAAGTAGTAATGGCCTCCTTTTCATTTCTGATTTTAGTTATTTGTGTCCCCTTTATTTATGTTTATTTGCCAGTCTAACTAAAAGTTCATTGATGCAAAACCAGCCATCTTTTGGTTTTGTTGCGTCTCTATTTTTAATTATATATTTTATTTGCCTCCTCTCTAATATTTGATATTTCTTACTTCTGCACACTTTGGGTTTAATTTGCTTTAGCTTTGCTGCATCTTCCCTCTCACAACCTCCCACGATAGTAGTAGGTGTTTGATTTGAGGTTTGTTTTTTTTTTTGCATGGGCAGGCACCGGGAATCAAACCTGGGTCTCTGGCATGGCAGGCGAGAATTCTGCCATGGCTCCACTATCGCACCACCCTCTTTTGTTTTTAATGTAAGCTTTTAGAGCTCTGTTCTAGTTTGCTAGCTGCTGGAATGCAATATACCAGAAACAGAACAGCTTTTAACAAGGGGAATTTAATAAATTGCTAGTTTACAGTTCTAAGGCCGAGAAAATGTCCCAATTAAAACAAGTCTATAGAAATGACCAATCAAAGGCATCCAGAGAAAGATACCTTGGTTCAAGAAGGCTGATGAAGTTCAGGGTTTCTCTCTCAGCTGGAAGGGCACATGGTAAACACAGCATCATCTGCTAGCTTTCTCTCCTGGCTTCCAGTTTCATGAAGCTCCCCAGGAGGCGTTTTCCTTCTTCATCTCCAAAGGTCACTGGCTCGTGGACTCTCTGCTTCGTGGTGCTGCAGCATTCTCTGCTCTCTCTGAATCTCTCATTCTCCAAAATGTTTCCTCTTTTATAGGACTTCAGAAACTAATCAAGACCCACTCAAATGGGTGGAGACATGACATCACCTAATCCAATTTAACAACCACTCTTGACTAAATCACATCACCCAGGAAAATGATCTCAGTACAGTTCCAAATATACAGTTAGTCCATAATAGTGAAGCATTCTAATATCTGTCTTTTCATTTCTGGCTTATTTCATTCAACATACTCACCTTTCTGTGTTCCTCACAACTTCATTCCTTCTTTTTTTTTTTATTAATTAACGGAAAAAAAGAAATTAACCCAACATTTAGAAATCATACCATTCTACATATGCAATCAGTAATTCTTAACATCATCACATAGATGCATGATCATCGTTTCTTAGTACATTTGCATCGGTTTAGAAGAACTAGCAACACAACAGAAAAAGATATAGAATGTTAATATAGAGAAAAAAAATAAAAGTAATAATAGTAAGAACAAAACAAAACAAAACAAAAACCTATAGCTCGGATGCAGCTTCATTCAGTGTTTTAACATGATTACTTTACAATTAGGTATTATTGTGCTGTCCATTTTTGAGTTTTTGTATCTAGTCCTGTTGCACAGTCTGTATCCCATCAGCTCCAATTACGCATTATCTTACCCTGTTTCTAACTCCTGCTGGACTCTGTTACCAATGACATATTCCAAGTTTATTCTCGAATGTCGATTCACATCATTGGGACCATACAGTATTTGTCTTTTAGTTTTTGGCTAGACTCACTCAGCATAATGCTCTCTAGGTCCATCCATGTTATTACATGCTTCATAATTTTATCCTGTCTTAAAGCTGCGTAATATTCCATCGTATGTATATACCACAGTTTGTTTAGCCACTCGTCTGTTGATGGACATTTTGGCTGTTTCCATCTCTTTGCAATTGTAAATAACGCTGCTATAAACATTGGTGTGCAAATGTCCGTTTGAGTTTTTGCCCTTAATTCCTTTGAGTAGATTCCCAGCAATGGTATTGCTGGGTCGTATGGCAATTCTATATTCAGCTTTTTGAGGAACCACCAAACTGCCTTCCACAGTGGTTGCACCATTTGACATTCCCACCAATAGTGGATAAGTGTGCCTCTTTCACCGCATCCTCTCCAGCACTTGTCATTTTCTGTTTTGTTGATAATGGCCATTCTGGTGGGTGTGAGATGATATCTCATTGTGGTTTTGATTTGCATTTCTCTAATGGCCAGGGACATTGAGCATCTCTTCATGTGCCTTTTGGCCATTTGTATTTCCTCTTCTGAGAGGTGTCTATTCAAGTCTTTTTCCCATTTTGCAATTGGGTTGGCTGTCTTTTTGTTGTTGAGTTGAACAATCTCTTTATAAATTCTGGATACTAGACCTTTATCTGATATGTCGTTTCCAAATATTGTTTCCCATTGTGTAGGCTGTCTTTCTACTTTCTTGATGAAGTTCTTTGATGCACAAAAGTGTTTAATTTTGAGGAGTTCCCATTTATTTATTTCCTTCTTCAGTGCTCTTGCTTTAGGTTTAAGGTCCATAAAACTGCCTCCAATTGTAAGATTCATAAGATATCTCCCTACATTTTCCTCTAACTGTTTTATGGTCTTAGACCTAATGTTTAGATCTTTGATCCATTTTGAGTTAACTTTTGTATAGGGTGTGAGAGATGGATCTTCTTTCATTCTTTTGCATATGGATATCCAGTTCTCTAGGCACCATTTATTGAAGAGACTGCTCTGTCCCAGGTGAGTTGGCTTGACTGCCTTATCAAAGATCAAATGTCCATAGATGAGAGGGTCTATATCTGAGCACTCTATTCGATTCCATTGGTCGATATATCTATCTTTATGCCAATACCATGCTGTTTTGACCACTGTGGCTTCATAATATGCCTTAAAATCAGGCAGTGCAAGACCTCCAGCTTCGTTTTTTTTCCTCAAGATGTTTTTAGCAATTCGGGGCACCCTGCCCTTCCAGATAAATTTGCTTATTGATTTTTCTATTTCTGAAAAATAAGTTGTTGGGATTTTGATTGGTATTGCATTGAATCTGTAAATCAATTTAGGTAGGATTGACATCTTAACTATATTTAGTCTTCCAATCCATGAACACAGTATGCCCTTCCATCTATTTAGGTCTTCTGTGATTTCTTTTAGCAGTTTTTTGTAGTTTTCTTTGTATAGGTTTTTTGTCTCTTTAGTTAAATTTATTCCTAGGTATTTTATTCTTTTAGTTGAAATTATAAATGGGATTCGTTTCTTGATTTCCCCCTCAGCTTGTTCATTGCTAGTGTATAGAAATGCTACAGATTTTTGAATGTTGATCTTGTAACCTGCTACTTTGCTGTACTCATTTATTAGCTCTAGTAGTTTTGTTGTGGATTTTTCTGGGTTTTCGATGTATAGTATCATATCGTCTGCAAACAGTGATAGTTTTACTTCTTCCTTTCCAATTTTGATGCCTTGTATTTCTTTTTCTTGTCTAATTGCTCTGACTAGAACCTCCAACACAATGTTGAATAATAGTGGTGATAGTGGACATCCTTGTCTTGTTCCTGATCTTAGGGGGAAAGTTTTCAATTTTTCCCCATTGAGGATGATATTAGCTGTGGGTTTTTCATATATTCCCTCTATCATTTTAAGGAAGTTCCCTTGTATTCCTATCCTTTGAAGTGTTTTCAACAGGAAAGGATGTTGAATCTTGTCAAATGCCTTCTCTGCATCAATTGAGATGATCATGTGATTTTTCTGCTTTGATTTGTTGATATGGTGTATTACATTAATTGATTTTCTTATGTTGAACCATCCTTGCATACCTGGGATGAATCCTACTTGGTCATGATGTATAATTCTTTTAATGTGTTGTTGGATACGATTTGCTAGAATTTTATTGAGGATTTTTGCATCTATATTCATTAGAGAGATTGGCCTGTAGTTTTCTTTTTTTGTAATATCTTTGCCTGGTTTTGGTATGAGGGTGATGTTGGCTTCATAGAATGAATTAGGTAGTTTTCCCTCCACTTCGATTTTTTTGAAGAGTTTGAGGAGAGTTGGTACTAATTCTTTCTGGAATGTTTGATAGAATTCAGATGTGAAGCCATCTGGTCCTGGACTTTTCTTTTTAGGAAGCTTTTGAATGACTAATTCAATTTCTTTACTTGTGATTGGTTTGTTGAGGTCATCTATGTCTTCTTGAGTCAAAGTTGGTTGTTCATGTCTTTCCAGGAACCCGTCCATTTCCTCTAAATTGTTGTATTTATTAGCGTAAAGTTGTTCATAGTATCCTGTTATTACCTCCTTTATTTCTGTGAGGTCAGTAGTTATGTCTCCTCTTCCATTTCTGATCTTATTTATTTGCATCCTCTCTCTTCTTCTTTTTGTCAATCTTGCTAAGGGCCCATCAATCTTATTGATTTTCTCATAGAACCAACTTCTGGCCTTATTGATTTTCTCTATTGTTTTCATGTTTTCAATTTCATTTATTTCTGCTCTAATCTTTGTTATTTCTTTCCTTTTGCTTGCTTTGGGATTAGTTTGCTGTTCTTTCTCCAGTTCTTCCAAGTGGACAGTTAATTCCTGAATTTTTGCCTTTTATTCTTTTCTGATATAGGCATTTAGGGCAATAAATTTCCCTCTTAGCACTGCCTTTGCTGCATCCCATAAGTTTTTTTTTTTTTTTTTTTTTTTTTTTTTTTTTTTTTTTAAAGACAGAGAGAAGGAAGGAAGGATAGAAGGAAGGAAGGAAGGAAGAAAGGGAAACATTTTTAAACATTTTCTTGTTTTATTGTATTCTGTTTCTCCGTTTTTGTTACATGGGCTGGGGCCGGGAATCGAACCGAGGTCCTCCGGCATAGCAGGCAAGCACTTTGCCCGCTAAGCCACCGCGGCCCGCCCTGCATCCCATAAGTTTTGATATGTTGTGTTTTCATTTTCATTCGCCTCGAGGTATTTGCTAATTTCTCTAGCAATTTCTTCTTTGACCCACTCGTTGTTTAGGAGTGTGTTGTTGAGCCTCCACGTATTTGTGAATTTTCTGGCACTCGGCCTATTATTGATTTCCAACTTCATTCCTTTATGATCTGAGAAAGTGTTGTGTATGATTTCAATCTTTTTAAATTTGTTAAGACTTGCTTTGTGACCCAGCATATGGTCTATCTTTGAGAATGATCCATGAGCACTTGAGAAAAAGGTGTATCCTGCTGTTGTGGGATGTAATGTCCTATAAATGTCTATTAAGTCTAGCTCATTTATAGTAATATTCAGGTTCTCTATTTCTTTATTGATCCTCTGTGTAGATGTTCTGTCCATTGATGAGAGTGGTGAATTGAAGTCTCCAACTATTATGGTATATGAGTCTATTTCCCTTTTCTGTGTTTGCAGTGTATTCCTCACGTATTTTGGGGCATTCTGGTTCAGTGCATAAATATTTATGATTGTTGTGTCTTCTTGTTTAATTGTTCCTTTTATTAGTATATAGTGTCCTTCTTTGTCTCTTTTAACTGTTTTACATTTGAAGTCTAATTTGTTGGATATTAGTATAGCCACTCCTGCTCTTTTCTGGTTGTTATTTGCATGAAATATCTTTTCCCAACCTTTCACTTTCAACCTATGTTTATCTTTGGGTCTAAGATGTGTTTCCTGTTGACAGCATATAGAAGGATCCTGTTTTTTAATCCATTCTGCCAATCTATGTCTTTTGATTGGGGAATTCAGTCCATTAACATTTAGTGTTATTACTGTTTGGATAATATTTTCCTCTAACATTTTGCCTTTTGTATTATATATATCATATCTGATATTCCTTCTTTCTACACTCTTCTCCATACCTCTCTCTTCTGTCTTTTTGTATCTGACTCTAGTGCTCCCTTTAGTATTTCTTGCAGAGCTGGTCTCTGGGTCACAAATTCTCTCAGTGACTTTTTGTCTGAGAATGTTTTAATTTCTCCCTCATTTTTGAAGGATAATTTTGCTGGATATAGGAGTCTTGGTTGGCAGTTTTTCTCTTTTAGTAATTTAAATATATCATCCCACTGTCTTCTAGCTTCCATGGTTTCTGCTGAGAAATCTACACATAGTCTTATTGGGTTTCCCTTGTATGTGATGGATTGTTTTTCTCTTGCTGCTTTCAAGATCCTCTCTTTCTCTTTGACCTCTGACATTCTAACTAGTAAGTGTCTTGGAGAATGCCTATTTGGGGCTAATCTCTTTGGGGTGCGCTGCACTTCTTGGATCTGTAATTTTAGGTCTTTCATAAGAGTTGGGAAATTTTCAGTGATAATTTCTTCCATTAGTTTTTCTCCTCCTTTTCCCTTCTCTTCTCCTTCTGGGACACCCACAACACGTATATTTGTGCAGTTCATATTGTCCTTGAGTTCCCTGATACCCTGTTCAAATTTTTCCACACTTTTCCCAACAGTTTCTGTTTCTTTTTGGAATTCAGATGTTCCATCCTCCAAATCACTAATTCTATCTTCTTTCTCATTAAATCTATCATTGTAGGTATCCATTGTTTTTTCCATGTTTTCTACTTTATCCTTCACTTCCATAAGTTCTGTGATTTGTTTTTTCAGTTTTTCTATTTCTTCTTTATGTTCAGCCCATGTCCTCTTCATGTCCTCCCTCAATTTATCGATTTCATTTTTGAAGAGGTTTTCCATTTCTGTTCGTATATTCAGCATTAGTTGTCTCAGCTCTTGTATCTCACTTGAACTATGGGTTTGTTCCTTTGACTGGGCCATATTCTCAATCTTCTGAGCATGGACCGTTATCTTCTGCTGCTGGTGTCTGGGCATTTAGTCCGATTTCCCTGGGTGTCGGACCCAACAAGGTTGAAAGATTTTTCTGTGAAATCTCTGGGTTCTGTTTTTCTTATCCTGCCCAGTAGGTGGTGCTCGTGGTACACGTTTGTCTCACGTGTTTCGAAGGGATCTCCCCCGTCACCGATCTCCGCGGCCTGGGGATTTCCGATCCAATTCTCTCCGTTGGTTCGGGGGGCCGCGCGTGGTGGGGGCGTCAGCCGCCGCGGCTTGAGGGGACCCTGTGGCTGGTCGCTGGCTGCAGCGGGCCCGGGGAATTCGCCACTGGACCAGGAAGTCGCCCACGGGGGAGGGGCGTCGGTCACCGGCTGCCGCAGGCTGTGGAATTCCCCACCAGACCAGGAAGCCGCCCGTGGGGGAGGGTCACCGCGGCTTGGGTAGCCCTCTGATCCGAGACTCGTATCCAGACCAGGAAGCCACCTGCAAAAGAGGGGGTCCAGCCACCTCGGCTTGGGAAACTTGCCTCTCCGAGACTCTCAGCTGGCCCGTGAAGGAGGGAGGGAGGAGCTCCGGCCGCCACAGCTGCCGCTGCTCGGGAAATCGCGCGCCACTCGGGGATCTCACTGCAGCCGAGTCTCGCAGTCAGACTAGCCAGTCCAGACTGGGGTACGCTGTGTGTCCATTCCCTGTCGTGGCCCCAGGAGCTATTCTGCACTGTTTCAGTTCACCTAGTAGTTCCTTTGGAGGAGGAACTAAGACGCATGTACCTTACTAAGCCGCCATCTTGGCCCCGCCTCCCAGATGCTTTTTCACTTCATTCCTTCTTGCAGTGACTCAATATTCCATTGCATGTATACACCACAGTTCCCCCTTCCACTCTTCAGTTGATGTACCCTTAGGCCACCTCCATCCATTGCAGATTGTGAATACTGCCACCATAAATGCCAGTGTGCTAATGTCCATTTGTGTCACTGCTTTCAGTTCTTCCAAGTATATCCTAATAATGGGGTTGTAGGATCACATGACAACCCTATACTTAGCCTTCTGTGGAACCACCCCACTGCCCTCCAGAGTGGCTTCACCATTCTACTTCCCTCTCTCCACATTTTCTCTAGCACTTGTATATTTCTGTCTATTTTTTAGAGCAGTTTTGTCCACATACCATACAATCCATTCAAGGTAAACAATCAATGGTTGTTTTTCACTCAGATAAGAGCAGGGAAGCTATTGGTGGCTGTATGTCACTGAGTTTTTAGAACAGATTTTCGGGCTAGTTTCTAATAGCAATAGGTGAGGGTTTTACAAGTTGCTGTTTTTCACCGAAAGAAGAGTAGAGGAGCTATTGTTATGCATTTACCGTTGTGCATTAACCACCACAATTTATATGAGATTGTGAAGAATTCCATTTCTTCCACAAAGAATGAAGAAGGGGGGAAAAGAATAAAAAATAAAATAAAAGGAAAGGAAAACAACAAAAACTCCAAGAATCCCACATCTCTCCCTTATATCCCCCTCTTACTGATGTTTAGTGTTGATAGATTGCCTTTTTTACATTTAATGGAAACATATTGCAATGTTACTGTTAACTATAGACCTTAGTTTGCATTGATTGTACTTTTTCAGTATTCCATCCCATTTTCAACACCTTGCACTGTTGACATTCATTTGTTCTGTGTCATGTAAAAACATTCTTATATTTGTGCATTCACCATCATTGTCCATGCTAGGTTTTGCTAAGGTATATAATCCCAATCTCTATCTTCTACTTTTCCATCTGGGGTCATACATGCCCCTAGCCTTCCTCTTTCAACTATACTCATACTCAGCTTTGTTCAATGTACTTCCAATATTGTGCTACCATCAGATAGTATTGTACTATCCATTTCTGGATATTTACAATCAATCCTGCTGAGCATTCTGTACTCCTTCAACATCAAATGCCCAATCTCTATCTTCTTTCTATCTCCTGATAACTGTGTTCTCAACTTTAACTCTCAAATTTCACTCATTTATGTTATTTTTTTTATTAATGAGATCATTCAGTATTTGCTCTTTTGTTTCTGGCTAATTTCACTCAACATAATGTCTTCAAGGTTCATTCATGTTGTTGCGTAAATCATGATTTTATGCTGATATATCTTTTTTTTGTTTGTTTTTTCTCACTTTTTACCCTTATAGATAGTCTTCATTTTTACACTCTTCTCCAAACCTCTCCCTTCTGTCTTTTTCCATCTACCTGTAGTGTTCCCTTTAGTATTTCTTGTAGAGCAGGTATCTTATTCACAAATTCTCTCAGTGTCTGTTTGTCTGAAAATATTTTAAACTCTCCCTCATGTTTGAAAGACAGTTTTGTCATATATAGAATTCTTGGTTGGCTGTTTTTCTCTTTTTGTATCTTAAATATATCATACTATATTACCTTCTCACCTCCATGATTTCTGCTGAGAAATCCACACATAGTCTTATTGAGCTTCCCTTTATGTGATGGATCACTTTTCTCTTCCTGCTTTCAGAACTCTCTCTTTGTCTTTGGCATTTGACAATCTGATAGGTAAGCGCTTTGGAGTAGGTCTGTTGTGTTTGGGGTATGCTGTGCTTCTTGGATCTGTAATTGTATGTCTTTTGTAAGAAATGGGAAATTTTCAGTGATTATTTCCTTCATTATTCTTTCTGCCCCCTTTCTCTTCTTTTCTCCTTATGGGACACTTGCAACACATATATTTGTGTGCTTCATGTTGTCATTCAATTCCCTGAGCTCCTGCTCATATTTTTTCCATTCTTTACCCTATCTGTTCTTTTGTGAGTAAGAGTTTGGGTGTTTATCCTCTAGTTCACTAATCCTTTATTCTGCCTCTTCAAATCTGCTGTTATAAGTCTCCGTTGTGTTTTTCATCTCTTCTATTGTGACTTTCATTCCCATATGTTCTGCCATTTGTTTTTGCAAGCTTTTTCAAGCTCTTTATGTTCACTCAATATCTTCTTTATAACCTCATCTCTTTTGCCATATCTTCCTCAACTCATTGTTTTGATTTTTTAATTGATTTAGCATGTTTGCTTGAACACCTTTAATTAGTTGTTTCAACTCTTGTATCTCTTTTAAATTGTGAATTTGTTCCTTTGACTGTGCTATAGTATGACTCATAATCCCTAGTATGTGCTATAGTATGACTCATTTCCCTAGTATGACTCATAATTTTTTGCTGTTGTCTAGGCATCTGATTCCCCTGGTTAGTTTATTCTGGAAGTCATTTTCACTCTTTTACCTAGAGTTTACTTGTTGTTGGTTTTAGTCTCTTCTTTTTTATGTCCTTTGGTAAAGTTTTATGGTATTATTCAAATAGGTCTTGTTATATCTTTATTATTATAATATTAATATAATATATTATATATATTATATTTATTCCTACTCTTATTATGGTTTTTGTTTCTTCCCATGACATTATGTAATTTGTTATTTCTGATATAGAGAAAAATCCTGGTAATGGTATGCTCTTGCATCCAATCACCTTAGTAAAATTACACACATTGGGTTTAATGTGCTACCCTGGATTTCCTAGGTAGGGAATCAGAATGCCTTCTCTCTCATATTTAAGCTGTTCTTCCTTTTGTGCTGTTGTTTTTTCTCCTGCAGATGCTCTAAAGTTTATTTCATTGCCTTTATGTTCTGCCTTCAATTGTAGGAATATCTGTGTAGCTTATTGTTCTTAATAGTTGTCTAATGGTAGAAATTTGTTTTATTTTTCTCTGTGCCATCTCTTCTCATTTCCCCAGTACTCCAGTACATTACCTGGCATAAAGTTTACAGTAGATGCTCAATAAATTGTGTTGAATTATGTTCACTAAATATAGGTTAGAGTGTGTGGTACGATACCCCTTTGTTTTGATCAATGTACCCTAACCTGAATTCCTTGTATCCTGAGGCTTTTCCCCCAGTCCACACAACCAAACTGGAATCATCATTTCCCTGTAAAGGGAGGGCTACAAAGTACAACAGGAAACAAAGACATACAATTCTTGGCTTTGGGGTTCAATATTTCAGTCCCAAGCATAGAAAGGCAAGTTTTGTGGTCCAACAGAATTCCATTCCCATTCCTGCTGAACAGAACATACACTCACAGACACATAAGCACACACATGCATGCATCCCTAAAACTAAGGGAAATAGAGGAGGGATTGTGAAGTTGTAGTCAAATCAGCAGGAAGAATAGCACCCCTGGAATTGCATCTGAGCAGTGCCTATCTGTGACTCCTTGGAAGCTCAGGTAGTCTTCTTGTGCATGGACAGTGTACATTACCTGGGCTGAGGAACCACGTTAGTTATCTTCTAAGATGTCAGCCAAAGAGGACCACCTGCCAGCATCATTCAAGACATCATTGTTGAGGAACTAGCAGGAGTGATATTCTTTAGGGCCCTGGGGCCTTGCTACATCCCTATCCTACCCACCTCATGCCAAAATCCTGCTCTCAATGCTCCAGGGCACACCTACAGCCCTACAGAGGAAGGAGGTCCTTGACACCTCCACAGGTAGTGGTAGACTCGGAAGAAAAGCCCCCTCTCCTGCATCAACCCAATCATGGGGAAGGTGGGCCTAGAAGAAACATGCTCCAGGCTCCCCACCTGGGGGAGGTAGAGGGGGGATAATCACAGTACTATAATGAATCCTTGGTCAGTGTCTCTAATAGTGATGATGATGCCAGCAGCCAACATATACCGAATGTCCATGATGTTCCAAACACTGTACAAGGATTGCATTCTTTAATTCTCAGGACAGCTCATTTCTGTCCTTTTGCACAGCAAGAATGTGAGGCTCAGAGAAGTTCAGCAACCTGCCCAGAGGCAAGCAGCTGATATGTGGTGTAAAATGTCAGGGTATAAATCCATGGGCCTAAACTACTAACTCCTTCCCTTAACCAGGTAGTTGTTACTCTAGACTTCTCCTCTTTGGGAAATTCCATTGCAAAAGAGCTCTTCATTTTTGTTTTACAAAAGGATTCACTAGTGGTTAAGTTAGCTATTAACGGACAACGTGATCTGAGTTAAGGGGTTCCTTCCCAGGGCCCCTTAGACAATACCGTGGGTGTGTAATGGCCGTGTGCCTCAGTTCCCTCTTCCATAAAATAGGGATAAAGATGTATACATCCTTCAGGGTTGCAGTGTGGCTTCAGTGAGCTGCTGTTTGCAGAGTACCTGGGTCAGAGCCTGGCACCAGGGAGGGACTACGTCGTGATCACTGGCACAGAAATATTACCAGGGCGGTGGCCACTTTTCTCTAAAGCGCGCCCCTCCGCTGGCCAGGCCCGGCAGCCCCGCTCGGCCAGGCTGGGGAGGGAGAGCGAATCGGCAGATGGGGCTTCGCGGGATACCCGGCCTCTTTGCCCGGGCGCTCCCCGACGCTGCAGCAGATGGGCCGCCTTTGCCCGCCCTGCTGGGACCCCCTCGCAATTCCGGCTCTGTGGCTGCCATGCGCCGAGGTGAGCTCAGAGCTTCAGACGCGAGGCTGCACGATAGGTAACCTGCCGGCAGGAGCAAGCCGCCACCCTTGGCGAGTTCAGCAAGATTCAAAGTGTCAACAGTAGGCTTTGAATATGAAATAATGCAAATGTATCCTTAGTCCCATTTGAATTTAAAAAAAAAAAGAGGATTTCTTCAGTTTTTTCTAAAATGCCATCGGTTGGGAACATGTTTAACTCAATCGCTCATCTATTCATCCATTCAAGAAATACTTACTCAAGACTTGTTGTGTGCCAGGCATACGCAGTATCTCATGGAGCAAACAGTTGCTATTTCCTGCCCTGGTGGGGTTTGCATTTTGATGGGATGAGATAGACAATAAATAATAGATATAATAAATAACATAGATTACGTAGTATGACAAAAGCTGGAAAATGTCATGGAAAACATTTTTTAAAAACCGGGGAAAGGAGATTGCGAGTGCCGAGAAGCACATTAAATGGGGGCGGTCGGACAGTTTTCACTGAGAGAGCAGCGTTGAGCAAAAGCTTGTATTCAGATGTACTTTCAACCTCCTGTTTGACGAGTGCTTGGCAGGCAGGTCTGTGCGGGATTGCTGCAGTGTCTTAAGACATCGTCACTAATCCTCGTGGGAAGCCTTGTGGCGCCAGAACAGAAAGGCACGTCCTCCTCACGTAAGGTGACCCACTGTTTCAGCTTGCCTGGGGACAAAGCAAGGAGGTGGTGATTCCAGGAGACGGCATGTTTAGAGCTAAAACCAGTGATATCCTAGGCGACTGGGACAAACGGGTCATCCTGTCCCCACACCAAGGTCTCATCAGAATCTTGCTTCTGATCACGCCTCCATGATCTGCCAGCCCAACTGGCCATCCAGAGCCTAAGCCTCAGCTTAGCCATTTTTTAAAATCCCCTTGATGCCTAGTTGAAACACGTTGAGTGACTTAAATCCGATCATTTCATTTTATAGATAGAGAAATTCAGACTAAGAGAGCTTAGGGTTTCATGCAGAGCAAACAGCAGAGGCTCGCCGGGCCGGCTTGCACCTCTCTCGCTGTGGTTCTGTCCCATCTTGTGGGCCCAGGGGAAAGCGAAATGAGCGCCCATTTCCAGGGTGCTTTTGAAGGGCTTCAGGGAAATTTGGCTTGAAGATGCTGTGGAATTAGAAACACTTGCCTCAAGTGAAGTTTGAATGTTTTCCAAAGAGTTCAGTTGTTGAGGGTCCTTTGGGATCACAGACTTTGCTGGACTGGTGCTCCTAGTACTGGGCATGGGACCATGGTAGGACCTCAGCTGACACCTAACTGGTGTTATCTTCCTGTTCAGCACCCAGGCCTCGCAAACTCACCTTGTGCAGAACCAAACTCAGCAACCTTCTCCCTCCCCCACCCTAACAGTCTCCTTCTCCAGAGCCCCCACGTCAGTGAATGATCCTGCCCTCCTCTAATCACCCATGCCAGAGGCTTGGCAGACTCTCCTCTCTCCCTCCCGTTGGCCATGAACCACCCAGCTTGTCCTGCACACTGGCCCCCAAACAAGCCTTCCTGTCCTCATCTCATGGCCCCGCTCTAGCACGACGCCGCTCTGGCTGGCACTTGGATGACTGCAAAGCCTTTTCATTGATCTCCCATGGAGGTCAAATATTGTTCAACTCTAACAGCGTGATCTTGTAAACATGCTCACCTGATTTTATCACTCTCTTCCTTAAAAGATATTTGATGGTTTTTCATTATTTACTGAGCTCTTTAGCATGGCGCATTAAGGCCTGCAGGATCTGATTTCTGCTTACCTATCTCACCTCAACCTTTTTGACAATACCTCACTCCCTTTCCCAACCCCTGTGTCCTACCACTTCACCCTCTGATTGCACTCAGCTGCTTCTCATTCCTTAGGGAGCTTTATTATGCTGGAGTTGCTCACAACAGTCCCTCTGGAAGATATTTCTCATTTTCTTTCTGTTTTCAAGACTTAGCTGTTGTGTCACCTTCAGGAGAATTTTCTGACTGTTCCAGTTCTCGCTTCTGTCTACTGATATTCAACATCTTCCATGGCCTTCTAAGCTTGCCTCTATACACAGGGACTAGAAGCCTACAAACTACATCACCCTGATCCCCCTGATGATAGTGTTCCAGTTAGTTTAAATTCTTCAAAACCACTATGCATAAGATTTGGAAGGCAAAAGAAGGGAATAAATCATTATTTCTTTCCAGCAATGGCAGGTGGATGCTTGGGCAGATGGAAAATTTTGGTGATTCCTTTGCTTCTTGAATTCCTGAAGCCAGCATTAGTTTTCTTTTACTGTTACTTCCCTAACTATTCTATTATATTGTAAGTATCAAATCACTTGTAATAAATCCACACCTTCTTGAAATATGTAGGGTTGTTTCTATTTCCCTAACTGATGTGGGACCTCTACTTTCCCAGGTGGAATTAGTCTTTGTATATCTAACAATTAGCCAGGTGCCTATCATTTAACAATTGGTAAATGTGTTGTTAAATAGAATCTTAAAAAGGAATAAGAATAACAGGGACCATTTTATCCACAAAGGCTATGCCATGAGGCTTAGGTTTTTGTTCATCTTGTTCCATCTGTTTCTCTCCAACCTCTTTCTCTGTATTTATAAGGTCAGATTGTGTGTAGAATGAAATGCAATGAAAAGAGGAAAACTTTTGGAGTGTAACAGTCCTGGGGTCAGTTCCCACACCTGTTACCTACCATCTGTAGATTTTGAGCAAGTTTTGTTAACTTTTCTAGATCTCAGTTTTTTTTTAATCTATAAGGTGAAAACAATTATGCTTTCCGGACGTGAGAACAGATGCTCAATAAACATCTACTACCTTCCCCTCTATGATAGAAAAAGCATGCATTTTTTGAGTCCGTGAAATATGGATGTAGAGATTGTTTGTAACCTGATCCTTTCATTTTTTTAAACTTTTTTATTGTATAATATAGCATGTCTACGAAGTAAAGGAAGAAATAAGCTGTAGTTTTCAAAGTGCTCTTCAACAAGTAGTTACAGGATAGATCCCAGAGTTTGTCATGGGCTACCATTATATATCATCTCAGATTTTTCCTTCTAGCTGTTCCAGAATATAGGAGGCTAGAAATAATAAATATTTTTTTATCATCACACTTTTCTGTGAAAACATATATACAAAAAAGCAATCAATTTCAAAGCACAGCACAACAATTAGTTGTGGAACAGATTTCAGACTTTGACATGGGTTACAGTCCCACAATTTTAGGTTTTTACTTCTAGTTGCTCTAGGTTACTGGAGACTAAAGGAAATATCAATTTAATGATTCAGCAATCATATTTGTTCATTAAACCCCACCTTCTCTGTATAACTCCACTATCACCTTTGATCTTTCTGTCCCACCCTTTAGGGTATTTGGGCTATGGCCATTCTAACTTCTTCATGTCGGAAGGGGCTGTCAATGATATGGGGTGGGGGGATCAAATTATCTGATGTTCTGGAAAGCCTGGCCCCTCTAGGTTTCAGGACTTATCTGGTCCAGGGACCTATCTGGAGGTTGTAGGTTTCTGGATAGTTATCCTAGTGCATGGAAACTTTATAGAATCTTATATATTGTCCTTGGTGTTCTTTAGGATTGGCTGGAATGGTTTGGGTTGGGGTTATGATAGGTAGCAGTGTCTAGCTGAAGCTTGTGTAAGAGCAACCTCCAGAGTAGCCTCTTGACTCTATTTGAACTCTCTCTGTCACTGATATTTTATTAGTTACACTTCTTTGGTCAGGATGGAATTGTCAATCCCAAGGTGCCAGGGCCAGATTCATCCCTAGGAGTCATCTCCCACATCGCCAGGGAGACTTTCACCCCTGGATGTCTTGTCCCACGTAGGGGGTACGGGCAATGATTTCACTTGCAGAGTTGGGCTTAGAGAGAGTGAGGCCACATCTGAGCAACAAAAGAGAAGGAGGTGTTTTTTCCTTTTTGAGGGTGGGGTGGGGAGTTGCATAGTCTGAAAGTCGAACTCGGATCCACATGGCGGAGAGAATTCTGCCTCTGGACTACCCTTGCATTTTACAGATGAGGAAACTGAAGCCGAGGGCAGAGTGTGACTGTACAAAGTTACATAGATATTAAGTAGAGGCACCAGGAAAAGTTTGATCATGAGTGCAGTTCATTTTCTTCTCTAGGCATAAATAATAATAATGTTAATGAAAGTAATAAACTATCAGGCTAAGTATTTCTGTTTCTTTCCATATATCCAGAGAGGAGGGGAATCCCGTTTTTGCTCAAAAAGGGAAGGACAGCTTTCCTTCCAACCTTACTTAGTCTCTATCACTGAGGAGGAGCAGTAAATGAGAATGGTGTGAACTTACGTCTACTGACCACATTTAATTGTAGATGAGGCCACTTCTCTCCTGCACCACCAAGAGAGATTGCCTCAGATTTCTTGTACTTCTAGGTTTCCTGTGTCCACTTTCTCTCCTCTAGTGTTTTAGCCTGTGACCCAATGTGTGAGTCGTGTCAGGCCAGAAATATCTAGATTCAATCTGGTGAGGGAAGGGGACTAGAACATCCTATTTCAATCTCAGGACAGTCACATCCTCAATGCTGTTTGCAATGTGCTTTATATTTGGGAGTTTTTGTGCACTTGTGTCACCCTCAGAAAAGTGAATATTTTGATTCCTATTTGGTCTGTAGCTATTTTCTCTGTTGGATATAGCCTTGATAGCAGGGGAGGCGAAACTTTTAACTTATTGTTGAACTGGCCAAGAGCTGATGCAAATATGTACTAAAGATGGCATTTGGAGAATAAAGCCCCTTGCAGAGAACAGGAGATATTTGGAGAAGTAGATGTGATTAGATCTAAGGGATGCATGGTAACCACTGTGCTGTTTACTAAATATCCCTGCTTTTCCTTCCAGGTACATGATTGCATTGTGCATCCCTGTCCCTTGAAATTACATGTATGTATGACTTGATTTAGCCTGTGAAATATGTTGCTTCAGATTGGAAGTTTAAAAGCCAGGGTATGACTTGTCAGTTTTCCTTCTTTCCGCCTCAGTAATTGCCGAAGGGCAGAGATGGGCCCTCCCTCACCCAGGACCCCTGAATGCAGAAGACATAGATCAAAGACCCTCTTCTTGTGCTGCGCATGTGATATGAATGAGAAGTCAGCGCTTGTGGTGAAACTGCTGAGACTTAGAAGCTGTTTGTTACTGCAGTATAGTCACCTATCCCCTGATGGGTACAGGGCAGGTGCTCCCTGGGGTCCTTGGCATTTGGCTGAAGTGGATTCCAGTATCTCAATCTGAGGCCGCAATTGGCACTGCAGGCCAAAGCTGCAATGCATGGGATTCCATCATGTCAGAAGCAGCCATGTTCCATGTGGGCAAAGAAAACCAGAGTGTGAGGTTTGGACTTGGGTTGTGAGGACTCGGCATTGACAGAAGGTACAGACTCACCTGCCTCAGGTACAGTTTTCCTGAGACTTGTATAAAGCTGTAGAATTCAGGGCCAGGACAGACTCTCTAGTGGACTAACCTTGGATCCACATGCCTTGGTCACAGGCCCCTCAAGCCACCTCGTCGCTCATGCTCTCAAAGTGACTCTGGGTTGTTCTCTGAATAACATCTGCACATCCTTGGGATTTCAGACACCTGAAATGTAGTTCGACCCCAGAGAGATGGTAGATTTTAATCCATGAATGGATGATGAGATACGAGAATCCTGGTCATATGAGGTTTATGTCATTTTTCTAGGTTGAGGTACCAAAACACTAGATAGACTATAAATCCAATGGCTAAGAAGGGAGTTTAAAAATTATAGTTTTAGATGGGGCAACTGGGGAATCCCTGGTGAAAGACTGAGATGGCTTGCATGGAGTTAAAGAAAGTTTGCTGTAATTTTAGAAGGGAAGATGAGAAATAACCCCAGGAAAGTGATTCAAGTATTTAAAGGCAAATTTCAGGATGACACAGTTATCGTAAGTAGAAAAGTAGTGGCATGAGATTTGAAGAGACTTGGCAGAAAATATGAGGGATTGGGGTTGGAAGGGGAGCCAAGGGAGGCAGGTAGGAAGATCCTGAGGGTAAGCCCGAGGAGAATGGGGACTGTATCTTGTTATTCATTGTATCCCAGCATCTATAACAGTTCTTAGCACATAAAGTAGGTTCCTCATAGGCATTCATTGAAGGAATGGCTGTTGAGAAGATATGTCCTGATGGATTTTCTCTTCTCAGGGTGATAGAGATAGCAGGATATGTTTGGATAAGGATACTGTTGCCCCTAATTCTTTTCTTTCTCTCTCTTGCTATGGGGGACCATGAGTGGCAAATACAGGGAAAGGCTGGGACCACAAATGCCTGGAAAAGAAAATGGAAGAGGAAAGAAGGCACCAGATCCAGGAAACAACACTAGCTCTATGCCTAATAGAGAAGAAGGGGGGCTCATTTAAGAGGCAGGTTATACATTTGAAAACTCAACTTGTGAGAAGTTGGGGAAAAGAGAGGAAAATGGAACACCAGAGGGCTATCCCAATGCCTTAGGAAAGGAGGTGACAGAGAGAAAAACTCACAAGATGAAGAAAGGCAAAGTTTTGGAAAGGAACTTATGGCATGAAGAGATTGACTTTTCACCAGAAGTATAAACAGTAGCTTCGGTTCCTGCTCCTGAGTCAAAAATGAGGGAGAAGGGCAGAACCCTATTAAACAGGATTCACGGGCCATGTCAGGAGGCAGGAACAGCACCTATGGGCAACAGGTCAGGAATACCCAAGGATTTAGGTGGCAATCAGACTGACGGCGAAACTGCTGGGGATTGACTCATGCCCCCCCCCAAGAGGCGTGTTTGAGTCCTAACATCTGATCCCAGTTGCGCCTAGAACCTTTGAGGATGTTATTTTGTTGAGGCCAAACTAAATATAATATGGCCAAAGTCCTTATAAGAAGAGAAATTGGACATGGAAATGGGAACTAGAAGAGGAGACAACAAAGAAATGGATCACATGTGATGGAGAATCGCTGGGGAGCCACCACCAGAATGCCACGGAATTTGGAGAAATCACTGTCTTGCTAACACCTTCTTGCCTCCAATATTGTGAGCCAACAAATTTGTTTTTTAAATCAACCAGTGTGTGGTGTTTGTCATAGCAGCCCTGGTAAACCAAAACAGCCCGGGGAAGGAGTTGTAATCCATGCGTTTGGCTTATTAAGTTCCTGATCACAGGAGGGAAGGCAAAGGGGAGATGCCTCACGTGAAACAGCCCAGGGGTGCAGGGACATAAGGCCCAAAGGGGAAATGGGAGTTAGGAGGCTTTATACAATGGGGTGTATATGAAGGAGGAGATGGAACCCTAAGTGAGGCCTGGAAGCAGGGGGCTGCACCTCGGAAGATGCTGGGCTTGGCGGTTATTCCAGTGAGTCTGAAACCCAGAGTATTTTCTTTCTATGTCTCACATTTGTTCTCTCCATTGCCTTCTCTCAGACATCACCCAGCATCTGCTACACCCCCTGGCTGGCAACAGAAACATGGGTTCTGAGAACATAATGTTGCTTGGGCTAAATTTGGTGGGTGTGGGATTGGGGTGAGTGCTGTTATTCTCGTGCGCCCTATTGACTTCATATTCTCAGGAACAACAGAGCCCCCGAGAGATTTGGCATTGGATACATCTGACCTCCTTGGATCTCCAGGAGCCGCACCCGTTCCGGGGAGACAGTTCAGGGAGCAGCTGCTCCTGGGGGAGACACTCAGACTCCATCTGGGGAGCTCCTCCCGCTGGGACTTGGTAGAGTGCAAATCCGGGGAGGGAAGGTCTTTAGTTTCTTCGGGTTTTAATTTGCAAAAGGAAGGAACTCTAGGTTTGAACTTTGATTTTTCTTGTAGGATTTAATAATGGAAAAGGGTCCATAAAGCTCAAAATCAGGGTCTTTTAAAGTGGTTGATCTTGTGCTACGTTGGTATATTTATGCTGTCATGTGGTGCTCATGGTACCACTTCCTCTGGTGAGCTATATCGGACAGAGTGACTTGTAATTTGAGATGGGAAATACAATCAGGGTGAATTTTTGGCCTAGGGTGCTCCGTTCTGACCATTTCAGAGGCTGCCAGGAATAACAGCTGAACTGCCCATCCCACAGGCTCTGGGTAGAAAGGAGAGTAATTGGGGGAGGGGGGCAGGTCTCCCCTTCTGGTCTCCTCCCTGCGGAGACAGGCATCCCCAGCCAGCCATAGCCTTGGCTGTTCAGCCCAGTTGGGTAAGTGCACAAACCTGGGTGACGTTAGGGCAGAATCCTTCTCCCACCTACCTCCCGATACCACAGGCCTCCACCTCCCTGCCATCTGCTAAATCAGTCCTCATAAGGACCACAGAGTTGCTAACATTCCGATGGCTGCTTGTTGGCCTAGAAGTGGAGTGGGAATGTCAGGGGTTCCACTCAGAGATGACAAGCTAACCTGTAACAGGGACAGGGTTTGGTGAGCAGCTGCTGTATCTGTGCAAAGGCAAATACACTCCTTTTGCCTTACAAGGATGCGTGGCAGATGGCGCTGGGGCGAGACCCAAGTTTGCATTTGCTGTCTCAGTGGGTGCTTCTGTGCAGTGCACAGACTGCACAGCCGTACAAAACCACCCTGCAAACTCTCCTGCTCTTTCACTGGCCATCCACCAGTCACCAGAGGGATCTGCGTCTGAAAGTCTCCACTCAGCAGGGAAGCACGAGGGAAAGCCTGCTTCTGAGAGGCCCAGCCTCCTGATCTCTGCTCTCCCTGTCCAGCTTTCCCGGGCCTGTGGTCTTCAAAAGGGGGAAGCATGGTGAAGGAACTAGTCCTCTTTAGTTCAGCTTGAGTAGGGAGTTCTTGTGCCTTGGGGACCATTGGGCACCCGTCTAACCCATGAGAATAACTAATTCTCAGGTCCCTTCCTAGCTAGCATCTATTGGGTTGTCCCCTGTCCACCAGAACCTTTAGGAGCAGGAGGGGTGAGAGACAGAATGGGTCTGACCCACCCAAATACCTAATAATAATGAAAATAGTAATAGCTTATATGACATGATGGAGTTTTAACCAGAATTGTTGCTCCAATGGTCAAGTCAAGCCAATTCCATCCAGATGGTCACCTGTGATATGACCCTATTAGTTTCCTAGGGCTGCCCTAACAAAGTTCCACAAACTGGGTACCTTAAAATGGTGGAAATTTGTCATCTCACAGTTCTAGAGACCAGAAGTCCAAACTCCATGAATGGCAGGGTCATGCGCCTCCTGAAACCTGTAGGGAAGAGTCCTTCTTTCTTCTGCTGGCTTCTGGTATTTGCCAGCAATCCCTGGTGTCCCTCGGCTTGTAGCTGCCCACTCCAATCTCCGCTCCCTGTTCGCATGGCCTTTCCCCCCCTGTCAGTGCATCTGCATCTCTTCTCTGCTTCTAGGGGCACTGGTCATACTGGGCTAGGGCCCACACTAATTCACGATGAACATCTTGGCTTCATCACATCTGCAAAGACCCTATTTCCAAATGCCATCGCATTCTCAGGTACTGCGAACTAGAACTACTGTGTCTTTTAGGGGGACATGAGTCAACCTAATATAATGACCAAGAAGTGAAGTGAACGAAAGAATATACTGAACATGAGTGAGCCCAGCCCCCACACAGAGGAGTAAAAACGCACCTGATATAACTCCATACGTATGGATATAACTCCATACGTAAGCTGTGGGAGCTGTGTGGTGAGGTGCCATCACCATTTCCACATCCTACAAGGAGCTTAGGCAAACCAGCCCCGACCCATTCTCTTCCAGCTTCTGCCTGTTCACACTCTGGATCCCTGCGGTCCAGGGCTGCCTCCACTGGTCAGTCCACTTCTCTGTCAGCACCAAATCTTTGGTCTTTGTCTCTGCAAATGCTCAACGTCTATTGCAAGCATTGCCGCTGAAAAGGCTCTCCAGGCCTCCCTTGAGGTTTACTTGAGTCTGACTGTCTGGCTTTGATTTAATTCAGGAATGGCTGCTGAGGTTGCAGCTTTTCGTTTTACTCCAACCTGAATGCCTCAGTGCTAGGGTTTGTCTGGGACGGAGCAGTTTCCTGGGACCTGAACTTTCAGCGCTGAAACTGAGAATGCCCAGGGCAGACCGGATGAGCTGGTCATCCTATCTAGTGCCCCAACTTCTCCTTTTTTTCCCTGATGACTGTGTTCTCCCTGCCCCACTGAGAGTTCTCTTCTTCTTCTACTGCCACCCCTTTTGACCTTCTCATCTTTCCCTCGCGCCTGTAACCGAGGCTGGAAAATTCTGTGAATGAATCTGAGCTTGCCTGGCAATAATGGGTGCGTGAGCTTGAGTTATCATTAGATAATTAAACTGAGCTCTTCTTTTCTTGTGTGTTTGGTGTCTGTGGGTACACAAGGCCTAGCAGACACAGGCACTCCCTATTATCTGCGGGGATTTCTGCCTGAAAGTCTGATTCAGTTGTGTCCTGGCTCTTTAACCTCCAGCCCCAGTCTACAGGTTTTGCTGTGCATCTCTGTGTTCAAATAGCATCTCTGCTTCTTCTATAGAAAACTGGCATTCCTCTCTCATTTCAGACTTATTCTGTGCCAAATATTCTCAGATCGGTCTGGGAGTTGTGTCCCTTTCCTCAGTTTTTCTTGTTTTTATGGTCTTTACCCAGCACCATAAAAATCCCTAGGATGTTTTGGTTATTATTGTTATTTTTTGGTTAAGATTCTGATCTGTTGCCACGGTGCCTACAGCCAAATGGAGCCATCCAGCAGTAGCCACGTGACTCCACAAGGTTGCCAAAATGCAATTTATGAGCTCTGCTGGGAGAGTCACATGGCAAATTCATGCACATGGGTCTGGCAAAGGTGGGTAATATGCTGCTACTATCAGCTGTGGGGCAGAGGTAATCTGTTTGCAATTTCAAACTCATTATTTCTTTATTTGCATTCAGTATGACAAAGCCAATCATGAGAAACATTTTTAAAGCATCATTACTATAAAATTTGTTAAACTGAGTGTAAACATTTTATCAGCAATATGTTCTGGGAAGATTTTTTTTTCCCTCTTTCTTTCTTTTTTTTAATGTCTTTAACTGAAACATCATTTCACAGCTGCCTGGCTCCTAGGTTGGGTCACAAGTTAATAATGTCGTACCTTGGAATGAAATTGGGCTGTTTTTAGCTGTCTCGTAGTGAATTAGGCCACAGTAAGATTTCCCTCCTCATGGCTGCAGCACTAAGCCGTGCATCATCATTATGAAGCTTGCTTTTTCACTTCATCTTGTAGCATCAAGTGTAATCAGAGGGCCAGAAGGACCCGTGTTTCTTGGAAGGAGATTTCAGGCACAGAAACATGTGGTTTACTGGTCTCGGGGGAGCACTCGTGCTTCTTACACAAGGGAAACTGCTTGGCACAAACATTATCCAAACAGCAAGGATGCTCTTGAGAAAGACCTTTCAAAGGGCAGAGACAGATTCCTGTTTGGCTGACAGCCTCCCAGCACTAAAATGGCTTTGACTTTTGACTTCTTCAGAGGTTGGAAATTTTTAAGCTTAGAGTTACAGGTTTAGGATTCAACATCATGTTTGCTTTTTTCCAGGCATGCGGTTTGAAAATGGAATAGAGATCACCCTAAAGGAGCAGGGGCAACTCTGTTCTGAACAATTAAGTTATTTCCAGGTAATTCCCCATGATTCATGGGGAACAGCCAGCTGTTCATCAGATACACCTGGGTTTGAATCTTAGCTGCATCTGTGTGACCTTACACAAGTTACTCAGCCTCTCTGCTTCATTCTCCTTCTCTCCGAGGTGGAGAAAATTGTGCTTACCTTAGAGAGTCATTGTAAAGAGTGAAGAATGGACCATTTGAAAAGTTCAGTAGAGGCTCCTTATTGGTATCATAACTATCTCAGATGTTTCCAAAGTTCCCCTGTGGGAGGTGCATGGAGTGTCTCTATGGAGGCCAGTGTGTGGTAGGACTGAAGGAACAGGGCTGGAGGACCAGCTGGGATCCATTATTGAGGAGAGCTGCCTCATCTCATCTAGTTCACCCAACAGCCACAGGAGTATCAGTTGCTTCAATGTGTGCATAAACGTTCCACACAGACTTTCCTGAGTGCCTGCGCTCCTTTCTCCAGCTCTGGGAGTAGGACAGAACTGATTAATTGCACTAAGGACAGATCACTTTGGGGAAGAGGACAGAGTTTTATCCTTCATTTAGGAAGCAGTTGCAGCCAGAGGATAGCTCTTCACTCTTGCCCGCAGTTTGATGACAGGCCCTTAGGGAGTGTGTCCTTTACACTCACGACCTTCTTGGGAGGCAGAAATGGAGCACTGGCATCTCTGCTGCCCGCGGGTGGGTGTGAGGCGGCTAAAGGGTACAGAGGCTCCAGCCCTCCATGGAGACTGACCTCATTCCAGGCCTTCCCCACTCCCAATGGGAAGGCAGTTAAGACTCACATGGATAGAAGAAAACAGCTACCGCGTCAGGGTTTGTGCTTGGGTCCTGGGTTGGTTCACAGATAAAATGAATCCTTCCTTTTAACTGCTGAGTTTCTGCACCTAGGATGCCGGTTGTAATGTTGTTTCCCAGCCAGTAGAAGTCCTGAGACTTGCCTATAATTTGCCATTTGTGCAAACTGCATGGGAACCATGGTCCCTGACCTCAAAAATTCATCACCTTGTGGGGACACTTGCGTGTGGATGTGTGATTACCATTCAGCGTGGAGCCTGAGGACAGCTCTGATAGAGGGCATTTCACACTAGGATGGGAATTTAAAGAGGTCCTCAGGATCAGAGAGCCTCTTGGAAGACAGGGTTTCTGAAGGATAAGTAGGAGTTTTCTAAGCTGAAGAGAAAGTGAAGATGTCACGACAGGAAAGCAGTATATGCAGATTTAAGGGGATAGGAGAAAGCAGGGTGCATTTGAGTAACTGAAATGTATTTTGCTATGGTTGAGGGATAGTGCTTGTGGGACTTGGAGCGGGAAAGTAGCGAGATACATACTGGAGAGGAAAGCGAGGACACATAAAGAGCTTGTAGTTGATTCTGAAGGCCGCAGGGGCACCGAAGGATTGTATGGGGAGGCATGGCCAGTCGGATTAACAACAGAGGAAGTGCACTCTGCGATGTGGAGGGCGGGTCTAGGCGAAGCATGGCTGGGCCTCGATTAAGGAAATGGTGGTGAGTGGTGGACAGTGGAAGCTTATGGAGAGGCCGAGGAAGGTGACGGAATCAAAGACAAGGCCAGGGTTTCTAGACGAGGCCACTGGGAGGATGGTGGTAGGATTCTCATTTGAATTTTCTTTTTAAGGTCATAATTCTCTGGTAAAATGCTCTACCTTTTAATCTATTTTCTTGATTAAAAAAAATCTAGTTATTTTAAATTACAGGTCTGATAACCCCAATATCTGGACCACACATGGATCTATTTAGATTGGTTTTATTTTTCTCTTGGGTGATTTGGTCTTGTTTCCCGGAATGCTGGGCAAATTTTGATGGAATTCTGGATATAATGTGTTTAAAAAGTTGTAGAATATACAAAAAACTGCTACAGCTCAACCACAGAAAGACAGAAGAAAAACAATAAAAAACGGGCAAAGGATTTGAATAGACATTTTTGCAGAAGAGGTATAAAAAATGGCCAATGAGTACATGAAATGATGCTCAACATCGGTGGTCATCAGGGAAATGCAAATCAGAACCGTGCTTCTCCCTACTAGGATGGCTATTAGTTAAAACAAAAACAAACCAGAAAATAACAAGTGTTGGTGCGGACACGGGGAAATTGGAATTCTGGTATGTTGTTGGCAGGAATATAAAATGATGCAGTTTCTGTGGAAAACAGGTTTGGTGGTTCCTCAGAAAATTGAACATAGAGTTACCATATGACCCAACAATCCCACTTCTATGTGTATATCCCCGAAGAACCGAAAGCAGAGACTTGAGCAGATATGTGCACATCAATGTTTATAGCAGCATTATTCACAGCAACCAAACGTGGAAGCAACCCGTGTCCATCACCACACGAATGCATAGACAAAATGTAGTCTATCCATATAATAGAATATTATTCAGCCCTAAAAAAGAATTAACTTCTGATACATGCTACAGCATGGATGAACCTTGAGGACATCATGTCAGGTGAAATTATCCAGACGTAAAAGGATACATGAAATATCTAGAATAAGCAAATTGATAGAGACAGAAAGTAAATTATAGGTTACTAGGGGCTGACATAGGAGGGGAAATGGGGAGTTATGCATACTAGGTGCAGGGCTTCTGTTTGGGGTGATGAAAAATGCTGGTAATGAATGGAGGTGATGGTAACACAACCTGCTGAATAAATCCTACTAAAGTGTGTGCTTGAAAGTGGTTAAACTGGGAAAATTTGAGTTGTATCTATGTAACCACAATAAAAGCTAAAAAAAAAAGTTATAGAAGCTTTGGATAATGTTTTCTTCCTCAAGAGGGGAATACAGTTTCTTCTTGTAGGCAGACAAGAAGAGGGGAAATCACCTTGACTCAGTGGAGGGTCTTTATTTCTGGTTTAACCTTACTTCTGAGATGCAGCCCTTCTGGAGTCACACTGGAAATCCTGGGCGTTTATCGGAATTACTCAAGGCAGGCCCCAAACTCCAATTGTTGTCTCCCTAGACTGTGAAGTTAAAAATATTATGCTTAAAATTTCACGCTCTTGGCAGTGTCTTCTGTTTGGCGTCACCGTGTCTCACGCGGCATAAAGCTTTGAAGTCATAAAATGACTCAAGGAGAAATTGCACGTGGCATATCAGCTTTACACCTCTGGGATTCCTTTTTCTCCAGGACTGTGGGCCTCAAATCCTGGCGTCTTAGAAGCCTGAGCTCCAGTTTTTACCTGGCCAGCTCAGTAAGATTGCAGCAAGCGCTGGACCGCTGCTTCCTCTCTGACCTTTATGATCCATGCCAGGAATTGACCAATGGCTCAAAGAGAAAGTGCCGTGGTGAATGCAGGGTTTTTACCCCAAAACATCCTCCTTTCTGGGATTTTGGCCCTTCAAGTCTTGGATGCCTCAGTTATTCTCTGATATGATCAAACAACAGTTTTGGGAATGTTACCCAGCTCTTCTAGCTTTTTCTTTATCAGAGAGTTAGTCTGATAACATCTACTCGGTCACAACTGAAAGGGAATTATTAACATAGTTCTTAAATGTGCGTCAACATAAAACTAGATTCAAATTTGTGTATTTATAATCTATGCAAACAAAAAGCCAAAGTTAGATTCAAACAAAATCAAATGTTTGAATTATCATTAATTTAATATGACGAATGATGGGTTTAGGTGTGTGGCTCTCTCCTCACTTCAGGTTCTTGTGTGATGAGTCAGTTCTCCTATCTCTTTTCACTATTCCAGCAACTAAAGAATTTAAACTTTAAATCACAAACTGTGCTGTGGCACTATTTTGCCTTCCCTTTGTATAAACATTATATTATGCATAGGATTCAAATACATTCTTTTGTCTTTGGCTCTAAGCATGTTGCCCAATGTTAAGTGGCACCAACACGATGAAATAAATGAATGCAAACAGGGCACTGAAATGGCACAGTGGTCCTTGCATCTGGGTGTCATCCTGATATTTCACAACGTATTTCTGCAAATGTTCTTAGATCATCATGGTCTTTGGGGAGAAAGCATCGCCTGTTGATGCCTTGATTTGGATGTTCTCATAGCCTCAGAATTGTGAACTTATAAGTTAATAAATCCTCATTGTAAAAGCCAACCTATTTCCGGTGTGTGGCATTACGGCAACTTCAGCAAACTCCAACAGGGACTAAAGGGGAAAGAGGAACCCTGGAAGGGGGTTGCAACCCAGGGAGGGGCACAAGGCCAAGGAGACCCTTTGGGATGGATCCGTGCAGGAATGCGACAGGGCAGGACGTCCTGGCAGCGGAGTGAGTGAGGTGAGCCAGGGCAGCTGGAGGAGAAAGGCCTGGGGAAAAGCAAGGAGGGTTTGAGCAGAAATGGTCCAATAATTAGGGGAAGGGACACATAGAGGGTGGCAGCTTATTTCCTTCATCTGGCTTGGAAGTAAAATGCTAAAACCAAGGGAGATGGAAGCTGTCTGTGAAAGTCTAGGAACAGAGGCCAGGCAAAGTCTTGGCTTTGTTTTAATTACTGTTTCTCACCAGAGAGCTATAAAACTTAACCAAAGGATAAAATCTAAGCCGGTAAAAAACACTGGAGGCCTAAATCTCACAATGGTGTTTGCAGTGTAAGAAAACAGCTAATAGCACCTGTGGTATGACAGACCCTCATGCACATTTGTTATCTTTGTTGAGTTTCCTGTTTACAATAGGGAAGCTGAAAGGGGCTGTCACCTGAACAAGGGCACAGGTTATTGATTCTCAAGTGGGACAGACCCCAAGCCATGCACGGAAGACCCGCCCCCACCTCAGGCGGCTCCTCCCTGGACCCCTGGATGACATGCCACCGGGGTGGCCCTCCTGTCCCATCATCTGAAATGGGAAGGAGACCCAGCACTGATCAGCCAGAAGCGCCCCTGAGACGTGTGCAGTGTGGGGGCCGCGAGGGAATGGGGGAGAGGCAACTGTAGGATTTGCGTGTCTGTCCCAGTATCTAGCCTAGAGCTAGGAACTTAGTGAGTGTTCAAGGCACGCTTGTTGGGAGCCAGAGAGAGAGGGAAAGCAAGAGAGGGGACAAGAGGAGAGAATGAGAGGGAGGAAAGAAAAAAAAGGAGCCATCACTAAAATTGCTAACAATTGCACATGCTGAGTTTCCCTTTAGACTTTCCCATATATTCTCATTTAATCCCCCTCTCATCCTTGTGAGGTAGATGTCATTATCATTGCTATTACTATTATTAATTATTATTACTACTATCACCATTTCAGGGACTGGAAAACAGAGGCACAGGGAAGTCGAGTGACTGGCTTATGGTCTACAGTTGCCAATAAAATTTAGGTTGCCCAGTTAAATTTGAATTTCAGGTAAACAACAAATAATTTTTAGTGTATCTCCTAAATATTTCATGGGATTATTTATACTGAAAAATTATTTGTTGTTTATCTGAAATTCAGATTTAACTGAGCATTGTGTATTTTTATTTGCTAAAAGCAGCAAACCTCCTGAGATCACAGACCTAAAAAGTAACAGAGCAAGGCTAAAAGCCAGTCCCCCCCTACTCTTACCACTGAAGTGTGCATTTCAGATGTGCAAAGTTTCCTTTTCAGAGATGTAACTTTAACTGCTTAACTTTTCCTATGTTTTTTGGTCTGTTTAGGTGTTCTGTTTCTTTGTGAGTTGATTTGGTAATTTATTTTTCCTTAGAAAACCATCTGTTTCACCTGGATTTTTCAAAGGGTTAGCATACTACACTGTCTTAAAATTGTTACATCTTCTAGGCGTTTGTAATTTTGTGATGAAATTTGCTGTCTTTTCTCTTGTCACAGGCATGGTCTTTTTATTGTTTAAAATTTTTTTCCCAAAACAAACTTTTTATTTTATTATTTATGGTTACAGGGTTTTCTTTTCCTTATTTCAGTATTATCAGATTTTATTTGTGTTATTTTCCAATATCTAATTTAGGCTTATTCTGTACTTTTTCTATCTTCTTGAATTGGAAACTTAGCTCCTTATTTTAGATCTTCCTTGTTGTCAATAAACAAAATTAAGCTACAAGTTTTCTACAAATATCACGTTGGCTGATTCCCATGGATGTTAATAAATAATACTTTCAGTTCTCCCCTAAGTAAAATTCTAGTTTTTATTTTTTCTTTAATTCACAGATAATTTAGAAGGGACTTTCCAAATTTCCAAGTGGATAAGTTTTCATTATTTATTTATTTGTTTATTTATTTTTGAATTAACTTTTTTCTTGATATTTTCTAGTTTTATTGTGTGATTTCTATTTGCTTTAGAAATTAATTGTTTTCCTTGTCCCCTAATTTATGGTCAAAATTCAAGGGATATGTATATTCTACTTGTTGATGAAACAGTTGTGTAGGTGCATATACTAAGTCAAATGTATTAATTAATATTCAAGTTTTCTATAGTTTTACTTCATATTTGTCTGCTTGAGCTGACAATTTTGGGGAAAATTAAGGTGTGTTTTAGACTGCCGAAGCAGGCAGAATGCAACACACCAAAGATACTGGCTTTTAATAAAAGGGGATTTATTTAGTTAAAAACGTAGAGTTCTTCAGATGGAAGGCAGCTAGCTTTTATCTGAGTCTCTCTGCCACATGGAAAGGTGCAGGGCGATTCTCTGCTGGTCTTCTCTCCAGGCCCCTGGGTTCCAATAGCTTTCCCCAGGGTGACTTCTTTCCGCATCTCCAAAGGCCTGGGCTGAGCTGTGAGTGCTGAGATGAGGTGTGCTGAGCTGCTTGGGCTCTGTGTCGAGCTCTCTCGTCTGACCTCTCTCTTTCAAGCCTCCAGCTCATTAAGTTTAAACTCCTCATTGCGGAAGGCACCGACTGCAGGTGTAACCAGCCATAGATGACTTTCACCTGCCCTTGATTCAAATCCAAAGCAACAGAACGAGGCACCATCACCTGGTCAGCTGACACCTGAACATAACCACCACAAGGCACATTCGAGTTTCTCAGTGTGATTGGTGCTTTGCCTGTCTTCTGTATTTCGAGCAATGACTGCTTTATATGTTTTGAAGTTATGTTATCAGTACATTAAAGCCTTTTGTCTATTAGAATATCCATGTGGACGCCACCTTTTATCATTAAAAATGTTCATATTGTTTTACATTTTTAGTCTCAAAATCTACTTTATATATTAATTTTGCCAAGCCAACAAAATATTGTTTACAATGTTTCCCATCTCCCTTTTCAGACTTTCTTTGTTATTTTTACAAATCTGTATAAAGCGTATCATTGGAGTTTGCTTTTTCACCCAATCTTTGTCTTTTTTTAAAAACAGCTATATCGAGGCATAATTGGTATACAATAAACTGCACATACTTAATGTTTTTAAAGACCACTTCATGATTTTTCCATCATTGCTTTCAATAGGGACATTAAATATATCACAATAATTGAAATAGAAGATATGTTTGGACTTATATTATCTTAGTTTGTATTTTCTATACTATTATAAATTATTACTGTGTTTTCCCTCACCAATTTTTACTGCACTGATAGAGTTTTTATTTTTAATAACTATTTTATCCCCTGGTGATTTGGAAAATTTTCCAGATGTTTCTATTTTTTGGTGGGTAGATATGTTTTGAAGAATATATTTAGTCTGTATTTCTGTATCAATACACTGAACTTAATAATTGTATTTCCTACATCCCAAAAGAAGACTTTCTAGTATAATTTTCATCCGATTCAATCCCAGCCATATGCCCCACACCAAAGGGAAGCTGTTTATAAGCTTTTACTTTTCCATTCCCAATAATTCCTGGGTTTTATTGGAATCCTTGGGAAGATTGGTTACCAGCCTTTAAAATGTGTTTTTTGTTTTTTTTTTACAGAATGCACTCTGTTGAAAAATATGTTTCCCTTAAAGTGTAGTTGGCAATTGCTTGGCAATCATCTAGTGCCATAGATGGCCAACGTGCTCAGTCCTAAGTGCTGTCCTCGCCCTCACTGCTCGGTGGTGACCCTGGCCCCTGACTCACTGACCCCCCTCTTGCCATGATCCTGGGGCTTTCAGCACCCAGCAAATATCCTGATCTTGGAGTCCCATGCCCTCCTCCGCTCGGGGGCTGGTTTCTCAGCTGGCGCCTCAGTTGCCCACACCCATGCCCATTGCCCAGCCCTTTCCTTCATCAAGCCGAGGAGCCCCATCTGCATCGTGGTATCACAGCTCCATCCCCGTGCTGCACCCCACCCAGCCCCGAGTTGCTCCGACTTACTCTCCCCGCTCCTTACTCTCCGCTGCTCTCCCTGACCTCCTTTCCCTCATTCACTTGGGTTCCTCTGTCGAACCCTCCCTTGCAGAACCTTTTTACTCACTTGCTTCTCTCTCCCGCTTGAGTACCTGAGTGGAAAATTCTGAGCTGCTTAAAACCAACTTTCCACTTATTGTTCATGCCCAGACAGCTGAACACTGCAAGGGAAAACCCGCCTCCACGTAGCTGGATCCTCCTCGCGATTCTGGCCACGCCGCTCAGACAGGCATTTAGCTGTCCCTGCAGCACTACTGTGCTGCTCCAGGAAATCCACTTCCCCACATCCAGAAATGCCCATTTCACCCCATCTCCTCTCTCCACTCTCAGCTCTTAACACTTTCACATACTTCTGGAGAAAATACACACTGCCCTCCTCTGTCTGCCATGTTTTGCCTCTCTTCTGGGCGCAGTGGAAGATACATCTTTAACTGTCTTCTGAGAGTGACCCCTCCTCCACCTGGCGTCTGGGCCCCAGCGCCTCTCAGGGTCGTCACTCCTGGAATTGGCTCCAATCTCTCCAACATCATCAATTGTGCCCTCTCTGCTGGATCATTCCTATCCACATACCAATATGCCTTTAGTGCTACCCATGTTGAGAAGTAAATCTCTTGCTTGACCCAGGGACCTTGCCAGTTACAGCTCCATTTACATTATTATTCACAGCAAAACTCCTCGAAAAAATTGTTTATGATTATTCTCTTCACCTCCTCACTTCTGAATCTACCCTCAGTGTGCTCCAAACAGGCATTTGTTCTCTCCTCATTTGCTGAAGCTTTTATTAAGGTCAAAAGTTCCTAGTATCACATCAAAACCATTAGCCAACTTGGTCATCATTTTACTTGACTTCTCACCAGCACTTGATGTAGTTGGCTATTCCCTCCTTCTTGAGAACATTTCTCCTCCAAGTTCCTGGGACTCTGGACTTTCTGGGCTTTTCTCCTACTTCAAATTACTATTCCATCTCCGTCTCCTGTGCTGATTCCACATCACCAACCAGAACTTTAAATGCTGTGAAGTCCTTGGGCTCTGCCCTCTATCCATGCCTCTCTATCAGCACTCTCTCTAAGAGATCCTACCCTCTCACAGCCTTCAGAAACACACACACTTTATATGCTGATGAGTCTCCCTTTTTTTCTCCAGCTTCTCTTTAAAACTCCATGTTCATAAATCTAGCAGACCCCCTTGCATGTCCAGTAGCCCCTAAAATTTAACAGGACCAAACAGAAACCTGGATTTCCCGTCACTCAATTTGTTCCCTATTGCAATTGTCAGCATCTCAGTAAATTACCACAAATTCATGAATCACGCCTCTTTCTCCCATATCTTATATGCAAAAAAAACCCACATCAGCACTACCTCCAAAATTGCTCCAACTTCAATCACTACACTGCCTCTCAGTTTCTAAAGGTCCAATCTAAGCTGGTATAATCTCTCTCCAAGAAGGTTCCCCTCAATTGGTCATGTCCCACCCCTAGATCCTACAGCGTAAGTGTGATCATGTCAGTTCCTTCTGCTCTCCTCCTGCACACACACGGACGCCCAGCACTTCCCATTACCCTTGGGGCGAACTTCAAACTCTTCTAGGGACCCGAGGCCCTGTCTACCTATAATGACCAGAGTGAGCCGACAGCTGTGACAAACCTATCTAGTCAGCACAACGGCTCTGACAGTGCAGGTATTTGTTTCTTGCACACGTGACAGCACTGAAGTAGGTGAACAGGTTGGTGAGCGTGTTCTCCCATGCAGTCATGCAGGGGCCCAGGCTGTCACCTTCAACACGTGACTTTCTTTCAAGGTCATCCTGGAAGTCATCTCCATCCCAACCAGTGAGAAAGAGAAATTGAGCATGAGGAGTGCAAGTGGGTATTTTATGGGGACAATTGACTATCTCTTCTGCCCACATTGCACTGATTGGAAGTCTCATTGGTCGGATCATGGGGACTGCGGGCTACCTGTGTGTCCTGGAATGAGAGGACAGCCTGGAGTTCAGGGAGTTGATCCAGTCTCTGCACACCTACCTCCTTGTGCGTATCTGCTTCTGCTCCTCGCCCAGTTTCCTACACCTAGCCACTGTGCTTTTCTTTATGATTGAGCTGAACACGCCAAACTTTTTTCCTTCTCAAAGATTGTACTCCTTCTGCTCAGAATGCTCCCTTTCCATAAGTATGCAAGGCTGTCTCCTTCTTACATTCAAGACTCAACTCAAATGTCATCCTTGACTCTGCCAAAGCAGCCCAGTGAGTCAGTCCCTTTCCTCCATGAGACCCCATTTAATCCTCTACATGTCACTTAGCTTCTGCATGTGTTCTGGGGCGTAAATAAGGGTTAATAAGCATTGTTTTTACTCATTCCTCCTCATGCTGCTCCTTATCCTAATCTTTGAATATTTCCTCTTACTTTTGGAATTTTGTTCTGATTTATTTATTTTTTATTAGAGTATTCTCTAAAGTAATTTACTTAGAATATGAACTTGGTTGGCACACATTATGAGTCTCCTTATGATGAAAACTCTTTCTCTTCTCATACAAATATTTTATTGGGTAGTGTAAGAGTCTTAGATTATAATGCTTTTCTCTAAAGAAACTCTCTCTCACTCTTTCTCACTGTGTATGTGTGTGTGTGTGTGTGTGTGTGTGTGTGTATCTCCACTTTCTTCTAGTTTCCAGAATTGCAAGTGAAAATCTGTTGCTAATCTGATTCTCTTATCATTGCACCAAACTTTTTTTCTATGTTTGGAAGCTTGTAAGCAAATCTCTTTATCTTCAGTGCTCAGGAATTTTACGAGGTGATATCTTTTTTCATTATTTTTGCCTGATACTCTATGTGGCTTTACAATTTGAAAGCATATAACTTTATTCAACTCGGAGTTTTCCTTCTCCTTTTTACCTTGCTGCTTCTCTTACTCCTGTTCATTAATCCTATTCTGAGACATTTCGCACATTCCGGTCTCCTGGATCTGTCCTTCACATCTCTTATTCTTTCCATTTGTTATTGGTTTTTATGTGCATTTTTGGCTCTTGTGCAGTAAGACAGTTCTACTATTTGATGTTTTAGATTGCTAATTCAGTTTTCTGTTGAATCCATTCTGTTTTTCAGCTCTGCAACTGTATTTTTGAACTCAGAAATCACATAATTTAAAAATTTACCCAGGCTCCTTTTTTTCCCTCTCTAATTGCCTAACTGTAGGCATTTTCTGTGGACTTTCATTGAACATTTCTTCTGTTTCTTCCATCAATGCTTCCTCATTAGGGAGAGATCTGGCTGTTTGCTTGGTTTCTTTTCATGCTACAAAGCCTCTAGACTTGGGCTTGTCCACTCTGCCGCTGTGCTGGGGTCCGTGGCTTACCCCAGCACCTGTTCAGCAGAGCGAGGGGTGTCTCACAGTGGCGGATCGGAGGGCAGGAAGAAGATGGAAACAGGAGCTCTGTAGGTTTCTCTCAAAGCAGGGAGTGTTTAGCGGGTGAGTGGCCGCTCCCTTCTGTCCGTAGGGGCACTAGCAGTGCAGTGTCTTGGGCCGCCTCAGCCTGCTGGGTGCTCAGATCCCTTCACCACAGGCTTCGTCAGAAAGGACCGGCTTCTCCCATCTCTGGGTCCTCAGTCCTCTGGGTGACAGAAGCGAGTCCCGCAGAACAGAGGTTGCCAGTCTGCTTGGAACCTGAAGTCTCAGGTGTGTGTCACTTCCTTTAGGATTTAGCACCAGACCTCCCTCCTGTCTTCATTTTCTGTTTTGCCTTCTTTTCAGGTCACCCCTGAGGGAGTTGGGTGGTGGAGGGTGTTGTAATGATGGGTTCAGGCTGCCATCTTCTCTGGATTCCTTTTTGATCTTGACCCTAGTAGAAATCGCTAGTCCAGGGTGAACCTGCCTCAGCCACCACTCCATCCTGGGGAGAAGGAGCTCACGGGCGGCCAAGTTCCGGTCAAGAGCAAGGACCCCTAGGGACCAGCCCCTTCTCCCCAGGAGGTGAGGCAGAGTAAAGGGGTAGGGCTGAAATGGGGGGGGGGGGATGGGCAGCACCCATTCTCTACTCCTAGTTGCGCTGTGGTCACACAGGTCTGAGAAAGTCTCCTGCTCTATGGGGCTATTCCAGCGGGAAAGAGAGAGGAGAATGGGGAAGGAGTAGGAAATCGTGTTGGCGTGTGGTATAGCCTAGAACCATGGGAGTGGGAGGGGCCGAGAGATCCACTCTCTCCCCATATGTGAGATGAGTCGGGAGCGGCTGTTTTCCGAAGTGCTATTCTCTGGAGTGGTCATTCGGCCACCGCCTGGGAGCCCCAGCAGTCTCAGCTCAGGGAGGGAGTAGGCTGGAGATTCGGGATCTAAATCTTGCCTGTCTCTTTCTCTAAAGAGAGAGGTCTCTCACTCTCCTTTCTAATTGCTTGATGGAAGTGAGGAATGTAATATATTTGGAAAGTAGATTAGGGTTCAAGACCTAAGGTGATCTCAGAAGTTTATCAGAGAAGAAGGTCAAGGCTTTTTTTCCAAATGCCAGAAGAAAAAAATTGAAATGCAAAGAACTACATTTGCAATGAAAGCCAAGGCAGATGCAGATGATCTCCAAGACCTGTAATTCAGGCTCGGTATCAGAGGCTCAGGTGTGGCTCCCATGTGCCCAGACATATGTGATGTACTGAGAACACCGAGATGTAAGGTACCCGCTCTCTAGAACCTCCCATTTGGGAAGGGGAGATGGATGGGGGAAAAGCAAGAAAATACCAACAAAACAACATGGAGCAAGTGGAGTGATGAAGGGAGGCCAGGAGAGAGGAGGGCACCCAACCCACAGGGGTGGGGTTGGCTGGGGAGGCTTCCGGACGGCGATGGCTGGAGCCAACCTGGGGATGCGGACGGTCCGCACTCGGGCTGGAGGAGCCTGTGGTGCCATCCTATGCGAGGAAACAGTGCAGCTGAAGAGAATCTGAACCACCTGCCTCCTTCCTGCTCTACTCGTAACCCCTCCCTCCTGTTCTACTTCCCACCCCTGCACAGGGACACCTGGAGGGTCCAGGGCAAGGTCACGGTGACCAGGGGTGGTGGCCAGAGAACAAAAAATGGACCATAATAATCCAAGTGCACGCAGCAGATCTAGAGGACAAGAGCAGGTCAGGAATGGAAAGTGGAGGCGAGGTGTCGGGTGAGGGCTCAGAGGGGAGCCGGGGAGAGGCAGGAGTGGGTGCGCTGGCGTCTGGGGTGAAGTTGAAAGGTCACACTTGCCGTGTGCCGCAGGCCAGCTAGGAAAACAACTGGCAACAAGGGATGGTGGTGCCGGCAAGGCAATGCTGTGGGTGGTGGCTCCAGCAAAAACTCCAAGGCAAAGGGAGGAATCAGCTCTAGGTAAGGAAGGATCCCCACTCATCACCTTTTATAAAACCCCCCATACAAAAAACTACCTGATCTATACTTGCCTTTCCAAAAAGAGTTTATAAATTCAAGAAAATAATCCCAAACTTAAAAACTTTCACCAGTGTCCGTGAGGGACTGGTCAACAAGTGAGAACCACTGAGCACAGATCCTCCCCCTTCTCGTTTTTCCTCTTTCCCTTCCTGTCCTCCTCCTCCTCTTTCTTTTCCTTCCTCCCCCCCATCTCCTCCTCCTCTTCCTCTTTCTCACTTCTTCTTCCCTCTAGCTTTATTGAGGCATGATTGGCATGCAATAAACTGCACATATTTAAAGTGTAAAATTTGATAAATTTTGCCACATGTAGACACCCATGAAACCGTCATCATTAGCCCCCCAAATTTCTTTCATACCCTTTTCTAATCCCTCCCTCCCCACCCTTGTCCAAGAAAACACCAATCTTCTTTCTGCCTCTACACATCGATTTACATTTTTTAGGCTTTTATGTAAATGGGAATATACAGCATGTTCTCTTATTTATCTGGCTTCTTTCACTCAGCATAATAATTTTGAGACCCATCCATGTTGTTGCATGTATCAATAGTTCGTTCTGTTTTATTGCGTTGTAGCAGTCTGTGTGTGGATATTCCGCAAGTTATCTCCTCACCTACTGGTCAATGTTTGAGTTATTCCCAGTTTGAGGCTATCGCGGATAAAGCCACTATGAACATTTGTGTGCAAGTCTTTGTATAGACACATGCTTCCTTTTCTCTCGAGTGAAAACCTAGGAGCTCAATTGCTGGATTATATGATAAGTGCAAATCTGACATTTTAAGAAGTTGCCAAACAGTTTTCCAAAGTAGTCCTGCCATGTTACATTACATTTATATTTACAGCTGTATATGAGGATTCTAGTTTCGCATCAGCCCTTGTCATGGTCAGGTTTTTCATTTTGGCCATTCCAGTAGGAGTGTGTAGCCATCTTATTGTGTTGCTACACACATTTCCCTAATGACAAATGATGTGGAATACTTTTTCCTCTGTATATCTTCTTGGCTGAAGAGCCTGTTCAAATCTTTTTCCCATTTAAAAATTTAGGTTATTTATTTTCTTCTTATTGAGTTTCAAGAATTATTTAATTATAGACATAAGTTCTTTATCACATATATGATTTGCCAATATTTTTCCTGGTCTTTGACTTTTCACTCTTTAAACAATGTTGTTTGGAGAACAGGAGTTTTTAATATTAATGAAGCCCTACTTATCCATTTTTTCCTCTTACGAACTGTGCTTTTGGTGTCAGAGCTGAGAAATTTTTACCTAACCCAAGACATATGTCTTATTTTAAGGAGTTTTTGATACCTAGCCCTGTCCAAAAATTGGAGAGCAAATGGCTTATTGGGGGAAAATTTGAATTCCCTGATTTGCTCTTATTTGCTCTGGCACGACTGCATTCCTTCAAGGGCTGCCCCCAGGCTGGATGAGCCTGTGGCGCCGTCACCTGATCATTGCCTCCCAGAGGCTCGATGCTGTTCCAGGCTAGCAAAGGACACGATCTCTCCGGAAGGCTGCAGTGGGGGCTCCCTCTGCTCCTGCTGCTGTGCAGCCGTGGCCCTGACCAGCCTCTGTGCCTCGAGGCTCCCACAGTGGCTTTCTTTAGGTTCCAGGGAGAGCCAGAGGCAAAATGAGTGCCAGTAACACTCAAGTCCCCGGACAATCTCAGCCACAGCCGTGGAAGGGGAAAGGGAACCCCCGTGACCAAGCAGCTGTGCCAGGCCTGAGTCCTCACGGCCACCTGAGCAGGTGGGCGTCGTGCCCCCATCACAGCCAAGCAGTTGGGCCTGAGACGTGGCATCACCTGCCCCGGTTGCCCTGACAGTCACGTGGCAGAGCTGGGACTGCGCTTTAGCTAGGAAGCCTCCCTCCAGGCCCATCAAGCTGCCTTCAGGGGGGCATTAACCAGCTTGCACTGGATTCACCTGGGCAATTGGTATTTTATTTAAAAACAGCCTTTAGCTGAGCAGTTTGTTCTGGCTGGGCCTAGAGGGTGGAATGGGCAAGCGCACCGCTGCGTGCGTCCACCATCCCAACCGCTGAGCACTGTCGGGGGAGCCCGGGCTTTGGAGTCAGAGAACTAAATCTCAGAACTTATGTGCTGTGTGACCTTGAGTAAATGTCTTAACTTCTCTGAATCTCAGTTTTCTTATCGGTTAGAAAGAAAAGGACTTTGATATATAAAGCCGCACTGCATTTGCAATGGCTGAGGTAGAGCTGCAGTACAGTGGAGGTGAGGTAAGTGGCCCCTGACACAGGGAGGCCCAGGCCCAGCTGCCATTTGGCCGCTGGACAGTTTGGAAATACCCAAAACGCACCATTGTGCAGAGACTGTGAGCAACTAATATGAGACCTGGTTCTGGACAACAGGTGAGTTCAGAGAGAGCGCTTTAAAAAATTCTTCTATTCAATGCAAACCTATTAATAAAAATTCTGAGACCTGAGAGAAAATCTAACGCTAAGAAAGAATGATAACTGTGGGCTGAATTCACTCCAGATGAAATAAAATTAACAGATAATGTGAAAATTACTTTTAAAGGGATATATTTAGGATCCTCAAAGAGAAAGAAAGAAATGATCTGAATGAATAAAATAAGAATTTATAAAATAAAAATAAATGAAACAGTGGTTCAGTGGTAGGTAGAATGCTTACCTTCCAGGCGGGAGACCCGGGTTTGATTCCCGGACCATGCACCTAAGATAAATAAACAAATAAGTAAATAAATAAAATGAAACAGGGCCAGCAGATATGTACAAGAAAAATTTGAAATGCAAGAAATGTAAATAAATAGAACGTTTAAATAAAAACATTAAGGCAATGGATTTTAGATAGTACTTGGTTGCAGAAGGAAGTGCTTGGACGGCAGCAGACTTGAATTCATTCAGAACACCCATAAAAAGGTGAAAATGTATAAGAGCCATGAAGAGGCATCTAGAGACTTTGAAGTTGGTTAAGTAGACTTTTCAGAAGAAGAGGATAAAGGAAATGATGGAGGAATTGTGCATGTTAAAAAAAAATGAAAGAAGAAAACAGGCATGAATCATCAAGACCTTGCTCAGACAGTGGTTTCTTAGATAAGATGCCAAAAGCAAAAGCAACAAAAGAAAAAATAGGTAAACTGGAAATCATCAAAATTTAACACTTTTGTGTTTCAAGGGACGCTGTGAATAGAATGGAAAGACAACCCACAGGGAGGGTGAAAATTCTGGCAAATTGTATATCTGTTAAGAGAATTGAATCTAAAATACAATAACAAAAGAACAAATAACCCAATTTAAAAATGAGCAAAAGATCTGAAAAGACATTTTCCAAGAAGTTATACAAATGGCCAAAAGAATATGAAAAGATGCTCAATATCATTAGCCCTCAGGGAAATGCAAATTAAAACCACGATGAGATGGCACTTCACATCCTCTAGGATGAATATAATCAAAAGGCTAATAAGTGTTGGCAAGGAAGCAGGGAAATCATGCACTTCTGGCAGGAATGTAAAATGGTGCAGTCACTTTGGAAAACAGTCTGGCAATTTCTCAACATGTTGAATATAGAATTACCACATGACCTAGAAACTTGACTCCTAGTAATATATCCAAGAGAAAGGAAAGCATGCCCATGCAAATAGCTTCTACAGTAATGTTCATAGCAGCAGTATCCATAATTTGTTTTTCCAAAAGTGGAAAGCCCAGATATTCATCAACCTATGAATGGGTAAAGAAAATGTGGTATACACTTACAGGGGAATGTTATTTGGCAACATAAAGGAATGAAGTACTGATATATACAGCAACACAGAGGAACTTTGAAAACACTCTGTTAAGTGAAAGAAGCCAAGAAGCCAGTCAAAAAAGAAAGAGCACATATTATATGATTCATTTACATGAAATGTCCAAAATAGACAATCCATTGAGACAGAAAGTAGATTGGGGTCCATGACTGCAGGTTGATGGGGGATGTGGAGACATGAGGAGTGAGTGGTAATAGGTGTTTGTTTGGGGTGATTAAAATATTCTAAAATTGATTGTTATGGTGGGTGCACAGTTCTGTGAATATATTAAAAATGAATGGGTGAATTGCATTGTATGTGAATTATGTCACAAGAAAGTTTTATATTTAAACAAATAAAAAGTAAGCACAAATGGAATTTTAAAAATTGCTGCCAAACCAGTGAAGAATAAATCTTTATTAATTCAACAAAAGGCAAGGAAGCTAAATAAAGGAAGCATGGAAAATAAAAATAATTACTTGCTAATAACTAAGTCTAAATATATTGGCATTCATAGTTTAAACTCATCTATCAAAAGATAAAGAGAGCTGGATAGATTATGAACAATAAAAATCAAACTTTTTTGTTCTTCATTAAAGACATCACTAATAGAAAATCACAGAGAATATATGCAAATAGAGATCAGAAAAATATATCTATCAAATACAAATCAAGAGAAAGTTCCTGGGGTCTCATGGTTCAGTGGTAGAATGCGTGCCTGCCATGCAGGAGACATGGGTTCGAGTCCCAGCCCAAGCTCACCCACCCCCCCCAAAAAATTTCATAATAAAAGAGGAAAATATAATTTAGAATTTAATGGCGAGAGTATAAATAGGAACAAAAGAGACCCTACAGAAGTATCAAATATTCCACCAAGAAACTATAACAAGCATAAACACATAAGAGGTATTATACAGGAAATAGAATAAGTCACTGCAATGAGAATGAATGAGTAAAATATTAAATGTACCAACCTGAATAAATCTGTAAGAGCCATCAAGTGAAAAAAGCAAGATGTATCCAAAACACAAAGAGTGACACCTTTATGTAAATTCTAAAACATAGAGCAACGTGTACTGTATATGGATAAGTGCATAGTCCATGTTTCTATAATTTGATGACATACTTGAATAAATGCTCGAATGCAGTTCCTCCACTCCTTTCATGCAGGAGTTGCAGGGATTGAAGGAGATGTTTTCTCCCCCTATGGAATCTGAATTTTTACAAATTTTCACCAGTAATTTCGTTAAATCACACTTCAAATTCGAATTCCAGGAAATGTATGGGATGCCTGCAACCTCCTGGCCTGCTGCTCTGTACTGGGAAAAGGAAGACCAACGAGACACAGTCCCTGCCCACGGGACCTGCCGGCCACCGGGAGTGCAAGAAAGGTAAGTGACAATATGTTATGATAAATGGAGGGTTGGGAAAAGCACAAGCAGCTAGTCTGGAGAAAGCACGCCTATTTCCCCACAAACACACGCAGTCAGGGCAGCCTGGGGTGTGGGGAGCCTATGTGGCTTGCTGCTCCTGGGTTGGGCATGAATTGCAGAGCGCAGGGACATCAGGCCAGAGAAGGACCACGAGGCATGCCAGAGACCTGAAACTTGAGCCTACGAGGAAGAGGGGAGCTGCTGCAGGGTTCGGAAGCAGGGAAGGACTGCAGTCTGATTTATGCTTTAGGCAGCTCACTCAGGAAGCCAGGTGGAGGAGCTGGGCCTGGGGACAGGAGGTGACTTCAAGGGATGGGGAAGGTCTGAAACGGTGCAAAGTACCCCGGGGTTGGAGAAGGAGGGAAGCGTGACAGGATGCATGGAGATGGGCCTGAGATGGGGAGGAGGGCTCTGCTTGGTGACCACAGGGCTTGGGGATGGTGACTGGGTAGAGGTGGGCATGAGTTCATTCTCTGCTGCGTCCCCGTCTGCCGGCCACGGGGGACGGAGTTTTGTCAGACCCCGCCTCATTCTTACGGCTGCCAGTTGTGCAGTTTATGCAGGTGGGTGACGAAAAGCCTGGTAGGAGTGATCTGTAAACTATTTCAGCATGTGACTTTTTGATATTTCCTTGTAATAATTATCTTGATTTCATAGGCTCTGCTTTAAGATGAGGAACGCTGACACAGGGATTGTAGTGCGAATTTAAGCATCACTGAATTGTATTGAAATGGGAGGAGTGCTAGCTGTTCTTGGCATTTTAACAATATCAAACCTGATTTTGTCACATTTACAAGGTGCTGTGAGCTGGGATCCAGAGGCTGGGTGTTATCAGTGCCTAACATAGCGTTCCTTAATTATCAGCACTCTCACACTTCCTGCATAGCAGATTGGAATCGCTAGAAATAGCTCAAACTTGAAAATTAGCATTTTTCTCTTAAATAATCAGGATGCTGTATTTATAGTTTTCATGGGATTGGTGTCTTAATGAAGGTAAACTAATTTCACACTCAGAGGTGAGGTGGTTCTTTCCCCCTTCCTACTGTGTGATTTCCTCCCTTTTCTGGGGTCTGTTTTTTCAGTGTCTCAAAGTTTCCATAGCGTGAATAATCCTCTCCATTTTCCCCGCCCCAGAGGGGTGTCTCTGCACTCGGCTCGCCCTCGTGGTAATTCACGTGTTGACGAGGAGCCTGTGAGGAAATGGGAGATTTTGCTTTTCCTTCCAGTTGCTCACCAGCCTGTGACTTGAGCAACGCTTGATTACATGGATTGTATAATTTTTCAACTTCAACAAACATTCAGGTACCTTGTCTAGGCCACTGGGCCCTAAATCACCTGTAAACTGCTGCCCATCAACTGGGGATTGAGTGGAGAGGAAAAGAAAGGAGAGGAAAGTTAAGGAAGGGCTAGAGTACGCGTGGAATTCCAAGGGGTGGGTGACACAGGAGTGGAGTGCATGCAATGACTCAATCTGCTTCTGTGCCCACCTCGTCCTGCCTCTCAAGTCCAAAACGCCCTCTGGGGACCCCCACCTGGGCTTGCCCCCACAGCGGGGCTCCCTGCTCCACAAACTCTCTCGTTTGCATATAGGTTAATATTGCCCAATTGAAGATGAAAGCCAACTTTTTAAACGAATTCATCCTCCAATAGAAATGGTCTTAGAGAAGTTAACCCCTCGGTATCCAGGATTCTTGTGGGTCTCGAGGGATGTGAATTTCAGGGAATGTGAAGAGGTGGAGGGAGGAATTTCAGGCCCCGGAACAAGCAACTCTACTCTCTCTCTCTCAGTAGAAGAGCTACTCTGGAGCTTTGCTGTCTTCTGGGAGCTCAACAGCTGTCACTTCCCTGCCTGTGCACAAGGCCAGCCTCGGGGGAAGGCACTGCCTGGATGTGTAGGGTCCACGTCAGCATCACTCTTAAACGTCATGCTTTCGTGGTAAGTTTTGCAATGAGTGACAGGTTCTTTCTGGCAAAAAGACTGCAAGCTTGAGGGAAGGGATTGTAGCTCATGCCCCTTTGTCTGGCAGCCCTGTGCCCAGCGCCGGAATGCCATGGGTGTTCAGCAAAAGTGGGAGAGGCAGAGAGAGAAATACGGAGGTCTCTAGGATGGGAAGGATATAAGGGCTATTCAGTTAGAAAACTGCTGGAAAGAAGGAACAGGAGACTAAAAAGAAAAGCCAGAACAAGTAAAATGTAAAACAAATGAGAAGTTGAGAAGTCCAGGCTCTCAGGGCTGGAGATATGAGAGGCCACTGAGACCTGCTCCCATGGGAAGGCGCATTTCCGAGATTGACTTGTGGTGCTGTTACCAACTCTTCAATCTGCTAATGACATGGGGATGTCGCACCAGGAATCAGCTCTGAAAGGAGCTTGTAGTTGATTTTGACTGTTCTTTGCCGTCCAGCACCTCGTCCTTGTTGCAGGAAAGTTACCTGAACTCACTGTGGAGTCACTTTCCTGGCTCAAAGGCTGGGTGCACGCACAGCAGGGATTCCCAGACACTCGCCTGGAACTGCTCTGATTCCTCATCTCCCTCCCCTGAGCTCCACTGCTGCAGTGCAAAGGGGACGGCATCACACCAGCAGCTTCTTCATCACTGGGAGAAAATATCTACAGATAGCCTATGTGTAAAGGAATTGTATACAAAGTAGATAAAGAATTCTTACAATTCCGTAATAAAAAAGCAAGCAACCCAATTAAAAATGTGAGAAACATTTGAATAGACTTTAACCCAGAGCAGACAGAAGAATGGCTAACAAGCACACGAAAAGTATTGACCATCATTGGTCATTAGAGAAATGCAATTTAAATCCACACGGAGATGATGCCCCATGCCCATGAGGGTGGCCATAATCTAAATGACACAATCAAGTACTGACAAAGATGTGGAGAAACAGTAATATTCATTCAATTGCTGGTGGAAATGTAGATTGGGAAAGAGTAGAACTATAGAAAACTCTCAATACTTTCTTAAGAAGTTAAGCATAAACTTACCATATGTGATGGTAGGTTCTGGTATCAACCTGGCCAGGTGATGATGTTGTCTGTCCAGGCAGGCACTGGCCTGACTGTTGCTATGAGGATATCTCATAGCTGGCTGATAAACCGGAAGTCTGATGTATTAAATCATCAGTCAGTTGATTGCATCAGTGGCTGATTACATCTGCAGCTGATCCTATCAGCACTCAACTGAGGCATGCCCCTGCAATGAGATAATTCAATCAATTGATCTAATGTTAGCCAGTTCCTTTAGGTGCATTTGCATGCTCCACCATTTCTCTTTTTGCTCTGTAAGGAATGGCATGTCCTAGATGGAGGCTGCTCCTTCAGCCTGGATCCTAGAACAATGAGGACACAAAGAGTGGAGCCAAATCAAGCCCACAGCCAATAAGTACCATCATTTGTCATTAACCACGAAGACTTTTAAAATCAGCATAGCCAAGCAAAAACCTGACTAGTAAGGCTTAGGAGTCAGGAAGCTGCAGCCCCGATTTCTGGATCCAAGACACACTTTATCAGCCCTGATGTACAGCAGCACGTTGACTGCCCTGCACCCTGGCTCTCGTTGCCCATGAAGCCAGCAGCCTCTGTGACCACAGCCTAAGTGGTCTGTTGGGCAGAAACCAGGTCACATGAGACCTGTAGGTACAGGCGAGGCAGAAGGGGTAGCCTTTAGCATGCACGAAGGCATGCTCTGACGTGATTGGATTGAGCTTGAGTGGACCCACCAGCCATACCTGCCACCTATACCATAAAATATCACTCAGACTATGAAAAGAGTGAGTAACTCCATCTCCAAATGGATTTCACTCTGAAAAGAGGCTATCAAAGGCTAATAGGGTATGTCAAAAGAACATGTAGGGTTTTCCATGGCCTGAGGTTGGGAAAATGTGAGCATTAAAACACAACAAATATATGTTAATGAGTCTAAGGTTAACAATGTTAATGAAATAATGGATTTAGGCAATTGACTCCCAATAACATTGGGTGAAATTCTTTTGCAAATCTTTGTAATGGGTACACAAGCCAACAACACCTGAATTACCTACCATTCAATGTCAATATCACTGAAAGCATAACAACCACCTGTAATGCAACAGGAAGCCAAAAGATGTGAATTTAGATCGTATCAGGCTGAAATTCTAACTTTCCATTTACAGGAAATATAGGGGATAGAGGGACACAGTAATACGTAACTTGAGGATACAGTCAGCAAAATTCAGGATGTAGTAAATTCTACTGGGCAAATACTGTTTTTTTTCCCACCAAATAAATGGCCTGTTTCAAAGGGGAGAAAGGAAAATGGTTATAAATTAAAAGTGACTTAAGAGAACTATCAATCAAATGTAACTTGAAGATCTTCTTTAAAACCTGTTTAAACAAACCAAGTATATAAAAAAAGTCATTTTTGTCATGATCAGGAAAATATGAATACAAATTATTAGATGATATTAAGCAACTATTTATTTTGTAAGGATTGTAGGCATTTGTGAATATTTTAAAAGTCCTTGTCTGTTAAAAATAAATGCTGAAGTATTTATGGGTAAAGTGGTAAAAAAATGTTTTAAATGCTGTATCTGAAATGTGCTGTAAAATGTCCCAGTCTTCACCAGAAAGAAAGAAATGGAAAGAAGGAAGGAGGGAAGGAAGGAAGGAAAGAAGAAGAAAGGAAGAGAAATAAAGAAAAAGGTGTTCAGTTTTCTATTGCTGCTATAATAAAATATCACAAAGTAGTGGCCTTCAAGAATACACGTTTATTATCTTATAACCCTGTAGGTTAAAGCCTGGCATGGGTCTCAGTAGGCCAGAATCAAGGTGTTGGCGGAGCCACTCCTTCTGCAGGATTGTGTTCCTTTCTTGAGGATCCTGGGGAGACTCCATGTCCTTGCCTTTTTCGCCTTCTAGAAGCTGTGGTCTGTGGCCTCTGCCTCCATTTGTCTGATTCTTCTCCCATAGTGACGCATACCCCTCTAACTAACGACAGGCAGCAACGTTTCTTCAGCTTTAAGGATTCACATGATTAGATTGAACCCACTTGGATAATCCAAGATAATCTCCTCATCTCAAAGTACTTACATTTGATCATCTCTGCAAAGTTCCTTTTGCTGTGTAAGGTAACGTATTCACAAGAGATTAGAATGTGGATGTCTTTTGGGGGAGACCATTATTGTATTTATCACAGGGGGGATTAATGAAACAAGACTGGTAAAATGTAAATGGTGGTCATTGTTGAAGCTGGGTGATGGATCTCTGGAACTTCATTATACCTTCCTCACTTCTTTTGTGTCTGTATGAAAATTTCTGTAATAAAACCCTCAAAGAATTAGTTGGTTCTATTGCAGCTGACTACAGAGGATTTGAGGATGAATTACAAAGTGGGTGAAGCAAATTTCAGAAAAGTCTAAGTAATATAATCCTGGTTTCAAAAAATAAACAATAACAAATTCTATATATCTGTTTCACTTTTTCTCTCCTTCCCTCCCTCTGTTCCTTCCTTCCTTCCTGTCATTTATCAATCTCTTAAATGAGCCTGGAGAAAGATAGGATGGGATATTTAAGTAGTTCTTAATATATTATTTAAGATGTGTGTATGAAAGTAGGGATAGATAAGCAAAACCCAAAAACAGTGCAATAAAAACAATCTCAATTTAAAAAGTGAGTATATAAGTCTATTTATGAAACTTTTATATGACAATGTACCTATGTATATAGGCATATAGAGACATATCAACCGATAGTCACCCAAATCTAGTTTTCTCAGGGTAGAAAGTATTTCAGGTGACTTTTATTTTGCTCCTTATACTTTTCATTATTTGAAAATGTTTTAGAATAAACGTATAATCTAAAGAATCATAAAAGAGGCAATAAAGTAATTTTATTGTAGAAAATTAAGAAACATGGCTGCATCTTATGATGTCATTTCTGGTGGTGTGGGTGTCCCTTCAAGCCCCTGCTCCCCCGTCTCCCCACCTCCTCAAAGGAGCTGAAATTCTGTAGTCACAAGCCCAGCGCTGACCCACATGGCTGAGGGGACGGGAGGAGAGTACACTACCCAAGCTTTGGGCTTTGTTAGAAAATACACACAGTTAAGGATTGGAATAAAAAATCTATGAGTAATTGCTAAGAGAAGAGAAACAGAATTGTAACCATCAAACCAACAAAGGCGAAAAGAGGCAGGATGAGGAAAAATAAAATGTATTCAACTCAGTGGAAAAAAAGAGAAGTTTGGGAAAAAGATTAAAAACGAAACAAAGCACAGGGCAAACAATGAAAAATTAATATTTTGGTAGTCACAACTGTAAACATATTAAATTAACCTATTAAAATACAGGGACTATTGTGCTAACTAAAAATCAAAACAAAATTTTTGAATCCAATTATTTCCTGCTTATAAGAGTCACAAATAAAATTTACATGCAAAGTTTAAAAATAAAAGGATGGAAACAGTGTATCAGGCAAATGCTAGCCAAAAGAAAGCTGTTACATTACTTAAAATAGTGAAAAGTACTAAGACACGTCCTGATAAACAATATAATTCACCAAGACAATATTTTTTACCAATGCTCCTAATAATGTGCCTAAGAATGGACAGGGGCTTAGGGCCACGACACCACTGCAGAGGGACACTATGTTTAACAGGGTGGCAGGGTGGGGAGAGGAGAGAGTGTTTGGGGGGAGCCCACTTCCAGTCTCCCCAAGGCACTCCTCAGCGAAGATCATAGGAGCCTCAGCTTTGATTTTTGCCTGGAGCCTGTTGAGTTGTGCTTCTGAAAGACTCTGTTACCCCATAGCCAAGCCTTGAAGGCCAAATCAAAGCCAAACCAGACATTGGAACACAAATAGAAAAGCATTGATTTGCTAACCAAAACTTTTTTCCAAATATATATGTTTTAGAACAGGGACAGATGAAAGAATGTTTCATTCTATAAAGGAAGTGTTGGAAAAAGCCAATGTTAACGTGGATGACGTTTGCAGGGTATTTTAAATAATCCTTTGAGTAAACTCAAAAGCACAGAGTGATTACTCACTCTTCAAACAAGTTGCTCGCTTTGCAAAACCATCAGCCACGGGGCACCTTTGAATCATGAGTTCCTGGGTGAATTCTGCACAATTCACCTGTTCTAAGGGGCCTTGTGTATGCTTTGGGGCCCAAAATCCCTTTAGGAAGGTGCTCCTAGCTTGGTGCACTTAACCTCTTTCCGGAAAGAGCTGAGACGGTTGCCTGCAGCTGATGGTCACCAGGTTGCCCCCTCCAGGTGGTGCTAGGAAATCAGTGGCCACTGGTGCTCTACAGTTTGCACCCCCAAAACAGTTGGTTATGGGGTTATAAACGCACTCCTGGAGCACTTGCAATAAGGAAATTGGAGAAGGATATGGTTGTGAGGCCAACTTTAACAGGTAGGGCCAGGCCAAAGGGTAGGATTTTAGAGTCCATGGTGGGCCAAACACCCCTGGAAGAGCAGCTGCGCGCTAGAGAGATTTTCACAAAATGGAAAAAGCTGCACGACAGGGCACAGTTCACCAAGGTATTAAGTTAAATAAATAATATAGGGTCATTGTAGAAATATGAGAAAATGTAGGAATATGAGAAAATACAGATAAGAAAAATATCTTACAATTCTCCACCCAAAAGTAATCATTTTTTACATTTTGGCATTTTATTTGGACTTTTTGCGATGAATATATATGTGCATATATAGGTGCATGATTTCTTAACAAAAGTAGAGTCATACAAAGTTCTGCTTCACCTTATTGTAAATACCATTTCTTCTCATATATATATGAGAATAAATATGTATATCTTTACTATTCTGTTGCATGGAAGTACTGTAATTTGTTTCAACTTTCTCCCAATGTTGGGCAAATTTAACATTTATCTGTTACACTGGACATACTTGTACACCAGTGTTTGTGCCCTACTCTGGCCATTTGCTTAGGATAAGCACCCAGAAGTATTATGGCCAAATCAAAGGGACTCTACACTTGCCAAATTACCATATGGACAGACTGACAGTTTATTCTTTCTCCACCAAGAACAGAATATTCAATTCATCAACCCGGTGCCATAATAATTGTGTGATCTTTCCAGTTTGATAAGTGTAAAAGGTGTCTTGTATTTGCTTGTTTGCATTTATTTGGTAACTGCATTTGCTCATTATTTCCATTTGAGGTACAATGAAGGATAAGAACAGAGTGATTGAAAGACATAAATTCAGGCAGAAACAAATTCTGATTGGACAACTTGGGAAGGCTAATCTGAGGAAGTGACCTTTAGGCTGAGATGAGAGCATAAGGAGGATTTGGTAGGAGAGAAGTGGAGGAACTGTCCCAGGCTGGGGGAAGAGAGGGAGTGATGACCCTGAAGTAAGAAAGAGCCTGAAGCATCCATGGAATGAAAGGGAGGCCAGTTCCCAGAGGGGAAGCCCAACATACGGGCAGAGAGGGTAGACTCCTAAGTCCTGGCTCTGCTCCTTACTAGTGAATGATCTTGGGTGAATACTTGGCTTTCTGTGCCTCAATTTCCTCATAAATGAAATAAACCAATAGCAGTGTCTGTGTTTTGGGGTTTCTGTGAGGATCAAACGTATTAGTATTTATAAAGCATTTAAGATGGTATCTGGAAAAATGTAAGGTGTACAATATTAGAATAAGCACGAGGAAAGAGGTACTCAAGACACCTATACACCATATTAATTTACATAGTCTGCCCAGGCCACCTATGGTGACTATGGAGGACTTTAATTTAGTCCTCGCAGTAGTCCTTGGGTGGTAGGTACTCTCGTTCTCCTTTCAGAGACCAGGCAGCTGCAGCTTAGGGTCAAGCAGGAATGCTCCAAGCTCTTAAGACTCACTCTCTGTCAACACCAAACTACTTCCTGTTCTGGAAGGGAACACTGACGTGTGGAAGATTTGGGGCTCAATGAGGAGAAAAGAGAACATGGGAGACTCTGTCATCTTCAAGCCAAGTTAGGAGGGAAGAAAGTTAGATCTTAGGTTGTCTCCCCAAATGTAGGTTCTGTAGATGAGTTCAGAAGACCATACCTAGGATTTGTCAATGTGGTACAGAGATTGGGTACAGCTGGTAATAAACCACATGTGGAGCAGAACCTTCAACTCTTCTCCAGTTTCTGACGTGGCGTCTTGACTGTGAAAATGAAATCTGATCCAAGTATAATTTCTCTAAAAATTCAACCCTTGTGTGAAGACCATGCTTGGTATTTGAGTCAGGAATAAGAAACCAAGTTTTAAAAATGGGGAGCTATCTCCAGCAAAACCATAATCAAACCCCCATTTTCTTCCCAAAGCCCCTTCACCTGGTGCACCACTCAAGTCCAGGGAGACTTTGCAGTTTACTTAGTCTAAAGACCTGAGAATTCCCCTGGCTGGGAAAGGTGCATTGAAGGGTGAGGAGAGACGTGAGGCCAGGCCTGGCTCTGAGCCAGAGGGAAGGCTGGGCATGACCCCAAGGGGTTGCTCCTCGTACTGACGGATCTGTTATGTACCCCAGAAGAGACTGTGCTCTTCTAAGCCATTCTCGTGGAGGCAGACGCATTGTGGGTGGGACCTTTGGATTAGCTTGTTTCCATGGAGATGTGACCCACCCAGTGCAGGGTGGGTCTTAATTCTGTATTGAAGTCCTTTAAGCCAGCTCATGGAGAGAAAGATTGTAGACAGAAACACCCTGGGAGAAGCAAGCAAGGACCCACAGAAGCCCAGAGACATTTTGGAGAGTAGAACCAGACAGACCTACCATGAGCCTTCCCAAGTGACAGAGGAACCCTGATGCCATCCACCTTTTTGATGCCATAGAACTGTAAATTTGTAACTAATAAATCCACTTTGCAAAAGCAACCAACTTCTGGATATTGTATTCCGGCAGCTTTAGCAATCTAAAACACTCCTTTAACTGAATCTCTTCCTCAGAGGTAGAACTCAGAGGGCTACTTCACAGTCACCCAGGCTAGGAACTGGCTTAGTTCTTGAGAAGTAACAAATTCTTGCTCAAATTTAATTGCTTTGGTTTATCATCTTATTTCTTATTTATAAAAGACCATAAATTGGGAACCAGCAACATATAATTGTTTATTTGATTTTTCTCCAATACTGGGGAGAATTTGGTCTCTCATTCCAAGAGTCTCATGGTTTTAGGAGGTAGCTGAGATAGCCCCTTATCCATCTGGTCCCCTACTTTTTTTTCTAACCATCACCTTGCTAAATGGAATTGTGCCATCCGTGTTCTGTGTCTGCTCCTTCTCTGACCCTTATCTTAAGCATTCTTTCTTCCATGTTTTCCCCTCCATTAGGACACCAAAGGGCAGGAGATGAGCACTAGGTACTGACTTTTGGTTCCAGAAGGACAAAGCCACAAGCAGAAGTGAAAGGCGAGAGGGTGCTAAGGAAAATTATGGCAAGGAGCAATGGTTCTCAAACTTCAGTAAGCATCAGAGCACCTGAGGGCTTCTTCAGACATGGGTTGCAAAGCCCCACCCCCAGAGTTTCTAATTTAATAGATCTGGGGTAGGGCACGCTAATTTACATTACTAACATTTCTAAGGAGATGTTGGTGTTCCTTGCCCAGGGACCACACTTTGATAACCACTGGCCTGGGGCTAGCCCTGACTCCAGGCAGCTTCAGAAGCTGCACGCAATGGGATGCCCTTAGTGAGGGCACACAGGATGGAATAATAGCACTATTCAGACACAATATGACTGGGATGTTGGAAATTAATGATCTGGACTTACTTCCTATCTACACTCTCCAGCATGAATTTCATTCTTAAGGAAAGAGGGATAGAACACAAGGCCAGATAACGAGGATGAGTCTGTCATCAACAGATGCTGCCTTCTCATACTTTCATTATATATATATATATATATATATATATATATATATATACTCAACACTCCTTACCACCCCCACACTTCATACTTCTTGCTTTTATTTGTGCATTTCTCCCCCTTTCTGTCCTCATATCTCATTGTGAGCTTAGTCACTTAAATCCAGCTTTGAATTATTTTGTTTCCTGACTGGATTAGGTAATATACACCCTTCCTAAATGCTAGATAGAATAAAGACTAAATTCCTTTTGAGTAATATAACATCATCCAGTGCCTTAAATTACCTCTTCAATACTCAATATTTGGCATGCAACAATAAATAAACATAAAGAAGACAAAGAGAAAATAACTGAAAATCAATAAAAATTGACAATACAAAAGACCAGTTATAGATCCAGTTATTAAAGTTACCAGACATAGACTTTAAATTATGATTGATAGTCTTCAGGAAATAAATGACAAGATGAATAATTATGGCAGAGGACAGAAAACTCTCTATAAAAGGCATTAAATGGAAATTCTAGCACCGAAAAATATAGTAACTTAAATAAGAACTCAATAGTTGGGTTTGATATCAGATTAGGCAAACTGAGACTTAGTGAAGTAGATTTGCCAGAAGCAGATAGCTAGACTGAAGCATGGAGAGACAAAGGATTAATACACACACACACACACACACACACACAGAGGGAGGGAGGGAGAGAGAGAGAGGGGAATAAGAAATATATGACAGAGTAAAGCTGTAACATACTGCAATCAGAATCCCAGAGTTAGAGGAAAGAATCAAATGAAAGAAGCAAGGTCTGAAGCTATAATGACTTAGAAACTTTGAAAGGGTTGAAAAAACATTAAGTCACAGATTTGAGAAGTCCTGCAAATCTTAGGCAAGATAAACAGAAAGATAACCACACCTAGGCACATGATAATAAACTGGCAGAAACCAAAAACAAGAGGGCAAATATTTAAAGCATCCAGAAAGGGGGGATGGGGAAAGACATTTTGCCATCAAAGAAACAATAATTCAGCTGGCAGTTGACTCCTCAACAGAAACTACCAAAGCCAAAAGACAATGGAAGGACATCTTTAGATTGCTGAAAAAAATAGATGTCAAACCAGAATTTTATACCAATAGAAAAAATTCTTCAAAATTGAAGGCAAAAGATGGAATTTTAGTATAAATTACAGTTAAAAGAATTAATGACTGTCATATCTGAAATAAATAAGGCAGAAAGAAAATTATTCTGGATGATAATGTGGAGAAGAAGGAAGGGGTGAAGAACAAAGAGTGAGCACGTAGGGAACGCTCTAATAAGTTCACACTTCACCACACTCTCTTATGGATAACAACCACAAACTCGGGACAAAACTTTTTAAAAAGTAAATAAGAGAATAAATAAAGCCAGACCTGAAGGCACTGAATAGTGAACAAAAGCTGGGAGATTTTAGAGGAGAATTGAAGTAAGGGAACAGTGTGGAACTAGAAACACCTCAGCTAAAAATAAATTAATGAACTGTGATTTCAGATACTCAAAAGACAGAGTTTTCAGTTTGAATCTAAACAAGTTAATTGTCTGCTGAAACAAAAACATAAACCTTCTTCAGAGGAATATAACACAATATCGATTCTCCACATTACAGCACTCACACTATCCAGGGTACTACCACAAGTTACTCAACATATGAAGAAAAAGGAAATGTGACCCTATCTCAAGAGAAGGAACAATGAACTGAAACCAACCCTGAGAGGATCGAGATTTTTGAATTAGCAGATGAGAATTTTAAAGCAGCTATTGAGCTATGTTCAATGAAGTAAATGAAAATATACTCTCAGTGAATGAAAAGAGAAAAATCTTATGAGAGAAATAAAACCATAAAAAGAACCAAATGAAATTTTTGGACTAATAAAACACATTGTTTATAGTAAAAATTCCCTAGATTGGCTTAATAGCAAAATGGAAGTGACAGTGATAAGGGTGAATTGAAGACAGATCAATAAGAATTATTCAATCTTAACTGTATGTGCTTATATACATATATATATATATAAACTAAAATTAATAATGACTATATTAAATAATAGTGGTCTTGTGCATTTAAAATATACAGAATTAAAATGTAAGGCATGACTGCACAGAAGTGGGAGGAGATGAATGAAAATAAGTGCTCTAAGGTCCTTGTGTTTTCTCACAGTAAGTCAGGCATACAGATCTTGATGCCTGGAATAACAATTAGAGAGAAGTGATTGAACGGAAGTACCCAATGTGATTCTATTTGGCTTAAACAGTAGTTGAAGCGGTACCTGTGGCTGGGGCTGGGGAGAGGTGTCTGGCCTCTGACTGGCTAGTTGAGTTGCATGCTCACGAGAGGAAGAATGGAGCCAGTCCCTCCTCCACCACTGACACCTCATGGTAGACTATGAAAGGATCCAGTCCCTAACCCAGCTTCCTGCAGCTGCATCTTCATTCTATGTCTGTGTTATTCCCCCATGCTACATGTGATACCATCAAGTTCTTATCCATGTAAGAGCGTAGCCAGGTGACCTGCTAAGAGATGATAGACACACAGAAGAGAGTCGAATCATCAAAGCACAGGGCAGCCAAGATTAGCAAACAGCCACAAATCCCCAGAAATCTAAGCAAGCCCAGACAATAGCAACCCCTAGCTGATCCCAGATATGTGAACAATAAATGCTTACTGCTGTAAACACTGAATATTTTGGTTGCTTGTTATGATACATTATTAAGCAAAAGGTAACTGGTACAGACTGAATCTTTTATGAGGATGCCCTTTTAGGTGGGGTGGAGGGAGAGTGGCCCCGTCTCACTCTTCAGGCAAAAGTGGGTTTTGTAGCCATCTGACTGTTCTGCCAGGGCTTCCGGTAACACCCCTCAGTGGGTTGAACATGAATAGTGGGTGCCCTTCTAGCAGAAAAGCAACAAATTGTCTGAGAAAAGATTTGCTCTCCTTCTCACCAAGCGACCTCTCCTCTTAATGGTCCTGTCAACAGTGTCTCTTAGGAGAGCTCCGCAGCGTAAGTGGCATGTTTATGGAAGCTGACTGCCTAGCTCAGCCCAGAGAACTAGATCCTGAGAACTACGTGAAATTAACAAAGCAGTAATAATCACAATCCAGGGGAAAATCTCCTATTTGAGTTGTTCAAATTATGTAGATTTCCATAGCACTTTACCCTTTTATTTATTTTTTATTCTATAGTACATTTCTCTTAGGCAATGAAATAAAATTGCAGCAAGGGAAATTTATGCCCACAATAAGGATGGATTTCTTACCGTGATGGTTGTTAGACTTGGGAAAGGGATTTTGCAGGGCAGTTGTGAACTCTCTCTCCACTGAGGCTCATGAAAACAGGCTCAGGCTTTGACTAATCTGGGGGTGGGGGAACTAATTATCAGCTGCTTATCTTTGCTGGAGGAAGAAACAAAGATCAGAGAGACTGCGCCCTAAAATCTCAGTGCCTGCCCTTTCCTCCTCCTGCATCTCACTTTATCCAGCCCCCTTATGTCCTGGGATTTCCTCTCTCTGACCTTGACACCTGCTTCTAGCCACGGGCCAGGTTTTATCTCTGTTGATGCTCCTGTTTGTCCCAGGGCGTCTGGGCTGCGGCATCTGCACACTCATTTGTGTAGATGGAATGAGGGGCTGCCTCAAGTCGGGCACTTTGCAGACCACACAGGTTAGAGCGACGTCTCGCTCTCATTCCAGTGGAGGAGACAGAAATAAACTAGCAAATAAAAATATGGATAATGTGCTGTCAGAAGTATAAGAAAGAGAAACAAAGCAAAGTAAGGCATTGAAAAATGACCCAGTTGGAAGAGCACACATTACGGATGAGATGAGCAGGACAGCCTTTCTTAGAAGGTGACACCAGAGGGAATGGCGCAGAAAGCCATGGGAAAATGGGGGAAAGGTTAAAGTGAAGGCCCTGAGTCAGAAATGTCCTGAGGGCATTTAAGAAACAGCAAAGAGACCATAGGACTAAGTAGAAGGGCCAGATGCAGAATAATCAGGGATGAGACAGGAAAGTTAGGCAGGAGCCAGGGCACATGGGGAGCTTGTAGGTCAAGGAAGCATTTTTTATTTCGTTTTGAATGGTGTAAATCTGGGAGAGCCTGGGAGGATTTTGAACTGAAAAGTGACATAATATGGCTTATAAACATATTTTTAAATATTTTTATTGACAAAACAACATACAAACACATTCTTAACATACAAGCATTCCATACATGGTGTACAATCAATGGATCACAATAGCATCCTATAGTTGTGTATTCATCACCATGATCATTTTTAGAGCATTTGCATCACTCCAGAAAAAGAAATAAAATAAAAAAAACAAAGCTAATACATGCCACACACCTTACCCCTCCCTTTCATTGACCAGTAATATTTCCATCTACCCAATTTATTTCACCCTTTGTCCCCCCATTATTCATTTATTTATTCATCCGCCCATATCCTGGATTTAAGGAGCATCAGATACCAGGTTTTCACAATCACATGGTCACATTGTAAATGTTATATCATTATACAATCATCTTCAAGAATCAAGACTACTGGCGCACAGTTTAATAGTTTCAGGTACTTCCCTCCAGCCACTCCAATACACCACAAACTAAAAAGGGATATCTGTATAATGCATAAGAATAACCTCTCAGCTCTGTTTGAAATCTCACAGCCACTGACACTTTACTTTGTCTCATTTTTCTCTTACCCTTTTTGGTCAAGAAGGCTTTCTCAGTTTCTTGATGGGTCTGGCTCATATTTTTAAAGTCTGTCTCTGGCTCCTGGGTGGAAAGGACTCTCGGAGGCATGAGTGGGCACAGGGAGGCGGGTGAGGAGGCTGCAGCGGCTGTCCAGATGAGAGAGGGAGTTGGCTTGGGCCAGGCTGGTAGGATCAAGTGATAACTCATTTTGATCCTGAGACTGAATTCTGGCACTGTCTCTTACAAACTGTGCCCTTGGCAAGTTGTTTATCTTCCTTGAGCTTCAATTTCTTCTTCTAAAACAAATTGAAAAATGAAGATACTTCCTTTGTAAACATTCGGTGCAGTGTGGTAAGTTAGTGACTACACAACCCACATTTTCCTTTCAGGATAATCGTCGTCCATTCCCTGAGAAGGAACCCCTAAAATCAGGTTCTAAGTCTTGGATGCAGGGGTGGGTTAGTCATCCTCATTAGTTTGTCCATAGGATCCAGATGACCATAATCATCAGGGTGCTTCTCCTGTTTTACTTATTCCTTTATTCCCCATTCCCTACTCCCGTCCTCCTTTGTTTCCATGCCCAGGTAATCATTCCAGTGTTGAATGTGTATTCTTTTGCCAGTAACGTTTTGTTATTACAGGTATATGTATTTTAAATTTACCTTAATGGTCTGGCACCTTTTATTTCACTCTCTGTATCATTTTCCTGAGCTCTGCGGTTTCCAGCTCCATCTTTCCTGACATATTCGCATTTGGTCCGTTGCTCATGACCGCTGCGAAGTGCATCCCCCAGGGTGTATGTTCACAGGGCTTCCTGAGCTTTTCTCCCAACCCCCTATGACCTGAAATATCTGAACATCCTACTTGTGCCCTTTGGACCTGGGCGAGCATTTCTTGGGTTTACGTATTGAGGAGCAAGGCAGTGAGTGGGTCACAGGCATGCCGATTTGGCTATGAGCCACCAGACTCTTTCCGGAATGGCAGCACCACCCACCAGCAAAACAGGGAGATGTGTCTGTTCCCACGTCTCTTCCAACACTTGGCATTATCCAGTTTTCTAATTGCAGCAGTCTAATAAATGTAAAGAGAAGGTCCTTTGTTATTTAATTAGCATTTCTCTGATTGCTAATGAGTTTGAGCATGTCTGCTCTGCTTATTATCCTTTTGGTTTTCCTTTTCTGTAAATTGCTTAATCATATCCTTTGGGCATTTTTAATTTAAAGTTCTATCTATTTTTCTTTTATGTCCAGGACTTCCTTGCATAGTCTAAATAATAAATTTCTTGTTGATATTAAATGCTGCACATGTATTCTTTCATTGTGTCATCTATTAACTTTTCCCAAATATCTTTTTATGAGCAGAAAAATACTTAATTTTGATATGATCAAATCCATCTATTTTTTTGTTATGTGGGTTGGGCTTTGAAATGTTTAAGAAGTGCTTTTCTACTTCTAGATCACAAAAATATTCTCCAACATTTTATTCTATTCTTTTAAATGTTTAACTTACATATGTAAATCTTTTATCCATTTTAAAGTCCTCCTTTTAAAATGATATCCTATAGAAATACAGCTTTATTTTTCTTATGTTTGAGTTTTTCCAATACTGTGATTAAATAAAATTCCTTTTATTTGTAGTGTCATCTTCTCCTATGACAAGTTTCATAATGGGTCTGTCTTGGTTTTCTATTCTGTACTATTGGTCTAATAATACCACACCATTTTTGTACCAATAGGATTGTTTCTATTACTATGGCTTTATAATATATTTTATTATCTGACAAAGAATGTTTCCTCTCTTTACTCTTGTTTTATAAGGTTGTCTTAGTGAGCTGTGGAGTTTTATTCTTCCTTAAGGTTTCTCAAGGTATAATTTACATAGATAAAAATTATGCATTATTTTCAAAACTCATTAAACCAAATACTGTCCATGTTTGTCATATGGCAATTATATTTCAATAATTTATATGGAAAAATAAATATCCAGAATTATCTAAAACAACCTAAGGTGTAAAATATTGTCATCACCCCGGAAAATTTCCTTACACCCTTATGTCAATCCCATGCCCCCATGATCATTTTGTTTGCTATTACCGAAGATTAGTTTTGCCTGATACAGAACATCATGTAAATGGAATCATACTGTTTATATTTTATATCTAGTTTTTTGAAGATTCATCACTGTAAATATCAATAGCTTGTATGTTCTTAGTTCTTGAGTACATTTACTTTCTCATTTGCCTTGTGATGGACATTTGGTTGCATCCAGTATTTTGCTATTATGTGGAAGGTCACTATAAATATTATTGCTCAAATCTTTTTGTGGACATAGGTTTCTCTTTGATAAACATCTAGGAGAAGAATGGCCAGGCCATAGGGTTGGCTTATATTTAACTTTACAATAAACTGCCAAACTGTTCTTTAAAACTGTTGTAGCAATTTCCACTCCACCAGCAATGTGGGAGCACTCCAGTTCTACTTCTTCACCAGCATTTGGTGGTGCTAGTTTTTTGATAGAAGCTGTTCTAGTGGAATGCATAAAATGTATGTCATTTTTAATTTACATTTCCCTGATGACTAATGATGCTGAGTACCTTTACATGTGCTTATTGGCCAAATGTATATCTTTTTTTTTTTGCATGGGCAGGCACCAGGAATCGAACCTGGGTCTCTTGCATGGCAGGCAAGAATTCTGCCATTGAGCCACCATTGTACCACCCTGAATTATCTTTTTCTATGTGATTTTTCAGGTATTTTACCCATTTCTTTCTTGGATTATTTATTTTTGCATTTTTGACTTACTGGAGTTCTCAGCAATCCCACCCAACTTTAGTCTTTTGGATACGAGCCTTTTGTCAGATAAATATATTGTGAATAGTTTCTAGTCTATGGCATGTCTTTTGACCAGCAAAAAAATTTATTTTCATTGAAGCCCAGTTATCAATTTTTTCTTTATGTTTTATTCTTTTTAAGTTCTTATTAGGAAATCTTTTCTTACCCAAGATCACAAAAATAATCTCCTTGGTGTTATGGTAGCCCATGACAAACTCTGGGATATCCTATACCTACTCGTTGAAGAGTGCTTTGAAAACTTTTGCTTTTTTCTTTCTTTGCTTTATATATATGTTATACTATAAAATAAATAAGTTAAAAAAAAACAAACTAGGCCTAAGAGTCATCCCCAGAGAACCTCTTTTGTTGCTCAGATGTGGCCTCTCTCTCTGAGCTGACATGGCAAGCAAACTCACTGCCCTTCCCCCTGTACATGGGACATGACTCCCAGGGGTGTAAACCTCCCTGGTACTGTGGGACAGAACTCCCGGGATGAGCTGGGACTTGGCACCAAGGGACTGAGAAAAACTTCTTGACCAAAAGGAGGAAGAGAGAAATGAGACAAAATAAAGTGTCAGTGGCTGAGAGATTTCAAACAGAGTCGGGAGGTTATTCTGATGCATTATATAGATATCCCCTTTTTAGTTTACAGTGTATTGGAGTGGCTGGAGGGAAGTACCAGAAATTGTAGAGTTGTGTTCCAGTAGCCATGATTCTTGAAGATGATTGTATAACTATATAACTTTTACAGTGTGATGGTGTGATTGTGAAAATCCTGTGTCAATGATCCTTTTGTCTAGGGTATGGACAGATGGTAAAAAATATGGACAAAAAATAAATAATAGGGGTACAAAGGTTAAAGGAAATTGAGCAGATTGAAATACTAGTGGTCAATGAGAGGGAAGGGTAAGGTATGTGTGTACGTGAGTTTTTTCTTTTCTTATTTCTTTTTCTGGAGTGAGGCAAATGTTCAAAAAAAATGATCATGGTGATGACTACACAACTATGTGATGATATTGTGAGCCACTAATTGTACACCATATGTAAAATGTTTGTATGTCAAGAATATTTGTTATGTTTGCTTGTTAAGGATTGAGAATAAAAATACTTTAAAAAAAATCTCATGCTTTATTTTATTACAGAAACATTATGGCTCTGACTTTTACATTTAATTCTACAATCCCTTTCAAATTTGTTTTTCATATGGATCGAGATAGAGATACCAAGATGTTTCAGGACACTCTGTTAAAAAGACTTTTCTTTCCTCATTGAATTACCTTACTTTGGGGCCTTTGGGAAAAATCAATATATATATGGGTGTATCTCTGTTTTTTTTTTTCTATTCTGTTTCATTGATCTATTTACTTGTCTTTATGCTGATAACACATGGTCTTGATTACTGTAGTTTTATAATAAGTCTTCAAATTAGGCAGTGTAATAGCTTGGCTATTCTGAATCATTAGCACTTCTTTAGAAATTTTAGGATCACCTTTTCATATTCTTCCAAAAACTGTTTTCTAGGATTTTGATTTTGATTACATTAAATTACAGGTCAATTAGGAAGGATGGGCAATTTATCAATCTTGAATATTACAATCTATAATTATCGTACATCTTTCACTTATTTATCTTCTTTAATTTTTCCCAGAAATGTTCTATAATCCTCAGTGTAGGAGTGTTACATATCTTTGGTGAGATTCAGCCTCAGTATTTGATTAAACTCCAGCTACTGTAGAGACTGTTCAAATTTTTATTTTCCAATTATTCATTACTAGTTATTAAAGATACAATTAATTTTTGACTATTAACTTTGTATCCTTCACCCTTGCTAAAGTCACTAACTAAATTTAGGAGAGTCCGTAGTGTTTTCTACAGACAAAATTATGTCATTTGTGAATAAAGACAGTTTTCTTTCTTCCTTTACAATTTTTGTGCCTTTTTTTCTTGCTTTGTTGCACTGAGTAGGATTTCCAGTTCAAAATTGTACAGGAGACTTCCTGGAAGATGGTGGAGACTTCCTGGAAGATGGCGGCTTAGTAAGACGCGCGGATCTTAGTTTCTTCTCCAGGACACCTACTAGGGGAGTAGAAACGATACAGAAAGCACCCAAAGCCACAACAGAGATAAAAAAGACAGCGTACTCCATCCTGGAACGGCTGGCTGGCTGAGAGAAGCAGCTCGGGTGAGATTGCCGAGGCGTGCGGGCCTTACCGGGCGGGGTGGCAAGCGGCCGGAGTTACTCCCTTCCCCCTTCCCGGGCCGGCTGGGAGAATTGGAGAGGTGGTCCCCTGAAACCAAGGCGACTGGCGCCCACACCACGCGCAGCCCCCGGACCAACTGAGAGAATTGGATCGGAAACCCCCAGGCCGCGGAGAACGGTGACCCCGTGATTCCCGGGGAACGTGCACTCTCTCGGGCGGGCCGCTGCCGCTGGCGCCCTCCCGCCACGCTTGTTGCCCAGGGCCGACTAGGAAATTCGGACGGGCTCTTTCCCTGGCTGCGGCGACCAGCAACCCTCCCTGCGTTCGGACACCCTCCCTGCGTTTGGACCCCGGGCGGCTCAAGCCACTTCAGCTAGCGAACCCCCAGGACGGCGAGAGTTTTCCAAAGTTTAAGGTCCCACAGCACCTTTTACTGGTGGGACCTGCAGACAAACGTGTGCCACGAGCGCCACCTACTGGGCAGGATAAGAAAAACAGAACCCAGAGATTTCACAGAAAAATATTACAACCTTGCTGGGTCCAACACCAAGAGAAATCTGAATAAATGCCCAGACGCCAGCAGCAGAAGATAACTGTCCACGCTCAAAAGATTGAGAATATGGCTCAGTCAAAGGAACAAAACAATAGCTCAAATGAGACACAAGAGCTGAGACAACTAATGCTGAATATACGAACAGAAATGGAAAACCTCTTCAAAAATGAAATCGATAAATTGAGGGAGGACATGAAGAGGACATGGGCTGAACATAAAGAAGAAATAGAAAAACTGAAAAAACAAATCGCAGAACTTATGGAAGTGAAGGATAAAGTAGCAAACATAGAAAAAATAATGGATAGCTACAATGATAGATTTAAAGAGACAGAAGATAGAATTAGTGATTTGGAGGATGGAACATCTGAATTCCAAAAAGAAACAGAAACTATAGGGAAAAGAATGGAAAAATTTGAACAGGGTATCAGGGAACTCAAGGACAATATGAACCGCACAAATATATGTGTTGTGGGTGTCCCAGAAGGAGAAGAGAAGGGAAAAGGAGGAGAAAAACTAATGGAAGAAATTATCACTGAAAATTTCCCAACTCTTATGAAAGACCTAAAATTACAGATCCAAGAAGTGCAGCGCACCCCAAAGAGATTAGACACAAATAGGCGTTCTGCAAGACACTTACTAGTTAGAATGTCAGAGGTCAAAGAGAAAGAGAAGATCTTGAAAGCAGCTAGAGAAAAACAATCCATTACATACAAGGGAAACCCAATAAGACTTTGTGTAGATTTCTCAGCAGAAACCATGGAAGCTAGAAGACAGTGGGATGATATATTTAAAATACTAAAAGAGAAAAACTGCCAACCAAGACTCCTATATCCAGCAAAATTATCCTTCAAAAATGAGGGAGAAATTAAAACATTCTCAGACAAAAAGTCACTGAAAGAATTTGTGACCAAGAGACCAGCTCTGCAAGAAATACTAAAGGGAGCACTAGAGTCAGATACAAAAAGACAGAAGAGAGAGATATGGAAAAGAGTGTAGAAAGAAGGAAAATCAGATATGATATATATAATACAAAAGGCAAAATGTTAGAGGAAAATATTATCCAAACAGTAATAACACTAAATGTCAATGGACTGAATTCCCCAATCAAAAGACATAGATTGGCAGAATGGATTAAAAAACAGGATCCTTCGATATGCTGTCTACAGGAAACACATCTTAGACCCAAAGATAAACATAGGTTGAAAGTGAAAGGTTGGGAAAAGATATTTCATGCAAATAACAACCAGAAAAGAGCAGGAGTGGCTATACTAATATCCAACAAATTAGACTTCAAATGTAAAACAGTTAAAAGAGACAAAGAAGGACACTATATACTAATAAAAGGAACAATTAAACAAGAAGACATAACAATCATAAATATTTACGCACCGAATCAGAATGCCCCAAAATACGTGAGGAATATACTGCAAACACTGAAAAGGGAAATAGACTCATATACCATAATAGTTGGAGACTTCAACTCACCACTCTCATCAAGGGACAGAACATCTAGACAGAGGATCAACAAAGAAATAGAGAATCTGAATATTACTATAAATGAACTAGACTTAATAGACATTTATAGGACATTACATCCCACAACAGCAGGATACACCTTTTTCTCAAGTGCTCATGGATCATTCTCAAAGATAGACCATATGCTGGGTCACAAAGCAAGTCTTAACAAATTTAAAAAGATTGAAATCTTACACAACACTTTCTCGGACCATAAAGGAATGATGTTGGAAATCAATAATAGGCAGAGTGCCAGAAAATTCACAAATACGTGGAGGCTCAACAACACACTCCTAAACAACGACTGGGTCAAAGAAGAAATTGCAAGAGAAATTAGCAAATACCTCGAGGCGAATGAAACTGAAAACACAACATATCAAAACTTATGGGACGCAGCAAAGGCAGTGCTAAGAGGGAAATTTATTGCTCTAAATGCCTATATCAGAAAAGAAGAAAAGGCAAAAATTCAGGAATTAACTATCCATTTGGAAGAACTGGAGAAAGAACAGCAAGCTAACCCCAAAGCAAGCAAAAGGAAAGAAATAACAAAGATTAGAGCACAAATAAATGAAATTGAAAACATGAAAACAATAGAGAAAATCAATAAGGCCAGAAGTTGGTTCTATGAGAAAATCAATAAGATTGATGGGCCCTTAGCAAGATTGACAAAAAGAAGAAGAGAGAGGATGCAAATAAATAAGATCAGAAATGGAAGAGGAGACATAACTACTGACCTCACAGAAATAAAGGAGGTAATAACAGGATACTATGAACAACTTTACGCTAATAAATACAACAATTTAGAGGAAATGGATGGGTTCCTGGAAAGACATGAACAACCAACTTTGACTCAAGAAGACATAGATGACCTCAACAAACCAATCACAAGTAAAGAAATTGAATTAGTCATTCAAAAGCTTCCTAAAAAGAAAAGTCCAGGACCAGATGGCTTCACATGTGAATTCTACCAAACGTTCCAGAAAGAATTAGTACCAATTCTCTTCAAACTCTTCAAAAAAATCGAAGTGGAGGGAAAACTACCTAATTCATTCTATGAAGCCAACATCACCCTCATACCAAAACCAGGCAAAGATATTACAAAAAAAGAAAACTACAGACCAATCTCTCTAATGAATACAGATGCAAAAATCCTCAATAAAATTCTAGCAAATCGTATCCAACAACACATTAAAAGAATTATACATCATGACCAAGTAGGATTCATCCCAGGTATGCAAGGATGGTTCAACATAAGAAAATCAATTAATGTAATACACCATATCAACAAATCAAAGCAGAAAAATCACATGATCATCTCAATTGATGCAGAGAAGGCATTCGACAAGATTCAACATCCTTTCCTGTTGAAAACACTTCAAAAGATAGGAATACAAGGGAACTTCCTTAAAATGATAGAGGGAATATATGAAAAACCCACAGCTAATATCATCCTCAATGGGGAAAAACTGAAAACTTTCCCCCTAAGATCAGGAACAAGACAAGGATGTCCACTATCACCACTATTATTCAACATTGTGTTGGAGGTTCTAGCCAGAGCAATTAGACAAGAAAAAGAAATACAAGGCATCAAAATTGGAAAGGAAGAAGTAAAACTATCACTGTTTGCAGACGATATGATACTATACGTCGAAAACCCGGAAAAATCCACAACAAAACTACTAGAGCTAATAAATGAGTACAGCAAAGTAGCAGGTTACAAGATCAACATTCAAAAATCTGTAGCATTTCTATACACTAGTAATGAACAAGCTGAGGGGGAAATCAAGAAACGAATCCCATTTACAATTGCAACTAAAAGAATAAAATACCTAGGAATAAATTTAACTAAAGAGACAAAAAACCTATATAAAGAAAACTACAAAAAACTGCTAAAAGAAATCACAGAAGACCTAAATAGATGGAAGGGCATACCGTGTTCATGGATTGGAAGACTAAATATAGTTAAGATGTCAATCCTACCTAAATTGATTTACAGATTCAATGCAATACCAATCAAAATCCCAACAACTTATTTTTCAGAAATAGAAAAACCAATAAGCAAATTTATCTGGAAGGGCAGGGTGCCCCGAATTGCTAAAAACATCTTGAGGAAAAAAAACGAAGCTGGAGGTCTCGCGCTGCCTGACTTTAAGGCATATTATGAAGCCACAGTGGTCAAAACAGCATGGTATTGGCATAAAGATAGATATATCGACCAATGGAATCGAATAGAGTGCTCAGATATAGACCCTCTCATCTATGGACATTTGATCTTTGATAAGGCAGTCAAGCCAACTCACCTGGGACAGAGCAGTCTCTTCAATAAATGGTGCCTAGAGAACTGGATATCCATATGCAAAAGAATGAAAGAAGACCCATCTCTCACACCCTATACAAAAGTTAACTCAAAATGGATCAAAGATCTAAACATTAGGTCTAAGACCATAAAACAGTTAGAGGAAAATGTTGGGAGATATCTTATGGATCTTACAATTGGAGGCGGTTTTATGGACCTTAAACCTAAAGCAAGAGCACTGAAGAAGGAAATCAATAAATGGGAACTCCTCAAAATTAAACACTTTTGTGCATCAAAGAACTTCATCAAGAAAGTAGAAAGACAGCCTTCACAATGGGAGACAATATTTGGAAATGATATATCAGATAAAGGTCTAGTATCCAGAATTTATAAAGAGATTGTTCAACTCAACAACAAAAAGACAGCCAACCCAATTACAAAATGGGAAAAAGACTTGAACAGACACCTCTCAGAAGAGGAAATACGGATGGCCAAGAGGCACATGAAGAGATGCTCAATGTCCCTGGCCATTAGAGAAATGCAAATCAAAACCACAATGAGATATCATCTCACACCCACCAGAATGGCCATTATCAACAAAACAGAAAATGACAAGTGCTGGAGAGGATGCGGAGAAAGAGGCACACTTATCCACTGTTGGTGGGAATGTCAAAGGGTGCAACCACTGTGGAAGGCAGTTTGGCGGTTCCTCAAAAAGCTGAATATAGAATTGCCATACGACCCAGCAATACCATTGCTAGGTATCTACTCAAAGGACTTAAGGGCAAAGACACAAACGGACATTTGCACACCAATGTTTATAGCAGCATTATTTACAATTGCAAAGAGATGGAAACAGCCAAAATCTCCATCAACAGAAGAGTGGCTAAACAAACTGTGGTATATACATACGATGGAATATTATGCAGCTTTAAGACAAGATAAACTTATGAACCATGTAATAACATGGATGGACCTAGAGAATATTATGCTGAGTGAATCCAGCCAAAAACTAAAGGACAAATACTGTATGGTCCCACTGATGTGAACGGACATTCGAGAATAAACTTGAAATATGTCATTGGTAACAGAGTTCAGTAGGAGTTAGAAACAGGGCAAGACAATGGGTAATTGAAGCTGAAGGGATACAGACTGTGCAACAGGACTAGATACAAAAACTCAAAAATGGACAGCACAATAATACCTAATTGTAAAGTAATCATGTTAAAACACTGAATGAAGCTGCATCTGAGCTATAGGTTTTTGTTTTGTTATGTTTTGTTTTGTTTTGATTTTACTATTATTACTTTTATTTTTTTCTCTATATTAACATTCTATATCTTTTTCGGTTATGTTGCTAGTTCTTCTAAACCAATGCAAATGTACTAAGAAATGATGATCATGCATCTATGTGATGATGTTAAGAATTAATGATTGCATGTGTAGAATGGTATGATCTCTAAATGTTGGGTTAATTTCTTTTTTTCCGTTAATTAAAAAAAAAAAAAAAGAGAAGGGATAATTGGAGATGAAGGGATACAGACTGTACAACGGGACTGGATATAAAAACTCAGAAATGGACAGCACAATACTACCCAATTGTAATGCAATTATGTTAAAACACTGAATGAAGCTGCATGTGAGGTATAGGTTTTTTGTTTTTGTTTTTTTTGTTTTTTTTTCTTTCTATTATTGTTTTAATTCTTATTCTGTTGTCTTTTTATTTCTTTTTCTAAATCGATGCAAATGTACTAAGAAATGATGAATATGCAACTATGTGATGTTATTAAGAATTACTGATTGTACATGTAGATTGGAATGATTTCTAATTGTTTTGTTAATTCTTTTTTTAATTAATAAAAAAAATTAGAGTAAAAAAAAAAAATTGTACAGAATTGGTGAGAGATGACATCTTTGAACTGTTCCAATCTAAGGGAAAAGTGTTCAATATTTCACCATTAAGTATACTTTTAGCTATATGTTTTCACAGGGAGATAGTTCCCTCCTGTGATAGGTGGATTAATACCCCCCCCCCAAGATGTCCTGTTCCTAATCCTAGAAACCTATGAAATATGTTCAGTTACATGGCGAAGGGGAGTTAAGGTTGCAGATGGAATCAAGCTCAGCTAATCAGCTGACCTTAAAAGAAAGATATTATTCTGGATTATCTGCAGAAGCCCAAAGTAATCACAGGGTCCTTGGAGGTGGAAGATGGACACAGAAGAAGACAATCAGAGGGAGATGTGACAGTGAGACCCAACATCGCTGACTTTGAAGATGGAGAGAGGAGGTCATGAGCCAAAGCATGTGGGAGGCTTTTTTTTTCACATGGGCAGGCACCAGGAACTGAACCCAGGTCTCTGGCATGGCAGGCGAGAACTTTGCTAGTGAGCCACCGTGGCCCACCCATGTGGGAGGCTTTTAAAAGCTGAAAAACACAAGGAAATAGATTCTTCCCTGGAGCCTCCAGAAAAGAACAGTCCTGCTGACTCCTTGATTTTATTCCAGTGAGATTCATGTAAGAACTCTGACCTCCAGAACTATATGCCAATTAATTCATGCTGTTTTAAGCCACTAAATTTGTGGTAATTTGTTATAGCAGCAAAAGAAAACCAATGCACCTTCTATTGGTAATTTGCTGAGAGTTTTTGTTTGTTTAATCATGAGTAGGTCCAGCCTGTTTGCTCTGACAGTGCATCACATTGTCTTGATTCTTCCTGTATCTCATAGTTTTAAAAATGATATTGTAGACATTGTCTGAAAAAGAACAGTAGAGACTGGCATAAATAATTTTATGTGTCAGGAAAAAGGATGACCCTTCTTCTGCCACCTATGGGGCTGCTAGTAGGGGGATGAGGCAATCTAATCTCCAGTTGCGCTGGATCTGGGACATTTCTATCCCTTAAATTTACCTCACCACTAGCTTCAAATACTTTGAGGGTGGGTGCACCAGTGGTTCAGTGGTAGAATGCTTGCCTACCAGGTGGGAGACCCGGGTTCCATTCCTGACCACGTACCTCCCCCCCCCTCAAAAAAACAACTTTGAAGGCGAATTCAAGACTCCCCTTTCAGGAGGGGTGGGGATCTGGGAACCAAGACAGCAAGTCTGCCTGTACACTTTACAGCTCAACTCCCAGCTTTCTCTGCTCTATAGCACTGGAGAGTTCAGTTGGTCTCCCTTTTCACCCTGCTTTTCTATACCTCAAGAAATCTCTCTGTGCACCAAATTTTCACAAGGCAGCTGCATGCACCTGACTAGGCTTGCAGTGCTTCAGAAGGCTCTGAGCTCCTCCCTGCTGTCCCCAGGTGACCGCAGCTCCTATCAAATAGTTTGTGAGGGCCTAGAGTGCCTCAGAGGGAATCCTCTCAGTTCCCACACCTCCATGTGAATTGTAAAGTTCCTTTAACGCTCCATGTGGAATTATGAATGAACTGCATTGAACTTTTTGACTAATTGAAGGAGAATTGACATTCTTATAATATTAAGTAGTCCCATCCATGAACTTTGAATGGGTCTCCGTTTATTCCGATCATCCTGTAACTATTTTCTTAGTAGAATTTAAATTGTATTCCTATAGGTATTTATTATTCTTGTATATTCTATCGTTTTTTTAATTGCTATTGTGAATTATCTCTTTTTAAAAGTTATGTTTTCTAGTTGGTTATTACTGGTGTATATAAATTACATTGGCTTTTGAGGTTGTGCAGATAAAAAGTAAAACCTGCAACCAATTAAGTAATTTCAACAAACGGTTTCTGAGACCTTATCATTTGCAATTGCTACGTTTTCCTTAACCTTCCCCTCAGCCTCTTCCCCATATAAACATAAATATTATATACATTTTTAAATTTATTTAAAAAATAGATTTACTAAGCTCACCTCCCATGCTAGTTATAATCTTTTTCAAACACTTCATAGCAAAATGACAATAATAAACCACGTCATGCTTACCATAATTACTGTTATTGCACACCTACTATTGTTAAACACTGTTTCACTTACAAACAATTGACATGAACAAATTCCATTTCCTTCAGAACTGTTATTTTAAGGAGCCCTTACTCACAAGATTGATGCCCATTAAGACATCCCTGTTGAGATATTCTGGAGCCTTCACTAAAGAAGAACTTAAGCGCTGGAGACTGTGAGAACCCAGAGAAAAACTTTTAGGCTAGTGCTGTAAGGGAGGACTCTGGAGGAGGTTTATTGAGTTAAGTTTGAAAAAGTACAGGCAAGTTTGTTTCCTGGCAACCTGTCCTAAGGTGCTTTTGTGGTCTTCTGATCCCACCTTTTTCTTTCCCTCAAGGCTGTGGTGAAGTGGCTGAAGCTCGGATGTTTTTCCACAGACCCTTTGTATGGATCAAAAACATCACAGCTATTTTAAATGCCCCACTGACGCTTATAGCCATAATTAACCCATCTGCACCTATATTTTTTCAAGAGCAGCATTGCCTCCTCTCTCCTTCTGGTGCTAATTCGGACTTTTGTGAGGAGCCGCTGGACACAGGGTGACAGTTGCTCAGGGTCAACATTTGCTGTTTTCTATATTCAGCATCTCACTGCGGCTGGCGCATAGCCAGGCTGCACGACTCCTGCCTCTGAACAAGTCTCTTTGGGTCACAGGAAACTGTAATATTCATTTTTCAGAAATCGAAGGTTTCCCTTCAGGTAACACATCAAGATTTATAGTACCTTGGACAGAATTAGGCATTGGATTAGGAATTCAATGCATGACAATCTATCTTCCTTCCAGAGAGATATTGTTGCACAAATCAGAAAATCATAGCCTGGCTGTCTAATCAACAACATTTCATTCCAGAAAGCATATTATAGCTGGGGTGATAAGGCCTACTGAAGCTATGGATGGCATTTCCTGAGGCTTCAGAACAGCCACACTTTGTGGGAACCCTAGTGACTTTTCCAAACACATTTGAGGGTTTTCAAGTCAGCTCCATTCCTTATAGCAGGAGCTGATAGAGCCAAGGTCATGGGTTCATTTCACAAAGGACAGTTTTCTTAGTTTCTACAGCTTTTTATATTTTCCATCTCTAAGCATGCTCCAGTGAATCTATTCATTGTTACAAAACAAAAATAAATTTACTAACCTCACATCCATGCTAGTTATAATCTTTTTCAAACACTTTATAGCAAAATAACAATAAAACATGTCATGTTTACCATAATTACCATTTATTGCACACCTACTGTTGTTAAACACACTATGTCTTACTTAATTTGACTGTATCACAACCGCTCGATGAAATCAGCGCTATCACTCCTGTTTACAGGTTGAGAAATGGAGGATTATAGTGCTCCAGTAAGTTGCTCAAGGTGCTGCAGCTAGGAAGTGGAAATGTGGGGATGGATTTCTCCATGTCTGTCTACTCTCTTTTCAACCCGCTGCAGCCTGGCTTCCTCCTCGATGGAGCTACTGCAACGGCCTGTGCCAAAGACACCAATGCCTCCTTATTGCTAAATCCAATGGAAAGTTTTCAGTCCTTACCTTAGCTGACCTCTCTGCAGGTCTGACATTGTCCTCTTCCCCCAGTGTCCCTGGCCCCACAGCTTTGGCATTTTCCTTCATTGCCTCTGTATTCTCCTTCTGGCTCCTATGTGATTTTCCTAATTTCTACCACCTCATAATGTTGGTTTTCTTTGGAATTCTGTGCCAGGTCCTCTACCATAGTCTCATTGTATTAACAGCTTCACTGGTCACCTGTAGACTGCCAGTTCCCAGGTCTCTATCTCCAGCTTGGCCATCTCTTCTCAGTTTCAGACCTGTAGCTCCCATGTCCACAGGACCTCAGTGTTCTGGATGTCCTAAAGGCACCTCAAGTTCAGAACAGTCCAAAGAGAACTTATGACCCAGAACTCCTTGGGAATGATTAAGATTCATCTCATCAGGCCTCTCATCACTGTTGACCTTAGTCACCAGGTCTCTCATCTCACCACCCAACTCTGTTAGTCTGCACATCTGGCCCAAGTTCCGCTATCCTAGTTTTCTGACACAAATACCATACAATGGATTGGCTTAAAAACAGGAGTGTATCAGCTCATGGTTTGGAAGGCATTAGCAAAGCTAGGCTCTCTCCCCAAATTCTTTAAGTGTTCTGTGGCTGGCTTGCTGCAATCTTCGGGGCTCCTTGGCTTGTATCTCTGCCTCCAGTCCCGGGTGCTTCCTTTCTCCTTGTACCTGCTCTTCCAGTCTCACTGACTTCTGGCTTCTTCCTCTGTGGCCTTCTCTGACTTCTGGCTTCCCATTTCTTTATAAGGTCTCCAGTAATATGGATTAAGACCCACCCTGATTCAATTGGCCAGACTTAAACAATAAAATCTTCAAAATGTCTTATGTACGAATAAGTTTGTAAGCACAGAAAGGTAAATTAAGATCAAGAACATGACTTTGGAGGGGGTGTATTAGGGTTCTCTAGAAAAACAGAACCAGCAGGAGATTATCTGTAAATATGAGATTTGTAAAGGTGTCTCATGCAACCATGGGAATGGAAGAGTCTAAACTATGTAGGGCAGGCTGTGAAAATGGCAGCTCTGATGAAGGGTCTGGATGAACTCCACAGGAGAGACTTGCTGGCGGAAGAAGCAGTGAAAATTCTGTATTCTTCCTCAAAAGTCTTCAAGTGATTGAATCCAATCCAACTGATTGGATTATCTTGTTGGAGCCGGCATGCCCTTAGTTGATCCTAGATGCGCTCAGCCATAGTTGTAACCAACTGACTAATGATTTAATAAACCAGCCTTCTTGTTTATCAACCTGGCATGAAATATCCTTGCAGCAACAGTCAGGCCAGTGCTTGCCTGATCAGACAATTGGGTATCATCACCTGGCCAAGTTGACACCAGAACCTACCATCACAGGTGGTATATAATTCAACCTACTATATACAGTAACTGATACCCAATACCCATCTCTTCTGCCCTCTGGAATGCATGTATGGATATACCTTTTATCAGAATGGTCCCTACAGCTTCTTGTTCTAGTTGAAATCTGATTTTCCACTAGTGACATGGCTTCCTTAGCAACCTTCTCAAGCAGAGGCTGTCTTTTCTCTTTTAGTGTCTGGACTTGAGGTGGGTATCCTTCTTAGGCTTTATTGCCATTTTCTGTTGGTCATCTTCTTCTTCTCCTGATACAGGCTTTCATCCAAGTTTGTTTGATCTCCATATCCTTGGATTAACACCCCTTAACTCTTTTGGCTATATTTATTTACTGTCCTTTCATTTTTCTTCAATGATCAGTCATCAATACGTGGATCACTGTATTTCTTTCCTCCACTCTTGTCATCACCTTTGGTAGCTTCAGCACCCATGCACATGATTCATCAAACTTCCTGACTGCTCAGTTGCTTTACCTTATCTCCAACATCTTCTTCCACTCCACTTTAGTCACCTTCTTCCATTATCCTACCCAAGACCTTGTCATTACTAATTACTGCAACCCCAAAGTCTTAACTTTAAATAGTCCAAGCTCTGGCTCCCACCAGTTTGCAACTTATTTCTTTTAATGCTTTCACTCTAACAATTCTTTGGCTCACCTGGATTTTTAATATTGGAACAGCCACATCTCACTATCTGCCATCCCTATTTCTCCAAGCTGATATGTCATAACTACATTCAACATTCAATAAAGTATATGCCCTTGCTTCTCCTCTTGGAAAACTCTAATCTTTTAGGTCAAAACCAACTTTTCATTCATTCTACACCTGCATCTAAGAAGATAAACATGGATGGAGAAAAACAATAGGTCTCATTTTAAATGTATCCCCACAGATCTCAAATGGGTTCCCAGCTCTGGATGACTATTTCACATTTCTCTGTCTTCTTCAACTTACAGCCTATCTTTTCTCTCATTTATCATCTTCTTTATTTCACTGAGAAAAGAAAAAAATAAGAAGAAAATGGTTTCATGATTCCACCAGCATATCCATCAACCTACTTGCATTTGTGTCCATGTGCTCTGCCTTCACCCTTTTAACAGTGGAAGCATTACACCGGTTCTTGTCTAAGGCCTACCCTTCTATCTGAATACTGAGTTCCTCAAGTGTTTTGCTTCTATAGTTTCCCACTCTGCTTTTCCTATAACATCAAAATTCCCTTCTCTAGTGAACTGTTCTCATCAGCATACAAGCATGCTGTAATTCTCTCCCATCTTAAAAATGAAACTTTCCTTGACCCCGTATTCCTCTATACTGCCTTATTTCTTTGCTCCTCTTTATAGAAAAAGCCCCTTGAAGAGTTTCTATTCACTGTCTCCACTTTCTCACCTCCCGTGTTTCTGAGTCTACTTCAAATAGGTTTTTGTCTCCACCATTTACTGAGGTCACACTTACTGAAACCAATAACCTCCATGCTGCTAAGTCCAATCATCTCAGCAACATTTGCATAGTCCATTGCTCCCTCTTTCTTGAAATGCTTTCTTCACTTGACCTTGAGGAAACCAGCATGGATGTTTGGCTATCTATTCAAGGTCTCTATTTGCATGTCTAATAAATATTTCAAACTTTACAACGTGGTTGATTTCTACTGAACCCTGTGTTTGAATCTTGGCCCAACCACTCAGCAGTTGTGAAATATTGCAAAAAGTACTTAATAGCTCTATGCCTTAGTATCTTATGTGTGAAGTGGGCACAATAATATTATCCAGTTTATAATGTCACATTAGCTGAGGCAATGACATTGATCTTCAAGCCTGCCATGTGTACTCAGTGCTCAGTGGATGACAGAGATTTCTGTGCCCTTGGCCCACCCAGGTGCCTCCTCTTGAATGGCCTACATTTTGTTGACTGGCATCACCCATCACCCCAGTCAGGACCTGATGTCACCCTTGACTCCTTCCTATTCTGCGTCAACATCAAACAATAACCATTAATTTGCAAGCCTATTATTTTTCTTTTTTCCCTTTTAAGCAGTTTTATTGAGTTATATCCACACACAAGACAATCCACCCAAAGTGTGTAATCAGTGGTTTACAGACTCATCCCACAATCCAGCATTCAACCCACAATCAATTTTAGAACATTTTCAGTACTCAAAAAAAAGCAAACCATATCCCTTATCCGCCCTACCCCTGCCACCATTTTGGCCCTTACCATTGGTTTGGTACATTTGTTACTGTTATGAGAGAATATTAAAATATTACTGATAACTATAGTCCATAGTTTGCAATAGGTACATTTTCCCTATACACCCCTCTGTTATTGACTCCTCATAATAGTGGAATGCATATGTTCTAGTTCATGAAAGAACATTTTTATATTTTTATTATCAATCGCTGAAATTGTCCATCACAGGCTTCACTGTGTAATGCAGCCTCTTGTTTTAGTCTCGAGCTTTTCTTTTAGTGACATACTTGACTCTAAGCTTCCCCTTTCAACCACAATCACACACTTAATTCAGTGCTGTTAATTACGCTCACCATGTTGTGCTACCATCACCTCTATCCATTTCCAAACATTTAAATCCAGCCTAGTTAAAAATTCTGCACACATTAAGTATCCGCTCCCCATTCTCTACCTTCATTCAGTTTCCTGGTCACCTGTATTCTAGATTTTAACTCTATGTGTTTACTTAATATAATTGGTTCATGTTAGTGAGAACGTACAGTATTTGTCCTTTTGTGTCTGATTTATTTCACTCAGCATAATGTCCTCAGGGTTCACCCATATCGTGGCATGCTTCAGGACTTCATTCCTTCTTACTGCTGAAAAATATTCCATCACATGCATGTACCATATTTTGTTTATTTATTCATCTGTTAATGGACATGGGTTATTTCCATCTTTTAGCAATTGTGAACAGTGCCACTATGAACCTTGGTGTGCAAATGTCTGTGTGCATCCCTGCTTTCTGTTCTTCTGAGTATCTTTATAGTAATGGGATTGCTGGACCATATGGAAGTTCTATGCTTAGCTTCCTGAGGAACCACCAAACTGCTGTTGAGAGCAGCTGCACCACTCTACGGTCCCACCAGCAGTAAATAAGTGTTTCCATTTCTCCACATACTCTCCAACACCTGTAGTTTTCTTTCTTTCCTTTTTTTTTGGATAATGGCCATTCTAGTAGGTGTGAAATGGTACCTCATTGTAGTCTTAACTTACATTTCCCTGATAGCTAGTGATGTCGAGCAAGTTTTCATGTGCTTCTTATCCACTTGTATTTCCTCTTTGGAAAAATGTCTGTTCAAACCTTTTGCCCTTTTTTTTTTTTATTGTGCTGTTTGTCTTTTTTGGTTGTTTTTGAGTTGTAGGATTTCCTTATATATTTTGGTTATCAAACCCTTATTGGATACATGATTTCAAAATATTTTCCCCCATTAAATAGCATGTCTTTTTCCTTTTTTTTTTTGACAAAGTTCTTTGATGCAGAAAGGTATTCAGTTTTGAGGAGATACCATTTATCTAGTGTTTCTTTCATTGCTAAGGAAACCTCTGCCTACCACAAGATCTTGGAGATGTTTCCCTACATTATCTTCTAGGAGTTTTATGTCCTGTGTCTTATAGTTATGTCATTGCTCCATTTTGAGTATAAAGTATGAGATAGTGGCCCTCTTTTATTCTTTTCAATATGTTTATCCAGTTTTCCCATTATCATTTGTTGAAGAGATTGTTCTGTCTCAGCTGAGTGGAATTGGCTGCCTTGTCAAAAACCAGCTGATCATAAATGTATAGGTCCATTTCTGAACTCTCAATTTAGTTCCATTGATGAATATATCTATCTTTATGCCACCACCTGCTGTTTTGACCACTGCAGGTTTATAATATGCTTTAAAGTCATGCAATGTGAATCTTCCAACTTCGTTTTTCTTTTTCAAGCCTACCTTTTAAAGGTTTCCCAAATTTATGTTTTTCTTCATTCTTTCTGCTTCTACTGCAGTCCATCTCTTTCCTGGAAGACCACTGCAACTTCCTATCGGTTCTCCAGTACCTTATCCGTATTGCAACCAGTGTGATCATTTGAAAATTCATATCTGATCATATCATTCCCCTTCAATTTCTCCCCATTGACCTCTAAATTCCTTGGCATAGTATACAGGACACTTCAGAACTTAGCCTTGGCTTTCCTTCATAACTTATCCTCTCACCACTATCCCCAAATCTGCAGTACAGTTTATCTGAGCTACATTCCATTTTCAAAATTTACCATGTGTCTTACTTCAAGTCCTTTGCATTTGCACTTCCTTTTGTCTGGGACGTTGTATTCTTCACCCATTCCCACCTTTTACCTGGCCAACTCATATCTGAGTTCTTTGTCTAGATATTTCCAACTCTAAGAGGTGAGGTTGATTCTTCCTACTCCAGGTTAGCTGCCCCTCCCACCAGGACCTGCACAGCCTCTTGTGCTTTCCTTATCTCTGTACATTTAAATAGGCTGTTTTCCCTACGGCTAAGAATTCCTGGAGAGAAGGACCTCATGCTCAGAACTCCTGGAAGAACACATTTTTTAAATCCCTTGTCCTTCTTGGGATACTCTTTAGTTTCTTGATATTGTAGGTATACACCTAACTGGATACAGCACACACTCGCTTAGAAGTGTGCCTGGACTTTAGTTTTTTGATCTTTGAAATGAGGCTGTGGAATTATATGGTCTCCAAGATTCTTTCCAGTTCTGAAGTGCCAGAACTCTTTTGCATTTTTATAGACAGTATAGAATGGAAGGGTTGAAATTGCTGGAGGAATCTGAGACCATCTTTACCCAGCTTAAATAGTTGGGCAATTGATTTATTTTCTATTCTATTGTTTAGAAACCATATAGACACTTCTCAAAAGGAAAGTTATTAACTCTTTCTTTGAGGAATGATTTAATGTTTTATATCCATTTTCTATCCCAACTTCTTAGACTCGTGGACAACAAGATCTAACAATTAAGTGGTGCTACTCCCTGAAGGCCGCTTGTTCCATTTATAATCGCATGCCTGCTCCACTACAGCAAACAATTCTTCTTACAGTGGATTCCCTCTTGGTGTGTTAGTTGATTCTCATGCTTAGAAGCCAGTGCTACTGCAGGTCTAGTTGACTCTTTGAAGCACGCAATGGTTGAGCAGTTGACTGGCATCTAGATGAACCTGGTGTATGGAAACAAACTTAATCATGGGTTTTCAGAGAAATTGATTAATCTGTGGTGGAGTGCCTACTCCACGCTGCATCTTTGTACCTATGTAGTAGGGATATAAAAATGCATGAGATGCAGCCTTGGCCTTAAGGAATTCACCATACAGAGGAGATAGCAAGAACAATACAGTGTGGTGTGTGCTATGAAAGAGGGAAGGAAGCTGGGTGTGGGAGTGCAGAGGATAGAAGACCAGCTCAGTCTGAGGCATTGGAGGGCATTTCTGGAAGACTCTTGTTTAATTTCAAAGGCTACTAGAAGAAGATACAATGAAACAGTTTGGCTTGAACAATGGAAATTTATTAACTTACAGGTCTGAGGCTACCAAAAATGTCCAAATCAAGGCATCATCAAGGTGATGCTTTCTTCCTGCAGACTGACTGCTGGTGATCCTTGGCTCCTCTGCCACATGGCAAGGCACATGGAAGGATCTGCTGATCTCTCCCTTCTCTTCCATGTTTCATTGATTCCAGCTTCTTGCTTCTGTGGCTTTCTTTCCTTCTCTCCGTATTCATTCTGTTTATAAAGGACTCCAGTATAGGATTAAGAACCATTCTGAATGAGGTGCGCCAGACTTTAACTGAAAGTGACCTCATCAAAAGCTCCTAGTGAGCTAGGAATCGATTAGACTTATGAACATGTTTTTCTAGGGTACATGCAGCTTCAAGCTACCACAGTTCTGGAGAGGGTGACATTTAAGATGAGTCTTAAAGAATGAGTGGTAGTCTAGCAAAAAAAAAAATGTTGAAAGAGGATTTGGGACAGAAGAAAAAGTGTAAAAGTATGAAAGTCAGGATTAGTGAGGATGGTACCAGAGACCTGCAGTCCATCATGCAGTTCTCTGAGGTATGGGGTTGGGCCTTGATTAAGGATGAGATTCGAGTGAGAGACGGGGGCCACATCATAAAGACCTTGCCTCGGACAGGAAATTCTTCGGTATCTAAGAGCCTTTCATTTCTTAAATTCTAGAATGTTCTGGTGGTGTGGTGATAAATAGGGCCAAGGTATTGCCCAGTGGAATGGGTGGGTGGGGGGGCAAAGCTATTAAAGGAACCTGGGACTATCTTTGCCCATTCTAAATCATCCAGATAGTTGACTGCACTTCTTCCTTTTCTTTTCGGTTGCTCAGAAACCGTGTAGACACTATATGAGCAGCATGTTATTAAACTGCCATGCTGAGGAGATTTGTTTGAACCCTGAAGGCAATAGTAGGGAGCCATTGATGATTATTAAGCAAGGAAGCTACCAGGTTTAAGTAGCCTTTCAGAAATGGCATTCTGCAGGAGTAGGAAGGAGGATGGGCTTGAGGCCAGAGGTGACAGGTGGGGAGACTAATTAGTTAATTAGTTAATAGGTGGCTTTCATGGCACCAGGGTCACATGCAAGAACTGAGAAAGTCATAATGCCTTTGAGTTGCTGCAGGCAGCCATAGCTGGGACCCATGGTGGCGGAGAGTGAGGCATGCCACAGGAGTCTTGAGAGATGCTGGATGCCCTCCCTGCTCCTGTGCTCTGTCTGCCCAGCTACCCGCTGTTCTCCCATCACCACGGCTTCCTCATTCTCTCTGGCTGCCCCACTTCTGGCCCTTTAAGCAAGCTCAACCCAGTGTGCCCAAGAGCAGAGCTCCTCCTTCATTTCTCAAACCTGCCCTCTTCTTGCACCACTACCACCCAGATCCCCAAGCTAGAAATCCCTGCACAGTCCACATCCACCTAAACTGGGAGTCTGCAGGTTTGACTTCCTAAATGTTTCTGACCCCCCTGCCCTCAGTCCACCTCTGTTAGCTCTTGCTTGGATTATTGCCTTCATGGGCCTCTCCTCCTGGTGAGGCTTGCCACCAAGTGCCACAGGGACCCTTCTAGAATGCAGATCCCTCTACTGACTCCCCATTGCCCCCAGGAGAAAGTTCAAGCCATTTAACACCTCCTGGAAGGTTCCAGCTCCTGCCCAGCTCCCCAGATGAGTCTCTCACACTTCTTGCTGAACACATAATGCTCTCAGAGCTCAGAGCTAATTGTCTTTTCTCTCCACACAGTCTTGCATATCACCTTCCTTTTGCCCAGGCTTGGCCCCCTTTCTAACCTGCCCTCTTGGTCCCCCATCTTCGCTCTTCTATGCCCCTTTTAAGAAGCAAACCCTCGAAGAAGGCTTGCTGGGCAGAGGGCCTCTTTCTCTGGCCCAACAGCCTCCCACCTCCCCCAACTATGCTCTGATTGCTGTCTATTCATTCATCTCCTCGTGCAGGCTGTACGTTCTCACAGGGCAGTGATTCTACTGGGCTTATTTAAATATGCAAAGAACACTCAGTGCTTCTCTTTTGTCAGACCCTGTGCTCACTTGACTTCTGCTATCTCATTTGGTCCTCACATCATCCCTATCAGGTAAGTATTATTACGGTTATCCCCTTTGTAGATGAGGAAACGGAGGTTTAGAAGTATAACTGTTAGAACCGGAATTTAATTCCAGGCATATAGACTTGGCAGTTTGAGCTCTTTATCACAAATGAAATCACCCACCAGGACAACGAAGAAGGGTGGGGACCCCCAAGACCATTATCCCTGCACAGTAATTGCCCTCTGGAAATGAAACAGAACTGAGTTGAAGAGTTCAGTTTCCCTACTTGGCCTTCAACAGCTGGATGCCTGACTGCATTTCTAAGTCCCCCTTCTCCGATTTCTGGTCTCCAAGCCTGACTCCTACTCAGAGCAAAAGCAGTTACATGTCAACTCCGATCATTCCTCTGCCTCTGATGGGGGTCTGAAATGTGCCCCTTCCTCCCCTGTCACCTGCCCTGAAGGGCCTCTGTGCAACTTACTGGGGGTGAATACTGGATTTTCTCACCTGTGAAAACAAACCCTAAGACTGACCACCCCAAAGCTGAACGCTGCAGCTGTGGCTCTCCATGATTCCAGGGCAAGGAGGAGCATGTTCAAAGTTGTCTTATCCCCTTTGCTAGCCAGAGCCATCAGCCTGACCTGGTTGGGTAAGTGGTGGCTTTTCTTCTTTCATCTTGGCCACCATCTCGCCCAGCTCAGGCCTGTGGCACAGCAAGGAGCTTGATAAGTACTTGAGGAATTCAACTGAGAATCTGTTCTTTGCTGCCTGGTCTGCCAGAGGATGTGCCAGCCACTCCCAGAAGAAGGGTTTTTGTTAAGGTGTCCACTAGCTCAGCCTGCCAGGCCCAAGCAGGGCAAACATCCCATGATGCCCAAAATTAACCTGCTAGAATCAAGTCATACCTTTTTTGTTCCTTCTGAAGCCATTTTCACATGTGGTTCTCTACTAAGAAGCAGGACTGACTCATGTTTATTTCTACATCAGTGAATCAAACATCACTTTTTATAAGGCCCGCATATCCAGGGGAAAATATAGTTTGTGTGAGTGTGCATGTGTGCATGATATTTTAAGGCTAAAAGGATTAGTTGCTCTGGGAGCTCAAAATTCTTTGGGGGTTTCATGTATATAAATCTAAGAATGTACACTATCTGAAATGTGATTCTCTCTTCAATTCCTAATCAAGAGTCTTTCTCCTACCTCCTGTCACAGACTGGTGATTGAGTCCCCTTTTTACATTTTGTATTCCTTTTGAAAAGTGAAATCCTTCCAGTCAGGGAGGAGATTTCCTGTCTTTGTCAACCTCAGCCTCTTTTGGAATGACCTGAATTAGCCATACCCTATTTGTTAGGTCCAGAAAAAGGTCAGCTGTCCACACTGCTGAGTTGTGCATTGCCATCAGTTTCCAAGCTGCCAAATGGCTTGGACAGGGCACTGGGCGTGGATACAAGGCCAGGCCAGGGCGCCACAGTTGGGAGGGTGGAGAGTCTAGTGCCTGGCAAAGTGCTGTCTTCTGGACTCCACCAGGTTGGCAGGGCACAGCATAATCTGCAGGGCCGGGTGGGAGGCAGTGGGCAAATGGAGGATTCTGGTGGCCTGCCGAGCGCTCCCTGGTCTGAGGGCAGATCATAGAGCAGATGCCGCTGCCTGCCTCCAAGGGCTTGGGTGGAAATTGCCAAATCAGACACTTCCTTAAACATGGGCAGCATCTGGCCAGTTTAATTTGGGGTTCTCTGCCCAGGCCACAGGAGCACAGCTTGCCCATGATTCCTGATCCTTTTTTGAGCTATCAGTTTTCACAGAGTGTAGCTATGTGTCCTGTTCTGTGAGAGCTATTTGGACCATGTACCTTTTTGGCCAGAGTTAACAAATTCAATCCTTTCTGGAATGTCCATTTTCATTTCACTCATTGGCAGCTCAAGTTTTATTTTTATTAGATGTGAAGATTCTGTGCTTCTCTGAAGCCCATTTCTCCATCCCTGGAAGCATGTTTTTCTCTTTAATCATTGGAAAGGCACAAGATTTGGAGTTTGCTCACCAGCTGGAGCTGTCTCCACTCCACTAGGAGTAGCTGCAGCCTGGAGGAAGGGGTCTTGGCCTGAACTGTGTCAAGTTGCCTGGTGGGCTTGCTCAACAACATGCCATTGACTTCTTTGCATCTCTTCAAACACTGCCAGGAAAGGTTTCCCCTGGTCTTCACTATCCAGTCTTGCCTGTGCAAATACACCAAATGGAACTAAACCCAGGGCTTCAGCAGAACTGCAATTACAGCTGTCAAAGAAATGTGGCTCTTTGTATATTTCCAGATTTATAAACTCCCAGAAATTTAATTTCTCTACAACCCCACTTTGTAGCTAAACAGGAAGAGGCAGGGCTTGCAAGGGTGATCCAGAGGTGAGATTGCACTGCTAGGCTATTCTTCCTCGGATTGAAAACCTGGGTGGCAGGAAAAGAGCTTGAGCTCCCAGAGAAACTAATCCCTTTAGCCTTAAAATATCATGCACACATGCACACTCACACAAACTATATTTTCCCCTGGATATGCGGGCCTTATAAAAAGTGATGTTTGATTCACTGATGTAGAATCAGTGAATTATAAGGGGAGCCACATCTGCTGTGCCTTTGTTTCTGCTGCGATGGCAGCAACACACCTCCAATTGCCATGTGGCTGCTCTCCTAGGTATTTTAAAAAGTTCTATTTAATCATTATTTTCCCATAATTTAATTAAAACTGGCAGGCAAAGATGGCCTCCTTTCTCATAACCTTGATTACATGTTGAATCGGATTCCAGGCCATTAGCCCCAGCATCTCGGAGCATGCTGTCTGGAAAGGAAGGCCTCTCCCTCTGAGCTCACCGAGGCTGCAAAAGGCCTGGCCCCAGTGCGCCTCGCTGGGTCACGTGTTTTTTGTTGCCTCTAAAACCTCGTTCTGAAGCTTGACTTCCCTCTCCTCGGGGGCCCTGCCAGGCTGGAGGCTGCTCTTCCCTGAACTGGGTGCCAAAACCCAACCCACAGCTGTGAAAACACAAAAGCAGGGTCTGCGGGCTTGGGGAATCTCCCCCTTGGAAAGCGACAAGGCAAAGACTTAGTCAGGAGCGTGCACGTGCTTACTTCCCAACTGAAGAGCGGCAGATGAGGCCCTGAGGGGAAGGTGGCTTTTTAGGTGGTTCTCACCCTTTGTTTCCACACCTGTGTCCTGTGGTGCCACTGACCATTGTCTCAACTATCCTTTGAGATGGACCTGGAAAAGACACCTTTTGAGGACTCCTCCCGGGCCAGTTTGCCTTGCACAGATTTCCTTTCATGAGTGTCTGGCTGAAGCATTGAAGACCCCTGTTAAAATAATGCATGTTCACAAGAGATAGAGCATATTTAATCATTACCAACTCATAAATCATTCCAACTGATTGTCAGTTATTTAGCACGATTGAAGAAATAAGCAAGGAACTGGATGGGAACCACAGATGAGACATGGTCCTGGAAGCCACTGGACTCTGATTTTGCGAGACCATGAAATAGTGTGACACAAGGGATTATTTCCCTTCCCTCTTGTACAAAGTAACGTTTCTAGAGAAGGGTCATGGTGGTGGTGGTAATTTTCTTTTGGGTGGTTGTAGAGGCCCCAGGTGGGGGCAGTGGCCTTAAACTAGGCGCAGCGGTATTTCTAAGCCTCCTTCCCAGCTGAACTCTGCCCCTGCTGTGCGGAGTAGGGTTGGGTGGCATCTTTGCCTCGGCCACCAGCATCCTCTCCCAACCTCGTGCCCTTTCCTGGTCACCTCAGGAGCCCTGACTCCCAGGGGCTGCAGACCCTCGGCATGCTCCAGGCCCTTGGCCCTGGCCGAGGCTGGGCACTGCCCTCCGCCCACCACGCTGGTCTGCTCACAGGCCTGGGCTGGCCTCACCCCCGGGGCCCTGCCGGAAGCCACCTGGTGCTGCAGCAGCTTTCTGATCACCTTCTGTGAGGTCACAGGCCTCTGCCCGAGGGACTGTGTCTCTTTCTGAAAGCCATAAATGACTAAACTGCTTAGTCCACTTCTGAAGGTGGTGAGGTGAAATGCAGACGCTTCCTTCCCTGGTCCAATAAGCCTCCAGTGGGGATGTCCCCCCAAAAGACAGCTTTTATTCCTAAGCCCAGGTATCTGTAAATGTGACCCTATTTGGAAATAGGGTCTTGGCTGATGTAACCAAGTGAAGCAAGGCCATGTGGGATTAGAGTGTGTCCTAATCCGATGACTGGTCTCCTTCTAAGAAGAGGACAGTCGTAGACACGTGTGGGAGGAGCCCTGTGCCAGAGGAGGCAGAGATTGAAGCATCTGTGAGCCAGAAGCTGGAGGACCCAAGCAAGCTCTTCCCCTACAGCCCTCAGAGAGAGCACTGCCCTGCTGACCACCCGATTTCAGACATCCGCCCTCCTGACCTCTGAGAGAACCCACTTCTGTCTCTGTAAGCCTCCCAATGTGTAGCAAACTGGTCCAGTTATGGGGAACCCCCCGACTCTGGGTCCTGTGCTTCTCCTGGGGCCTTTTCAGAGGCACACGTTCTGTCTAGGCAATAGGCCTGCGGTCAGGCAGCTGCAGGCTGGAGGGAGGGGCCCATCTGAGTTAGCGGCTCTTGCAGTGGTTCTGCTGTTCACTGTCCCTGGGGGGCCAACTCCTGAAACCTCAGAGGTTCAGTTTCTTCACCTGTACAGGAGGGACAGTACTGCTGGTGAGGAGTGAAAATAATATATTAAAAGTGTCTGGCACGGAATTGACTTTCAATGAATGGCAGTCGTTATCATTGTTAGAAGCTAGAACAAGCAACAAGTCCCTCTGGGAAGTCTCCCCTGACCCTGTGTAGCCCACACCCCTTCCCTGCCCCCAACAGAAGATACCTTATTCCTTTCTAGGCCCCCCGTCTTCTACAAGCAGGTCTGGCAGACAGTCTGCCCTATGCTCTTTTCATCGTCTTTTCTTACTTGCCTCCCCTATATTATGTGAGAGCCCCGTGGGAAAAGTCTAGAAGTAATTCTTTTTTTGGAACATCTTTTACCTAAAACACAGTGTGACCTCATGGAGCATGCAGCTGATGGGAGACACTCCCAGCAAACATGGCATGTGGGGGTTGCAATTAGCAGGGTCCGTTGTGCCATTAACCAGTCTGGAATCTGCAGCCCAAAGCTGAGACAAGCTTAGACCGCAGGCTGTTTGACTACCAAACTTTAAGAACTTATACTGTAGATACTATAAAATCCAGTGAAAATAAACATTTCTTGAGTGCCTATTGTGTGTCTGGCCAGTACTGGAGGCTGAGGATTAGGATGAAAAGTCTCGGTTGCAGCCCCCCAGGGGTTTACAGCTCTAAAGGTAAGCCTTTCCCGATTTTGTCATTATTATTTCTGTGCTTTTCTTTTTGGTTTTACCATATGCATTAGTCAAGGTTCTCCAGAAAAACAGAACCAACAGGCGATACCTGTAAATATGAAATTTATAATAAGTGTCTCATGCCACTGCAGGGATGCAAGAGTTCAAAATCCGTAGGGCAGGTTGTGAGGCTGCCAACTCCATTGAAGATTCTCTCTTCTCCCTTAAAAGTCTTCAACTGATTAGATTAGACCCAACTGATTGGGACTCTCTCCATGCAGAAGACACCCGTAGTTGATTGTAGATGCAACCGGCCACAGCTGCAATCAAGTAACTGACGATTTAACAAACCAGCCTTCCCATTTATCAACCAGCCATGAGCTAACCTGGCAGCAATGGTCAGGCCAGTACTTGCCTGACCAGACAACTGGGCACCATCACTTGGCCAAGGTGACACCTGAACACAACCATCACACCCTATAAATATGCATCCATAATATAATTGACTTTTGCCTGTGTTCAATTTTATATGAGTGGAATGAAACCACATCTAGCCAGTCCTTTGTTTCTGGCCCCGTGTGCTCAGCATTATGTTTGAGATTAATCCGCACTGTTCACATGTACAGTAACAGTTTGTTAATTTCATTGCTTTATTGTATTCCATAGAGTGAAGATGCCAGAATTCATTTATCCCTTCTATGGTGGGTTGACATTTGGGCTGTTTCCAGTTTGGAACTATTGCAAACAGTGCTGCAATAAACACTCTTGTACATTTCTCTTGGTTCATAAATGCAAGGGTTTCTGCGGGAAAAATATTCAGGAGGGGCATTGTTGGGTCAGTGGATTGTGTCTTAAACTGTACTAGATAATGATTTGTCAAAGAAGTGTAACAATTTCCATTCCCACCAATAGGATGAGATAGTTCCCAATTCTGGCCAATGTTTGATATGGTCAGAATTTTAATTTTAAGCACTTAAACTTTTTAGTAATTACTTTACATTTACTTTTTAAGTTTGGACACTTTGTTATGGATTCATAGGAATTCTGCATATATTCTGAATAATAGACCTTAGTTACTTAGATAGATTATAAATATCTTATAGTAAATGGTTCCTGTTTTTACTCTTTGTGGTGCTAGATGAATGTGTATGTTTAATTTTAATGTATTCACATTTATTATGCTTAATACTTTTATGTGTTGTTTAAAATAAGTCTCTATACCAAGATCATGAAGTTATTGTCCTATATTATTTTCTAAAACCTTTATAATTTTGTTTTTCATATAGGTTTTTCATGCACTTGGAATTGATTTATGTGTGTAGTGTGAGGTTGGGGTTGCATTTTATTTTTTTTTTCCTTATGGTTATCCAATTATCCTCAAACGATTTATTGAAAGGACATTATATGCTTATTTTGAATTCAATGTTTCTTAATCCATATATGCATGGACCTGTTCCTTCCATATATGCATGAGTCTGTTTCTTCTTACTCTCTTCTGATCCTCAGGTCTATTTGTATGGCTCTGAGTAAATAGTATTGAATCTTTGTTTTTTTTAGCATGGGCAGGCACCAGGACTCGAACCCGGGGCTCTGGCATGGCAGGTGAGACCTCTGCCACTGAGACACTATGACCCACCCTCAATCTTAATTACAATAGCATAACAGTGAGTCCTGATTCAAGGGAAGACAAGGCCTCTCATCTTTTTCTTCAAGAGTGCCAAGGCTTTTCTTGGCTTTTTACACTTATGGAGACATTTTAATTCAGCTTATAAAGTGCCACACAAATAAACAAATAAACAAAGAAAGTCTTTTTGGACTTTTATTGGGATTGAATTGAATTGATCGATTATTTTGGGGAGCAATGGCATCTTTACAATAGGTAGGCTTTTAATTCAAAACTTGGCATTTCTAGACATTTATTTCAGTTATTTTAACGTCTCTCAATGTTTTGTAATATGTATTTTCTGTAGCAGTCTTTTGTTAGATTTATATATAGTTATGCCATACTTTTTTGATGTTTATCTTTAAAATTTTTCATTGTTAATTGTGGCAAATGAATTTTGCATTATTGTCTTTTGTATTTAATAATCTTGCTAAAGCCTCTTATTGACTCTTATGACTTAGCTGTAGATTTTTTACTTTCCACTTTCACATTCATATAATTGGGAGATAATGGTTTCTTTTTTTCCCTATCCCTATACTTTCTGTTTTATTTTTAAACCATGTTTTCTAAGTCCTTCAGTGCAAGGCTGAGCAAAAAGTGGTGCAAGTATCCTTGTCTTATTCCCAGTTATAAAAAGGAAAGCTATCAATATGATATTTGATACATGTTTTAAAAAGTGTATATATATATATATACACACACACACACATGTACATATATTCCTTTAATAAGAGTGAGGAAATTTCATTCTATTTACAGTTTGCTGCAATTTTCTTTTAACCATGGATATATGTTGAAGTTGGAAACCCCTTTCTGCATCTTTTAAATTAGCATGGCATCTATTGCTTTTCATCTGTTAATGTGGTGAATTACATTACTCTATTTTCTAGAACTAAATGACCCTTGCATTTCTGAAATAACCCCCAATTTTTAACACTGTTAAAACAGCTTGCTAATTTTTTTTTTCTGGAAGAGGGGGACATTTGCATTTGAGTTTGTGAGTGAGTTGCCTTGTATTTTTGTTTTTGTTTTTTTTTACCATCCTTGTCAGATTTGGTCTTTAAGATTACTTAGCCTTAAAACATGAATGTGGAGTCATTTTTCTGTTCTTTACAAAATTTTTATGTTAATATTGGACTTAATCTGCTCCTTGAAAATTTATTAGAACTTTCAATGGAAACTATCTGGTGTTTTCTATGAAGGAAGAGTTTTAATTACTGAATCAATTCCAACATTGAGTCAGATTCTTAATTGCATTTTTATTGTGTTTGTATGGTGTCCAAATGCTTATATTACAGAAATACCTCAGAGATATTGAGGGTACAGTTTCCTACCATTGTAGTAAAACAAATATTGCAATAAAGTAAGTCACACGAATTTTTTAAATTTCCTGGTGCATATAAACGTTATGTTTACATGTTACTGTAGTCTTTTAAGTGCTACAACATTCTGTCTCAATAAAAACCCAACAATAAACATAGCTTAATTAAAATGTGACACAGAGACGCAAAGTGAGCACATGTGTTTGGAAAAAATGGCACCTGTCACCTTGCTCCATGCAGCGCTGTCACAGATCTTCTATTTGTAAAAAAATGCGTTATCTGCAAAGTGCAATAAAGAGACGCACAATAAAACAAAGTATCCCTGGTTTTATTAATGTGTATTTAAAGCGTAAGTTTGAAACTTTTCAAACCTTCTGAAAGGTTTCAGGAATAATCCAAAGAAGATGCATACACCCTTCGCCCAGATTCCCCAATTGTTAATATGTAGCCACATTTTCCCTCAAGGTCCTACTTTCTCTATTTGCCCTCCCAGCCCACAGGCACCAACTCTACCTGCTGGGCTATATGTCCCCCTGAAACGCAGGTCCTCTTGGAACCTCAGAATGTGACCTACATTGAAGATAGGGTCTTTGAAGATGTAACAGGTTAAGGTGAGATCATACGGGATTAGGGGGGCATTAATCCATGGCAAGTGGAGTCCTTTTGAGAAGAGAAAACAGACACAGAGGTAGACACAGGGAGAAGTCCAGGTGATGGGAGGCAGGGCACACCAGGGATTGGTGCCGCCGCCAGAAGCTGGAAGAGGCGAGGAAGAGCCCTCCCCTCGCGGGTACGGCCCTGCTGAGACTTTGGGTTTGAACCTCGAACCCCCAGAAAGGAAAGAATAAATTCCTGTTGTTGTAAACCACTCAATCTGTGGTATTCTGTTGAGGCCGCCCTAGGAAACTTAAATACTACCTGTAAACACATTTTTTTGGAGCTATTTGAGAGTTGAGTTGTAGATATAATACTATTTCACCCTTAAATATTTGGCTGTGTCTGTAGTATTTTCTTCCTAACAACCTCAGGTAATTTGATGTTATTACTCTATTACCTAACGTACAGTCTATATTCCTATGTCCCCTGATATTTCAATAGTATCCTCTATAAGTTTAAAAAACAAACATATAAAATAAATATTATATATGTTATATAGACAGATGGATCCAGATTCTAAGTGGAGATCATGTGTTGTACTTTCTATTTCTCCTTCGTTTCCTTTACACTGGAACAATACCCAAGCCTGTTAAAAGTATCTTTCATAACATTAACATTTTTGAAGATAATTTTCAGTGTTTTAGGAATTGATTTGATCAGAAAAACTTAAAATTTATCAGTGCAAATTATTCATAAAATCCTTTTATTATCTTTTTAATGTGTAGGGTACATGCAGTTTTGTCTGCCTTTTCACTCCTAATACTATTTATGTGTCTTTTCTCTATTTTTTTTTCTGGGTTAATCATGCCAATTTTGCTAATTTCAATAATTCTTTCAGAGTACCAACTTTTGGGTTTATTGATCCTCTTCCTGTTTGCTTGCTATTTAATTAATTTTTCCTTTTATCTTCATTATTCCCCCTATTTTACTTTCTTGGGGGTTATTCTAATGTTCTTTTATTGACTTATGTAGAATGCTTAGCTCATTAAATTAGAATCTTTTTATTTTCTATTGCAAGGATTAAGGCTATAATTTCCTGTACTGCTTTTGATGTATCTAAAAGATTTGAAATTTCATACTTTTGTTCAGTTTTGCAATTCTAGTGTTTTCTTTTTTTTTCTATGAGCATTTTAACTGGGTGCTTTAAAATTTCCAAACATGAAAATTTAAAGCCATCTGTCTTCTTATATTTTTGTTTTTATTTTTAAAATTTAATTTCATAATGGAAAGAGAATAATAGTACATATGATATTAATCTTTTGAAATGTATCAAAGAGTTGTTTTATGGTCTGACATAAATTGTTTAAGCATGTTTGAAATTGTTTCAGTGTATTCTCCAATTGTTGGGTGGAATGTGATACTACAGCCTTTTATTAATCATCTTAATTTTGCTACTCAAATCTTCTATATCTTTACTTCATGTTTCCTATCTACTTAATATCAATTACTGCAAGAAGTCTGTTAAAGTTCTCTATTACGAATGGTAAATTTTTCTACTTCTCCTTTAGTTCTGCCAACATTTGGTTTTATATATATTTTGGGGGGTCTTTTACCAAGAACCTAGAATTTCAGAATTGTTTTATCACCCCTGTGAAGGAAACATTTGATATTTATGTAGTGATTTTATTTTAACTCAAATTCTGATTTGGCTGATAGCTACTCTAGCTATCTTAAGGTTAGTATTTACTTGGTGTTCTAGCTAGCTGCCAGGATGCAATATACCAATATACTGGAACGGCTTTTAAAAGGGGGAATTTAATAGGTTGTTAGTTTACAGTTCTAAGGCCATGAAAATGTCCCAATTAAAACAAGTCTAAAAAAATGTCCAAATTAAGGCATCAGCAAGAGGTTACTTTCACTCAAGAAGGGCTGATGAAGTTCAAGGTTTCCCTCTCGACTGGAAAGGCACATGGTGAACATGGTAGCATCTGCTAGCTTCCTCTCCAGGCTTCTTGTTTCAAGAAGCTCCCCAGGGGACATAAATTCCTTCTTGGTCTCCAAATGTCTCTGGTGGCATGGGCTCTCTGCTTCATAGCTCTAAAAAAAAAGGGACTTTCTCCAAAATGTTTCTTCTTTTAGAGAATTCCAGTCACGGCCCACCTGGAATGGGTGGAGTCACATTTCCCTCTAATCAGAAGTTACCACCCACAACCGGGTGAGTCATATTCTCCATGGGAGCAATCAAAAAGCTCCCAGCCAGCAACACTGAAAGAGCACTAAAGGACATGGCTTTTCTGGGGTCCACCACAGATTCAAACCAGCACATTTGGTATATATTAAATGTCCTTTGAATTTCATCTTACTAAGTCTTTATGTTTTAGATAATATGTTTTAATTACATCTCTTGAAATCAACCCATAGCAGCATTTTTCCCAATCTTATTCTTTTAACTGAAACTATTCCATTTACATTTTTTAACGCACTTTTATTTTGTCTATAAATTCTAAATAAGTACATTGTACTTGCCCCACTGTTATGTTTCTATTCCTCCCTTCTCTTTTCTTCCCTTCTTTGGGGTCCTCGTGTTGTTATTATTCTTGTTTTACTTCTTCTAATCACATTTTTTCGACTTATACTTGCTTGGCAGTTATAGATTTACTATTTTTAGTGTTTGCACTTGCTATTTTATCGTGCATATCTAATAATCTATACAGCTTTTGGTCTTCCTTCTTCCTGACCTTTGTCCCACACAGCTGGCCTGGAGCCACGCTGATCCAAGCTGTACCCAGAAGTGCGCCTGACGCCTGCAACTGGTGACACCTCCACTGATGCCCCAGAGAGCGGATTTCTAGCAGGTGCCACCAGCACTGACATCGCTGCCATCCAGTGAGCCACAGGTGTGCTCTTTCCGACACTACTTAGATCTCAGGTCTGAGTGGTGGGAGGCGGGATGTGACTCTTGGTCACTCTAACCTCCCCAAAGAGTAGTGCTTAGTTCTTATATCTGCCACTACTATTTATTTTATAATTCACTTTAATTCCATAGTACTATAGTTCCCTGTTAATGCTTCTTCATATTGTTTTCCCTCTTCAAATTGCTGGGGGTTTCTCTCTCCTGACATGACTGATATATCCTCTACAACGCATATAGCTATTGTTGTCCAAAATTTAGCTCTATCCTATATCCCTGAAAATTGACATTGTTTTTCTTAATTTATGCTATAACTATTTATGTTTAAGCAGCTATTTATCAGTACCTTGGCTCCCAATTTGCATTAATTTTATATGGCTTATGTAACAAATCGCCACACATTGAGTGGCTTAAGACAATGCAGATTTATAGTTCAAAAGTCACTGGGTTAAAATCACAGCATCACAGCAGAGCTGCATTCCATTCTGGAAACTCTAGAGGAAATTCCATTTCCTTGCTCTTTCCATCTTCAGGGAATGGAAAATACAGATTCCTTGCCTCGTGCCTCTCTTCTGACAGCTTCAAAGCAATGTTAGGCCACATCTGTCTCAGGCTGCCATCTCTCTGATCTCCTCCTCTGCCTCATCCTCCACCTTCAAGGACCTTTATGATTATATTGGGTGCACCCAGGTAACCCGGGACAATCTCCCTATGAGAAGGCTAGCAGTCTGACAACATCAATTCCACCTGCTACAGTGGTTCTCCTTTGCCAGGTAGGGTAACAGATACTCAGGTTCCAAGGACTGGGCGTGAATATCTTTGGGGGGTTATTCTGCCTCCTACACCATTCCACTGTGCCTTTCAGAGCTTCCATTTGGGACTAGTTCCCTTATTCCTTTAATGAGAGTTGTTTTGGTAATAAGTTCTTTCATTATTTATTTGTTTGAAAATGGCTTTATTTCACCTTCATTCCTTTTTTTTTTTTTTCGCATGGGCAGGCACCGGGAATCAAACCCGGGCCTCCAGTATGGCAGGCAAGAACTCTGCCTGCTGAGCCATCGTGGCCCGCCCTCACCTTCATTCTTGAAAGGCAGTTTCGATGGGTACAGAAAGATAGCTCAACAGTTATTTTCTTTCAACACCTCGTGTCTCAAATCCAATTGTTGCTATAGAAAATTCAGCATCAAACTGCCATTTGTTTGTAGGTGATATCTCTGGTTGCTTTGTAGACCATTTCTTTCTCTTGGGTGTTTTCAGGTATCACTCTGATATATTTTAGTGTAGATTAAAAATACCCTGCTTTGAATTTCTTAGAATATCTGTATTTGAAAATTGGTGATTCAACAATTCTAAAACATTTTCAGAAATGATCTATATTTATATTTTCTCTTCTCCTATTTCTCTCTTGTCTTCTTTTGGAATCCCAATTATATTAAGTTCTTCCTTTCTTTCATGTCTTTTGACCTCTCTTTCATATTTTTAAATCTTGTAATATTTCTGGACTGAATTTTGGATAATTATTTGGATCTATCTTGCTGTTCAAAATTTCTCTCTTCAGCTACATATAATTTATTGTTGTCTGTCCACATTGTTTTTTATTTCAATGGTCATATTTTTTTTTTCTAACGTTGCATTTGGTTCTTCGAAATTCTGCGTGGTTATTTTTTATGGGTCCCTTCTATGCTGTTGAACTTTTGGAACTTCTTTCTTTAATCTATCTAATAGATAGATTAAATCATTTATTTTTATTTTTATATCGCTTAACGTAAATGTCTTACGCCTTGTGTGTTTCTATTTCTGTTACTATTGTTTTTGCTGGCTCTTATTCACACACGTGTGTGTAGTTTTTGAACTTGAGCTGCTCGTTTTACCCCAGTTACCTGTGGACATTTTTGAGGCCTAGCTAAGGTGTCATGCCTTAATATTTACGTTTGTTCCTGCCACCCACTGGTACTACCATCTTAGGACTTTTATTTCAACTTTTTGCATGATGCTTTTTTAATACACAGGTAATACTGATTTTTTTAATCACACAAATACGGAAGGGCGGGTTTATGGGTGTGAATGCTCAGGGGCGACATTTCTCCATCTGCCCAGTGTGATGGACAGTGGGTTGACTTGAAGAGCGGGAATTCACTGCCCCGTGGTTTCAGAGGACAGAAGGCTGGCCTCCTCCCGGGGCTGGTGGCTTCTGGCTGGCAGCCTTGGCTCTCCCGTCTCAGGGAGATGTCTGCTCCTCTCTCCTCCACTTCCCCTGCCCTCTAGCTTTTGGCTTCTTCCCGTGAATTTCTCTTTACGACTCCAGTAATAGGATTAACCCCAGCCTGACTCAGCTGGCCACCCTTTAACTAAAAATAGCATCTTCAAAAAATCCTTTTTACAGTGGGTTCACACCCACAGAAATGGGCCATCAAAGGCAAAACTGGGAGCCTGCAGGGATTGCAAAGATCCCTCGGGGCAAAGCCAGCTTTTTGCTCCCATAATTCAGGGTTTCTGGCATCACTTCCTTTTGGATTGCAGAATCCTTACCTTGTGCCAACTTGGCAATATGTTTAAAGTTTTTAATTTTGCCTGTTATATTAATATCTAAGTTGTCATACTGTGGAAAACGGAAAACTCCAACTTGCTTTTTATGCTCATTGTCATGTATTTTGGTTTTCCTATTTAATATGAGTTCTATTTCATTTAATTGCTGTGTAATATTCCATTCATTTGAAGACATAATAATTGAGGCTCTCCTGTTTGTAGAATATTTATGTTACCCTACTTTCATAATTACAAAAAGTGCTTAACATTTATATATATGCTTTTGTGTGCTTGTGTCATTTAAAAAATATATAACTAACAGCTGTGGCTAGGTCACAGATATTTGTATTTGTATATTCAGTTTTAGATAGAGTCAACCTAATTGCTTTCTAAAGAGATTGTACCAACAACATTTCCACTAGCTTTTTATTCAGTGTGTAAACATTCCCACTGCTTTTCTTTCTGGCCTATGGCTGGTATTATTAGACTTTTAGAGCATTTCTAATTTGACAAGCGTGAAGTGATACCCTCTTGTTTTTTTTAATTTCTATTTCCGGATTATCTGGATATTGAATATCCTTTTGTGCATTTATTTTGTCTTTCAAATTTTCTTTTCTGTAAATTGCCAGTTCAAAAATTTACACATTTACTTAATTGCTTAGTTTATTTTTATTGGCTTGTAGGAATTTTTCATGTATACTCACACAAAGCCTTTTTGAGTTACAAGTGTTGCAAATATCAATTATTTCCTGATGGCTTCACATTTCATTTTATAGGTTGTTATGACAAACAAAAGTTTTTCATTTTGGTGTGCTGAACATATCAATATTTTGCTGAATGATTTGTGCTTTCTGTTTCATGTTTAAGAAATTCATATTAAAATATTCTTCTAAAATGTCTAATTTTGATTTTTTAATGGAAGACTTTGTTCCACCTGGACTGATTTTAGTGCCATTGATTGAATAGTCCATCTTACCCCCATTGGCTTCTAAGCTTATATTAAGTTTTTATTCACGTGTTAATCTATTTCTGGGTTTCCTGTTCTCTTCCATTTTTCTGCTAATCCATTGCTGCACTAGGATTGCCCTGTCCTAATTACGTTGCTCATTTTCTGACTTCTTACACTGGGTGCTCAACTAAAAAGTCCTCAGACTTTTCTTCTATTCAAAGATAAGCGTTACTGGCAATTATTCCTACAGGCTACTTCAGCTTCATTCCCTAGGTGTTGATATGCAGTTTTGCACTATCATTCAGTTCTAAATATTTTCTTATTGATTCATGAATAATTTAGAAGTTTTCCCCCTCATTTTCCAAATACGTGAACTCTTAAGAGCATTTTGTTATTAATTGTGTTTTAAGGGAATAGTCGAAAATATTTTCTACATGATGTAGATTCTTAGGGATTTTGAGGCTTCCTTTATAATATACAACTGTGCCTGAAAGTAAGTTGTATTCTTTAATTGTTGACTTCTGTGTTTATATTTGTTCATTAAAGCAGAGTTGCTAATAGTTTGTTCAGATTTTCCCTATCCTTACTAAATTTCATTGATGTACAAATTACTAAAAGAAGTATCATAACATCTTTATGATTGTGAATTTGTGAGTTTCTTCATGTAATTTTTGCTTTATGCATTTTTAAGCTATGCTAGAATGTTTCCAATACATGGAAGATTAGAACTATTAAAATTTCCCAGCAAACTGAACATTTTATTTTTATGTAGTGACACTCATTATTTTTAGTAGTGCTTTTATGCGTTAAATTCTGTTTTGTCTGGAAATAAAAAAGCAACACCTAGGATGCACACACATACCTTAATTTTCAACTTTCCTGTGTCCTTGTGGTGTTAGGTGTGTCACTTATAAATAGCAATATGATATGGCAGGATTTTTTACAAATCTAGCTTCAGAATCTCTATTATGAATAGATAAGTTTAGTCTTTTCATAATTAGCAATGTTGTATTTTGGTTTTTCATATCAATTTTTTTTCTTTTTACTTCTTATTAAATTAAAGTTGTTTATTTTTAAGTGAACTTTATTTTTAGAGCAGTCATAGGTTTACAGAAAAAAATGTATGGAAAGTGCAGTTCCCATAAAACACCTTTGATATACATAACTTCCCCTTTTATTAACATCTTGCATTAATGTGGTTCATTTGTACAATTGGTAAACCAGTAGTAACACATTGTTTAATAACCAAAGTCTGTATTTACATTGGGGTTGATTCTCTGAGGTTACAGTTCTGTGGGTTTGGGCAAGGGCATAAAGCCATATATCGACCATCACTTACCATACAGAATAGTTCCATTACCCTCAAAATACCCTGTGCTCTACCCATAAGCCTCCCACCTCTTCTCCACTGAACTCATGCCAACCACTCATCTTTTTATTGTCTCTATATTTTTGCCTTTTGCAGAACATCATATAGTTGGAATCATATAACATGTAGCCTTTTCAGACTGGTTACTTTCATTTATCAATATGCATTTAAGGTTCCTCTATGTCTTTTTGTAGACTAATAGCTCTTGTTTTTTAAAATTTACTGCTGGAAAGTAATCTGTTGTATGGATGCACCACAGGGCATTTATCGATCATCTACTGAAGGGTGTCTTGGTTGGTTCTTATTCTGGGCAGTTATGAGTAAAGCTTCCATAGACGTCTGTGTGCAGATTTTTGTGTGGACAGAATTTTCAACTCCTTTGGGTAAATACCTAGGAGCATATCACTGAATCGTATGTTAAGATGATGCTTAGCTTTGTAAGAAACTGCCAAAATGTCTTCCAAATTGGCTGTACCATTTTGCATTCCTATCAGCAATGAATGAGTGTTGCGGCTGCTCCACATTCTCGTCAGCATTTGGGGTGGTCGGTATTGAGATTTTAGCCATTCTAATGATAATGCTGGTGATTTAATTCGTGATTTCCTAATGACGTATGATGTTGAGCATCTTTCCATAAGTTTATGTGCTGCTTTTTTATTCCTTTACTATCATTTGTTGGATTGATCTTTTCACCTACCCACCCCCCTTTCCCCTTAATTATTTTAGAGTTATGTTCTATATCTAGTCTATAACTGCTTACCCTTATAATTTTAACAAGAACATTAGGTATAATCCATATTTCTGCTCTTCTTTTGAACAATACAGGGAGGCTATAACATTTAATTTTTTTTTTTTTTTTTTTTTGCATGGGCAGGCATCGGGAACCGAACCCAGGTCTCCGGCATGGCAGGCGAGAACTCTACCACGGAGCCACTGTGGCCCAGGCTATAACATTTTAATTCTGATCACTCCATTCCATATCCCATGTCATATTTGTCCAGTATTTTGTTGCTGTTTTGTTTTTAAGCGACTACGCTTGCTTCTTATTTTAACTATTATTTTAATTTTATTCAGTCAATACATGTTTAGCACTTTCCACATGCTTTTTATTATTCATTAATCCTTCTTTCATCTTAGAGTTACCTTCCGTGAAGGCTGTTGGTGGTAAACTAACACAGGGAGGCTGAAATGTCTTTATTTTATATTCATTCTTGAATGCAGCTTAGCTACCTAAATGATTTATTAATTACAGATATATTTTTAAGCACTTTGAAAATACAGGCATCTGACCAGTTTCTATGAAGAGTTTAAAAGAAGCATTAATGTCTGTAAAGTACAAAGTTTCATATTCATGTATATGAATTGCATTATAAAAATCCTCAAAATCCTTATAGCCTTATCCATTGTTTGCTTAGCTGCTCTTTGAAAAACATTTCTCTATCGCTCTATACTCTCAGGAAGCTGCAATATTAAATCAACCTTTAGACCGATTTTAGAGAAATACATTTAGCTTGAATTTTAGTAGTCTGATTTAAGAATATTCACTCCCAAACTCTAAACTCAAAAATAGCTTGATTTTTTTTTTTTTTACAACAAAGTCAGCCTCAAATATTCAGTTGCTCATGGGCTAAAGCAGGAATGGAGCCCCAGTTTGCCATTTAGCTATGGCATCCGATTTTTAGTGTCCTTCAATACTTCTGCCAGTAAATACACACCGTTTATCATGTGCCATCCGCTCCACACTGCTGTTTGACATTCCCAAGTGGTGTAGAACATAGCGTGAAGGTGATTTAATGTATCCTGTCCCCTTTGGACACATGATTCACTACATATAACTATGCCAACCTGGAAAAAATTCTTAAATACTAAAAAATTGAAAGACATAAAACTTTAAAATTGCTTAGGTGAAAAGATTTTCTTGGAGCGATTTAGCCAGTCAGCTTGTCAGCCTTAAACTGGAAGACTCTGAAAGAGGAAGGAGAAAGCGTGGGTAGCCTTTTCCCTTAAACGAAGAAAGCAAATGAATATTTATCCCTTCCCTTCTTTTTCACAGGGAACTTTCAATTGGGGTCTTTTTGTGTGGACGGTGTTTTCTGACTGCTAGGCCAGTCGGCTCCAGGTATTTCAAACACTACTGTTCGTACTCTTATTGACCCTCGTTACTCACCGTATTTTTCATTCATTCACTCTCTTTTTCAATAAGTAATTATTGAGCGCACTTAAGTCTCCTACAGTCTGTATTCCATTGGGGGATAAAGGAAATAACCAATGAGATGATTAAATTCACAAGAAAATATGGACGATGAATGGTTACGGAGAATTTAAAGAGAGCAATGTGATAAAGTGATTGGGTGGCTTCTTTGGAGCGGTGACATTTAAGATGAAACCTGAATGTCATATGATGATCAGAAAGAAGTACAATTCCAGCAGATGGTTCAGACCTACAGCAGAATAGAGTCTGCTGTGTTCAAAGGACCAAAGGCCAGCAGAGGAGGGGAAAGTGTTCAGAGAAGTGGGTAGGGTGGAGTTTCGTGAGTAAGACCAAAATGTTGGGTTTTTTTTAATTTTTATTTTAAGTGTGATGGGAGCCTTTTAAGGACTTTGAGCTAAACAAGAACTGGAGAGATAGGAGAAGACTTCTGCTGAGGGTGGCCTGAGTGAGTTAGGTAAGCAGGAAGAGGGAGAATGCCTGGTACATAGGGAACAGAGTGAGCAAATGCCTCAGACAGTGAAGACACCAGCCTGGCTGGAGTAGCATTTCCTCATACTAGAGTCACAGTAAGTCAGACCATCAATGGAAGCTGAGGTTAGGCTGGTGAGGGTCTTGAATCCTGGTGAGGGAGCTTTGCCCTCTTGCAGTAGGTCGTGGGAAGCCTCAGAGCACATCTGAGCAGAGTGGGAGAGCTGGATATTGGTGGTGAAGCAGCAGGTGTGTGAAAGTTGTGCCGGAGAGAATGGCGTAGGACGATAGCTTAGGGCCTGGGGCTTAAATCAGGCCCTTAGAGATAGGAAGGAAAGGAAGGAGGAAGGAACATTCGTGAGTAGGAACCACTAGCATTGACTTAGAGAGCAAGGAGATGGGGCTTCATTCTGGAAAGATGTAAGTTGTCTGAAAAGCAAGGACTGCTGTGCAAGGCTTGTGCTGGGATTATGGTCAGGATGGTGTACTTGGCCTCTGTCCAAACTCTGCACCTACAGCCATGGATGGTGTACCTGGCCTCTGTCCAAACTCTGCACCTACAGCCATGGATGGTGTACCTGGCCTCTGTCCAAACTCTGCACCTACAGCCATGATGGAGACTGGACGTGTATTGTCCCACTTGCCTGGAAGAGCATGACTTCAGAGTCAGGCAGATCTTGGTTCAAATCCCAGCTCTTCTGTTTGTGACAGTGTAACCGAGAGAAAGTCAGAATCTCTTTCAGCCTGAGTTTCCCTAGCTGGCTATTGGGAATAACAAATCATGTTCCAGGCTGTTGGAGAGCTAAATGAGGTAACATGTATTATACCTGGCTCATAGTAGGTGCTCAATAGATGGTACATTCATTCTCATCCTCTCGGTGCTGCAGATCCCTGGAATGACACAGCAGATATCTAGATTTAGGCAGTCCAGCACACTTCAACCGCTCTGGCCCCGGATGTGGGCTGGTGTTTCCCATGGCAGTGCTGGCCAAGTTGCTGGCCAAGAAACTGGCCAAGGAGCTGGTGGGGCTGCGGTGGGCTGGGGGTGGCTCTATGTGTAGCTGTGCCTATCCACAATCTGCCTGCTTAGAAAACACCATTTACTGAAGTAGGATTGAGAAAAAAAGGCTGCCAACACCAGGAGTGGCCCTGGCTAAGTTTCCACCATCACTGTTGAAGGCTCTATTGCTTGGGTCCCTACAACCTGCCTGGGAAGGGATTCTGCTCTTTACATACACTGTTTCATGTAACCCTAAAAACAATCTCATCTCATAAGTCCCAGTGTATGAAAGAGTAAAGTGAGGTTCAAACAGAATAAGTAGCCTGCCTGAGTCACACACTGTCAGAAAATAGTAGTGCTAGGTTTGCAACCTAGGCCTGTCTCATGCAAGAAGCCATTCTCTTTCCACTGAGTCCTACTGATACCCTTTTTTGTGTTTTAAAAATTGCAACACTTGACATACGAAATGGGGCTAATGGCACATGCCTTACCTCAGCCTCCTTCCCTTTCCTCGGGCTTTGTGGTGGGAAAAAAGCGAGAGTGGGGATGTGCCAGCTGCTCCCGGCGCATTACACACCGCCCAGAACTTGTGGCACACACCACCATTTTATCACACTCAAGGATTCCGTAGGCCAGAAACTGAGGCCGGGCACACATGGCTTGTCTCTGTCCAACAATGTCTCAGGCCTCATCTGGGAAGATTCAGAGAGCTGGGGCTGGGGGCCCAGCCACCGGGGGCTGTAGCCATCTGGAGGGTCCCCACTCACGCGTCTGCTGCCGGAACTGGGGTGACTCAGATGCACACTTTCGGGGCCTGAGCCCCAAGGCAGCCGCAAGGCGGTCAGACACCCACACAGGGGGCATGGTCTCCAAAAGTGAGTGCCCCGAGATGACACAGACGCTGCTTAGTCTACAAGGACACAGCTTCATTCCCGCCTGATTCCATTGCTAGAAGCGGTGGAAGTCTGCTCAGATTCAAGGAGCCCAGACTTGATTCCCATCTCTCAATGGGAGAACTGTCACTGAATTTTGTAACTTTTGTTTTAAAAAAAACCCCCAGGGGATCAAGGTTCAAGGAGAGCATAGGACAGCGCGCAGAGTAATGCTTGGCTATAATCGACGACAGCTTTGTCTTTAATCAGGGTCGTCTGCCTTGCCAAGTATAAAATATTCATGTCCAAAAAATGTTGAACGTGAGTTGGATTTGGTTGTGAACAAGTGTTTCTTGCTTTTTCTTCCCAAAAAAAAAATGCCCAAAGTTAAAACAAGCGCACACACACACACACACACACACACACACACACACACACACAACCCACACAGAACTCCTTCGGCAACAGCAGCATCTACATTAGCCCTGAAACACCTGTAAGCAATGTTAAAAATGTTGTAACCTGTCCAGATGCTCCTGGGTCATGAAGACCCAGCTTTATCTGCCAAGATCTGGGAGAGAAGCAGTAATCGACTCCAATTCTTTAAGGATCAGTTTTGCCAACCTTTCTTTTAAAGTCAGGTACATTTAGTTGAATTGAATGTGGGTCTTCTAAAAAGCCTTGGTTTCATTTTCTTTTAAAAAATGTTTCCATAAGCCTGTATAGTTTATTTATTTTCTTCATTTATCCAGTTTAAATTATTTAGGGACTGTGTTTTGGTGCTTAATTGGCCAAGGCATTAATGACCCTGGCGAAAATGAGAGGGGATGGCTGCATTTATGTGAGGCTTGTTCCCGATAGATTCTATTTTCTGGTATGGGGGAGCGATTTATTTATTAAAAACTAGTGGCCCAGATAAATTGCCTGAGATTCACTATTGCATTGCCAGGTGGGGCCCTGGGCTTGAGGCTTAAAGTGACAAAGGCCTTACATCATCCCGGTCACCTTTTTTTGAAATAATGTCTTTAAAGAAACATCTCACAACAGATGGCCAAGAATAAAGGGTGCAGTCTCAAAAAGTCAATTTATACTTTGGTAACAGTTGGTTATCTAAGTGGTCATTGTTCGGAAGCCGTGATGGATAAAACCGAAAGACTGTAATCCTCAAAACCGTCTTGTCTGATTTGAAACTTTGTTTACTTATCACTACATGAATGATGGAATCTGAAATTAAGCAGACACGAATTCAGATTCTGAAGAGTTGAGCGAATGGGAACAAGTTACAAAAATTTTCTGGATCAGTTACTTGACTGTAAGAAGATAGGGAAAGTAACACCAGTCACTGCAAGGATTAAGGGAGGTATGGGATGTCAAGTCCCCTTTGCAAAGCCTGGCTTCTAGGGAATAGGCACCCATCGACAGGTAGGTAGCTTTGCCCGCATTTTTTACCTTCAGTGGCCCCAGTAATGCTCAATACAAGTGGCGTGTACTTGGACCAGGCTGATCACTGTCAGCCTCTCTTAGCCAGCTACTGGTGCATTTTCTCCAAACAAAACAGATCAGGGCTGGACAGGCATTTCAGAGACTTGTGGGACAAGGATATGAGGAAGAGGTTTTGGCATGTATCGACATCAGTTACGCACCAAACCACACACTGAGTGGTTCATATGCATATTCTCATGTGCGCCTTGTAATGATCTTATGAAGCAGGTGCGATGTTGCTTAATCAATCACTCCAGAACATAGTGGCTTAAAGCAACAAACAGTATTTCTCATAAGTCAACTTGGCAGTTCAGATCAGACTTGGCTGATCTCGACCGGGCTCGCTCATGTGTCTGTGGTCAGCTGATGAGTTGGCTGGAGCCAGCCTGAGATGGCCTTGGCTGACTAGGGCAGCTTAGCTCTACTCCATGTGGCCTCTTACTTTTCCGCGGGTTAGCCTGGGTTTGCCCTCAGGGTAATGGCAGAAAGAAGAAACAGGCGTGTCTTCGAGCCTCTTCTTGCATCAAGTTTGCTACTGTCCCAGTGCTCAGAGCAAATCAGATGAGTGGGGGTGGCAGGAGGGCAGGACCAAAGGAAATTCAGGGAGGTATGGACTTGATCATGCTACGCTTGATCTACCGCAGTGCCCTTCACTGTTACCCCTCTTTGTAGAGGAGGAGATGAGGGTTGCCATGTTGTGCCACTTGGTCACGCTCTTCTGGCATTTCCTGTGGTCTGCTACGTGGCGAGGCTTTCCAATCAGCAGTGCTTCCTCCTCCTTCTCGTTCCTTGGTCTGCATTTGAAATTTCATGGGATATTTTGGGGGTCAACCAATTAGTGCTTACTGAAACCCAGTAGTATGACATCAAGGGACAATACAGAATAATTGGGGTGTTAGAGAAGCCATAAGGTAGGTGTATTTATTAGAGGGAATGGGAGGAGCAGATGTGTAATTGGATGGGGCATGGATGGAAGAAGATGAGACAAATTTATATTTCTCTCCTATTTGCTGATGTCTCCAATTTTGCCTGGGTCGGCTTGTCCCTCCTAGGCCATCTTTTTGGGATCCTGACACCAAGGTGGACCATGGCCAGCTTGTAAGCTATGAGAAAGGCAAGGTCCTCTTGTTGGTCTGAGGCACTTACTAGCTCTGTGACCCTGGGGAAGGAGTTAGCTAGATTCTCTGAGCCTCAATTTCCTCATCTGTGAAATGGGGATAATAGCCCATGGTATAAATGAGGATAAAAGCATGAGGTGTCCTGGAGATTAAAGGAGACCTGCAGGCTGAGGGCCCAGCCTGGTTGGAACCCAGTACAGTTACCTCCCCTCAAGACACCTCCTGGCATCTGGAAAGGCACTTGTGGCCTTCACAATGGCAGCGGCTCTGGCTGAGCTGCCCGCGTGGTGCAGGAGGCTGAGCAGCAGCAGGACTGCTAATGGATTTTATGGCTTTGTTCAGTACTCCACATACAGTTATTAATTATAAGATGCTGTTTAGACACTGTTGCAACATATACATTTTGCTAATTGATTTGTATAGGCTCATATCTAGCAACAGAAAGAATGTGCAGGACCCTAATGCTTACAAGGGATTGTAATTGCCTTTTACTGCCCTCTCTGGCTGCCTGGGAACAAAGCCTCCCAGCACGTGATGACAACTCTTTTCTGTCTTTGGACCTCCAGTACCTCATCCAGTGCCCAGTGGCAGGATGATACACCATGGCAAGGTGCTCAGGAAATGCTTTGGATCAATGAATAAATAGATAACTTTTGTTTCTATATGTCCCTGTCTACCTTATAACCTTTAAATTGTGTGTGCAAATATTGTCAAAGTTTTATTCTGGGACAATATTTGAGTACCTTTATGATTTCTGTGTGATGCTGCGGGAGGTGGGGGATGGGGCACACACGCACGGCCCTGCACTCAGGGAACCGAGAATGACTCAGAGGCATAATTTTACAGCGCATGACACCAGGTGGCCTGATGTGCACTGACAACATAAAGATGGTAACTTCTTGCCTGGGGACCACACCGCTGAGAAGCTTAAGTGTAGCCTCCACTGCAACCTAGGCAGACCCAGCACTCGAGGTTGTCCTCTGAGCTAGCCGGTCGATGGCCCTGCCTGTCCAAGAAGGCCTGGCGCCACCGCCCTTCAGGTACAGGGCGACCTACCCGGCCCAACAACTCCGGCCAGCACTTGCGCCCGCGAGCAGCAGCGTGTGCCTGGCGCCCCCCCCAGACCAGGAGGCGCAGTTCGCCCAGAGCCCCCGCCAAGGGCAGGACCCGCCGCGGCGCCCGCCCGCTGCCTCCGCCCGCAGGTCCGCTCGGAGGGCGCGGGAGGGCAGGGGCGGGTCCCCTGGGACCCCGCCGACGGGCCTTGGGTCCCAGGTGGCCGCTGTCCCCTAAGCGGCGGCAGTGTGGGAAGCCGGAGCGGGGCCGCGGGGTGCGGACAGGGGCAGAAAGCGCCGGAGAGCCCCCGGCCAGGGACAGTCGGCGGAGGAAAGTTGGGGGTCGCGGTCGCGGGGAGGAGGGCGGGGAGCCGGGCGCCGGTGTCCGCCGCTCATGAATATGCACGAGCCGCTCCCTCCCCCCGTGACGTCAGCGGCCGTCCCAGGGTGAGCGCCGGAGCCGCTCGGGGTCCGCGCCAGTGCGCGCGGCTGCAGCGGGCTGGCGAGCGGCGCGGCCCGGAAGCCCAGCGCAGCGTCGGCGGCGCCCGAAGCGCACCCGGCGGGCACGGCGAGGCGGCGCGGCGGCGGCGGCGGCGGGAGGCCGGAGCGGCGGCGGCGGCGGCGGCGAGGATGCTGCCCGCGAGGCTGTGCTGGGTACCGCTCCTGCTCGCGCTGGGCGTGGGAGGCGGTCGCGGCGGCGGCGGCGGCGGGGACGACCGGCGGCGCCGCCTCCTCGCGGCGAGAGGTGGGTGCTGGGGAAGTTTCCTGCCTTCGGGGACCGAGGCGGTGCGGGTTTGAGGGTGCAGGCGGCAGGGACCCGGGCGCCCCGGTGGCCGTGCCCACCCGCCCCCGCCGCGGCTCCGCCGGCCTCTGGGAGCGCCCTCCGCCCGGGACCGCCGGGTGCCACCCGCCGGCGGGGCCCAGGGGCCGGAGAGAACGCGGGGGCTGGGGGACTCGGGACAACTTTGGGGGGCTGCCTGGGCCAGGGTGGGGCGTAAGAGGGCGAGTCACGGGCCCGGGCCTGGGGCGCTGGGGCGGGGCGCTGGCCTGGGGAGAGAGGCAGGTGTCTGCTCCGGCTTGGGAGGAAGGGTCTGCGGCGGTGCCTGCCGGGGAGGGAACCGAGCTGTGACTCGTCCCCCATCTCGGGGATGGGGTGGAAACTTGTGGGCTCCAGCGACGCCTCTCCGGACACACCCCAGGGCCCCCCTGCGCGGCTCCGTCTCCCCAGGGACCGCGCTCCTCCCGAAGGCGGAGGAGAAGCGCGGGGCGCCCAGCGGCCGACGGCCTGGAGGAGCCGGCTCACGCCCCGCGGGCTGAAGGCCCCGCCCCGCTCCCGCCGGCCCGAAGCCCCGGCTCTCCCCGCTTTTCCCGCCCGCCCGGAGAGAGGCGACATCCGAGTGGACGTGCGGCCCTGCCAGGCCAGCCCCGAGGCTGGCGAGCCCCGGACTTTGACAGCTGCCGGGGCACGCGGAGGAGGAGCCGGGGTGGGGGCGCCCCGAGGGCGGGTCTGGAACACGTGGGCAGGGGCGCGCGGGGTGGGCGCAGGGGACACCGCGGCGGGCCCGGCTGCAGCGCCCAGCTCCGGAATAACTTGTTGATTGTCTGCGCGGCGTGACGAGGCGGGCGTGCGCTTGGTTGGAGGGCTGTGGCGACAAGGACGGAGGGACCTGATGGTCATCCCCCGGTGTTGTGGGGGTCAGCAGGGGGCCGAGGTGTTTGCACCTGTCGGAAGAGAGGCTGCCCGTCGAGTAACCCCGTTGGGAAGCTCGCTTTGAGCGCCGGCTCGCCAGTGGCTTAGGCAGAGGAAAAGCCTAGCAGGTGCCTGTTTTTGGAGTATGGGAAAGGGAGAGGCAGACACTTCCCCTTGTCTGAGCCTCGGGACCTGCCTCTCCAACTTGGGAATCATAAATGCGAAAATAGGGGAGTTTCTGCGTATCCTGTAATCTATGTTTTTGGAGACATGATTTTGAAACTACCTTTCAAACAGGCATCCAGTTTATTTCAGCATCCCCCCCCACCCCGCATCATTGAAAGGCAATTTCTTTTTTTAGGAAGACAAAGAAAAATTCATTATGGAAATGTCTGGAGCATACTGTGGTAAAAGAGTCACTGATAACAAGGGATCAAGCTAAGACACCGTTGTTTTGATGAAAACAAGAATAAAAAACACTGAGCTTTGAACCTTTTGCCCTCTTTTCCCAATAGGCACACTGTTAAGCAGGTACATTACAGTTCTTTGAAGACTTTTTATCCCGTTGTAGTGGAGAAAATGATATATTTATAAGCAGAAGTCTGCAAACCGGGGAGCTAACAGCAAGTAAAGCCCGTGAAGAAATCCTGTGAAAAGAGGACCAGGTGTTCTTTGTCCCATCTTTGCATGAGCTGAGTTCTCAGATCAGAATGGAAAGTTTTGGAGACATGAGAGGAAGAGAGAGAGAAAGGAGTAAAAAAGAAGAGAAAAAAATGAAACAAAACAGGCTTCCAATTATTCGCATTTATTTTATCCTACACTCTTCAGCTTTCCCACTTTGAACTTGCCCATTTTAACATTAAGACAAGTCATTTGCTTCTCTATTGTTAAAAGTTTTTGGTCCTGCCTGGTGAGAGTTGTCTGAATTCCTGTTCTCGCTTCTTTCACCTTCCAACCACTGGGGGGCGGCAAAGAGCGCTTTTTGCAGCTCTTCCCCCACCCCCCGACAAATATGTACTGTTCTATCAAAACAGAGACATTATTATGACACTTTAGTTGGTATTTACAGGACAGACTTTCACTGTAACAATGCACGTGCATTTTATGTTTCCAAATCTCACATAATCTCTGAAGAACGTTTGTGATAATAGAGCTGTTTCATGGATGATGCACCTGTCTCTAACGTTTCCATTTTCTAAGGTTAATATTGTTGTTTTTCCAGTCACTGAAAAAGAGAAAATGCAAAGAGAAAATGAAGGAAGTCACGTGAAGAAGATTGAGCAAAAAAAAAAGATAATAATAATAATAACTTTTTTCTTCCATCCAAGTCTGTATTGTTGTGTAGAAGGAAATTGGAAGCATGGTGGTGAGCTGCCTGGCAGAGCTGAAGGCACCCTCCGGACAGCTGTGAAGAGGCGCGCTCTCAGCTCCGGGCGGGTGGAGGAGGTTGTGTCTGCAGTGCACAGCTTGTTCTGCTTTGTGTTCCTTGCTTCTTGCTGTAGGGAATCGAGCAGCTAATCCTTGACAGCTGTTGGGGGTTTTCATACAGTCACTGAGCTTTCAGTGCAGAGGAGCTTCCGATTTCAGGAAGAATATAGCGGCCAGGCGGTTATTATAAGCGCTTCCCTTTACCCTCCTGTTTCTTGGTGATTCACAAGTGACAAACACTCTTCCTGGGTTCTTTAAAAAGCTCACCTGCTTCATGAGCAAAGCTGGGAGAGTATTGTGGGACCAAGGCGATTCTGGGGCAGAGAGAGCACTCTTACTTAGGAGAAAGGAGAACATGCAATTTAGATGGACATCTTAGCGTTTGTGCTGAATTTGGTGAAATATTGGCAGTTTCAAGGTTTCGAGGACCAGGTACCAGTCCCTTTTCCGTTCTCGTCATTGAGGCATGGAGGTCACTCAGGCAATACTTGCGTGCAGGCCATCAGTTAGTGCACTGACCACCTGTGTGGCCAGAGCCGCCAGAGTTCTGGCTGGGTTAGAGCAGGTAACCCAAGGTCACCCCTCTTCCCATTCCGCCCCCAGGTTTCCTTGAGGAGCTTTTCATCTAGTTGGAGAGACAAGATTTTAATGGGGACGCTTTAGGAGAATGACAGCAGACAGAATTTATGAAAAGTAGAGTGCTGACTGAATGACGGCGACATTGCCCTGGCAGATGGGGTGTGGAAAGAGCTTCCAAAAGTAGCATTTGGCAGTATAGAGGGGAGAGGACAGAGCAGGATTGTAATGCAGTAATATAATATTACAGACTCTAATATTTGTAATTGCAGTCATTCGAGTCCCTCCTCAGTGTGTAACAGACAGTGTGTTAATCCCTTTATATGGGCTATCTCTAATCCTTGCCACCGTGCGAGGTGCTGTTACCCCATTTCACAGATGGAGAAACTGAGTCTGAGAGCGTGTAAATGTCTTGTTGAGACCGTCCGTTGCGGGGGGCAGAGCTGGGGTGAGACCAAGAATGGTTTATCCCATGTCCAGTGTCCCCAGCTGCTCATTGCAGGGTCTCCCTTACTCCCTGTTTGGTTTTCAAAGCAGATCTAAAGACTGCAGGGAAGCTCAGCCACTCGCATCTGTGAGTTGCCCGGAGCCCTGTGTCCTGCTCACAGCAGGGTGAGAGTCCAGGGCCGTGTTTCACAGGGATCGGCTGGAGAGGTTGGGGATGCTGGCCTGACTTCGCCTTTGAAAACTGGCCTTTTCCTTGCTTGGAGCAGCCGCCTCGTCTTCCCTCCTACGGATTCGAAAACCGTGCTTGAATGTTCCAGATTGCACGTTGCAAAAATTCCTGCAGGGGCGAAGGTGTTGTGAAGTTTTTATAGTGATCACCTTTGGACAAGTGGCACGCGCCTGTAGGGGTGTGCCCGAGCTGTGTCCCCCGTGACTGATACACCAACGACATAAAGCCCAAAGTACCTCCCCCCTCCCGAGGTGGAACTCTGGCCTGCAGCCATCCTGAATTACCTGGACTAGAATGGGGTTTCCCCCTGCCCTGGACCCCTGGGACTGTGTCTTTAGGCTGGAAGGCCTCCTTCCTCAGCCTGGTTCCTACTTGTCACGCAGGACACAGCCAGACTAGGACATGCCTCCCTAGGAACCTTCCTAGATGGTGCATCAGGTTGGTCGCCCCAGGAGACCAACCACATAACTTCAGGCAGATTATTATGTGCCATTTTGTGTTCTAGCCCATCAGTGGCCCCTGTGGAAATGGTTCTGAGTTCCATTGAACTGATAAGTTCTGAGGATGAGCGATGAGAAAGACTGAACTGGGGCAAGAGGCCGAGAGGAAGACATTGGCATGAACAGGACAGAAGATTGTGCCGTGAGCTCTGGGGAGAAGCAGGCAGAAGGCAGGAGGGGGCACCGGCTGGAGGGAAATGCCTGGGATGAGAGGCTGACCCAGCACTCACTCGGCCTTGTTCTCATTTATCCATCTCAACCGACAGCTGTTTCTCAGCCTTCTGTTTTTCTAGGTGAGGGGGGTGAATAGATAAAGCAAGTTCCAGATATCAGAGAGCTCACACTCTCTCTAGGGGAAGCACCATCGTGATGCGAACTGTGGGAGAACTAGATAGCATAAGGATCAGTGCAGGGCACACCCCAGCAGTGCCTTGTAGAAAAGGGAGAGGTTGGTGAGGATAGAAGTTGGGAGAGATTTATGGAGAAAATGGATGGGGTTTTGATGGGTGGGAAGGCACTGGGTGAGCAGAGGAGGGGACAAGACGGGTAAATGCAAGGGGGCGAGGATGCCCATGATGGGCACAAAGACCACGTGTGCAGGGAGCTCAGCCAGGGCCGGAGATAGTCTGCATGCAGACTGGGAAACAGATAAAAACAGTGAATATTTGCTGAGTGCGTGCTATGTGCCAGGCTCTATTAAGTACTTTACAACTGGTTGAATCCTCACACCAAGTAAGTAGCATTACTCTCCCGTTTTTAGAGGAAGAAACCCTGAGCAGTGAAGTCACTTGCCCTGGGTCTCACAGCTCAGAGGTGGTGGGACTGGGGTCTGAACACAGACGAATAGAGCAGACGTGGGTTTCCTGCATGCCATGGGTTGGCCTACCTCCGGTATCTGCTCTAGGAAGGTGCCCGCGAGGTTCCACAGGCTCTGCCCCCCGGGAAGCACCTCCTTGTCGGAGGACATTTATTCGGGTTTCTCTGTACAGTTGCTTTCTCTGGAAGCCTCATTCTCTGACTGGCTTCCGTGGCTCCCGTCGTGCGTGGCTTCAAGCAGAGACGGCAGCGGTCTGCCCTCGGTGGTCCGACATGTGCCTGGAAGGGTCTCCTGCACTGGAAAACTCATTTGAGTTTAACGTTTCTTCTCCTGACTCCTTTTTTAACCAGGAAAAATTAAGTGATGATCTTACACACATTTTCATGTGTATTAAACGGCCGGACATGGGAGAGTGAGAAGAGGGTGTCAAAGGGTGTGGGCAGGCGGGGAGGAGGTGGATCAGGAGGGGACACCTGACTTGCCCCTCAGGCTGCCTTTTCTCCTGATGTCGTGATTTCTCCCCTCAGACGAGGGGTCAGCGTTCTGGCAGTGGGCTGTAACCCAGCACTGGGGAGCCAGTGAGGCACTCTGGGTCACATCTTGGACACTGGTCGTCCAGAGCCCACTGGTCCTCCCTCTCAAAGTCTTCTTCTTGAAGCAGGCACTTGCCTCCAGGACCCACTGAGGACCTGGCTTGACCCCAGCCCAGTGTCCTTTGCTCTCAGCAGTCTTCCAGGAGCATCCGTGGCCCTGCCTGACTTTTTTCCCTGCTCATCTCCAACCTCTGCCAACCTCCACTTTGCTTCTTTTCGGGGCTGGGACTATGTTCCTTGCATTTCCACTCCCCCCTTACCTCCCCCACCAAAGCACCCATTATCTCCCTGTCTCCCTTGCCTAAGGGTGGGCCCGTCGAGGGGGAAAGCATCCTGTTCTATGGGACACATGCCCAGTGCTGTCTGATCCCAGAGAGGGTGCTGAGTGCCGAGGGAGGGCTCTAGGCAGGGGGTGCCCGCTGTCCCCGAGTCCCTCTGGACCCCTCCACCTGTCCCGGTCCACACCACTTCCTGCCTTCTGGCCTTCGTAGGAACTCACCCGTGAAGCCCTTCTTCTTTAGTTTCCTGGCTGTCCACTCAGACCAATTTGCAGCATTCATCTTGTTAAGTTTCAAATACTCAGTTCGTTAGATGAGTCAGAAGTGCATAAATAGCTCCTAAATGTATTAGGAAGCCAGACTGTGAATGCCTTTCTTTATGCTTCTAATAATATTCAATTGGCTGAAATTTGGCTTATTCCTATGGGATCACTGCATCAGCTAGTCATGTGAAGATTGCCAATTTTCAGAAGTCACATCATTTTGCAACTTCTGCCACTTGGTATTTCCACAGTGTCTGTTGTATTATATAGTTAAACAAACCTGCAGTCTTCCGCCAAGTTTGACTAGAAGGTCACTGTAGCGTGTCAAGGAAAGGACGGGGTCTCTAAGCCACACCATCTGCCCCTGCTCGTAAGGGCGAGACTCGGGGCAGGTTACCAGCCCTTCTGGGTATCTGCTTTTCCATACGCAGAAAGAACACTAACAACGAAGTTGTATCCAAATAGCAGCGACTCTGAATGCCCATTGAAGGCATAAAGTGACTCAGAAAGTCGGTGGTCGTCTTTAGGAAATTTGCCCTGAGACTTAGGGCTGCAAAAAGGCACACACACACGTACAGAAAGTGAAAAACAAAACTCTACATGTTTCTGTTTTTGTACTGTCTTACAGATTTAGTTAATGACATCTCCAGGAGAAGTTTGAATTTAGCATAAGTCCCTTCCCCGTTCTTTGATGTGCAGCTTGCATATGCCACTTGGCTGGTGGGCACAATGGTTATGCAACGAATGCAGCAGTTGCAGGCTCAGAATTTTCAGGGAAGAACCAGTCAGAGCTGTTAATATTATGCCAAGTTGATGTGTCATTTTCCAATTTGCATGGATAACTGCATTGCAGCAAATTAATTAGAACAGATAAATGTTAATCTAACGCATGTCTCCTTGTAAATTAATGAAATATAACCATTGCAGGGGTGTTTGATTTATTATTTTAATTTACAAAATGCTGAATTCTCCTATAAAGTTAGATATAGGATTAGGGGAAGCTGACCCATACATAGCATTAGGAAAAATAATCACATTTCTAAAAATTAATCACTCTCTAAAAGGATATAGTTCATTAACACCATGAACTGAAAGTGTTAGATGTAAATTAGATTAACCTTTTTAGTGACACTTCCATTTATATTGTGCATTCTCTTCAAACTCAAAGCACTTTACATATATTAATTCAATTAACCCTCCCTGGATCCTTGTTAAGTAAGTACATATATCAAAGTTGGAAGGGAGGAGAAATGAAACACTTCAAAAATATTGAAGTCTCTGTCTTAGGATGCATTATTGATGATTTTCTCGGCAGCAGTACAGTTGATGCTGGACTTTCTGTAGCTTGAGAACATGGGTAGGTATTCAGATTTTCTCTCGCTGCCAGGAAACACTTAGCATGGCACTCCATCTCTGGAGCCAGAAATGTTCCTGTCTGATGCTTAGACCACATGCTCTGAGGACACCTATTTAAAAATGCACCTGAGCTCCTCTGGGTTTGATTGTGGAAAGGGCATCTCCAAGTGGGTGCAGGTGGTTGGTCTTTGATGCCCCACGTGACACCCGGAGAGTCCTTTCCCCTTGCTCCACCTTTCATCCTCTTCATGTGACCTCCTGGAGCACCCAAGGCAGGCTGGAACTGCTGAACAAGGACTTGAGATCTTAACTGGAGAGTTAATGAGGGGGGACAGGGAGGTGGGGGTGGGGCTTGACCCTCTTACGCTGGTGCCTCTCCTCAGGCCTGCATAGGTGAAGGGCAGAGACCGATGTTCTTTTGCCTGCTGCACACAGTTTTGAGGACGGGCTTGGAGAGCCAGGACCAGAGTGAGGAAGGATTTGCCATCCATCGTGGTGCAGCTCGTCTTTGGGAATGCCCCATCGTCTATGACAGTCGTGCCTATTTGTAGGACATGGGACTAGAAGACAGTCAGTGCCTGGTCCTGCCGGAGCTATGCACATTTGGTAGAGAAAGTGGCTGGAGGGGTCTTGCATCATGAAATCTTTTGAGGGACCAGGGGAGGAGACTCTGCAAGCCTGCCTTTAGCTTGATGGCATATGTGTTGGTGGCCTGAGTTCTGAATGTTCATTTTCCAATTTCTTCTGCTCCTTCAAGTTCTCAACCCCACAAGTGCCCTCCCAGGGGGCAGATTTTCACCCTATCCCACAGACCAGATGCTGTGCGTCTCAGATGTCAGCCTTGCCAATAGCTGATGGCTCCAGACGATCTTTCAGGGAAGAAGCTACCAAGAGTAATGTTTAACCCCAAAGGATGAGTCAGTTATGGTTAGGTGTAAAATGGAACATAAGAAAAAAGATTTGGAGTGTTGGGGATTCTTCACCCTGCTTCTGGGAGTTAGCAAATCACTTACTCTGATCCTTCAAGCCAGCATGCTGAGGATACTTTAAACCCTAGAATCTTGGCTCATTGTACTCTGCCAGCTCTTCTTGGCCACATCTTTTTGCTGCAAATTGTCCTAGCTTCTCCCTTCTAGACACTGCCTGGGCGGTATTAAAAATCAGGATTTAGAGCCAAGAACTGAAAGACAAGCCGTCATCCAAGGAAACTCATAGCAATGCTGGAGAAAGTGAGAAAGTATTGAGTTTGCAGTTCATCGTATTTTAAGATTCTCCTTTTCTTCTTTTTTTTTTTTTTTTAAGGGGGGCTTTGTTTGTGGGAGGGTGGATGGTCATTTGGAACAGGAGGCAAAAGCCATCAAAATCAGAATAAAATGAATCCCACGTGCAAGGCCTGCGTTTCACCTTCGTGACTCCCCTCTTGTGCTTGGTCTCCTTCCCCCCAAAGGAAAACCAATTATTTCAGCTTTACTGCACCATCATCAGAAATGTCAAGGTGGTTGTATCTTGTTTGGTTATTAATTTTGAAGTTATATTTAAGACTTTTTAGTAATTTACTCTTCTTTTAATTAAATGTCATGAATAAAGATTTTTTTATTGCACTTGCGTGTTTTTCCCCGTCCCCCCTCCCCACCCCAATCCTCCATACATTACATTCCAGCCCCCTCCTGGGGAGAGGAACTGAAGTCAGGGACCAGCGCCGGGGCTCTGCCTGAAGCTGTGTGCTTTCAGACACGTCCCCCCACAGCTTTGTCCCCAAGCCCACTGGGGGAGCGTGGAAGGGACCAACGAATCCAGGCTTCATCCCACCTCACGCCCCACCACCCTCTCCTGAGATATTGCTTCTTGCTCCTCTCCCTCAGGCTTCCCCTCCCTCTGTCCTTGGTGGCACCGGAAGCTGCTTTTGGAGGCCGAGTTTGGCTGCTCCTTCGACTACTTCCAACAGTAATAATAGTCAGTAATCTTACAGTTTCTTCTCACACTCCTGTGGAAAATGCGAGTGAAATCATCTTTAGGAAACTTTGCTTTTTTTTTTTTTTGGGTACATGGCCCAGGAATGAAACCTGGCTCTCCCGCGTGAAAGGTGGGCATTCTAACCACGGAACTAAACTTAGCTACTTTTTATTAATCAGAATTATTGAATCTCAAGAAAGATAGAGGGCTTGCTATACAGCCACACCTTCAAAACAAGCTCCCTGGCTCACACTTCCAACCAGATGGCTTCCTAGGTTGAAAATTAGAAAATTCGGAGCTGCCATGGTCTGTGCACAATCTATAAGTCACTAGAGCCTAAAGCTCTACTTCTATCAGGGAGGAAAAAAGATCTCTGACTTCCTTACAAACTCAGGGAATAGGGACGTGCTGCCTGATCCCACCAGGGATGTCTGTGTTTAGAAAAGGAGGGCACTGCTCAACCACGGGGCTGTGGAGTCTCATATGGTGGAGTGTAGGCAGTGTGGCGGGCTGCTGGGCGTGTGGATGGTCATTGAGGCAGAGGGATCTCTGTGATGGGACTCAAATCAGATGTGAGCTCAGTCCCTGCGTCCGCGTTGTGGTGTGGACGTGTGTGGGTGTGGAGGGACTCACACAGCGGGCAGCCCCTGCCTGCAGCCCTCCCTCAGCACTCAGCACCCTCTCTGGGGTCACACGGCACTGGGCACGCGTCCCACAGAACTGAACAGGATGCTTTCCCCCTTTTTATAACAAATATTTTATAAATATTGCCCCTATTATTATCCTGAAATGAAATCTGCTGATACCTATTTATATACATAAGTTAACAAATCAATATGATGTGATAGCTGAAATATATAGTAATTAAAAGAGAAATAATGTATAATAAAATTACATGTATTTCAACATGTAAATGCTTGGGTCCACGTATACTAAAGGAAATAGTGAATTAGAAACTTGCTGTGAATTCAGCAGGGACACAGCTGAATTCAACTGCTACATGCATGAATGTAGTATTGACAATTCAAATATCATGAGCAGTATTGTGTTGACTTTCAGAAATGGAGAGAGACTGCTGGTAAAGTTCTTGACAAGACAGGGTTTACTCCGATCTCAGTTCATGGGATGGCTGAAATTTCTGGAAAATGCAAGGTGTATTAATGCACACGCAATGAATATTTAGCTGACTCACTCCTGTGCTGCTGGTGCAATGAAAAGAACCATGGAGCATTAGATGGTGTGCCACAGATGCTTAGACAGAGAGGTGCCCTGACACCTGCACTGTGTGTACACGCACGCGCGCACACACACACACACACACACACACAAATTACTGGTTCGAAGGGGTTCTGAAGATGGATCGCGTATGTGCTTGCAGACCTGAAATTGCCTTAAAGGGAGACAACCTCTAGAAGTTTAGTCTCTCTGGGGACCTTTTGGGGGAAAAGGACAATGCCGCCCACTGGTGCTAATGTAATCGGCAGTCAGATTTGACACGGAGGCTGCTGGAGGATAAGGTCTTCTCTGTGGTGCATGTTGGACGATCACCTGTGTGGCCCATCGTTTAGACCAGACACGAAGAGGACTGCTGCATTGCCCATTGGAGTGTGGAGAAATCTCCCGGTCTTTGCCTCTCCTGCTTCTCTCACGCAGAAGAGTGGGGTGGGAGAGGCAAGAGGGAAAGAAGACTACACTCTGGGTGCTCCATCCTGAGACTATGGAATGTCTTACCCTGGGGGAGAGTAGAAAACCTTTAGATCAGATTTGAGTTTGAAATTTTAAAATAAGTGGCACTGATCTCAGGAGCCAAAAAGGAATGGAATGCCGTGGCGTTGGGCTAGAATATCATTAAGGCAGTTGCCAGCCAGTTGGAAAGGGGAGCTGGGAGAGCGCACGTACGGGCAAAAACAACATCATTTTATGTTTATACCCCAATGAATTAGACTCCTCAGTGAGCTACTTGAGCATTTATTATTTTCAATACTGATATTTCGGAGATAAAGCACTGTTCTCTTGGACGGAAAACCTCCCTTAGTGTTCTTATTGTTAATTCAGAGAGATGAGGATTTTTATTTTGTTTTGTTTTGCTTTTAATCCTTAAGAGTCTGGTTCCCCCACCCCCAGCCCTTCACATAAGCTTGAAGTGCTGCTAAGGGAGAGGCTGGATTGCCAAAGAGAGTTTCTGTAGCTTTGAAATAAAAGTGCATTTAAAAATTTTTATTTAATGGAGGATGGTATGTCTCCTTAATAAGCAGTTCAGTGACATTTGGTGGTTCTGTAATATTTGACTTGGAGCTGAGTTTATACAAATTTCAGCCCAACAGTAACTCCAGGGCACTATGGGATATGTGCATCTCCGAAATGAGAAGACCTGGTTGACTTTCTGATTCTAAAATCAACATCATCTCTTATGCGTCACCATATTTTCAATTATAATGGACGATGGGCTGTGAATTTTTAAAGCAGCTTCCCTGCAAGCTCCCGCAGTCCTGGGCTGTGTGGAATAAAGAGAGAAGCCTGGGTAGGAAAGGAGATTTCTCACACCCACTCTTCAAGTCAGCTTCCCGAAATGCTTTCTGCTCTGAGACGGCTCCCCCTGCTCCCACGTTGGCTCCTTGGGGATTTTTCAGAAAGTAGAATCTTCGCTAACTTTGTGAGAGATTTGCAGGCCTGAGCTGCGGTGGTTTGTGGGGTGCTTATGCTCTGCCTGTTGTGGTTTCCTAGCAGGCTTAGGAGGGAACTTCTCTAAGCCACAGGGTGGTCATGGAAACAGCTCTGAGATGGTCCCATGTCCTAGCTGAAGTTAGGTTAAGAGGAGAAAGGCTGGTCTTCACCCCTACCCCATTGGGCTAGGCTGGAGGAGTGAGTTAGGTAGAACATTCTACCATGTTCTCCCAGCAGATTAAAATTAGGTGCTTCCTTCTCAAAAGGGATATGCACTAGGCTGGGCCTTATAGCTGGTTTTGATCCCCTCTCTGGGCTGCAGTTTTATCCTGCTTTGTAAGATGCAAGTTGGATCTGCATCCAACAAAGATGTGATGTGTGGGTTTGTGAGGGTGTCAAGGGTGCTTATAAGAGATGCATGTGGGCCCGGGTTCCAGCTGCCAGCTCCAGCGGCCCTTAGCCTGTGGGCTCTGTTTGGCCACTGGTGTCCTCTCTGCCTATGCATGTGGCAAGCTAGAAGTCCCAGGGAATTACCCTCCCATTCCCTGAGCATGTCCTGACCCCGGACTGACAGGAGCAGGTGGAGCATTATCCTAGCTCTCTCATTCTTCGAGTTTGAGAACATCTCCTGTACTCTATGTAGTCCTCTCCAGTTCCCCAGGGGGATTAAGCTGCAGATACCCAGAGTGGTAACTTGCTTGCACCCTTTACTGGCTCCCTTCCCTTCCTGAATCACTTCTCTAGTTCTCTGCTGGTCTTTCCTGAGGTTATCTCCCAGATGCCCTACCTGAACTCAAGTCCTTGTCTCAGGGCCTGCTTCTAACCCAGACAAGCTAGGGATGGAGAAGGTACTTTATAGTGAATGCTTGGGATGCACCATCCTCTACAGTAAATCCTATGTTTCAGGGTCCGAACACTGTGTCCTTTTGGACATTCTGGCAGGCTTGCATGGAAGCTCTGATTTTGTTGGGCCTTTGGAGAACTCTCTGTCCCCCCGACTTGTGTCTCCTTTCTTTGAACTCTCAGCACTCCTGTGCAGCACTGAACTTGCTTTCACGCCTGTTCTGAGGTTTAAAGGAGGGAGGCTTTGCTGGAACAAATGTACTACGTAGTATCTGCGGCTGGGGCAGTGCTGGGCCCGACAGTGGTGGTGACTTGCCTGTGAACCCAGGGCTCTGAGGTCCCTTGAGGGCAGAGCTGCCCCAGCTCCTTTCCCGAGATCTGGGCTAAGGCAGGCCCTATTCTCCGGAGGTGAAATGAGTTGAATTAGGCTGAGCGCCTGCAGATGCATAAACCAAGTGTCTGGGGGAACATCTGGCACCTCTGATCGCAGCCAGATTTCTCCAGTGTCTATTTTCAGCGTTTTCCCAGAGCACCCCTAAGTGAGTTTGCAAAGCAGTTACCTCTGTCAGCAGCGCTTCCGTCAGAGGTGTGGAACAGCCAGCAGAAGGAAAAGTCTCTCCCCTACACCCATCCCAGCTTGCCCACGGGTCTGAATTTCTGGGGTCATTCAGTCATTTTAGGTGAGGCACTGAGAAACCTGATTGACACAAATCAATTGTGTCAATCGACTTAATTCACTGAATCATTGTGGGCTGAGCAGTCTGGTATGAATTTGTCCTTCAGCTTAGCTTTAGTCACATGGTCTAGCACAAGTGGGTAGGACTTAATATTTTTATTTTATTGACAGCCAAATGACTATTTCAGAGGTGAGTATTATCAGCATATGGAATGTATGTAAATAGACAATTGCAGGTGCAGGGAACAGCATTTGATTTATTTTTAAAGTTCCCTGAAGCGTGGGTGGCTGACTGACGCAGGCTTTAGTGAATGAATCCTGATTGTGCCCCTTAGAAGATAGGATAACTTCTCCAAGACTCATATTTCTTATCTCTAAAATGGGTATATTAAATCCCAACTCAAAATACTGTTGTAATGATTAGTTAGGCCCAAGGATATATTAAAAAAATAAGCACAACATGGCATATATGAGTCCCGTATTTTGGTCCTATACTGCTGCATAATAAACCATCCCAAAACTTAGTGATGTTACAAAACAACCATTTTATTATACACATGAACCGTGTGGCTTAAGCATTTGGACAGGGTGTGGAGGAGGAGAGGGGATAGTTTGTCCCAGCGCTGAGATGTCTGGGGTTCCAGCTGGGGAGATGACGTGAGCTGGGTTGGGGTCTTCTGGGGGTTTCTTTTGCTCACATGTCTGGTACCTGGGCTGAAAGGGCTCAGAGCCTGGCTCAGCTGGGGCCGGCATCCTGCACAGGGCTTCTCCACGGGGCTTCCTCGTTGCGTAGACCTTGGGGTAGTCACACTTCTTACCTGGCGGCTCAGGGCCCTATGAGAGAACTTTCCAGTCCACAAAGGGGAAGTGGCAAGGTCTTTTATGGCCGCAGCTGAATCCCTCTCTTAAATCATTGAATCCAGACCCTTCTCAGCTCAGTGTTCGTCTCCTTAGATGATGACGTGCATTTTCTTCTTCTTGATCTTAGCCAGAGTGGACTCCGGGCTCTCCTGCCCCAGACGGGAAGGACAGGGGACACTCATTTGCTGTGGGCAGGCTCTGGAGCATGCCCTGTGAGGTACAGTGTGCACAGAGGGTGCTCTGGAGGAAAGATGGGTCCCTGCAGCAGGTTAGACCCAAAGGCTGGAGAGAAGTGGGGCCATGGGCGTTAGTAAGACCCTGAGAAAAGCTGCCTAATTCACGAAGTTGCATTGAGCACTTACTGTGAACCAGCCCTGTTCCAGGGACCTTACATGCATCGGCTCACGACGTGCTGACAAGGGCTCTCCCTGTTTTATAGTTGCGGAAACTGAGTCTTTGGTGGCATTGGAGCTGGAACCCAGATCTGCCTGACTTCAGAGCCGGCCCTCCTAATGTTGCCATGAGGTGACATTTTCGTATATTCATTTCATTTTGTTCACTATTTTTTGTGTATTAATCTGTTTCCCCAATTCTCTTCTGTCCCGACTGGGGGCAAGGGTGTTTCTCTCCTTCCTCTGTCCCCTCCGGTGCTCGTGGGAGTCCCTTAGGAGGTAGGACTGGGACCTGCAGCAGACCACCCACCCTGCCAGGGGCCCTGCGTGGACTGTGTGGCCGGCCACGCCAGCGGGGCCTGTGGGAGGCCTTGTTTCCTGCAGCCTGTTCTCCAGGGGAGTTGTGTTCTAGTTTATCGTTGAAGTATTGGTTTTGAAACTGAGACATAGACCCATCTAGGAAAGGGATGGCCCATTTGGAACAAGCACTTTTTTTCCTCCTGTTTTCAGGTTGAAAGCAATTACCATGAAGCAAACAGAAAGAAAACCCTCCAAAGAATATGAATTGTTCTGACAGGTTAAAGCTGCCAGATAAATGCGAAATTTACATAACAAAAACCCTGACCACAATGCTGATGTCACTCGAAAGTGCCAGAGTTCCCCAAAAGGCTAAAAAATCTTAATTAACATAACACATGATTTGTCTTTTCTGATGAGTATCCTTTTGCCTCATGAACTGCTCAGGTTAGAGTACTTCTCTCCCCAGACTAAACTTCACTGTGGCTGTGTCTGCTTCATCCTGACCCCTACCTCCTCTGCCTGAGCTTGGCGAGCTGCTCGAGCATAGAGGGCTCCTGAGAATGTTGTCCAATGGAAGGACCACTCTCAAGAAGATCACATTTTTTTTTATTTCTTATTTATATTTTTTGCACGGGCAGGCACCGAGAATCGAACCAGCATAGCAGGTGAGAACTCTGCCACTGCACCACCATCGCCTGCCCAAGAAGATCTCATTTTTGATGGGGGAAACTAACAGACAGATTAAAATATTGAATGACAGGCAGCACAGACATCTGTCAAATGGGGCTGGAGAGCTGGGGCTGGCAGAGGTGATGAGGGGAAGTGATGAGAAAAGATGGGGCTTCTCTGAGCAGGAGGTCCCCCCATGCCTCAGGGCTGCTCAGCCCCCTGGCCTCATTGCTGGCCAGGCCTGTGCCAGCTACGCCTGGTGCTTAGGAGCCAGAGCAGGAACCAGTTGTTTCACGCCTCCAGGCAGCACTGTTTCCTCCACCTGCAGGCCATCAAATGCCTTCCTCTCCTCCCTGCCAGCTGCCTCCAATCCTAGATGTTTCCTTGCTCGAGAGTGATCATGTTTCCTCTCACGTTCACCTCTTCAAGGATGGTTCCCCTCTGGGCCCAGGTGGAAATGACACCCCTCACAATTGTGCCCCAACTCTCACCTGTACGTACCTCACATGTAGTTCATGCCACCCTTACTTTTTCTTTCAATTTGAAGAGCCTATTTTGCCTGTCAGGTCCTGAGTTCTGTGAAGGGGCAGAGGTCATGTCTTAATTCATCCCTGTTTACCAATACTTAGTGTTTCGGTTTTCTAGGGCTGCCAAAATGCAACACACCTGAGGTGGATTGGCTTTTATGAAGGGGATTTATTTAGTCATATTTACTAATTTGGGAGGACACACAGTGATGTCTGCTGGGCTTCTCTCCAGGCTTCTGGGTTCAGAAGGCTTTCCCTGGGGCAGTTCCTTTTGCATCTCCAAATATCTTGGTCTAAGCTGGCTTTGAGCTCTGAGTAGCATTGAGCTGAGCTCTTGGGAGCTGTTCTAAGCTGCTGAACTCTCTTCTGACCTCTCTCATAAGCCTCCAGCTAATCAAATCATATGTCACTCATTGTGGAATGCACTCCCCTTAGCTTACCACAGAGGTATTCACCCACAGATAAAATTCACATGCTGATGATTTAAGTCCGCATCAACAGAACAGCTGACACTGTCACCTGTCCAAGCTCACTCCTGAGCCTAGCTAATTCAGAGTCCATCCCTTGTGAACTTGCTAGCTATACATGTCACCTTAAACCACACTTAATCTCTAAAAAAAATAGACATTTTTTTTTTACCTAACAATGTTCATCTGTCTTGCATACAATGCACTTTCCATTTACAAAATACTGTCATTTTATCACAATCTCACAAAAGCCTTAAAACATTTCAGTAACAATATAAACACAATACCAACTCAGAAATAGTACAAAATCTCATCAAAATTATTACAGGCATGGTCTGTTCTAAGGCAAAATTCACCTCTGGCTGTGAACCTGTGAACTTAAATTGTCTGCTTCCAATACACAAAGAAGAAACAGTCATAGGATAAATGATCCCATTGCCATAGGGAGAAATTGGAAGGAAAACAGGGGTCACCAGCCCTAAACAATTCTGAAAACCTACAGGGCAAACTCAATTATATTTCAAAATTTGAGAATCATTCATCCTTGGGGCTTTAGAAAGTGGCAGTCTCACCCTTTCCAGCCCTGTGAGGCAGCCCTCTTCCCTCCAAACACTGGGATGAGCCTTGCAACATTGGGGGAGCCCATGTTTTCCTTGACTTCACCCTCCTCAAACATCTACGTGGCACCCAGATTCTCTGCCATCTCCAGGGCATATGCTCAACCCCTTCAAAACAATGGGGTGACAGCCAGGCTCCCCCAATCCCTGGGGAATGTCCACCACCCTCTCTGAGGCCTGGACCTCCAAAACCCTTCCTTAGCATTGAGGTGGAAGGCCCTGCCCTCTGCCTCTGGGGAAAACTCACCCCCTTCATATGCACAGGTGGATTCAGTCTCCCAACCTGCGGTTTCTTGGCTTCACTCCTTAGCTTCCATAGTTCTGCCTCTGAGACTCTTCTTCTTTGTATCTGTCCATTTTCTGCACTTTTTATTCCAAACTGGCAGTGGTTCTGTCTATAAAGGTTTCACAAAAAATTTGTTGACTTGGCACATAGCCTACAGGGATAGAAGCCATCAGACAATAGGACTTTCCTTAGATCCTTTCTTGACAACTTCATTTCCAATCCTGACTTGTCTTGTAATGACTGACTGGTTCCATGTTTGGGTAAATCCTCATGGGGAGCACTGTTCTCTGGGGTCTCACTTTCTGGAAGCCCAGAATTTTCCAGACCATCAGTTTCTGGTTTTTTCACACCCAAAAGTTCAGTCCTCAGGCTATCATTTTTTGGGTCCTATTTTATGATAAGCTGCAAGGAGAAACCCGGCTGCATCCTTCACACTTAGCTTGGAAATTTCCCCAGCTGAGTATCCTAGATCATCACATGCGAACTCTTTGTCCATCCAGCTCCAGGAGTCAATTTTGCCAAACTTTTTGCCACTTCAAAACAAGGGTCGCTCTCTTTCCAATCTGCAACAGAAATATCAGTATCTTTTGAGTCCGTGTTTCTACCAACAACCTCTTTGAAGCAATCTAGGTTCTCTTAACAAGCGCCTCACAGTTCTTCCAGAATCCTTCCTTTATCCATTTAAAAAGTCATTCCAACATGTTTGGTATTTGCAAACACAACAGCACCCCACCTTTCTGGTACCTAAAGCTGTTTTAATTTGCTAAGGCTGCTGAAATGCAATACACAGGAGATGGATTGGCTTTTTTAAAGTGGATTTATGTAGTTACAAGTTTGCTAATATGGGAAGGCACACAGCAATGTCCACTGGGCTTCCCTCTCAGCTTTTGGGTTCAAATGGTTTCCCGTAGGATGGTTCCTTTCTGCGTCTCCATATGTCTGGTCTGAGCCAGCTCTGAGCTCTGGGCTGCATTGTGCTCAACTCCTGTGCTGAGCAGCTGAGCTCTTCTCTGACCTCTCTCTTTTACTCCTCCAGCTAATCTCTCACTGTGGAATGCACTCCCCTTAGCCAACCACAGATGTAGTCTGCCATAGATGAAGTTCATATGCTGATGATTTAAGTCTACAACATCAGAACAATGGGCACCAACGCCTGGCCAAGTTGACTCCTGAACCTGAACCTACACTTAGTAACTGTCAACTGAGTGAGTGAACAGCACAATGAATGAATGTTGATTGACCCTGGGGAGTATAAGACTCTGATGGACTACCAAGTTGGAGATGGAGATGATGTCCAGCTAAAGGCTCAAGGTCAGCAGAGGGCATATGCTGTGTGGAGCACAAGCTAAGACTAGCCTGCTCGCATGGACTTCCATCTGAAGGCTTGGGGAAGACAGGGACCCCCTTTCTAATGTAGGGCCCTCTGGTCCTGAATGGGAGAAGCACTGGGTTGGAGCAGGAAATGTTCTCAGGAGCTTGCAGTCTCAGAATCACCCTGGGAGTCCATGTGTCAAACTTGTCAAAGGCAAGCACTTGCCCTTGTTTTTCTGATTCATTTTTCCTGCTGAGTTACTGCCTGTGTGAAAGCAACTGTCGACCCACCAGTGAAGGATCCCTTGTTTGGTATCGATCTACATTACAGATGAAGCTTGCACAGAAACAGAGCTTAGCCAGGCCACCCAAGTCACCTGCTTTCCTTTTTAAGGAGGGCCTGGGATCCAACCCGCACTGAGAAGGCTGGTCAGAGCAAATCCCTGCTCCTGCTTGATTTGCAGCCGTTGGTCTGGATGGGTTGCTGCCCTGGACAGGGTTATAGCCACCAGAACCTGTGCTCTTGGTGATGTCTCCTAGGAGATGGGGGGGGTGTGGCTGTCAATGAGGACAAAGGCTGGGCCACCCTTAGGAGGGCTTGTTGGCCACATGGTGTATCTTCCCCACCTCCAGCGCTTGTTCAGGATATATGGTGGTGAGGGGGAGTCATATGTGCTCATTTTTCCCTAGCTTTATCTCTTTGCTCTCCTCATTTCCCCTTCTCCTGCCTCTATGACAACTTTTCTCCTTTGGTATGGCATGCATTTCTGTACAAATTTATTGTAGAATGTGATGAAGCGTGAATGAATATAATAACTGTACAGGGTGACGTGATGAACAAAGAGGCATGGATGGAAGTCATGCACCAGGTGGGCTGGGGAACAAGCAATGGGGAAGGGAGAGCAATAGGAACCTGGAGGGAGACACAACCCAGAAGCCTGATGCTCCTTCCAAGAGGGTAGGCGCATGTCTCTGTAGGGTCAGGATTAGACAACAGTCTCAGACAAACGAAACCCCCATTTGTCTAGGAAAATAGATGCTATGCCAAACATTGTGCCATCCAATCATCTTCCCACAGGTATACCATATTTCACCAGTTTTAGGATGGCTGTTTTCTTCAACTGTTAACATCTCTGAGGTCAGGATGAGACTTATAATTGAAGCATCCTAGATGTGATGGAATGTGATAAATTGCTTTCATTCATTTGCCTGTTTGCTATCAGATCTGTTCCCAGATCTGTTCTCTTGCTCTGCTCTTGTGGTAGGAAACTATCTATATTCCCCAACACCATGGCCAACTTGCTTCTGGCTTGGCACAGCCAATGGGGGGCACTGGAGGGTGGGAGGAAGGGGTAAGTCAAGGCATTAATTCTTTTTCTGCCTTAGAGATAGTCTCACTATCAGTGGCTGTATCTTGTCCTCTCCAGCTCCAGCTCCCATCACATCTCCTGCCTCTGTTGATTCCCTCCCTGCACGGAGACTGTCAAGGTTCCAGGTTCTGCCATGTGGTCCTCCTTGCTATGCTCAGGTGACCCCGCCTCTTCCATATGTCCCTCCAGCTCCGAGGTGGCAGTGGCTTCTGGTCTTAACATTTGCTGTTTAGTTTTACAATCTTCCATCATGTGGGTAACTGATTCTTTGCATTAAATTTCCTCTTTTTGAAGGACGTAGATTACTTACTCTTTTCTTGATTATATTGATTGATGCAAGGCTATATCATCGCAATATTAAACAGATACTGCCGGGCATTGTTTCTTTTTCACCTATCCCCACATTTCACTGAACCTGGTATAGATAAAGACACCAATAATCCCTTTGTTGCCAAGTTTAGAGGATTCTTTGAGGTCTGTAGTGTTTGGTAGTGTATCTATTTTTGTTTGCTGAACTCCTTCTTTCAGTGTTTCCTGGAACACCTGCCCTGTCCCTCCCTTTGCTTCATGAATTTTCTTCAGCCTAATTACCTCTTCTTTTGGTCCCTTAAATGTTGGGCTCTCCAGAGTCTTAGGATCACCCTTCTGTCCCTATTATTCTTATCCTGCAGGCTCACTGCCATGGTTTTAAATACCACCCTTCTCTGCAGCACAGAGCTGTCTTCCTGGCTTCAGACATAGAATCCTGTTGCTCCTATGCTGTCCTTCAGGTTGTCTTATAGGACCCTAAAACTCAAAATGTTCCTGACTGACTTCGCCTTCTCCACCCTGATTCCAGAGCAGCTAATTCTTCTGTCTTTCCCTTCTCAAGGGAGATCTAGTTTAGAAACATTGGGGTTCATCCTGGATTCTTCTCTCCACTTTAGTTCCTCAGTCCAGCTGGTTTCCAGGCCCTACATCCAGTGGTATGCATAAATGTTTACCAGCTCTCTTGGAAAAAGAAAACCCTCTGATTTATAGGATTTGCTAATTTCTGTAGTGTAAATACTGTTGCTGATATCAAGCAATTAACATTTCATCACTGAACATGGACTTGGGAAGAGATGTGCACAGTTGGCTGTTGTGGGCTGATATGTATCTCCAGCCATCACTACATTTAATCCATTGCTTATTCCTTCCAGGCATCCTTCAATAGATCTGAGCATATCAGCCTCTGATTCAAAAGCTTTGATAGTTTCTTATTTCTTAGGAGACAGAATTCCAAAAATAGAGTCTAGGCATTGATTCTGGAGGACATGGGCCCTGTCATATCGTTCCTCGTTGGCCTAACACTGTACTTGAGCCACCGTGGGGCCAGTACCCACTTGCTGTCTCTTACATTTGCCTTTCTTTTCCTTCTGTACTTTCCATCACTCCAACTGTATGAATTATTCAACCATTTTAGAGAATTTACCTGGTAGGTTGTGTGAAGGTGGCATGAAAGAAGCCAAGGGTTGGCTTGTAGGAAGCCTTCTAAAGTTCACATGTGGTGCTGGGAATGGGGCTGGAAGACTTGAGATAAGGGGGCAAGGATTTCCTCTGTATATATACAATTTAGGACTGCCACAAAGACTAATGAAATTAATTCAAGCACAGTTTAAAGTGTTACATCTTGGGAAAATTATTAAATAAGTCTTGAAAAATTTAAGATTCTCTTGGATATATGTTCTAATAGAGAAAATGGATTCAAATGCATAGCTATCTCTTTGTCTTTTGGGTAACCCTTCTTTCTAGAGATCATTCAACGAGAATTTACCAAATGCCTGCCTGGGTTGGGCACTGGAGATACAAAGATGAACAGGGTATGGCTGGAGCTCACAGGTTGGTGAGCACCCACAGAGTTATAATACTTTTGTCTATTGTTCATATAGGGAAGTCAGGGAAAGTCTACCTAAATTACTCTCAGCCGGTTAATGCTTTGATCTCATTGCATTCTTATGAAATCAGGCTTAAGTCCCACCAACTCAACCACACGTCTCCCTTGTTTTCTAAGGGTTTTGATGAGAAGGGGGAAGATGATCCTGAAATACTGTTATAAGAACATGATATGGCATTCTTATTCACTTATGTCATCATTGTGTGTGTGTGTGTGTGTAGGGGTACGGGTGTGTGCATATGTGTGTATGTGTGTGCCCCTGTATCCTCAGCTCTTTCCTGGATTGTGGAGAGGTGGAGTGAGACTGGAGTGGGAGGCATAAATGAAGGAAAAGACTTAGTCTGTGCCTTTACGTGGCTTACGCTCAAGTGGTGAATAGAAGTGCTTAAATAAAACATAGAATGGAATTAGGTGACAGCATGTGGTGTGATCAGTCCTTTCTCTAGTTGGTCTAAAAGTAGAGAAAGGAACGTGGTTCCAAGTTGTAGAGTGGCAGTTTGTAGAGAAGACATTTCTATATTTTCACAGATCCAAGGATTAGAGAAATGCAATCTGCTCCTTATTCTTGTGGCAGGGTTTATTTTTTCAGGAAACAAGAAATACTAGAATATTTCTTTGAATATAGTTTGTAGTTAATATCATTTATAATACAAAAATACATTTTTCATAGTAGAAAATTAAGGAAATGCATAAAAATTAGTAACTTTTTTTTTGTAACTGCATTTTAAAATTTTCACTAAAAGAATAAAAATCCCCCTTAGCTCCATCAGTCAGAGATAATCCTAAAGATATTTCAGAGATTTTCTATGCATACTTTTACATAATACAGTTCATTCCACACATGCAATTTATATCTTGCTTTTTTTCATTTAATATTATCGCATAAGTGCTTTTCCAGGTTATTAAAAACAACTCAAAAGTCTTCCTGTTTTTTTGTTTCATTTCTCGATACTATTTTTAAAAGAAGTTGTAGATTTATAAAAAATCATGCAAAACAAAAAGGGTTCCCACACACCATCCCATTATTACCACCTTGCATTGATGTGGTACATTCGTTATAATCGAAGAAAACGTGTTTTTATAATTGTACTATTAAAATTAACTTAGGGTTCACTGCTTATGTTGTGAAGTTCCAGGTAATTTTTTTTTTTTAATTTGAAGTCTAGTAACATAATACAATCTGAAATTCCCCCTTTTACCCACATTTAAATATATTCAGTGCTGTCAGTTACATTCACAATATGGTACTACCACTACCACCACCTATTACCAAAACTTTTCCATTGTCCCAAACAGAAACTTCGTACATTTTAAGCCTCAACTCCCTATTCCCTATCTGTATTCCATCTGCAGGTAACTTATGTCATAGATTCTGAGTCTGTGAGTTTGCTTATTCTAGCTATTTCCTTTCAGTGGGATCATATGATATTTGTCTCTTTGTGGCTGGTTTATTTCACTTAACATGCAGTCTTCATAGTTCATTCATGGTGCCTCATATATCAGGACTTCATTCCTTTTTAGGGTTGAATAGTATTTCATTGTGTGTATTTACCACATTTTGTTTATCCATTCATTGGTTGATGGACACTTGGGTTGCTTCCATCTTTTGGCAATTGGAAATAATGCCACTTTGAGTATCAGTGTGAAAATATCTGTACGAGTCCTTGCTATCAGTTCTTCTGGGTATATACCTAGAAGAGGGATTGCTAGGTCCTATCATAATTTGATTCATAATTTTCTGAGGAACTGCCGAACTGTCTTCCAAATGGCTATACCATCCAACATTCCCACCAACAATGAATGTGTTCTTATTTCTCCAACATTTATAATTTTTTTTAAGAAGCCATTCCACTGGGTGTAAAATGGTATCTCATTCTGGTTATTTGTTAGTTGTTTGTTCTGCATGAGCAGGCTCTGGTAATCGAATCTGGGTCTCCGGTTTGGCAGGTGAGAATTCTGCCACTGAGCCACTGTTGCACTGCCCTCATTCTGGTTTTGATTTGCATTTCCCTAATGGCTAATGATGTTGAGTATCTTTTCCTGTACTTTTTGGCCATTTGCATAGATTTGGAGAAATGGCTATTCAAGCCTTTGAACATTTTTAATGGGGCTATTTGTCTTTTTGTTGTTGAGTTGTGAAGCGTTTCTTTACATATTCTGGGTATGAAACCTGTATCAGATATATTCCTCAATATTTTCTCCCATTGTGCAAATTGTTACTTTACTTTTATGATAAAGTCCTTTGAGGCACAAAAGTTTTTAATTTTGATGAGTCTCATTTATCTACTTTTTCTTTTGTTGCTTGTGTTTTGGGTGTAAAATCTAAGTAGCCATTGCCTAACACAAGGTCCTGAAGATGCTTCCCTATGTTTTCTTCTAGGAGTTTGATAGTTCTGACTCTTATATTTAGGCCTTTGATCCATTTTAAGTTGATATTTATATATGGTGTGAGGTAGGGGTCCACATTCATTCTTTTGCAAATGAAAGACTAATTTTCTTACACCATTTGTTGAAGGGATTATTTTTTCCCAATTGAATGGTCTTTGGCCCTTTGTCAAAACCTAGTTCATAAATGTGAAGGTTTATTTCTGAACTATCAGTTTGATTCCATTGGTCTATATGTCTGTTCTTGTGCCAGTACCTTGCAATTTTGATGACTGGAGCTTTGTAATAAGTTTTAAAGATTTGAAATGTGAACTCTCCACCTTGTTTCTTCTTTTTTTTTTTTAAGATGGCCTTGGCTATTCACAGCCCTTTACCCTTCCATGTAAATTTGATGATTGGCTTTTTCATTTCTGCTAAGAAGGGTGTTGGAATTCTGATTGGGATGGCATTGAATCTGTAAGTCACTTTAGGTAGGATCCACATCTTAGCAATATTTAGTCACCTAATTCATGAACATGGGCTGTCCTTCCAGTCATTGGGGTTTTCTTTCATTTATTTTAGTGATATTTTGTAGATTTCTGTGAACGCCATTCATATCCTTGGGTTAGATTTATTCCTGGATCTTTGATTATTTTAGTTACTATTGTAAATTATTTTTTTTCCTCTGGATTTCTTCTTAAAATCATTCTTTACTAGTGTATAGAAACACTACTGAATTTTGGATGTTGATCTTGTACTGTGCCACTTTGCTGAATTCATTTATTAGCTCTGTGGTGGATTTTTCAGGATTTTCTCTCTAGAGGCTCATGTCATCTATAAATAGAAGTTTTACTTTTTCCTTTATAATTTTGTTGGCTTTTATTTCTTTTTCTTTCCTAATAATTCTGGCTAGAACTTTGAGTACAATGTTGAATAACAGTGGTGACAATGACCATCCTTGTCTTGTTCCTGATCTTAGAGGGAAAGTTTTAACTCTTTCAGTCTTTCATCATGTAATGTTAGCTGTGGGTATTTAATATAAGTCCTTTGCATGTTTGAGAAGTTTCCTTCTACTCCAGTATATAGTTCAATTATGCTTTTTATTAAAATCCATTCTTCCAATCTCTGCTTTTCAACTGGAAGGTTTAATCCATTTGTATTTAAAGTCACTACTGATAATTCAGGACTTTCTTCTGACATTTTGCTCTTTAGTCTTTGTAAGTCTTGTATGTTTTTTGTCCCTCAGTTCTTCCATTAATGCCAACTTTCATATTTAATCAATTTTTTGTATTATACCATATTGAAACCTTCTCATTTCTATGCATATAAAAATTTCATGTATGTTCCTTGTGGGTTACCACAGGTTAAAATTTAACATCCTTTATCTGTACAATGTTTGAATTGATATCAACTTTAAAAGTTTATACATACACTGTTCCTGTATCCCTCTGTACCCCCCCATCCTTGTTATGAGTTATATCTTTGTACATTGTGTGTCTAAAGCCATTGATTTATCATTACTTTTTATACATTTGCATTTCAGTATCTGCAGGGAGTAAGAAGTGGCATTACATACCAAAAAATAGAATACAATAGCACTGGTATTTATGATTATCCAAATGTTTGTATGTATTGGTGTTCTTTATTTTTTTATGCCATTTTGAACCTTTGTCTAGTGTCCTCTCCTTTCAGCCTGAAGAACTCCCTCTGGCACTGATTGTAGGACAGGTCTAGCGCTGGTGAGCTCCCTCCGCTTTTGTTTATCTGGCTATGTCTTCATCTATCACTCTCATTTAAATAATAAAGTCTCACTGGGTATAAAATTCTTGGTTGGAAGTGGTTTTCTCTCAGCACTTCAAGTATTTCAACCCACTACCTTCTTACTTCCATGCTTTCTGATGAAAAATCAGCACTCAATCTCATATATCACATGTTGCTTTTTTCTTTCAACTTTTAGAACTCTCTCCTTGTCCTTCGCATTTGGCAGTTTGATCAGAGTGTGATGGGGTATATTTTGTTCAAGTTTATCCTGTGTGGTATTCTCTGAGCATTCTGGGTGTGGATATTCACCTCTTTGGCTAAATTTGGGAAGTTGTCTGTCATTTTATCTATGAATATTCCTTCTGCCCTCTTCTCTCTTTCTTTTCCTTCTAGCACCCGCAGGACGTGTGTATCACTGCACTTGATGGGGATCCAGAAGCCTCTTGGGCTGTTTTCACTTCCCAAATTCTTTTCTTTTTTTTTGTTTGCTCCTCAGCCTGATATTTAAATTGTCTTATCATTCAGTGCACTTATTTTTCCTTCTGCCAGTTTCAGTCTGCTTTTGAAGCCCTCGGGAATTTTTTATTTCAGTCTTCAAGTTCGGCAGTTTTGTTTCATTCATTTATAAAACCTTGTATCTGTTTACTGAGTTTCTCATATTCCTAATATATTTTTTCCTGATAACCTTTACTTCTTTCTCTTTGTTTTCCTTCATCTCCTTGAACACAGTGAAGATCAGTTTTTTAAAGTCTTTATCCAATATGTCCACAGACTGGTTTTCTTCACTGATGTTCTATGAATTTTTATCCTCTTCCTTTGGATGGGGCTTCATTTCCTGTTTCTTTGTCTGTATTCTACTCTTCTGTTGCATACTGTACTTTTTAATATTTTAAAATCTTAACTCTGGGATTTATTCTCTGAGATGTCTGCTTATTGAGTTTGTAACAAGGTGGTGCTATGATAGAGCTTTTCTTGAGTTCTGGGAGCTATCAGAACCAACAAATTTAAGCAAAAACACTTATCACCATCTTTGCAAATTGGCTTTGATTTGGCTGGTGCTGTCCCTCAAAGTTTTCCCTCTGATCAGGAAGATCCTGCTTGGATTCCACCCTTTCTCTTTCCAGTGTTTTATGATGAAAGACCCAGTCCTACTTGGTGAATCGTGGCACCTCGCTTTCTTCTTCTACACCCAGTAACTTTCCTAATGTTAAGATTGGTGGTGCTAGCGAATGTAGGAAAAAGCAGAAATAGCCATAACACGGGACTGTTCAGAGCCACGTGACAACAAACTGGTCTTTCTTGCTCACTATCCCTGGCATGAAGTAGTCATTCAATGAATAATTGTGGAGTGAATGAGTGAATGGACATAATAAGGGAAAAACTAAGACTTCCTGGAGTATATGACACACTCATAAGTGATTGTTCTGGTTTACTAGCTGCGGGAATGCTATGTACAAGAAATGGAACAGCTTTTAAAAGGGGGAATTTATTAACTTGCAAGTTTACAGTTCTAAGGCAGAGAAAATGTCCCAATTAAAGCAAGTCTATAAAAATGTCCAAATTAAGGCACCAAGAAGTTACCTTCACTGAAGAAAATCTAATGAAGTTCAGGGTCTCTCTGAACTGGAAAGGCATATGGCGAACATGGAGACATCTGCTAGCTCTGTCTCCAGGCTTGTTGTTTCATGAAGCTTCCCTGGGGGCATTTTCCTTCTTCATCTTCAAAAGGTCTCTGGCTGCGTGCGCACTAGTTTTCATGGCTCTCAAAAATAGGGACTCTCTCCAAAATGTTTCCTCTTTTAAAGGATTCCAATAAACTAATCAAGACCCACCTGGACCCTTTCTCCTCCTACTCCGGCGGCTCTCCAGCCACCACCGTGCCCTCTTCCGCCTTCACCGGCTCCTCCGCCACCGTCCTCGACAGCCTTGCCACCCTCACCTTTCCTCCTCCAGAACAGCTACTAGGGGAGTAGAAACGATACAGAGCAGCTCCCGAGCCACGACAGAGATCAGAAAGACAGCGTACCCCATCCTGGAACGGCTGGCTGGCTGAGAGAACCCGCTCCAGTGAGATCGCCGAGGGGCGCGGGCTTCCCCGGGCGGGGCGGCAGGTGGCTGGAGTCCCTCCCTTCCTCCTTCCCGGGCCGGCTGGGAGAATTTGGCAGGCGGTCCCCTCAAGCTGCGGCGGCTGGTGACCCCACCACGTGCGGCCCCCCGGACCAACTGAGAGAATTGGATCGGAAATCCCCAGACCGCGGAGAACGGTGACCGGGGGGGGGTCCCTTCCAAACACGTGCCTCCCCGGTCCGATTGGGAACGGTGCACTCTCCCGGGCCGCGGTGGCTGGCGCCCTCCCGCCACGCTTGGTGCCCTGGGCTGACTAGGAAATTCAGACAGGCACTCTCCCGGGCTGCGGCGGCCAGTGACCCTCCTCGTATTCGGACCCCCGGGCCGGCTGGAACTCTTCCAAGCCGCTTCGGCTGGCGAACCTCCCCCACGGCGAGAGTTTTCCAAAGTTAAAGGAAATGGAAAACCTCTTCAAAAACAAAATCGATACATTGAGGGAAGACATGAAGAAGACATGGGCTGAACAAAAAGAAGAAATAGAAAAACTGAAAAAACAAATCACAGAACTTATGGAAGTGAAGGATAAAGTAGAAAAGATGGAAAAAACAATGGATACCTACAATGATAGATTTAAAGAGACAGAAGATAGAATTAGTGATTTGGAGGATGGAACATCTGAATTCCAAAAAGAAACAGAAACTATCAGGAAAAGAATGGAAAAATTTGAACAGGGTATCAGGGAACTCAAGGACAATATGAACTGCACAAATATATGTGTTGTGGGTGTCCCAGAAGGAGAAGAGAAGGGAAAAGGAGGAGAAAAACTAATGGAAGAAATTATCACTGAAAATTTCCCAACTCTTATGAAAGACCTAAAATTACAGATCCAAGAAGTGCAGCGCACCCCAAAGAGATTAGACCCAAATAGGCGTTCTCCAAGACACTTACTAGTTAGAATGTCAGAGGTCAAAGAGAAAGAGAGGATCTTGAAAGCAGGAAGAGAAAAACAATCCATCACATACAAGGGAAACCCAATAAGACTATTTGTAGATTTCTCAGAAGAAACCATGGAGTCAAGAAGACAGTGGGATGATATATTTAAATTACTAAAAGAGAAAAACTGCCAACCAAGACTCCTATATCCAGCAAAATTGTCCTTCAAAAATGAGGGAGAAATTAAAACATTCTCAGACAAAAAGTCACTGAGAGAATTTGTGACCAAGAGACCAGCTCTGCAAGAAATACTAAAGGGAGCACTTGAGTCAGATACGAAAAGACAGAAGAGAGAGGTATGGAGAAGAGTGTAGAAAGAAGGAAAGTCAGATATGATATATATAATAAAAAAGGCAAAATGGTAGCGGAAAATATTATCCAAACAGTAATAACACTAAATGTTAATGGACTGAATTCCCCAATCAAAAGACATAGACTGACAGAATGGATTAAAAAACAGGATCCTTCTATATGCTGTCTACAGGAAGCACATCTTAGACCCAAAGATAAATATAGGTTGAAAGTGAAAGGTTGGGAAAAGATATTTCATGCAAATAACAACCAGAAAAGAGCAGGAGTGACTATACTAATATCAAACAAATTAGACTTCAAATGTAAAACAGTTAAAAGAGACAAAGAAGGACACTATATACTAATAAAAGGAACAATTAAACAAGAAGACATAACAATCATAAATATTTACGCACCGAACCAGAATGCCCCAAAATACGTGAGGAATACACTGCAAACACTGAAAAGGGAAATAGACACATATACCATAATAGTTGGAGACTTCAATTCATCACTCTCATCAATGGACAGAACATCTACACAGAGGATCAATAAAGAAATAGAGAATTTGAATATTACTATAAATGAGCTAGACTTAACAGACATTTATAGGACATTACATCCCACAACAGCAGGATACACCTTTTTCTCAAGTGCTCATGGATCATTCTCAAAGATAGACCATATGCTGGGTCACAAAGCAAGTCTCAACAAATTTAAAAAGATTGAAATCATACACAACACTTTCTAGGATCATAAAGGAATGAAGTTGGAAATCAATAATAGGTGGAGTGCCAGAAAATTCACAAATACGTGGAGGCTCAACAACACACTCTTAAACAACAAGTGGGTCAAAGAAGAAATTGCAAGAGAAATTAGTAAATACCTCGAGGCAAATGAAAATGAAAACACAACATATCAAAACTTATGGGACGCAGCAAAGGCAGTGCTAAGAGGGAAATTTATTGCTCTAAATGCCTATATCAGAAAAGAAGAAAAGGCAAAAATGCAGGAATTAACTGTCCACTTGGAAGAACTTGAGAAAGAACAGCAAACTAATCCCAAAGCAAGCAAAAGGAAAGAAATAACAAAGATTAGAGCAGAAATAAATGAAATTGAAAGCATGAAAACAATAGAGAAAATCAGTAAGGCCAGAAGTTGGTTCTATGAGAAAATCAATAAGATTGATGGGCCCTTAGCAAGACTGACAAAAAGAAGAAGAGAGAGGATGCAAATAAATAAGATCAGGAATGGAAGAGAAGACATAACTACTGACCTCACAGAAATAAAGGAGGTAATAACAGGATACTATGAACAACTTTACGCTAATAAATACAACAATTTAGAGGAAATGGACAGGTTCCTGGAAAGACATGAACAACCAACTTTGACTCAAGAAGAAATAGATGACCTCAACAAACCAATCACAAGTAAAGAAATTGAATTAGTCATTCAAAAGCTTCCTAAAAAGAAAAGTCCAGGACCAGACGGCTTCACATGTGAATTCTATCAAACATTCCAGAAAAAATTAGTACCAACCCTCCTCAAACTCTTCAAAAAAATCGAAGTGGAGGGAAAGCTACCTAAGTCATTCTATGAAGCCAACATCACCCTCATACCAAAACCAGGCAAAGATATTCCAAAAAAAGAAAACTAAAGACCAATCTCTCTAATGAATATAGATGCAAAAATCCTCAATAAAATTCTAGCAAATCGTATCCAACAACACATTAAAAGAATTATACATCATGACCAAGTAGGATTCATCCCAGGTATGCAAGGATGGTTCAACATAAGAAAATCAATTAATGTAATACACCATATCAACAAATCAAAGCAGAAAAATCACATGATCATCTCAATTGATGCAAAGAAGGCATTTGACAAGATTCAACATTCTTTCCTGTTGAAAACACTTCAAAAGATAGGAATACAAGGGAACTTCCTTAAAATGATAGAGGGAATATATGAAAAACCCACAGCTAATATCATCCTCAATGGGGAAAAATTGAAAACTTTCCCCCTAAGATCAGGAACAAGACAAGGATGTCCACTATCACCACTATTATTCAACATTGTGTTGGAGGTTCTAGCCAGAGCAATTAGACAAGAAAAAGAAATACAAGGCATCAAATTTGGAAAGGAAGAAGTAAAACTATCACTGTTTGCAGACGATATGATACTATACGTCGAAAACCCGGAAAAATCCACAACAAAACTACTAGAGCTAATAAATGAGTACAGCAAAGTAGCAGGTTACAAGATCAACATTCAAAAATCTGTAGCATTTCTATACACTAGTAATGAACAAGCTGAGGGGGAAATCAAGAAACGAATCCCATTTACAATTGCAACTAAAAGAATAAAATACCTAGGAATAAATTTAACTAAAGAGACAAAAAACCTATATAAAGAAAACTACAAAAAACTGTTAAAAGAAATCACAGAAGACCTAAATAGATGGAAGGGCATACCGTGTTCATGGATTGGAAGACTAAATATAGTTAAGATGTCAATCCTACCTAAATTGATTTACAGATTCAATGCAATACCAATCAAAATCCCAACAACTTATTTTTCAGAAATAGAAAAACCAATAAGCAAATTTATCTGGAAGGGCAGGGTACCCCGAATTGCTAAAAACATCTTGAGGAAAAAAAACGAAGCTGGAGGTCTCGCGCTTCCAGACTTAAAGGCATATTATGAAGCCACAGTGGTCAAAACAGCATGGTATTGGCATAAAGATAGATATATCGACCAATGGAATCGAATAGAGTGCTCAGATATAGACCCTCTCATCTATGGACATTTGATCTTTGATAAGGCAGTCAAGCCAACTCACCTGGGTCAGAACAGTCTCTTCAATAAATGGTGCCTAGGGAACTGGATATCCATATGCAAAAGAATGAAAGAAGACCCATATCTCACACCCTATACAAAAGTTAACTCAAAATGGATCGAAGATCTAAACATTAGGTCTAAGACCATAAAACAGAGGAAAATGTAGGGAGATATCTTATGAAACTTACAATTGGATTCGGTTTTATGGACCTTAAACCTAAAGCAAGAGCACTGAAGAAGAAAATAAATAAATGGGAGCTCTTCAAAATCAAACACTTTTGTGCATCAAAGAACTTCATCAAGAAAGTAGAAAGACAGCCTACACAATGGGAGACAATATTTGGAAATGACATATCAGATAAAGGTCTAGTATCCAGAATTTATAAAGAGATTGTTCAACTCAACAACAAAAAGATAGCCAACCCAATTACAAAATGGGAAAAAGACTTGAACAGACACCTACCAGAAGAGGAAATACAAATGGCCAAAAGGCACATGAAGAGATGCTCAATGTCCCTGGCCATTAGAGAAATGCAAATCAAAACCACAATGAGATATCATCTCACACCCACCAGAATGGCCATTATCAACAAAACAGAAAATGACAAGTGCTGGAGAGGATGCGGACAAAGAGGCACACTTATCCACTGTTGGTGGGAATGTCAATTAGTGCAACCACTGTGGAAGGCAGTTTGGCGGTTCCTCAAAAAGCTGAATATAGAATTGCCATACGACCCAGCAGTACCATTGTTGGGTATCTACTCAAAGGACTTAAGTGCAAAGACACAAACGGACATTTGCACACCAATGTTTATAGCAGCGTTATTTACAATTGCAAAGAGATGGAAACAGCCAAAATGTCCATCAACAGAAGAGTGGCTAAACAAATTGTGGTATATACATACGATGGAATATTATGCAGCTTTAAGACAGGATAAACTTATGAAGCATGTAATAACATCGATGGACCTAGAGAACATTATGTTGAGTGAGTCTAGCCAAAAATAAAGGACAAATACTGTATGGTCCCACTGATGTGAACCGACATTTGAGAATAAACTTGGAATATGTCATTGGTAACAGAGTCCAGCAGGAGTTAGAAACAGGGTAAGATAATGGGTAATTGGAGCTGTTGGGGTACAGACTGTGCAACAGGACTAGATACAAAAACTCAAAAATGGACAGCACAATAATACCTAATTGTAAAGTAATCATGTTAAAACACTGAATGAAGCTGCATCTGAGCTATAGGTTTTTTTTTTTTTACTATTATTATTACTTTTATTTTTTTTCTCTATATTAACATTCTATATCTTTTTCTGTTGTGTTGCTAGTTCTTCTAAACCGATGCAAATATACTAAGAAACGATGATCATGCATCTATGTGATGATGTTAAGAATTACTGATTGTATATGTAGAATGGTATGATTTCTAAATGTTGGGTTAATTTCTTTTTTTCTGTTAATTAATAAAAAAAAAAAGACCCACCTGGAATGGGTGGAGTCACATATCCATCTAATCAAAAATTAATACCCACAATTGGGTGAGTCAATCTCCATGGGAACAATAAAAAAACTCCCAGCCAACAATATTGAATGAGGATTAAAGGACATGCTTTTCTGGGGTACACAACAGATTCAAATTGGCATAGTGACTGAATTAGCAAATAATTAAAGATAAAATATAAAATATTAGATTGTGTGGTTCAGAGAGCAGGCTTAGAGAAGGGGAACCAGAACTAGAGAAAGGGGTTCTTGTTCTGGAAACTTTCCATGTACCATAATGTTTAGTGCTTATTAAAAAAAACAACTTGTAGAGCTAGAATTATATTCCCCATTTTTTCTGATGATGTTACTGAGTCTCAGAGAGTTTGGGTGACCTGGCCAAGGTCTCTCAGTTAACAAGTGTGAGCTGTAGAATTCACACCCTCTTTGAAGGAGTGGGAGAAGTCTTAAAATAGTAGGGAAAAGGGTCAGATCATTTTTTGTCTCTGAGTAATGTAAGGGACCCATTAATTATTTCTTTGGTCCTGCAGACATAAACCTTTGTGTTCTGCAGAGGAACTTGCAGTGGCTGAAATGGCCTGAATCCCCTTCTCTTTTTCCTCCTGGTGCCCTTATCTGGTGAGATGTGGGCTCTTGCCATTCCTTCTGCTGTGAGCCCAGCACCTTTATCCCAGCGAGTTCTGCCCACTGACTCCCAGCTCCGACATGACTACACTGGCCCCCAGCATTTCTGGGTTGTTTAGGAGATAGTGGAATTGGTAGAGATTGGTGTTTCTATGTACTTGTCCTTCCTCCTTCTTGTTTGGGTCTTATGCTTAGAGCCACTTACCACCTTGATCCTAAAGGGACCAGTTTCTGATAGATCTGATTAGGTCTTTTTTAAGTTCTACCTACTGTAGTTTTTTGTTTCTTTGTTTTGTTTATGACTATAGTCATAACCACAAGGCATTTGACTCCTGGTATCACAATCTGGGCTGTAGGAAGGATGCTGGGCTGTGCCTTATGTGTCTCTTGATTCAATTTTTCAAGGAACACTTCCTGGGTAGTGTCTTGCAGTGGTGCTGGGCTAGGTGCTGGAAGGAAGACCTGTCTTTGAAAAGAACATTTGTGCAGCCCCAGGGTGGAGCACAGAGGTGAAACACATGATAGGTGCTCGGCATGTATTGTGAACCAGGTGGTATTGCAGGTTGGCTTGGATGACATCACCCAAATAGTCCAGGGTGCTGTCTCTGCTGCCCCCTCCACTAACCTCACCGTAGAGGTTTCCTAACTTCTAGCCATGCTAGAGGTCAGGGCAGGGTGCTAGGAGTGACACATAACTGCATCTTTTCATTTAATAGGGCTCATGGTAAGATGAAGTAGGCATGAGGCATGGTGCGGGGCATGTTGTCCTTCTAATTCCACCTGGAGAGTCAGAGAAAGCTGCTGGATGGAGGTGAAACTCAAACTTAATTTGGAAGTGTGAGCAGAACAGGGAAAGGGAGCAGGCATTTAGGGCTCTGGGTGGAGGGACCCACCACTGTATTTCAGCACCCAGTATGGGGCCAAGCCACTCAGGAGGCACACAGGGAGAGGATGTAGAATCAGACTGAATTTCTGTACTTCTGAGATGGGGTGCCTTTGGAAGAGGGAATGAGACAGGCTCCTAAGCACGAGGGCTTGGTCTCACATCTGCTCCCTTTACACTGTGGAGCCACCCAACCTCACGCCTTTGCTGGGATGATTTTTCTTCTCTCTTTCCTCATTTTTATTAAACAAAAGAGAAACACATTTGCCAGGTCTATGAAATGCTCTTTCTGGGAGGTTTGATATCACCTCCAAGCCACACATCTCTGGCCCATTTGCTGGTGCCTCACTTCGATTTGGAAACCTCCTGCTTCGTCCTTCAAAGCAGTCAGTTGACAGATACCATCTGATGTTCCTCCCAGGCACCCCAATCCATCTTGACGGCTGTCTGCAGACAGCGCTGCTGTGGCTGATGTTTTATACTCTGGGAGTGTTCTTCCATGCTTTCATTAATGTGCTTTAGATTTTAGTGCTCCCCACCCTTGCTCCCCAGAAAGTTTATGCAGTGCCATTTGGTGAAGTCAGTGTTTTCCTGCAATCTGGTTCAAAGGCTGTTAGAAAGATTTAATCAAAACCTCTTATCATTTCAACAAGGCTGGTTACAGGCAGTGGCTCTGCAGGTGAGGGATTGGCACTGATTGAACCTTTGACCACAGAGCTGTCTGACCCACCTCTCCACCCTGGCATATAAGGCAGTCCGTCTCACACCTTGTGATGGCCCAGAGGGATGAAAAGGAGGAGGATGGGGGCATGTGTGCTTCTGAGCAAGCCACATGGTCCTGAATAGCTCTGCGACCAAGTCCAGGCTGACCTGTCCTGCTCTTTGCTTCTCTCAGGTGCAGAGTGAGAGAGGCACCCTCCACCCCTGGGGCCTGGGCTTCTGGGTCATCATCTTGGAGCTTCCTGCTCTGGTGAGCACTGAGGGAAATGGTGGACAGGCACCTGGTGACACCCCATCCCAAGCCAAGCCTAGCTCGCTTACACAGCGTATTTGTTTCCCAGGGCTGCCATAACAAATTACCACAAGTAGCATGGCTTAAAGCAATAGAAATATATTCTCTGAATAGTTCTGGAGGCTAGAAGTCTGATACCAAGGTGTCAGTAGGTCTGCCTTCCCTCTGAAGGCTCTAAGGGGAGAATCCTTCTGATTTAGGTTCTTGGGCAGCTCAAGCAAATACCATAAAATGATTTGGCTTAAAAAATGGGAATTTATTAGCTTATAGTTCTGAAGCTGCAAAAATGTTCAAATCAAGACATCCTCAGGATAATTCTTTCTTCCAGAAGACTGGCTGCCACAATCCTTGACTCCTCTGCCACGTGGCAAGCACATGGCGGCGTCTGCTGGTCTCTCCCTTCTCTTCTGGGTTTCACTGACTTTGGCTTCTTGTTTCCATGCCTCTCTCTCTCTCTCTGCATTCATTCTGTTTATAAAGGACTACTGTAAGAGGACTAAGATGCAACCTGAATGAGGTCAGTCACACATTCACTGATGTAACTTCATCAAAAGTTACCTGTTTACAATGTGTCCAACCCACAGGCATGGAATGAATTTAAGAATATGTTTTTCTGGGGTACATATAGCGTCATACCACCACATTCTACCTGGACTCCCCAAAACATATTCCTTCTACATGCAATGTATATTAATTCCATCATAATATCCACAAGGCTTTAAGTCATTTCAGTAGCAATAGTAAGTACAAAGTCTCATCAAAATTGGTGTGGTCTGTCCTGGGGCACAATTTCGCTCTGTCTGTGGACATGTGTTTTGGTTTGTTAATGCTGCTGGAAATGCAGTATACCAGCAATGGGTTGGCTTTTATAAAGGGAATTAATTAAGTAATAAGTTTACAGTTCTAAGGCCATAAAATGTCCAAATGAAGGCATTCAGAGAAAAATACCTTGACTCAGGAAGGGCTGATGACATTCGGAGTTTCTCTGTCAGTTGAGAAGGCACATAGTGAGAATTGCTAGCTTTTTCTCCAGGATTTTCATCAGAATAGCTTCTCTGGGGGCCACTTTGTTTCTGCATTTCCAAACATCTTTCTCTGTGTGGACTCTGAAACTTTTTCTAAAATGATTTCCTCTTAAAGGACATCAGTGATTGACCCACCTGGAATGAGTGGGGCCAGATCTCCATGGAAACCACTCATCAAAAGTCTCACCCACAATTGGGTGGGTCAGTCTCCATGGAAACAACTTAATCAAAAACAGGTCACTCAAAAATATTGACTTAAGATTAAAGAACATGGGTTTTCTGGGGTATACAACAGTTTCAAACTGGTACAACCCATGAAATCTAGAGAAAAATTATCTTCTTATAGTATAAAAAGGGAGACAGGAATAGGATAATCATTCCCATAGGGGGAGATTAGAAGGGAAACAGACGTCATGGGCCTCAAACAATTTTGAAACCTAGCAGGGCGTACTCCATTAGATTTCAAGTCTGAGAGTCACCTGCGAAATGAAGTTTTGTCCTCTGGTCTTGATAGTGGCAGCCTCACCCTTTCCGTGTGTTTGCCCAGCGCTACCTTTTCCCATCCTCTCCCCAGACACTGTGGTGAAGGCTCCACACACTTCAAGGTTCAGGATGGTGGCCAGAATCTCCTGGTACACCGAGACACAGTCTCCAACCTCTCAGAACATTGGGGTGCCAGCATTCTTCCTGAGCGATGTCTTCTCCGCGGTCTGGGGCAGACTCGCCCTTTCCACATGCATGGCTGGGCCCGATCTGCCTTGAAATGATTCTCCCGTCAGTCTGTCCCTTTTAGTCTAGGCTGGCAGTGGTTCCTTTCATACAGATCTCACAAAAATTGGTCAGTTTTGCATGTTGTACACAGGGGTCGAAACCATCAGATGGTAAAACTTTCCACAGATCTTTCCTGGATAACCGTACCTTCAATCCCGGCTTACACTGAAATAGCTGGCTGCATCCATGCTTAGTTCAACCCTTACATGGAGCACTGTTCTCGGGAGCACACTTTCCTGAAACTCAGAATTTTTTAAACCATCAATTTCTCATTTCTTTGTGACTAGGAGTTCAGTTTTCAGTTTATCCCTTTCCTCTCATATTTTACTGTAAACTGCAAGGACAAACCATGCTGCACTTTCCATACTTAGCTTGGAAATCTCCTCAACTAAATATCGAAACTCATCACTCTCAAATTCTGCCTTCCCCTTGACGTCAAAATTGAATTTTGCCAAGTTTTCTACCACTTTAAAACAAGGATAACCTTTCTTCCAGTTGCCAATAACACATACATCATTGTCTTTTAAGACCTCACTAGAAGTACCTTTGGCATACATATTTCTATAAGCAGTATAGCCCTTTTCTGTTAAACAGCTCACAGTTCTTTCAGTCTCTACTCCATTACCCAATTCCAAAGCTGTTTCCACATTTTTGGTACCATGCCACATTTTTGGTACCATTACTGGTACCAAAATCTGTTTAGTTTCCTAGGCTTCTTAAAGCAAATGTCTTAAAGTGGTTTGACTTGAACAGTGGGAATTTATTAGCTTGCAATTTTGAGGCTGAATATATGTCCAAATCAAGGCATCATCAAGTCAATGCTTTCTTCCTAAAGACCAGCTGCCAGCGTTCCTTGGTTCCTCTGTTGCATGGCAAGGCACATGATGGTGTCTGCTGGTTTCCCCTTTTCTTCCTCATTTCATTGCTTTCAGCTTCTTGCTTCCATGGCTTTCTCTCTCTCTCTGTATTCATTACATTTATAAAAGACTCCAGTATGAGGTTTAAGACCCATCCTGAATGAGTGGGTCAAATATTCACTGAATAGCCTCATCAGAAGTTCTACTTACAGTGGGTCCACACTCACAGAAATGGATTGAATTTAGAACATGTTTTCCTGAGGGTACGCACAGCTTCAACCACTACACTTTCCTTGCCTCTTCCACCTTCTGATATTCATTGGCTTGCAGCTTCAGCACTTCAACCTCTGCCTCCATCATCACATGACATTCTACTTGTGTCTTTGTCTCTGTGTATCATTTCTTCTTATACATGAGTCATGGGATTTACAGTCCACTCTAATCCAGTATGAACTTAACTTATCGCATCAGCAAAGACCCTGTTTTCAAAAAGGACACATTCGGAATTTCCAGATGGACATGAATTTTGAGAAACACTATTCAACTCAATGTTTATGGTATCAGGAGACCCTCTCTGTGCTGTCAGCACAGTACTCTCTCAGGGTGCTTCTCTCAGGGCTAGCTCACCCTTCCTGAGAATCAGGTAAAGTGTCAGAGCTGCCTGTCCTACTTTTGACTTAACTTTCTTCCACTCTGGGTTCCATCCCTCCCTCTTGCAGTAGTCTAGAGCCCTCACACATTCTCCTGGCCTCCCCAGCATCCTCCACTGGGTCCATGCTCCTGAAGCCCCAGTGCATTGCAGCGATATTCTGAGGCATGCCTGCTCACTGCTTACCCATCAAACCCATGCCATTCTCTCCCACTCATCTTTTCAAATTGACTTGCCCTGTCATCTTCTTTGACAACAGTTTGATGATTGGCTCATTGGGATAGCATTCCTCTGTTTTCCCTGGAGTGTGCTGGTAATTCAGCAACGTTGGTCAGTGGAGAGCAGGAAGATGCCAGAAGAGTTGGGCATGGGCCAGGGGAATGGACTAGCTGTTGAAGAGGTGCCCTGGGGCTCAATTTACCATGACCAAATGGCAGAGGAGGGCCTGGCTTCTGTAGGGCCTCTGGTGTCATCCAAGTAGGTCTTCGGTATGGGAGGGGTAACATCAGAGCTCCAGTCTCAGCATCCCACATGGAGTGATGCAGTAGCCTCTGGTAACCTTCCAGGGCTCCTGTTCTCTCCCCACAATCTACTCTGCAGCCAGACACCTTGTTCTCAAACCCAGATCTCACTGTGTGTGAAGGGATTGTTTAAATCCCTTCACTTGTGGTGAGCATATTGAGGATATAGTCAAAGCTCCTTAAAATGCACCGGGGGGGGGGGGGGGCCTTTATGATGTAGCTGCAGCTTTCTCCTGCGGCCATCACTCATTGTTTACATTTCCCACAGGTTCTCTGTTTTTTGTCACCTCCTATTCTTGCTGATGCTCTTTCCTTTGCCTGGGATGGCCATTTCTTCCCTCCAGACCTCCAACCCTGAACTGCCTGCTAATCCCTATTCATCTTTTCAGACTCAGCTCAGGCCTCACCCCCTTGACAAAGCTCTCCCTGGATGCTGCTGGTTGGGTTTGAAGCACCTCTGAGCTCCAGTAACGCACTGTGCTGTCTCCCCTGAAGCATGCACTGCACTGCATACTCATGGCCTATTTGTTAATTTATCTCCCCTACTAAAGCATGAGATAGTTGAGGTCAGCTACTGCCATCCTCATAGGCACGTACATGTTTGCTGACGGGCTGAATGAGAGAAGGGAAGGTGTGCAGAGTCAGGCTTGTGACCGAATCATTTTTGGGTGTTTTTGTGCAAATTGGGCTGAGAGATCTAAGAGAAGCATCACTAGCAAGAATAATGCAGGGTTTCACTGTAGTACAGCACAGAGTTCAAAGCTGTCCCCATTGGGAAATAATAGTGTAAATCATGCAGGAAGAGGTAAAACTAGGGGCATAGACATGCCCAGATGTGGTTGGGGGTGGGGTGGAGGAAGGATCTGCCTGAATGAGTGGCTGTCATCCCTGCCAGAAGAGCTTGGCAGGGCTGGCCCCAGGGCAGTGGTCTGGTGAACCTTCCCTAGTCATGGCAGGAGAAGTCAGAGGTTCTCCTGGAAGTCACAAGGATGATAGATGGATCGGATGTGTTGCAGGTTCCTGGGCTAGTTTGGAGGATGCTTGTGAGTGGGAGACCTCTTTCCATCCTTTCTGCCTACTTCCATGACTGGTCAACCAGCAGTCTGCAAGGTGGCCTTGTCTTTTAGAAGTTGTACCCATTAGAATGTGATGAGTTCAATTGGTCATGAGCCACTTTACCACCTGGGGATCAGGGTCAGATAAGAAGTTTCCTGGCAGCGGAAACTTCATCTTCCAGCTGCCCTTCAGTATCACCCAGGCTTCCGAGGAAGGATGACCAGAAAATGGTCATGGCTGTCACCCATGTGTGTCCTTCAGGAGTGAGCCAAGGGAAGATGGTATACAAGGCTCAAGGGGAAAACAGGGGAAGTCCCATAAGTTCCCTGGGAGCCACACATTTCTCTGTATGATTTTGTTTCTAAGACCACAGATGCCTTTCTGTTTTCTCTCCTGTTTTGTTTTTTAAAGTGGTTGCCAATTTATTCTTTCCCTGAAAAATGCAAACTCCCAGTTTCCCAGGAGTAAAAGATTCCAATTATGCTGGATGCTTTGAAGTCACAGCAAATTCTATTTTAAAATAATGAAACAGCTCCATATTTTTACATATCTCCACCAATATTTATTCATGATAACTGTTGTGCCGAAACTATCCATTTGTTGGGAGGCCAGTTTGCCAAGTTGTCCTCGTGGGGCGGTTGCTGTGAAGAGAGTCACGGGAGATGGTTCACACCCTTAGGTTCTATAGTCCCTTAACCAGGTTCTCTGAAACGATGAATGTTGTTTTACAGAAAACAGAATTCCATGGTTGGTACAATCAAAACACTTAGGTGGTTGTTTGATTAAGAAATGGTTAAGGAACACAAGTGGGCCTCTCTACTTGGATGAAATATACTTCTCCTTAAACCTGCAAATTGTGAACTTTAACACTTATACTAGAGCCACAGGGACCAAAGAATTAACCCAAGCCCCCTGAGTTAAACCAGAGGCCAAAGTTTACTACAGTTCCTGTGCGCCTTGGGACTGTGAGTCTTGTTAGTGGGATTCTGGGAATAAGTGAGAATTAATCATCAAACCTGGTCTTTTTGAGTTCTCTTTTGTGTGTACCCAAGTTTCGAGACATTTATTTGATTAAAGACCCTTGGCATAAGCCTATGAGCCCTGTGGCCACCGTCTTCCCGGAGCCCTGGTCATTAATTTCTTTTCTCTTCTTCTTGAAGGGAAGACAGAAGGCAACTTTTTAATGACTTTGAATGTTCTGGTTAGTTTAGATCTTGAAGTATTCCAGAAACCCAAATCACTGAATATATTGCTGCATAAAATAAGGGAAAAATGCTAAGAGAAATTAAATATATTTTAAGGAACTCAACCCCCAAATTATTGACATTTTAATTCAAATTCATGTTGGTATGTCTGTTCTCCAGCAGCAGCAAAAGACATAAACTCGTTTTATTTGTTCATAACTTTGTGCTATAAAAGACATCATTATTAACAGTTTTGTTCAAATGGTAGCATAGCCTCCAAGTTTAAGAGCCTGGAAAAGTAAAGAGAACATGTGGAAAATTAATAACATTGTGAAATTGTGTCGGATTTGTATATAATTCTTTTTGCTCCTTGAATACGTTCACGTGTTTTCATCTCACAACCAGCCTGTGAGATAGGCAGAGAGGGTTTTTTGATTCCAGTTTATCAGAGCTAGAAGCTGAGGCCTGGAGGGTTAAGTTGCATGTTAAGGTTACCTATGCTGTAAGTGTGAGAGCTCCACCCAAAGCAGGGCACCCCATATTGCCAGTTCCATTCTGCCGTCTGGTGGCTCTTGGTCCTTCCAGACTTGCTACCCCTACCCTGGGGCAGTTCTTCGTTCCTAGGACACTCATGTCATCCTCCTAGTTGATCTCCAGTTGTCGTCTGTCCAGTTTTCCATCGCTTTCCTGTTGTCCAGTAGACCTGAGTCCTCCCCTGGATGACAGCCAGATGACTTCTTCCTGGAGCACATCCACCGTCATGTCGTCACCAACTAGAGAATCTCCAAGGACTTTCTTTTGCCAACCACATTAGTCTTCACAACCTCCCTCTGACTCTAAGGCCCTCCCCTCCCCCTGCCTAGCACCATCTCTTTTCAGCCCTGCCTCCGCCCGCTCCTTGGGGGTCCTCCAAGCGCCGACCTGAGCGATGTCTTCCCTGAGACCCTCCCCACTTTGTGCATGCATGTGCTCCCCCTGTAACTCCTTCCGCTGTCACTCTGGAAAGTGGCCTGTGCTCCTGGGCCCCCTTTAGATGAGAACTTTCCTAATGAAACCATCACCCATTTGTCTTCTGTTCAGGGATCTCTTCTCCTTTAAACTCTATGGACATTTGGATCCATATCGTGGCATTGATCAAGCAGCCCTCTGCTGTGACAGTTTGAATGGCCTTATTTCCCTTAGTTGAGTCTGTGAGCACCTAGAAGGTGGGAACTTAAGGATAGAGGGACATATAAATTGGGACACCAGCCTTGGAGTCAGACTCACCTGGGTTCAATCCATCTCAGTTCCCCTACTTACCAGCCAGACGTTAAACCCCAACTGGAATGATTCACTTGGGTGACTTAAAAACAGTGATGTCTGTGTCCCTCTTTTGTCCCACTTTTGGTTTAATTTTGGGCTATGGTGTGACCTGGGCATTAGGCTTTTAAAAAGCTGTGCTCAGTTGATTTTAATGAGCAATAAAGTTTGGCAGGTAGGTTAAAACTTACTCTTGAACACCTCCCACCCAGAGCTTTGGCATTGCGTGTAAAATGTCTTTAAGGCATGTTCTCCATATGCTGCCGTTAAGTGCTGGCCGTTACAATTAGGATTTGATTTTGTAACCTCCTCGGCACCTAATACAGTGTCCTGAATAGAGCAGGTGCTAGAGTTAGTTCTGAAATATTCACTGTAAGGAAAGGATATGCCTTTGTGACTGAGCTGTGATGTCGGTAACCTCTGCTGACCATCTCGGTGACTGCGTGTATCACGACTGGCCTAAGCTGTTGTGAGCGACCCGTGCTGAGCACAGCTGCGGTTTGCCACAGTGGACTCTCCGTCACAGAAGACGTGATGGGATTTCTACCGAGGATGTACACTGCAGTTGCTCTGGAGGGAGCTGATGGAGTACTGATGCTGTCATTTCCAAGAGGACCTGTGGCCTCTGTCTTTTCACTGGGCCAGGAGTGGTCAGTGGTCAGGAGAGGATGCACAATTTAGAAGCAGCTCTTGAATGTAATGATGGGATTTGGCTTCCAGAAACTCTCTAGTGAGGGTAATGGGACCCGTCACAGGCCTGGCATTTGTCCAGTGTCAGGCACATTGGGCAGTGTTGTGGCGGCCCATGGGCTTCGTGAGAACTTGGGTAGATGAATTTGCTGGTGAATTGTTGTCTTGAGGAAATTAATCGAAGGGAAGATTATGGTTCAGAGTGATCAGGCTTTCCTCTGTGCGTTCATTTGCTCTCTCAGGACCAAATGGCTATTCGTAGTCCTTTCTGATGCTAGAGAAAAGAAATGACCACTGAAGATTTTGGATTTTAGTGCTGCTAAGTGAAATGCATATAGACCAAATACTACCTCTGATTAGGAGGTATATTGAAGAGCTTCAATGCTTTGCAAGGCTGAACAGAAATGCGATGAGAAGCCTCATAAAAGAGCAGTCAATTATTTTAAAGATGAGTTGGCATCTTTTAATTCCTCACCAGATAATGAAATATCTATTTGAGCCTGAGGCTGTTGTATCATTTCTGGTGGATTCAACAAAATTTATTCAGCAATCATTTATCGAGTGCTTCTCTGTCTCTGGCCCTGTGCTGGGGGCTGGAGATATGTAGAGCGATGAGCCACAGTCGCTGTCCTTAGAGAGCTCTCTGTCTGCTGGGGGAGGCGAGCAGTGCAGGCTTCCTGGAGGAGGTGTGGCCTGGGCCAGGCTTGGAGGAAGGGGTGGGTTACCCAGGAGGGAAGTGTTGCTAACGGGGGCTGGTGGGGGGGCGGCATGCAGTCCCGTGTCTGTGTCCAGCTGAACCGGGCTCACCCAGGAAGCCAGCACTTCTTAAGTGGGCGTGCTGGATTCTGAGTCCATGTGGGGCTGCAGGCAGCAGACCAGGCCCACGGCCCCTGGAGTCCTGGAGTCTTCCTGGAGACAGGGGCTTGATGGGGCCCTGGGCACAGAGGTTTCTAACCTGGTAGGTTCCCATTTATCCTTCCTTCAGACCTCGTAAAGTGTTTCTGTCCCCTGCCCTGCCTCTGGGCTGCAGGAGAGGCTGTGCGTTATTATGAGCATCTCTGGGGACTGAATTCTCGGTAAGTGCCTCTTCTAGTGGGATGGGAAGAGCTGGCGCTGTGGAACCAGGCCGTGGGCTGCACACGCGTCTCCGCCACTTGCTGATGGTGTCATCCAGCTTCTCAGTCCTGGTTTCCTCATCGGGGAAATGAGGGTCTTTGCAGTTGGTCTCAGGCTCCTAGGGAATCCATGAGCTCATCTAGGAACCCCTTAGGAGGAGGCCCGGCTCACTGCAAGTGCTCCATGGACATAGCAACCCCATGATGACGTGACAGGTCCCTGGTGAAGGGGACATGTGACAGGAAGTGTGGGACAATGCTCGGGGTGCCCCATCGGGATGCAGTCCCCATGAGGAATGTGGGGGTGAAATTCTGGGGGTCCCCTAAGAGATGTGGGGGTGCAATGCTGGAGGTGCCCCATGAAGAATGTGGGGTCGCACTTGGATATAGGAGTGTGTGGATTATAGAACCATTGTGTTCTCCTGCTTGGCCCAGGGTCAGCTCCCAATAATGTTCATTGACTGATGAAAGGATGAATGAATGAATGAATGAATACATGTATGAATGACAAGTCAGAACTAGACCTCAGGTTTATTTATTAATTTTTTTTGCTGGTAATTTGTTTGCATGTCTGTATTGTTAGTAATTAGTTCTTCATTTAGTTTGCCTTGAAAAATGAACAAAAGAAAACCTACGGAGTTTTATACTGGGAGTACGTTTGACCACTGGGCCCAGACTGGTGTGTAATCTGTGTTCACAGTGAGCTTTCCTGGCCGATGCCCAGTGAGGCTCTGCAGCCAGGACTCATGTTCACGTGCGGCGGAGGCTCTGAAGTGCCCCTGGCAGGGGCTCAGGCTGTCAGTGTCCCCTCCTCGCAGGAGCCACACCTCTGGGGCTGGCTGGCATTTAAAGAGCAGGCAGCTGTGAAGCAGGGCTGGGTCTCTGGTCCTCCGAAGCATGCAGTTTGAGCCGCAGCCTTGCTGGGAGCTGGTGTGGTCACTGGCATGGACTTAGAAACTCAGTAGAGGACGAGGGGGCCTGCCTCAGAGTAGGTTCCAAGAGCCCCACGGTTTGGACCAGAGGTGTGGCGTTGGGCGTGAGAGGCACCGGAGGGCTTGTCCTCAGGAACGTGATGTTGCTGGTCTGCGACGCCTGAGGCTGCAGTGGGCCTGGGGCAGAGGGAGGCAGGAACTTGGGGATCCAAGGCCCTTCCCTGAATGGGAAGGAGTGGGCATTTCTGGGAGCTGATATTCTCCTCTCTGGCGGGGCTCAGGGTCCCGAAGCAGAAAGGGTAGGCAGGCGGTTATGTAAAGAGGGAGGCGTAGCGTAGAGTGCGCAAAGTTTGGTCCCAGGTCTCGGGGTTGAGGCCGCAGAATCATCCGCACTAACCCTGTCTTTGATGTCCTGGCCCCAAGCTGCTGATTTTGCAAGATACGTGCACGCCCCGAGGCACTCGTTAGCGTGGGAGAAAGCCATTTGATCTGCACAGCCTGGGGGCGCGCCTCAGTGGCAGGGTGATGCTGTGGGCTTCAGGGCCTCGAGAAGACACTGTCCGGTGAGAACCATCTGGGGACAGGTGTCATAGGAAGGACTGACATCTCCAGTTCTCTGCACTCAGCCGAGGCGTGCTCATGCCTTCAGCCATGGACTCTCTCTCCCCTGCCCACGTCTAGATGTGCTCCAGTGCTCGTGGGCAGGCCTGCTGGGGGAGTGACGCATCAGGGCTGGTTTGGCCCCCCGCCCCCACTCCCTGCAGGCCACTGTGTGGTCTCCCTAGAGCTCCGGGAGTGTTGGGGTGTCTGCTGGAGAACAGAACGTCCTTCAGGGGAGTGACACTGGCTGGATTTACATCCTTGTAAATGTTTCACAGCATGTGTCACACTGAGTAAATTGAAATTGGGCAGGAAGGTTTTAACCAATTCATCAGTCCAAGTAAATCCCTGTTAAGAGGTAGAAATGAGCTCTTATGGTGATAATAGCCATAGGAAAATAAAGTACAATAATATTCCTCTCTTTCCAAATTGCATAGAAAATCAATTGCTGGTTCCTTTCTAAAGACCCTGACATCTTGTGCTGTAATTTATTCTGGGAGATGGGGCTGAGGGGTGGTGACCTGCTGGTGGCCCTCTGCCGGTAGGGACATCTGTGATTTTCATCTGACAGGTGAACTGGGGAGGGGGTGTGGGGATGGGGGCTCAGCTGGGTCGGCAGTGGTGAGACCCAGGACTGCAGGTGTGTAAGGAGAGGGTGGAAAGTGCTGCCCGTGTCCCCCACCGCCCCCCCCACCTGCAATGCACAGCACTTGTTCTACCTCACTGGGTCCCCAGGATTCTTGGGTGGTCTGGAGGAGCTGATGTGCCACTCTCAGCAGATAGGGGGTCTGAGACCCCCAGTGGGGACTCCAGCTTCCCGGACACCTAAGGAGGGAGTGACACGCTCCGCCTGGGGAAGCTTGAGGAGGAAAGAGTCTGGAACATTCTGAGGAAGCAGCAGCTTGGGCAGAGGAGGTGGCAGCAGGGTGGCTGGGGGTGGGAGGGGAGGGCTGCTGTGGCAGTGCTGTGCGTGACTGTCCACTCCCTCAAGACGAGGGCCGCCTCTGCTGTGTGCACATCTGCGCAGCGTAGGTGCTCGCTGCGTGCTAGCGAATGGATGAATGGTGCTATTCCCGAGGTTAATTGCAAATACAAAGCAGGACCATGATGGGTCAAGGCCGTTTTCCTGAATCAGGACTCAGGGACTGGTGGGAAGGCTTCAGAATAAGATCTGGGAGGTGTTGGTTCTGAGAAAGGACCTGTGATGTGTGACCCTTAGACACAGGGGTGATAGGAGTGAAGAGCCTCAGCCTTCTCACTTTACTCCATAAACCACCGACCATCAGCTCCTAGTGGCTCCTCTGAAGGGTGGAAACGGGGGGCATGGTCTTGCTTATGCTGTGTCCTCACACCCAGGCCAGTCTGGCCTGCAGCGGGGCCCGCTAAGTGCTTGTCAGATGGGTGATGAGGTGGATGCACAGTTTCTCACCTGCTTTCTGTAGGACCTGCCTCCTCGCTCAGATCCAAGCAGTCTGAGCACTGTGTGGGGAGCTGGCGGATCACAGCATGGTCACACCGTGGCACCAGCACGCCGCTCCCCACCACAGGCGTCACTGAGGCTGGGGGCGTGGCGGGCACTGTGCTGAGCACTTTGGCACCTTTGGAGAGACCGAGGCTGGGCCATCTCGACTTTCCCATGGAGTGAGTTCAAATCAAAAGACCGAAGGTTGCATCTAACCCAGCTACCATGACCCGGGGGCGCAGATTGTGGCTGAGAGCAAGTAATGCAAGCCTCAGAACCTGGCCAAGACTCTCACCAAATATTTTGCAGAACAGTCAGAGCTGAGAGGTCAGCCTGTAAACTGCAAGACTCTGCTCTTCCAGCCGGGAGGTCAGGAGCCCTCCCCAGCCCCCTGCGGAGGGCTTCCAGCTCCTTTGCTGGAGCAGCGTGAGGCTTGGGAGATGGTGCACCAGACTCCCGTCCTTTGGGCGCACGCTGAGACGAAGCCCCATCCAGGAAGGACAAAGGAATCTAAATTTACCACAGGCATGCATATTAAGGGGAGAATTACTAACCTTTGCTGCTCAAGGGAGCAACTGCCGTATGCAAGTGTGGGGCCCGTTGCTGCGTATGCATTCTGACAACAGTGCTGGGAAGTAGGCACTTATCTCCTCTCAACGTACACATGGGGGAAATTGAGGCTCAGAGGACTTGAACAACTTGCTTGAGACCATCCAGCCAACGAATAGTAGGGCCAGGATTCACATGGGAGTCCCACCTTTTCCACAGTGCCCAGAGTGCTGCTCCTGAAGCCCCGGGAGGTGTTTGCCCTGCAGGGGATTGCGTGGGTCAGAAGACATAGCAAGGGCCAGGCATCCTGGCTCAGCGTGCAGCTGTGGTGCAGCCCTGCCAAGTCGTCTCACCTTTCCCACCTTCTCATCCCACATCTGTCAAGTACCAGCACCAAATGTAGTGGCAATTGAAGACTCTGGGTGTGTTTATATATGGGCATGCATATATTGATGTGAGCATGTGTGTATGCATTTGTTGGCAAGGTAGAGACCTAGAACTCTCCCTGGCATTCATACTTCTAGAAGGCAAGCATGCCATCTCTACCGTGGCAGAACTCCAATAAAGATATGCCCACCCCTTCCATCTGCTTCTCTTCCTGCTCCTGCCAGTTGCCGCCTGGGCTAATGGCCTGGTGAGGACCTGCCATCACTCTGCTTACAAATTGGAATCAGTGGGGGAGAAAAGACAAAACCTCAAGCTTTACGGGTCCTACCTTGCAGTGTTCACGTTTGATTTGCAGGTGAGGATGGAAGACAGAGTTATCCCTGTTGCTTCCTCGTGTCTTCTTGGGCCCCTTAGCTGAGTTTTCAGCTGGGTAGTGCTTCAGAGCCCCACAGGCAAGCAGGCTGAAGGCTTAAAAGAATATAAAGAGTGGCAGGAGAAAGGAGAAGAAGGGGCCCTGAGAAAACCAGTTCCCAGTGGGGAGTGCGCTGTGAGTAGGATTGCCTCCTGCCCAGCACACTTGGGCCCAGGCCCCAACAAGAGCTCCCGAGTCTCACCATACTGCCTTCTCTTCATGTTCCTACCAGATCCCAGAGTGGTCTTGAGGAAGTTGACAGCATTAACCTTGAATAGTGTCGTCTGGTGTGGATTTTTATACCTGTGCCCTTTTATCCTTAGCCCTGGACCTCCAGGGAATCTGCTAGATTAAGTTTTGGCATCAGGAATCCTAACTCTGGGCTGACAGCCATTCTAATCCACATGCTTTGTAGCATTTCCAGGACCCTCAGTCGTTTCCCTTGTACTGATTTTTCTGCAGGTCTTTTTGGCCTGGAGGCTGGGGTTGTTTGCTTGTGCCTGGGCTGTCTGGCACTGGCAGAGAACATTCCTGCAATTGCTTCTGCACACTGGCAAGGGTGGAGGTCAACCACATTATGCTTTATTCTTCACCTGCTGAGAAAAATATAGCTTTGGAATTGGGGTTATTTTCCCATGCTTTCTGCTCAGCATGTTCTTAATATTTTCTTTGTTGACCTATTTCTGTGACACATGGTGACCCAGGAGGGAATTGACATTTCCAGCCGAGGTTGGGGTTCGGTTCTGAGAAAGTCCCCCCACCCTGGCTCCCAACAGCAGCATCAGCTTCTGGCAAACCTGTGTCAAGTACACACACCAGAGGAAGGAAATGCGCAAGGTTGTGGGGACAAAAGGGACATTTTGTCTTAACGTTTTCAGAGCTGGAAGCAAAGACAAGCAAGGGATCTTCCGAGTTCTGCTATTTAATAGTTAAAAAAACTTGAGTTCAACAAAACCAAATATCTGCTGCCACCTGGAAATGTGCTAGCAAAGAAAACGGAGATGACTAAGAAATGAATGAATTTTGCTCTCCTTGGCTGAAAATTGGCAGCACAGTAGGGAAAATGTCCACAGGAAATTTACGGAAGCCATTCATTCATTTATTCTGTCTTAGTTTGGGTTCACCAAAAACTAGACCCCGAGACAACAATTTGGGAGCAAGCACAATTGTTAGGAAGTGATCCCAAGAAACACAGTAAGAGATTGTGGGAGATGAGCTGGGAAAGGAGAGAAGTCAATAAAAGGGTTTATTAGCAAGACAGTTACTGGGTCCCAGCTGGGGGCAACTGAGGCCCAAACCTGGTCCCCTCTGGGGACTTTGTGTGCCGTATTTTAGAATTCCCCTGAGGAGTGAGGGGACACCCACTCCTATGCTGCCTTGGTGGAAGGTAGCTCCTGGGCTGCTTGTTAACCCCACAGAACCTCTGGCTTGCCCTCGTCAAGCTGGAGAAGGCCCTTGGGTGTATGCCGTCCATGTGTGGTCACCTGGGGGTAGGGCCCGGGGGTTAGGGCAGCGACAGCAGCAGCTGCACACACATGGGCACGTTCCTTGGCTTATTTGTTCATGTATGAAATCATGTGGTCATGTTTTTGCCAGTCATTAATTCATTCATCAGAAGCACAAGGAGCGCTGATTTGGAACCAGGTGAGAAGACAAGACATAGGAGGCTGTGGATGTTTAACAGTTCGGCATAAGGCCAGCGAAGAGCATGGAAGGCTGGCAGAGAAAGCAGAGCCTGAGGCAGTTCCGGGAGCCTGGAGGTCAGGAGTCATGTCCAGGCATTAGCACCCAGAGGTTGCTGGAAGCCTTGGACTCTTACCGTGCTTCTATTGGCACAGAACCCAGTCTTAGATGCTAGGCAGTCTGAAGCCTGCATTGGAAGTGGTAGAGAAGCATGGTGCCCGGGGCTGGCATTTGAAGGTGCGGTTTGACTTTTTGAGCTAAAGTGAAGCTTTCCTCTAGTGTGCTGTGGGGAGGATAGGAGAAGAAGCTGCGCATTCTGACCAGGACAGGCAGCCAGGCTCTTCTGGCTGGGTCAGCCAATTGCCAGGCAATCCCCTGCAGTGGTGCGAGGACTTGCTGAGCACCCCCAGTGAGCCGGGGCCTCTGCAGGTGTGTGCAGGGGACTCCAACACCTGCCTGCAGTCACCTCACAGTCTGCTGGGGAGACAGAAGCAGACCGAGTCATGCACAGGGGTTTGTGGTATCAGGTCCCCCAGGCAGCATGGGGTTGAGAGTATTGTTAGATGGTCGCCTTTGGAAACCCCAGATGGACGGGAGGGAAAGCCTAGCATATCCTTAATTTCCAGGGAGCTGCTAACAGGTTTGCTGGAAACAAAAGACTATGACCAGTTATGTTTGGGAAGTGCTGTGTGCTGAGTGCACGGCGTATATACGTCCTCAAAGTAGAGGCTCTGAGAAGTCCTGCAATGTAGAGCCAATTTTGGTTTGTTTAAAACACCCTTTCCAAATTCCATTGGTTATAATACCTTTTTCTTATGGGATAACTATAAACCTGTTTTTGAAATGCTGCTCTGGGAATAAGATCACTTTTCTCACTAAAAACCTACTGATATGTAAGGACGGGGGAGCAGAGTAAGAAAGGGTGAGCGTATGTACTTCAAGTTTAGAGGTTTAGATTCTGCTTAGTCATTTATATTGTTTTGCATAGAGCATATGTAGAACACAAGAGAGACAAATTGAGACAGTTATCAGGTTTCGGAAACACAATCTATTGTACATAAATGCAGAAGTAACTATAGGCATCTGTGTGAGTGAGCAGTGGATAGTGTTTTTGTAGTCAAAATCATGTGATGCTGACTTTTGAACTACCCATGGTGGACGATATGTGTGTTTGTGTGTGTGTGTGTGTGTGCAAGGAACAGAGAACAAGAGCTAAATCTTCATCTTCCAAAGTGGAAAGTTGACAGATAATGCCTAGATGTGAAAAATGAGGTAGTGACACAAGCATGTTATTTAGAGACAACAGAGGTAAATAGTGAAAGAACTAAAGTAGTTAAAAGCAGTTGCCTCTGGAAAGTAGGAAATGGGGCAGAGCGAAGGTTCAGGATAACTGCTGGTTTTTGTAATAAGCCCTCTGGAAATATTTGACTTTTAAAGCTATATGCCTGCAGGGTGCACGGGTGGTTTAGTGGTAGAATGCTCGCCTTCCATGTGGGGGACCCGGGTTCAATTCCCGGACCATGCATCCCCCCAAAAAAAACTATATGCATGAAGAACTTTAACAAAAAAGTAATCACAAATTAAAGAAGAAACAAAATCAACAGTGGGCGTGTAATACCTCTTGGACGCCCCTGCTCGGGCCGCTGGTGGCAGGTGCCACTCTGGAGGTGGCAGGTTCAGTAGGAGAAACGTGGGCCACTGAGGACAATGGTGATGCAGGAAAAGGCAGAGGACGGAACCTGTCCTCAGACTAGCACCAGGGATCCCCGTTTGGAGCTTTCCAAAGAAACCTGGTCTTCAGCTACTTGAACGGGGAGAAAGAAATGGGCCAAGGTCGTTTTGTGTACCATGAGCAGAGAGCTATAAATGATGGATGACCGCGAATTGTGCTGCATGCATGCAAGGCATCCTCAGTGAGCTGGTGACATGTCTCAAGGCCCCACTGTGCGGAGTGATGGGTGCAGCTTTGGGAGTCCCCCCACCCCAGGGAGGCGGGCGCGGCGTAGAGAGGTTGGGAGCCCTGGGCACGCGCTGCAGACGGGCCTAGAACTCTGCTCATTTATCGTGGATCAGAGGCCACTGCAGTGCGGGCCTCAGAGGCAGATGGTTAAGAGCTCACGGTTTCTTGTTTGTTTATTTTATTTTTTATATACCTTTTTTTTTACAAGTTTATTTTCTACTTGTGAAAATAACATAAACAAAAAAGCAATGCATTTCAAAGCACACTGCAACAATTAGTTGTAGAACAGATTTCAGAGTTTGATATGGGTTATAGTTCCACAGTTTTAGGTTTTCACTTCTAGTTGCTCTAAGATACTGGAGACTAAAAGAAATATCAGTATTATGATTCAGCAACTGCACTCATTTGTTAAACCCACCGTCACCTTTGATCTTTCTCCCACCCTTTAGGGGTATCTGGGATATGCCCATTCTAACTTTTTCCTGTTGGAAAGGGTTGTTGATAATATGGGATAGGGGTATGGAACTAGTTGATGTTCTAGAAAGGCTGGGCCCTCTGGGTTTCAGGACTTACCTGGCCTAGGAACCATCTGGAGGTTGTAAGTTTCTGGAAAGTAATCCTAGTGCATGGAACCTCTGTAGGATCTCAGATAGAGCCTTAGGTGTTCTTTAGGGTTGGCAGAAATGGTTTTGGCTGAGGTTTGGCAGACCACGGTAAGTAGTAATATCTAGGTGAAGCTTGGGTGGGAGCAGCCTCTAGAGTAGCCTCTCGACTCTATTTGAACTCTCTCAGCCTCTGATACCTTACTTGTTATATTTCTTTTCCCCCTTTTGGTCAGGATGGCATCATTGATCTCACAGTGTCAGGGCCAGGCTTGTCCCTGGGAGTCATGTCCCACATTGTCACGGAGACTTTCACCCTGGGAGTCACGTCCCATGTAGTGGGGAGGGCAATGATTTCAGTTGCAGAGTTGAGCTTAGAGAGAGAGAGAAGAGCCCACAGTTTTCTAGGCCTGCCACCTCCCTTGAAAGTACAGGTCCCCGTGAAGCTTTTGTCACTGCCTGTGCTTCAGGACAGCCGTGCCAAGCTTCCATTACTTCTAGTTTCTCCTCCGACAGTTGGAATGCCAGACATTAATTAAATGTCTCAATTTAATTTGAGCTCAATTTTCTGGCTCTATCTAATTAGAATTAAATGGTGGGAGAGGTTAGGCTGACTAAATCAAAGGAACAAAAGGAGTTCAGGCTTCCAAGTTGTGTCCCTGCATTTGCTAAATCAATTTCAATTAGCTGCTCTGTGAAGCAAGATGGTCATCTTTTCGGAGGGAATCTTTCGCTTTTCCCAGTTATCCGTGTTAAGTCTGGGTCACCCCATGGTCCTGAGATCCTCTGTCTTACTTGGGCTCACACTGCATGGGGAGCAAGTACAGTAGTGGGGTTTTGGTCTGGGACTCATGGGGAGAGAAGGCCATTCTCTCCCCCATTTCCCAATGGCTGCCCTTCCCTGCCCTGCCCTCTCTTGCTGATCAATATCTGTCCTCAGTTCCGAGGGTGGGAGAGCTGCCGTGATGGGTGAATTATCTTCCCTGCATTGGCAGAGCAAGGGAGACTAGACTGTGCCATGAGGAGCTTGCTAATTCAGCCAATAATAATTTATTTGCTATCCAAGAGAGGCCCGATGCCCAATGGGCAGCTCTTTCCAACTGAATTAAGTATTCATCAGTAAATTAAAATATACCTCAAATTTCTTGTTTGTTTTTGATTGAATGTTTATATTTTCAGGTATCATTATTAATATTATAATATTTTTTAGATTATAGCCAACCAAATGAATTTGTCACCTACTCCAATTTATATTTTGGAGGGGTCTTTTAGTCTTACTTTTTGATGCGCTTATACTTACAAATGATAACTAGTATATAATATTAAAACTAAAACGTCTTAATTTTTTTTACTTACAGAATTATCATGGGCTTCTAAGTTTATGTAAAACTCTTGTTTTATATTAAAATTCTCCTGTGGGAGGCCTAATTTTGGCTGAATGATAGTTGTAGCTAGTTGGAAATGCTAGAAAGTCTTTGAAAAATTCTTGGAGACCCTCCTTTATTTGACATCTGCCAACTTAAAAACTTTCATAGACATGAGAAAGCCATGCGCTGGGCAAAGCCTTGCCAACGCTGCTTTCACTAATGTATATTCACTAATACTGGTACTGGGAAGATCCCCTATGCATTAATTCAAAGAAAATTGTGTATTTTTCTTGCTGTGCATGAGGGTTCCATGTAGCAACAGAACTCCAAAGCGGTCATTGATGTTTCAGAGACAAGAGCAACAAATAAAAACCTTTGAGATTGACTTTCCCTGTGCAAAGTCTGCCTCAAGTATTTCTTTCTCTTCCTGTTACTGGAAGGATTTGGGGTTGGTTTTGGCATACTATACCCATTTATTTTGATCACTGGGGCTTCATTATGTATGTGTTACTTGCCTTTAATAAGCAGCTACTCATATAGAAATCTATTTACGAAAAGAATGGACTCGGGGGAAGGGGGGAGAAGGGAAGGGTGGTTCTTATCTGATTAATATAATCTACCTCCATTAAAATCTTAATTAGAAGACAGTTTTTAAGATGTGGGTCTCATCTGGAGAAAATATGCCTAAAAGCACTCTCAAGAGAGAACTGAGCTTTTTCCTTAATTCACCATCATGACTTGGTCCGTATACTTATTCAAAGACCTTGAACTAATCGCCTGTTTTAACCCTACAGTGTTGAGAGCCTACATGCCATTATATTAGGAATTTGGGGGATGAAGAAATGATTTATCCACTGGATTTCTGAAAGTATCAATTTATATATGTAAAGTCCATTTTTATTAAACCTTAAAATACCTGTGGTGTCAATTCCTTGGAGAATCAAAATGCCACTTTTCCTTCATTATGTTGGAATATTAAACCATGGTACAACTTAATGTGTAATTTTTAATATATGTTGAAAATCAAATTTCAGATTATTTAGAAGGTACTGTATATCTTGTTTTATGTTATGAAAGTGCTTTACATTTTAAATGGGAGTTTGCCAAATCGATAGGATGTTATTAACCTTGGATATTTGGAGTAACATGAAATTAAAGCCCAACAGTCTGACACTTTCTACAACTGAATATATAAAGCAATATTATTTCTTAATCATTAGTAATTTGATTCAGCTACCCAAAACGTTCCCCTTTCATTCTATTTCTTTATTTTTTTTTTTGCTCTTGGTCCCCTTGCAAAACCAAAAGTAAAATTTACTGGAGACAGTCCACAAATTGATTCATTTCTTTAATCAGCCAGGCCATGGGTTATTGGTAACAATGGCATAATTGAAAATATCGGCATGGAAGCTGAGAGGGAAAGCACAAGGGGGCTGGTAGAGAAATGTGTTTGAAGGAGCAGTGACACAGGGGATTGCAGAAGCCAGCTTTGCAGGGGATAAGAGATTCATAAATCCTAATCTTAGCCAAGAGCCTGGGTTCTTACTCCAGTCACTATTTCCCAGGACCGTCCCCAGTCGCGGAGGTTGCAGATTGCAGTGTCCCTCACTAACGGAGAGTCTCGGCAGAGATTCTGCTCCAAAAGAGTAAAAGACCACCATTTAGAGATGTGTCTAATCACTCTCTCTGCTTCCATTTTCCCTTCACCCATTCCGATTTATCTGTAGCCACATGCCACGAAGATTATTCTTTATTCACTGTCCACTGTTACTGGATTTCTCCTCAACATTTAATATAGTTGGCCACGCCTTCCTTCCTGAAACACAGCCTTCTCTTAGCTTCTGGGGCACCAGACGGCTTCTCCCACCTCACTGCCCGTGCCGTCCCACCACCTTTCCTCTGTCCTCCTCCTCTGACCCTTTCATGTTGGGTTCTTTGGTCTCTGTCAAAGGTGCTCTTCTCTGCTCTACCTACATCATCTCTTGGTGATCACATCTGTCGGTTGATGACATGCTTTCAGTGCTGTCCATAAGATGAAAACTTCCAAAAGCTATACCTCTAACTCCAGCCTTGTCTATGCAACTGTCTACTTGATATTTTCAGTTGGATTCCAGTTGAACACATCTCTTATTTCTCTATTCCCCACCCCAACCCCTAGCAAGACTGTTCATTTGTAAGTCTTCACCACCCGGTTGCTCCAGCTAAAAAACCCTTATTCCTCTATTGCATCCAAACCAGAGGCCATTCCATCAGCTTCACCTCCAAAATATGTCCCAGATCCATCCACTTCTCTCCATCTACTCTGCCGCAACCAAACACAAGTCACTGCCACTTTCTCCTGTCATTATCCATTACCCGGTATCCCTGCTGCTGCTTTCCTTTCGCTCAACAATTCATTTCCCATGGGCAGTGCTCGCTCAACATTTTTTCAAGCAAATAAGATGATATAATTTCTTTTCTTCATATCTGCCAGTGGCTGCCCATTGTACTCTCTCTAAATCTAAACTCGACCATTCTGCAAGGCTCACTCGGGCAGAGTGGGGTGGACTGAGCCTAGCACTGAGGAGACGGCTGAGGAGTTTACCATTTCTGTCCAAGTAAGAGGTAAAGAGAGCCCCAAGTAAACGGATAGACATAGAGATTTTTGAACTTTGAGCCCTCACAAAACCTCATAGGTTTTCCTGTCCCCATTATGTCTGTCAACCTTGACCAAGGGGCCTATGGGACTGTGACGTGGAGGCTCCTGATGGGGGCCGCATGGGTGTGCACACCCTGAAACTCTGACATTGTGTGCGAACGTGAGTGTGTGTGTGTGTGTGTGTGTGACTATGTGTTTGCGTTTCTCATATACATTATTTTGTCTTGGAGAGGACATCCATTGCTTTCATCAGCTTCCCAAGGAGAACTGTAATTGCTGCCACGAATAGCTTATTTGAATATAGAGACTTAGGGATAAAGCTGAGGAAGGAGAAAGATAAGGGTCTCTCGGTTGCTCTGAGATTCCTTTGGGGTCTGTGGTTAGGGCTGGGTTGCCGCTAGGTCCGATTCATCTTATACGCCCACAGCACCGACCAGTAGAACGTGCTGTGGTGCTGGACACGTCCTGGACCTGTGCAGTTCAGTGTGGTACCCACTAGCACTGGCACACTTGGAATGTGGCCAGTGCGACTGAGAAACTTAATTTTTAACTTTAACTTTAATTAATTTAAATTTAAGCAGTCACACATGGCTAGCAGCTACTGCACTGGACTCTCATTGCCCCAAGTATAGCTGGTCATAAGTTAATTATTCCTGACCTTGTTTGTCCCTCTGACCTTTGTAAGCTCCTCAGCATTTCTCACAGCATCTTAACCTGGGCAGTAGATGGGACATATTTTCTCCTACGAACTTATTGAGGAACTAAAGTTGCGTTTGCGTGGTGCATTTGGCTTTCCAGGAATAGAACTGAACTTTATAGCGTAAGCTCCAGAATGTGTTGAGAAACTTAAAGTAAATTATTACGTGTGCACAAAGGTTTTGTGCTGTGAATCATTACTGTAATTATTAATAATATTAATGTTATCTCGTTCATTTTCACCCACCCCTTTGAAGGTGGTGTGATCTGGGTCTCGGGCTGGCTATCATGTCCGACGGAAGTGGCAGCGCTGGGCTTCTGCTCCTGCACCCGCCGGCGCCCCCCCCCCCACCCCGCACTGCTTCCCTGCCCTTGACACTGGGTCCAGTGCTCCATGGGGAGCGGGTTTTGTTCAGTCCATCTCTTGGGCAGGACAAGTAGACTTCTCTCAGGTCTAATAGCAGAGAGTGGTTTTCTCTCCCCTCCAGCCCCGAGACTATAGGGCCTACAGGAGATTTTTTCTGTTGGTCTGGTGGGATCTCTTTCAGTCCCGATTTTCCTTACGGAAATGTGCAGTCCTGCATTGCTTTTTGGGCTCAGCCATGCCACGGAGCTGTCAGTTCAGGGTGGACGGCTCTTCCCTGGCAGTATGAGAAGGTCTTTCTTCTCAGCCACGTCTCTGGCGGCTCAGCTCTGGCACTCGAACACGGAGAGCCTGGCGGCTGGGTGAGTTGGCAGCACTCGTTAGTGCTCTGGAGGTGGCTGTGGGTGGTGTGTAGGTGGCATCGGAAAGGCCCTGGAGATGCCTGAGAGACAGGGTTGGTGTGAAGGCCAAGTATCCACAAGGAAGGATGCATTTTGATCGCTCTCAGTGATTGTTCATTTGTAGCCTCTTTGGCTTAAGAATACATCATACATGAATCTTTTAAAACTTTTTGTTTTGAAATAATTTCAAACATTTAGGAAGTTGCAAAGATAATACAAACCCCTACTGAGAACCCCACCCTACCCCCCACCCCTACACCCACATCATCACATTAACATTTTGCCACGTTTGCTGTCTCATTCTGTTATCTGGAAGCAGATTGATCTTGACCCATTGATGTCAGCAAGATTTGCCCAAGACTTGTCAGTCACGGACAGATATAAAATACTGAGCCATGAATGAACTCATCAGCCCCCAATCAGCAGATCAGGAAGGTAATGTCATCATCCACATTTTACCGAGGCAGAGACTGTGACTCAGCAGCGTGAAGTTTCCTGTCCAAGGTGACCCTGCGGGTCAGTGGGAGCTGGGGCTCAACTTGGGTGGAAGGACTGAGAGATTGCCACCTGTCCCCGAGAAGGGAAACCTGGGGGTAGTGATCGGGGCTGCGTTTCTCACTGCCTTGATTAGGCCGTGTGCGGCCACCCATGGGTGCCTGGGGCTCAAATCTGGCCTGTGCTGTGCTCGGCGTGGCTGCTCAGGCGCCCACCTTGAAAGCGTGCCTTTTCCTAATCAAGTGAAGGTGCTGGTAGCTGAGCAGCAGGAGTGGCTGTGACCTCTCGGGAGCTGATGGTTATCTGCGTGTATTTGCTGAGGGGCTGGAAGGGGCAGCTGTGGCCTCTCAGATGACTTTGGGTGACCAGTGGAGACCATTCTGGGGGCCTTGGTGCCCACCTGAGCAAAATGCAGACAGAAAACGGAGCCACTGACAGCAGAGAAGCTGGCTGAGCCATCCTTCAGCTTGATCCCCAAATCGTACCCCTTTCTCACTGTTTGAGTTTCTTTCCAAATGCCTTCCTGCCATTATGTCATTGGTTTGGAACTTATACTTTTTATGGATAAGAGATATTAAATGGAAAAATAAAAATAATTCCTCAAAGCCATTTTTCTACAAACTGTTCAATAGCCAGGGCTGCTGTTGTTGCAGTAGAATGTAGGTCCCGTCTGGTGGCAGGAGATGTCCAGCTGTCCTGCCTGCAGTGTCCCTTGCCCTCTTGGCGAGGACTTGCTGAGGTGCCAGGCATGCTGAAAATCAAATTGCACCCCTCAGAAGCAGTAGGTTACTCCCCATAACCCCTGGTGAAATCAGCTTCCGAGCTACAGGAACTGGACTAACTTCAATAGGCTGCTTTTGTTTTTTGTTCTTGAAAGCCTGTAGCACTTCCTAGCAGCTGTGGCTGTTACCCTGGCCTGGAGTGAAAAGAGGGGACGAGGGGGCTGTCTCTCACAGGCAAAAAGGAGTACGGATCCAGATTCTCAGAAACAGAGAATGTTCTGGCCAGATTCATTATTTGGCATCAGAAGACCAGAGTTAGATATTTTCCAGAGTCTCTCATTTTATTAGTGTTGTAAAAAAAAAAAAGGCATTTTCCTAAAGATGGCTTAACAGGAGTGATACTTTGCGAACTGTGGGCATTTGCTGAACAGGGCGGGGCTGGGGCTGAAGTATTTCCTGCCCTCACTGCCTGTGTTTGTCCTCTCCAGGCAGCTGTGACTTACAGCCGTCCCCCAGGGCTGCAGACATTGCCGTCACCTTGTTGGGTCTGATCTCCCTTTATATTTCATGCATTAAAAACAAACAACAAACAAGATAGAAAAAGAAAGAAAAACAAACCCTGCTTCCTTCGCCAAGGTCCCTCTCAGCTGGGTAGAATTTTCAAGTACAGTATTGAGAGAGCAAAGTACCAATCGAGTAAAGGAAGTCCCCTGCCTCCCCAGTCCCTGCCGCACGGAACTGGTGGAGCCTGGGCCATTTTGACAGTTTCTGCTTGTCGTGTTTATTGAGCATCTGCTGTGTGCCAGTTCCTCTGCCAGGGAGTGAGAGGCCGGGATGAATAAGGTGCAGTTCTTGCCCAAGATTTCCCTGTCCTCAGAGGTGGGGGTGGGGTGGGGACTAAGAAGTAGGTGGGGTTACTGGGAAGCAACCTGGCTCCTGGTCTGGGGGACGAGGCAGGCTTCCCGGAGAGGTGAGGCCTTATTGTGGTGGGCAGCGAGGCGTGAGGACAGTGTCCAAGCGGAGAAAGTTGCATGGAGCCGTCCGAGGGCGTAGGAGGGCTTGAGTGCTGGGGACTAGGATGTCCCTGTGCGGATAAAAGCCCACTGCCCGTGGGGGGGGACTGCCTAGACAGAGGAGATTTGGTATGTTTTTTTTTTTTTTTTTTTTGGTATGCTGTATGGTGGGTGTTGCATTTCTTTCTTTTTCCGTGTAAGTGTCTCCTTATTGCAGCACCATTTGTGGAGTTTTTGTGCGTTTAGTTTTTTGTTTGTTTGTTTGGAGGTGCATGGACTGGGAGTCGGACCGGGGACTCCCGCGTGGCAGGCGCGAGTTCTACCACTGAGCCAATCTCACGTCCCTCACCGAGGAGTTTTTATCTGAACAATACCCTATCAAGAACTGCCTCCCTGGGGCCTTCAGCTCAGGTGGACTTGCATGGTAATTCCTCAGCACTGCCACAACCTCTCCTCATCGGTGCAGGGAAAGCCGCTGCCAGGGGTGGCCCCACTCACCTGCCCTCCACTGTGCTCTTCAGTCCACACTCACAAGGGCCTCTGAAGGCAGGAAGCGTAGCCAGCCCAGCCCCCAGGGGTGAAAAGGGGTCGAGCTGGCTTGAGAACCCTTTTGGTGTTTCAGCCCGGCTTTTGCAGCCCTTCTTGGCACCCTCCTTTGCTTGTCTTCGCCTCGCCCTGGTGCTGGATTGACAGGCCCCTGTGTGGCCGCCTGGGGCCTCGGCCTCACCACTGCAGGGCTAAGGTGCCTCTTTCTCACTACCCATCACAGAGCCATGCTTTCTTTTCTGCACCTGTCCTCCGCATCCACCGCACTGAAGGCTTTCACTCCTGAGTGCTTGTCTGCTCCCCACTGGAAGAGAGCTCCCCACTGGAAGAGAGCTCCCCACTGGAAGAGAGCTCCTGCCCTTCTGCATGGCCTGCACCCCTTACTTCTCATGGCCCCTCTGTCCTGCGTGGCCCTTTTCCCCACCTGCCCTCATTTCCCCATGCTGTAAGGTAAGGACTGCATTCTCTTGGGGCCAAAGCTCTCAGAACCTGCACAAGTGGGCAGATCCTGGAACCTCCCAGAGTCTCTTGGATTTCTTATCTCTCCTGTAAGATACTTTCCGGCATTCATGTAATCTATGTGAAACCGAATTAACAGATTCAGAAGCGTATTAGAAAAGGTTTAAGACAGTGTCACTTTATGCACAAATTTGGAAATAATTTGACCCTCTCATTTTTTACTTACAAATTGCATAATTTCAAAGCCAGATGGCTGAACTGGACACATACTCTGTGTTCACCCTTTAACTGGCAAACAGAAATTCCCTGTTCTTTATCCGCATCCTGTGCATCCTTCTGTTGTTTGCATGCATTGAGTCATTTTGGTAACCATTCTGCATTCAGTATTATTATAATTGGAAATCTCTTTTTTTTTTTAATATCCTATACCAAGCGTCCATTAAGGACCGTCGCTAGTGCTGGAAATTGCACTTGAATATCAACATCGAGAAGCTAGACTAGATAAAATGCTGTGAAGAGGGAGTGCACAGTGGTTCAGTGGTAGAATTCTCACCTGCCATGCAGGAGACCCTGGCTCAATTCCAAGCCTGTGCACCCCCCCAAAAAACAGCAAAAAAAAGTTCAACAGACGGTGCTGCGGTAAGGAGATGTTCACATGGAAAAGAATGAAATGTGACCCCCCCCCCCCACAGCATGTCAAAAAAAAAAAAAAAGCCACAAAGAAGGCCCAGATGTCTGTGCTCACACGCTGTGCGGCGATGCCAGAGGGAGCGCTCTGTGGAATATTAGAGCTAATGCCGGGAGCATGAAAAGCAGATTTAAAATCTGCTTTTGAGAATGCCTGTGGATTTATGCTGTTCTTAGCATTGGCCTCTTAGTTGATATCTACTCCCGGGTCTTGAAATGTACCTGTTTTAAATTGTCTGAGATCTTCAGAAATGCATCCTTTGCTTAAAATGTACCTGCCCTGAGATCCAAGAAGTCAGTCTCCATGTAAAAGATGATTTTAACTTTTTCCTGGCAAGTGTGTGCGCCATCAATGAATGAGTAAATGAGTAAATGCCTAATGAAGAAGAGAACGCTTACTACGGGAAGGTCCAAGGTGGAGACCCTACCTGTGTGTTGTTAAACAGGTAGATGTTGTGTGACTCGGGTAGGCTTTGGAAGTTGCTGGATAGGATGCCTATGGGGTTTTCACTAGAAGGGGTTGACTCACGTTTCCCCCAAATGCTGAGCCTACCTTAATATGCATGATGATTTAGATTTAAATGTGTAGAGTAAGCCATTTTGTGTTCACAGTTATGCCTTTATTTTAATATGATTTTAAAGCATGAGTAGCATATCAGCCTCCTAATATAAAGTGTCCTTTTTAAAATAAAATTATTTAAATGAATAAATGGGCCTATTTAAAATAAATAATAGTACAGCTAGTTCGTGGCTGTAGTCGAAATAGTGAAAGTATTATGCAGATGACTGAATCTTGGGAAATGCCGGTTTTAACTTATTTAGGTAAATATGGGTGATGGAAATCCTGCTGAGCACGTAGTGTTCTTTTGGGGCAATATATCGCATAATTAGATGTAGTGTTATTTTATGTGCAGCTAATTTCAGAAGCTAAAGCAACCATATCTATTAAATGCTATTTTATTTGATTAATAAAAATGCTGGATTGTTTTAGGATTGGATAAATATAAAATGCTAATTGGATATAAAATGCTTATTTATGTGATCATGGACATTGTTATAAAACTGTAAGACAGTTATTACTGTTTAATATTGCTTTAATTAGAAGTGCTCTTCCAAAAGTTAGAAGGGAATAGTTTTCTCCCCGTAGTAGTTCCTGAGGAACCAATATGATGTGCGGTGAGATCAGAGGTCAGAACACAACAGGGAGAATTTTCTTTTCCCAAGGAGGATAAGGCGATGTTAAGTTGTACTTTTGAAGGCCAGGGATTTAATAGGTTGCCATATAGTTGTTGCATTTCACTTGACATGTGTTGACTGTCCCCTCTTGCAGTCCTCTGTGAGATCCTTTGGCATTATCCTGGCGTTTAGAATGGCCAGGACAGTCCCAGCTGCCAGTGATACAAAACTTACACTGAATACTCAAGCAAAGAACTTAGAGGTTCACATAATGAAACATCTAAGGGTGGATCTCAGGCATGATTGAATCCAGGTGTTCAAGCAGCGTTAACAAACAGCCTTCCCCGTCTCTCAGCTCTGCTTTCTTGTTGACTCTCACGGGTTATCTCTCTTTGGTAGCCTCTGGCAGCTTGAGGCCAATATATACCCAGTTTCAGGTCTATCAAAAGGAGACTTTTACTCAGCAGTGTTTTCTATATCAGTTTTAAAATTGAGACTCATCAGCCAGGCATGCTTGCCATGTTACAGTGGGGTGGGGAGTGTATCACTTGTGTGGACTGACAGGAGTGCCAAGGTGGTTTCCAAAGGAAAATAGGGGGCGTGTTCCTAGGAGAGTGGTAACAGACAGCTGTTGTACCCTTAAGGGGCTTTCTGGCAACTAGGGAGAAGGTGTCCTTGAGCAAGACTTTTTCTGAATGGACAAGCATGGAGAGGGCATATTTTGAAGATCAGAACATCCAAAGGCATGTAGGTAAATGAGGATGGAGTGTTTGGAAACTACATGAAATGGAGTTGCTAGGGCAGGGATCCTCAGAGAAGGGCAGGGTTGGAGACGGGTCATATCAGTATCTGGGAATTAAAGAACATACCTGCCTGCTATTTGACAGTTCCACACTCTTACCCCAGGAGGTGGTGGGAGGTGATGAGTGATGGGTAAGGAGCCCTGGCTGGAGGCTCAGAGTCTGCCTTTGCAACGCTCAGAGGGGAACACTTGCCAGAGCCAAGCCCTGGTGCAGTAGTGCTGGCCTTGTGTATGATTGTCCCTGTGGGAAAAAGAGAAAACCTGTTCATTCATTCAACAAGTACTTACTGAGCACCTACTACACACCAGGCCCCGTGCTGGGCTTATTGAGCAAAACAGAGCTCTGCTGCCACTCATCTGCTGCATCACCAAGTATTTATAGCATGTCCTGGCTACCAGTGACCCTGTGAGGCGTCATGGAGGAATCAGCTAAGAGAAACGGGATCTGCCTCAAGGAGACCTGGGGAGAGAAGATGCACAAGGGGCTGCCAGTAGCGCTGGAGAGGAGAAGGGAGTTCCTGAAAGAACCAAAATTTGGGGAGTAGAAAGGCTGGAAAGTTGAAATTGTTCTCTTCTATACCCCTCTGCTCCTGTTCTTTGTTTCTGACTTCTCCTCCTCTTACTTCCCAGCAGCAGACAAGGTCTACTCTTGAAAGAGGAAGCTCAGAAACACACAAGCTTCCATCAGGGTTTGAGACTAAATGTGGTCTAGAGACATCCTTACATTACTCCTCCCCCACCTGCCCACACCTGTGTCCCAGGCTCTCCTGGGCCCTTTGAGGTGCTCTCCCTTGCATCCTATTGTATGAACAGTAAATAAGACGAGTTCTTGTTATCTTGAACAAGAACTGTCCCTCTTCCCAAGCCCATGAATGGTTAGCACTTGGCACCTTGATTAGGCTGTGATGTCTGGTCTGGATTGGGGTTGGGGAGGGGAATCACTGCTAAAAGCCTCGGACCAGCGCTTGCTTTCTCTCTCATGCCCCCATAGGGAGACCCAGCCTGGTTTTCCCTCCTCCTTTCTTATTCCAAGACAGTCTCTCAGTGGATAATTTTGGCCAAATCCCTTTTCTTGGATCTGGTAGTCTCTCGCTTTGTACCTGTAGAGGTCCTAGAACATCTGAATTATCCCACGATTCAGCTTCATGCAGCTCTAGATCCATGTGGAAAATGATCAGGAAGTCAGCAGCATTTACTGAGCATATGATGCCCCATGCACTGCCAGGCAGCAAAGGTGCTGTACAGAATGATGAGAGGATTCCCTTTTCACTGAGAAGCTTACAAGGGGAGGGGACCTCCTTCCTACTGATGTGTCCCCTTCTTTTCCATCCTTAGGATTCTAATGTCTTTCCTGAAAGAGTCAGGTGTCAGGATTGAATGACTTTGCCTTTGAACCAAAAGGAAGAATCCTGCCACACTGGGGGCTCGGGCTTCATCTCGCTCACCTTTGCTCAGGTGCCTGTTCTGAGCTTTGGCTCCAGCTTTGAGGTGCTTTGGGGGAATTTCAGGAGTTTAAGGCTGCTGGTAGCAGCCATGGCCTTGGGTTCTCTTTGGCATGCCTTTGTCTGGGCTCAGGTTCTGTTCGCACTGAGTATCCACGGGTGCCCTGGAGGAATCCCATTTCCTTCCTGAGGCCTGAATGTCCAATTTTCCTTTAGGCGCCCCAGATGACCCAGTCACCCATGAACAAGAGATATTTTTTTGGGAAATTGGTTTCCATTTCTAATCTCCACACCTCACAGCATAGTATATATCCCATGTGTCAAGTTACACATTCCGTTGTCTGTCTTTATTTTCTCTCCCGCTCAGGAACCAAGGGAGGCAATGGGCCTGCACCCGGGGTTCTGTCAACCAAGGCAGCTCCTTGGCAATTTTATGAACTTTGCACCCTAATCCATCAGTAGATTTTTCTCCTCTCTCCTTGTTCATGAGGTTTTGACTTCTCTGAAAAATTGTTTGCAGTTCTGGACAACCTTGATGAGGTTTCTGTGCAAAGAGCTCACCCACTCTTCTGCATGCTTCATCTCAAGTAACGATTGAGATTGCTGTGTGGGGGAGGGATTTAAAGTCTTGGCGGGTAGATGGCGGATATTTGTCATGACCACAATGAGGAGAAGTCGTCCTAGGGAAAAGAGGGCAGCCTGACTATCTGCTGTCTGTGTTCAGGAGTCCAGGGAGCCTTCTGGCTTTCGACCTCCCATCTGCAGTTGTGCCCATTGTAGACAGGCACATGGTCTAGGCATTTTTTGTTTTGGTGATTGCCAGTATTCACTTGCACCTGAATCCCAGATTTTGTTTTATTGGATCCCAGTTATAGAGAATTGGAATAACCGTAGTTCTTCTCATGACACTGTTAGGACACACTGGCCCTATTTTCTTTTGTTTATTTAAAAAAATAATATAATAAACCCCGGGGGCCCACAACCCAACTTGAAAATAGCATTTTACCAGTACTTTACATCTACCTGTGTCCTCTCCATCCATCCCATGTGTCTGCCCCCCAGCCCCACAAAGGTCTCCACACTTCCAAAGGCTGTGAGTATTATTCCATTGTTTGTTCTTAAAACATTTTTATCACACATATGAGTAACTAAACTGTGTGTTGTTTAGTTTTACTTGTTTTGAACTTTTATAATAAGAAGATGTCCTTCTTGATATTGTCTTTTGGCACTCTTTTCCCCAGTAAGCATTAAGATGTTACTGTGTGTATCTGTGGGATAGTCCAGTGTGTGAAATGTCCACACTTGGTGTATATTGCTGTTGACGGACATCTACGTAGGTGATTGCCCAAATCTATAAGAAGATAATGCCAGATTGTTTTTCAGAGTAATCATACCATTTCTATTCCTACTGGTAATGTATAAAGTATCCTCATTAAACTGCACTCTCTCACACATGAATTATCAGGCTTCTTGTTTTTCAAGCTGAATGAATATGTGATGAAATCTCATGGTCTCAGTTTTCAATTTCCTGATCACAATTAAGGGTTTGTATTTCTTTATGTGCTATCAACTATAAGTGTTTCTTCTTCTGTGAAAATACCTGGTTATGTTTGTTGCTAATTTTCCTATTAGGCTGCTTGTGTTTTTCTAATTTTTGTAGGTGCTTTTTATGGATTCTTGATACTAATCCTTTGTTGCTCATGCGCTTTGCAAATATCTTTTCCTTATCTTTTCCTATTTCATTATCTTTTTATGAATAAAAGTTTTAAAATTTTAATGTCGCAAATGTATCAGTTTTTTATCTTTTATAGTTGAAACTTTCAGAGTGTTGTTTAAGAAATCTTTTTCTACCCCAAGGTCAGAAGAATAGTCACCTATATATACTTCTTAAGTTTTAAAATTTTGCTTGTGGCATTTATGTTCTTAATCCATCTGGAGTTGATGTTTGTGAATGATACGAGCTAGAGAGCAAGTGTAATTTTTTATATCTGGAAAAACAAACTCTCCCAATCCACTGATTGAGTTGTTCTACCTTTCCCCTGCAATGATCATGCTGCCTCTTTCACATGTTAAAATTCCAAACCTGTAGGAATCTCTTTTTGGGTCTCCATTCTGGTTTGTCATTTTTTCTATTCTTGTTCCAACACCGTTATGTCTGTTTTATTAGTAGGGCATTTCCTTCCCTTTGATCTGCTTCAGCAGCAGTGTGGCTCTCAGTTGGCCAGGGCTGTGACACATAAAGCACACCAAGTTGGCTTAAAGAACAGGAATTTGTCGTCTTATGGATTTGAAGGCTAGAAGTCCCAAATAAAGGTCTCAACAGGCCATGCTTTCTCACAGAGTCTGGCATCCTGTGCTGGCTTGCTGCCATCCTGGGGTCCCTCGGCTTGCATCTCTGCCTGGTCACATGGTGATCTGTCTCCTTGGTCTCCTCCTGTGGCTTTCTCTGACTTTGGCTTCTTCTGACTGGTTGCGCCTGAATTTTCTTCGCTATTTATAAAGACTTCCTGTCATGCAGACTTAGGCTCGCCTGATTCAATTTGGCCTCATCCAAATAGGATCTTAGAAGATGCTATTCACAAATGAGTCCACACTTAACCTAATTATAACATCTCCAGACGTCCTGTTTACAAATGGGTTCACACCCACAGGAAATACAGGTTAAGGCTTGAACGTGTCTTTTATGAGGTGCGTGATTCAATCCCTGACTGTGCTTTGCCCATTTCTCTTAAATGTACATTCAGAATCAGTGTAAGTCCCTTGAAAAAGCTTTGCCGTTTTGAATGGAGTTGTGTCAAATGTATGGATCAATATGGGAATATCAGCTTTTTGAAAATTAAAACTTCCTTTTTATAAATAATGGTATATCTCTTGATGAGCAAAAGACTCGGGGTTTATGATTTTCTTAGCACCCTGGATTTACAGGGCACGTATTTAAGGGACTGTACTGGCTTTTCTTCTTTGCCACTCAGACATTTGTGCAGAATTAGATGAGAAAAAAATATGGCAACTTAATGGGCATCTGGTGGTCAAAATCAGCAAGATTGTGAGAATTAAGATGGAACGGTATCAGTAGAATGGCTGCAGCTGTCTAGCTCAGAGCTGAGCCTTGATAATTGGGATCAAGCATTGTGTAGGGAAATGAGCATTCCTGAGCTTAGGAGTCAGACAGTTCTTTTTTTAAAAAAAAAACTTTTTTTTAATTGTATAATTTAACATATATACAAAGCAAAGAATGAAAAAGGCAACAATTTTCTGAGCACTCTATAACAAGTAGTTACCGGACAGATCCCAGATTTTGTCATGGGCTACCATACGATCCTCTTAGATTCTTCCTTTTAGTTGCTCCAAAATATAGGAGGCTAGGAGGAATAAATATACATTTTTTTGTGTGTGATGAAATAGATTTCATCACAATCTATTTTTCTTTCTTTTTGATAAAAAAGCAGCATATATACAAAGAAAGCAATAAATTTCAAAGCACAGCATAACAATTAGTCGTAGGACAGATTTCAGAATTTGGTATGGATTATAATTCCACAATTTTAGGTTTTTACTTTTAGCTGGTCGAAGATACTGGAGACTAAAAGAAATATCGATTTAATGATTCATAGAACTCCACCATTACCTTTGATCTTTCTCCCACTGTTTAGAGGTATTTGGGCTATGGCCATTCTAACTTTTTCATGTTGGAAGGGCCTGTCACTAGTATAGAGTAGGGAGATGGAACTGGCTGATGTTTGGGAGAGGCTGGGCCCTCCAGGTGTCAGGGCTTGTCTGGTCCAGGGACCCATGGGAGTCAGACGGTCCTTGCTTTGCCTCCTTCCACCTCCCGACTGAGAGGCCTGGAGCAGTGCGTTTCCAAACTCAGTTTCCTACATTTGAATGGAGGTTGGTGATACCCACCTTCTGGTGTGTCTGGAAGGGTTTGTAAGGCGTGTGGTGTCTGGTGCTGGGTGCCAGCAGATGCGCAGTGAAGCACGGTCAGGACGGGGCATGGCGACCTCTGCTCCGGCCTCAGGGACCGCGTGGCCCTTCCCATCAGAGTCCTGTCGTGCGCCCTGGCCTGGCCCCGAGTGGGCTGGTGCCACTGACAGTCCTTTCCCTTCCACTGATTTCCTGACTCACGTTCCAGTCCCTCCCAGAGGCTACACGAGGTGCAGTGGGTTTCTGGAAACGTTGCGGCCAATTTAGAATGGCCTTAACTCCGAGGGGACGGGCAGGCACCTCCGACTTAGGTTTCCTCTTCTGCTGGGGCCTCGTGAGTTGCTGTCAGGAAACCTCCAGTGCCCGTGCTCCGTCGGCCTGCCCGGGGCCCTGCCTGGCTGCGGGCAGACGCTCTGCCGGTGCCAGCCCTTTGGAGAGCTGCGTCTCCAGGCATTGGCCCCTGAGGCCGTTTCTGTGGTGATGTCCTGAGGTGCCCGCGGCCTGGCTGCTGGGGAAGCCAGGAGCCAGGAGCCCGTCCATGCACCGTCTCTGACCGCCTCGGGCCCGGGCTGCACCTTCACCTGGGCAGCACGTTCAGGGGGATGCTGAGCCTTGACGGGGGCCTTTGGGGGGCCCACTCAGAGACGGGGGGACTCAGGTTGACCTTATAGGGCCCAACGGGGTAGGGCTTCTGATTGTCTGCATCTCAGCAGGCCCGGAAGCTCTCATTTCATCCTTAAACCTAACATTTCTTATTGACTTAACTTCCATTAAACACGTGAAAAAGTGTAACAAGGAAAGTAAATGCTTCCCACTCTGTCCTCTGTGTGAATTATACGTATGGCACACTTTGAAGTGTAGGTCTTTCCTCCTTCTGCTTTTCCCTGACTCTTTGTGGTTGCACAAATGAAAGGAAAGAGAACTTGATTAGTGAGAGACTGCAGTGAGCTGGAACGGGCACGTTGCATGCCCATCTCTTTTAGGCTTCCTGTCCCCCTGTGGGGTAGCCGTGGTCAGCAGCTTCGGTCTACTTGCATGTGAGGAAACTGAGCCTCAGAGGTTGCTGAGCAAATTTAGCTCTACGAGTGTAACAGGTTCCTAATGTAGCCACACACCACAGATGGCCTCTTGGGCTGCACTGGGAGATGACAAAGAAATCATTAGCTCGATGGCCTTGAGGGCGATATTTAACCAGTACTTGTCTTAAAAGGTTGTTGTGATAGATGAGTTAATATACACCTGAAATGGTCATACCACATCTTTTCTCTAGTTTCCTGTCCTATACCGTCTCTCATTGCTCCTGAGAGCAGAGAAGGCCAGCCCATGAGTCGGAATCCTCATCTTTCCGTCTTCCATGTGGCCAAGGGCTTGCGGACGTCCGCACCTGGTGTCAGGGCCTCGATTCCAGGGCTCTGGGCATTGGCCTGTGACTTGATTCTAGGGCTGGTAAGGTGAGAGAGTTTGTTGGTCTGCAAGGTGGCTGTGAAAAGCAAGCAGTTAACACTTAAAATATCCCGTTTCTTTTAAAAATATGAAAGTATGATGTTGGCTTATTTATCACCAATTTGCATGTGCAGAAACTGAAGGGTGGAGGAGTAAGGCTAGTCACCAAGCACACACCCTCTCGGCCCCTCTGAGAGGGGTCTGAAGTTCAGCCCAGGCCTGTCCAACATCAAAAACACACTGAGGCCCTGATCACATGCGTGCTGGGCCTTTGGCTGTTTCCCACACGTTTCTTGTGCTCTATTCTTTATCCCCCATTGTTTTTTCTGTCTATACTTATAGTGCAACCATCTTCTAATCTTGTCTCATGCTGTGTCCAGTTTGCTGTTAAGTGTACCTGATGTGTTAATTTCATATATTTTATATTTCATTTCTAAAATGCCTTCTAAAACTGTTTTCATGGATTCTAATTTCCATCTCAGTGCTTTATCTTTTCATCCAATTTGTTCATCTTTTCTTCTATTTACATTAAGACATTACAATTCTTTGAAAGTCTTGTCCGCTAACTCCAATGGCTGGATCATCTGAAAGTCTATTTATATGATGTTGTCCCCCTTGATAATTGGTTATGTTTTCCAGCCTTTTCCTATGTTCAGCAATTTTAAAATTATATGATGGCCATGATATGAAAAAATTGTAGGGGCTCTAGATTTTATTTCTATGAGAGGGGACGCCCCCTTTGCTCTGCTAGGCAGATAAGGGAGGAAATTATCTCAATCTGATAAAAATTAAACACATACATTGCACACCAATCAGTGCTCACAACCTCCTGAAGTTTCCCTAGTCAGACAGCCTTCTTCATGGCAACGATGAAGCTGCTGCTTCTTTTAAACCAAATAATAAAAAAGTACCTTCATTAATATGCAGTATCTTGTTTATTCACAGACTTGAAACCAAAGAGAGAAATGGAAGTTAACTAGTGGAAAAGTGGGTTCCTTAATGCAAACAGATGACTAGAAGACACGTCTGACCTGGGTTTCCACTTGGGGCAGGTGCCATTTGGAGATCTCCCCAAGGAGCGATGCAGACATTGATAAAACTGGCTGTGGGAGAAGTCAGTGCCATTTGAATCCCAGTGGGGTAACCCCAGATGGCAGTCACCACCAACAGTCACTCATGGGGGCAGTGGGGAGGGTGACCCTCTGTGAGTATTTTGTAGGACCCCCTTTGGGGACTCTCTCTGATGCAGGGACCAATCAGGGAGCTAGTTCCCTGCCGCTCTCCTTCTAGCAATTTACTAACACAGTGAAACTGTTTACCTGGCATCAGAGACTTGGAGCAAATTTCTGAATTTTGGAAAATGAAGAAAAAAAATCTAGCCAGACCCTTACACAAAGAGAGGGAAAATCCAATTGTGCTGTGCTAATTTGGCTCTGATCTGTGGCCAGTTCATAACAAGACCCACTGGATATGTTTGTTGGTCTCTATGGTATTTATTGTATGAGCATACAGAAGGTATTGAAATCTAAAACAAGCTCCTCTCTCTCCACATACTGACTGTGTAATGTATATTCCATCCACTGGTCCATTGGGACCTTTTTTGAAAGTTTGTGATTCATAACCTATGATGGTTTGACTTCTATCTCCTATCCCTCTTGGAGAAGTGCAGGAAAGAGGGAAAGGCTATTCCTGGATATCACCACAACTGGGGCACTAAAGCTTCATGTGGGTCCTGGGAGCCCAAGGCTAAATGAACTAAACACCGCCATTAGTGTGAGGGTGGAGGGAATGCTTTGCAGATGGAGACCAGTGCCTTGTGATTCCTTGGCTATCAGGGCAGCTTCCAATACCCTTGTGTCACCACATGCATGGACTGATTTTGTCTCCCACCTCACTTGAAATCCTCCAAGCATGTGTCTTGATTACTGGTCTCCCACTCATCTCTTTTCCACATGTTCTCACTCTGCTGTAACCTTGGCTTCCCTCTCTGATCTTGGTGTTGACCTAGTCTCCGACTACATTTCTCCAAGTTGCCCTAAGCAGTTCTTCCAGGCCCCTGGATTCTGTCTCACTCTTTGCCCTTTCAGGAAGATGCTGCTCACCAGGATTCAGCACACACAACCCCATCTGCCTTTCTTTGTGTCTCCTTTTAACCCCATAAAGCTTGTAACTGTCAGCTTAGTATATGCTCATCCTTGATCTGCATGCTCAATTCTTGTCTTTGAGTAGCTACGTTCTATCTGAGGAGACAAAAGCTTCCCAGCTCTTATCAAGACAGTACTCTATTTAATTACATGCCGAGTCCCACTGGGTCCCTTGATTCTGTCTCACCCCTTTCCCTTTCAGTAAGATGTTGCCTCAAGTCATGCTGAGTGGTGTGCTGCTGCTAAGTTCTAGGGAAAGGCTGATGAAGAAAAGTTAATGTAGTTTGAAGTGGGAGGAGAAGACTATCTTGACCTGGGATGTGTGTTCTGGTCCACTGTGAGACTTTGGCCAATGCCATTATCAACTGGCAGACACAAGGGTGTCAGGCAAACAGCAAAACAAGGAAATGATGAACAAAGTTGTAGAAAGGAACCAACCTACACGTATCAGAGTGGTGATAACTAACAGTCTCTACTGTTGACAGCTTCATCTCAACAGTACTGTACATTTGATCTTGTCTCAGAGCTAACAGTATTTAAGTTTAGTCATGCTACTGTGAATATTAGCAAAATTATGACTTAAGATCCAGAGTTGATATGTTGATATTCAGTATGGCATACACATTCTTGAAAAAAACAGCTCCCAATTAAATCCATGTTGAAGTTTCCTGTTTTTTTCAGTGGTGTTTCCATGGATCCCTGGGTGTTAACGAGACTGTGAGATTCATGAGCAGATGAAGAAGGCTGACCGATGACTTTAAATCAAAATAGACAGTTTTTTTTCCTGTAAGATATTTTGTTTTATTCTTTTTGTAAAATAAATTAAATTACAAGAAAAATTCTTTTGGCCAAAAGCTCATAATTATCTTTCTTCTACAAGTTTAAAATAATCTTATGAAATTTCAGAGCTTACCAGGCTTTCTTCAGTATGTGAATCCTCTAGCTGGGAAGCCTTTCCTTAGTGTTTGGGGAAGCATTTGGTCTCCACAACCTCTTCCAAATCCCTGGGAACCTCTGCAGGCCCCATGGGATCCATTCTTGATCTCTCCACTGGCTGTAAAGTACATCACCATGCTTCTTCCATGTTATTTGCATCCTGAACAAGATACATAGTAGATGGTGTTTTCTAATCAAGCATGGCCCCCTTTACTGTCTCTGGAATTTTTGAGTTGTGTGTTACTTGGTATGTTACTTACTTTTTGTGCCTCACTTCTCTCATTGGACAAATAAGAAGATGCCTAATTACTTATAAGAGTATTATGAGGATTGTATATAATTTTTAAAAGTGCTGTGATTGGTATATTATTCACACTCAATAAATAGCTATATAAATAGGAACTAGGGTGAGATAAGTGAGACATCACCTCAGGGGCAAAATGCAGCGGGTCACCAAAAACTCAGAAATCAAGATAAATAATATTTCAAGCAATATTCTTTTTAAATATCAAAATTAATGCAAAAAGCCTATGAGGAACAAAACGTCAACATCTTAAATAAAGACAGGATTGGTATTGCTAATTTTTCCTTTGCTTCGAGCTCCAGTATCACTCAGCACAGCACTGATAGGGATCTGAAATTACATACTCATGTCTAATCCTGCCTCTGTGGGCCCCTTTATTCCTCTTTGGCCAACCAAAGTCCCTTTTTCTCTATTACCATTAGGGATCTGAAAATGAGATTGAGTAGGGCAGGGGGTTATCCATTTTGCAGGGATGATTTCACTAAGCTATTGGGTGTGTGGGAGAAACAGCATTGAGGAAACCATGGGTGTTTCCAGTAGTAGGCAGGCCTGAGTTGAGGCTAAATAATTAGGGACATAAACCTGACCAAGGCTCTAGTAGATGGGTGTGAAAACGGGATCCAAGGGCGCAGGAGGGGCAGGTGTACTGGCAGCTGGTCTGGTAGTAAAGGCATGAATGGTGATGATGAAAGCTTGTTGGCCAGGGCTTCATTTGAATGGGGCAGTCCTCTCCCTTCGCCTTTCTCTATTTCTTCATTTTTTGAATGTAATTTTATTGAGATATGTTAGCATACCATGCAGTCCATTTAAACTATACTATAAATGACCCACAGTATCATCACATAGTTGTGTATTTATCACCAAGATCAGTTTTAGAACATTTGCATTACTTCAGAAAAAGAAATAAAATGAAAAAAGAAAACCCCAAACATCCCAATCCTCTTACTCCTCCCCCCCTTACTGACCACTGGATTGCACTTGACCCAATTTTAAGACTTAGAGTAGAAGTCAATTAACCGAGACAGTGTAGTATTGTCAGAGATCGCCAAATAGATCAGTGGAACAGAACAAAAAGTTCTGGATCTGCAGCCAAAACTAGATCCACATAAATGCAGGCAACTGCCTTTTTTTTTTTTTTGGTATAAAGTTAGACAACCATTATCAAAGATTGGGATTACTGGTTTACAGTTCAAGAATTTCAGGCATTTCCTGCTGGCTATTCTAAAACACCAGACACTAAAAATAAATATTTGTATAATGAATCAGTAGTCAGTCATTTGTTAAATTCTAATTTCTTGGTTACATCTCCTTCCTCTTATTTAGTCTTCCTCCCAATTTTCAGGAATATCTGGGAAATGACCATTTTAACTTCTTCATGCTGGAAAGGCGTGTTGACCTTTTGGGGTAGAGGAATGAACCTGATTGTCGTTCTTGGAGATACTGGGATCTCTGGGTTTCAGGACTTAAGAACTAGGATTAATCTGGGGCCTTAAGTTTCTGAAAAAATTAACCTACTGAGAAAAAACTTTTATAGAGACTTCGAGCCCAGCACAGTCCCTAGGGTTTTCAGGAATACTGTTGTTTGAGGGTTGGCATACTGTGGTAGTTTGAAAATCTGGCTAAAGCTTGCATAAGAGTAACGTCCAGAGTGACTTCTCAACACTATTTGAAATCTCTTAGCCACTGAAATTTTATTTTGTTCCATTTCATTTCCCCTTTTTGATCAAGAAGGGATTCTCAATCCCATGATGTCAGTAGCAAGCCTATCCCTGAGTCATGTCCCACATTGCCAAGGAGATTGACACTCCTGGGAGTCATGTCCCATGAAGGGGGAAGGGTAGTAAGTTTATTTGCAGACTTGTCTTAGAGAGGCCACATCTGAGCAACAAAAGAGGCTCTCTGGGGGTGACTGTTAGGCATAATTACAAGCGGGCCTAGCTTTGCCATTGCAGAAATAAGTTTCATGAGGGCAAGCCTCAAATTCGAGGGCTTGGCTTGTTATATTGGGAGTTCCTAATATTTGAGAGAATATCAGAGATTCCCCAGGTGGGGAAGTTTAATAGTTCCACCTTTTCCCCCAGTTCCTCAAGTGAACTTTGCAAATACTTTTTTGTTTTCTGCCCACAATGCTCTGGAGTGTATCTGGGTATTTCATTAATCTGTACAGAATAATAAAAACTCATCCCCTGTTCTAGATTCCATGTAATTAGGTTGTTTAAATAAACTGACCAAACAGATTAAATTAGATAGTGTATGACAAATAATGTAAATTTTGGGCCAAATAAACATCTCTTCTTTTGGTTCACACAGAAGTTGAAATTTTAAAATGTACATAATAACATCTTTTCCCCTACATTCTAATTTACCTTAGTCCTGACCAGGTCCATTGTATTCATATCTCTAATTGAAGTCTGATCTCTTTCTTCAGCTTCTTTAACAGTTGCTGTATGGAATTATGCTGACTTTAAGAGCTGCTGAACTCAAACAGAGTCTCAGGTGTCCCACAGATACCCAATGTTCCAGGGAACTACCAGGTTATACTTACGGGACACAGGAGCTCAGAATTTAGAAATAACATTTAAAACTCAGGAATAGATGTGACTGTTGTAAGTACTTACAGTCTAGGTACCTTTACAGTGAACCTTATCTGAACATTTTGTACTCATTAATCATCAGTTGCTCAATCTCTGCCCACTTTCAATCCCCTAATACCCTATACTGTTTTTTTTTTTTTACTTTTTAAAAATTGCATAATATACCATATATATAAAGCAAAGAAAGAAAAAGCAATAGTTTTCAAAGCACTCTTCACCAAGTAGTTATAGGACAGATCCCAGAGTTTGTCATGGGCTACCATATCATCATCTCAGATTTTTCCTTCTAGCTGCTCCAGAACATTGGAGGCCAGAAAGAATAAATACTTTTCTATCATCACAATCGACTTTTTTTTTCTTTCTTTGTGAAAAATAACATATACACAAAAAAGCAGTAAATTTCAAACCACAGCATCACAATTAGTTGTAGAACAGATTTCAGAGTTTGGCATGGGCTACAATTTCAACATTTTAGGTTTTTAATTCTAGCTGCTCTAAGATACTGGAGACTAAAAGAGATATCAATTTAATGATTCTGTAATCATATTAATTTGTTAAATCCTACCATCTCTGTATAACTCCACCATCATCTTTAATCTTTGTATCCTCTCTTTAGGGGTATTTGGGCTATGGCCACTCTAACTTTTTCATGTTGGGAGGTCTGTCACTAATATGGGGTAGGGAGATGAAACTATCTGATGTTCTGGAGAGGCTGGACCCTTTAGGTTTCAGGACTTATCTGTCCAGGGACCCATCTGGAGGTTGTAGGTTTCTGGAAAGAGACTCTAGTGCATGGAAACTTTGTAGAATCTTATATATTGCCCTAGGTGTTATTTGGGATTAAAGGAGGGTTTCTTGTTTATTTTGGTGGTGAATGGTCTGGGACTTGAACCTTTCTTTTTTTTTTTTTTTTAGGTTTTTTTTTTTTTTTTTTTTTTTTTTTTTTTTTTTTTAAAGGAAAGACAGAGAGAAGGAAGGAAGGATAGAAGGAAGGAAGAGAGGAAGAAAGGGAAACATCTTTTAAACATTTTCTTGTTTTTATTGTATTTTGTTTCTCCGTTTTCGTTACATGGGCTGGGGCCGGGAATCGAACCGAGGTCCTCCGGCATAGCAGGCAAGCACTTTGCCCGCTGAGCCACCGCGGCCCGCCCATTTAGCTTTTTTTATTAATTAAAAAAATTAACAGACAAAACATTCAGAAATCATTCCATTCTACATATATAATCAGTAATTCTTAATATCATCACATAGTTGCATATTCATCATTTCTTAGTACATTTGCATCGATTTAGAAAAATAAAAAGACAGCAGAAAAAGAAATAAAATGATAATAGAGAAAAAAAAACTATACGTACCGTACCCCTTACCCCTCGCTTTCATTTACCACTATTTCAAACTGAATTTATTTTAACATTTGTTCCCCCTATTATTTATTTTTATTCCATATGTTCTACTCTTCTGTTGATATAGTTGCTAAAAGGAGCATCAGACAAAAGGTTTTCACATTCACAGAGTCTCATTGTGAAAGCTATATCATTGTTCAATCATCATCAAGAAACATGGCTACTGGAACACAGCTCTACATTTTCAGGCAGTTCCCTCCAGCCTCTCCGCTACATCTTGAACAACAAGGTGAGATCTACATAATGCGTAAGAATAACCTCCAGGATAACCTCTGGATTCTGTTTGGAATCTCTCAGCCATTGACACTTTGTCTCATTTTACTCTTCCCCCTTTTGGTTGAGAAGTTTCTCTCAGTCTCTTGATGTTAATTCTCAGCTCATTCTAGGGTTTTTCTCAGTCCTTTGATGCTGAGTCTCAGCTCATTCCAGGATCTTTGTCCCACGTTGCCAGGAAGGTCCACACCCCTGGGAGTCATGTCCCACTCTGAGAGGGGGAGGGTGGAGTACACCTTTCTTTATGCCAGTACCACGCTGTTTTGACCACTGTAGTTTTGCCAAATGCTTTAAAGTCAGGTAGTGTGAGACCTTCTGCTTCATTTTTCTTTCTCAAGATTTTGTAGCTATTTGAGGCACCATTCCTGTCTGAATAAATTTGATTACTGGTTTTTCTACCTCTACAAAGCAAGTTGATATTGGTATTGCTTTGAATCTATAAATCAGTTTGGGTAGAATTGACATCTTACTATAGTTAGTCTTCCTATCCAAGACCATGGTATGTCCTTCCTTTTACTTAGGTCTTCCTTGATTTTTTTATAGCAATTTCTCATATTTTCTTTGTATAAGTCTTGTATGTCCTTGGATAAATTTATTCCTAAATATTTCTTTGGTTGCTATTATAGATGGAATATTTTTCTTGATTTCCTCCTCAGATAGCTCATTACTGGTGTATAGAAACACTACTGACTTTTGTATTTTGATCTTGTATCCTGCCACTTTGCTATGCTCGTTTATTAACTCTGTGTGTAGGATCATGTCATCTGCAAACAGTGAAGGTTTTACTTCTTCCTTTCCAATTTGTATGCCTCTTACTTCTGTTCTTGTCTAATTGCTCTAGCTAGAACTTCCAATTCAGTGGGAACAACAGTGGTGACAATGGGCACCTTGTCTTGTTCCTGATTTTAGAGGGGAAAGCTTTGTCTTTCCCCATTGAGGATGATGTTACCTGTGAACTTTTCATATATTCCCTTTACCATCTTAAAGAAATTTCCTTCTATTCCTATCCTTCGAATTGTTTTCATCTAGGAGGGATGTTGAATTTTGTCAAATGCATTTTCTACATTAATTGAGATGATTATATGGTTTTCCCTCCAATTTATTGATGTGGTGTATTACATTAATTGATTTTCTTGTGTTGAATCACCCTTGCATACCTGGAATAAAACACACTTGGTCATGGTTTATAATTCTTTTAATGTGCTGCTGTATTTGATTTGTAAGTATTTTCTTGAGGATTTTTGCAAGTATGTTCATTACAGAGATTGGTCTGTAATTTTCTTTTCCTGTAGTATCTTTGTCTGGCTCTTGTATTAGTGTGATGTTGGCTCCACTTCAATTATTTTTTGAAGAGTTTGAGCAGGATTGGTTCTAATTCTTTCTTGAATGCTTGGTAGAATTCACTTAGAAGCCATCTGCTCCAGGACTTTTCTTTTGGGGGAGTTTTTTGATGACTGATTCAAACTCTTCACTTGTGACGGGTTTGTTGAGGTCATCTATTTCTTCTTGAGTCAAGGTTAGTTATTCATGCTTTTCTAGGAAGTTCTCCATTTCATCTAAGTTTTTAGTTTTTCAGCATATAGTTTTTCATAGCATCCTCTCATTATCTCCCTTATTTCTGTGGGGCCAGTAGTTATGCCACCCCCATTTCTGATTTTATTTATTTGCATCTTCTCTTTTTTTTGTCAGCTTAGCTAAGGTTTAATTGATTTTCTCAAAGAACTGTCTTCTGGTTTTGTTGATTCTATTTTCATGTTCTAAATTCACTTATTTCTGCTCTAATCTTTGTTAGTTCTTTCCTTCTGCTTGCTTTGGGGTTAGTTTGCTGTTCTTCCTATAGTTCCTCCAGCTGAGCAGTGAAATCCTCAATTTTTGCTCTTTTTTCTTTTTAATATGGGCATTTAGGGCAATAAATTTCCCTCTCACTACTACCTTTGCTGCATCCTGTAAGTTTTGATATGTTGCGTCCTCATTTTTGCTTGCCTCCATATATTTGCTGAGTTCCTACAAGAAATGACACTGGTTGTTTAAGAGTGTGCTGTTCAACCTTTGCATATTTGTGAATTTTTTATTCTTCCACCTGTTATTGATTTCCAGTTTCATTCCATTATGATATGAGGCAGTGTTTTGCATAATTTCAGTCTTTTAAAATTTGAGACCTGCTTTGTGAACCAACATGTGGCCTATTTTGGAGAATGAACCATGAACACTTGAGAAAAATGTGTGTCTGGGTGTTGTTGGGTGTGATTTCTGTAAATGTCTGAGTCTAGTTCTTTCATCATATTATTCAGAATCTCTGTTCTTGATTGATCCTCTGTCTAGATGTTCTGTCCATTGATGAAAGTGGTGTGTTCAAGTCTCCAACTATTATTGTAGAAGAGTCTATTTCTCCCATCAGTGTTGTCAGTATTTGCTGCGTGTATTTTGGGGCACTCTGGCTCAGTGCATAGATATTTATGATTGCTATGTCTTCTTAAAGGATTGACCCTTTAATTAATACATAGTGTTCTAGTTTGCAAGCTACTGGAATGCAATATACTAGAACTGGAATGACTTTTATAAAGGGGAGATAATCTAATCAAGCATCTAACCTATAGTGCTGTGCAGGGATTAAAAGAAACGGCTGCTCCCATGATATTGGATCTGAATTAAAACATGACTTTTCTGGGGTACGTAATATATTCAAACTAGCACACACAGTGTCCTTCCTTGTCTCTTTTTATTGTTTTACATATGAAGTCTAATTTGTATGCTATTAGGATAGCTACCACTGCTCTTTACTGGTTGTTGTTTGCATGAAGTATTTTTTCCAACCTTTCACTTTAAACCAGTTTTTGTCCTTAGGTCTTAATTGAGTTTCTTGTAGATAGCATATAAATGGATCCTGTTTTAAAAATCCATTCTGCCAATCTGTGTCTTTTGATCGGGGAGTTAATCCTTTATTTTTTTTTTTACCTTTTCCAGTTTTTAATAATAAGAAAATAATCTTATGCAATTATACACATATATTTATAAGTTATATATATATAGTAAATTATTTTTTAATTTTTTTTATTTTTTATTTTTTTATTAACAGAAAGAAAAAAAAAAGAAATTAACACAACATTTAGAAATCATACCATTCTACATATGCACTCAGTAATTCTTAACATCATCACATAGACGCATGATCATTGTTTCTTAGTACATTTGCATCGGTTTAGAGGAACTAGCAACACAACAGAAAAAGATATAAAATGTTAATATAAAGAAAAATAAAAGTAGTAGTAATAGTAAAAAACAACAACAACAAACAAACCAACAAGCAAACAAAAACAAAAAAAACCCTATAGCTCAGATGCAGCTTCATTCAGTATTTTAACATGATTACTTTACAATTAGGTATTATTGTGCTGTCCATTTTTGAGTTTTTGTATCTAGTCCTGTTGCACAGTCTGTATCCCTTCAGCTTCAATTACCCATTGTCTTACCCTGTTTCTAACTCCTGCTGAACTCTGTTACCAATGACATATTTCAAGTTTATTCTCGAATGTCCGTTCACATCAGTGGGACCATACAGTATTTGTCCTTTAGTTTTTGGCTGGATTCACTCAGCATAATATTCTCTAGGTCCATCCATGTTATTACATGGTTCATAAGTTTATCTTGTCTTAAAGCTGCATAATATTCCATCGTATGTATATACCACAGTTTGTTTAGCCACTCTTCTGTTGATGGAGATTTTGGCTGTTTCCATCTCTTTGCAATTGTAAATAACGCTGCTATAAACATTGGTGTGCAAATGTCCGTTTGTGTCTTTGCCCTTAAGTCCTTTGAGTAGATACCTAGCAATGGTATTGCTGGGTCGTATGGCAATTCTATATTCAGCTTTTTGAGGAACCGCCAAACTGCCTTCCACAGTGGTTGCACGCTTTGACATTCCCACCAACAGTGGATAAGTGTGCCTCTTTCTCCGCATCCTCTCCAGCACTTGTCATTTTCTGTTTTGTTGATAATGGCCATTCTGGTGGGTGTGAGATGATATCTCATTGTGGTTTTGATTTGCATTTCTCTAATGGCCAGGGACATTGAGCATCTCTTCATGTGCCTCTTGGCCATTCGTATTTCTTCTTCTGGTAGGTGTCTGTTTAAGTCTTTTTCCCATTTTGTAATTGGGTTGGCTGTCTTTTTGTTGTTGAGTTGAATAATCTCTTTATAAATTCTGGATACTAGACCTTTATCTGATATGTCGTTTCCAAATATTGTCTCCCATTGTGTAGGCTGTCTTTCTACTTTCTTGATGAAGTTCTCTGATGCACAAAAGTGTTTAATTTTGAGGAGCTCCCATTTATTTATTTCCTTCTTCAGTGTTCTTGCTTTAGGTTTAAGGTCCATAAAACCACCTCCAGTTGTAAGATCCATAAGATATCTCCCAACATTTTCCTCTAACTGTTTTGTGGTCTTAGACCTAATGTTAGATCTTTGATCCATTTTGAGTTAACTTTTGTATAGGGTGTGAGAGATGGGTCTTCTTTCATTCTTTTGCATATGGATATCCAGTTCTCTAGGCACCATTTATTGAAGAGACTGTTCTGTCCCAGGTGAGTTGGCTTGACTGCCTTATCAAAGATCAAATGTCCATAGATGAGGGTCTATATCTGAGCACTCTATTCGATTCCATTGGTCGATATATCTATCTTTATGCCAATACCATGCTGTTTTGACCACTGTGGCTTCATAATATGCCTTAAAGTCAGGCAGCGCGAGACCTCCAGCTTCGTTTCTTTTCCTCAAGATGTTTTTAGCAATTCGGGGTACCCTGCCCTTCCAGATAAATTTTTTTATTTTTTTATTAACGGAAAGAGAAAAAAGAAATTAACACAACATTTAGAAATCATACCATTCTACATATGCACTCAGTAATTCTTAACATCATCACATAGATGCATGATCATTGTTTCTTAGTACATTTGCATCGGTTTAGAGAAACTAGCAACACAACAGAAAAAGATATAAAATGTTAATATAAAGAAAAGAAATAAAAGTAGTAGTAATAGTAAAAAACAACAACAACAAACAAACCAACAAGCAAACAAAAACAAAAAAACCCTATAGCTCAGATGCAGCTTCATTCAGTATTTTAACATGATTACTTTACAATTAGGTATTATTGTGCTGTCCATTTTTGAGTTTTTGTATCTAGTCCTGTTGCACAGTCTGTATCCCTTCAGCTTCAATTACCCATTGTCTTACCCTGTTTCTAACTCCTGCTGAACTCTGTTACCAATGACATATTTCAAGTTTATTCTCGAATGTCCGTTCACATCAGTGGGACCATACAGTATTTGTCCTTTAGTTTTTGGCTGGATTCACTCAGCATAATATTCTCTAGGTCCATCCATGTTATTACATGGTTCATAAGTTTATCTTGTCTTAAAGCTGCATAATATTCCATCGTATGTATATACCACAGTTTGTTTAGCCACTCTTCTGTTGATGGAGATTTTGGCTGTTTCCATCTCTTTGCAATTGTAAATAACGCTGCTATAAACATTGGTGTGCAAATGTCCGTTTGTGTCTTTGCCCTTTAGTCCTTTGAGTAGATACCCAGCAATGGTA